>NW_027526460.1:96931224-98131224 GCF_048455015.1 Haemaphysalis longicornis | reverse complement strand
TAAATCGCTAGGTTTATAATTTTCCGGTGTTTTAAGCGGGTGCAATAGCCCTTCTCACGCCCGATTCCTGGCCAGTCCCCCATGTGGGTATGTGCCAAGTCACCAGGAACAACAACAACAACAACGACGACGCCGGGCGCGCCTCGTGAGGCACAGGCTCACGTTCGCGGTAACTAGCGGGAGTAACTATGACGCAGTATTTTTGTGACGCCGTAAACTGCACCCATCACGGCCAGCAACAACACCTTCGCTGTTAGAAAACGAACGCATTATATCACCACTATCATTATATGTTGGCGTGTTGTGTGTCTTTATTTTAGCTACGGTTTATTTCCCTGTAGGAAGAATGAAACGGGCACACCAACCCTCTCCTGTCAGTATAATATATGTAATTGTTCTTATTTTATTGTTGACAAATCCCCCAAAATTTGGAACTGAGCATTGAGCCAAAGAATTGATTGAGTGAAGTTTAAAAGTTTCGAGGCTGTCACTCCGGGCACGTAAACAGGGACTGTGCCATCAATAAGCAAAAAAATCCTGCGGGCGATAGGAATCTCGCCTCGCAACTGCAAGGTTACACCCGACACACATCAACAACAACAACGACGACGCTAAGAGCTAGCCATACGTAATGTGAAAAGCATGGTCAAGGATAGGCCGGCACGCGTATCACCATTTCGGACCTTGAGTTCCGCGTACTACATATATCGTGTTGTGTGTTGGTGTGTGCGTTGTGTACGAACAGAGCGTGTCCCTCCGCGTAGCGATACCCGCAAATAGGCGGTTGAGTGAACTGAGTCTCTCATATCGTACACACTGGGGTGACAAGGCCTTGGGGGAAGACAGCGACATTGAGATACTCTGACTTTCCAGCACCAGCCGGTTCTATCCGCCGTGGTCTGGACTCGGTTGGGAAGATTCATTACCAGATCTCGCGTGCCAGTTTTCCCATTTCATTACCTTCGGCAGACTTTGGCGGTTAATGCCTGGAACATCCTGCTTTTTGGGGTTGAACTTTTTTACGGATATGGCTGTACTTACTGTTTTTTCGGAAACTTTGATAAACAAGGCGACAAACACTTCTGATCTTTTGCTTTGAGCATTAGCCTAGCTTGAACCAGCCAGACAATCAATTTGGATCTTCAGACTTTTCACCGCAGAACAGTTCGACGAGAAATCATATGGACGATTTGGACCGGTGGCGCTGTTACGATAAACAGGCTCGGCCAAAGCTACTCACCTTTCGGCGTCTTTACGGCTCCCCTTACGACAACGAGGAAGAGCCCCGGAAAAAAAAATGCTCGTGTTTACTGCGCACCCAGGTGATTGGGCAATACGACGCAGACTACTATCGTTACTGTTTTGCGCGTCAGTAGCCCGTATGGTGAACTAGGTGATTATGAAGTCGCGGTAATATTAAAGCGAAGCTTTCGCTTTCATACCCATGGCGTTGAATGTCGCTCCAAAACTCACTGCAGAAAAGCCAACTTTACAAGATGGGTTTCACAAAATGACGATGATGACGACCGAAGGTACATCAAGTGAATCAAGAAAAAAAAGCGCTTCCCGAGGCGGGAATCGAACCTGGGTCCCTCGCGTTACGAAGGCAACATCTACCCGCTTGCACCATCCCGACACGGTCGAAAGCAGCCTCGCGTTTTACCTATCTTTCTCTTTAAGGGACTTTGATTTTTTCCCTGCATCCCCGCAGCAATATTTAGTGTCTTGCCTCATGCTAACGTTCCTATGCTGCATTACGAACTAAATATTCTTCGTTGGCGTAGCTTTGCACCGAAGCGGCGAAGAGGACGTTAGCAGAGTGACGTGCACAAACGAACGTCGGTGAATCGAATGCCGCGGCGTTTCCTCATGGCACATATACCCGCATTGCTCTTGTTACTAGAAACGTCAGTTTAGATCGAGAACATTTTAGAATAAATAAGAGCAGTCTAAAGCAGTGACCGCAAAGCAACAGCCTTTCTTGATCAAAACAATACTGCCCGAGCGGCATTAAAAAGAGGTAGACACGTGCACCGCTTAGAATGCAAGATATCCGGGCGGGGCCAGGTGATCGTAACGAGACATTAATAAAATAGTCAAACGGCATGGTTCGTGCCAATATAAAGTTAAACCTGGATGCAACCAACCTTTATGTAACGAATGCCTGGATTGAACAAAGTTTTTCTCTTCCCCATTGCCACCTCAAATGAATTGCCCATGTGTTCACGACCTCTACGTGACGAAGGCGTCGCGACTGTTAAACTTAATGCAACGAATTCGCTACTCTCATAAGTCCATGTTTGCTGTATTTTTTTTCTGAAAAATCGGCTGGAGAAATGCACTAATTTAGCGAATTTCGCCCGCACCGCAATCTGCCGTGCGTTTCCTTGTGTGAGTGCGGTTTCGTGTCGATTAGGTGCTTGGCCTGCTTGTCGGCGTGTAGTTGCGCGTCTCCACTGCAATCCGTGGTGTCGGTTAGTCGGTGATCAGTTCTGCTGCCAGAAAACGAAAAGTTTTGTATCTTCAGGACAACCTCGCTATTTTAGACGCCGTCACCACCGGCGAGAAAGAACGTCACCGCCCGATACTGTGTCGCAGCTAGCTAGCTTCCCCACAACATTTTGAGTGCGGAAAAGAGCTTCAAGTTCCAGAAAAGGCGCCCTTTCAGCATAAGTTTGCTTCTTGAAACGTGTTAAGGAACCGAGAAGTGTAAAAACTCGAAAGGGATACTTAAGTTACGTTTGGGTTACGGGGGCCGTGTAGTAGCTGCAGGCGCGAATCACGCAGCTTTTCAGTGCGAAATAAATCCTTGAAAGGTGAGTTCAGCGTCACTGATTTCTAGCGTGTGGGTTTAGTTTCGGCTTCATTCACGCCAGCTTTAACTCGAAACCTGCTTGTAACTAAGAAATGCGAATTTCTGTCAACTTCGTTATGCCCAGATTTAACTGAACTGCGTTACTGTGCGTTCTCTATCCTCCCCCCTCCCCACCATTTTTAATCTGTTCTTCTTTTCCATAAGAGAGAATGCTAAAAACCCCTCACCACGGACTTTACCCTGTCTTATTCTATGCGCAAAAGTGTATTCTGCAAATTTTCAGTCAATTTTTTTTTTTGTGTGTCTACGCTGCCGTCCAATACTTTAGGAATGTAGGGCCCGTCCAGTTGCGAAACAGAAATTTTTCTCCCATTGTCAATCATAAGCCTGATTGTGTAAAAAAAATTAGCAGTGGCTTAGCTCGGCTATTCCAGGATATATGTAGCGTGAGCTAAAATTCAAATGGTTGTTCTTAGCTTTCCTGGTTGTCTAGGTTTAGCTTGATTATCATGCTTACTGCTGCTTCAATGACACACACACCGTATAGGCATTATGTGACATGTATATTTATCAAGCGGCTCCGGCGCAGCGTCATTAATCGCCCCAGAGCTAAGCTGGTTCCACAGGTGCGCGCCGGTGGGGCCACGATGCACGAGCCATCGGTTCCACACCCGGCCACCCCTCGCATGATCAAGTGGGCCGGGCCGTTACGTGCGGAATGGAGGTCGGCGAAGACACTGGACGCGTGGTGCACAGCAACGTCCTGTGCGCGGTGTGACGTCACGGCTCATCGCGCATGCGCAACACGGCTCTCCAAAAGCCACGAACCTCAGCCAGTGTAGCTCACGCTACAAAAACATTCATTCATTCATTCATTCATTCATTCATTCATTCATTCATTCATTCATTCAAGGGCTATTGCTGGACTCCAGTGCTGTAACTGGACCTTAAGAAAATGCGGCTTAGAAAACAATGGTGTTATTTGTGTAAACTGTTTCGTATTTTTGTGCTCTCGTTTTCTTACGTCTATCGCTGCACGCTTCGTACGTATAAATGAATTGCTTGTTTTCAAGGAACGTTTGCAAATCATTTTTCGTTTTATTTAATCGGTCAAAACAACAATGTAGAGAGCGGTAACATACCCTCAAAAACCAATATACTTTTGACCGGTATCTTGTTCTTGTCACGGCTCCACCACATAGCGCATACTAAGCTAAACAAGCTCGATGCCGGATTCTCCAGGATGTACGTACGTACTTTTACTCCGACATCATCATAACAGCGATCATCGTCGTCATCGCTAGGAGCATGTTCGTGTTTACTGCAGGACGAAGGACTTTCCAATGTCCCTCCAGCCATTCATGCCTTGCAATGTCCTAGTCCACTCTTTGCCTGTGAATGGGCTCATTTCATAACCTCAATCGTAATAATGGTCTTCAATGCTAATTGTACGCAATACTTGAAATGCCGAAATCAACACATGCGAACTCATGGGCATGCATTACACACCCGTGATGATGCACGGTATGGTGCTAAAATTTGTTCATAAATAATGTGGAGCCCCGTAAGCCGTGAACATATCTGTTACGCTTTTCTCATTAGCCACTATTCCCCCACTAACGATATATCCGGTGGAAGAAATTTTAGGTTGGGGCGCCTTGTGAGTTGACACACTGCACGTTCGCAAGGGAAAAAGCTTTCCGCAAAAGCCAGGGCTGCAAATGTCGCCGACTGAATATTAAGGGAGGGGTAAATTAAGGGAGGGGTAATCCCTAGAGAAGGCAAGCGTTGCAGGGGGCGGCAGAAAGTTAGATGGGCAGATGAGATCAAGAAGTTTGCGGGGATAAATTGGTCACAGTTGACACAGGACCGAGTAAATTGGAGAATAATGGGAGAGGCCTTTGCCCTGCAGTGGGCGTAGATAGGCTGATGATGATGATGATGATGATGATGAAATTTGAACGGCCTTGATGGCGTGGGCTTGAGAATTTTTCTGAGCGCGATGCAAAACACACACCTAGAAGAGTGTAAACGTTGCTTCTCTCTTTCAACCAGCTGAGGAACCGAGAGTTGTCCAAATTCGTACAAATGTGAAAAACGCCTTCGATAAAACTGATGGCTTTTCCACAGAAAACCTTTGTGCAAAAAGAAGGCGAAGAAAGAATGTCACCTCAGCTGTGTAGTACTGCCCTGCACTAATACAAATTGGTTCCCGTAAGAAGGCACTGAAGATATTTGCGAACGTTGTGTAATCGTTCTACCGGGCTTTAGCCGGTGGCCCATGTCCTATGTATCACTTGCAAACTTACTGGAATTTGCTACGATGTCAGTGCGTTCAAAAGTAACGTTCCTTTCTTTTCGCCTTCGTCCTCGAGCAAATAGGTGACGTCGGTGGCAACGACATTCTGTAAGGTGGAGCTAAACTAGTGGCCAGCACGTTTATCCAAGATACACTTCTCACAGTTCTGCATTGTTCACACTTCTCACACTTCTGGATGCCTCACTCTTCATAATTGTTCAGAAAATATAACATTGTACGAATCAATCCCGTCTACGAATATCGGCTGTTTTTTTTGTTTAAATCGGAAATTAGAAACCGTAGGAAAAACATAACATTCATATTGAAGATAAAAAAAATCATCCGAAAAAATAACTAGGTCTTATGATGTTTGGTCCCCAACCCCGAGTACAAATTACGGCGTACAAATGCTTCAGTGCAGTCTTCCCCATAACCTTTGCACTTTAAACTTTACAGAAGGCAGCATAACATGTCTGTCCAGAAATTCCTTGAAAAGTATGTTTAGCTAATTGTGGCCATGTGTTATGTTTCTTGCGTTTGTGTTTTTTTATCTATTATACTGTTTTTAATACTGCTTCTTTCTCAGTCATATTACCTGCATCGATATTTGCGATATTAATTATTTGCATTGTTGTATAGCGAAGTTAATATATTGATTTTGTGTTAGTTGATCCGTGCTGCAAAATATAACGGTTTATATTTGTCGTCTGCTGCTCTTTTATTGTTTTTGTATTGTTTTGTTTTGTGGAGGGTGGGGCTGTGTCAAGCTGGCGCCTTTTTTCACACTTGAGCCCCACGTTGTTCAACCTGACTCTCATCGGCCTCGCAAGCTCCCTCCCAAGAACGGTTCATCGGTCGATTTACGCGGATGATATTTGCATCTGGGCAGATGGAGTGACTCGACGGCACGTGCGCGCGCGCCTGCAAAAGGCTGCAGATTTGACAAACACCTATCTGCACAAGCAAGGGTTGGAAGTGTCTTCCAGCAAATGCGCAGTGCTTGCGTTCTCACTGAAGCCTATGTACGCATACCCTTTGACAGTTAATGGCGAAAGGGTATCTAATGTGAAGCATCACAAGTTCCTCGGCGTGGTCGTCGACAGAGACCTTTCTTGGAGCCCCCATGTTCTTTTTCTGAGGAAGAGGCTGTCTGCAGTGGCCCACATTCTCCAGTTCATCGGTGGCAAGACGTGGGGAGCATCTATGAAGTCAATGTTTCAGCTGTACGACGCACTATTCTTGGGCTCTCTACGGTACAGCCTGCCTGTACTTTCGGGTACGTGCCGTACCAATATTCAGCAACTGCAAGGCATACAAGTGCAGGCCCTCCGAACTTGCCTTGGCCTACCACGGTGCACGTCAACAGCTGCAACCATTGCTGTGGCTCGTGATCACCCCTTACCCACTTACGTGACAATTGAAACACTCAGGGCGCATATTAGGCACCTAACCAGGCTGCCGGATCATCACCTTGCTAGTCTACCATCTAAACGCCCCCATGCGTCTTTCGCAAAGGTTGTAGCTTCCAACATCACCAGCATGCCATCCAACTACACGCGTGCGATGAGGCCGCCACTCTCACTTTGGTGTACGACACAGCCTCGAGCATGCCTCAGTATCCCAGGCTTAACAAAGAAGCAAGATTTTCCAACGCTGGCAGTACAGCAGCTAAGTCTCATTTATTTACACGAGATATACAGTGACTGCACCCATATTTACACCGATGGCTCCGTAACAACATCTAGTTCTGCCGGCGCCGTTGTTATACCACGAATGTCCATGTCCACAGAATTCAAAATAGCCCATCTTACCACTTCCACGGCTGCAAAACTTACCACCATCCGTTGGGCCCTTCATACCGTTGAACAAACTTCATGCCGAAGATGGGCGATCTTCTGCGACTCAAAACCTGCGCTTCAATCGCTCCAGTCAGCCCTGTGCCGTGGACCTCATGAACAGCTGCTGGCCGCGATAAGACTACTGTACGACCGTGCCACCCAAGCGGGTCATGACATTGCCTTTCAGTAGCTTCCCAGTCATTGCGGCATTGTCGGAAATGAAAGTGCGGACGCTGCCGCACGCTTGGCACACCAAAAAACGGAGACCGTGTCTATTCCGCTATCCAGGACGGACGCCGCTAGGACTCTCCGAAAACTTGCTCGGGAGACCACGCTATCGAAATGGAGCACCCAAGAGTTCACGAGCGCTCGTATACATGCCCTGGACCCCCATCTTCAGCGCCCCCTCCCATTAGGTCCGTACCTTTCCCCTTCTTTTTCTATTTTCCTCTTTTTCCTCATTGTTCCCCTTTCCCCCGTGCAGGATAGCATACTAGGCCGAAGCCTGGTTAACATTCCTGGCTTTCCTTTACTTTTTCTCTCTCCCCTTCACAAGAGCAGTTGTACAACACCTGTGCAAGTTGTGAGAAATCAAAATTCAATTCAATTCAATTCAACTTGTGCCTGCACGTCAGCGCATTCTCGATACTAACACTACAAACCGGAACAGGCTTAGCAGCTGAGACAGTTCACAGCTTTCTGAGCAGAGATGCGACCACCAATATTTTTTGACCAAGCTCTTAGAGCTCGGGTCCCCTGCGCTTTTCGTGTCCAAGAACAAAAACCACGAGGCCCTCTGTGTCTTTGGAGTGCGCAGTATTCAACAGCGGGAAGCGTGGTAAAACGAACTACCCGATTATGTGCTATTAGAACGCGGTCGCCATCAAACTCGCACACCGTTAAAAGCCGGATTCAGACCTGAAGCCCACACGTTTCATCACCTGACTACGCATTTCGTATAGATTAGTAATCAATGACAAAATTTTCAAGATCAGTACAGTACAAACAAAAGTGTGTGCGTGTACGTATGTGTCTTTCTTGGAGAGGACAGCCATCAACTAACAAGCGAAATAAAATTCGGTCGTACCTTTCTCCTGAACTCTGTGTCGTCTGTATGTTGTGTGCTAAAGAGATTCACGGGTCATCCTCCTTCGCAGAGTTGAATGGCTCAATCGCTGTTTCGTTTTTTCCTCCTCGGCTCCAACTAATGTCTTCCTGACTCACTCACAAACTCACACAGCTTTCGTAGTTGACGCAGCATAAGATTCAATAGAAACTCGTGGGACGTCTCTGAATCGTTCTTCAGGCTGCCGCAAAGCGCACCTCACACCTTTGGCAGCAAGCAGATCAGCAACCGCTGAGCAAGGCTGAATATGTAAGATAATTTATAACTGGCAAAAATAGATATCTTTGTGCTGCGATTGCGCCTGTCTGGTGTAAAACAGCGCAGTGTCAGCCTGTCAGCCTGTCTCAACTTGCGTAGTGCTACCGCGGCTCGCGTATAGCACCAGGCTTGCACAGATTAAAGACGATATCAGCTTTTATATCGTACATGTAATTCAAGCAGCAGAACACAGAAGAGATACAAGGGGCAGGGAATGGGACGACGGTGATATGGGTGAACAGATTTGATTAGAGAACGAAGAACGTATGCCCAGCTGAAAAAAGGATTAAGGTCACGCAGTCAAAAGTCGATGACAGCGCAGATACGCGATGGAAGACAGAACGGAGGCGACTGGGTGGACACCCGAGGTAGGATGAAAAAAGATCCGTGTTTCTCCGTCGTGTGAATCCTTCCGAGGCGCCATTCTGTCCTGGCAACATTGCAGATAAACTGTCCACCCTCGTACGCGAACCGGTTCCGACCGGCCAAGTCCATGCATACATTTTCTTCTTTTTGGCACTCTTGTGCGCCTCGTGAACAGACAGCTTCGTCAGCATTATCGCTGCGCACTTCCGGGAGATTTGGCGCCATGGCTGCGCTGTTAGAAGACAGATCGCAACTGCTCACTCCAAAGCTGCGGCGCTGTTCATATACGTACACTCCAAATCCTAAATCAATGACTGGTGAGGTTGTAATAAATAGCTTAGGCATTCGAAATGGCCATCACAATATAACAACCTCTGGACGTTTGCTTGGCCGCAGAACATAAGAAAAAAACAATCTGTAGGACCAGTTATAACAATCGCGGCCATGTAGCGGCCCAGCAAAGATGAGACAAAAATTAATTAAGCTGGGGAATCTCTAAGAGACAGCCTGGTTTTAGACTGGCAATTAGCTTATTCGCTGCTGGGCACATAATTCTTAAGCCCTCTGACATGATTTTCCTTCACGACCTGAACAAGGTGGACATTTTGTCAAGGAAACTGTACGTTTTGGACAATCAGGCTCTTTAAATTCTGTACTAGTGTAATATCTCTTTCATCCTTCAGCATCGCATCTTACTCCATTGCCTCCTGCGTCTTCCTCTCTGACTTGCTGTAGTGTGTCATTGCAGACTTAGACTTCCCAGTCGACACTGTCAGACGTTCTTCCCCTTCTAGCATTCTCTGGCTACACGATTTTTTATTGCTGACAGCCTTTTTCGCTACTGGTTGAAAGATAAAGGAAATTAAAGAAAGCCAGAAGAATTTTCTGCTAGGACTCTTTTGCGAGCCATTATCGTGGATACAAACATACACAGAGGGGCGTAAAGAGCATGGGCAGAGGGTCGGGGCAAGGCTTCTTGATACGCGGTGTCAAGACAGGCCGAGCAGCGAGACAGTTTTCACAACTACGTGTCTCTTGTTACCCCGCTTGCTCTAGTCCTTCTCTCGTTGAGCGAGAGCTATAGGAAAACAAACGAGAAATATTCCGCTGTTACGGCACGCACGGCGTAATCGTTAATGGCATGAAATACCTGTCTTGGTGCCCCATGTTTGTACCGAGCTGCAATAGGCGACTCATTAGAACAGCATTATTCTCATTCCGGGAGTGCCTGGGTACGCCCTCCTCGAGCACCTTCGCAAAGAACAACGTCGGAAGGAGCGTCACCTCGCCTGCCTGATCGCGAAAACTTGACAAATTCTAGGCCATGAACGCAAACGAGCGGCTCGTAAACTTCCCGAGAAAAACCAGGAGAGCAGGCTAAATGAAGCCAGGAAGGCAGATAAATGTCCTGCCTGTCTTGGAGCTGCACCATGGCGTTTGCGTTTTGCTTCCCCGTATATTTCACTGACACTAATATGTCTGGAAGACAACTGTTGTATCTTTCCAATTTGAGAAATATAAACGCCATAGGTGAAGCAAGAGGTAGAGCAAGAGGTAGAGCACCTTTGCGTTGCGACACCGCGCCAATGGAGATTTACACTTAACTTCTTGGCCCATCATCGGCGTGAAGAAATACCAAGCTCACAATTGCAATGGCCCCTGACAATGCACATCATCAATGGAGATGACGGTGATCGGTAGATCGGCTTTGCGGTACAGAAGTACGTCTTTTGTCAAGCGGGTTTCATAGCCGAGTTCAGATCTACATCCTTTTCTTTAGTCTGATAATTATTCTCAGGTTTTAATGCGACTGTCTCTTTGCTTACTGATCCCACTATCAATGGCGTGTCAGGTTTTTAACTCTATAGCGCTGGATGTTCCATTTACGAAAAACCCATCCCATGTGCGACCCCACCATGAGAGAAAGTATGCCCGAGCCAGGAAGAAAAAAATAGCTGCGGCTTAACTCAGCTTACTTTGGATATGCAAAGCGGCAGCTTCGTTTAGCCTGGTTAAGCCTTGGGTTCACGTGGATTACCTTTCATTGACCTGAAATTATTGTATGATTCGCCCAAAGCCAGCCTGTGTCTACTGCTGTGGTGCCGCTTCCGGCGAATTGCGGGCCGAACCGCTCGCCGGACGATACCCGCGGGGTTGTCAAACACCTCTTGCCGACGACGGCTGAAAGCCCCCAACTCCCGCTCAACGCGCAGAGAAGACGGCCCGGCCTCGCTGTCATTCATGGCTAAGATCGAATGCACTCGGCGAGTCACGTGGTCGGGCGCGAACCAGCTGCGGAGCGCGCATGCGCCAAGCCAGCAGCGGAAGCGCGCCGGCGGAGCTCGGCCCGCCAAGTCACATGATGCGTCGCTAAGATTACGGCGCAGCTGCGGTCAAATGAAGTTCAAATTTAACGCGAGCGAATGCGAAACCGCTCGACAAGATTATAAAAGCTTTGCTTTAAAAGGAGGAACGCGCCTCCTATGGTTGACAACGTCTGGGCATCCGCAGAGCGTAGTGGTGCGCCAAGTAAGGGCAGGGTGCTTCCACAGGCACATAGGTCAGGTTGGCTAATCGGACAGGGGCTTTTGATAGATATGCGACCACAGCTGATGTGCTTGCTCTACCATGTGCTTGTCCAAAAGGCACCACGCGGGAATGCTTCGGTTGCGGTTTGTGGTAGTTTAAGCACAACTTCTGGTGCACAGCATCGTCTTTTCTCTGATTAGTTCAAATTTCGGTGGCTGTAGAGCAGTAAGCTCACTGTCTCGGTGTGGTACGGGTGTCGACAGTGCCCTACCAGGTTTTGAGATTTTTAACCAACTTGTACCACTTCCTGACGAACTTTTGGCTGTCAACCAAGGGCTGCAAGAGAAACACTCTGACAGGGATTAAGTGCTGGAGATCATGGCTTCGCGCAAAAGTGTTATGCGCGCGCAAAGCAACCAAGCTCGGACACTGTTTCGAGTAAAAGCGAGTACTCTCACGGAAGCAAGGTCTCGCGCATCACGGGATAGGAGTTGCGTCGGTCTGTGCGACAGCTCGAATAACTGGCCCGAGAATTACGCGCGACCGCAAAGCTGCAAATGTAGCCCAAATGAGTCGGTTCATAAAGATGCTACTGGGGGAGAGGTCGTGCGGCAGACCTTACAATAACAATTTGAGAGCCCTTTGGACAAACCAAAAAGATCGCAAAGCCAGAGATGTGCAATGGAAGAGGCGGGAAAACTGGAAGAAGACGCGCAATGCCCAAATAACAGTTGGAAATTGTGGAAATTACTGCCCAAGGTATGGGATTCATAAGAAAAATTGACCGGACAGAGCTGCATAATCGAAATCTGGTATCACAGGGAAAAAGTGAGGCACCTTTGGGCATACTTAGAATGAAGAGACCGAAGATACTAACGGTTGAGAGAAGCAGAGGTTTTGGACCTTTGTTGGTGAAATATCGCAGCATAATCATAATAGGCATGCATGCTTATTTTGGCTTTAGTTTGTGTAGTACACTCGTATTTTTGTTGTAGTTGAGGTGCTTTGTATTCTAATCTCAGTTTAAATGTGACAGTTAGGTTTTGCAATCTCAATTAGCTGTAGCTGATATTTTGTGTGCGTGTGCTATTTCGGGCTCATTGCTTATGTCGTGTTTACAAGATGCTTTATATACCGGGAGAGTGTATTGACGACATGGGGATTGGGGATGTGCATGAGTGTAAACTGAGTCTCCACTACTTCTCACCGGAAGTGTTTCTCGCCAAAACACATCTTCTAGCGGTGCGCGTGTGGGGAGGTGCTTTTATGGCGCCAGCAGTAGCGTAGCAATACCAGTGAGAAAGATGAAGAGTACGCTTCCATGACTGGGGAGCAGCACGTGAAAGAAGAAAAAGGGAAAATGACAGCGAGGAAGCAGAGAGATTGATTGATTGTAGGGTTTAACGCAGCGACGCAACGCAGGCGATGAGGCGCGCCGTAGTGGAGGGCTCCGGATTAATTTTGACCGCCTGGGGATCTTTAACGTGCGCCGAAATCTCGTACACACGGGGGTTTTTGCTTTTCGCCTCCACCAGAAAAGCGGCCGCCGTGGCCGGGAATCGAACCCGCGACCTCGTGCTTAGCAGCGCAACGCCTTAGCCACTGAGCCACCGCGGCGGGTGGAAGCAAAAAGAGATGTGGCAAGTCAGAGTCAAGAGGTTCACGGTCCTTGCTGAGTCGTCGGCTGTACAGAGACGTCCAGTAGACCCGAAAACCAAACTAACCTTTTTCGTAGCCTTTCAGACTGCCTGAACGTAAAGAAGCAAAGCCGCAGAAGAGATGTGGTAGTACTGCGGAAAGAGGAAGCACGGTGCTTAACGAGTTCTTAGCTGGACGACAGCGCCCAGGGGACTTTAGCGCCAAGCCACATCTTCCTCCTGGCCTCCAAGACCAGTAACGACTTCGTGACTTCTGCGACGCAGCGTTGCTTTTCGACCAGTGAGCGTACGGACGAGAACGCCACATCATCGGACCAACCACGACGGCGCCAACGGCCAGCGCACCGACGTTGTCAACCACCGCACGTGACCCTGAACTTCTGTGAGCTAGATTTTTTGAGCTAGTACTGGACCAATGAGATTAGCTTTGATTCCAATTTGTGTATTCCTTGTGTAATTGCCTGGAAATATATTTGTTTCTTGTCTGACGCCATCACGCGTCAATCAAAAAACAATCTTCTACAGTCCCAGTTTTCAGCAGATTGTTGTAGGCCAAATTTAGTTGCTTAGACCAGGAGGGGTTAGTAGCAAAATTCACGTCGAGATAATTAGAGTCCGAAACCCTTATGAGTAATAAATGGTTAAAAGAGTAGTTGAAAACTGAAGTGTGCGTCCTGACATCAAATAGGTAAGAATGCGTAAGGTTACGTTTAAGTTACGTTTGAGGATATGTCTAGAGTGACGGCAAATGAAGGTGTAAGGTTATCTCTGGGAAATGTTCGAGAACGTTAGGTTACGCATATATTCGCAATCCATCGCAATCCATCCTAATGAACATTTACCAACCTACACCTAAATTCATCTTCATATTTTAAAGGGGCACTGACACAAAAATTTTGCATCTTGTTTTTTTTATTGCGATAAGTAGCTAGTGACCTACTGATAACCTGTAGAAACCTCATTTGCTTCAGCGTGCGACGGTTGTTTAATTAGAGGCATTTTCAATGCGGCCAGTCGCAGTTTCGGTTTCAGCGAGTGCCGCGAAACGATGGATTTTGTGGATTTTGTGTGAACAAAGCTGACCACGTGACCGTCGGAGGGATATCACAGTTACAGAACAGAGCCGCCGTAGCACTGTCGAATCCGCATCGACGGCAGTTTCTGCGAATGCCCCCCCCGTACTGATCTCGTGAGGCGCCTAATTAAAAAGCGACCGTGGATGTGGCGCAGGCGCTGCGAGTGCAAATGCTACCGCGGCTAACGAACGACGCGCGACGCTCGAGACGGTGGGTGGCAAGACGCGCGCTGGGAGCAGCCGGCCGGTCTGCCTACAGGTCCGCCTACAGATGTGTTCGGCTTAGCACTGCGGCGGATATTCGAGTGCCGCTCTCGTAAGCGGTGCAGATGACAATTTTTAATGCAACCCGCCATAGCATCATTAACTCCTTTCTCATGTAAGCCACCATGGTCGGGACTTGGGGACAATTTCGTGCAGCGGTAACAAGCTATCACTCGAGCTACCTGCGCCGGCGTGGGCCACTTCGCGGCCATGGCCGCCGCCTGCACAGCGACCGTGCGGCTTGCTCAGTGGGCTTTTCGTGCCTCCGGCGCGTTTCCGCATCCAATGGTAATAAACAGTAATAGAAACAGAGTGCCTGGAATCGCTGTAGAACTTTTGTCGCGGCCAGCTGCCCGATTAGCTGACGAAATCACGGCGCCTCCGCCGCCAACGATCGGGTCGTTCGTTCTCGAGAGCAGAAGCTCCGCCCTCCGGCCCTCCGATTGGAGCGGCGAGCCGGCAGTGCGGAAGCGGCAAACACAAACTCGTGACGCGTTTGGATGTTGTTTATTTACACTTGCGCGTGGTCCTCTGCTGGCCGCTCGGTTGCGTTTCGCACACTTCAAAATTGATTTTAAATATGTTCTAGGCTGTATTCACCGCTGATATTTTGCAGATGATGTATATGTGTTCCCACCAATCTATCTCCGAAGTTATCTCGCCTTCAAAATTTTGTGTCAGTGCCCCTTTAAATTCCACCTTACATACCGTAAATACATTTTAATCCACCTTATCCTACCCTAATTCTCGCTACTCTATTCTAATCTACTGTATTCTACCATCATAATTCTTATCTTTATCATATTATCACAATCCACCTTAATATACCACTTTAGACCACTTTACTTTACCTTAATTAGCCTTAACGCATTTTAATTCCCCTGAATTAAGCTTAATCTCCCTTCGCCTATCATATTATAATGGAGCATATCTATACATCTCATTCACGTTAAGGCTCCTAATACACTTTCGTTAGTCTTAATCACTCTTATTTCGTCCTAAATAGCGTAAATCAATCTTAATTTACCCAAACCTACCCTATACTTTCCTAATTCGTTTTAGTCCTTAGAACAGATTCTTTTTAATCTATTTCAATTTATCACAATTCTCACTGACGTATCCTAACTCTACTCAATTCATCATATTTTACCCTAGTTTACACCAGGCCACACTAATCCACCTTGGTTCTCCTTAATCGCTTTAATTTAACTTAATTATCTTCGGTTCCCCTCATCTTAAACTCCCTTAATCTTGCTTAATCCTTGTTAATAAAACTTATTCCTGGCTGTATGCCCAATGACCCACCCTTCGCTGCCGACCTACCCGTCGCGGAGCTTTGCGCATTACGGGTTTCCCTGGCATTCTCGCAGAGTGCAGTGGGTGCGAGTTTCGAGGCACAGGCGCGAAAAATGTATTGGAGGGTAGACAAATACAGCTCCCCTGTAAAACCATTTGTGACTCAACGCTAACTTACTAGTGAGACCCTAGGTAGCGACTGGTGGCCCAAAAGTCAAGTGACTCACAGGCGGCCCACCAGGGTTACCATGAACTGGCTACCCACGGTGCCCCACTGTCACCGTGAATCGCCAGTTCATCCCATGTGGGTGACAACTACGGAGCCTAAGCCTCACCCACCATTGCCACCGGTCACCCACTAATGGTGTGCCCGTAACTCACGGGTGCGTTCTTAATGTGTCTCTAGCAGCGATTTCCGTTCCGACATAGGTACATGCCCTACACGTCAGGTCGATGCGGATTGCAGAATGATAATTAAATGGGTTGATATTGTCGCGTGGATTGTGTGTTAAGCAGGGCAATCCCCTGTTTAAGGTATGTAAGGGTCATTGAACTTGGTACAATCTCCAAGTGATGGATACGTGCCGTGTTTCTTGGTAAGGCTGGCTAGCACGAAGACGACGACACAAACGCGTGGCCCGGGCCCCCGCGCGCTTGTCTCGATCAGCCATTTTCGCTGAGATTTGACGTGCTCTCTCGCCTTTCCATTTTAGGCGCCCCGCCCCTAATAAATCGGTGCAACACCGTACAGCCGATTTTTCCTGCGTCTATCGGGACGCAACACTGGTGGAGGAGCCGGGTACACCCTTGCCTGGATCGCAGTCGGACGGCAGCCCCGAAAGGCCTCGTCTCGTCGACACCCCCGTGCATCGGACCAGTCGCCGCACGCTCGGTCTGTCCCCAGAACTCTCGGGCCTGCCTAACAACGTGCCCCAGAGTCAACCTCCGGTGTTAACACCTCAGCCTCAATTTCGACCGCCTCCGGTGATGGCGACCTCACCTCCGGTGTTAACACCTCAGCCTCAATCTCGACCGCCTCCGGTGATGGCCACCTCCCAGGTGATATTCCATCAGCCCCGCACCCCGAACGCGTTCCATGGTGAGGTGTTCGAAGATGTTGAAGACTGGCTCGCGCATTTTGAGCGTGTTGCCGATTTCAACCGATTGGACGATCGCGAGAAGATGCGGCAAGTCTACTACTCGCTGGAGGACGGTGCTCGCACATGGTACGAGAATCACGAGAGGAGATTGGCGACTTGGAACGACTTCTGTCAGGAGCTCCAGGAAACCTTTCCGAACACCGATCGACGAGACCAAGCGCTGCGTTCTCTGGAGTCGCGTTTTCAAAAGCCCAACGAGAGTGTCGCCATGTTTTCAGAGGACATGGCTCGCCTTTTCCGCCGCGTTGATCCAGCCATGTCTGAGCCGAAAAAACTCCGATACCTTATGCATGGAGTCAAGGAGCAGCTGTTTGCTGGGCTTGTTAGAAACCCACCACGCACGGTGCAGGAGTTTATCAAGGAGGCCACGGCTATCGAGTGGGCTGTGCAGGAGCGTAGCCGGCAATATGCCCGTATTACAACCAGAAGTCGCGCCTATGTCGCTAGTATGACCTGTGACGAGAGCTCCTTGCGGGACCTAATACGGTCAGTTCTTCGCGAAGAGCTAAATAATCTTGGTATTTCGTCCCAGCAGTCGGCACCTTCTTTGGCCAGGATGGTGCGCGAGGAGATACACCAAGTGTTCTCACCACCCGATCCGCCGACGCAACATTTCCCTACAAGCTACGCCGCGGCTATTCGTCAGCAAACTCCAACACTGCCGACTCCACCACCCCCGCCACGTCGCCAGCCACCCTTGCCAGTACATCCTTGGCCCGCACAGGAACCTGCTGTCCCGCCACGTCGCCAGCCAACCCTGCCGGTACATTCTTGGCCCACACAGGAACCTGCTGTACGTCTGCCAGTACGAAAGACGGACTTGTGGCGCACGGGAGACGGGCGGCCGTTGTGCTACCACTGTGGTGAACCTGGCCACATACAGCGACGCTGCCCCTATCGCGACATTGGTCTTCCCGGATTCTCTCCTACAGCTCCTCGTCCGCGGTTGCGACAGCGGCCTGCCGAAATCGCCGATTATCTCGCCGCACAAAACGCTACGTCTCCCGACAGTCGTCGATCACGCTCGCCGTCTCCCGCAGCCCACTTCTCGCCCACCCGTCGTAACCCTCGAGACAGCCGCCCGGGGAGGTTTTCCAGCCCCCGGCGGGAAAACTAGGCGAAGCAACCTCCGGAGGCAAGGTTGCTGAAGATCGCAAATGTAAAGACCTTCAAGCGACGCAGACGATGACTCAAGATATAGCGACGAAGACCCAACGGATTACCGACATATTACCACCCCAATGCAAGTACACGACGACGACGCCACTGAATACTGACATAGTCGCGAATGCCGACCTTCCTATTACCATCGACGGGCATGAGGTGACCGCGTTACTCGACACCGGCGCGGATTATTCAATCATTAGCCAAGAACTTGCCGACCGTTTACGGCAGGTCAAGACTCCGTGAGATGGTCCGCAGTTCCGATCTGCGGGAGGTCACCTCATGACGCCAGTTGGGAAGTGTACAGCACGAATTGGTTTGGGGGGCGCTGACTTTGTTGGTACTTTCGTCGTTCTTCCGCGGTGCTGCAAGGACCTGATATTGGGTATGAATTTTCTGCGCGAGCACAATGCCGTTATAGATCTCGGGGAGCGCCTGGTGAGACTGTCCACAAGCCTGCCTCGTGAACAGCTTACCGACCAGCGCCGTTTGCCCCTTCGTATGGCCGATGAAGACGTGCGCGTGCCACCGCGATCCTGCGCATTCGTTTCAATAGCGTGCGACGATCCCTGCACCGACGACGGGGTTGCCGAACTGCATACTGCGCTCTTTTTCGACCAGGGCTTTGCCATCGCAAGAGGCCTTGTGCGCCTGTCAGGCGGCCGCACCAATCTCTTGTTGACTAATTTCTCCAACGAACGCCGGCACATCGCGAGAGGGACTACAGTAGCATTTTTTGAAGGTATCGACAAAGGAGAATGCTGTTTTCTGCTTCAAACCAGCCCAACCACAACGGCGAGCGCTAAATGCACAGTCGACGTCAACTCCAACCTCTCGTCGGAAAACCACCGAGCGCTCCTTGACCTCCTTCAGCACTACAGAGGACTGCTTTTCGTCCACGTCTGGTGTCCGCCAGACACATTTGACAAAACATCGAATAATCACCGAGGAAACGACGAGACCCATACGCCAGAACCCTTACCGTGTGGCCCCCAAAGGAGCGCGACGCTATACGGAGGCAAGTACAGCAAATGCTGGAAGACGACGTCATCGTGCCGTCGAATAGCCCCTGGGCATCTCCGGTCGTTTTGGTTAAAAAGAAAGATGGGACATTGCGGTTTTTCGTGGATTATCGCAAGCTCAACCAAGTGACAAAAAAAGACGTTTACCCGTTGCCTCGAATTGACTCGTTATACCGACTGCGAAGCGCCCGCTATTTTTCGTCCATGGACTTAAAAAGCGGGTATTGGCAGATAGAAGTCGACGAAAGGGACCGCGAGAAAACCGCTTTTGTGACGCCGGATGGACTTTACAAATTCAAGGTTTTGCCCTTTGGATTGTGCTCAGCTCCGGCTACTTTTCAAAGACTTATGGACACCGTGCTGTCGGGCCTCAAGTGGCAAACATGCTTGGTATATCTGGATGACGTGATCGTATTTTCGACCACGTTCGAAGAACACCTCGAACGTCTTTAGTCGGTCCTCAAGGCCATAAGATCTGCCGGACTTACGCTGAAAGCAGAGAAATACCACTTTTGATACGAGGAACCGTTGTTCCTTGGCCATGTGGTCAGCTCTGCCGGAGTTCGTCCTGATCCTGACAAGGTAGAAGCGGTCGCCCAGTTCACCACGCCCGTCAACAAGAAAGCCGTGAGGCGTTTTTTAGGCCTGTGCTCCTACTACCGGCGATTTATTAAGAATTTTGCCCACATTGCGGCGCCCCTGACTCGTCTTACGCGGGATGATGGCGCATTCCTCTGGAGTGACGGAGAACAGAGAGCGTTCGACGAGCTGCGGCAACGGCTGCAAATGCCACCAGTACTGGGCCATTTTGACGAAAACGCCGCCACCACGCTCCATACGGACGCTAGTAACGTTGGACTTGGAGCTGTCCTTCTGCAACAGCAAGACGGTGTCGAGAGAGTTATAGCGTATGCCAGCAGAACACTCTCACGGACAGAAGCCAACTACTCGGCAACCGAAAAGGAGTGTCTGGCCGTCGTATGGGCGGTGCTGAAATTTCGACCTTACCTATATGGTCGTCCGTTCACGGTGGTCAGCGATCACCACTCACTCTGCTGGCTAATGAGCTTAAAAGACCCGTCCGGACGCCTAGCACGCTGGAGCCTTAGGCTTCAAGAGTTTGATGTGACTGTCGTGTACACGTCCGGTCAACAACACGCCGACGCCGACTGCCTCTCGCGAGCACCAGCTATTCCAGCGTCGTCAGATGACTACGGCGATGACGACGCATTTCTTGGCGGTCTGGACGTATCCTCTCTGTCGGAGCATCAACACGCAGATCCGGAGCTGCGGCCACTCATCGAATGCTTGGAAGGACGGACCTCCACCGTACCGAAGCTGTTTTCGAGAGGGGTATCATCCTTCGGATTCCTGAATGCAGTTCTTTACAGGACAAACTTTTAACAACATGGCAGAAGCTACCTTCTTGTGGTTCCCGCAGCCCTCAGGAACGACGTTTTGCGGGCTTGCCACGACGAGCCGACAGCGGGTCACCTAGGCTACACCCGTACCCTGACCAGGCAATCCTATTACTGGCTCAAGCTGGCAGCCACGGTGCGATACTACGTACGCACGTGTCACGAGTGCAAACGTCGTAAAGCACCGCCACTCCGACCATCGGGTGTACTGCACCCTGTTCAGATTCCAACAAAACCGTTTGAGCAGGTCGGAATGGACCTTTTGGGACCATTTCCGACGTCATTCGCTGGTAACAAGTGGATTATAGTTGCCACGGACTACCTCACTAGGTGCGCGGAAACGGAAGCCCTGAAGCGTGGAACAGCCCTCGAAGTCGCCCAGTTTTTTGTTACGAAGATTCTTCTCCGCCACGGTGTTCCTGCTATCGTTATTACTGACCGAGGAAAAGCATTCACTGCTGCCCTCGTCGAGGAAATCATGCGGCTCAGCGGTACCTCCCATCGTAAGTCGACCGGGTATCACCCGCAGACAAACGGCCATACTGAGCGCCTAAATAAGACAATAGCGGACATGCTCAGCATGTACATCGACGTGGAACACAAGATGTGGGATGCTGTGTTGCCTTACGTCACGTTCGCCTATAACACGGCTCAACAAGACACGACAAGAATGACGCCGTTCTCTCTTCTTTATGGCCGGCCTGTCACCACCATGCTGGATGCAATGTTGCTCCATGACACCACCGGCTACAACAAGGAGCTGCACGAATTCACGGAACGAGCAGAGGAAGTGCGGCAGCTGGCGCGCGTTCGAACAAGACGGCAACAGCTGTACGACTCCCACCGCTACAACCTCCGCCACAGGACTGCTGTGTACAAACCTGGCGACAGAGTCTGGGTATTGACTCCCGTCCGACGTCGAGGACTCTGTGAAAAACTTCTTAAACGGTACTTTGGACCATATCGGGTGCTGAGCCAAGGTTAAAGACATAACGTACGAAGTTGTCCACGATGGCCTCGTGTCTCGACGCCGCCGTAACCGCTGCGCTGACGTCGTTCATGTAGTGCGCATGAAGCCATACTTCGATCGTTGACGGACTCATTTTGGGCAACACCATAAGTGCATCTATCATTTTAAATAACTCTGCATGCATCGGGGCGATGCTATTTCGACGGGGGGCAAATGTCGCGTGGATTGTGTGTTAAGCAGGGCAATCCCCTGTTTAAGGTATGTAAGGGTCATTGCACTTGGTACAATCTCCAAGTGATGGATACGTGCCATGTTTCTTGGTAAGCCGGCTAGCACGAAGACGACGACACAAACGCGTGGCCCGGGCCCCCGCGCGCTTGTCGCGATCAGCCATTTTCAGCTGAGATTTGACGTGCTCTCTCGCCTTTCCATTTTAGGCGCCCCGCTCCTAATAAATCGGTGCAACACCGTACAGCCGATTTTGCCTGCGTCTATCGGGACGCAACAATATGCTGCGCCCGCACGTAAACCGACGTAAAGAATGCCAAGGTCCCCAAGTACCAAAATAATGTGAGAATTGACCTAAGAGAACATTTTACAGGGCAAATCTAGGTTACCTAGATTACCTAGAATACCTAGTACCCGGGGCAAACCCGGGTACTAGCCAGTCGGCTAAGGGCCCAGATGGTAAAATTGTATTGTATGCAAAGAATGAAATAAACTTTCTTTCTTTCTTCTTTCTTTCTATTCGCGCCACAAGCTACGTTTCTCCCTTACGTTACTAAAATCTGAAAGCGGGGTCCATGTCGTTGCTAAATAGAATAAAAAGAATGTTCCAAGCTGACCAGTAAATGGCTATGGGCGAGTACAGGGAAATGTTTATCATAATTGTATACCCATCTGCAAATGGAATGTCGCCTTCAGCAGAGCCACCTGTGAACGCCGTAAAAAGGTACAAGCATCGGGCTCGGAGTCAGAACTAAATGAGAATTTTTAAATAGTCTGCGCAATGCGAAGTCAGCACCTAGCTTAAGCAACATGGCGTCATTTGGCAGGGGCAGCAAAAACACTATCGCCTCTCGGCATCAGTCCTTCTAACCCGGCTCTGTGTTACCTAACCAATACTCTGCAGAATTCCAATATTGCAATCAACCACGAACCTTACCTGACATCACCTTGGTGTGTGCACAAAACCTAAATATTCTCCATTTCCCTTCTCCCATCTTCCTCTCTGAGCTGTGGGAGAACCTGACAACTTGCGGTAAACTGGAGGCCCAGGTCCTTTTAGCGTCCAGAGCGGAGACCGCCCGGCTGCGTCATGGATCCATGGACTGAGGGACCACTCTTACAGAGAACTGCTCAATAAATGTTTCCACCACCACAAAACCAAGCATATACATGAGCGCTTTATTCTACACGTAGTGGCTCGCCCTTCCACCACTGCTGGGAGGTATTCATTTCGTGTTCGTTTTTTCAGGGTGGTGCATAAAATGCATAATTTGGATTTCATTAGTCATAAGTTCTTTTTATTTTTACAATTGTTTTGTTATAAATTTTAAAGGGGCTCGGGCTGTCGTCGTTTCATGTCGTCGTAGTATCATGTAGTCACGGTGCTAAAACACCGGGACACTAGTTTTACAACGCCTAGTGCTAGAACGTAACGCGTATACTAAAGGAAGGCACCGGGATACTGGTTTTACAACGCCTTGCGCTGGAGCGTTTCATCACCGTGGGAAAAACGCGTGCTAAAATAACACACCGGGAGACCTGTTTTTCAACGCGTCGCACCAGAACACTTCGTGCTTCAAAGACACGAGACTTACAGCAAAGCTGTACTCCTCTACACCCCAACGGTTTCATCTTCGTGGGGAAAAACGCCACGGCGCCAAGAATACACTTATACACTATAGGATTAGCTCCTCCTGAGGCTTCACGTTAGTGGAGATGGCCCCGGTTTTTTGTTTTGTTTTGTTTTGTTTGAGGTACCAAAGATTGAACGAAGAGACCCTTTTGTATTGAGTGAGCCAGTCGTCGACATATTCAAACATATTTCTATGGCAGCTGTTTGGTACCTGATGTAACTTTTCAGCAGGGCGCTTGCTCCATAGTTTGCGTTTGGAGAGGTTGACAGGCCGGTGCATTCCCTGTAAAGGTGCCAAACTCAGGTGCTAGGCCTTCTAGGCGACGGCTGCCATCATGAACAGGGGTGTCGATAAGCGGAGGTCCCCCGGTACTTGATGCGGTGCTGCCGAATGGAACAACAGACATACCACGGACATCACCAGTGTTGCGTGGCAATAATTGCAAGAGCCGAATGAAGTGGCAAAAGACAAACCAGTTTTTAATTCACGTTTCCGTCGTCCTTTTGGGGCTTCTTTGTCTTTCTTTTGTGCGGTCAGTGTATAAAATGTATATTTTGTTTTTTCTGGTTTCTGTTAATTTTTTTCTTTCGATGCCCGCGACGAAGCGGCGTGGGTCGTCGGAGCCACGCCGCACAAGAGGGATGAGGACACATCTGCTGTTCGTCTCGTCATGGTTGGTCTCTGTTTTTCAAAATTCTGTTCGGACAATGATATCCACATCAGCTATTATGACGTCCAAATTTGTTAAGTCTTCAAATTATGCGTTTTTGTCTGAATGCAGGGCGGTGCACGGTTGGGGAATCGCGTACTCGGATAAGAGAGCTGTGAATTTAAAGTCCGCAAAAACAAGAAAGCAACCGGAATAAACTGAAATAAAGAATCAAATCAAGACGAGAAATAAAATACTGAGACATTGCGTCAGCGCGCTTGAAATGAGGTTCCTATATCTTTTTTTTTTTCATCTGGCATTAGGTTCCTATAACTTTTTTTTCGTCTGGCACTATGAAATGGCTCATAGTCATGATGGAAGCAGACAGTGAAGCCGCGCAAGCTTAGTGTGTAGCTTGGACAGAAATTGCCTATGAACGTCGTTTCATTTATTTGGCGATAAGCAGACATGCAACCATCAGGTCATGCAACCATCGAGTTATGCAACCTCCTTCTCATTCCTCAGCCGCAAAAGGCGATACTCAGCACAGGCAGCAGTTCCTTCGCCTCCGACGCCTGCGGACGCCTCGGGCCCCATACAGACGCTAGACACATAAATCAGAAAGGTTGGCATGTTTCGTATTTCAGACCAAAGAAGTCCGACATATACGCAATGCGAACTGGGAAAGGCTGGGCTGAGCGTGTTCCGCGGCACATGCAATCCCAAAACCGTGGTTTCGCAACAAAGACATCGGAGTCTCAACATAAGTTTTCTCCAAACGCAAACAATAACGACGCGAAAACTACCCAGCCGGCCGCGCAGCTGTTTCACCAGGAATTCTACTCGAGCAGCGGGAGGTCTGTACAGACGCTTCGCCGACGTCCGCTGCTGACGTCACTGATTGCTGCAGCATATTGACCGCGATTTTTAATTAGTTGCATGTGCGCCCGCAAAAAAGGAGCCCAAAGGTAGCCTCAAAGCATGGTGAGATGAGTTTTCTGGTTTTGCTGCACGAGGCATGAGCTCGCTTCAAACCCGTCTGATGTCACCAAGCTAATTCTGGACGAAGGAGACGGCTCGCTCAGGTCGGGCGGCTTCAGAAACATTACAGCTTATTATCACGTACCAAACACCGTTCCACTCACTGGTTATGCCGTCATTTTTTCTTGCCCTACACAGTCGTCCGCCATGATAGGCAAGCGATTCTTCGATTGCGTTTCGAACGACTGCAGGACGAGTGTGCCTTCATTGGTGTAAAATGCTTGAAGCGGACGTGGATGTTGGGAAACACACCAGAAACCACCGAGCCTTAAGCGTGAACCGCATGGAGCGTTTTCTGCTCGCGAAAACGCGCCGCGCACGCCACAGGCGCGCTGACGCTGCCGCGCATGGAGGAAAAAAAAGAGCTTTTCTTTCCTCCATGCTGCCGCGTAACCACCCACACGCTGCGCGCGCCGCGGCCGGCGGCGGCAACATGGCGGCGGCTTCGGCAGCGAAGTGGTGTCGGGAGCTCGAGCGACCGCTCCTAAGCGCTCTCTAAAATGCCGCTCAAGGCACGCACGAAGTTGCTTGTGCGTTAAAGGAGCTTATAATGTGGATGAAAACGGTACTATAAAACATCATCCGCGCCGCTAGTGAAAGCGCCCATTCAATATCTGCCGGGGTGGTAAGCCTAAACATCCCCGGCGGAGCCAGCCGGTTGTCTCGAGCTCTTCGAAACCTCCGCCATGAGCCGCGCGCCTCCGCATTGGTGCAAATCGCCAGGCTCCTCCCACTGCCGCGCGCGACGCGCGTCAAAATCTATCCAAGGCAGATGCTGACGCGGGCGCGGAATCGTCGACGCGGGCGTCGAAAAAACGCACGCGCAGCGCCGACGCGCGCGAATCGCGTGAAAAAACGCTCCACGCGGTTCGGCCCTTAGTATAAATACCCATCATTACTGATTTTTGTTCAACGCCTGTGGACTCTGCCTTGGCTCGAAGCAGAGGCAACTGAACAGTTTTGCTCTTCAAGCTGTTGAGGAAGCAGAAGTTTAAAATATGCATGGTGCTTATAATGAAGGCAGACCTAAATCTCTCGAAAAATGCACGCATCATTGATGGAGGCGCACATCACTGATATCTGTTCCACCAGCCCACTCCACTTTCAGGGCGCAGTGGCAAAAAAAATAGTATTGTAGCACACCGTATGCATCATTGCAAAGCTGTCGCAAAGCAGGACATATTTTGTACCAGTCCAAGCGTTATACATCCTGTGTGGCCTCGTGCCCCCCTTGCACGAGAGAAACCTGCGCGGCCTCGTGGTTCATTTTTACGCTTCCCGTTTGTCTGGGTTACTTGCAATGAACCCGGAAGACACATTTTCCAGATGTTTTACCCACTGGCCCTTTATTACCAACGTGACCGCCTACTGACTTCATTTTATGCGAGGCCTCTACACCCATTACGTCCTGTCTTTTAATTCGTTTTTTATTATTTCACCTCCTCTTTACGTTAGACTGACGTTATATTTTTTTCCTTTAACGTTACAGTTTTTTTCTAAACAAGTCGTGCTTGTTACATATACGGTGTCACGTGATTCCCGTGGTATTCGTGTTGATGGTGGTCGAATTGGCTGGCGCTGACGTAGTTAAAGCTCCCACAAGCGCTGAGAGTCGAAATAAGGAAGAGACCGCTTCAGTGGATGAAACTCCATTACATGTTGACTGACTGCATGAGGCTTGGGCGAAAATCGCAAAGAACAGTCCTGAGTTTCACTATCGCTTATTTGCTTTTAACGTGAAAGCCATAGTTCACTATCTTGGCCAAAGGTCAGACATTTGTGGCCTGCACAATGGCCGATGGGGAATACACAAAATGGCTAATGCAGAGCACACAAAATGAACGACTGTTTAAAGACCAAAAAGAGGCCAATGAATGCTCGCAATGGCGCTACTATTTTTGAGCGGCGCCATTTGAAACATCGATATTGGTGTCTGCGGGTACCGGTGTTGGCCAGTACAATTTGAGATTTGCATGTTAGTACCCTTTTTCGAAGGCAGATTCGAGCCAACAAGTTAACACTACTGTAAGGTAATCGCCACAGACGCCAGTAGACGTGCTTGTTTACGAGGCAATTCGATGTGCACCGACCACACAGTTACATCGTCTACTTGGACGAGGAAAACTGTGTCCGGTATGCAAGCCAGCTGCCACTCCAAAGGTAACATGGCCGCGTTGAACAGTGGAGGAGACAACACAGAGCCCTGAGGCACGCCTCGCTCCGAAACAAAGTGTTCTATGTGTTCCTTGCCTGTGCGGATAGAGAAAGAGAAGCCGTGCATAAGAAACTTTACAAAATGGCACACTGCTGGCAGAAGGCGGAGCCACTGCGCTGTACCGATTATAGCTGAATGGCTCACGTTATCATAGTTCTTTTGAACGTCTGTGGACAAAATCGCGCCGACATTGTGTGACTTTCCACCTAAGAGCACCACAGATGATAGACGGTTCAGGACGTCTTCTGTGCCCAGATGTGGACGAAGCCCAATCTGAGCTAGGGATACCATTCATATCGTTCCAACCACCGCGAAAGGTGCGTGGCGAGCACTGGTTCTAGGAAATTGCGGAGGGCCGATGTCAGCGAGATAGAACTTAGATTAAACAACAGATCTGGGGGTTTCCTAGGTTTCGAGATTTGTGCCACTGCGGCGTCCTTCAGGTTCAGTAGAATGCCGTCGACAGCCCAGATAGTGCTAAGCCACTCCTGTAACAGCTGCTGACTGGAATCATCGATATTTTTAAACATTTCATAAGCTACACCATCCGGGCTTTGCGCTGTGCCCAATTAACTTTTCTCAATAGCTGCAAAGAACTCAATCGTGGTGAATGGCGTCTATCCCGTCAAGGTCTTCCTGGCTGCGGCGCGAACAATTCTCCCGTGGAAGAGACGTTAAGCAGACAAATAGTGGTGGAGCTGGGTCGTACTTTGGAAAGAACTCCGTGGCCACTACGGGAGAAAACTGGCTCGGGTTCGTTCAAAAAAGGCGGCCACCGAGCTCTACAGTACGAAAAGTGCACCGGATAGCCCGCTGGTAGAAGATGGCGCTCGTGATGCACAGCACTCCCACCACCATCAACGGGATAAATTTTTTTATGACGGCGAGCCGCAGCCGGGGGGTGGTGTAACGAAGCGCGTAGTTCTGGCTTTGAGGACTGCCAGTTCCGATCGACATCGAGCTGTCCATAGGGTCAGAATATGTAGGTCTGGTGTAGGCTTGTTTTATACTACAATAGAAGTCCACGCGGTTTGCTGAAGGGCGGGACGTAGAACGGTGGATCCGAGGTACCTTCATGGAATGAACTGTTGAGGCCTCCATGAAACAATTCCCGTTCTGTGGCACAGCACTATCGTCGTTTTGGGCCCTTTGCATCCGAAACTAAGGCGAGCCGAATGAGAGAATGGTTACTTTTTGAGCAGTCCTCCTCCCGGTTACAAGACACAGGCCGCGCTCCGGGCCACCCCGAACGTTCGGGAGAGTATGATAGACTTCGCGGATGCTATTGTCGACAAGTTTGTTTGGTCACATGATTTAAGAGTAAGAGATAAGCATCAGTGAACGCTTCGAAGACCATCCCACCTCAAACGCTAAAGTAAAGGTGTCCCTATGTCCGCAAGGTGCATCAAAATCTCCCACCGCCAGCACAATCGACCCATGCTGCACACGGACAGCATGCTGAATGCAACCCAGTTGCAGCCCATGAGAACTCGTGCTGGACAAGCGCACGTAGCAAAACACTAGGACAATATTAGTTTGAGGAAGGCGTACTAACGCTGCCACAGCCATCTGCTACTCACTGCATCACGATTCTAGATCAACATGAACATCTGGTAACACATACTGCAGCATTGCCTGCGAGCTCAGGTATAGCACTGCACCCACGATCCAAAATATCAGATAAGGTCTAAGCGTTCAACCGTGGCTGATTCAGAAGAGAATTGATTTCGCGGAGGAGCAATGCTCAGGCGGGAAGCCTTCCGATAAGTATACGGAAGCGAAACTCCCCTCCTTGTTTGAGGGTCTACCGAGGTTCCACTGAAGCACGCAATTGTAGTGTATCAGGATCATTAAGTCGATGGAAGGCGTGCCAGCAACACCAGCGGGAGTTGTTGCAGTTTCTGCGCTCCTAAATGAAGGAGTTCGATTAGAGGCAGCTTGTCAGATGACAAGGGAACAAGTGAGGCATGCGTGGCAAGAGCTGAACACAGATTATCTATGGCTGCTAACCTTTGCAGAAGAGCGGGTGAGCAAAGTCCTTCATTGATCAAGGCGTCGGACTTCTTACTGAAGCGTACCGAGCCGCTATTCGAATTCTGCAAGCTCCACAAAACCTTGCAGTGCTGGCTCATGCAGGCGTTCCTTAACCCGGTTGAGTATCTCCTCATACATTAGGCTGCTTTCGTGATCCGCCCACGCAACGGGACCGTCTTTGGGCGCAACATCGTGACCGCCCTTTTTGCATATGCCACACTTTAGCAGCTTCTTAAGACTTCTCCCAGTCTTCAGTCTAGTCTTGAGGCACGCATGCGGACGGACCGAAAGCACCAGCAGCTATATACCACGCCTGGCTTGTACGGACGGAAAAGCAGTGCACCACCATGATATGTAGTGCGAGCTAAACGGTATTTCAGGCCCTGAAGGCTGACCAAGCATGTTCGGCCTTGACTCATGTATCGGGCTTGCAAAATCTTGTGAGTAGGGCTGGTGAACGTAGCCGCGACGACCTCTAGTGGCCCATCTTGGTCGACGTCCAAGACTACAAACCTGCGAAGGTCGCGACGCAAAATCTAGTGCGCCTAAACCACCACTGCGGTTCGAGCAGGCAGGGGGATCTCCCTGTAGCCACGGATAGGGTCAACATATGCGGGTGAACCCGCCCATACGGAGATGCTTTTAGTGGGGCGGTGAATTGCAAAACCTGGAAACCATTTGGTTTGGAGGCAGGAGTCCAGGGCAGCTTGAAGAACGTAGTTGGGCACAGTAGCAAATTTAACTCTCGTGGTTTTATCGCAACCTCCTACTGTGGCGATATCCCGGCCGCCACCACATGCACTGCAGATGCAAGGCCACGTTTATCCGGAGGTTTGTCCTGAGAAAATGTAGGAGGCAAGTCCAATGGTTCATCAAGGGCTCGTTTCTTAGTGCGACAAGTAGCTCCATTACCTGTTGCAGCAATTTGTTCCTTCTTGATCACCTACGGGTCAGAAAGGTGAACAGCATCCGTCCCAGTATCCATGCTATCGCATTACAGCATCACGGCGAGCGTAGTGATGCTGTCGCCATAGCAGCCGCGGCGCGTCTAGGTGTAAGGCCGGAAGTCCCGGAGGCCTACTCCACGACGATGATGAGACGCTGGCTTGATGGCTGAACCAACGCCCCGGGAATCGCCCCTGACCGGTCGGTCAGGTTCAAGGGGTCACTTGAGAAGATGGCAGCAAGGTGAGGGTAGCACTTCCATGGTTGATGCGTGTGAAAAACACCAAAATACCGAAGGGTCAAAAAACGACGTGTCAGACACTTTGATGGTTAGGCATTGTGCTGCTCTACCTCAAACCACGGGTTCGATCCACGCCATAACACTGTTTTTTTAAGCGAAGCTTATATGCTAGGGTTCCGTCTATTCTTTATGCCTGTGAACAAAACCTCCTGAGCCTTCACGAATCTTTGGAGCACAAGGCGTTGCAAAACAAAGGTACCGGTGCGCGTGCTACTAGCACGCGGTTACCGCTAAGGTCACACTCCTTCCAAGATCTGAATCTGACCTCAAGCTTACACGTCTCTTCACTTAGATATGCGTCGTTACTTGGTGAGTTAATTGTAGGAACCATTTGCACGGTAAAAATATGACTTCGACCTGGAGAATAAACGCCTCATCACTTAAATAAAGATTTTGAGTAGATTAGTTATGAACGGGTACGATTTTCATGATCACAACGGCCACAATACAAGTGTGTGCATGTCTGTATGCGTCATTCTTAGGGACGAAAGCTGTCAACAGATAAGAGAAATAAAATCGGTCATGCCTGCACCTCCATTTTATGTCCACACTGTGTCCTTTACTTAGAATCTCTGCTGGGAAGAGAAAAAAACGTGCCTGGGAAGGACATTATAGGGCCACTTCACACACAAGACCCACGTACTCTCGCAGGCTACAGCACATACCCTAGTAGTAAACAGGCCTAACCACTTCAGAGCCAAGCTCTTAAGTGCCTTGGCCAGTTCTCTACTTACCAGAGATTCTTTTTTGCCCTCCCAACTACAATCTGCTTTTTAAAGTGATCGGCGGGAGACACACTAGCACCCCGGAGCATCTGTAAAGTAGAAACACTTGCCAAATAACGTTACGTGCCTCTCTGCATCCGCACACTTAGAAGGCAATACAGGAAAGACAGGTCGTGCCTGTCTCATTGTCCTTTTTTGTATTTCACTTCGTGCTGTCCAGCTTCCTACTACTGCTTGGCTGTACGGCGGTAATGACGAAGATATTCCCGTTCCTCAATCGCTGCAATCACTTAGTATCGATATCTAAGGTCTACTCTTCCGCCACTGTGACCCAGTAGGAGCGATGTCAGATTCCCATCTTCTTCTGTTTCTGAGGTGTGTGTAGAGATAAACTGTCAATGCAGAAGGCTTTAGTTTAGTTTAGTTTAGCCATCCGGCTTTAGTTTAGTCTTTTGGCATCGACATAACTCACCCCTTGTCCAGACGCCTCTTGAGAGTTCAATCAAGGTCTACACCGCCAAGCCCCCCTGGAGAGTGAGAGAGAAACATTGTAATAAGCTCAAATGTGAGAGTGGAACCCTAGTCCGGGAATCCATGCGTTGCCCTAGCCATTTTTGCCCGGGTCCTCAGGAGAGCTTGATCTGACAGCTGGTCAACAGTGTCTCTCACAGCTCAGGAAAGGAACGAGTGGAGAGTGGTGGTAGGGCTGGGTTTTGAGCGCATCCCACAAGTATATGCTGGAGGGCACCTAGCTGTGGGCAAAACCCTTCGAACCGGGTGTACATACGTCCCTGCTTGTAATTCTCGGAGAGTTATTTTCTTAGTTTTCCTGAGGGATGGGTGAGCGCACGGGAATTTTAGCCTGGTGATCCAGTAAAATTGAGTAATTTACTGATAGGTGAGAAGTGGCGTCGGAGCTGCGGTGACCTCGGGGGCTCGGTGGACCAGTTCGCAAGCCTGTTGGTGGGCGAAGTAGTTGCCCATTACAGAGGCGTGGGCAGGTGTCCAAACGCTCGCCACTTGGTGGGATGGACGGCAGCTGGAAGTACTCATATGGTCGTTGGTGCCACCCTACCTGAAAGCAAACTGCGGCACGCTGCTTGAGAGTCAGTGATGATGACTGTGCTGGAGCGTTGGATGAGGGCTAAGGCAATGGGGAGTTCTTCGGCGTCTCGAGGGGATGTCGTACGGATGGATGCGTTTAATTGCATGAACCTCCCTGAACATTTTTTATGCAAGCCCAGTTTTTTACGACGGTTAGAGCAAAGGGAAAACACTCGTGTATTTGACATTTCGGCCCACGTTAATCGTCCCCCAGGTGGTCAAAATTAATCTGGAGCCCTCCACTACGGCGCGCCTCATCGGCGCGTAAAACTCCATAAAAATAAATTGTTTCTACGATGGTTGGCACACAGACTGTGAATCACGTGACTCATTTATTATTTTTCCTACACACTAGTTCCCGAGCTTATGCTTTCCTACTTTTACGACTTACTGGGTCTCACAATGAGCAAGTTACCCTACACCCGGCAACTCACCCCGTAGGTGGGTCGGGTGCAACATACTGCAGTTGCGAGTTTTACACTGCGTTATTTTCCCATAATTCAACCCTTCAAGAGCCTTTACCGTCCGCTCTATGGGGTGTGCAAGAACCTGGGTATCATTATCTCACGCACCCGCCTAGTTCTTCAATCAGCGGACGTTCACATCTGCTTGACGGAACAGCAAGACCAGAAGGACAATGTAATTGGTACCAGACAAGAAATCTATTGCATTCGTCGCACAGATAAGATAACCGCCTATCATACAAAAATGAACAGGCGGCGAGCCAGAAACACTGTCGTAAAACACATTGTGGGAGGATGCCGAACAAAGAATTCCCGAAGCAACGCGCCTCCCGAATAAAAAGCGAAGGTATGCGGCGAGCCTTTTCTCTTCGAGCTGCGCGCAGCTGGTGATCCGCGCATGCGCGCGATGCTTTTTCGCCCGTCGTCTGTTTGCGTTCGCACGTAGGCAGGAGTGCGGCGTCAACCGCGGCTCTGGCAGCTAAAGCGTTGTAGTGCGAAAGGCGCGCTTCAGGCGTTGCTCCCTCGGGGAAGGCCGGCCTTGCATGTCAGCCGGCAGAAGCCTGCCTCGACGTGACTGACCGTGAAGACGTCGCCGTGGATTACTGACGGCCACCAGCGAGCCACACGAGCTTCGTAGGAAGTGTCGCGTGCAGGGCTTCTTCGAGCGTCGTCCGTACCCTGGTCGAGGTAATTTTGCCTGTTTTCCACCGAGAGGTTTTGCATGAAGTTGTTGAAGCCTTCATGTTATACAGGAACTGCTTGTTTTCGTGGGACCACTCGCGAATCATTGATAAGGGCGGTGTTTAGGCTACTGGGACAATGCTTCGCGCCAGGAGGCTTATTTCAACGCAGTCAAGAACGTAAAAGGGCTCTTTTGCTCTTCCAATTGGTGGCGTCAGAATGTTCTTGTGCGTCTCGCCTGATGCATCTGCACTTACCAAAGTCTAAACCATAGCACTCGAGAGTTAGACAATTATTTCCTCTAAGAACAGTATCCGCCGCTTTGCATGCGTTCTGGATTTTGCATCGAAGTGTATTTTTTTTTTCGGGGCAGCTTCATGCGTTCGGTTTCATTTTATGCCAGAAGTGACAGCTGTGCTCGCTTCGCTCGTCCGGTCGACAGCAGTTCGCTGTTGTGAAAATGCGCATGCTGCGCCATGCAGTCCTTTCGCGGCATTCGATGTTTTCGCACTTTATGTCCGCATTACACACGTTCGCCGCAAACTAGTTATTTTATACCTCGATTTCGGAGCCGCTGCCATTACCACCCGTCCAGCGCAAGCATTCGTGGGCGAGTCGATGTGTTGTTGACTTCGATAAGTGCTGCTGCTTTTGCCGGTTCTGTTTTACGCTGTCATATATAGCGCAGCTGTCATCTGTGCATCTCTCCATTTTATACGTTGACATTCGCATGCAGTAGCTTGGCCAAAGTTATGCCACACGAATGGAAACAAATGAAATGCAATCAAGAAATTGGAAGTGAAGGGGTAAAATTGCGTTTTTTTTTTCAAGTAATTTCGTGGCTTAGCACATTAAGGAAGACGGTACCATTGCACGTTGGAAACGCTCCCGAATGATTCTGTTCATGTAAATTTGTGTATTGCTGCAGACTGTGAAGAAATCTATTCCCGTTTTGACCTTAGGTGGAAGAGCGGAGTGGCTGCGTGTACTCTTGCATGCAGCATACTCGCGTAACGGTCGCGTTGTGGAATTTGCATAGCACGTTATGGCACAGAGCCGCTTTTATAACATGCTTTTTCTAAGCCGCCAATAGCACATCTTCAATAGCAGTTTGAAGCAGCGACGATGTACGCGTAGTTTCTTACAGCACATAAGCCAGAAAATGGGTTTATTCAAGCGCCATTACAATTAAACACCATAAATAAAAGCAAAATAAATTACCACCACTTTGTTTGGAAATTGCGTATGGAATTGAAAACCGAGAAGGAGACGCTAAAATATAACCGTTGGCAGCTACTTGAAGGCACACTAAAGGGAATATGTCCGACTCTTATTACACACGCATTTAATAGTCTCGTCCATGTTTTACTTATTACATGGAGTCCACAGCTGTAGTTAATCTGTAATGTGGGGCTGGCCAAAAAACACTATGCATCGCTCGCGGCAGCTGCGCCAATGGCGTCAAAATGGTTTGCCCTGTTTTCGTGTTATCTGAACTTGTAAAATGTTTATTTTCACCCATTATGAAGAACACCTAGAACATGACCTCTATAAGCTCTAGTCTTGGCTATGGTTAGGTGCAAAACGGTGTTTACAACTCACTTGGATGTCCCATTAAGCAATTTTTTTCGGCGGTAGTTACTTGAGGACATCCTTAGCATCGAGAATCTGAGCACGAATTGGTTGCTCTCTGTCTAGTATAGCTTTTCTTCAGGGAAATTCCAGAAGGGGAAAAATAAAGGAAGCTCACACTAACGCGTAAGAGTTGAAGGTACCGAAGCTGTACGCAACACTTTCACGACCATTACGAAGGGTCCACGATTGCAGCCAATTTCCTTCTTCGCTGCCGCAGCGACCTTTCCCCCATCATTGTTGCTTCTTTCATGGTTGCCTCTTTCATCAGTGTGAGCATCTTTCATTTTTTTTAAGTAATAAACATTGACATCACCTTGTAGGGGCGTGTGCTACGACGTGTCGTTCTCGTTCCGAGCAAGTGTTGCCATGAATACGGCGAACCCTGGAGTTCTTTTTGACCAATCTTGGCCGATTCCCCGAAGTGGGTATGCTTGGTTTGACAAACATGCGCAGGGGACGCTGGGTGGTCGTCGCGAGGCACACACGCACCCACACACACAAACACACACACACACACACACACACGAGCGCTAGCCATTTTCTTGATTTTGTTACCTGCCGACGCACTCACGTGAGAGCGCTCGGCAATTTCTTGGTATTTTTAACTGCGGACACAAAAAATTACGATTTGCTAAACAGCTTCGCTGTTAATAAAGCTATACAAGTCTATCAACGTCCTTTTACATATTGAAAACTCAAGGCCCCATCATCATCATTACCTGCTGCACTTATCCCTCAAGCGAACAATTTACACGTTCGTCTTATCACTTTTCCTTATCGTCATCTGAAAATTCATTCCTGCCCTGGGGCAGGGCGAAAGTTTAAAAACGTGAACCTTTGTGTGGTTAAAGCATCGTACTATCTTCATAAATGGCAAACGAATAGAAATCAAGAAAAAGGGCACAAGAACGAGTGCTTTGTCCGTTTGACAACGCCGAACCTACGATCAGCGTTCTTTGCAGAGTTTTAAGGTTGCCCCCACGTTGCACTGCTGCCCACGTCATGAAGAGCGCGCCTAGCAACTTCCCACACACGCCTCGCCTTTGTTTAAGAAGTTGTCGACCTTTATAATGGCCCCTTAGCCAGAAGGCTCGATCATCGCTGTCAGCTGGACGCGATCCCGACTAACGATATTACACGTCCTGTGCATCGCCTTGCATAAGCGGTTGGAACAGAATTGTTCCACGTGGAACAGTTCGACTGGTTAGTAGGTCGCATCGGTTGGCGGTTCCTGCAAAAGAAAAGATGTTTCGTCTTCGGCGCAATTTTTTTTATCAGACTCGGCAGTAACGAACTTCTTACCACTCTGACTCATTGAACTAAGCGCACTTGTAAGATAACATTTTCAGTTTGAGCTCGTACATTGTGCAGACGCGGGTCTGAAGGCTTTTGTTCATCTTGTTAGGGTGCACTGTGAACAAGCACACAAGGCAGGCGCTATTCTCTTCAGCTTTTCTGCCTGTAACCTCAGTGCTCGTCCTGTGTTTTTGTCTCATCTGCTCTTCATCTGGTAACGCTGCACCGTACCAACATGGACACCAGCGAACTCCCCCCAATCTTCTATTTTACTAAACTTTGATACGTTAAATAGCTTAATGGCGACTTAGCTTGTCTATTAAGTTTTAAATCGGGGTGTATTCGATGTGCTCAACAACAAAACACGTGAAATTTAGTTTCCGCTTCGTCCTCTCTTGCTTAACGAATTACTTGTGAAACTGAACTTTTCTCCAACGTACGCGCGCGAACATTTCGTCACCGTCATGTTCTGTCAACGCCCTTGCCCTGTTTTGCGCCCTTGGGATCACTGCAAAACCCTAGCAACAGACAAAAAGTCGCTCTGCTATTTTATTACGTTTTGGCATGACGTCAGAGCAGCGCGGGAATGCGAGTTAGATTGACGATCCACACAATGATAGCTTATAACTACAGTGACTGATAGCGATCTTTCTGAAGCAATACCTTGAAAAGAAAAAGTCACATCTTGTCCCAGCGATCATTTGTGTTGCTGGCATTAGCGGGACAACGCCATTATTGAAATCTTAATGGTGTGTGTCAGGGCCGACAACTTGCACTTAGTTCCTTTTCCTGTGCAACCCCAGGCTATTTCTTTCGAATGGTTTTTCTGTTTGCATGTTTGTTCTGTACGTTTTTGCCCAGTAGGAGTTTAGCTTCGTTTATCTTCAGCATTTTAGCAACCGTAAGCGGAAAATTTTACCTGAGTTCATTTTTCGATTAAACGTATTTCGCAAACCAGTTGTCTGGTATGGAGTGTTGATAGGGTGGTACAGTCTTTGTCAAAATTTTGTGGGCCACGGCCACCGTGGCCGAAGTAGGCGGGTGGCCGAGCAGGGGCGCTGCGCTTGCCGCTTTCGGCTGGTTGCGCGGCCAAAGAGAGCGAGGGGAACTTTTGCTGTTGCTTTTGTAGTGTGTCCGGTGCGACAAGAGCTGCGCAAAGTGCCTGCGCTGAAGCGAAGTGCGCCTGCTCTGTGAAACCAGCCTCGCTGCACTTATCGCGCTACGAAAGGAAGCGAGAAAGTTCCCCTCACTCTCTTTAGCCGCGTAACCAGCCAGCAGTGGCAAGCGCAGCGCCCCTGCTCGGCTGCGCTCCTGCTCCGGCCATGGTCGCCGTGGCCCACAAAATTTTGACAAAGACTCTACCTGTCAATTCTTACTGATCCCGCACTTGCGTCAGTGGAAGGCGTAGTTCGCGTGTGACCTGCCTTGCTGTCGCAAGTGCTGGTTGTGCAGCGCCTGTGAAATTGATGTTGTTTTGCCTCTGTATTTTCCGAGCCTCAATGAAGAACTTACAGAACAGTGCTAGTATTTGTATTGAGAGCTCCTATTTTCTCCAAAGTATGTGGATTAGTTTGTTCGTGAGCCTGAGTTCTTCAAGGCCGTGCAGAGCCAGTTCATCTTGTTGTCCTTCCTTTGCAATTTGTAGTATTGGAGGATGAGTTTGCTTGCCAATTTGAACATGGATCTGAGCTTTGTCCATGTGCCGGATCCCACATGTTCAAATGATTACCTGGCCTCGCGTGGTGTTTCTTTTTACCACAGCCGCTCACAGATACTTATCAGAAGAAACTGAGCTTCCGAACCAGTGTCCACATTGCGTCCCAATCATTTATCGATAACGCACGTCATGATGTGGCAGGCTCTGTGTGATTGGCTTTATCTTTGCGCTGCCGAGATCGGTTGAAGCCCAGAGAGGTCATCCTCATTTTTTACGTCATTTACTCGTGAGGGTATTCTTGAACTATACATAAAAGGCTGGATCGGGCTAGTTGGTTGGTCATTTCTGGCTTTTACTCCACCAATATTTACTCGGGCTTTACGCATTCGCCAGTGGAAAATGTTGCCCGGCGTGATGCTTCTTACCTGAGGCACCGGCTGGGCGACACGTTTATCGCTTCATTGCTACCTTCCGTGATGGTTGTCTCCCCTCCCCGAAAGCTTTGGCCCAGAGTATGGCTGGGTCTAGTGCGAGTTTTTTTTTCTCACGACTGTTTTGCTGACAACTGCTTTGTTGGTGGGGTCTGAAAAACTTTTTCAAGATGGTGTCGCGTAAGGTGCCCCAAGTTGCAATTTCTTAGATGTCAGCTATGGGCATCATAAAAAATTTACACCATCTTCCCGCGAGGGGAACCATGGGGTAGATGCGACACATCGGGGGTTTCCGTTGCGTTTCCGTTATGTTAGCATGTCCATTGATGTTGTGTGTCCATATTTTACGCAGCATGTTCACCCCCGATGCGTCGCATCTACCCCATGGTTCCCCTCGCGGGAAGATTGTGTATTTTATCGGGGTAGCCGGGGCTTGTTACGGTTGCGCCGACCATCGCGATAGCAGGCCTGTTAGTCTCCATTCAAATCATTGGGGGTCATCGGAGGATGTCATCGGCGGAGCGGCGGCGGAACGACGGAGCGGAGCGGCGCAGTTACCGCGTTTATATGCAGCGGAATGAGAGAGAGCAGCGCATAGCAGCGCATGCGCATGTGTTAACCGAGCGCAATCTGCGCGCTAACCCGCACCCACGCACAGCTGGCACGTCGACGGAGCGAGCGCCGGCGAGCGCTAACACGCAGATGGCGCTGCGGTGAGAGCGGCGCTAGCGCGCAGCTGGCGCGACGAGGAGAATGGGGGAGGGATGCGGACTACGCCGGACGACGTCGGAGGGACAAGGCGAGTGAAAGAGATGCGTCGCATCTAAAATACTCATAGGGCTAGCCCTTCACGTACATTTTATTCCCTGTAAGAGAAGGTTTGGTTTTTTGTTGTGGCAGACAATGAGCGTCCGAAGGCTCGATGAACTGGTTCTAACTTTTCTTCTCTTTAAACATTCTTACTGTGGTGAAAGCACCGGTGGTGTCTTTTGCTGATTCATTCGGAGCTCCCTTTTCTTCGTTGCACCACAGCAGTTGAATGCGCGGCTTTAAACAAATTCAGCTTTTAGCGACGTCGTCTGCAAGCCTGAAGGGGTTTCAGCGGGGGAAGCTCGGTCACGCTGCCGGTGGTGGAAATTCCGCATGCTCTGGCATGTTCCGAATAGGCTTAGCGTGCTTCTGACACTATGTATATAAATGAGCGATGTGACAAAAATAGCGTCAGCCTGTATTTCACACCAAAGAAGTAGGTGCTATTGCTGGGTTGCCAGCAGACTGGGCATGATGACCGGACCCGAGGCAGTTATCGTTATCTGCTTCTCACTAGCGGGGAGATGATCTGCTTCTCACTGACATGGCAGGGACAATGATGTGTGACATCCTTCGCATGAAAGAGTGGTGGGTTGCCGTGTATGAGGTCCCATTAATAAGAAACACAAGGCTGACGCAGGGCGATCGCCATCCTTTCCCGGCCGTGCCGAACAAGTAGACAGTGAAGTAGGTTGACACAGCATTGTCCTCCCTCCTACCCTCTCTCCCGAGTAACTTAGATAAGAGGAGGAGAAAGTAATGAAAAGACACGGAGGTGAACCAGGCGTACATATTTCTCCATTCTCGCGAATAAGAGGATTGAGAGCGTGAGCGAGAGGGCTGGAGAGATGGAAAAAAATATGAGCGGGACCTCTTTTTCAGACACTGCAATGGTTAGTGTAAGATCGTTTAGAAAGCGGAAAGGAGGCATTGGTACCCTTGTGGTAAAGCGATAGTTACCACCAATGTTGTGAAGTAGGGATCTGTCTTCAGGAAGCATAGTAGCATGCTATATGCACCCCGCAGCGAAAATTGTGTGCTTGTGTGGATGAGACAGAGGGTATACCGGGAGATATAACCAGGGACACTCGTAGAAGACGCCACGTACATTAAAGCGCACTACCAGGAGCCTACTTTTCAACCTCGTTTGTCCCTACTACCATTACAAATTTTATACCAGCGGCGTTCTCCGTCAACTTTGCAAAGTTGGTCTGCTGGTTTGTGACTCAACTGAGAACGTGCAGCGCGACAGCACAAAACCGGTCAGAGAAGCAAGCATGATGGCGCTAGCACTTGTAACTACGTTTATTCGAAGAAACTCTGCCAATTTCCTCTGTTTTTTGCTGCACAAGATTTCGATCATGAACCAGACTGTAGGCCCCTTTTGAATAGCTGCAGCGTGTTTCATTTAAAAAGGCTTTCAGTCACACATGCATATGCCGAGCTGGGTTGCAACAAAATTCGATGAGCTTTAGAAGCCGTTTATATGGTGGAGGCGGAAAACGAGAACTCTCGGGTGCCGGGATTATGGCGCAAGTTAAGGATCCCCATACCACCTAAATTGCGTCCCATTACGGCACCTCACAGCACACGTGTAGCTTGGGAACATAAACATTCTTTCGAACTAGGGGCACTTCGGTGCTCAGCAACTCTTACATCTAGCACCCCTTAGTGTCCATCGTTGTGCTCAGCAGTAGGGCCACCTGCCCCGGGTATCTCCTACCCTTGTAACATAACGTCTCTGACAAGCGTGAAAGCAGTCTAATAATTTTGTGATCGTTTTTTCTGAACTTTCGAGTACACAACGAATGGTCAGCACAGCCATTTGTTGGCTGTAGCTTGTATACACAGCAGTAACCGATATGGGAAGAAAACAAACCACCCCAACATTAAAAGCTAACAGCCGTTACCTGCCTAAAACAGCTAAAACACTCTCTAGGTTTGTAAATTAACGCATAATACGCTTACCATTGCTACCACAGCGAGCCCTTGGAAGAACTAGCTCTAGCAGAAACTAAGCCGGAACGAAATTTACAGAGGCAGACCCACCCGAATGCAAAAAGTTCCAAGGAGATCTAATGACCCAGAGCAAACAGCAAACATCGATACCGCAGATATTGAAAAAAATCCCGCCATCTCCACGAAGTGAATCATGATGAGAGGGGCGAAGCTAAAATGCTTATCGGTGGAACCATGAAACATTGTTATAGGTCTTCTTGACGGCGCGCACCATCTGAATGAGAGAAGGACATAAGACGCGTTCGTAGCCATGCTCACGTCTCGGTTTGTAGCGCAGTGGTAATTGCGCCACGTACCCCTCGTCGCGGCCAGAGAGTCGTGGGATCGAAACCGGGCGCCGCCGCGTCAAGACCACCCCTCCTCGCTCGCAAAGCTTGAGACTTCCCACCACTCCGTTGACAAGCCCGTCGACGACGTCGATGTTTGTGGTGATTATGTAGGACTTGCCAAGTTTGGGACGATGAGAATCTCCATGGGTAATTTGGCGAATTCGGTGTGTGAAATTTTGGCCACCTTGGCCATCGCCTTCTGCAGAGCGTCTTGTTTCGCGTACCCCCGTTACGTGTCTTGAGCTCGCAGGCGACGAGCGACAACCTCTTCTCTTTCCTCTCCTCCTTGTTGGGTAGCAACGAACGCGTTGAAAGTTTTGACCTCTTCGGCCAATCTTTGGTTGGCCAATCCCTAGGGGGATCCTGCCGCAATCATCATCATGGTGCCGTTCAGCAACGAGGGGCGGAACAGGGCCCGAGCAAGAGGAGCTTCGCCCCTAAAAGAGTAGCCGAAACTGATCTAAACGTCCCAGAATAATCCCCAACTTCGAGAAACAACGGTTGAAAGCGACGCAAAAGATCCAAGCGACCAAAAAAATGTGCGTCAAACTTGCACTTTATTTATTCAGGTACCCCTAAAGGCCCTCCGTAGGAGGGTATTACATAGGGGGGAGCATGCGCATACATCGAACATAACATGAATGGGTGCTAACAGAACGATAAATTACAAACGTAGCAAAAAAAATACAAGCAATAAGAATTTTTAAAACACATAACTACAAAAACAGATAACTACAAGGCAAGCACAGCAAAAAATAAAAAAAGGTGAATATATGCAAGCAAGAACAGAATTAGGTTACTTCATTTTTTAAAAAGTCTTGAAATTTTGTTAGGTTAGCTTCTGTGGCAACGTGCTGTGGTAGGTTATTCCAGTCTATTATTGTGCGCGGAATGAATGAGTTCGCGAACGTAAATGAATGGCAAGTGATGCGCTTAACTTTACAAGAATGATCGCGCCGTGGAAATGTAACAGTGGGTGAGTGAAAAAAATCGTCACGAAGGCGCTCATGGTGATAAAGTTTATGAAAAAGTGTTAGGCGAGCATGCCGGCGGCGAAGTGATAATGAAGCCAACTCGGCGCCAATTTTCAGCGCTGTGACGCTTGCGTATGGGGAATAATCGGAAAAAATAAAACGAACAGCACGGTTTTGCAGGGATTCAATATCACGCATAATAAACACTTGTCATGAATAATAAACCTGATAAGGAATTTCTTTAAGGTATACAACAACAATTGGGGAAAAAAGGTTCTGGGAATTGAACTTGGCCTGCCGAAAATATGTTAGCCTGAAGAGAAACCTGTGCACCCCTTGACCAGTCAGCCAGTTTGTTGTCACCATTTTACCTTAAATCGAGGTACAAAAGCCGAAAAAGAGCTGTGCAGACGACTCTAGCAGTAAAATGTGATAAGTACGTGTACAGTCTTTCGGCATGGGGCTGGCTATGGTGTTTTACCACGGCTCGCACGTCAATGCGGCCACCCCAGCCACAAGTCCTCTTTTAAGAATACATGCACCAAGAACCTCATTGTTTCTCACGTGGTATTGGGCAAAGTCCTGCGTTTCAACTTTCCGAGTTAGAAACCGCTGTTTGGTACATCTACGTCCGCGGGATTGTAAATGCGAGGCCGCGCCACCGCTTGTTCCACTCACATGAAAGGTGTGCTCGACATAACGAATAGGCAGCCCGCTTGCGTAACAGCCTCTAAAACGTTGCAGCTGCTTGCACCGCGTGCGTCTGCTTGTTGGTCATCAAATTTCTTCTGCTATATTTTTATTTTCTTCCAGTGTGTAACTTGAGCAACTGTGGATAAAGTTCGGTGAAACTGTTTGTATATTGTTCTCTTTATGGCGCAGATATCTGGGCAAGATTTATCGCTGCTTTGTAACGTTATTTCGAAAGCCTTAGCGCTTGTCAGCGTAATTATGATCCTATGACCCACAGGAATACTGACGCCCACAGCCCTTAGTATTGCTGACCCATGAGCCCGCTCTGTTCCATATATATATATATATATATATATATATATATATATATATATATATATATATATATATATATATATATAGCGAATCAGAATAGGAAATGAGGGGCTCGTTGAAAATAACACAGAAATAAGGGTTGGCAGTCGAGAAAACCTCGGAAAGCAAAGGGGAGGATGTGGTAGATCATTGAAACAGATTAAGAATTTGGAAAGAAAGAAAGAAAGTGAAGAAAAAATGCCCGCCAGGTGGGATCCGAACCCACGACCTCCAGAATACCGGTCTGGTGCGATAACCACTACGCTACCGGCGGGGCGATTTTCCCATTCACTTTCTGGGGTATTTATGTTAGGTATGTTTGTTTCCTGTGCTTGGGGGTGGTAGCCAGCGCCATTCGGACTAATCGGGGTGAAGGGGACCTTCTTTTTAACCCCCGGGTCGTGACTCGAGTGTCTACGACATGTCCAGAGTGGTCGACCAGCTTTGAACCCTCTTAAGCTCCCTTTGGCAACAAGACTGCCAGAACAGAGGCCCTCGCTATGCATGTAGCGAATCAGAATAGGAAATGAGGGGCTCGTTGAAAATAACACAGAAATAAGGGTTGGCAGTCGAGAAAACCTCGGAAAGCAAAGGGGAGGATGTGGTAGATCATTGAAACAGATTAAGAATTTGGAAAGAAAGAAAGAAAGTGAAGAAAAAATGACATGAATTATTTTCAACGAGCCCCTCATTTCCTATTCTGATTCGCTACATGCATAGCGAGGGCCTCTGTTCTGGCAGTCTTGTTGCCAAAGGGAGCTTAAGAGGGTTCAAAGCTGGTCGACCACTCTGGACATGTCGTAGACACTCGAGTCACGACCCGGGGGTTAAAAAGAAGGTCCCCTTCACCCCGATTAGTCCGAATGGCGCTGGCTACCACCCCCAAGCACAGGAAACAAACATACCTAACATAAATACCCCAGAAAGTGAATGGGAAAATCGCCCCGCCGGTAGCGTAGTGGTTATCGCACCAGACCGGTATTCTGGAGGTCGTGGGTTCGGATCCCACCTGGCGGGCATTTTTTCTTCACTTTCTTTCTTTCTTTCCAAATTCTTAATCTGTTTCAATGATCTACCACATCCTCCCCTTTGCTTTCCGAGGTTTTCTCGACTGCCAACCCTTATTTCTGTGTTATTTTCAACGAGCCCCTCATTTCCTATTCTGATTCGCTACATGCATAGCGAGGGCCTCTGTTCTGGCAGTCTTGTTGCCAAAGGGAGCTTAAGAGGGTTCAAAGCTGGTCGACCACTCTGGACATGTCGTAGACACTCGAGTCACGACCCGGGGGTTAAAAAGAAGGTCCCCTTCACCCCGATTAGTCCGAATGGCGCTGGCTACCACCCCCAAGCACAGGAAACAAACATACCTAACATAAATACCCCAGAAAGTGAATGGGAAAATCGCCCCGCCGGTAGCGTAGTGGTTATCGCACCAGACCGGTATTCTGGAGGTCGTGGGTTCGGATCCCACCTGGCGGGCATTTTTTCTTCACTTTCTTTCTTTCTTTCCAAATTCTTAATCTGTTTCAATGATCTACCACATCCTCCCCTTTGCTTTCCGAGGTTTTCTCGACTGCCAACCCTTATTTCTGTGTTATTTTCAACGAGCCCCTCATTTCCTATTCTGATTCGCTACATGCATAGCGAGGGCCTCTGTTCTGGCAGTCTTGTTGCCAAAGGGAGCTTAAGAGGGTTCAAAGCTGGTCGACCACTCTGGACATGTCGTAGACACTCGAGTCACGACCCGGGGGTTAAAAAGAAGGTCCCCTTCACCCCGATTAGTCCGAATGGCGCTGGCTACCACCCCCAAGCACAGGAAACAAACATACCTAACATAAATACCCCAGAAAGTGAATGGGAAAATCGCCCCGCCGGTAGCGTAGTGGTTATCGCACCAGACCGGTATTCTGGAGGTCGTGGGTTCGGATCCCACCTGGCGGGCATTTTTTCTTCACTTTCTTTCTTTCTTTCCAAATTCTTAATCTGTTTCAATGATCTACCACATCCTCCCCTTTGCTTTCCGAGGTTTTCTCGACTGCCAACCCTTATTTCTGTGTTATATATAAGTAAAGAGTCGGATGCACAGCAAGAACAATAACAAACAATGTTTACTTACGTAGCGGCAACGGGACGTGCCTTCATCAGAGTAAAGTTACATGATTTTGCAGCAAAATCATGTAACTTTACTCTGATGATGAAGGCAAGTCCCGTTGCCGCTACGTAAGTAAACATTGTTGGTTATTGTTCTTGCTGTGTATCCGACTCTTTACTTATACTATTTCTGCGCGCTTTGTGAGTTTATCTTTCTGTAGATTTATATATATATATATATATATATATATATATATATATATATATATACATACACACACAAACGGTGAAATAAAGCAACACTGAGATAAGGCGTGCAGCCATCAGCAGTGATGCACCAGGTGCAGGCAAAAAACGCGAGTGATTGCGTTGCAGAAGGCACACCCGCGTTTTGTTTTGTTTTTTGTTTTTGCAGCGGGGGGGTGAGCCTCCAATCGGTCGAATTCTAAAGCTGCGTTCCAATTTGTGCTCAGCTTGGTAGACAGCTTACGCAACGGTATGAGTATACGTCTAAACTAACAACAATTAGCATGGCACGACGGTCACCAACGTGGACGAAAACCTCGTAGCAGACATAACAAACTCAAGCCCTAGTTTCGTAAAAAGTGATAGCAGTTTCATTACACACATTACGTGATTTATAAAGTAAACAATAGCATTTAACCAGTAGTAAATTATACAAAATATTTATTTATTTATTTATTTATTTATTTATTTATTTATTTATTTATTTATTTATTTATTTATTTTTAAGTACCCTCAGGGCCGAAGCATTATAGAGGGGAGTGGTAAGTACAACGAATAAAATAATAATAATAAAAATACGGTGAGCAGTGAAAAATAAATGTGCATTTCAAGTAGGCTCAAAAAGAATAGCATTGAACATCGAAGAGGATTTCCACAGTGCTAGTCCAAAAAATACAACAGGGGTTTTTGGCAAAAAAAAACGTTATACAAGGCTAGGGGTTTCAATTTCACTGGTTATAGCAGACCTGAATTTATTAACGTTAGTTATCTGTAGCAGCTCTAATTGCGGGAAGGCGGTTCCAGTCAGTTGAAGTCCGTTGAAGAAATGAAGCAGCGTAAAAACGAGAGTGACACGAGGGGACAGCAACTTTGTGCGCACGGTCAAGTCGTTCAGGCACGTAAGCGGGGGCATGAATGAATTGTTTTTAAGAGCGCGTGATGGTAAATATAAATTAAAAAACAAGTTAGTTTACACTAAACTAAATAGCCTTTAACAAGTAGTAAATTACACAAAATATTTAAATGAAAGAACAAGTTAGTTTACGCTAGTGTGTAAAACGGTGGCGGTGGCGTCGTGTTTCAGGTTAGGCTGCGAGGTGGCCTGCGTCATTGTTGACTTCGATGCTGTCTCCGCGAAGCAGTCGCGTTTTCGTTCTAATTGGAACTGGGCTTAACATGGCGGACTCTCTGCGAAGACGGCAACGAAGCCGTCTAAAGTGTAAATTGGAATGCATTCTTGGTGTTCGTGTGCGTGTGCTAACACGAACACTAACAAGGGTGTTCCTTATGCGCAGTGCATTGATACCCGTAGAGGTACAACTTTAGCTTAACAAGGGATATAGCACATACCTACAGAAATAAATTGTCTAACGCTCCATCCTCCTCCTGGATGGTTTTATTTTTATTGTGTGCATGTCTCGAAGCTCACACAGGGTTAAATACACATAGAGGAGTAGAAACCCGCCGAGGTGCGTTATCAACGCTTGCCTGCCTCAGGATTTCGTGCTCCGCGCTACCTCCAAAGCTGCACGATGCGACAAACTTGCACTAAGCGCATATACTATCTGATCCTAGAGCTAGAGTCCAATGTCGCCAGTTTTACGGATATCTCGGGTCTAAGCATGCTAATCTGCACAGTCTGCACCAGCCCTGCAAAATTCGAAACAGGCATTTTCACCTTCATGCATAAGCCCTTTGCATGGCGGAGACAAGGAGATACACCAGTGGTTACCGTCGGCGATTTCAGAATTGACATTGGAGACGCAACAAAAATTACCGCTCCCGGGCTCTTGTCTTGGCCAACATTTGACTCCCAGTCTGCGACCCCAATCAAACACAAGGTACAGACCATGTTCGGGTTGGGTCTTGGCCTCAAAGCGGTTGATATTTTAACTACCTAAAAGCAAATAATGCATTGCATACCCTCTATCACCACGTGTGGTGATTTCGTGAGAGCTTTGTTTCACATCCACTTTCCCAGGGTCGAGTTGGCAAATTATTTTGCAGCGCAAGATACACTACGCTACCTCGGGAAGTCTTCGCGGGGTGACTAGTTTTGCCCTTGAGGTCAAACCACGCCCCCTTCCGCAAGCTCCCGGCACGGAGTAGCGGCCCGATGACGGGGAGAGATAGGCGGCAGAGAAGAGATAGGCGAGGAGGGGAACTAGACGGGCGCGGGACGTGGCGGAGGAAGGTGAAAAAGCCGCCGCCGCAGCGATAAGCGAGCGCCACGAAGGAAGGCCACGAGGCCACGTGCGGTGTAGAACCGCATGCGTTAGAGGACGACGAACATCCGGCTGTGGTCCCTCGTACAGCGGCGAGGCTTAAACAACGCCGTGAGGCGAAAAAGAGAAAAAAACGCTACTGTTGCGTACAGCTTCGCAACCTTCAAGTCTTAAGCGTTAGTGTGAGCTTCCTTCATTTTTTTTTTTCGAATGTGTAACGTGAACTTTCGAGCACCGCGGAATAACTTAAGGACGAAACCTTAAAGCTTTATTCAATACTTCCTTCCCAGCTGAAGGGCGCTGGAAGCGCAAGGAAAAAAAATAGCCATGTAGTGCCATGAGTTATGTTACTTGCCTGTGTAGTAGCTAACAGTTTTTGAGTGACATCATGAATGTTCGTGAACGTACCGAACAAGCTGGATCTAGGATCATCGTCCCCGTCATCGTCATCACCACCCTTGTGTTCGTTGCAGTACGAAAGTATCTACATATTTCCTCCAGCCGTTGCTGTCTTTCGATGCTCTCATCCATTTTTAGATCCGAATTTTCTACTGTCAACACTCCATCTCGTTTGCGGAAACGTGAAGACAAAAAATTGAGTATTTAAGAATGAATCCAATTCGGGCCATAGCCAAGTAATCAAAATATTACAACCCAACACCCGATGTAAGCCGAAAACTCCGCGGAATAAACGTCTCAAACAAACAACCAAACCTGTGTACTTGGACTAACAATATTATAAAAACTTTTGATTTCAGGGAAACCAACTCTTTTCGGAAGCATTGCGAGACATGAATTTAGGAGACTTCCATGGGACCATAAGAATATATACAGGCTGATCAAAGTTTGAACAACAGGTGTTATAAAAATTAGGCGCTGAGATGTACATGAAGGTCACCTCTCCAGTGAGGTCACGTGCCCAGGGGGTCACAGAATGAAGTAGGAATTATCGATGTCGGGGGCCTAATTGACTAAAATTGAATAATTAACTTTGTAGTGTCTGCAGTAAGCAGGCACGTTTGCAATGAAACGTTAGACGCAGTCGGGTTTCTACGCAGTTTCATTTGGCAGAACTCGTCTAGCGCATCCATAGTCCGAGAAATGGAACTGCGAAATTTAATTGCCGTTTGCATGATTACACATGCAAGACAGTGAGGACCGGCGCAAAGCTCCTCGCTTTTCTGACGTGCCTGCTGTGTACGGTGTTTACTTTGAAAACGATGAGGAGGCGTAGGAAAATGTGATAACTGGAACCCTTTCAGTGTAGGCTGGCGTTATCGCATTTTGCAGTACTCGGAACCGCTATCGAAACACTGAAGAAAGGTTCAACAAGATTTGTTGACGGGCTAGTTGGTCTGATACTTGAAACGCCATGAGGATTGCGCGGAACGACGACACAAAGAGGAGACAAGAGGACGAGCGCAACTAACAACTAATTTATTCCAGGGCTTACGCCCCCAAATATACGACAAATTGGCGCAAGCGCCGAACATACACGTACAAAACGCCAAGAAAGAACATGTTCATCGTCAACCCTACAGACAAGACTTTAACAATTCAGACTCTCTTTAATACAAAGCCAAAGATGTGTCACTCACGCAATTGTGCGCATCATTTATCCAGAAGGCTTGATATAATGGAAGCCTACTTGATAAATAATGCACACAATTGCATGAGTGACACATCATTGGCTTTGTATTAAACAGAGTCTGAATTGTTAGTCTTGTCTGTAGGGTTGACGATGAACATGTTCTTTCTTGGCGTTTTGTACGTGTATGTTCGGCGCTTGCGCCAATTTGTCTTATATTTGGGGGCGTAAGCCCTGGAATAAATTAGTTGTTAGTTGCGCTCGTCCTATTGTCTCCTCTTTGTGTCGTCGTTCCGCGCAATCCTCATGCCGTTTCAAGAAACTGAACAAAGGGGAGGAGCTTTGCGCCGGTCTTCACCGCTAGCATGCGTAATCATACGAATGGCAATTAAACTGGGAAGTGAATATCTCGGAGTACGAATGCGCTAGAAAAATTCTGCCAAATAAATCTCCGTGGTGATTGCGCCTAACTTTTTAATACAAGCATGCCTGCTTATCCCAGCCACTAAAAAGTTGATTATTCAATTTTAGTTAATTAAGCCAGCGATATCAATAATTAGCACCTAATTCTGTGTCCCCCCGGGGACGTACCCTCACTGTAGAGGTGTCCTTCACATACATCTAAGTGCCTAATTAAAAAAAACCTGTCGACTTAATTTTGATCACCCTGCACGTAATAATGTGGAGGCGTAATCCTTCGTAACAAAACGGAGACACACTATTTTTCCGCAAATATTTACAGCCTGTCTATAAGGCGTAGTTAGCATAATTCATTGGGAGAAGTCGTGGATATAAGTGCACTGGAAATATTTGAGCCACTTAAGATTTTTGTACGCCGCCTGTTCAGCCAGTAAAAAAAAACCTGAAAATCCTGGATCAAGAACAGCATGAAGAAGCCTCATTCGTGAAGGCCTAAATGCATGAGGGCAAAAATTGAAAGTGGTGTTAACAACCCAGTCAGTAAGGCAGCACAGTGACTTAGGTTATGAAGTCCCAAGAGACGTGGTTGAATCAAATAATCCTCATGTAACCAGTCTTCATTCAAATTACGAAAAAGAATTAAGGGGTCAAGTTAGCTTGTAATAGGGTACATTCGGGCAGCGCTCTCAAAGAATGAACAGTCACTGACCTGTCTCACTAACAAACAATGGCATACTTCCAGTGTGTACTTTTTCTAGATTATGGAGCGAAGTTAATAGGCTGTTGTTAAGCACCTTCAGACTCTGCTTGAATTATCCCGAAGAGCCATGGAAACAAGGATTATAGGTGAAAGCTTAACCCTGTCGAAAATGAGTACAGAAAAAAATTCTGTGGTTTTTCGTATTTTTGCGTGTCGTACTGTCGTCTTGTCGTACTCTTGTAGTGTCGTGATTCTTCTGCTTTGTCGTGTGTCGTATTCCTGTCCTGATTTTGGTGTTCCGTCGCGCCGAATTCCTGTTTTGTCGTGATCCTGATTTTCCATCACTAGTTGCATGAATGTCATTGCCCATTGGAAACAGTAGCCTAAAAGGCAGTTCGGTTGAGTCTGCGGGAATGGTTGTCGCTGAGAAAATTGACTTTGTCGTTATGACAGAAATTCGTGTCGTAATAACAGATGACTTTGTCGTAACAACATGACCTCTGTTGTCCTGTTGCCGTACAACAGCAATTCTTGTTAGGTTTTTGCAATATTTCTGCTGTGATTTTAGAGTGGGTTGGGAAGGGAATCTACATTCGTGGGTCATGTAAACACTTGCACATTACTCACACACATTATGACCGCAAGAGTTGGACAGCGCATGGGAGGAAGTATGGATTAAACAGATGCCAGACAGAAAACGCCGGAAGTTTGAGGGACAAGTCTTACCCGCTGCGATGGCTTGGCGGCCGAGGCGTTGTGCTGGTGATCCAAACGACGCGGGTCTGTCTCGGCCCTGGTGGCTGGTTTTCAGATGAAGGCGAAAATCGAGAACGCCCGTGTGTGTACATTGCAACGCACGTTAAAGATCGTAAGCTGTTCAAAATCAGTGGGGAGCCTTCCACTAAGGCTCGAATCCTAACTCAGGCTCACCTTTGGCGCGTTGAACCTCCCGAAATTTGGTGTTTTTGAGGGTCATTGGATTGGATTGGGAAAACTTCATTGTGGCCTCCGAATCAAGTCATGTTGCTAGTTCTTCATGACTTCGCCGGAGTCGTCACCGCAGATGTAGCCACCCGGCTAGGTTCCCCCGCTCCCCGTCAGCGGGTCACCGGGGTCCCCTTGTCTGGTCAGCGCCACGATGACTCGCTGGACAGCCTGGAGTTGTAGACTTTGATCTTCAGTTCGCACTACCTCCTCGAAGGCAGGCGACATCCTTCTTGTTTGATTCCTCCGGGTATGCGAGACAATCCCAGACGATGTGCTCAAGTCTTGCTGAGGCTTTGTGGCACACCCGACAGGTGGCATCTAGGTATGTCTCCGTGTACATCTTGTGCTTTTAGGTAGGGGCTCGGGACCGTCTTTGTTTGGAGTTCCATATAGAGGACTGCCTGCTCCCTACTCAATCCTTTGCAGGGCGGCGGGAGCGTGCGTCGGGCAAGTTGATAGGCCTGAGTAATTTCTTTGTATGCAGTCATCCGATCTCGCGTGGTGCGCCACAAATGCTCTCCAACACTTTGCTCGGCGCGGTTAGGCGTTCGCGCGCACGAGCATGAGCGGTTTCATTGTGGTTCTCAGCACGTTCCCACACCGCCCCTGCATGTGTCGAAAACTACCTGATTCTTGTTTTCTCCATGAGGCTTGGTTGCCTTCGCAGTAGTTCCTCCGTTACTGGAGAAACCCTGCCTCTGGAGAAGTTTCTGACAGCTTGCTTCGAATCACTCAGGACCGTTGTGAAGCCGGTATCTTGGATGCCCAGCGCGATCGCCACCTCCTCTGCTTCCTCGGGTCTGCCGCTCGCAATGCTGGCCCTCGGCGTCGACGACCATCACAACGAAGTCCCGTACGTTGTAGTATTTTCCTGCATCTACGTAGTGGGCTCCAGCGTCCCCGGCGTGTAGCTCTGCCAGCGCCTTGGCCCGTGCTCGTCGCCTGCCCTCGTTGTACTCCGGGTGCATGTTACGCGGGACTGCATCCATCTGGATTTTGTCTCTGGTGTCCTCACGTAGCTGCGTCTTGGTGCCCTGCTGTTCGTGGTAGTTGTAGCCCAGCTTGTCCAGGACTCTTTGGCCTGCTTTGGTTATGATCAGCCTCTCTAGTTGCGCCCCCGTTGGGCCTCGATGACTTCGTTCAAGGGGTTGTTTACGCCCAGGCTTAGCAGTCGCTAGGTACTCGTGGACTCGAGTAGTCCAATGGCCGTCTTATACGCCCTCCGGATGAGTGATTCGAGCTTTTTCTTCTCATTGGTCTTTCACTTGTGAAACGCCGCGACGTATGTTATGTGGCTCATGACAAATGACTCCACTAGTCGTGTGAGGTTCTCCTCGCGCAGCCCCCTCTTTCTACTGGAAACCCGTTTCGTTAACCGAATCGCGCTGTCCGCCTTGCCGACGATCTTCACCATTGTGCCCCCATTATTGCCCTTCTCGTTGAGAAGCATGCCCAGTATTCAGATGTCAGACACCCTGGGGATCACCGACCCGTCCTGGGTGTAGACCTTGATCTCGTCTCGTTCTATTCGTTGTCCACGCTGTCTGTCCTTGGGCTTGTGCAGTAGCAACTCAGACTTACTCGGTCAGCATCTCAGGCCAGTGCCCTCGAGGCTCCCCTCGACCGTCCGCACTGCTTTTTGCAGGACCTCTTCCACTTGGGCGTCGCTACCTCCCTTGACCCACAGGGTGATATCGTCAGCGTATATCGTATGCTCGACGTTCTCCACCTCTGCGTGCCGGTGGGCGACCCTGATCATCACCAGGTTGAATAGGAGCGGCGAGATCACTGACCCTTGCGGCGTACCTCTGCTCCCGACCTCCTTGGCTTTCTTCTCTACGTCTCCGCCGATGAGAACCGCTGTTCGCGTTGTCAGAAAGCTCTTGACATACTTATGCGATCTTTTGCCCATGTCCAACCTCGAAACTTGTTCGAGTATTGCTTAGTGGTTAACGTCATCAAAAGCTCCCCGTAGGTAGAACCCCAGTATAGCCCAGGTGTCTCCAGTGTCCCTGTCGATTGTTAGGTGTCTCAGTTGCAGCATGGCATCCTGATTGCAGAGATTCCATCGAAAACCAATCATCGTTGCGAGGTAGAGGTCGTTATCTTCGAGGTAATCTTGCCACCGCGCCATAAGGACGTGCTCGAACACCTTGCCCACGCAGGACGTCAGCGAGATTCGCCGGAGGTTTTCTGTGCTTGGTGGTTTACCCGGCTTGGGGATCAGGGTCATCCGTGAGCTCTTCCATTCTTTCGGCACGATTCCCGTCCTCCAACTGTCGTAACATTTGGTCAGTGCTACTATCGACGCTTCGTCCAGGTTCCGGAGCGCCCTATTGGTAACCCTGTGTGGTCCCGGCGCCGACCTGCTGTTAAGCTCTTGCAATGCCGCTCGTACTTCCGCCACGCTCATTTCTCTGTCGAGTCTCTCATTCGTTCTGCCTCGATAGTCGCTGTGCGTTACCTTTGGCGAGTCGGGTCAAGTCTTCGGTTAGCAGTGGGCATCACCAGAATGATCAGTTGTCACGACAGTCCTTACTCCGGTGGACATGTCTGTTTTAATGATGTCCTAGTAATCCCCGTCCCCTCGTAAGTTCTACCACCTTTTTCTGTGAAACAAATTGTAAAATTATTTCTATAGCTCTCCTTGAAAAACACGGGAAATTGATAGGCAAATTTTTGAAGCGAATAAACCCCTCGCATGCCGCTAAGAAGCGGTTTCTGCTTCCCTTAGAATTTTTTATCCTCCAAAATTACTCTTGAAGTTCATAACTATCAGTGCAAAATGGCTTTTAGGTAAAGCAGAGGTCCTGTAGGCACCTGTAGGCACCACGCCGAGTGCCTACAGGGCCTCTGCCTACAGGGCCTCTTCCTTCTGCGACTATTGCGGTGCTTGTGCGTTAACTTTTTCAGCGCCGAAACGCCACTCTTTTCTTTCGTACGGTGGACATCGAATCAAAATTTTCACTTCGTGCCATAATTTGTTCGGCGGTGATTGCCACCTATAAGGGTATCCGGGCACGCTAACGCGGGAACGTCCGAAACATTAGCCAGATTCTGGAACATTTCTTATCCTTGAAACGCCGCGCACAAGCACAACGTTTACAGTTGTCCGCACCACCTTCCATAGCTTGATACCCGCCATTGAGGGGCCATTAACCACGCTATAAACACTAAAGACAAAACATATGCTCTGCGATGGGGAAAATAACTGCTTCCCGGTGAACCCATGGATAGTGCTCAACTAAATATAAGCTCGGCGTCTCCTTCTTGTACAAACAGCGATGTTGTGTGCTGTTTTGCTTATTTCGACTCGGAATCCTTCCGCTGCTGTGACAGGTCGTCGCACCTCTGTTTTTGGAGCGTTGTTATGAATGAACCGACCGCATAACGTCGACCCCACCGCTTGGCGACATTTTGTAGCTGCCGACCGCGTTTATTCGCTGCTCACACGAGCGCGTCTTGGTCCTCACGTGTCAAGGAACGCGTCCGTTAACCGCTAGGCCAATGCCTTGGAGTCCGAGGGGCCAGTGGCCGGCCCCGGCGATGACAACTCTTATGGGCTTCCGGTGTTTGTTTGTCGGTTGACGATCTCTCTCATTTGTGACCGAGAGCACGCACGGGGCACTTGTTTGTACACAATTGGTGAGCGAAACTATGATGATTTTTTTCTCCTGTAGCTCATAGGGCCGAAAGCAACATGTAACAGCTTCATACCGAAATGACCGTATCTTTCTTCTTTGCTGGTCACATTTTATTTCCATTATTGCACACTTGTGAAAGGCATTTGTTAGTGATCAACCATAGGACATAAGGATGTGACAGAGGGAATATGTCGGCAATGGTTTACAGTTGTCTTGGACGCGGTTACTGCTTCGGGCTTTCCAGGGTTGCCTCGAAAACCTTCCTTCCAAGTGTTTACCGAATCAAGTGCGTCAAGTTCGTTGACTCCCCTGCAAAAAAGCCACGTAAAATTGTGACATTTGCGCAGAAAAGTTTATGCACGGTACTTATGTCATTGCCCCTCTGGCTGACGGCCAAAGCGATGTGTGCAATAACTTTAAACCGACTAGAACGCGGCCTTTAATTTGATCATTATTTTTTTATCGCCGTTAGACAATTCCTGAAGGATTTTGTTAGCCATCAACTAAGGGACTTGATACTGCCAAGCATTTACCATTGTGGCAACGGGTTTTTTTTTTGTTGTTATTCATTGACATGGATACTGTCAACCATCATGGTCTTCTGCAGGATAGTCTGCGAAAGCTTCCTTTCAAATGTTTGCGGAATCGAAAGTGTCCTGTTCAATGACTTCCCTGCACAGAAAGCCGTGTGAAAGTGTGGCATATGCGCGCAAGAGTTGATGCATGGTTCCTGTCCTATTTGGAGTTCAGCTTTCCTTGAAGAACTAAGTACAGCTAGCATACATCAGGCGCTTGCCAAAGGGGTGGCAGTTTAGGACAGTAGTGGTAGTCTTAGTTTAGCGGCATCTGGAGAGATCAGTTCGTACACGCAGCTGGCAGAAATCTGAGACATTCGCTTAAGCACTTAAACGACGGCCTTTTTTTCTGTGCGCACGCAATTTGGTGCCGTATGGCTAGTTATAGACTGTATGGAACGGTGAAATTAGGTTTTCGGGGGATGGACAATTGTTTTTGTTCCGTCCTCCAAATGTACTAAAAACATTAAGGTATGGTATCATTTCTTTGCTCATTGGAGTCATTATCGATATCTGCAGCTTCAATAAAGCTTACTATGAGCATGCTTTATTCAGACGGCAATTAAACGGCAATTAGATCAGCGAAACGTCTGTCCCCAGATGTCAATGACGAAGTGAACGGAAGAAGTTAACGGAAAGAAACTGAGGGATGTGAAACAATGATTTCATTTCATCTTACCCTACCCTATGAAATAACTCTGGTTATATTTTTTTCCTCCAATATTTACTATTTTAGTACTTCACTAAATATCCGCCGCTTACAAGCTCTCGCAAATCTCCCCCCTCCCTCTGAGAGTACGAACCAATTCATTCAGGTGAAGAAGAAGCTATGAGCAGCCTTTTTGTGAAGTGTTTTGGGAATTCATTGCAAACCAATAACGAGCTTGGTTACTTCGTGAGTGCCTTCAGGCGTGCCCACGAAAATTATCCTAGGGAAGAATTCGGAAAGAGCTGCTTACGGTGCCAAGAAGACTGGCCTACTCTCCATGCATAGTTCTACTGCTCTTGAAGCCCTGTTGCATATTCGTAATGCCTTTTCCACCAAAACTCAATTGTTTTATGCTTGAAAGACAATTTAAATAAAGTTTTCACAAGAAGTCCGCATCAACTTGAGTGTTTCAATTGAATATGAGCCAAATTCAAGCTTATCACCCCAATATTCCTCATATTCGCTGCGTAATTTTTAATTATTTGTGGTCATAAACTTCGCCTAGCTGACATATAAAATATATCATATAATACCTTTGACGGTGTTTCATTTAGCTCCGGTAACACACTTCCGCTTGTTTGTCCAATTCGCGTTCGGTGGATCTGCTTCATTTCGAAAAAAAACGCCTCATTTGTTGAACATTTGCGATAAATTTGATATCATTATTGTCGGGACAAAGCAGTTTTTTTAACGAGTGGTATTTTATTTTCATGGTCCTTTTAAAATATTACATGAGCTTTCGTATTGTTTTTTTTTTTTGCGAAGATTTGGTTACCTAGCGGAGAATGCACCCCGACTGCAGCTCTGAATACAGGAATCAGTATCAAGCGACAAAACACTGGCATTACTGCGCTCCCCTCAATTTACTTAAAACGATTTTCGCGAACGGGCATCATGTCATTCTCGCTATTTTAACATTGGTGCTGTACTACTAGCGTACAATAGTTATTTTAAACCGAAATGGGCATGTTCAATGGTTTCGTGAAAAAAATGCATGCTTCAAGATTCTTTCGTAATCGAGTCAAGTTTTACGTTTCAATAAATTTAATACGAACGCTTAGCTCTGTCAATTGTCTGCTGAACATCTGTTATTTCTGCCGCAAGGATTCTATGGTTGTTTGTTTCTTGTTCCTAAGCTTAACGTAAAAGCACTCAGTTGTATTCGGAAACATCTTCAAGATATTGCACGAACAAGATACCTTACGAGATGGATCTGCTAAATTAATAGTCATTTTCGAATCAAACTTCGTCGTTTGATATGATTATCGTTTACAATAACGTAAGCCATATTTCTAAACTCTAATAAAAATTGTGAGCGATAGCTTCAATGATTCAGCCTCCCTAAAGGGCGAAATTCTACAACATTCTCACTATTGTAGCACTTGTCGACTATCTCGAGTCAGTTTCAGCATAACAAGAAATATAACCTACGAAAAATCCTAAACAATAAATGGGAAATTTGCTTTTTGAGGCTGTTCCAGAAAACCGTTCTTGCATGTGAAATACGCGCCATATCAAGGGGCTTATCTAAGCCTTCTTGACTACTAAGCCGCCATAATTTTTACGCTACAGCGAAGCGCACCCAATTCAGACTTGATACCAACAATGAGTTTTAAACATTACTTTGCTGCCATGTGCAATATCTGTAATTAGTCAGTTGTTAGCAAATGTGATTCAGTGTGGTCCAGTGCTATTAGTCAATGTGATCCACGACACCGACCCCTAGAGTTTATTTTTCCAGCTATCTCCATTTCGTACGGAAGCTGTTTTGGGGGTTCAGGTGCATTACCTCTGTGATGCGATGGAGCGCTGACCGCCCTTTCCGAGCTCAGCTGTCCTCTTTTTTTCCGGGGCCAGTCGCTTTTGACCTTTTCTTTGTCAATACTGATCCCCCGGATCTCCATCTTGTTTTCTTGACGTGCTGTTTCTCGTTTATAAGCATAGATGCGCGTTGTCCGGGTCACTGACCTTTCACTGTCCCTGTTGACAGATAACTCCGTATATATCAATTACGTTTTAGTGGCAGAACAGTAAAATGCAAGTAATAAAATAACAATTACTCTGCCGCGAAGCCACTTGATTTCAGCGAAAAGTAATATTTGGGTGCATTTCTAGACTTGCCAAGTTTATCTGTCTGGTGTAACTCAGTATATTGTTACTTAGTGTGCACCAGTGCATTACTACCGTCATGGTCACAAAATTTGCGCTAACTGGACATGCAGAGGAAGGAAGACAAGCAATGCGCAACTGACTCACAAATATTTATTTGCAGGAAAAGATGATGCCTTAAATAGGCTTCTAGAAGCCTATTTGAATAGAAGCCTATTTACGGCATCTTCTTTTCCTGCAAACAAATAGTTGTGAGTTGCGCATTGTTTCTCTTCCTTCCTCTGCAAATCCAATTTGCGCAAATTTCGTAACTCATAATGCACCAACTAGCCCAACAACACATTTTACCGTCATGGTCATTTTCCCTTTGTGTCCTTTGCTTTGCCTGTCTGTTACTATGACCAGCAGGCTTAGCCAGTCGCCATTGTTAGCCAATCGCCATTGATAGAACAGTGGCCTTCGTGTCGATAGCTGTGATATCTGCTTAGTGATGGATACAATGGTTGGCGTGAATTCAAGAAAGACCAAAAAGCGGTTACGAACTTTAAAGCGTAGCTTCCTCCTGTTCCCCCCAAAAAATCAATGTTCCTCTCGGGTTTCCCTGGGCGCACAACTTAATCATTGCTGGAGTTTATTGACCATGTTCAAAACGCGTTTTAGGACCTGTTTACGTATTTTAGTGCGCTGGAAAATAAATTTCCAAACTGGGAAACTTCGTTTTTACAAATTCGCGCGCGTAATACAAAGGTGAAAGAAAACCAGTTCGATTAACTTTAGTCGCTATACGAACACTGTACCAGTTATATATAGTGGTATAGTATACCATACTGTACCACTATACCAGTTCAACTTTAGTCACTATACAAATACTGAGGGACTTATCACAACACGCTCAGGCGAGGTGTGAGTCGTTCTTCGTTGCTAATGTTAGGATATCTAAAAAAAACTAAACCGGTTTCTCGAGATCTGCACGGACGTTTATTAGATACAAAAATATCTGATAACTATCCTATAACTTTTTCGTTCCAACGAATACCGAAATATTGCTGAAACATGTTCCATCTTTTTGACATTCCTAATAGGAATATTTTCATAAGTGCAGGGACTTGCCAGCTGCATTTATTTGCATAAATTTGACTCTGACAGTCTTTATTTGTTTTTTACAATATATTTAAACCGTATGTTATTCATTTTCTCTGCTCGACGAGGCAATTTCTAAAAATATTTTATTTTGTTGTGTATCTGTAGGAATCCTTATTCTAAAAAACTCCATTCGTTAACTGTAATCACTTCAAGTCACGCTGGTTCGAGCGTTACATCTAAACACTTTGAAGTAGACATCGTGGTTTGTGTTGCAAGCAACAAGAATGTTTAACCTAACTGTTGGGTTCCAAGAGATTTTTTCGTTCATGTATTTTTGTTTCGTCATCTCTCGTTCCTTTCATCGGGAACATTTGATCGATCGCGTTGCAAAAAGGAGTTCCCGTTCAACCGGTTGCATTTAAATCTACGCTGTCTCCACTGCCAGGAACACCGATATCACGATTCGTCTGGCAGTTGCAGCCTCACGTGATTGCGTGCTTTGCGTGTTCTTTGACCTTCCCCTTTATTTTGGAATGCAAATGTCGGGCTCATCGTCGGGAAGCCCTTGAAGCGAGTGCTAAACAATCTGTGCAAGCCACTGAACTATAGAGGACCGCTGTCTTGAGCACAACATCCCAGATTTGTTGCTAACCGGCTGGCGTGAACCGCGGGAACTCACTAACTTCGGGAGGAGCACTCATTTCCCGGAAAGGCTCGAACGTGGTACGTTGCACTCCATTACTGTAACCACTGTATTGCTAGCCAAGCTATATATGCTTCAGATTGCATGAATTTACGCGTTCTGCGTCAAGCAACAACTTGCCCTGCTCGTCTCCAGCTTGCCGTATGCGCTCAGTGCACGATCATTGGTTCTAACCGCACGACGTTGGTGTTGACGTTACCACTTCTGTTCTTTCTAGTACAAAAGCAGCACGTGGCCATTCGAGCGAAAAGCCGTCGTTAACGTCGACGTCTGTAACAGCGAAACGGCTCCTCAGCCACGTGCCTTGAAAGCGTTCCATAGCGACAGGTGTTTAAAACCACGCTCTGAATCTACGCGGTTGCGAAAGGTGGCACTCTCCGCCAGTAAATCGCAGACCAAGTGAGGGAGTGGAGATATTTCACAGCCAAGCGAGCGAAGAGGCAGGCAGCAAAATTCACCATTGTCGTCAACTCTCCCTATACATGCCGGCAGGAACGAGCGGCGGCATAAGGCTTTGGAAATAGATCGTGGCGATTCAAAAGCGTGAGACGGAAGTGGATCACGAAGTGAGTTCTTTCAAATGGCAAGGAGACGACGGAAGCAAAGCGTCTCGGGCGATCAATTGGGCAATGCTGTTTTCGCATTGACATTCCTTAAGAAGTGCTCAGGTTTTTTTCAGACTTTTTATCGCTATTTACAGAAACGTTCCTCTTCAGTGTAAATTCCTTGGCAATAGCGTACGATAGATTGGAATTCGGTGCGAAATGCGTACGATACGATTTGCATACAGAAAGTGTCATCAAATGATATATGAGAACACGTTCCAGGCCGACGCGGCGCCAGTGCGTCTGCAAAATTTGCCAACATGCAAAATAAAAGGCGAGGAAAAATCCTGGCTACAAATTTATCTACGCATTTGTACGTCGCTTGTATTTACGGTACGTGCCAGCAGCAATTCTGTGTGGCTGGCGTGCTTCACACTTCCGCCGAGACATAACGGGTTTCGCCACGTAAGTCTTCAGTTCCCTCTACTTATTATTGGTGGGAGAATTCTGTCAGATTACAGTTATCACCGTCTATAGCACGCATTTTAGATTTGAAGTAGTGGTGCTCTCTATATGTCACATACTTCTTGGGTCGACGGAGGGTGCCCTCTGCTGGGTCGCTTAATAACTTCAAATGTGGTATTGATACCGCCCTCCATTATATTCTCATGTATGTAATGTTTCCTGGTTCAGTGATTTACCGCAGCACTGACTACAAGGAAGGTTATACTAGACAGGTGCAACCATATTAAGAAGGTTCTCTGGGACATAAACTGCGCTCGCTCACCAGAAAAGGATCTGGTCCCCCCGATGCAGTAATTGACCAAAAACGTCCCAAACTATTCAGCAACTAAACTCCTGCCCTTGAGTTCCCAGCAGCTGCGGAGCACTTTTTTGAGGCCGCGGGCAAATCAGCGATACAGCAAAGGATTCCAACAATTTTAAGGACGATAGTCTTCCTTGGGCTACTTAAACGCAGAAATGTCTCTGCCTGTCTGTCTGTCTGTCTGTCTGTCTGTCTGTCTGTCTGTCTGTCTGTCTGTCTGTCTGTCTGTCTGTCTGTCTGTCTGTCTGTCTGTCTGTCTGTCTGTCTGTGTCTGTCTGTCTGTGTCTGTCTGTCTCTGTCTATCTGTCTCTGTCTGTCTGTCTCTGTCTGTCTGTCTGTCTGTCTGTCTGTCTGTCTGTCTGTGTCTGTCTGTGTCTGTCTGTCTGTCTGTCTGTCGGCGACTTGACTGAGCCAGCCGGCCAAAATGTAACAGAAGCAGCACAATAGGTTTATATAATCACAGGTAAATATAAACGTCCAAGTGCGGTGTTAGTGTTCATACTTGTCAACACTGTTGAACAAGAACAAGACAGCATGGAAAATAAGGTAAAAAATCAATACATAAGGGATATTTGCAGTGTTTCTTTATTAAAAGATTCATGGATGCTTGCTTTCTGCGATAGCAAATGATATACTACATCAACTGCAGAAAACCGTCGCCTGCTGTTGCCTGCGCTACTATATCTCCTGGCGGCATTTAAGGAATCGAACGGCAACAGCAACGAAAGGTTCCACTAGATAGGTTCCACGTTCCGCATGAAACTCTCGCGGAGTATGGCAACGTGGTTCTATAGACGTTGTAGTAGGGTGCCTCCGCCTCCGTCTTTGCCGTACGGCAGCGCAGGAATCGAGGCACCCGACTTGGAGGAGGGAAAAGCGGTAAATTTAAACTGACTTGAGCAAACCTCTAGCGTGTTATTTTGGGAGGAACAAGACGGGATAGGAACAGCATGAGAAGGGAGGCATTTACTTGACAGGGGCGCCAGTCGACTATCGTCTTTCGTCCACATTTGCAACAAAAGGAGCAGATACACGGCCATTTTTTGGATTTAGATTCACCATTAGAATTCGCATATTGCTGCATTTAACGCTCCCACTCTATTGACCGAGGATATCGTGCAGTACTGGAACATTAACCTGAGGAATAAATAGGTATCTTATAAGATTGAGGCATGTAAAAAATAACAGGTGAGGTACTTTAAGGCCTCACTACCGTACACCGTCTGTGTCGTCGTGTGCACCCCGAAAAAAAAGAAGCAATTCGGGCAAGTTTCTTAGGGACATACATAAAGTGTGGAGGAATTCTATGCCTCGTCAAGATTAGCACTATAAAAACACTTTACAGCATTAGTGAGCATGCCGCAGCTCTCGCCATCGTACAAAAAAGCCCAAATTGCAGATAATACATGTCTCCGCTTAGGCGTTCACCAAACCCTCTATCACGGCGTCAAGAGCTCGCTTCGTCAATGAACCAATGACACGAGTACAACCTGGTCAATGAAGACGATATTGGAGGCACAGTTAATGATGCCACTGCATTGGCAATGAATAAGTTAGCCGCTCCAGACTTTATTGTTATAATTGACATCAGTCTACAATTAAGAAACGCACATAGTAAAACGTGAGGTGGGAAATTTGGAATAACGACTGGGAACAGCCGAGACGATGTATATATAGTTGGTTTTGTGAAAAGGAACAACGATAGGTTAATGAAAAGATTATTCGGTAAGCCAATTAATAGGCAATAGACACAGAAAAAAATGAACAAAGTATACAATTAATTTGAAGATTAGGTTTGCCGTAAGTTTCCGAGGCCAAAAACATTTGTTAACGTATATCGTTCCGCTCCGTGCCTCCAGCGGTGTTGCGTGATAAAAAAATTTCCCCGCATTTCCCCGAGGGGAAGAATGTGAAAGTGCGAATGCAGGAGTTGTATTTGCGCGGTTGGGTAATGTTCGCGAAAGAGAGATCACACACACACACACACAACTACAAAGAAAGAAAGATGCATTTATTCACAGACACCTATTTGTGTTGTCGTTGTACTTGATTGCTAGAGCGGATCTCAGCTTTGAAATTTCGTGTCAGTACTCCTTTAAGCGGGTGCATTAGCCCTTCTCACGCCCGATTCCTGGCCAATCCCCCACGTGGGTATGTACCATGCACAGACACCTATTTGTATTGTCGTTGTACTTGATTGCTAGAGCGGATCTCAGCTTTGAATTTCGTGTCAGTACTCCTTTAAGCGGGTGCATTAGCCCTTCTCACGCCCGATTCCTGGCCAATCCCCCTAAGTGGGTATGTGCTAAAGAAAGAATTCTTCTTGGCCAATCGCCCTAAGTGGGTATGTGCTAAAGAAATTAGGAACTCTTCTTGGCCAATCGCCCTAAGTGGGTATGTGGTGCGGATGGACGGACGGCGGTGGACGCGTGATTCAGGGCCGCTTAAGAAGTGCATTCGCACTTAAAACAGCACTTTATGTTTTCACCCACTCATCGTGTCGGTTTATACAGTGATATGTCGTTGCATGAGCATTAGATGGGGCATGGCAGTAACATCTCCGGGTCAATCGGCGTCGTTCGGTAATACGGTGAGCGATAGCACATAACAAAAATGGAAAGGAGAGAACGCAGGGAGATAGCTGCCTTCGAGAGTGGAGGGTGACGTTGCCAAGAAGACTTCAGTAGTCGATTCGCGTCTCCCGTAGCTTTTTCATGCCCTTCCTTATTTGCTTACTTTCCCGCGTGCGCCCAGCTAGGCAGTGCCGCGGGCAATGCCGGTTGGCATAAAGAATTAATTTGCACAGTGACCCAGCTGCACACCACCGGCGCGCGCCGCACCGCGGATTAGCAGTCCAACTAGGCATCCCTACGGTGCTCATTGGAAAGCGCGCGTCACAAGCAATGTCATATATATGCACTGTTGCTAGGTCTAACGAGAGGTCCAGGTGGCTGCGGTAGTGTTTGAGTATGTGTTTGCGCGTCGTCACCGTTTGTCAGCGTAGGGACAAGATTACCACCCATTCTTAATGATCTACCAATGAATCTTCAATTTTTTTATATCAGACTTGGAGTATGTCTAAGCTGCACCTTCAAAAAGAGTGGGACTCGCTAACCGAAAAGGACCAGACGTAGATGTGATATTCAAGCTTGTAGAAAGCTCGGAAAAGTACCTTGCACTGGTAGGTGGACACCACATCCATGGCACACGCGTTCCTTGTCGGCCCTGTGGCCCCATGAAAACGTGGCCGTCACGTTCTCGCAACCACGCCTAGAGTTCCTGCACAAGTTTTGGTCCGCTAGGGCAGCTTTTACAAGAACTCTTACAACGCCTAGGGTGCATCGATGCCAGCGCAGCGCGTAAATCCAGACACCCCAAACATTACCTCCTGTGTTTTTACAATGCCAAACGCATCAGCCCGGACTGGCCAACCAAGCCATCTCCTTCTACTCCGGCCACTCTTTCCCGATCTCTAGTCTTCCCAGTGCTTTAGTCACGTGACCGGTTCATTCCGGGGCGATGCGTGCTGGAGAGCGGCAACGTTGGCAAAACGTGCTCCGCCGCGAGCCTGAGTTTTCTGACGCTATGGGAGGGAGGGGGGGCGCCTTTCCTTCGGCGATCTCAAACATAGGCTGCCTTGGCAACCAGGCACAAGCCGCTCTCGAATTCCGTTACGGTCGGGTGATCCCGGTTCAGCTCGGGGCCCCATTTTGCGACATATGGGCACTGCAGGCGTACCACTCCCTCCCATTGGGAAGCGGGCGATGCGTTTGGCATTGTAAAATACAGGAGGCGATGCCCTAACAATGCCCATATCGCAGCGCCACTAGGCGGACAACGCAACGTATGTAAACTTTCAGTACCTCCACGTAATTCGCCTTCGTTGTGACTCATCGACCAGTCACGATTTTTGCGCTCTGCAACCGTCGCCGGCTTTTCGGTGACACGAGCTTATCAACGCTTTCGCCTCAAAATACTTCATTAGTTGCCTCGCGCCGCATCTTTCCTACTGTCGGTTGTATTCTCTCGTTGCGGCCTGCTGTAATATAGGAAAGCGAAATACTTTCGCAGCCCCGCTCGAGCGTTGCTTCGGAGTACGGTTGTCTACAACATTTTTTGTTCTCGAAGAAACCAGAGAGAACGCGTTGCTTGTCCTACCTGAACCAATAGCTCAGTGGCGAGTAAAATATGTACGCCCTTATAAAAGCAAATATGACGTCGGGTACAAACTAGATTAAAAGCGACAAAGCAGCCGACACGAAAAACACCGCTGGCTGCCAAGATTTAAAAAAAAATGTCGGGACACTAAGCACTTTAATGTGTTGTGAATGCGAAAACATTTATGTCTAACTGAACCCCACTCGGTGCTCCTTCCATTTCAGCGCTGAGATTAATGGCGACTGTTGCGCGGCTGCGCCAGGGCAGCGGGGTTATGATTGACAAACGGCAGGACACCGCAGTCTCAGCCACCATGCGCTGTCTTGTGTCTTATCTGCGTTGTCTTAGGCTGTGCGTTGTCTTGCGGAGCGGTCCTTAGCTTGCGTTTTAAAAACGATAGTCTTTCTTGGGCTACTTAAACCCAGAAATTTTGGCCTGTCTGTATGTCTGTCTGTCTCTCTGTCTGTCTGTGACTCGATTCAGCCACCCGGTCAAAGTATAACAAGGCCTGCTCAATTGTCTTATATATTCACAGCTAAATCTACCCCTCTAAGTCCGGTGTAATGTTCATACTTGTCAACATTGTTGAAGAACACCACATTACGCAAATATAAGACAACGAATTAATAAAGAAGTGATGTTTGCAGTGTTCCTTTATAAAAAATCATAGATGCTTGACTTTTGCAAAATTAAATACTTCAACTGCAGAAAATAAAATCACTCCGCCGCCGCTGGCTGTCACCCGCGCAACTATAGTTTCTGGAGCCATTTTAAGAAATCAACCGGCCACAGTTACGAAAGGTTCCACGAGATAGGTTTCACGTTCTGCTTGAAACGCACGTGGAGTAGGGCAACGTGGTTCTAGCAACGTTGAAGTAGGGCGCCTCGATTCACGCGAGTCTCCGCCGTACGGCAGCGTTGGCATCGAGGCACCCGGTTTGGAGCAGTGGAACGCGGGAAATTTAAAATGATTTAAGCAAACCTTTGGCGTCTTTACCTTAGGAGGAGCGCGACGCGACAGGAACAACATGAGAGGTGAGCGGGAAAGCGAAGGGAGGCATTTACTTGGCAAAAGTCGATAAAGACTAGTCTTTTGTCGACATTTGCAACGAAAGGAGCAGATACGCGGCCAATTTTTTTATTCTACTGGCAAGCTCGGGACTTGCACTGACGTCACTACTGTGGCTGCCATGTTGGTACACGTGTGCGCGTGCGTTGGTGAGGTCATGTGAAAGCCAGCTTATGCTCCTCAAGGCAGCATTTTTCTCTCCAGGAGCCAACGCTGATGACGGACGCCCGCTCTTTTGCTCAATGGGACATATAATGTTTTCGCATTAACACTCGATTTCAAAAATTAAAGCCGTTCCACTCAATGTGAAAGCTGTCGGAAGTGTAGCGCAGTGATTCATTCGCCATAATGGGCTGTGGCGCCGTCATCCGCTCACCCTTGCCACCCATCACGCTCTTTGCCACCCTGTCTCATTCCTCTCCTGATGAATTCAACACAGGTTTGTGCAACGCATTTCAAATTTCCCGCCATCGCATATATATATATATATATATATATATATATATATATATATATATATATATATATATATATATATATATATATATATATATATATATATATATATATATATATATATATATATATATATATATATATATATATATATATATATATATATATATATATATATATATATATATATATATATATATATATATATATATATATATATATATATATATATATATATATATAGGAAGATGGTACGATGCGCGCGTAGGAAGATGGTACGACGGGCCCGGTAAAAATGTATTGTATAGCAACACGAACGGGTAGCGAACTAGGTTTCATTTACGTTTCGGGATTCGGAAGAAGGCTTTCCGCAGACAGAAATATACGTAAACTTTCAGTTCGTTACCCGTTCGTCTTGTGGTAGTACAACGTGTGCGTGTTGGTGCGTGCGTATAAATATACATATATATATGTGTGTATGTATATGTATATATGTCTATATGTCTCTCTCTCTCTCTCTATATATATATATATATATATATATATATATATATAATATTTTTAGAGAAGAGGGTTGGGACGACCCAGGCGCTCGGGCGAAGAAACAGCCTCAAACGGTGATGATGATTATGTACAGGCGATGATGATGACAGGAGTCAGCAGTTAGTACTGATGATAATGTACAGATGAGGAAGTTCTATAAGGTGCGAAACACTGGCAGCGCGGTCAAAGGGACTTATAATATATATTGTGGAAATGTGTGCACAGTCAGACAAATGACACGTGAACACGAAAATATGAGCCAAAATACACGAACAGCGCGATTTCATTTCTTTTTGTGCCAGACGAAATGAAACGTTGCTTCATTGCAGTAGCGAAATTGGAAAATGTGGCCTTCAAAATATGCTAATAGAATGTCATTATTACACCTGTACGAAAGGATTTCGCAATTTAGCGTGTTCTGGTTCATATTTTCGTGTTCGCGTTTCGTATGTCCATGACTGTAACTGTGTGTAAACGTACATCCGGCGCAAGAGTTTTTCGGAACGCGATTTCCAAATTCCTAATCAATTTCTCTGCTATCTGTTGGCTCAGCATTTCATTTACCTACCCGAGCTAAGCACCATTAGCATACGCGTAGCAGACACTTAGCCACCTGACAGCAGAGAAATTCACTTCAATTTTCGAAATCGTGCCCCTGGAACTTATGATGCCGCATTTACATAGAGTCGGTCACCGACCAATTTAATTAGCAAGGGCGATTTGTCGATTTGCTTTATTTTTTCGTGCACTGATACCGCGCACCCATTATGTCGGAAAAACGTGTCGTTAGCGTAATTTAAACTGAGCCACCGCTTTTTTCTTTTGTTTGCGGCGCCGCAAAAGCTTGTGCCACACGGGCGAGGGGAATTCTTACGCAGACATGCCAGACGTCACACAAGAAACCTTTTCACAAGTTAAACCTTTTCGGGGATATCACGAACTAAGGCCAAGGTGGTTCATCAGAAGCTATTTGAAAAGGGCAACCAGTTTATTTGCTTGTTGCTAGGCCAGGTTTTTGTGCTAAGGGGGCCATCAAGACGAAATACAACATTGGTTAGTTTAAAAATGGCGCATTCGGATAGAAGTTAGCTTCATATGTTCAACTCCGGCCACGGGAAGTGGTTTCTTACTCAGGCGCTCGATGTGCCTTCGCTTGTTCTTATCATCGTTTTGTGGAGCCTATCTTGTAAAGTGGGCGCCCCTGCAGTTCATTTTGACGCGACATCGAACGCAATCAGTGAGACATAAAAATTAAAGCCGTTCCACTCAACGTGAAAGCTGTCGTAAATGCAGAGCAGTGATTCACCATAACGGCCTGTGGCACCGTTATCCGCTTACTGCTACTACCCATCACGCTCTTCGCCTCCCTGTCTCACTTCTCTCTTGATGAATTGAACGGAGGTTTGTCCAAAGCAGTTCAAATTTCCCGCCTTCGCAGTGCTCGTGCGCCCCCTGCCTGGAACGAACAGCGCGAGCGGTTCTCGCACGTGCCGGCACCTTACTGCGCAGTCCACAACGCGTTGTTTTTGGCGGTCCCATCTCCCCGCGAGGGGGACTCGAGTAAATGCGTCGCATAGGGGGTGGGTGTATTGAGTTAACCTTTAGTGTTTGGGGAGTTGGTGGTAGTGAATGCGTTGTATCAGCAGCTTCTTGACGTAGTTTGAATGAGTCAAGGATATAAGGCGCGTTCGTAGCCTCCCATTCTGTGTCGGCTTTGTGGCGCAGTGGGTAGAGCATCATGTACATTGCGTTCCGCCCGCAGGGTCGAGGGATCGAAACCAGGCGCCGAATAGTATTTTTTTTATATAGTGTAGGGGGAGGGGCGCGGACTACGACTACGGACGTCAACGCGGGTGACATCGTGAGTTACTGAAATGCTCTGCATTTAAAAGCGTGGCTTCAAAAAACTATCCTTTGGGAACCTATTCAGCCCCATTCCAGCTGCGAAAGACATTTTTTTGACCGAAAGAACGCGAAAACTATTGAAATCCTTTCAATTTTTGCTCAACGGTGACGTCGTGTGGGGAGGGGCGACGTCATATTGGCCACCGATAAAAATGGCTGAAGACTGCTGTACTCCCAAGCGCGAAATTCGCGCGCAGCGCGATCTGCATTCTTCTCCGTCACGACACATAGCTGCTGAGTCTCTGGAAGTGATCGCGGGATCGGAAAACGCACAGTTGCGCGCGCTACTCAGCCTTTATCTCGCGGCACGTCGCCACTGCCGCCGAGAATGTTGTTGTAAATCTTTTTTGAACCTCCCGCGCGTATGTCACGTGGCTCGGATGAGCCACGCAGAGGGGAGGATGGAGAATGTTGCTTTACCGAAATAGAAAGGCGCATCGAGGAGGACGCCAAGGGACCTATGTACGTGCATCACGCAGCGCCTGCTTAGCTCGCGCCTCCTCGGCATACCGCCCTCCCTCTCACGCTTTCGCCGCACTTTCCGCCGTTTTCCTTCTGTCTTCTGTGTTTCCTTCGTTCGCTCGGTCACGAGGCCTTCGAAACCGCCAAACCACAGTAGCGGATGCTTAAGTGCTGCGCAAAAAACAACTATCAGTGCGTTAACTGCTTTCAAATGATACGATCGAACGTAACTACAGACCCCACTACAATCGCCCAGTCATGTCTCTTTGGCGGTGGCTTAGGCAGGCGACCGCCAATCGCACTAACTGGTTTTTGTGACGTCATATAAAAAATCGCCGGAAAGAGGCCGGGGACTCACCGCTGCTTCCTAAGTTTTAATTTATATCTGTTGCTTGTTTAAACTTTGCCAATAAAGACGTATCATTGTTACGGGTACAACGCAATCTTTCTATTAAACAAGGCTTGTACTTTGTCCTCGTGGCACATTAGAATCCTAGCCACATACGGCTTCACTGTAAAGCTATAGTTTTAGGGCAGTTTCGGTTGCACATTTTCTTCGCCCGTAATTTAAGCTCTTGCCCTTCAATTTGAAAAGTCTCGATCTGGTTGCTCGTACATACCCACTCGACTCAGACTTATCCTTAAGTGCTCGTCCAACTTAAAAATTTATTCAAAATGAAGCACATGTCAGCTTCGCATTCGTTTCAGCGGGAAACCCTTAAGCGCAAGTACTTGCGTCAGAAGAATTTTGCGTCTGAGCATGAGCGTCATAACTTGGGTGAACGTCGCTTTTCATTTCGGTGGTATTAGCCGCGAGCTCTTGTTTCTGGGTACCGTAACCTCCGGTAGTAGTGTCGAAGACATATGAAGGAGCAAGTCAGACTACCTACATGTACATGGCGATATGTCCTTGTCTATTGTCTGTCTTTTTTTTAAATATCTTTGCAATTCGGGCTTTTGAACGCCCCTTCCCGATTCCGTACGTGCTGTCACCAAAAAACAAAAAAAAACGCACTGAAACGCCTAGACAATACAATCGTGTTCGTTAGATGTTTTGGAGCCCGCGAACATCTTCGGCGCTCAGCATGGGGCGAAAAATGCGCCTCGGGGATTGCCTTCTTCTGCGCACTTGCTGCGCTACGTTTCGTTGACCCGGGGATATATATTTGAAACATGTCATCGGCAGCTAACTGTTGCCATGCAGAGTTTTACATTGAAAGTCTATAATGGAGATAAATCCGCCAGCTTTTTTGGGGGGTCATTGGTTTCGTTCGGTCTTTTTGTATGTGTTGCTTTTTTTGTATGTGTTGCCGGCAGGTTTTGTTGGCGTCATTTTTTTTTTTTTCTATGAGTGGAATTCTTTGCCTGGTAACAGTGGTTTTCGGGGCTTCTAATTTTCGCCAGCGCTTTTGGTGCTGCAGTGGCTTTTTCTTCTGAGAGGAAATGTACAACGCGATGTGTGTTTTTTTTATATTAGCCACCCTTAAGGTGAAGTGAATGCAGGCGAAACCTTTTCAAACTACTACCGCAGGGGAACACAGTTCTTTTGCGTCACCATTGCCTACTTCACACGTAGCCTTGAGCATATTTAGTGCTGAACACAAGTCCGTGACAAACATTGCGGCGTTCCTTTAATCAACATTCCGACCGCATTCGTTTCTGCATTCGTTTTTGCAATAACCCCAATCTCTGAAAAAAAAAACTCAGGTGATTGCAAAACACAAAGATAAAATAACTAGAGAAATTATTCAAGCCGCAGAAATATAGCGCCGAAAAGAAAAATGTGTGAGCGTACCCTCGTTGTCCCTCTCGCAAAAAGAGATTAATTTTCTGTCCCACAGTTAGTTTTGCACGTGTTTGTGGCACATGGCGCCAGGTGCAGCGCGACGATCGGTTGGGTTATCTTCAGCTTTCGTGTTATTTTCTGCTTTTCCTGTATTTTTTTTACTGTCTGCATATATATGTGACATGCCGAAAAATAAAGTCAGTTGCAAGTCAGCGCTCGTGGTTGCCATGTCCTCCTTCTTGTGTTTCGTCTGTGTTGCGCTGTTTCACTCTTTGTAACATGCACCAACTCGCCCAAACCTTAAGCCTTGTATCCAAGAGATGAGATGCATTAGCTTGAGGTCGAAATCATGATTTGAAAGGCGGGAAAACTTCATGTGGTGACCGCTTGCTAATATATTAGCACGCCGCGCACCGGGGTGTTCGTTTTACAACGCCCCGCGATACGGAATGCCTCGCGCGTGAAAGACACGTGGAGCCTCGGGGTTTTTATCCTCGGACATAAGCTTCGCTTGAAAGGCTCCGCCTCGCGCTGAGGCGACCGGAGCGCACCAGTAGTGCAAGCGCGGGAAAATTGAACTGAATTAACAAAATCTTCATTGCATTAGACACTAGAGGCGCGAGAGGAAGAAAGAACTTGAGGATTGCAGGGACTCGACAGAGAGCGTGTTACTTTGCAGGGGTGACGGGAGACTATCATCGCTCGACGACATTTGCTACGGTGCAAGAATTTATGGGACCAATTTTTTAACGATTTTCGCTTTCTCTTTTCCTGTCTCCCAATAACCACAGCGAGGCCTCAGGCCTAATGAGGGCCTATTTGATTCAAGTCAGTTTCAGCTCCCGTGTACCGTATCTTTGCAAGCGACATTTCTGCCTGCGTTGCAAGCAGCACTTCTGTTCCCAGGTGCGTCCGTGAACAAGCAGGACATACGAGGCCTAAACGAATTCCTAGCTATGAACATACCTGACTATATAAATAAATGTCAGATACATAGCCTAACAAGCTTCGCAAATACTGACATCCCTGTCTACATATATAAATGTCAACATCGTTTTGCCCGGAGGAGATTGTGGGTGGATGAGAAGCAAAACATTTTGTAGCAAAGGTTACCAGTATTCTGTCAACTAAACACATTTTCTAAATGGCTTTGGAGGAAAAGACTACAAATTCTCCTACAATCTCAAATGTGTTTTGTTGCTCCTTACAGCAGCGGCTTTTACCTGTAAGTGATAACAACAGAGTAGTTTTTTTTTTTTTTGCGAAATGGGGCACTCAAGGCTTCCGCCGTAAGGTCGACACAAATAAATGAATCAAAACACAAGTTCTCTTGGTGACGCAGAGATGTGGCAAATTTTCCCAGCGCTCTTTAGAACCGATCGGATTCCTGCCGTCCCTCCTGGTTTCATGTCTCTGGAACCTAAAAACATTGTGAACGTTCTCATGTTGGCGAAGCTTCATTAGTAGCAACAGTGTGCCCGTCTTGCTGACTCACTGCCTAAGGCGAAGTGTTGCTGAGCGCTAGGAAGCGGCTTCGAATCCTTGCCGTGGTCATTCTTTCTCGAGTGGAGAAAGCGCACTTTAAAAAAACCCCGGGGATATAAATCTCTCACGCACGGCTCAAAATTACCGCTGATCTGCTCAAAAATATTTTGTGGGAGTTTTTCAGGGGATATGACGCCAGATATGGAGTACGGCCGCTTCACAAAGCTCTAACACCCCGGTTACATAAAAAATAGTGCATGCAAGGCAAATGCAATAGTTATTTTATCTGCACTATTTCCCTGCAGCTGTTTACATGCGTAAGTGGTACATTTAATGAATTCGAAATAACACTATATAACAGTACAATACGGAACAGTAGGATCGCAGTACTAGGGAAAACGACGCGAATGTAAGCAAATGTAACAATGAAAAACAGTATTATACAATGTACAGTGCGAAGATAGTGGATGTCAAATGTAAAAAAAAACCTCTTGCAGGATACAAGACATAAAAAGCTATACGTGCACTAAATACCATAGCGAAAAAATCTCTCCCCACCTCAAATAATTTTGCAATTTTGCGAAAAGTTTCCAATCGCATATCTTGCCTATTCTTTTGGTATGTGGAGTAAAGTCTTCGCAAAAACAAGTGTACATCCTAAGTGTTTCGCTGATGTCAAATGTCAGAGTATAACATTCGCAGGAGTCAGTGCTTCAGACTCATATTTGTCAGTTCCAAAACAGTAGTTGCAAATCTGAATGTACGAAAGACTGTCTGAGAATCGAGCTGAGAATACAGTGTCGATTGGAATATATACGCATGGCAGTAAAGGAACACTGTCGTCAATAAAGAGAGTATTACAAAATACATTATCTGACATTTAACTTTTCACCCTCCGGGCCGCTCATTGGATAATGCGTTGGGCTGCTACGCCATTAGCCGCGTAGGTTTCGGCATTAGCCGCGGCGGCAGTATTTGTGATCAATGCGAAAAACGAAAACGGTGTTGAGATTTCGGCGCAAGTTAAGGATTCTCAGGTGGTTTTAACTATTCCATATGGTTAAAATACGATGTGGCTAGGGGTAGAACGTGATCACTTGAAGGCTCTATTCGATGATGGCTCTTTGATCAATGTCACTCCTCGAAGGTTTACAATTTATTCACATGTATTTTTAAATGACGAACATTGCCGATCATGCAGCAAGCAGAGCCCGCTTCAAGCGGGACCCACTCTTTCTGTGTTTAAAATCAAAACAACCTTCTTTTACTTGCACGAATACGCCTCCATAGTGGGCAGAACAGCTTGGACTAGGAAAAATATAAAATTAGCTGTTTTGGTTGCTCATAGGCCACACAAATTACCGTCAAGGCTGTGGGCGTAAATCCACTCCTGATATAAGCACTCTCTCGACGGTGCGCTACGTCACCGCGCAATCCCTCGGTGATGATTTTTCAAGATGTACCTTGAACAGAACAAGCATAAACAAAACTCTGAACGCGTAGCGCCCATTCCAGAACGGCAGGAAAACGAACCACAAGACATGTTCTCATGAGGTTTGGCAAACCTGTCCGACGCATAGAAAGGATTCATTTTCCATTATCGTTAGTTACCTTGGCAAAACAGCGTTCATCTTCCCCGATTCACGGTCCTCCCATTGCAGATGGGCTATAACGAGCGTGCCTACTTCAGACAACGCTTAGTCGGGTTTTAGAAGACTACTTGCATGGCTGACAAAACAAGGCACCGCTCGGGTCTCGTTCAAGAACGCGGCTGAAAACACTCCTTTACCTCGCCATGACTGCTTTTAACCACCTCTCGCGACGACTAACCCATCTACGTCTCTTCCGAGCATAGCCATCGGGGACATCTTGGCCTGCCAGGGAAAACAATACGAAACGCGAAAAGCGCTTCCATTGCTGCACTCGCATACCTTGTACAAACAACGGTAGGATTATTAATACCAATAGAAAAAGAAGCCGTGATGGTATGTCTTCTTATTAAGCGAGCCGCCAGCATGTGAACTCAAAACAACAAAGTTAAATCAACGATTCTTGAAAGTGGTACCGAGTGAAACTGCACACCCAGTATGTACAGTACTCGTCAGACTTTTTACTAAAAAACTGTACGGAGGAATTCCACAGGATGAAATGTTATCAAGTGCAAACACGTTTCTTTTCATGAAAAAGGTTCCATCCTCATAAATTCATCGAGAGCGCTGTGTGATAACGTTCCACAGCTCTAACAAACCTGTGTGTTTTTGCTGCACCTGGTTCTCCGGCGCACAGCAGACGAGAGCTACGCGTTCAAACGTGTAGCCCTCTAGCTCGCTGCGAGTTTTTCCGTGCTTGGCACGTTCAAACGCAGGTGTTCCCCGCTTACTTTAGGAAATAAACTTCCGTGTTTTTTTGTGAAGAGCCCTGTGTGAAGGAGTTATATTTTGCCCCTAGATACCTTCTACCTAGAAAAGGTTCGAGGAACAGATACGACAATCGCAACAATGAGGTTGTTTGCCCCGGCGCTCATGCTTGTGCGAAATGTTATCAACACATGAATTGCACCTCAGAAATTTAATCAGCTCATGATGCAACCAGTGTTGCGTAACGCTTTCAGCGGACGACATGCACGAACGCGGTGCATCAGCTAGGGTACGCCATTTCATTCTGTTGACGCTAACTGTGCTCCAAGATGCCACTGGTGTTCAGCGGGAGTGAAGGAGAGCGAATACATTGTACAAGCTCGAGTGCCACTTGTACAAGAAATCCTTGTTTTATAATTCAGCTGATCACTCCGCCTGACTTGTAACGCGCGCGAAGACATGGAGCAAGTCGTTTACGAAGGTACGTGGTTAATAGCACCATCGAAGCCCCTCGAAGCCCCTTTCCATCCGTGTGTGTTTCAAGAAAAAAGACACGTTCACAGGTCAAAGAAGTTGCGTTTGTAAAAATGTAGCGACATACCAACAATTCTGCCGCCATCTTGCCTATGCAGCGCCGTCTGGTAGCTCATTAATTCACTGGTATGTGCGCTTGTGCCATCGAGTATACGCGCAAGCTGGCACTCAATGAAGTTTTGCATCCATGCTGCTAGCTTCTATAGTTAGTCTTTTTTTTCTTATGTGTCATCCATGTGCCAGAAAAACTTGCATGGCGTAACGTACCCACAGAGTAAACCATAAGCGCCTTGGTGTATTGGCTAAGGCTGTAGCGTTTAGCCTGACGTTACGCCTTGAGGTCTCACGGCATTAAAACTCACTCGCTGGTTGAAGTTCACTGATTCCAATACGCATGACATTTTATTCAGCGTTAGGGCAGCTAACGCTAAGACAAACGAAGAAGAGTCAGAGCACATTCCAGTGTGGTGTATTGGCCAGCACTGAACCTTGTTTTTTCTAGTTTCGGGTGGGTCCCAATACTTACACAGCGTCACATAGCCACATACATGTACCTTCCACAGCTTTTCTGAGATTTTCCGTTTCGTGCATCGAACAGACACCGTGTGGCCATCAGGCATCTTGATTTAAAAACTTGCCACGTGTACTCGCCGACACTGAAGCCAGAATTAGTGCGGTGTAAACACCAGTGATGGAGTGGCAGTCTTCAAAAACTACGTCACCCCTGCACAATCCAAAACAAGCATCGGCGCCTGCATGCATGAATACTTAGCATGACTGAGGGAAGAATGAGGCACACTTCGTGTTCGCATTAGTGTCGACATTGCGAAACAGAACCGTGGGTGTTGTCTTGGACAACTTTGGATTCGCATGCTACTACGACCGCACTTCACCGCCCTTACTGCAAAGATACCGCTTGGGTGTGATCTTGGCACCAAAGTGAATCTCACTGGAATTCCAAAACTTTCTTTCAGCCTGCTTTCTAGATTTTCATGCATATCGACCATGACCATAGCAGACAAAACCTATATTTTCTCGCACAAACACCAATATTCTTCCGTTGTTCTTTTGTTTCGTCGATAAACAAGTAGAATCCTCTGCCCAGTAGCGTTTTCCCCCGTACGCTCCATTCAATTTTCCAAACTGCATTAACCCGCCGCGGTGGCTCAGTGGCTAAGGCGTTGCGCTGCTGAGCACGAGGTCGCGGGTTCGATTCCCGACCGCGGCGGACGCTTTTCTCATGGAGGCGAAAAGCAAAAACGCCCGTGTGCACGAGATTTCGGTGCCCGTTAAAGATCCCCAGGTGGTCAAAATTAATCCGGAGCCCTCCACTACGGCGAGCCTCATCGCCTGCGTTGCGTCGGCGCGTTAAACCCTACAATTAATCAGATCCAAACTGCATTACTTGCTTTCCCTGCAACTGATTTTAGCCATTGTCATCTTTTGCTGCTTTATAAATGATAAGTACTCTTTTTCGGCTGCGCTTACTTTCATATCTTTGTTGTGGCCCTTGCTCTGTATTTTGATGTCCGGCTGATCCGATTGATGTCTGCTGTTTATTACTGTATGTCGCCCCATTTATATAAAGCCCGTTTGGGCTTTAATGCATACAAATAAACATATAAATAAATAAATTACTCAAAACCAATGAACAACCGCATATCCCCATTGTGAGTTGCAGTGGTTTTGCAACAAGTTCGCTGGGCATCCACTTTCGCCGGGTTGGGATGGTGCATCAACTTCTTTTGCTGGCGTGCTCTACTCTCCCCTGTGGGATGCCTTTAAAGAGAAAAGTTATCGCTTGGATAAAACTGAAATGACCCAGCAAGAAATGGCCGAGCCTGAGCCACGCTGAAGATGAAATTGTCTCACAGACATCTTGCATCTCCAGAAAAATGCATCTTTGGCGAAGATAAGATGTTTAACCTTTACAGCAGTGTAAAAGCAGACAGTTTATCGAAAGAAATAAAATAAGATATACTAAAAATAAGTTACCAAATTGCAAAGGTCTGTCTTACCCACCACTCTCGCACGATTAAAACAAACATAAAAAACCCGTCGAACCAGCAGAAACACAAAAAATCGTTAAACTACCATTCGTATATAACACCTTGTATGTTCACAAGAATACATAACTAGCGGAGTTACGAGGTTTGTTTCTTTTAACAGCGCAAATGTATATCACTGGAAAAAACACAAAAAGAGAAGGGTAACGAAACAAAAATTCACTCAGAATGTGCCAGCGCAAACTAAAACCGACAAAAACTACCCACATCTGGCTATAGAAAAACACTCGGAACGAGCAAAAGTGGGTTAATAGTTCTTAGACATTAGTAGACAAGTCTAGAAATTTCTATACAATTTTACGTTTCCCTTAGAGCCTGTGCCGTGGAATCTTCGTCCCAGTGCTACTTTTGCAAGTGTAATGTAAGTTTGTATCTTTTGTATTTCTCAGTTCCGTGCAAAGGATATCAACGACGTTCTATTGCCATCTCTTGCGTACGGCAGAAGGTAAGTTTTGAAGTTGTCCCTCAAATTAGCACAGTTGTCTCGTGATGTTTTATTATTATGTTATGTTATGTTGTGTCATGTTGTTTTATGCGAAAATTTATACCCAGTTTATTCTTCAGTCACCAATTTTAGAGCAAAAATCTTTCAATACTACTGTTTTGTACAGTCCTCCAGCTAGATGTTTTGTTACGGAAAAAAGAATTCGATGTTTTGTGGATTAGTCGACTGCTTCCATTGAGTGAACTCCCGCTAGATTTTTTGCATCTTTGTTCTGCTACATTTGTTGTTCGTTGCAGCTGCCTGGCGTCAGATGAAACAAACAACGTCTGTGAGACGAGACAGCAATGTTTATTCTCCAACTTTTCTAGCTATTTACCAATTCACAAACTCGGGCTTGTTTGAAATGAAACTTGCAACGGCGAATTCCTGAGCCTAGGTGACCATTCACCCACGTCTGGCGCCTAAACCTGGTTCGTTGTTTTGCTTATAAAAGTGAGCTCGAAGAGATTGCGCAAAGCCATCTAACCAACGCCCGCGCTATGCCTGTTTGTTACGGTGCACAATACCTCATCTATACATGTGTCAAGTTGTATGTTTTTCGACGTGTTTCTAAGCAAAGTTGGGGCTTGTTGACATCAGACCTGCTGAAAACCCCGGACTTTTCTGGGCTGACTGGCTTATCATTAAGATAGTGTGACGAGCAGGCCGGGAGGGGTGAAGTGACTTTAAATGGTAGCAAACATAGCCAATGGGCATGCCTAAACCATGATCCTTAAACCACGAGCCTGGTTTATATTTGGAGCCGCCTGCATGCCCCGTTTTACAGCTGAAGCTATATGGGCCGTTAATGCTTGAAAAGCGTCATATACGACACAATCATCTTCGTTGTCTTTGTCTTCACGAGGGACAAAGATAAATAAACGGTCTGAGATGGGTAAAAATTTGGCACTTTCGTATACACATGGCGCCATGTACTGGTTGGCGTTCAACACTCCCGGTGTTCTCTTGAGCAACCCTACAACGAGGCCTTGATACCACTGTTCGATTCTTCCGTGATGTAGGTCTGGAGCTTTTTTTTTTCACGCGCTAAAAACATTTTTTGCATGCGCACGTGGCAGCTACCTGACAACCGGTTGTCTTGATGGACATCGCTTAGAAAATTGGCCGCGTATCTGCCTGCTTCGCTTCAAATGTCATCGAAAAACTAGTCTTCTACCCCCCCCCCCTTGCCCCGTAACACCCTCTCCACTATCCACCTTAACCCCTCGCGCTCTTCTCGTTCCCTCCCGTTGCTGCCATGAGTGCGTTGGGGTTTGGTTCAATTCCACTCAACTTCGCACCTTCGCACTGCTCCCGCGCCATCTGTTGGGGCAGCCCGTCCCAAAACCAATCCAACCTTTATTGTCAATTTAAAGCACGCTGGTACTTACGGTGATTTACTTTCATTTTGCCTCAAACGTGCTTCAGGTTTACCTTGCTCGGAGTAATGTGGTCAGAGTCATATATAGTCATATATGTATGAGTCATACCAGCAGTTTTGTAGCAATTTTGGAACGGTCCCGCCTATCCAAACTTTGTGTTCAAGCATTCTTTCACTCAGGACGGGCGGTTGAATCAAGCGACGGGCAGACACATTGAACAAAATCTTCGTTAAATCACAACTCTCATGCACATTCATGGAACGCTTGGGCATTGATGAATCACTGAGCACATCCTCGACACTGCTGAAAGCTCTTTTCTCCGGGCCTCTGGTAGGAAGTGTAAAGTATGGAGCCCCTGGTGGAATGAAGAGTGTAGCCACGCACGTGGCGCACACAACAAGGCCTGGAGCTTTCTTTGCACGTACCCGACTCCACAAAACCTCGTAGCTTTAAAGCACGCAAAATGACTCTGAAGGTGAGTTCGCCTTCGAGCGAAAATGTACCGCTGGCACAATTTGATACTCTGAATAGATTCATGCGCAGACGCACGAACAAGATATGGAATAGAATTAAATATGCCGGTGACAAGAAACGCACGGGCTTCCTCCAGGCAACACCACTGGTGACACTCTGGAAGACCAAGAAACACACCCGCACAACACCTATAAAGTATATCCAGCCCTGATCGCAACACGAACCCTCTTATGTAATGCAAAAAATCCACAGAAAAAAAAACAATACGGGAAAACAAGCACTCGACCGGCACGTAAAATTCTGAATTCTCGATGAAATATGGATGTTTGCGCATAACGCGTCAGAAGCTTCAGCGCCAGGTGGAGATAATATAGCCTATGGTGCACACTACAATCGAATACCGTCACATGGGCACTCAAGAAACCCTGTTTTATTCATTTACCAAGATATAGACAACAGACTACTTTTCTAGTGCCTGAACGCCAACAATTGTGGGATCAATACTTTCATTTCCCATAGGTTACCACCTGATTTCTCTTTCCAGTTGGCTGAGCGAAATTCTTGAAGAAAAATTTAATAGAAGACCTGCGCATTTTCTTGTATGCAGTGGTATCATGGAAGCCGTCCAGCAGGATTGCGGTCATGTCAATCCACGATTGTCCGATTAGTTGCCTTTGAAATGTATCGCAAACATGCCTGTTTACACAGGCGACATTTCCATTTCCTATCCCTTGATCTAGAAAAGGCACACGATGCTGCTTTGCGCATGACATCCTGCGCGACCTCAACACATATGTCAGAAAACATGTTCAACAACGTGTTTCCCAGAGATTTTCACCCGGGAAAAAATGCCTAGCTTGCTACGCCAGACGAATATGGTAAAAATAATTGTGATGATGGAATGATCTTGAAAAACCTGGTGCACACGAATGAGTTCAGTCATTTACAGAGGCTGGTCAATACCTGTGTGTTGCAGGTACGCGATCATTGAAGTAACTCACTGACCATTGTACTGTTGTATTTGCGTCGGCTTCGAACACCACGTTGAAATGTTAGATCGCACTCCTAGAGCTTTACCTTGCGTGTTAAGCATTTCGGGTGAGCCCCTTCCGAACCCTGTATGTTCAATGTGATGAATGGTCCTTAAGCACATGTCTATCTGCTAAGTATTTTCTCAACTTGACATCAATACGAAGTGACCTCAATCTTATGAGTAAGGACACTTCGTCTTTACAATCATTTTAATCTCCATCAATTACATAGCGTTCCTCTCTGTGAGTAAACCCACAAGCAGAACTCGAAGTTTCCCTCAAGAAAACCTACAAGACCACTCTTTAGCGACCTAATTGCACCTTGGTTGCTTGGTGTTTGTCTCCAAGTGCTAGAAACCCCTATTTTGAGAAGACGTTTACGGAAGAAAGGCAACAATACGATTTGTTTCAAAGCATTTTCTACATTTACAAGAAATGCCTGTGTACAACTTTTTTACACAGATGCATAATGAGTCTCGTTCCGGTGCAGTGTGTGCTACACACGGCAACCGCTTTGCCGGCACAAGGACATTGCACAAAAATACCTGCATCCTTACGACCGAAGTATGCGCATATTTATTACGTTAGAATTCCTGACACATCAGTAGTGGCCTGGTTGTGTCAACTGCAGGACGGAGGCTTCTACGAAAGATCTCCAGCCACGCCTATCGAGGGCTAGATGAGTCCATCCTTTGCCCCGAATTTCCGTTGTTCATCCCTCCATCGAGCCCTTCGCCGACCCCTATTGCGATTGCGGTCTATTGGTAGCCACTCCGACGGATCTCCTACCTGTTGTCCCTCATGCACATGGCATGAAGCCGTGCCCATTTTCTTCGCTTCATTTGAAATGTCTTCCCCGCTTTGACGCAACACACGAAAATTCCTTATTTTTACAGCCTCGTTCAGCGACGTGAGGACATGAAATTTAGACATATCATGTAGAAACTTTAGCAACGGCGTCACCGTTAGGCCTAATGTTACGCTCTACGTTTAACGCCCTCAACCCGTACCCGTAGCATGGCGTACAGTAATTTTATGAGGGCTTTGTGATCGCAAAACACAAACCAAACGCCCTGCTTCGCAGTGAATTTTATTATGTGTGTATGCAAATTAGGCAGACTGCTTGGGGACGCATTGGCTATAGATGTAATCCCATGTACCATTTTGACACTTCCTGTATGTGGCTTAATGGGTTAATCGTTGTATGCATATTTTCAAAGAGTATCACAGTGTTTCCATTTACCAAAGAATGCGCCATTGAGTACAGCAGAAGGAACAGCATGCGGCGATGACAGCAGCAGTGTTGTGCGCTTACAACCGGAGATGGTCGTGCACAAAACGATACTCTACTCCTACCCGGCTTGCCGCATGGCAAGCCCAGTAGGAGTAAGGAATAGTATTGCGTGGCCAAAGAAAAACCAGCGCAACAAGGAAACAAGGACAGAGAGAGGACCCGGACTGCGCTGGACATCCAACTTGTTTTATTTCGAATGAACCACAAAATATAAAACCAGTTGGAAGTTTGGCGCAGTCGTCTTTGTTTTCTTTTTGCGCTGGTTGTTTTTTTATAATGTACCAACACGCCCAGTTTTCTACGTTAATGTTTGCGTTGCGCGTAAAACAAAAATTGTACCATTTAAGGCATATACTGCTGCTTTAACGTACACTGTTCTCCAAGATAAATTATACTCAATATTTTGGTAAATAGGGGTGACTTGGGATTCTGCAAGTCCGTGTAGCTGCGGGGCGCATCCTATCACCACGTTTAACGAACGGTATGCATCGCCAGCAAGTGCGGGCTTGTAGATGCATTCGACCTTCGTTAATGCGAAGTCCACTGGGACCGCACAAAAACTCCGATCAACCGAATTTCCAATTAAATAAAAAGCGCAAGAATAGCATCTTTATTAGTCCGCAACACGTCTACTTCCTCTGTCTCTGTCTCTGTCTCTGTCTCTGTCTCTGTCTCTGTCTCTGTCTCTCTGTCTCTCTGTCTCTGTCTCTGTCTCTGTCTCTGTCTCTGTCTCTGTCTCTGTCTCTCTCTCTCTCTCTCTCTCTCTCTCTCTCTCTCTCTCTCTCTCTCTCTCTCTCTCTCTCTCTCTCTCTCTCTCTCACACGAGGGCACATCTGAGAGTAAGACATTGAAGCATAACCTAATCATCTATAAAATCGGGTCATATAAACCCAAATCTCCTAAAGACCATCTTAGCTTGTTGTACCAAAAACAGATCCTCTAAATCGGAATGCTTTTTGGAATTCGTTTTCTAAAATCAGTTCTCAAGGAGCGCATCCCTGAGTAAACTACCATTCATAGGCCGCTTTCAGTATACGTTTTGAAGTCCCGTTCCATTCGTATGTAAGTAAATAGAGCTGGCAAGCTAACCAACTTCCCACAGAAAAAGCTTGCGACCTTCAGGCCTCTATTACGGTATACATAAATGTGCTTGCTGTGTGACGTGGGCCTAGTGCTACCCACTCCAGAAAACTCGGAGCCCTTCCACCTTATCAAGAGGGAAGCAGAGCGAAGCTGCCGCTGTGATGGAATTCGCTATGTTAGGTTTTAGCAATGTTCACAAGGACAGCGCAATCTCTACGTCACAGACTAAGGACACGCGCGATTGGTAGGTAGACCGTGACGTTGGTAGGAGACCGCCAAAGAGCACGCGGCATTGCGCAACGTCAGGGGGGAGAGAGGCGGCGGCGGTGGAGGGGGCATAAAGTGGGACTGTAGCCATGCTCCCTCCATAGACTGTCATGCTACACTATACAACCTAGAAGGTGGTAAGCCAGCTCACAAAAACCAACCTTACACTGATACTATTAAAGTTGGCTTCACCTCTAAACACGTAGGAATTGCTGTGAAGACATTTCCAGGCGTAATCTAATCTTTCAAATAAAAAAAATTGCGCTCCAATCCACCCTGTGAAGGTGATCGGAAAGCGAAACCGTAAACGACACACACAATGATCACCCATGCGACGTAACTTTAATTAACACACGTGGCTCCAGAGAGAGTACAATAAAAGACAAGTGAAACGCACCTGACCACACCCCTCATTCAAAGAGATATTCTTCGCTAAGGTCAGATCAATGCATGATTCGTGAACGGTGGTTGGTTGAGCAGTATTGGTGAAGCACATGAGTGGAAAGTGTTTTTTATAAAATAAAGAAAGCTCAAACCCTGCGTTAGACGATCTCACTTGTCTTCCGTCACTGCCGCCGCCGACGGAGGGGACGACATCCGCGGCAGAGACGGAGGATAAGTGAGATTCCATGCGTTGGTGTGAGCTGCCTTTTATTTTAACCAACTCCTATCGCATGCGCAAGGCGCGCACACGTCCGCTACACGCACCGTGTGCGGAGCGCACAGCGGCGCGAGAAGTCGGATGACGCTATCACGTGGCATTCAGCGAGAACGTAAGGGGTAAACTCTCAGATATGCTCGGTGAGTGCACCGTCTGTCTCTCTCGTACCCGGGTGGGCTCGTGGCCCAATCGGTAAGACAACGTACCCTTGCTCCGTTGCTCTATACGTTCCAGGTTCGATTCCTGGCGGTGCCAGAAAATTCTTTATTTGTTCCCGGCAGTTTTCTGTTCACACCAACGGTCGCGACAGAACCCTTGGGGTGTAGAGGTAACAAGCTTCGCTTTGAAATATACATGCCCTTGGACCTCCATTTATTCTTTTTCGTGCACTCTGGGTCTACGCTCGGTCTGTTCGGAGACGATTTGCTGGATCCTAGTCATTGACAGCGTCGCTGTGAAACATAAGTGCTGTCCGCATAGTTCCACCTTTGTTCGTTTGGCGGAGCATTCTATGTGCCGGCACGTTCAGTGGTCGCGAGACCGGCTTCACGTTCCCTCCCGTATTTGTGCGCACTGTGTAGAAGCCTGTGTGCTCAGATATTATCTCGTGCGCACGTAGCGCTATCAGTGTGCTGTTTTTGTCGCATAGGGGCTTTCCTTATCGCACCACGATAAGCAGTTTGCGGCTGTCAGGAGAGAGATAGTCTGCGGCATATCCTCAGCTGTAGTCTGTGTCTGCCTGGCAGGGAATTTACGCAATTCATATTTTTTACTATTTTTGTCCTCTCTCTTTCTCTTTTCATTTCCCACCGCAGAGCAATAAGAATGCGAGAAAAAGGCGTATACGTATACCTACCGTATCGAAATCCGTCTGTTTCTCTGGGTGTCTTTGAACGACGCTTAAAATGCAGGGCGTCGTTGACTTCACGTGATCTTTCTCGGAGACTTGGGAAGGTGCTTATTTTTTTTTCTGTGCGTACGCCCAGTTTTGAACGTAAAACTAGCAACCGAGTTCATGCATCTACGTTAAGAATTGAAAACCTCCAGTGGATAGCCCCCTTCCTCTTTCCCGCATGGTCTCTGTTGACGTGATGGCTATGCTCAGACGCAACCTTCACGACCAAAATTCCCCCAACAGATTAGTATCCACTAAGTATTCCGCTTTCTTTTTTCTGTTTCTCACCGCTGAGACACGCTACAGGACAAATATCGTAGTAAATAAAGGTCCCAACATTGTCGCCATTGGAAAGGACATTTCGAAACGGTGTCGGAAAGTATGACAAAGCTTCTCAATAACGATGTATACGTCGTCACCATACATTTCCCCTACAAACCCTTGTCAGAGATTCAAACATGCTTATCTGGTGATGAACATCGTCATGTCATATCACGTAAACAAAAAATGACTATAGTACGGGGTTCACATTGCAAGCTTGTCTCAACAATAATATTTTAAAAAGTCTGAAGAAAAAATGCGGGGAAATTCATGGCATCGGTGCGCCAAACAAAAATAAAATTCTACTGCTGGTTTTTTTATCTGGATGTTCGGAAACTGGACAAAACAGCTCATCTCAGTTGGACAGCTGTATAATCCTGTGTATTTTCATGACTGCAAAGAAAACTAATATTTAACAGCGCAATGGCCGAATACGACGTTAACCATTAGACACACTGGCTGAAATTTAAGGCTATGACATCTGGGTATAAATACAGCAGATAAGGGCGCACGGCAACAAGGAACAGGAAAACATGTCGAGTGATAACGAGCTATATTTATCCATTTCCTTGTTTGGTTTCATTGGTACCTGCCGTGTTTATATGCCAGGCGGCAATGATAGACCTCAGTTGAGAGTCAGCGCCGGTGCCTCTCGCCTTTGCGTTCGTATTGGTGCTTTGCGCTGTTGAATTCAAGAGTATATGTAATACCAACTTAACCAAGCATAAACGCTGAAGACGAAAACTACCAGTGTGTGATTACGCTGAAGGAAAAATCCAATGCCACCTGAGCACGCCTCGTGAGTTGTGAATGCCAAGGCATTATTGTACCTTTGAACAACGCTACGTGTTACTTCGATTTTCGCGTTTCGAGTTACGTTTGCTAGTTTTGCGATCAATTGGTGGATGTTAGTTTTGTCTAGTTTCTTATTTTGCATGCTGCATGTAGACCGCAATAATCTGGAATAAGAATAATAATAATATGAACCGGGGTACGAACAAGAATCGCAATGCCGCACAAAGCGGGCCGGCTTGCTGGTGAATGGGGCGCCGCTGTGTTAGGTCAGTGTGATGTGCTTGAGGAAGTGCCGCTGCCGCCTGACGCCGAATGCAGCCACCGCCGCACTTCCCGCTTTCCATGTGGCTCAGCGCATGCGCATGTGTTAACCGCCTGACAGAGCAATCATTTTCTTGATTCATCATTTCAAGTCAGTCCTGTGAAACACTTCTCAGTCACGTGAGTTTAGTTGCCGGTTTGCTTCTTCCGATGCTTAAGACTATCCTATCCGCATGTACCGCAAACCTTGATATAACTATATGCTGGGTTCCAGGCCGCTGTGGGATCGTCGGGAATGAGGTTGCTGATGAAATGGCTGCCGGTGTTGCACTACAAGTCACAGTTGATATAACAACAGTACCGTACACTGACATGAAGCCACACATCGGACAACAACTTCGTAAAACATGCCAAGCAGACTGGAGTGAACAGATAGACAAGTTACACGAAATTAAACCACACTTGAGACCATACACCACCGACACACGCAACAGATACACAGAAGTCGCTTTGCTAGGCTACGGATAGGCCACACACATGCAACACACTCGTATCTGCTCACGGAATATTCAAGACCCCTGTGCAGCAGTGCGGACAGGCCCTATCCGTAGTCCACATACTCATTCAATGCTTTACACAACACGACACAAACACTTTCCCCAACTCTACAGACAACACATTCCACTCCACCCATCATTGTTTTTGGGTGACGATGCCATGGTCCCTGTCAAATGCGTTTTTAAGTATTTGTCACATACAAAGTTTTTAAACCTCATTTCCTATCATGTGTAATCAAAACTGGCCCTATACACCAGCCACCACCATTGTCTTCAACTGTTTTTACTCTTGGCCTTTGTGTTTACATCTTCGCTCCTCATACATAACCTCTGCTCTTTGCCCTAGTTGGCCTTGCGCCATAAAAACCCAAAAATCATGCTTCTTCCGATGGTACTGACGCCAAAGCTGCCTTTTTCGTTCAATGGACTGTCTAACGCCTTCACAATAAAAAAATATCGAACCAATCGGACCACAGACTCTGACGCGAAGTAGTTAGCACTGTCCTTTGCAAGCGGGTAGGTTCCAGATAAACCCGTTGGTACACAGAAGAGTTGAAACTTTGGCTGGTTGGTATATAACTTCGAAAGAAAGCGGCAGTGCAACAGATGTATCCTCCCCGTACCATCCAGACCGTTGCGCTGCCGCTTTCTTTTGACGCAGGGACACATCCACACAACGCGCCTACACAACGTCTACACAAAGCTTCATGAACTGACAGATTTTTAACCCGATTGCCGCACTCTATCCACACGAAGGCCTTATAGTAGTGTTCCTCGAACGTACACGTTGCCGTCGGCCCTTCTCGATGGATGCTTGTCCCAGTCGTTGTGCGCAGAGAAAGAAGGCTGGAAAATGGGGCAGGAAGGATGAGTGATCGCCCATAATTAAACATCACCCAGGGGCAGTGAATAAGCGCTGTTATCGGGGAGAGCTCGGGTGATGGGTACCGCTCGTCGATAAGGCGAACAATACCTCCACCGTTGCCGCTGGCGGCCACAAAGAGATAGCGCCGTTCTCGACCGACCTGGACGCAACAGTGCGGCCGCAACGGCCTTCCATCGCTGCCGCCGCAGCCGCCGCATCGGTTCCCCCGTACTTGCCAGAGGAGTAAACAAGAAGAGGCGACTTAAAAAGTGTCCTCTTCGGCGGTGCCCCTGTAGTGGTGCTGGCAGTTTGGTCTGTGCCTGACGCGAGTCTCAAGACTCAGTGCAAGGAGTGTTTCGGTGCTCTCGATTTCGACGACTTGTTTCTTGCGCTCTGCGGACCTCGGATTCGTCTCATTCGTACGTATACCACTCCGTTTTTTTTAGAGCATGTATTTCACTAACGTAAAGTTTTGATAGACCCGAAGGTAGAACATGTCGCTGGAAACAGGCCGATGCTGTCTCCGTCGGCCTGTTTAAGAGCACCGTCTAGGCTCTTATCAGCCATTTTCATAGGCTTTCAAGGGGCCATTATATGAGCATGGAGCACAGCGTCTGTCCAGAGAGGGCCATAAACTAACAAACTTCTGCAAAATGGACATGCGCCACGTTCCCTGCGTGCTGGAACAACTCTTTTAATGCCACGCAAACGGTGTAGGTCGCCATGAATTTGCTCTTGAACAATACCGTTACGGCCCCCCGCTTCTTCGAATTCTTTGTTTTGAGCTGTAGCTGCGTTTATATTTTAGTTTCTGTCGACTGACGTGAACCAGAAGACACAATGTTTTATGTGAAAGCCTTAACATTATGCTAGGTCTCCGGTAAGTTAGCACCTGGCTGACGTCGGTATGGTAGAAGAAACACGCGCTTATGTTCCTTTTATACCAATTCTGTCCGTTTAGAAAGTTCAGCTGCATTTAAAGTTAGCTGCTACCAGAACACCATTCCTTGAAAAAGTAAATGCCTCTCTGCGCACTTACTCTGAAAACCTCATGTAAAACTCCCGCCATTTGAATAAGTAGCCTAAACAGTGTCCGGCCATACAGGAGGCCTGCATACCTGAAGCTAAGAGAACGTCTGACCATTTGTTTTTTTTATTATGCTCAGTCTTCTGTTCACCTTGGTCACACATGCACCGTTGCCTTGCTTTGCCGTATGCGCCGAATCAAACGCCACTTCAGTGATGAAATTCCTTTTCTTAGAAGAACATACGTTAGTGAGGCCAAACGGACGGCTAGAGAGGTCACCTTCTTCGTGGCCTGTAGAGCCCAATGCTGTTACCCCAAGAACTGCAATGTCTGCAGCAAAGTGCATTCATGCGTTCCGCATTAATATTCTAAACAATGCCTTCCTTCTGCCTCTTGAGCGTGTTGCGATACCAGCTTTTACATAAAAAGATTCATGAATGCAGGTGTGGAACGAATAAGAAAAAGGATGTCACTTGACGTCACATGTTCTTTGTGTAGAAATACGGTTTTTTTCTCATAATTTTTACTTGTAAGTGGTGCCCTGTCTGTCACGCTCGTTTTTGCTGCCACCTTTCCCGCGCCTTTCGCTTTTGTTCAAAAGTCAAATTTTTTTAAGTGTCAGTTTTATAGAATGTGCCAAGAACGAAACACTTTCGTCCGGCTACAAATTGCTATCATTCAAGTTTCCACTCAATTGACGGGGTTTCCCATTTGTCCAAACAACCAAGCATAGAGGCGCGCGCAGCACAATAGATGTACGGGAACTCTTCTTACAATAAATGTCGTGTTTTGGTAAGAGGTGCGGGGGGGAAGATGTTTAAAAAAGAAACAAGCTGCATCACTGGTATATCGTGAAGGCGTTCTCAGTGCTGCTTTGCGGGTGCCAGCCTCCCTCTTAGTTAACCAAAGCTGCCCTTAAAGGCGTAGCTAGTATAATCGATGAGTCTTCATTCGATTATCGATGTATGCAAGGCTGTCATTGAAAATCACTTATCTTCCTTGTGCCCGCACTTATGTTCTCAACTCCGTTGTGTATACTATCTCGTATTGTTTCCACTTATGGTGCACTTTGTATTTCTTTGTGTTTATGACAAGAAACACTCCCTTCCGTGAGGCCCTCTGGGCATTTAAAGCATTGAAATAAATAAATCAATAAATAAATAGTGTATTGGGGAAGACTGTCTAAGGGAAGTAAGTGTTGTAAGCATGTGTGTACACGTTTTGTTACGACTGTGAGAGCTTGAAAAAGACCATTAACCACGTGGTTATGGTCAGACATGTGTAATACACAAAGCATGTTAATGAAGATGAAACAGAGGCGGGTGAGACGAGGACTTTAGTGTCGCCAGTCCCGTCTTTGTTTCTTCTCATTAAGATGTAATATATTCAACATAGGCCCCCATGAAGAATGTAATTATCAGCACTTGTTACACCGTCCGCCTTTGCGGGAAAATGCACGAAATGCTGCTGCGAAAACATGCGCAAGGCATTGCAGTCCCGGCTTTTCCATTAACACTGATGAAATCACCTCGTGCGATAAAATGATATCCACACTTTTCCATTGCGGGGTCCCCAGAGTACTCCAACGCGCCAGGCGCGGTATGCATTCAGAGCAGGGCCTTTAAGCTCGGCGATAACGCTGTTCTGGCCTATGTGCATTGGCTTCGGAGAGGAGAGGCCGAAAGACCGAAGCCTGAAAGGATTGAGCTGACAGCAAACTGTTCAAAGTAGCGGCTAGAAATGTTGACCGTTTAGTAAACGTCATGAACCATAGCCGAATGTTCGCTCCAAACACGAAATTTAACTATGTGCACCAGTGAGCTGCTAGCCATTCGATGGGTCACAGTTCAATATATAAAGCTGGCCCACCGCGACTAGACGCAAGCATCAACTAGTACAAGAGAACAAATGAAGCGCTGATTATTCCGTGACGTTTATTGCCCCGGGAGCCAATACACACAAAAAGCAACAAAGAAAAAATATCACCACTGATACGTCAAATCTCTGAACGCTATCGCGCGGATAGGACATTTTATTGTGGCTCATAAACTTCAGTTGACAACTAGCGCTTCGTTTCTCCTCCTGATTTTTGTTTGCGCTAGATATTTTACTGTTTTAAAGGCTGCGTACCAGCCAGCCCGTACTCACTTTGTCCTGGGAAGTCGGAAGATAGAGCAGTGAGCGTCTGACTCGCAGTGGTGACTTGAAGGGAGAACAAAATTCGAACCCATAATGTATGTCAGCCGTTCTTCGCTCCTCTGGCCCAAAGTTCTGGTGTAAACGGGAGTTAGAAGGAGGAATCCTTCTCTGCGATGCAAGAAGTTCTCTTGGTGAATTGGTGTGGATTGAGTGACCTTGGGTGAGTTTCCGGCCGGTGGCAGCAGACGAAGCCTAGTGATCCAAGGGTGACTCCTATCTCGCACATGTTCCCAGATGAACACACAGGTGAATGGGTAAGTTAGTCATATGTCGAAGTAGTATTTATGGATTGGTTATTACACCGCTGTAGCTATCTCGGTTGGCAGTGCTCCTTGCAATGTCAGATTTCAACATCATGATCATCATCATCATCAGCCTACTCAGGTCCACTGCAGGACGAAAACCTCTCCCATATACCTCCAACCGCCCTTGTGCAGCGCTACTCGAATCCACAGTGTACCCCCGAAGTTCCGTATTTCATCCCTTCATCGTGTTAATGGCCTTCCCCATCTTCTAGACACATCTCTGGGTATCCGCTCTGTTACCCTAATTGTCCACCGGTTGTCCGTTCGTCTCACTACACGGCCAACTCGGGTCCATTTCTTTGAACTATGATATTGTCCACTCTGAGATGCTAAATGTTTAGGGAATACTGTAAAAAGATTGGCCATCCGAAGCTGGAATGAGCTATTGGGAACGCTTTCCTTCCCTTTGCAATCATAACATATCCTTGAAACGCCAATTGTCGCTGCTTGGGCCACAGCTTTTCTCGCACTGGCGCCTTTTCCCCCCTCGTCGCTATCCCACCCGCAAGAATACCTTCCCAGTTCGAGGTTGCAGAATATTTTGTTCTGTACCCGATGTAACCTGGTGCAGTGTTGCAAGTTAGTTTAAAGAGGACCGCTTGTAATTCTTAGTAAACTGGAGGTAATCGGCTTGTGTTACACGCGTGATGGGAAGGTACCTTGGGGGGCATAAAATGGTGATGCGGAGTTCGTCTAGGAATTTTGAATGCATGCCGGGGTAGGTGTGAATAAGTTTGCGAACAACATGGTGGCCAGTTGCAGTTTTGGCAGATTTGTAACTGAGGGGCAAGTGGATGAGCTGACAAGCGCGTCTGGTACTGAGGGTGCCTTGAAGGCGATTTGGGAAAGTAGTCCTGTTTTGAGTATGAAGTGTGACGACGTACTGAGTGGCTGCTTGAGTAAGTTTGGAAAAGCGGCGGAGCGTATGCGTTCGTCACCGACATCGGCGAATACGGCTTTGACTGGTGAATAAAATGAGACTTGACGAGGGTCGATCAGTCGTTGCCCGTAGAGTTGGCCATAGTATTAGACAATCTTTAATACTAAGGAGGTTCATTGGCCCAGATGTTCTAGTGGGACAAGGGTAGATGTTTGAGATCTTTGCAGAAAGTTGTTAATCTCTCATTGTGGCTTGCCAAGTCCACAGTTTAGAGATGAGATATGGACAAATGAACGATGTACTGATCGCTAAACAGATATTCGTCGAGGCGACGCCAAGCGAGGTGTCGGCAGTTGCGTACGAAGGTAGGATCACCGTTCGTGTCCCAAGAAGCACTTGCCGATATCGGTGGGGGCGCAGAAGTCATTCACAAGAGTTAAAGCACTTTGTTGTGCCATGTTGTGGAGATAAGTACCTGTCGTGCGATAACCCCAGGCCGTGTGTGGCGCGTTAATGTCGCCATGAACGATCTAACAGCTGATACAGCGAGTGGCGCCTAGCACTTTTAACAAGTCGGTCAAGGGAAGTCAGAGTGTGGTTAGGGAGACTGAATTTTAAGTAGGGAGAGAGTGGAGCAGCTGGGGTGGTGAGGGAGAAGATGTGGGCTCTAGGGCTGAGCTGAGATGTTGCGTTTCTGCAGCAGCGTTGCGGGAGGCGACAACGACTATACGCAGCGACTCGGAAGTGTGATATACGGGTCGTGGCGTCTGAGTTTAGCAGTGTCCGTATTGGTTCCATGTGACAATAACGTCCGTCACTTCCTCACTGATAGCACCGCCACCCTCGATCTGTGACCGCCTGCGAAGCGACAAATGCCATACTTCGCCCCAGAAGTACTCCTCAAGGCTAGGTAATGCCACCCTTCCTTTTCAATATCGCTCCTCCCAAACTCCACCGCTTCTCAAACACACCACCGGACTTCATCACGCTTTCCCTGCTGTCGACCTTACCCAGTGGAGCGACGCGGGGTCCGCCGGCCAAGGGCAAAACGCATTTCCACAAGCTATAAATGCGACATTGTCTCATTCCTAGAGGTCTTACATGCGCTCTTAAGAAAAAATCTGCTCGTCCTTCGAATTTGTACTCAAGGCCCCCACCGGAACCCGGCTTCCACAATCGGGTAACTCAGGCACTTTACGAATTAAAGCGGAGCTAGTCTTGCCACTCTGAATTCAGTCACAATTCATATGGTGTGGGAATAGCAGCCGACGGTATTGCTACCATGACATTCTATTGACTGCGGATACCGTCAAAGACCTCATAGGAACCCCTTGCCGATACTTCGTGGCTCACTACGCGAAACGTGCTTGCGCACCTGTTTGCGAAGCCTAGAGTACACCAATCCTTATGCGGTGGACACTCGGTAACGCTGGGGTGCTGGCAACGGGCGCGCCCTCAACCTGGAGAGCGAGGCATCATCATACCACCGTCAACGTAATGGCCATTCTCTGAGGATGTCCTTTTGGTTCTCCGGCGAAGAGCGTAGGCGTCTCCGCAAAAACCGCGGCACCGCTCTACAGACGACGATACCCGAGAGATTTTAATCTTAGGCCAGTTTACGGCCTAATGCAGGCGGCAAAAGTTCTCCTGAACCATACGCGTTCTGACTTTACCATCACCGCCGATGTCGTCGCGTGCTAGCAGCAGTGCCGCAGTCGGCGTGCCACAATTATCCCGAAGCACGACCCCGAAACTAACACGGGAAGTGAAACTGAGTTTTTCAGCACGTAAGTTTGATTTCTCAACGTCATTTTTAGAGCTTTGTTTAGCTTTGTTGGCTCGGGGAATCTTTTCAATCTTTTCAAGTGGTTTTTCAATCAGTAGAAGCCAAAGGTAACTCAAGCAGAAACGTTGTGTCCTGAAGGAGAGCAAATACCGTCGGTTGGCACACCAGGAAAGGAAAATAATTCGCCGTTAATTCTCTAAGTGATCGGCAAGAACACGGAACGTGATGACACAATCCGCGGTAAAAAATTCAGTTTAAGCGATGCAACAATACCTCGCGGAAAAGTCTGCAGCAGCGCGACAACCTGTAGCACTGTGTTACGACCGTCGAACCATTAAAGTAAACGAGAGGGACGCGAGGCACCATAGCTATAGTTTTTTGAAGTGTGTTAGCTCGCCTTAAAGCTAACAAGATTTTTTTGTGTCGTTTCGAACGAGCTGATACGTGCTGGAAGCTGCGGACAGGGGCTGCCTCGACGTCATGGCAGGGAGGCGAAGTCCGCGCTATTCTTTCGCCGTTATCAGTTCCGGATATTCAGCGCAATTCCAGGGATCATCAATAGGACCAATAAAATAAGCATCACTTCTCCAGGAATTCGCAATCTCCATCCAGATATCGCGAGTGTATCTGAGCCGTCGCCGTGGCCTTTTTAGCTGGAAAACGCCGCGTTGGCCGCTGTTCTTTTTGCAGTGCATGCACTCGTCATAAATCTGCGTGGGCCGATTTCTGCATTGCAGCCTTGTTTAAACCTCAAGTTCTCACTTTCAGGATCGACTCATTGTTGTAGGCTGATATTTTGTGAGAAAGATTATTACTGAAGCCTTGTCTGTGCGACCAGTTCTGACCTTCATTATTGCGTCCGCTACACAATGGCCGTACTTAGGGTGCCTCGATGCGCGCCCGCTCCGCTGAGGGTGAGGACCTCTTTCCTCCATGGTGAGGACAACCGCGTCGTCTGCTAGCGCGACCGCCATTTTCTTGCATCCGTTCGACGCGCGGCGCGCGTTTCTGCGCGACGCGCCTTGATAGTGCTGGTCTCGCTAGCAGTGGGGGCTTGATTTGGCTTTACTTTTGATATGCATTCCTATTTATGGTACATGAACAGAAGAGTAAGGTTTTGGTGGAGGATTCTCTATTTTGAGATGATTGGCGAAGGTATGGTGAAAGCCCGTCTTTTTTTTACGATAGTTGACACGGCGGGCAACTTCTCGCCGTCGTTGTAATACCGGCGCTGTGAACTTGCCGTCGTTGCGTTTACATATAAACATAGCAGAAAGTAGGCGAAGTACACGGAGGAAGGGAACTGCTAGATATTCAAGTACGAATGTCCGGCACGCTAATGGCCATTAAAACTATTATGCGGTAGTTAGATATATAGGATTGCCTGGCGGCAAACTGTTTCATGCATGCACTGTGCAATCGAAAAATTATTGATTGATTGATTGATTGATTGATTGATTGATTGATTGATTGATTGATTGATTGATTGATTGATTGATTGATTGATTGATTGATTGATTGATTGATTGATTGATTGGTGAGGTTTAACGCGGCTTCGCTAAATAGGCGATGAGGAGCGCCGTTGTCGAGGGCTCCGGAATAATTTTGACCACCTAGGGGTCTTTAACATGCGCCGAAATCTCGAACACACGGGCGTTTTGTATTGTCTCCATCAGAAAAGCGGCCGCCGCGGCGAGAATCTTACTAGGGTCCTTGGTCTGAAATATAAACATAAAGGCTTACACGGAAGTAGGAATAGTCATTTAATACCTTGAAGCAAAAATACACTTTGTACAAAATGATGAACAACATACTCCATTGCTGTTACCTAATACATTATGTGCAAAATGATACAAACACACTTCACTGCAGTTATAATACAGGTAATGATGATTACGCTAGAATGCTTTCGAACTTGCTTTTTGAGGTTTTGAATTGCGTTCTTAGCATGTGTGTGATGTTCTTGAAGTACGGTATATCTTTTTTCCAGGTCTGCCAACTGCTTTTTCAACTCAGCACAATCCCTGTGTGTCTCAGTAGCTGTGAGAGTTTTATTTGCCGAGTTTGGCATTCCGACATTCAAAGCTTCAACCCCTGGGCTGTTGAATTGGAGGTTTTCCGATGACGTCTCTTGTCATACCGTTTGAGTTGACTTGGGGAGCATTTCCACTGTCTCTGATTATGCGTGAGGTTCTTCAGCGGGGTTGTCCACCTCTTCATTGTTGGATGTGGGCTCAGGCTGCGTTCTGTCTCTGGGTGGCTTTCGCTGCTTTGGAGCAACTGGAAGCAGAACGATATGCAAACCAATGATCAAATTAAGCAGTAAGTTCAGGGAAAGCGTGGTTATCAGGGGAACGGGAAATCAAGACAAAGAACAAAGCGGGAACACTGCATGACAGGCATCTCAGCATTTACACTTGTCATAATTAACCAGGGCGAGCGATTGTGCCTTTTCCGGTGGAAATGGATTAAGTGGATGCGTGAGGTTGTTACGTGGGCTGATCGACATTACAGTTGAAAGGTAGAAGTGACTCCCGATAAGAGCAGGAGAAGCAGCATCGATACATATACATACTTGCATGCATGCGTAACGTGTTAAAGTCAAAATAAGTGAAGCATGCCAGACCAACGGCTCAGATGCCATGGAACGTTTCCCAGCGGCCACCACCGATTTCTTTAGTAATGTACGTTCTTATACGAAAACACGCAGTGAATTAAATGGTAAATGCCTACCTCTGATTGGGAAAGGCGTTGGCACAGCATTTGGCTTCAGCTTCTTCCATCCTTCTGCTCGGTTTTGTTCAAAACAGGATCCTTTCAAGTGAGCCTGCACGATAAATTGTCAATATAGGTGCTTTTCTCTCGAGAAATAAGAATAAATGACGTGAAATCAAGCAAATCGAACAAACTGTCATCCACGCGGCTCACATCCGCACATGATTCACAAAATAGAGGTGTAACTGACACATTTCTTTTCACCTTCATGCGCTAATTTTATGACATTATAAGCGAGAATAAATGTCTTAAATCTCATACTTTTTGCGCACAACCAGACTTATAACAGACCTTACGTTGAGACAACGCGGAGAAACACGAGCATAACGCGTCGGATGCAGTTTTACGCTTCGGGATATATCATTCCGATTGCCAAAAATGCGCTTTTGGTAAAGTAAGAATGGTGCGCTGGGATGACGCTTCGGGACTGAGAAAGGTCGCACACCTTCTTACAACGAGCGCCTTATTTCGTGATACAAAGTGAAATGACTGAAGGTGCAAAGCGCCACACGTTTTATTCGGACCCCCGCTTAAGAGGCCACGTCCGTTTGCATCAATCAAATATAAAAAGGCCGCAAAAGCGTGATGAAACCTCCAACATAAACATATAAAACCGTACGTCTGCTATCTAGAAACAGCGACACAGACAAGCTGACAATAGCCCCAAATGGATTTGGCACTGCTGAGAAGCCAGGTACTTAATCTGCATATGCAGGAGTGGTTCGTCGGCTGCCACTTGTCCCGCTTGATCTTCACCGGCCACAGAAGCCGCCTTTTTTGGTCTATAGCAAACGAAAACACCCTCCAGACATTTTTAGCGCTGTTAGAACACTGGGGAACGCAGCACTCAGGCATTCTGCAGAAAACTTTGTGAAGAGCGCCGCTTTTCGCGCGCCTAGCGCGGGAGTCGGCGGCGGCGCGATGCAAGAAAATGGCGGCGGCGCCTCCCGAGAACCGGTCTTGGCGGCGCCGACCCCTTCAAAGAGTGGCGCCACCCTCAGCGGAGCGGGCGCGCATCGAGGCACCCTAGCCGTACTCATGATGTAGCGCCCCCTCGTGACAGAAAGACGAGGTGGGTAACTGTAAAAGAGAAACGAGAAGTCAATGCTCTCTTTTTTTTTAATTTAACGAGTTACGCAAATGGAACTGGTTTAATGAATAATGAGTAGGCTGGCTTCATCACGAGCTTTCTCGCTCAAAATGCTGACCGTCCAGGAACCGGGTAAAACCACCGTATAAAAGTGACATTCCACACAGATGAAGGAGTAGACTTGGATACAAACACTGTAAAAACACTTTGCAGAAATCTCATCGTCATCATCATCATCATATTCATCATCAGCCTACTCAGGTCCACCGCAGGACGAAGGCCCCCTCCCATTGACCTCCAACCACTCCTGTTTTATGCTGCTGGAGTCCATCCCTTGTTTCCAAATTTTTTTATTTCGCCCCTCCATCGAGTTAATGGCCTTCGCCTCCTTCTACACCCGTCTATTGGTAGTCACTCTGTTACCCTGGTGAAGAAGTTTATTGACTCCTGTAAAAGAGGAAGGTTACATTGTGAAGATATATCCAGACGAGGGTCCCATAGTTGATACTGCACCGGGACCCTCGATATATAGTTACATAGAAAATATACAATGAAAGTAGCTAAAGACAATATTTCAATAGTCACAAGTCTCAGAGTTACACTTACAGAGCCAAAGTAGCAACAGAGCAATGCAAACCAAGAACTCATGTCGTAACATTACCAGACAGACTAAATTAAAAGAAAAGAACAATTAAAAGAAAAGAACACTATTTGTAGATTCGCCTCACATGACCAGGCCAAGTTCATTTTTTTTTATATTTGAGCTGTGATATCATCTACTCGAGCTGGTTCCATTGATCCAGGGCGTTCGTTTCCTGTCCCTAAGGGCTACTCCTAGTTGTGAAATTTGTTGTCAGGAAGTTACAACCCACATATCTAAAGCTGATAATTTTCATGTCTCTTGAACCTTGTAGAACTACGTACAAAACTTGAAACCACGTGCGAAGACATCTTTCGACTTCAATATTAACTGTGCGAAAATAGTTTCCACTGCCTGAATAACTTTAAGGTAATTATTTCTGAAAGAACTGTAATTAGCCGGAACGCTGCACCTCGTTAAAAGTAAACTAGAGTTAACTCTCGTAATAACGAAATCACTTTAATAAAAATACCGTCTTATTCAAAGTGTAGTAGTTTCCATTCCAGTGCATTCAAAACATGTCATCTCCGATTTCAACGAGTAACGCTTGCTGCGAAGCCCCTTTTCTCTCCCGATAGCTTCGTATGAAGTTATCAATCGTTGAGTAGGTAATGTGGCAGGCGTGACACTTACCATCAAAGGCGTATTGTGGGAGAAAACGAATAAGCGGAAGTGAACGCAGCCAGAGCAAGACCTGCAGAAGCAACATTCTAAACCTGCTTTCTCCGTCAAATTAGTAAATAACGTCACGTTCACGTGGTGCTCGATATCATAGCGGTTTTCATTCCGTCTCTCATTAATGCATGCTTCAATGCTCTGCAGTACGGAGCGAACATGGAGACGTGGGTGATACGCTGACATCTGAAAGATGGGAAAGATTGGTGTAGGGAAACAAACAGTAGGTGTAAAAAACCGTCGTCGTCATCATCATTGCGTTATGACCACTGCAGAGCGAAGTCCTTTCCAACCCATCTCGTTCTTCGGCATCCGGAACTTTGCTAGCATGAGAAATTAGTTATATCATTACTCTACCAGGATCTCAGTTTGTACCTGCTTCTCATCTCGACCTTCTGTAGCCATTCTTACTCGTGTGTTCTACTTATTGTCGGTCCTACCCACCGCATGTCAAGGCCAACCTTTACTTCTTTCTAGGCTTGTCTCAAAAAGGAAATTTTTTGTCGGTATCGAAAGCGAATATTCATTTAATAGTACCGGCTTTTAATATCGAATCTCATATGCGGTATACCCCCTCCTCTTCCCCCAATGTTAGCATTTCGATACGCGCAGTGTTGTTTCCAAGTGCGGGCACTACTATTGGGATTTAACAAACCGCAAACGGAAAGGCAAACTAGACTATCTCCGTTCAAGCATTCGCGGCGTGTGATCCTTTCTCTGTGGGTGAGTATTTGGTGGTACGTCGTGTTTACTCATCGGTGCTAGCCCGGATATTTGTGGTATGCGTTCGAACATTCGTTACCGACCGAATATTTCAAAACACCGAATTTCAAATCTTCAAATCGAATAAGAACTATTGGATTCGTGCCCAATAAGGAGTTTTCGCGCACTCCCACTTCTTTCTCTTGCGCGATTGAATGTAGTCTGCGGGAGACAGAGAGATGAAGCTTTACTTTTGACAATTCTTGCTTGAGACGAGATGTCATTGTGCGTCTTCAGCAGAGGAGGATGTTTCGCGATCCACCGCTTCCACGAGGGCAACCAACCAGCAGGGCGTCTCGTAGGTTCTTGGGGGAGCAACCCAGCTTGTCCAGAAAAGGAAATAAAAGTGACGAATCCTACGAATAGGTGGGATTCAATTCAAGCGAAGCGAAAATTCAACTGCATGCATTTCTGAATCCGTCCACCTCGAAGTGCTTCGCGAAGTATTTCTGTGCCCTGACAAACGAAACGCGCTGCTCTCGCAAGGCCACGAGACGTTGCTCTGATTATCGATTCTGGTAGCAGTGCTCGCCGCGCTGCTCGTCTCCCACGGCATTGCACCCGGGGCCAGCACGATGTTTACACGCGTGCTCCGAGCCGTCTCTTCAATTTCGCTTCGGCCGGCGGTCGGTGGCGTCTCCGTCAACGCCGCGAACCGCACGAGGCGCTTAATTGACCTTGACTGAGCTTGAAAGTCAGCGGGACGCTACCAGGCCTTTCATCGGTTTGTACCTGGAGTAATAAGCTTTTCTGAAGAAGCTTCGCTTAAAGCATTCGCACCGTGTTTGCCCTTTTTTGGGGCGATCTTTTGAATGCGCTTTCACCTTGGAGCGGCACCGTGCTGAAAAGCGGCACAGGAGTTCTGCTGGTAAAACGTAAACAGGCGCTAGTACACAACGTAAAAAAGGCAAGAAAAAAACGCAAGAAAATAATCGCCTCATTTTATGCCTTCCACAAGAACTGTTTATTTCATGCAGTTTGTGTTTTCACTGAGCCGTCATTCATTTCGTCGCAACGAAGCGTGCTTGCAGCCCATTTTCGTTCATAGTGGACTGTCAAAACCACACATTCACGTACCTGAAGGAGTGAGTTAGCGCTGGCGCGACAAACGTTATTTTCCGTCTCTGACAGCCCTCTTGTGCAAGTTCTGTCTTTTACACACCCCCAGCTCACCCGGAAAAGCGCTTCGCCTTGACAAAGATACTGTATGATCCCTCAGCGGTCCCGACGTCTGCTCCTAACAAATGACGATTTCGGCGCTGTTGTTTGGGCGCTCCATCAAGCCACACTTCATGACGATGTTTTTGGGAAGCACAGAAAGTTGTCGGTAACGATTATGCACTGGACCGTCTCGTGTGCAAACGTGGAGGCAGGCTTCAAATGTGTCCCTTTCTGGAACCCGGTGCCAACAAAGATGGCTCATCTATAGGGACGAAAATTTTGCTGCTGCATTTCCTTCGGGACTCTAGACTAGAAAAAATTCTGTCATTCCTCAACTTTGCGCGTGACTATACACCAGTTTGGGTCGTCATTTTTCTCTTCTTGTTGCTTGAGCGTTCTGTACTTCATCGGGCCCTTTTGCTCCTTGTTTATTAATATCTTTTCTTTAAAGTTTTGTTTCTTACAATTCATTTCGGGTTGCTTCTTTATATTTTAGCCTGGCTTTCTCTCTTATTGTTGCCTCCACTATCTCTCACATCACTGTAATCGTCCCCATCTTGCACATTATTTCACGTCGCGTTGTTTTCCGCATTGTTGGCAGTCTAGGCTACGAAATTGGAGTTTAGATCAGCCAGAAATTTTTCCCGGGTATGCGCGTAGTGAAAGATGCATAGCTGCCTGAAGAAGTTTGCCAAAACTCGCGCCACCATCAGCTATTGGCAACAGCATTAAACCGTGGTTTTGTTTAATCTCCCTTCTTCACTATCGGCCCCGATCGACCCGCCTCCGTAGCGAGAACCTTCTATTGTTTGAAGGCGGACACAAATGTCGGGTGAGCCAAATATGGCAGCTTGGTGCAGATACGCAAACAAAGGTTCCTCACAGGGTGCTCGAAACAATTGAATATGGAGTGCTTTCAACATAGAACTCGCGTTCACATCGAAACGACCTGCATGACCCCTAGCTGTTTGTACCTATGCTGCCGGCGCTGATTGCATACTTACATATGCGCAGCCACGCTGTACAACTTCGCTTAAACAAGCTTAAGAGGCCAAAAGAAGAAACTAGCGGGTCCCACACATGGGTGGCAAGCGACGTAATGCGAAGTCACGCGTCACCCTACGCATGTTTTTGCGGTAGGCGTAGGTTTCCTCGTCGTCGGAAACGCCGCTCGGAAGGGTCTATGTGGTCCACCTCGACCGCCACGTTAGCCTTCACGGTTTGCACAGCGCAGACGCTACTGCTGACGAGCGCGCTGTTTCGACGTCAGACTCCAAGCGCAGACCCGCTTTTCTGATGGAGGCAAAAAGCAAAAACGCCCGTGTGTACGAGATTTCGCCGCATGTTAAAGGGTCAAAATTAACACGGAGCCCTCCACTACGGCACGCCTTATCGCCTCCGTTGCGTCGGTGCGTTAAACCCTTCAATCAATCAATCAATCAATCAATCAATCAATCAATCAATCAATCAATCAATCAATCAATCAATCAATCAATCAATCAATCAATCAATCAATCAATCAATCAATCAATCCAAGCGCAGACAACGTGATACGCGCCTGAAGTGGGCTTCCCCGCCGCCATTCGCTTCCTGGCCGCGCGTGCGCAGAATACGCGGAGGACAGCTTTATCTGGTGCGAGAAAAACCAGCAGCATGCCCTGCCAGAAAACAGCAGCAGCAGCGGCGGCCCCCTTGCAAACCGGAAGGATAGACAAGGAAAGCTTCGCTTTAAAAGTGCGTTTAAGTAAACCTATACAAAGGATGTGAGAAAGCTTGCTTTCAATTTTCGCGTCTTCCATCATTCTGTAATTTATGGATATTCGGAATGTTAAGCACAGTGTAGCCTGTTATATAAAACTCTTATTACCTTACTCAGCGGGTTATCTCCTCTCCACCCAGACACGCTTTCTCTTTTAAAGGGACTCTGCAACACTTTCGATAAACGCTTTCACTATTTCTTTCGCGTATGGAACCATTGTGAAGGCTATATTTATCAACAGCACGGAGCGGCACTGCGTGTTTTCCTCGTCGCAGCAGAGCCACCCGACTTCCGCTTCTGCTTCGCTTTCTGGCTTTCTTTTTTCTGAAGTGGCTACCGAATGTTTTCACTGCTGTAACAGAAAGGAAGTGGCCAATAGCCCGTACGTTGCTGTAATGACGTAATCTCAGCGCTCAAAGAATGCCAAGATTCAAGAAAGAGAGAGAAATGTTTTGAGCGGGTTTCCAAGTTATTTTGGCTGAGGTACTTTGCTACTCCCTATTCTGAGTACTGGATGTGTTTGTTGCCTACGTTAGGAAAGCATTTGAGATTTAGAAAAAAGTTGAGAAAAGTGTTGCATGGTCCCTTTAATGTCGAAGCATACTTTGCGGAGTACCCTATAACGCGAACCTATCATCGATGCCTTGTATCTGCACACATATGTGTAACTGGCGATGTTAATGCATTTTATATTTAATCCCACGCCATCAGCCGATTAACTAGAAAAAAGCAAAAAACAAGGAAAAATGCGCTGTCTTGACGAGTACGGTTTCTCGGTCAAAGTGGTGCTGCAGATTTGAAAAATGCATTACGCATACCGACAAGACAGAGTGGGGCCCCTTCCCTCTTCTGTACTTGTCTGCGTTCTATGAACTTTTCAAGGCCGTCTTCCGGGAAGTGTTCCTTCAGTTCCACTAAAGAAACGCAAGGAGGGTGAAACGCAGAAGTGGTGTAAAAGTGATTTCACATTACAAGACAATTCTTAAAATTTTCGTAGCCGTTGTCATCTGTTTTTTCATCAATTGGCTCATGAAGATTGTGATCTCGTGGTTTGAAGTTCATACAGCTTTCGTGTGGCAGAAAAAAATTTGACGAGCGATAATGGTAATTTTTTTTCATTCCACGAATCCGGTGTGATAATTGCAACGTAGGACCACCTCTCAACAGTGTTGTGAGGTCTCCCATTGTTCACTTTAATGAGGCTGAATGCCGAAAAGCAATGATGAGAATTCGTCAAAGGTTACTCCAATAACCTAAATCTTGCAACAGCATGCATGGCAGAGCTCGGGGGGGGGGGCGTAAAGAAATGGCGGCGGTTTTTTTTTTTTTCCAAGAATTTGACAGAGCGCCTGGGATTTGAACTTACACGTAATTTTCTGTCACGCCCTTTTGTGAAAAATTGGTCGCAAACTCGGTGTGTCATTATATCGACGCTTCGAAGTTCAGTGTTGCAAAGCAACCATTTGCTTCCGGTGCTTGAAACTTCGGATAAAGAATTGTGAGACTTCTCCGAGTGGGTCTTAGCCAAAGCGAAGCATGTATTTACACTGAATCGCTTAAAGATGTTCGCTGCAAGTGATCGTTTGTATCGTCTGACGAAATGAGTTCGTGTAATGCGACTCGACCTCATGGCTTGGTACGTGACGTTGCCAAAGTGTTTCTAGTGAACAGGATTATCGCCGAATTTTCCAGATTTCTAAGATTTCAACGTAACAAGCCTGTGCGAAAACAAACAAAAAGGTCAGAATAATCTCGATATGGTCGAAAATGTTAAATTTCGAAGGCTGAGATAGCATGAAAACACATCGCAAACGATTGAGACGCCATTACTGCAGTTGACGCAGCGGCCGCCAGGGGCGCTTGACACTTTCTCGTCTGTCGCCCTTAGCTTACAAACTGAGGCTGTCGACTCCGGCAAAACAGCCAGATAAGGAATTACACGTGTTAAACTGCACAATGCAGCCACAAATAGGGCTTCCACGCATTCACTTCAGTGTCCCTCTAAATGTCGTTGCACCAATTATCGCACGTTGGAGCAACTTTGTTCGCCTCGACCGGTGAATAATCTCGATATGGTCTGCTGTCTTTTATCGCAGTAAACAATATTGCAGACAATTGCTCCTCGTTTTGCGGCAGTTACTGTATCTCGTATCGGGAGAATTTTGGTCGAAAACATGCGCTCCGTATACTTGAGCGCTCTGGGGCGGGGGCTTTGTCCTCAATCCAAAAACTGCCCGGTCGTTTCTCTCCTAGTTCACCAAGATAACAGCTCTTCTACACCAGCGCCCCGAATATTTTTTTTTTCGTCGCAAACAACGAGATTTTGAGCATTGTTGCATTGACAGCTGTCAAATTCATTTTCTTGCAAGGCGTGTACAACGTGAGGGCTATTTATGAAAGCTTCGCGTTAATCTTTTTCTCCCAGTCAGCAAAAGGAAAGTGGGCGAAATTCCTTTTTTACAGCCCGCTCGTTTTCGCGTCTCTGGCGAAGCGTCTGCTGCAGAGAGAAGGGACGTAAAAAAACCGAAAGCATTCCACGAAAAACAAAACGAAGATTCCCACTCTCAACTGGCATCACAATGCCGAGGTGTGATAGCAGTAAAAGGGCTTTCTTCTTTATTCGACAACTTCGCGCGAACTTTGCCCCAGAACTGCGACAACACTCGTTCGGGGTGTACTCCTTATCCCGTTGTGCACTCGCATAAATCTCTGAGAGCGTTGGACGGGAGTGTTGAGTTGCGTCGGGAAGTTTGTTAGTGCGGAAAAACCGCGACCCTATGGTGCGCTGAGTGTGCCGTAAAAGTTGAAAAGGGAGCAGGGTGTTCAAAAAGCGCCCAGTGTATTTAAAGGGGCCATGAAGACAAAACCAGAGCTTCACGTTAAAACTCTTTCATAAAACTTTTTCATTAAGGGTTCGTTAAAACGACTGTTTTGTCCCAATAACAGTGACACCAATTTTGTCCCATACTTCAAACAAATACCCCTCCGGTCGACTCCATTGCCCCACATTGAGCACTGCGTCACATATTACCCCTGTCCCCTGAACGATAGTTGTATTTTTTTCTTTTGCTGACGGAAATCGGACCAGTGAAAAGACGATGCAGCAAGGTAGGATTGTGTGGCGGGGATTATCACTGGAACTCATCGTACTCTACTACGGTATAACAATACCTGCGAGTTGCGACAGCCTTGATTGCGAGATAACCACAAAACACAGTTTCAAAACACCTAGACAGGAAGAAAAAAAAATCTGGCGCAGCTTGCAATAGTGGTGCAAGGCTGGAGAAACGGCAGATCTTGTGGGCCCTGTCCCTTCTTCGGAGACCCGGCTGTTGCACCTCACGTGGGTTTCCGAACTTGCCGCTGAAAGTTCTCCGTTACTGGCAGGCCCGGATCGTTTTGTTCGCAGGCTTTCACATCTCTCCCAAAGCGGACCTCCGCGTCGGAACGCGCTAGAACCCGCGGCAACCGGCTTCACGAACTGTGCGTGTTGTAGGGGCGAACTCGGCGTCTGGGCTCCCCACTTCAGGCGCGAACGCACGTCAACTGCCGAGTACAAAAGCGCGATAGATATCACGCCACGAACGCTCGGCAGTATGTTCCCAAAGGTCGCGCTGGCGGACGCCGTTCGCTCCCCACGAGGCACACGCTCACTTGCGCTCGGTGTTTTGCCTTGGTATTTTTTACCGGTAACGCTCGACGTCGGAACTCAAAATTTCAACAACTCTGCTGTTAAAAACGTCGTTAGAAGAAGTGGAGGAGAAAGCTCCCGCTGAAAACAGACAGGAGTGGTGCAGGAGCCCGCCGGCCTTCGTGCCCCTCATCGTATAGGATGAAAAGAACACGGCTGGTCTTCAAAGAGACACGCGACGCCACCACAGAACAGGGAGGATTTACGCCACTGACTTGGCGTGCAGAGAGCAACGCGTATCGCGCCTTCGCTGTTGTCGGAGCGCCTGTTTAAACGCAGAGCCAATCGTTATCGGTTAAGGGCGACGGGTGCCTGTACAGTCCCTGCTGGCCGCATGTCGGCTGACAAGGCGCAAAGCGAGACAATGGACGACAGACACCCACGTTTGGCTGGTCACGAGACCTTCTCCTGCTTTAAAGAAACAAGGTGCGGGGAAAAAAAGGAGATAAGGGCACAACGAAACACTGTAGCTATGCGACTTTTGTCCAGTGGCCACCACTGTGTGGCGGACACTCGACCGACAGCCCGCCTGGCTGCGTGCTCTATTTTGCCGACGTTTATTTCAGGCAGAGTTGTTGTTGACTGTACAATGCCGTCCCAGAGATGTTGCTCCCGTTGCATCTTTTTTTTTTCTCGTCCGTGTTTTGTCCTATAGACAAGCCTCGGGGCGGCTTTTAAGTGCAGAGCACTTTATGGGCTCGCCTTGTCGTCCTAGCTCGCTCGCTGGACCCAAGTACAGCCACACGGCGTTCCGCCGTAGCGGCTGTCGTCGCGGCGTAACCCAGAGGCTTAGAAAGCCGAGCGGTTTATATAGTCATAAGCGTTCGAAACCTGTGTACCGCTGGCGCTTGTCATACATCTCCCCGTCGTTTAGCGCAAAGAAAACTGTAGGTGCATTTGAGGCAAAATATTGTCACGAAGACAAGGACGATGCAGTTGTGTTGAATGAGAAACACGTTTATTGGAGCGAACTTGTGCTCCCCTAACAACTCAAAAGAATACAGAGGCGGCGAAGCAGCGGTCAACAAAGTGACTTGCACAGGCGAGTGTCGTCGAATCGAATGCCCCGGCGTCCGCACTGCAGGCTTTTTATCTTTCGGCGCGCGTGGTTCTCGAAACGTCGATTCGCATCGAGAACATAGTAGATCCAAGAAGATTATTCTGGGCTGTTCACGTTAGATCGGAATGCTCTCCCTATCACAACAGATAACACATGTGGCACAGAAAGAAAGAATGGAACACGCGCTTCCCTTGGCGCAGAGATAACGCAGACCGGCGCAGCCGGGCGGTAAAAGCAAAACACAAATAAACAAACCCAATGTATGGTTCGCGGCATTACCCCCCCCCCTCTAAGAGTGCATCGACCCGATGCTAACATAAGCGACAGTCCGAACAAATGAAAATAAAAGTTCGTCATCGTCCGTAGAAAGGTTTTAGGCGAACCACGTGGACGACTTCAGGCCGCCTGCGTTGTCGTGATGTGCCGGAGTCACCATCAGGGATCACTTCGTAGGTAAGTTGGCCAACACGTCGTAGAATCTGGTAGGGTCCGAAATAGCGTCGCAGGAGCTTCTCACTGAGTCCGCGTCGTCGGATGGGAGTCCAAACCCACACACGATCCCCTGGTTGGTACTCGGCGTCTCGGCGTCGGAGGTTGTAGCGGCCCGCATCCACCAGCTGCTGGTCCGTTATACGAACTCGAGCGAGCTGGCGGGCCTCCTCCGCACGTTGAAGATATCCGTGGACGTCGGCGTTGAGGTCGTCGTCTTCTACGTGCGGAAGCATGGCGTCGAGCATCGTAGTCGGCCTTCTACCGTAGACAAGCTCGAACGGCGTCAGCTGCGTCGTCTCCTGGATAGCCGTGTTGTACGCAAACGTGACATACGGGAGCACTTCGTCCCAAGTCTTGTGTTCAACGTCAACGTACATTGACAGCATATCTGCGATTGTCTTGTTCAGACGTTCTGTTAGTCCGTTCGTTTGGGGGTGGTACGCCGTCGTTCTTCGGTGATCCGTGTTGCTGTAGCGTAATACTCCTTGCATCAGCTCCGCAGTAAATGCCGTTCCGCGGTCTGTGATTAGGACTTCCGGGGCTCCATGTCGCAGCACAACTTGGCTTATAAAGAACTTTGCCACTTCTTGTGCAGTCCCCCTCGGAAGAGCGGCGGTCTCTGCGTAGCGCGTCATGTAGTCTGTCGCTACGACAATCCACTTGTTCTGTGATCGTGACGTAGGAAACGGGCCTAAAAGGTCCATTCCAATCTGTTGAAATGGTCTCGATGGGACGGCGATCGGTTGTAGAAGTCCGGCGGGTCTTGTTGGCGGCGTTTTTCGTCGCTGGCAGTCACGGCAGCTCCGGACGTAGTGGGTGACGTCAGAGGTAAGGCCGGGCCAGTAGTACCTCGCCTTGATTTTTCCAATAGTGCGGGCTGTGCCGAGATGTCCGGAAGACGGGTCGTCGTGGCACGCTTCCAAAATTTCGTCACGAAGGTCCGCGGGGATGACGAGAAGGTAATTCGCTCTTGTTCCGGGGCTGAAATTCTTCACGAGGACGGAGTTTCTCAGGCTGAATGCTGGTAAGCTGCGTTTGAAGGTCCTAGGAACGGCAACGTTGCATCCCTCGAGGTACTCGATTATGACGCGTTAGTCGGGGTCGGCACGCTGCTGGGCGGCTAGGTCGCTCTCCGTCACGATCCCGAAGAACGCGCTGTCTTCATCAGAGTCTTGTGGTGGTGGGTCGACGGGGGCGCGGGACAGGCAGTCGGCGTCGGAGTGTTTCCTGCCGGATTTATAAACGACTGTAACGTCGAACTCCTGCAGGCGCAAGCTCCACCGCCCAAGACGGCCAGAGGGGTCCTTCAAATTGGCGAGCCAACACAGCGCATGGTGGTCTGTTATAACCTTGAATGGCCTTCCATACACGTATGGGCGAAATTTTGAAATCGCCCATATAATAGCCAGGCACTCTTTCTCAGAGGCAGAATAGTTTTTCTCCTCCTTCGACAGACCACGGCTGGCATAGGCGATTACCCTTTCGCAGCCGCTTTGCTTTTGGACAAGGACGGCACCCAAGCCTATATCACTGGCGTCCGTGTGCATTTCCGTTTCGGCATTTTCGTCGAAATGAGCGAGCACGGGCGGGCTTTGCAGGCGTTTTTGCAGCTCGCAGAATGCTTTTTCTTGGTCGTTTTCCCAGCTGAAAGGGGTGCTGTCTTTCGTCAAGCGCGTGAGTGGCTCTGCAATGCGTGCGAAGTTTGCGACGAAGCGCCGGTAGTATGCGCACAGCCCGAGAAATCTTCGCACGCCCTTCTTGTCTTTCGGCCTAGGGAAGTTCGCGATAGCTGAAGTTTTTGCCGGGTCAGGTAGGACTCCCGCGGCGTTGACGACGTGGCCCAAGAACTTGAGTTCCTCGTATGCGAAACGACACTTTTCAGGCTTCAGCGTCAACCCCGACGTACGAATGGCCTCGAGTACAGACTCCAACCTTGCAAGGTGTTCGTCGAAAGTCCGGGCGAATACCACTACGTCGTCGAGGTATACGAGGCAGGTGTGCCACTTAAGGCCAGCTAGCACATTGTCCATGACTCTTTGAAACGTCGCTGGTGCTGTGCACAGCCCAAACGGCATCACCTTGAACTCGTATAGGCCGTCTGGGGTTATAAATGCAGTCTTCTCTCGGTCTCTCTCGTCCACTTCAATTTGCCAGTAGCCGGTCTTCAGGTCCATCGATGAGAAGTACTTCGCGTGGCAGAGGTGGTCGAGGGCGTCGTCGATTCGGGGGAGGGGGTACACGTCCTTTTTCGTGATTTTGTTCAGTCGCCGGTAGTCAACGCAAAACCTTAATGTGCCGTCTTTTTTCTTTACGAGTACGACGGGCGCAGCCCAGGGGCTTTTCGATGGCTGTATAATGTCATCGCTCAGCATGTCGTCGACTTGAGTCCGGATGGCTTCCCGTTCGTGTGAAGAGACGCGGTACGGTGACTGTCGGGTAGGTCGGGCTCCATCTTCGGTTATTATTCGGTGCTTCGCTAGAGGGGTCTGACGTAGTTTTGCGCTCGACGAAAAACATTCGCTATAGCGACGCAGCAAAGCCAATAATTTTTTCCGTTGTTCTTGCGGTAGCGCCGGATTCACGTCGAATGGCTGCGGGAGCTTGAAGGTTTCTACGGGTGTGCGTTCAAAGTCGGCGACTGCGATCACATCACTTGCTTCTTGCGTTTCTTCGAGGAACGCAATTGCAGCTCCCTTGTTTAAATGCTGGTACTCTGCGGTGAAATTAGTGACCAAAACGTGAGATTGGCGTTGCTTAAAGTGCGCAATGCCTCTTGCGACGGAGACACCGCGGTCGAGAAGCAACCTTCGATCACTCTCTACGATAGCGTCGATGTCAGAAGCAGCATCCTCACAGTAGACGGCGATCATCAAGCTTGCGCGGGGTGGCAGGGTAATGTGATCGTCGGCGATCCTGACAGCAGCACGGTGATCGGGGTTCGGCTGCGGCGTCGTGGAGTGATTGGAGGAAAATGTTATCGACTTGGTCTGCAGATCAATTATTGCGCCGTTGTCCGTCAAAAAGTCCATTCCGAGAATCACGTCGCGGGAGCAGTTAGGCAGAACGACGAACGCCGCAGGGTACGTTGTGCCGTCTATGGTGACGCGCGATGTGCACGTTCCACTTGGCGTCACGAGGTGGCCTCCTGCTGTGCGTATGTGCGAACCGTCCCATCTGGTCATAACTTTCTTCAGTTTAGACGCAAATGGTCCGCTCATTACCGAATAGTCAGCTCCCGTGTCTACGAGGGCGACTACGTCAAAACCGTCGATGGACACCTTGACGTCAGATGCAGTCGTCCTCGAGTTCCGGGTTCGTCGGGGCGTCGTATCTCTGCTTGTACGTGTTGATGGTCGGGCACTGTGCATCGTCGTTGTCGTCGTCTTCTCAACGGACGTCTCGGTCAGGTCGGGTACGCGTCGCGCCGTGTAGCTGTCGTCGTGTTCGGGAGTCTCGTCAGGGTTAGGTCGGGTCGTCGGGATGAGGGCATGTCGTGAATCACTGTCTTCAGCGCGTCCTTGCGTCGTTGGAGGGTTTCCAGTTTTTCGCCGTAGAGCAACTTCACCTCCAGAAGTTGCCGCCTTTAGTTTCCCCCGCGTGGGCTGGGAGACCTTCCACGTGCGAAGTCAGCACTGCTACGGCGGGCCGGCGACTGGTACGGGTAGGGCGACGGCGAACGGTTGAAACGGGCTGGTCCACGGCTGGTGTTCGACAGGTATTCCTCAATCTCAGATGGGTGCTGGCCGGGTCGGGGGCGTGGTGCGTCGACGGAGAAACCACGTAGTCCGAGTCTCTTGTATGGGCAGCGACGGTAGATGTGGTCGGCCTCTCCGCAGTGGTAGCACAGAGGACGATTATCCGGTGTTCGCCATACGTCAGTCTTCCTCGGCGTCTGGTTTCGGGCTACCGGGGGTCGGGCGGGTGACAGTGGGCGGCGGTACGGCGGGGCCTCTTGACGGCGTGTTGGAGCAGGGTGGGGTCGACGAACAGCAGCGGAGTATGTCATAGCTTGTGGCTCTCGGGGTACCTCGGATGGCGTAGAAGTTCCCAACGCTTGTTGCACTTCTTCTCTAATCACGTCAGTGAGGGAAGTGACTTGGGGCTGCGGCGGCGTTGGGAGAAGTTTCCGCAGCTCCTCTCTCACTATTTCGCGGATAGTCTCGCGTAGGCTGTCGGCCGGGATCCGCGTGCTGCCAAAGTCGTTCGCATTGGCCGCGCCAACCAAGTTGCGGTCATACTGCTTAGCACGCATTTCGAGGGCTTTCTCAATGGTGCTGGCTTCGGTCACGAATTCGGCGACGGTTTTGGGCGGATTTCGGACAAGTCCAGCAAACAGTTCCTCCTTCACTCCGCGCATTAAGAAGCGCAACTTCTTTTCTTCCGTCATTTCGGGGTCAGCGCGGCGAAATAGCTGCTTCATCTCCTCAACGAAGATCACGACACCTTCGTTGGGGTGTTGCGTGCGCGTTTCCAACAAAAGGGCGGCTCTTTCTTTCCGCACGACGGTAGTGAAGGTCTTAGTAAACTCGCTTTTGAACTGAGCCCAGTTTGTCAAGGAGCTCTCGTGGTTCTCGAACCAAGTGCGAGCCGAATCTTCCAAGTAAAAGAAAACGTGCCGGAACGTTTCTGCGTCGTCCCACCTGTTGAATTTCCGGACGCGCTCCAGATTCTCCAACCATTCTTCTGGGTCTTCTGCGGGGGCTCCTCGGAACGATGGCGGTTCCCGGGGCTGCTGCAGGACGATTGGCGACGTTGTTCCTTGCACCATGGTGTTGGTTGCAGCGTTCCTTTTCTTGGGCCCTTCTGGCATCAAACCGAACTCGGGCGGTAAATCTTGCAGGCGGGGGCTGGCTCTTGTTGGACTGGCTTGGCGGCTTTTCGAGGTTGTAGTGGGCATGTAGGGTGCGTACCCCGCACCTCCACCAGATGTCACGAAGACAAGGACGATGCAGTTGTGTTGAATGAGAAACACGTTTATTGGAGCGAACTTGTGCTCCCCTAACAACTCAAAAGAATACAGAGGCGGCGAAGCAGCGGTCAACAAAGTGACTTGCACAGGCGAGTGTCGTCGAATCGAATGCCCCGGCGTCCGCACTGCAGGCTTTTTATCTTTCGGCGCGCGTGGTTCTCGAAACGTCGATTCGCATCGAGAACATAGTAGATCCAAGAAGATTATTCTGGGGCGGTATTCTCGTAACTGTCCCTTTTGAAAACGTCCCTTTTGCGTCCCTTTCATCGTGACGTACTTCCGGTTAAGAAGTGGACGTTGGCAGCATGGACAAAGGTTGGCAGTAGGTTTGCCGCGCTTGCGTCACGTCACTTCCGGTTGTTTGCTTTTAGCCAATCAGGGCTCGCCAAAAGGGACACTTTTGAAAGGGACGCAAAAGGGACAAAACTCGAGAATACCGCCCCTGGGCTGTTCACGTTAGATCGGAATGCTCTCCCTATCACAACAGATAACACATGTGGCACAGAAAGAAAGAATGGAACACGCGCTTCCCTTGGCGCAGAGATAACGCAGACCGGCGCAGCCGGGCGGTAAAAGCAAAACACAAATAAACAAACCCAATGTATGGTTCGCGGCAATATACGTAATTAACCAGCAGCGCCCACGTTAATTTAGACAGGTAAGATCTTTGTGTTGGTTTTTACGATAGTAAGCGAAAAAAAGTGGCAGTGCAACGCCGGCACGTGCGGGAGGACAAGCGAGCATGAAAAGACCAGAACTCCCGCTGGCGCTGTTTCAGGCAGGGGGCGCGCGAGCACTGCGATGTCAGGAAATTTGAATTGCATTGGTGGCAGTTAGCGGATAACGGTGCTACAGCCCATAATGGTGAATCACTGCTCTGCGCTTCCAACAGCTTTCACATTGAGTGGAACAGATTTAATTTTTGGTCTTTGTTGGGCGATTTTATTGGCCAGTCCAAAATAGTTCTGACTATTTTGCGGGCAGCAGAGTAATGCCGTATAGGAAAAAATACGAAGCTGCTCTTGAGTAGTTCTGAGGAGTCAAAATGACAATCGAGGATACCTAGTAGTTATCGTTGCTGGACTTCGAAGGTAACAAGCAAAATGAAATTTACTTCAGCTACAACTTTTTTTTTGCTTCCGTTAGAGAAATGTGAAGCACAAATTAGTTGCGACGCTCGAGTGTTCCCCGCATCTTTAACATACGGCACTGTACAGTTCACTGAAATGAAGTACAAAAAGTCAGCAGAAACTTATAAAAGGCCATGCATCGTTTTCTTTCAATTTTCTCCGTGGCGGCGACAAAAATTGCTTCGTCTGTTTAATGTGCCTGACAGCTTTGTCTGACACTAGAAAACCCCACCAAGAAGTTCATTCTCTTTTTCCTAACCTTTCAAGGACAAGCGAACCTATTAATTCTTTTGGGCGCTCTTTCTTTTCTGCGTTACAGACGGGTCGTTCTCATCGGCCTTGTCATCGGCCACTGCACCCTGATCATGGGATGTTACAAGCGTGATTGTAGGCGTCTATCTTCGGTTTGAAAGGCAGCGCCAGCGTCTCCGTCGAATTGTAAATCGCTTTATTCTGCCAGCACGCCTATTTCCCGGTATGGTTTAGCCTCGTTAACAAGCATAAGCATTGTATATCGTTGTCTTTTTCCACTTAGACGTAACTGAATACGCACAAAAGGTAAATTACTGCGTTCCGAGCCTTTGGTGCTCTTTACTGCAAACAGCGAGGCGGCAAACCTCCAGAAACGGGTGGTTTAATTGTACCAAGCACACAAGTTCGTCGTCTTCGTCTTGTAAGCAAATGTCCGCAAGCCGCTTTTGGTGATGGCTGAACTATAACACTGATGCGAATTTTCGAACTATTGTGATTTTCAAACTATCCATTCGCGGCTGCATTGTCCAGTTAAGTCGAAGCAGTGTTTTAGTTTTTTTTTTTAATTTGCAAGTGTAGAAGCTCGGCAAGAGGGGAAACACCACGCATGCGTCCCTCGCGATGGCCTCACGAACCTCCGCAGTGACGTTACAAAGGCTTCATGTGCATTCTGGTTCCACGCCGTTTTTCAGTAGTACCGTTTACCTTCTATCGTTATTGCTGGGGTTTTGTTCTGAAACAGCTCCACTGAATGCGCGTGTTCGCACCTTGCCGCTTAAACCGAGTGCTTCGTGTCATACTTTCATACTAATATGTACTAGAAAGAATAAATATGGCGATAGTGTCTAGGCGAGCCGCACTTCAGTGTGCATGACGCCATGAATACCGCGGATAAGAGTTCCATATATACTGGGCATGGCCTCTGAACTAGCTCAGAAGTTAAAGATAAGCATTATTGTTAAAGGGTTATGTAAAGTTGTTTTATCCATGCAAAAGTGGAGCTCCAGAAGGTTTCATCATCCTTGTCATCAACAGCCTACTTAGGTCCACAGCAGGACGAAGACCTCCCCCACTAACCTCCACCCACTCCTGTGCTGCGCTGCTCGAGTCTGTTCTTGCTTCCGAACTTCCTTATTTCGTCCCTCCATCACCTTAACCTTCTTTTAGATCCGTCTCTCGTATCCACTCTGTTAGCCTAGCGGTTCACCGGCTGTCATTCAGTCTAAGTGGCCAGCTCAAGTCCATTTCTTTTTCTTTGATATCTTAGTTTGTTCTCTTATATAGGTAGTTCGTTTCCTGTCCCTGAGTGCTATTCCTCACAGTAAAGATGGTCCTGTAGTTCGTTTCCCCGAAGTCCGGTGTCGATCAGGAACCTAATCGCCCTGGCTCCGGTTGACTTGGCAGGAGGCTGGCAGGGCGATGGTGTTGAAGTTCTTGGAGACGGCGGTCGAATTGACGAACTGGAGGCGTTGAGGTTGATTAAGTCAAACGAAAGTTTATATACAGCTATTTACAGTAGGATAACTGGGTACATGAGTCGTAAAAGGAAAAACTTAAAACTTCAGCTAGACGCTAGCTCCAAGTGCGCACAAATCACTTGAGCTTCTCAGCTTCGTCTAACTCTCCTATTCTCGGAGCGTACACAAACCGCTCGAGAAACGACGGCCGAGACCCTGTCTCGCCGCAGGATCCGTCTAGTTGCCCGTTACGGCGCTGCACCCTAAATTTCCGACGCGAATCCTAACCTCTAGCCTAGGGGGCTCATAAATCCCAACCTAGCTTTAACGGTCGAGACTCCTTGTCCCGCCGGGAACTGCGCAGCTCGGCCCTCGGACAAGAACCATTTCCAACGGCCAAGTTCGGCCTTATAAAACCTCGAGATCACCCTCTCTCGGGAACGCCCCTGTAGCGTTCGTACACGCGTAAGGGAGTGCCCAAATTCACGTAAACAGCTGTCACTCAGCACGCCACGGAATATTCAATGAGGCGCCGCCATCTTTGGGTCAACGGCACGCTCGCAGACGAGCAGGTGCGCGCGACCCCGCGGGGTGGGAGCGAAAGGCGGCGACAGTGCACTGTGCCGGCCGGGGCGCGTTAACAATGGTGTCTTGCGCGGCGCACGCTTCGACGCCGGTAATCCCACCACCTCCGCGCGTCACGCAGATGGTTCCCGGAATCCGGCGGCGCCATCTGCTTTCTCAATGGGGGATTATCCCTGTGGTATGCGGTGGGCCAGACAATCCGTCTCCCGTGCGCGCCGTGACGACTTGGCGACGGCTGCAGCGTAGAGTCTACAGTGCTGGGCCACCAGACAGTGGCCGGTTCTCACGCGCAGCCCGAGCGCCTGGCCGCTAATCCCATAAGTGGACCTTACACTCATATTATTCGTTTCATGGTTCGTTGGTCGGACCTAAGTTTGGTTTTCAGTTGTGTGGCAAGGCACCAAGTTTTCCCCCAACATTTCATCACCGGCAGGACGCTTTGTTTGGATATTCTTTTCAGTGATAGAACTAGCTTACTTTTCATTATTTGCGAGTGTTTGCGAGTGCACCCCAGTCCATACCTTTTATGCCTCCGATTTATCTGTCGTGGTTGCGGTCAGCAGTGAAAACCTGTCCGAGGTAGTTATATTCTACAGAAATTTTTAGGAGCTTCAAGCAAGACGAACAAGAAAATTTTTTCCCTTTTTTGTTAATTTTGTCTTTCGAAGTGAAAAGAAGCCATCTGGCGAACAATACCAAGTAGGAGAGCAGCGCTCTCAGTTGCTATGGCGGCACTCACGACGGCAGACGATTGTAGAGGCAGATTTCCCTCTTGTATATATATTAGTACGGAACTTTGTGCTTCATGCCATTAAGAATGAGTGCTGTGGCCTCCGCGGTACAATGCTGTATGATACATAACCTGGTGTACGAAAAAAAGTTCACGTGACATCCGTTATTTAACATAGCAGGCGGATACGCGATGTAAACGACCGCTGAAGACTCGCTGTCTGCGCATCCGAACCGGCAGGACACCGCCCGTCACCCAGCGTGATTTATGTGAATTCAGGCGAGGTGGAGGACCGAATTTTACATATAAATACTGCGGCGAAAGAAATAGTGTTTTGGGAGCCAAAGTGCCAACAAACTCTTCGCATTTGAAGCAAATCGACTACACTGACGCTGAGAGGCATAGAGGTCACGCCTTTTTAGGTAAGCGTAACACCCCCCCACCCCCGCACACACACACACAAACAAGCGCTGACTTTCAACTAATAGTCCCTTTCTTGTCCCTGGTCAGTTCTCGCGCTGTGAAGATCATGGATTACAAACTAGCCGGTACCCTCACATTCTTAATGACCACACTCTCTCATACTCTGCATTGGACCATGCTCTGCGGCGAGCAAACGATGATGATGATGATCATGATGATGATCACTCAATTAAGTTTTTTTTAAACTGTGCGCACTCTACCCCGCTTTCTTGTTCCAACGCGAAAGCTGTAGCGGTAAGAGCCCAGCAAACGTCCGGGTCTGAACAGCATCGCAAAAAACAAAGCCCCCCCTCCGGCCTACATTGTTGACAGCCCTCGTCTCTTCCCCTTATCGTGGCGCAACGGCAAGCACAACATGCGTACTTGCGCTGCCTGCACGCACTTTCGAGAAGCGCTGCATATCAGGGCTTCCTCCTCCATGCTGTATACGTTCGCCTAATTCTGTGAACCACGTGCCTATTGTACAACGGCACTGAAATGGGCCCATGTGTGACTGAGTGGAGTGTAGCGTAAACAGCCTGGGTGGACCCTTTGTGTTCGCCGCTGTGTTCCACATGGAAGGCCAGAACGTAGTCACGTGGTCCCCTGCTTATAAATGCAACCCTCGAAGGCTGTCCATGTGCGCATATTTGCACGGATCGCTGGTCCTTCTAACGGCACTTCAACGCTATCGAACTGATTTTTTTCCCTGGGCACTACCTTGGAGGACGTACTATAACAGCTCAGGTATATAGCGAGGGGAACAATCGCCCTCTTGTTATATACCTTCAATCTTTATAGATACACCAAACCTTTCTTTTGGGTCTCTGTTCAAGGCCAGGCCAATATACGTCGCCGAGCTTTATTTACAAAGCACTTATTTCGTTTCGACATGCAGATACTGGCTACGTTTCAAATTCTTTTGAGCAAATGAAATGTTTTGTAGATAAGGGCAGAACAAAACAAGTGCAAGAGTCGCGAAGTTTCCTTTTTTAAGCGAAGGAGTTTTCAGGCTTTGTTTACGAAACATTTATTCGTTTTCGAGATGCCGATGCAGGATACCCTTGCCGTTCTTTCGAGCAGAGAAGGGGGTAGTAGATATAAACAAAAAAAATGTGTGCCAGAGTAGCAAGGTTTTCATGGCGTAGGCTGATTCACTGGCCAGCATTTCGAAACTCGTGAGGCATAACGAATTTGACACAGATCACAGGAGACATGAACACAGTGCTGTCTGGGGTGCGCTGTGCATCAAGGGTGTTTTATTGCTTTTGATGAGTGAGCTGCGTTATCTGTAGAGGTTCATGCCAGAAATCGTCACTTAATGTCACGGAAAGGCGACAGGTTTAGCTCGTACGGAAGTGTGACACGTTAGACGGACACACAGACTTCATCGGGATATAAAAACGTCGGCTCTCCGGTATTCGAACATGCGTCTTCAGGGCTTCAGAGCAAGTGCGTTATCCATACCCCTGTGTGGTTCAAACATCTCTGGTGACCTGACTCGCCGAGAGGAAGTTGCGCTTTGAAGGCTGCGCGTTAGAATAGCCTTTACGCCATGCATCTGTGACTGCATCCTGGCCATCGTAGTACGGCGGCCCATACGGCTGCTACTACCCATTCTGCGACTCCGCCATACATGACGTGAATGTGCAGCATCTGCTGAGGACCTGCCCGGGACAGCACCAAGTCAAACTACGGCACTTTCGTGCAAGGGGCCTCCACCCTGGCCGCCCTCGAGACCTACAGCGCTGGGTTCATGGACCATTTCATCGACAACTCTTGAACTTTATACACGAAGTCAACTTGTTCATGTACCTGTGAACTCCTGTATCGTTATGCCATAGGACAAACTTTCAATTAATAAAGGCAAAGTACGCTAACCAGGAACTCAAGGGAACGACGAACAAACTTAGGTTTTTGCCGCATGCTACCGAGACTTCAACCCGAGTCACCAGGGCGGCAGCCTGAACCGGTATTTACACGTCAAAGAGCCGGTCGGTCGGGCTGTTTTCGCACAACATGATGACAATGGGCGTATACTCAAGGCATTCCGCAAGATGGCGCACTGTGCCGCTCATCTTCAGTCACTGAGTGACTCCACTGCTGTGCCCTTCTTGCAAAATAGAAGCGCAGTGGAGCACTATGGCTATGCAATGGCACGTGCCCTGTCGAGAGATCGATATAGAATCTATATAATGGTAATCAGAGATGATGCTTCTGGCAATCGGTCTTTAGAGCATAATAAACTCGTTGAAAAATTAAGCCAGAGGCATAACGTTAGTGATAGCTATGTGGGCTACACCATCAGTACTGGGACACCAAAGCGCATCGCGCGTGGCTTAACAAAAAAAAACACAAAGAGAAAAAGCTTCTCAAGAACCCTTTCGCCTGCTTACATGCTTTGATGAGCGTTGCCAGGAGAATCCATGCTTCTTTTGCGCTCAGGTTTCCTTTCTGCTACATCACGTTAGCGTCTCCTTCGCTTTCCTTTTTTCGTCCATTGGCTGTCCTTGTTGCATTTTCGCCTCCTCTGCTTCGGTTTTGTTGGCAATTTGAGTGGTCTACCACGTTTATTCGGTGCAGAAACTGGCTGTGAATTCGATGTATAAGCACTTATTATTACGAAACATGGCGCGCATTATACTCTAGAAGCTAGACTGGTGACACTTCACGTCACCGCATCCTTCCCGAGTAACGGCGTACTCCATGACTGGGGTGCACCTGTCCTCCCTACGTACCGTCACGTGCACCGCCTTCCCATCGGCTGCTCCGTCATGGGCCCAATGACACGCGCACTAAGGCGCCCCTTTGGTCAGCCACAAGCGTGATGCTGCCGTGGCGTAACGTAGCATGCTCGTTTCACACACTGGAGGCCCGGGTTTGATTCTCATCCAGACCGAAAACGTATTAACTTTTTTCGAAGCCCTGATTTAGTTAACACAAAGCTCCCTGGTATATCGCGTCAATCTGAGTTTTTTAACAGCGGAGCTGTTTATGCTTGAGTTCCAGCCGTGCCGGGCGTCGCTCAAAAATCGGCGCACCAAAATGGAAAGGAGGAAAATTTCAGGCTAAGGAGTGTGAGGGGATGTGGCGAGGAGGAAAGGAGCCGACGAGCAGGTGTGGAGAGTGCGCGGCGCGGCGCAGATGTTCGGGTGGGGAGGCACGCGTCGGGGATTGGCTGCGCCTAGTGATGACGTAAGCGCTGGCGTGCAGATGTTCGCCTATTTGAGGGAGACGGCGTGCGCTCGGCTATAGGCTCCGTGCGCTGGTATGATGACGACACAAGCGTATGAACAACTAGCGCCATCTACGGCCACTGGAGGCATTTTTCGGATGTTGTCGCTTGCGTCCTTCCCCGTACTGCCCGTGCTACGCTCCGATGACTGATTGCTCAAACGGCGCGCTCGTTTTAAAGGTTTTAGAGAAATGGAAGATATTGGCTCGTTTTCTTTTTTGTATAAGAAAACCTCAAAACGCGGTCGCCAGCTACACGCCGCAAACGATGTTTACTGCGTCCGGGAGGAGCTAGCGAACGCAACGGACCCGTCTGATGTTTCCCGCAGTGGCGTTGGGCACATAACAGGCGTGACCCTGGGCTGCGACTTTTAGTTAAAGGCTGGTACAGTGAATGGTTGCGAGTTCTCTTGTAAACACCGGCTGATGCATCTCTGCACTTTATTATGAGTTCAGTGAGTCTAAGCGAGGTAGGCGGGGGAAGCTGCACGCGCAAGGCCGGGTGCCACGGCTCGCGTAAACATGCCGATGCAGTTGCTATATTCGTCAACTCATAACTGTGAACACCGGGCCGCTATTGCCAAATTTTAGCGCCGGTATCAACGCCGGTGTTCCAGTTCTGTCCGAACCAACGAAATGTTAGTCGTATGGAGTTGGCCGCGATATCTGCGTTAAAACAGCGGCCGAAGCCGCATGGGCAGAAGCTCCGCGCTTACACTTAGGAAGAGGTAAGCAGCGGTGAGCACCATAATACGGAAGAGTAATAAACGATACAGACTGCTAAAACATAAGCAGCACGTAATGCTAAAATTCCGGAGAGGCATAAGCTCACCGACAAAAAAAGAAAACGACCGACACCGTCACTGCTTCAAGATGATTGACGCGCATATTAATGGCCCATTCGTTTAGCTTCGATGGTTGCCTGTGGGATCACTGCAGTTTCGTGTCAACCGTTACGCTGCATCATATCCCGTAGCATTCAGGTAAGATTGTGGGGTGTATGCTGGCGCGCTGCTTTTTGTTCCCGATGAAACTCGCGTTGCCTATGAAAGTTTCGCCGGGCTGCCGCGGGTCCCCTGCGAAGTTGATAGCGGGTGTGCACAGAAACAAGATCCCCCTAGAGTATAAACCACATTCACACAAAACAGCAAAACGAACGTTTATGGCCAGAAGTCGATCGGCGTTGTTTACATTGCCCGTCGCACTGCGCGGGTTCATGGCTGTCGCCTTTCCGTTTCATTTCAAGGGAACCGAGATAAAATATTTTTTCGTCAGCCTCCTCGCGACCTTTTTAAAATGTTGCGGGAGCCGTAGACCCAGCAATGCAATACATACGGAAATAGGCACTACCAGCGCGACCTTTTCACAACGACTGAGAAATCTCCACCCGGTACAGCCGCTCCTTCGGGCTGACCAACATCGGATTTCTGACGGCGCCGCTGCTCGGCGGCGCTGCGGTCGCGCTCGAAACACCAGCGCACGGAACCAATAGAAAAAGCCAAGTTAAAGCACGTGAAGACTACCAGCTGCGCTGTTTCCTCAGTCTCCGCATTTCAATTGCGAAAGTGGCCGATTTTTTTACGTATTTTAGGTGCGGTGTACCTTACGACCGCACAATGTCCGTTCGCGTCTGTGCGCATAGCATTTGCAATCGCAAACAGTCACGCCGGCACCGGCAGGATTCTAGCCTGTGTCAGGTAGACCAGACAGAGCCAGTGTCAGTAGTATAACCCATTGGGCTACGACTGTGAGTTAGTACCCGAGAGTCAAACGGCTTACTCCCTCGCCTGTAACGGTGCGGAGTATATACCTTAGGACCTGCCAATGTCCGCCCGCGTCCATCCGTGCGCACACCACCACCAAGCGAAAATCAAGCGAAATTTGATTTGAGCCGTGAGTTGCAGTTTCATTTAGGGAATAATCAAGGTGCAACTCATGGCTCAAATCAAATGACGGTCGTGGCGCAAATCGGATGTCACTCGGGGCGCAACTTGGATTTCATTTCGAGTCCCCGTACTCCGCACCCTCGCCTTCATCCACGCACTGGAGATGCTGCCATTTTTTACTATTTGTGCTCTCGGCTATTTTTGGACCATTCGCTCTTTACCGTCAACAATGACACATCATTTTTAAACGGATGAGGCATACAATGGTTCATTGAAAACAGCGAAATAACTAACTTTCCGGTCCTCATAGTGCTTGTGATTTTACGTTTATTGTAGTATATCATTCTGCTACCAATTTTCCAGACGGCGCTGCATCTGCATTTTGCCTCCACTGCAACTTGCTTAGGCATGTTAGCTCGGCTAGCATCGGCAGACTCATTAAAGATTCTTCTATCTCTCTCCCCCGCAGGGGGCACCTTGTGTACTCAAGGTGTTTTGGTGAGTAGCGCCACCACGGTCCCGAGCTCCGCAGGGGTGCCTACTGCCATAGGCACTTGGTGTCTTGCAACACCACGGACCCGAGCACATGTGGGTTGGACCCACCCACGTCCCGGCTGTGCGTGGCTTTGCCGTGTCCGGGGAAAAGGGGAACCTGGTGGCTGAGCCAAAATTGGGGTTGTTTTGGACCTTTACGGCCCCCCAGCAGCGGCAACACTCCACTTTGGCCCCCGCTTCTCGCAGACGGTACCCCCGGTCTGACCCGCCCGGGGGAAATCAGCCAGTCGCCTTTTCCTCTCTTTCTCTTCACTCTTTCACTTTCCTATCTCCTCTCCTACTCCTGTCCTGTCATCTCCTTCCTTCCTGATTTCTACATTTTTCCTGGCGGCAAGGGTTAACCCTGTGCAAGGATATCAACCTTGGTACCAAGTATAGGGTTATAGCGGCAGGGTAACGGTTAGCGTGTACTCTAACGTCACGTTCCCTTGTTGGGCTCGGTGGTGGGCGACCGGCTCTGCCGCCGAATTGATTCCATGCTCATATGGCTTTTTCTATCCCCCCCAAAAAAACCGATCGGCCTTCTAAAAGGGGCCGCACCGAGGTAACACAACTGAAACCAGTCTCCCAAGGTGAAACTTTCACAAAATACCTGGTTATCCACTCTGAAGATGAAAATGCACCACTTGCTAAAAAATCTGTCTTCCTCATTGCAAAGTGCCTTGAAAGCGTTGTCGGCCGGGATTACCAAGCTAAGAAACTAGCCTCTGGTGATCTGCTGGTAGAAGTGCAACGAAAAAACCAAAGTGAGAACCTACTAAAACAGAACACCATGGCTGAACTCAAAGTAACGGTCACACCACATCGTAGCCTGAATACAACGCAAGGCGTGATCTCTGAGAGGGAACTGCTTCACGAGACAGATGAGGATTTGCTTGAAGGACTGAGGAACCAGGGCGTCACGGCTGTGCGGCGGATCACCATGCGTCGCGCAGGTGAGGAAATTCGAACTAAGCATGTTGTTCTGACCTTCAACCGTCCAACGCTTCCTGAATCCGTCCATGCAGCCTTCATATCCTGTCCAGTACGCCCCTGCATACCTAGTCCTCGAAGGTGTTTCAAGTGCCAGAAGTATGGCCACGGAACTCAGTCGTGTCGTGGCCGACCCACCTGTGCTCACTGTGCACGTTCTGACCACACCAGTGATGACTGCAAAAAAGAACAAGTGAAATGTCCAAACTGTGGGGAACCACACTTTGCGTATTCACGTGCATGTCCCGCATTCAAAAAGGAAAAAGAAATAATTCAACTCAAAGTCACTGAAAACCTAACCTTTGCACAAGCACGCCTGAAGCATGCCCTGCTTTCAGACAGAAGTTACGCAGACGCTGCTCGCCGGGGGGTGGAGCGTCGTCTGGTGGATGCGGGCACCCAGTGCAACCTGGTCCCGCCACAGCCCCCCGCTCAGCAGCAGACAGTTGCTCCCGTAACTTCTGCTGCTATACCCTCCTCTAGTGCTGTGCCTAAGGCTTCCAGCGCGACCACCTGTGCTGCGCCTAAAGCCTCCAGCACGAGCTCTGGTGCTGTGCCTAAGGCCTCAAGCACGAGCTCAGTCCAGATGAGTGATGATCTGGCTCCATCCCGGGCATCTGCAAAACAGCAGAAGGCTGCTCCTGCGGTCACTGCTGTTGCAGCAATGTCCAGTGCTGTGGCTGCGGCCTCTAGCACAAACAGTGTCTCCACTGACACTTCTCCTTCAGAAACCTTGGATGAGGCCATGGATGTCTCTCCAAGCACACCTGCTTCTGAAACACAACAGGAGTGCCGCAGTTCCGCTGGTCGGGGTAAATCAAACAAACCAAAGTCGTCCAAGATCACTACACCGGGAACTCACTCGGCGACCTAAGTAAACTACTCAAAGGGCCCCAAAAACAAAACTCCCTCACTAATGACCCTTTTAATGGAAAAAGAACATCTCATGGTCTGTATTTCTCTTCTCTTGGTATTTATGGCTGCTGAAAGTGTTATCCAGGGGAATTGTAGGGGGCTGTTGAACAACCTTGACGATATATATGATATACTCTCAAATCACAAACCAAAAATACTGTGCCTCCAAGAAACACACCTACGCCCATCTCAGACAAACTTTTTAACACAATACACTATATTTCGTAAAGACAGACTGAACTACCGCCATCCGTCTGGTGGTGTGGCAATAATAGTACAAAAATCTGTTGCTTGTCAACACCTGCAGCTACAAACTTCACTTGAAGCAGTTGCCGTTAGAGCCATAATTTTTGATAGACTAATTACAGTGTGTTCTCTTTACATTCCACCGGACTATCGTCTATCCAGCGTCGAATTCGAAAACCTCACCAATGAGCTACCTGAACCCTACTTAATTATTGGGGATTTTAATGCCCACAACCCTATCTGGGGATCTGCGCGAGCTGATGCGCGAGGGCGGCTAATTGAAAAGTTCATTACATTATCCGGCAGTTGCATCTTTAATGAGAAACATCCAACATACTACAACACGGCCCACAACACATATTCTGCAATAGACCTGGCAATTGGCTCCGCAATTTTACTGCCCACCTGTGAGTGGAAAGTAATTAACAACCCCTATGGCAGCGACCATTTCCCCTTAAAACTACTAGCTATAAGCAATAACTCCCAAGACACCGATTCGCCTCGAACGTTTAAACAACATGCAGCTGACTGGAAAACATTCAAAGAACTTTCCCGACTAACCCCTTCACTAATAAATCATTTAGATGTTGAAGCAGCCAGCTCACTTATTACGGCCCATATTCTTGACTGTGCTCAAAAGAGCATTCCAGAGACCACTCGTAAAACCCTCCCCAGACCTAGACCATGGTGGAATGAGGAGTGCAAGCGTGCACGTTCCGAACAGAATAAAGCATGGGCACTCTTACGCCGCTATCCTACGGCAGACAACCTGCTTAAGTTTAAACGGGCAAAAGCGAAAGGAAAGCGGACACGGCGCTTAGCAAAAAACGAAAGTTGGACAAGGTTTATATCGTCTATAAACTCTTACACAGACTCTCGCAAAGTATGGACTACGATAAAGAAACTAAAATGCTACAAGACCAATCCTACTCCCTTTGTAAATAGTGTGGGTAACACAATAAAAGACCAAGCAGATGCTCTCGGCAAACATTTTGAACACGTATTCAGTTCCTCTCATTACAGACAAACATTTCTCCAGCACAAGAAAGCAGCTGAGCGCCAGCCCCTTTGTGTGAACCAACGCTCAAATGAAGGATACAATGCACCATTTACGATGCCCGAACTAATTACTGCATTGTCCACATGTGGTAAGTCAGCCCCTGGAGCTGACAGAATCAGCTATGAGATGATCAGGCACTTACACATTGACACACTTTACACAATACTCTCTCTCTTTAACAAAATATGGCAGAAAGGCCGCTTTCCAAAAGCATGGAAAGAGGCAATCGTTGTACCTCTTCTAAAAGAGGGGAAAGAACCATCCTTTGCTGCTAGTTACAGGCCTATTGCCCTGACCAGCTGTTTGTGTAAGCTCCTAGAAAAAATGATAAACCGACGACTTTTTTTACTTTCTGGAGTTTCATGGTGTTCTAGACAAAAATCAGGCAGGGTTTAGGTCTGCGAGATCAACTACAGATAATCTGGTTGCGTTTGAATCGTATGTTAAAGACGCTTTTGTCCATAAGCAGCACTGCTTCTCTGTATTCTTTGATATGGAGAAAGCCTACGATGGAACGTGGCGATATGGCATTCTATTGGACTTGCAGTCGTTTGGCCTTAGTGGCAATATACTCAATGTTATTCAAGACTATTTGTCTGATCGCACATTTCGTGTCCGTGTGGGGACTGCCCTGTCTAGAACATTTGTTCAAGAAAATGGCGTACCCCAGGGAGGAGTGCTGAGCTGTGCACTGTTCATTGTTAAAATGAGTTCTCTTAAAACTGTGTTGCCCCGGACTGTTTCATACTCTGCCTACGTTGACGATATCCAAGTTAGCTTTAAATCCTGTAATCTGTCGATATGTGAACGTCAAATCCAATTAAGTGTCAACAGGCTGGTTACATGGGCTGAAAGAAATGGTTTTAAGTTTAACGCTGATAAAAGTGCTGTTGTTGTCTTTTCTAGGATACGCGGTGTACAACCTCTTCCTTGTATCACGTTAGGAGGTCAGTCGATACCAGTGAAAAAGGAACACAGGTTTCTAGGTATTTTGCTCGACCACAAGCTCACATTCATACCACACATTAAATTACTAAAAGTAAAATGCCTGAAAACAATGAACATTTTAAAGGTACTATCTCATCAGTCCTGGGGTACGGATACAAAATGTCTGCTAGCACTTCTTAATAGTGTTGTTAGGTCAAGAATAGACTACGCCTGCATTGTATACCAGTCTGCAACAAAAACAGCACTCAAAATGTTGGACCCAGTATACAACCTGGGGCTTCGCTTGGCCACAGGGGCATATCGAACAAGTCCTATTCCATCCCTTCATGTCGAATCAAACCAGTGGTCTCTAGGGTACCAGCGCGCCTACATTGATCTGATGTATGCCGCAAAGATGACTTCTTTGAAGGAACACCCTCTGAATACCATTATGAAAAATAACACAACTGATCATCTCTTTGAAAACCGACCATCCATAGCTCCACCTTTCCCGCTGGCAGTTTCACACCTCGTCAGCGAGTTCCAAGTTCCTCTCACTGATGTCTACTGTACCTCAGTTCATCATTTGGTCGCTCCGTGGGACACTTTCCCAATTCACTGTGACATGTCCTTTAGAGAAATTCAAAAGAAAAATGTACCAAACTTTGTCATCACTCAGCATTTTCTGTTCCTCCGTGAAAGCAGCTGAATTTTACACAGATGCTTCAAAAACTACCACAACCGTATCCTGTGCTGCAAATGGCCCCCTACTTAATATATCCAAAACAATGAACAGGAACACAAGTATATTCACTGCAGAGGCGCACGGTATTCTACTGGCTTTGAACCACATTCTTCGAAACAAAGTTAAGAAGTCAGTTATATACACAGACTCTCTCAGTGTCGTCTCAAATCTTTCATCTCGGAAGATGAGTAGAAACCCTACTTTTAATTGTGTTTTAAGAGCTCTCCACTCTGCTTATGGCCTGAAACTCATTGTCACAGTCTGCTGGGTTCCTGGCCACTGCGGCATTCCTGGAAATGAAGCTGCTGACCGTAGTGCTGCAGCTGCCGCCCTTCGAAGCAGCATAGACGTAAACAAGGTCCCATATCAAGATCTGAAACCTTTTGTAAAAAGAAAGCTGCGGGACCACTGGCAGCAACAATGGGACAGAGAAGCAGAGAACAAACTACATGTCGTTAAACCCAAAATAGAAAAGCCCCCTGCTGAAAAACATGACAGATTTGTGGAGGTAGCCCTATGCAGATTGAGAATTGGCCACACACACATCACACACTCATACCTTTTAACGGACGCAAACAAGCCACACTGTCATCGGTGTGGGGGGCAGCTCTCAGTTCTTCACATGCTCATTGAATGCAAGATGTGCAACACAGAGAGAAAACGTCACTTTCAAGAAATATACACTCATTGCATACCCTTGCACCCTTCATTAATTTTAGCAGATAGTCCCATGTTTTCTTACAGAAGAGTCTTTAATTACCTTGCCGATGTTGACTTCTTGAAGTACATAACATACTCCCCATGATCTCACTTGGCCTCATGTTCCGTCACAAAACAATGGCGGTATTGTGGGGTTTTTAACACCTTGCATACCAATATTTCTTACTTTTAATTATGGCCCTATACACCAACTTCCATAGTTTAATTTTGATGTAGTGGATTTTTTACAGATTCCATTTTAATATTGCCTCATAGCATCCCACCATTGTCATGGCGCTCTTTGCCCTCGTCGGCCTTGCGCCATAAAACCCTAAATCATCATCATCATATTCTCTCTCTCTCTCTCTCTCTCTCTCTCTCTCTCTCTCTCTCTCTCTCTCTCTCGTCTTTCCTGAAACCTTGCGCCTTCGGCTGAGCTACCGTATTGGCAAGTAGCTCAATGCCACTGTACTCCTGTTTTGTATGTTGCGTGCTCCCCTCTAACCTATCTGCATATTCTCCTATCTGGGAAATCCTATCTGCATATTCTCCGTGAAATGGCCTTCCACACTCGCGTCCGTACACCTCCGTTAACAGTTGGCTGCCCTTAGTCCCTGCACTCCACTCTGCAGATATACCACTTATGTGCCGCATAGAAGGCCAGCTACCGCTTCTTCTTGGCCGCCTCGAGCCACTTTGCTCTCCGTGAAACTTTGAACCGTTCCTGCACCTAATCTTCTGAGGGTGAGAAATGATTGAGGTTAAAGAACTCGCACCCGGATCTTCTCAGCCTTTCTGTTACTGCAATGATCCACATAAATAAGAGTGGTGACAGGATGCCACCCTGCGGCACCCACGCTTACTTCCTGTGATCCCGCATCAGTGTACACATTGAACTAACCGGCATGCAGACAGACTTTGAAACCTTTTGTTGGCACACTGTAGCCCTGTATACCTTGCACAAATTAACCATTGAAATACCAACGTGTACAAAATACTTTCCACTCTCTAGTTTACCCAAATCTGCAGTAGAAGAGTACAGTCAGAACTCATCTAATGAAACCCGATCTTGTGAATCTTCCGATCTAACTAACAAATTCGGATTTCCCCGCAGGTGACTACACAAAGCTTTTATGAAGTTGAACTGACAAAATTGAGCGTGATGTCAGATTTAACGAAGTATTTCTAGAAAAAGACACATTTTAAAAACAAGATATTTCGAACGTGTTTCGTCAGAATGCCACCAAGTTTATTGCGCCACACAATGAAAAAAAAAACGAGCCATCTAGTTCCGTTTTTTCGCAGCTTTACGAGATAAACTCCGCACTCCCGCGACCGCAGACCACGGCGTCCGGGCCAGCACGCTTTCCACAGTCTTGAAGGGAAAGGACGCCATAATACAGTTAGTTCGGAATTGTGTCGGAGAAAAATAACCTCAAGGCCACTTTGCACAAGAAATTGGAGGAGAGAGAGAAAGAGAGAGAATAAACTTTATTTAATGAGAGGAGTCAAGTTGGCGGTTTCCTCAGTTCAGGACCCCGTTGGAGCGTCCAGCCGCCTCAGCCCGGTGCATCAGCCGAAGCTGCTCTTCGAGGCTAGAGCTGGCCAGCACTTCCTCCCAGTGCTCAATCGAGGGATTAGATAACGGGGAAAGTGAGGGGTTAAGCTGGCACTCCCACACCATGTGATACAGGGTGCAGGGCGCGTTGCAGAATTGGCACTGTGAGGAGTACATTGTTGGCCAGAATAAGTGGAGTTTGGTCGGGTGGGGGAACGTGTTGGGTTGGAGGAGACGCCAGGAGCGCTCCTTGCCTTGCTGAGGGAGAGGTGGCCAGCGGGTAGCATAAGCCTGGTGAGCCTGTAGAATTGGGTCACCTCCTGGTATGAAGTTACGGGGTCGCTGTCTCTGGCCAACTTTCTCGCGGCGCTCGGATTGGAGGAAACCCTGTTTATGTGGCTCAAGGATATGAAATCCGAGAACGTTCTGCTCAAGGGGTATTGGTACAACAAAAAGGGCTGTGTTACGCGCGTGAGCTGGTATGTGACGTCTTCAGGGCAATCCCTGGCTGGCTTATCATTTTCACCGCGGACTTTTAGCGCCTTGCTAAATTATCGGCAGGCGAGCGCCGCGGCTGGCGCACTTACGATGTCATGGTAGCTGCTGGGGTACGCCTCCCTTTAGACATCGTATTTACGGAATCAAGTGCTTGCCAAAATGACAGTCCCGATTTTGCGAAGTTTTCAAGTTAACGAAATAATTCGCGGTTCCCGCTTACTTCGTCAGATCGGGTTTTGACTGTATATCGCGGGTACTGAGCTTCGTAAAATGTCATCATCATTATCAGCCTGTCTACGCCCACTACAGGGCAAAGGCCTCTCCAATAAATCTTCAATTATCCCGGTCATGTGCTAACGGCGACCAATTTCTCCCCGCAAACTTCTTGATCTCATCTGCCCACCTAACCTTCTGCCGCCCCCTGCCACGCTTGCCTTCTCTAGGGATCCACTCTGTTAGCCTTAACGACCAACGGCTATCTTGCCTTCGCATTACATGCCCTGCCCACGCCCATGTATTCTTCTTAATTCGTAAAATGTATAGGCACGGAAACCAAACGATGTCCTAGAAAACCCGTTTCATTTATGTGTTGAGTCTATACTAGGGATATTCCGCTGTCATTGCATAACTGTTACAGGTGGCTACTAGAGACGTATAATTTATTAATATTCCTGCATGTGCACAAGAATTGTTGAGGGAATCGTTTTTAGATACTACTATAGCGAGCTACAGGTTTTTATACTGAATGGTACACACGCATCGTAAAATGTGAAGAGGCAATACGAAGTGAAACGGATGCTGTAATGAGAATCAAATATTCGCTGTATACAATGGGTATACAATATAAAGATATACAGTACGCTGTAAGCAATATTCAACACCTCGGCATTTTTTTTTTAATTTCAAACTTCGCGCATTTTAGAACAATTCCCGAAAATCCCGTTAGCAGCTTTAAGATCATCTTCATGAGGACAGCGGAGACAACCAACGTTTCGGTTTCAAGACGTTTGATGCTTCTATTGAAATAATTGTCGGGAACCATTTTTCGCGATCTGCAGGCTATCGGAGAAATGCGCGTAAATCAGGAACCGGGGAATATGGAGACATTTTCGCAATATATTGTAAATCAAGCGCAAGAAGTTCGCGATTTAACACAGGCCGTGGCCTACATTATCCGATGTCGCTAGTTCTGATAGTGCGTAAATGTTATCGACGAAGGCAGGCGGAGACTGAACCACAAGGTTCCGGCGCTTACCGCGCCGACGCACCGCGCCTCGACTTTCGGCGTTAATTTTTGCCTGTGCTTCACTCGGTAGGACGCAAATGTTGACTCATTTCCAAGACTTATAACAGCAGTACCCGCACGTAACAGCACTGTACGTTATAGCGGCCGCCTTAGCCACAAAACATCAGTATTGCACTCGACTGCGTGTTAGCTTGCCATCAACACGTCCCCTATTGTTGCCGGAGGGCTATAGACTTACGCCACAAGCCTTGGGGATTCTCCCGTCATGACGATAGGACACCTGTGCGGACGCAGGCTACGTCACAACTCGCTATTGTAGGGGAACCAAACATATTATTGCGTGCACAGGCGCACGCTCTCGTTGTCGTTTATTTCAGGCGATTTGTTGTTGCCACTCGTTTCTTCCTAAATCTCACCGCCACATGTTTAAGTTTACGGAGGAAATCTCGCACCTTCGCCACGGCCGCGGAGTCCGCCAGTTTCTTCTCCAGCGATGTCCGAAGGCTAGGCAGCTATGCTGTAAATCGTGTAAATAAAACTATGATTTCAATAAGACTCGCCGCCATTTTGACCTGACGTTGTAAAGCAATCCGCCAAACCATCCATTCATGGCCGTGAATACTTTAGAGGAAAGACATTGCGCCTGTTCATCGCCGTAAACGAGGCAGAATCAGTTTAAGCTTGCCGGGAACTCTGAAATCTCTGCTGCACTCAGAGCATGAGTGCGTCGTTTCCTGGTTGTGAAATTTTCATTAGGCCCTGGCACTCGGTCGCACGTATACCTGTACTTGCGTTATGCAGCTTTAGGTGAAATTGCCATCGCGTGCAGTCTTGCAACTTCGCGTACACCATGCTGGGGGCAACCTAATTTTTCCAATAAACCCACCGCTCCGTTCACTAGCCAGAAAATTTAAACGATAATCGAGCAGTCAGGGTCATCCTCCCTTGTTCGTCGCCACTAGTTCGAGGAAGGCTTGTGTCCTTTACAAGAGCGTCGATACGGCTCAAAAAGGTGAAATTTATGCTGATCGCACTAAACGTTGCGCCGAATGGTCAGTGCTGCAATTCCTGAGGCCGTTGTCCCTACAAAGCATGTAAGAACCGATGCGCCTGAGGCTAAATCCACAAGTTCCACCGCTTTTTCTCTCTGTCTCTCTTCAAAAATTCGCCCACGCACTCCGTGGTTACCCACCGAAGCTCTAACGCGCGCCCGGTGTTTACTCGTGTGTTGCTCCCTATGTTTAATTGGTCTTTTTTTCATTGTGCTGTGCGTGTTTGTGGTACTTTCCTTCGTTCACGTTCCTGGTCACCGCGTCGCTGACCGTAAGCTTCATGCTCCTCGGAAGTGCGCATTACCCGTGGCCTACCCATTTTGAATTGACGTGGATCCTGTGTTTGCCACTGCCACGTTGACGCTGTTCCAGCCGCACCACCGGGCGCCCCTGCCTGCCGTCGTCTCTTGATCAGTACTTCACGCAGTAGCTCGCTGCGCGCGCGCGCTCTGCTGCGAGGGAGATTAACCCAGCCACACCTCCCCCCTTAATTCGAACTCTTCTCCGAGTTTTAAATGCAGAGCAATTCTTTAACTCATGTCACCCGGCGTTGTCGGCGTGCCTCGGCGTCCGCAACAGCCGTTCCAGGTGCGCCCTCTCCCCCACTCCTCCTCTCCCGCATCACGCTACCCTCCTCGCTCTCAACAACAGGTCCGCACCCCTCCCCCAACACTATATAAAAAAATAATACGTACCGGCGCCTGGTTTCGATCCCACGACCCTGCGGGCGGAACGCAAGGTACATGGTGCTCTACCCACTGCGCCACAAAGCCGACACAGATTCAAAGGCTACGAACGCGCCTTATATCCTTGACTCATTCAAACTACGTCAAGAAGCTGCTGATACAACGCATTCACTACCTGTGGGCGGAACGCGAGGTACATGGTGCTCTTCCCACTGCGCCACAAAGCCGACACAGAATGGGAGGCTACGAACGCGCCTTATATCCTTGACTCAAACTACGTCAAGAAGCTGCTGATACAACGCATTCACTACCACCAACTCCCCAAACACTAAACGTTAACGCAATACACCCACCCCTATGCGACGCATTTACTCGAGTCCCCCTCGCGGGGAGATGGGCCCTTTTTTTTCACGCACGCTTATCTGATTACGCCGGATAAGTTTTCTTCGTACACAGGACCGCCGGATTTTCCTTTCGCCTAGGAGCATAAAGCTTCGCTTTAAAATTCGCCCAAAGCTGAGCCACAAACGTCCCGTGTTTGTCAAGTGTGCTCCTTACTGAAAAAACCAAAATAAACATCTCAAAGACGTTGCCGCATCTGCTTTCAAGCGCAGAGGCCGTAGATCAGGGGTCCTAGCTTGAAGCTCTCGTCTACTGGTACCCACTGAACCATAGGCTGTCGTGTACCCCAGGGAATAGTGTACGAAGAACCACGACTGCAGCTGCATCGAGAAACACATAACCCCGTGCAGCCGGATAATAAGCAACCGCCATATCACGCTTCTTTGTGCATAGAGTTGCCGGTACTCGAAGGCCGGCCGGGTTCTGGGAAACGAAGGTCAACAATCGGCGACCTATCAATGCGCCCATGTTCTGATAAGAGGCCTTATCAAGCGATCGCTGCCAGTGTTGGACGCTCATCCGGGCACGTCCCATTCGAGTCGTGTCTTCTTTCTCGGCTGGTGTGCTCATCTTGCCTTGCAAAAGGCGAGACGTGCTGTAATGGTTCCGTCGCAAGTTCGGACAGCGCCCACTCAGCCGCCACTTGGGAGGGGCACTGGTAGGATGCTGTTTTCGAGAACATTTTCCGGCAATTTGATGAGGGAAGTGTTTCTGGACCATTAAGTGGGCAACGCGAAAGAAATGAAATTTGGGGGTCGTTTGACGCGTTGCATGCTCCCATGCTGCAAGCCCTGGAGAGCGGTGCTGTATTTTCTGGCAGCGTTCGAGCATTGTGTGACCAGGCCAAAATAAAGTGCGCTAGCTTGCCTAACCTTCCAATCAAATCAAATAAGTTTTATTTGCATCACAGTGATGCGGGCAGTCTCGGGCAAAAAGTTAACAGCTTTCACTTGAGGAAACCCGAACCCACCTTGGGTACAAGGCATACATCAGCAGCAAATCTCGCACCCTCCGCAAAACAGTCACTTCATGTGACAGGCGCTTCATAAACTCATTGGTAAATTTGTAAAACAGATTGGTAAAAAACAGTCTTTGTAAAATAGCACCTATACATTTATTACACACTACTTACACACTTATACATTATCTGAGTCAACCAAGACATAGAACATAATATAGCATATATATAGCAATGCACATTAGCAATATGAAAACAAAATATTCCTAATAAGTGGCAGTTTGAAAACAGTAAACTAAATGTCACAAGAAGTACTCTCGTACAGCGCAAACACTAGCTCCTTCTAGAGAAAAACCGTCTGAAATGAAATCATTTAGCAGTCTCGGTAAGGCATACCTCATCATCTGCCGTCCATGCTGAGTACGGCAAAATGGAAGATACCAAAATTGTTGCTTTAGAAAATTGTAAGTTAAGGTGTTTAGTTTAAGGGATACCACTTGTAAAAAATCTTTCTTCACTATTAAGTACGGTTTTTATAACGCGTCGCCAGGCGGAATTTATATAAATAATGAACAGGTACAATTTTAAACCGCGCGAACTCCCTGGCGCGCGCAAAATAGTCAACATTAACTATGTGACACACTGCTTTCTTTTGGAAAAGGTAAATCTTATTATGTATGTTAGATTTTGTTGTATTACCCCGGACAAGGAAGCAATAGTTCACATGTGATACAAACAACGCGTTCTACAATAAGAGTTTGCACCCTTCATTATTTCTTGCAGACCATCCCATGTTCTCTAACAAAAAAAGTTTTTAGCTACCTTGCAGACGTAGATTTTTTAAAACACATATCTTACTGCCCATAACCTCACCTGTGCTCATGACGTGTTGCAAAACAATGGCGGGACCTGAGGCTTTACACCTTAGGTGCCTGCACTCACTGTGTTTTAATGTGACCCTATATAGGCACCCTTTCTCTTAGTATACTTATTATGTTTTAACATGGCCCTATACACCATTTCTCTTAGAAAATTTTTAATCTAGTGCCTTTATTACAAATCTTTCTCATTTCATTCACGATCGTCATGGCGCTCTTTGCCTTTGTCGGCCTTGCGCCATTAAACCTGGAATTATCATCATACAATAAGAGTTTGGTAATGAAAAAAAGGGACGAACTTTGGCGAGTATTCCAACAGATTTTGCTAACCTACTTAGGACTGAGTTTTATGGTCCCTCATGTTATTGTGGAAAAAAACTCCCTGTGTTTTTACGGTGTATACGAGCTCTGTGATAGTGTTATCCATTGTTATGCTGATCCAATGAAACAACACTCTGTCTGGAATGAAATAACATGGCTTTCGTTTTTGTTACTGTTCATGAGTGAGGAATTTGCTATGCTCCACGAGTTCAACTTTCCTAAAACGCCATTCATATTTGAAATTAGGCATGGTGTATTTGTGCCTTCGAATAGGAGGCTTGTGTCGTCCGCGTATAAAATGTAATGTGGTTTGTCGCTAATACATTTTCCGCCGTTCACGTACAGAATGAATAACAGTGGGCCTAAAATGCTCTCTTGCGGAACAACAGTGGTTATTTGTTAAAGGGTAGAGAGGCTCTTCCTTATTACTACGCATTGAAACCTGTGTTCTAGATATGATTTAAGAAGGGCAGACGCGATGCCACGGATTCCATGTAACTCTAATTTTTGGAGGAGGGTCTGATGAAAGCCTGATGTTTCGGTCTGATGATTAAGCTGTTGAAAGCCTTCGAAAATTCGACAAATACACCCATACACAGTTGTTTATTTTCAAGTGCGTCAAGGGTTATTTCTTTTTGCATTAGCAGAGCTGTTTCCGTGGACCTTTCGTACAACTAAGAGTTTTCCTACCACGAAACCAACACCCGCGGCTGTGATGTTTCTTCGATGAGTTGACTCCCTTTCTGCGCGCACTATCGAATCTACAACGAAGGAGGAGACAATAGCGCTTGCTTTAACGAACTGGCTGATTGTAATCTCCGGTTCCGGAACGGCCATTCACAACTTCGCCAGGATGCGCCTATCTCCACAGGCACACAAACTTCTCACTCAAAATCCCTTCTCCAGCTCAGTAGAACTGATCTGGTCCCCAACTCGCAGCAGGCTGAAGGATAAGGAGGCACCCTGCTCTGTCTGTGTTCCCTTAACAACTTCCTATTTTTGTCCTGCTTTCAATCTTTGTCATGTCCGGAATCTCGCGAATTTTCCTTCCTTGTAACCAATTTTGACAACTACGTCAATAACTATTTGCTCCATCAAGCTTGACACTTGTCGGAACAAGTTTCACACTCTTGTCGTCAGGCCGGAACAAAGCAGTGCAGTGGCGGGCTGCCGGTACAACAAGTGAAAATGCATGCCGGCTGCACTCAAAAATAAGTATCAACCTCAGCTGAAGGTCGCTATTTACGCGTGCATATTTGACAGCTGCTTAAGAGGTCAGGGCAGCAGCTTGCAAGTTCGAAAGTAACCGAAAACTAAGCGTCAATTTTTGCCTAACGGCATTTATTTGAGCGCGCCCACGCACACGTTATTTGAGTGATGCCCATGTGAAGGCGTTGTCGTTAGACACACAATCCGACGGAAAGCGCGAGGGTGCTTCAGAGTAAACTAATAACTAGAGGGTCTCACTTCGGTTTTGCGCCCACAAAGACGTCACCAGACAAGGGAAATTGTGAAACCGTTTATCTCGTGCGCACGGAATATATTTCGCACTGAACCGACAGGTTGCTCGGTAGTGCTGTCTTTTGCGTAGCTGGTCTTCCTCTGTAGTCTGCGGCTTGTTGGAAAGGTATCCGTGGGGCCACAGATCCCAGGTACAAAAACATCGTCAGTGACGGCACGTCTACGATGGTAAGTTCATTCGTTTGTTTATAGATGTTTACCCGTCCGGATAAACGGTTTGCCTTTCGAATACATGTTTCCTTTTGGCGTAGTTCCTTCGTAACTGTTTACGTCGCAAAATATTTCACTCTAGTTTAGTCGTCCACTTAGTGAGTCCGCGACTGGTTCATTTCAGTTGACCTCCGAGTCCTAGTGGGGCACCTATTGGAAGAATATTAAACTCGTAGAACATTAGACTCGTGAGACATTAGACTCGTAGAGCACTGGACACGTAGAGCATTCGACATATAGAGGGTAGACCCGTAGAGCATTACACACGCAGCACAGTCGACACGTAAAGCATTAGGCACGTAGGACAGTCGGCAAGTAGTGCATTAGACATGTAGAACGCTAGAAACGATAACGTAGCAAATGGACAGAAGCACGAAGTGAAAACCTCGCTTGATCATGCAACATATTTACCTCTGCGGGTCCTTATGACTGCTTCGGGGTCTCGATTATTATTGTTATACACGAGCATCACTCACGCATAACTAGGCGCGGTTAGCGAAAAGAGCACCGTCCCCAGATCCTTGCCTGTTAGAAGAAGTCACCTTGGTTAGGCGTAACCAGAAATCATTCATCGAAATTCCCAATGGGCAGCCGAGTCACATTAAAGCAGGCAAGTCGGCGGTGGTGGTGGTGGTGGTGGCGGCCCATACAGTGGCGCATACCCACTTAGGGGGATTGGCCAAGAAGAGTGTTTTTTTTTAAACTAAAAAAACCAGATAGGCAAAAAGGTGCAGTCGAAGAAAGAATTTAGAATATAGGTTGAAGACAGAAATAGACCAAGAAAGAGGAGCGAGAGAGCCTGATCAGGATCATTTTAACAAGGCAGACGAGCCGTCTCTGAAATGAAGGAATGAATGGCTTGACAGACATCCCCATGGCAGTGGTCTAGCTGAGTGCCTCCAAAAGACAAAAGCACTGGCAAAGTTAGTGGCATTCCAAGACGCCGCAGGGGAGCCTCCAGCAGCCTTCGTTAGCGTGACACCACTTCGTCTTTCTCGTCTCATAACGACAACACATGTACTCGAGCGACTTCTGCAGACAAATCAGTATTCGAGCCCGGTTGTCTATAGCCCAGGGCGTTGCCGTCCAGAGTGCCAAGGAGTGTCAGAGAGTGTCAGAGAGTGTCAGAGAGTGTCAGAGAGTACCAAAGAGTACCAAAAATTCCCCGCATTTCCCCGAGGGGAAGAATGTGAAAGTGCGAATGCACGAGTTGAACTTGCGCGGTTCGGTAATGTTCGCGAAAGAGAGATCACACACACACACAACTACAAAGAAAGAAAGATGCATTTATTCACAGACACCTATTTGTGTTGTCGTTGTACTTGATTGCTAGAGCGGATCTCAGCTTTGAAATTTCGTGTCAGTACTCCTTTAAGCAGGTGCATTAGCCCTTCTCACGCCCGATTCTTGGCCAATCCCCCACGTGGGTATGTGCCATGTCAGCGGCCAGGCAGCGCGCGCCCATCTCCCCCCGTTGCCAAGGAAGACGAGGAGATTCCTGGCCAATCCCCCACGTGGGTATGTGCCATGTCAGCGGCCAGGCTGCGCGCGCCCATCTCCACGTGCGCAGACATCGCCGGTGGACGCAGGTTCAGGGTCGCTTAAGAAGTGCATTGCACTTAAAAGTGCCACATGTCCGTAGGCGGCCACACTATGCCGAGATATTAATAGCTGTGAGCAGTGGGAGGCCATGCTGTTCCGACACGGGCGGTCAACTCTGGGCCTTCCAAGTGAGCGTCGCCTAGAAATTCCAGTTAGCAACTCGATGTAGTTGTACTCTCTCTTTCACGCGTCCTGGCATCATAAGGAGAAGCTTACGTTTTCCCTTAACTTCTTCGTACACATCCATCTAGGCCGGGCAATGCATGCTTTACAAATAAAAATCGGCACGACGTACTGGCTTACTGCCTTCGAAATCTGCGTAAGGGCATCATTCCTTGTAAGAGCCCGCCACCTTGTCTGGCGCCCTACCTGGTTGGTAATTCTCACTCGGAGTGCGAAGGATTGTCGTGCGCGTGCATCCCCCATGTTTATCATTCAAGAGTTTAATGCAAGTCTGATTTACTGCTTTCTCTCCTAATGCTTCCACAACTGCCGCCGTTTCTACTGAAACTAACGCTTCTTCGTCTCTCTCCCTCTCCCTCCCTCCCCCCCTCTCTCTCTCTCTCTGTCTATATATATATATATATATATATATATATATATATATATCTGTCTATATCTCTAAATATGTCTCTTTATCTATACCTATATCTCTGAGCGCTTTCAAACGCAACACCGGCGCCATGGCTAAGGCGGAATGCTGCTACAAACATGATGTCGCGCGATTTCAATTCCCATTCAGTGGATCCAGTTCCCCTAATCGAGGCGAAAAAAAATAACACAGCCTATTTTGGAGGGATCTCGCGCACGCTAAACAACTTCAGCTGGCCAAATATGTCTACTGCGGCCGGCCTTTTATAACTGATCTGTAACTTTGGTTCATCATCAATGTCATCATCATCATCATCCTCATCATCATCACCATCCTATCTACGCCCCCTGCAGGGCAAAGGCCTCTCCCATTAATCTCCAATTACCCCGGTCCTGTGCTAACAGCGACCAATTTGTCCCCGCGAACTTCTTGATCTCATCTATTTATCTAACTTTCCGCCGCCCCCTGCAACGCTTGCCTTCTCTAGGGATCCACTCTGTAGCCCTTAATGACCAACGGTTATCTTGCCTTCGCGTTACATGCCCTGCCCACGTCCATTTCTTCTTCTTAATTTCTACTAATATGTCCTTAACACGCGTTTGTTCCCTGACCCACTCCGCTCTCTTCTTGTCCCTTAATGTTACACCTATCATCTTCCGCTCCATTCCGCTCCATTATCGTCGTTCTACATTTAAGTTGAACCCTCTTAGTGAGCCTCCAAGTTTGTGCCCCGTAGGTGAGTACCGGTAAGATGCAGCAGTTATTCACTTTCTTCTTCAGGGACAATGGTAGGCTGCCATTCATTATCTGAGAATGTCTGCCGTATGCACTCCCCCCCATCTTATCCTTCTATATATATCTGCCTCATGGTTGGGATCCGGGGTCACAACTTGACCTAAGTAGATATATTCGCTTACCACTTCCACTGCCCAACCCCATTTAATCTGTAAAGGGGTGCAAAAGTCTGGCTAGTTCGATACTATTTATCATTAACAAACTGGACAGGAAGAAAACATTAAAAAGCTTGTTGTGTCTTTTTAAATGTTCTCGCCCTGTCCTATTTGCGCGCTGTTGTTGTTTTTTTTTTATGATGAACAGCAAGTCGAAGCAAGGAATGTTCCCGCTTTCGTTTTCGACTCCACCGCCATGTTTCGACAACGCCGTCGCTTGAACTATCGCGCTCGCTTCGCGTTTCCGCGTACTTGTTTCTTCTCGAGTGCGGGCAACTTCGACTTGCGTCTGACTCGGAACAGATTGATCAGGGTCAGGGTAGCATTTTAGGTGTGTCACTGCGCAGTATACGCCTAAGTATGCGCGCGGTGCCACTTAAAATGCTACGCAACCTTCGAAATGGCACGATAGAAATGCCGTAAAAGCAGAAGCTCGCAAAGGGCGTCTGTATTTCTCGATTTTCTTGTTTGTTTGTTTTTTTAGTATATAGTACGAGGTTTAGGTGACGCTAGCGTTCCTTTGCCACTGAAGGTTAGCATTTTATGCTCGTTCCAGTTGTTGCGGTAATCCTCTATAAGGAATTTCCTTCGACGTACCGTGTAGTATAGAATGTGAGATAGCTTGAGCGGATGCTTCATATTGATCCTTCCAGTGAGTGAGAGCACTGTTTGGTGACAGAACGTCCAACTTCCCTGCTCTACAGGATGTTTAGAGTGAAGGAGGTGAAGAAGACGGAGTAATAGTGAGTGGGCTGCAATCCTTCCCGTTTTTTACGAGTTACGTCTTCCGCGAACCCCTATTCGCCGAAACTCGAACAGATGACCCGCACCCGCAATGAACCACGTGGCACAAATCACTTAATAGCGTATTAGGTGCGGCTAATAATCGAGGAATTCGGTATTGTCGGCTGTCGCCAAAACGTAGCTATTTAATTTTGTACTGACAGCAATACTGACCTCGACAGTGACCTTTTCTTTCTTTTTTTTTTTTTGATCGCATCGCGCTGTTTTCTTTCTGCGACAGCTGACTCGGAGAAGAAACAGATATTACGCCACAAATGGCGCTGTATACGAGCGATTGTAGCCTCCTGGATTTTTCCCTCGCGACGCAGCGCGCATTACCAGCGCAGAGTGTCAGCTTGCTTCGCAATCTTGATCTGTGACGTTGACTGCTAGCGTACTAACATTACACTAAGGCGTGTTGAGGTAGGTGTTTTCGCCTGCGCTGGTTACTAAAGAACTTCGAAGACAACACGCATGATTTATTTAGTTTAAAAAAACAGCTTTCAATAATTCAACTCCATTCGGGACTCCGCAGGCCGCTGTTTTTTCGGAAGGAAGATCACAAGTGTTGAACGACTGACAAATTGTGCTCTGAAAGCTAGTGAAGCTTGCACTGAGTTGCGCAAGGCTTGAACCATAGCGAAGCTGGTGAATTTCTTTATACCTCAGCCCTGAAGCACACTTCCCCACGCATTTGCACAACTTTTAAATTAGTTATTTACATGTTCCGTCATCGCTTTGGGCTGTGCTTGTATAGTAGCCGTCGTTATATGCATCTATATCGTCGTGGTCCTCATGCCAAGCATCACATGCTCGTCAGCTGGTGAATTTCTTTATACCTCAGCACTGAAGCACACATCCGCACACATTTGCCCATCTTTGAAATTGGTTATTTACATATTCCGTCGTCGCTTTGGGCTGTGCTTGTATAGTAGCCGTCGTTATATGCATCTATATCGTCGTGGTCCTCATGCCAAGCATCACATGCTCGTCAGCTGGTGAATTTCTTTATACCTCAGCACTGAAGCACACATCCCCACACATTTGCCCATCTTTGAAATTGGTTATTTACATATTCCGTCGTCGCTTTGGGCTGTGCTTGTATAGTAGCCGTCATTATATGCATGCCAAGCATCACATGCTCGTCAGCGCTTGACGACAGCTGGGGCGCAGCGGCGGCATGTACGTGCATGACGCATGCGTGGCTTTCCTGGAGTCGCGTCGAGGTTCAGTGGAGCAGTAGTTACGCCAGCTGTAGCGTTGTTGGTTGCTAGGCAACGCGAGGCGCCCCTCAAGGTTTTCGCCAATTCTTTTTTTTTTTTTTTGGCTAATGCCACTGCTCAAGCCGGGGACGCTCGGCGGTCGCCACGAGGCACGAACTCACGAACCCTCGGCATTGTCTTGGTATTTTTAATGCGTTACGCACCACACATTACGGCCAGCTAGAACAGCTCAGCCGTTAAAAAAACGACAGCAATGTCGTCAGTGAGGAGGCACTGAGAACAGAGTAATATGGGTGTGTTAATTCCATGTCGGAATTCGAACTGCAACAATGGGAAGTCGGCGGAATTCAATAGCGCAGTCGTGTTTGTTGACGGTGGCTTAATTTTGTCAGCGACTTGCAGTCGCACAAACTATAGTTCCTGTGACGTCACAAGGCTACTGCGAGAAAATGACTAGAGAGGCACGACACTCTTTCGCCTGTTTGCTTATTATCTGGCTTGATTGCTTAAAACTTGACAACTAGTTTGAAAAACATCAAGCCACTGTTAGCCGCCAAAATGTTCTACAATAATGCAAAATTTTAGCGCACTTACTATAAGCTGAGCAACGTATTCAGGTGCGGTTTCGAAGGACGTTTTGTATTGCGGTAAACTTCGACGTTATGCGGACGCCGTCCGAGAGAGTGTCCGGAGGCTTGCGGAGAAAGACCGCGATTCATCGTGCTAGGCAGGGCAGATAGTCACTTTGTTTGAAACGATGAAGATAGCGAACCCTGGGGGAACGTCACCTTTACGCGATTGAGCCGATGTACGCTCCGCGTCACGCAGTCCCTGCACACCACCGATCAAATTAGTAATTCCTACACTGCTGCGCCCTGTGCTCTAACCTCGACTCTGTAATGTAGAAGTAACCCCTCCATTTCTGGCCTCGAAGCCATCTTAAAATTTATTCCCTTCAGGTCAATAACGGTCACCACATATGGTGAACAGCTGCGCCTCGAAGGAGTTCTGTGGTTGCAGCTTATCGCCGATGCAAGCTTTGGCATCTGTTTACTTTCTGGCTCTTCTTTCTGTCTTTCCAGGCGTTTATTTGTTTGTTTATCTGCGTAGCTGTTTACTAAGGTCCCTGGTTAAACAAAGTTCGCTACAGCAGAATCTCAGACAAGGCGCGACAACAGCCTCGGAGTTGCTTGGTTTTTGTGGCACGACTCTCTGTCAAATAGAGCCACACGAAGCACGCGATGCGCAGTCTCCTTCGTTTCCCGGTTTGTTGAGGCCCAAACTCTAGTCATATTTTCCAGTATGTTGCATTTTCCCTGCCGCTTTTCGCAGAAAACGGTCTCTTTTTTTAGCGATGGTTCGATCCATTACCCTTTTAGCGAAGGTTAGATCCATTACCCCGAATTAAGTTGATACTCCGCGTTGATTGTACCGCGTTGTGGCAATGAAATTCGATTTCTTGACCGATACCGTCTTATCCTTTCACATGCCTTTCAGATGGAGACGAAAGGCAAAAAAACGCCCATGGGTCGAGATTTCGGCGCACGTTGAAGATCCCCAGGTGGTCAAAATTAATTCGCAGCCCTTCGCTACGGCGCGCCTCCCAGCCCATGTGTATCTTCTGCGCGTTACACCAAAAAATTTGTCATTTCGCATGATACACGAAAAGATCTTCGTTTTTCTTCGAAAGCATTCTCATTCTGCTAGATCCTGCATGATCCGCGCACTTCCTCAAACCGTAGTTTCTGCGTCTCACTATACTCGGGTTCAACTTAAGAACGGCAACGATGATGATGATGATGATGCTTTCTATTGGTTTCCCCTTTGTATTGGTTTCCCCTTTGTAACGGAAGTTGCCGCTGTGCCTCATCACCGCAGCCGGATGTTACTCCGCGCGGCGCAAGTAGTGCGTTACTGGGAATATTTTGAACGTGGCACGAGCCGTTTTCGGGATTTTTTGGACTTACTATGATTATAAACTACTGCAGCGACGACAAACAAACTACGCGAGAAAAGGCGGACGATATCACGCATTCAATGTCCTTTCAAAACGTGCGCGCCCGTTGACATCCGGGTCCGTCGCTTGAATTGAGGGGCCTTAGCTTAGGTGGGACGATACCGCACATGAATATGACACGTTCCCCGCCATTACGTGCGCCCAAACACGCAGACTTTCGTCTGTTTTGCGTTTGCACGTGCGGGCAAGGCCTTGCTTGTTGTGGTTTCGACGGACCAGATATGTGTTTGAGGCGTCGGCGCGTCTGGCCGTCAGTGTCGGTCGCGCATCGACGGAGGAACCAGCTAGCACGCGGGTTTCCACGGCTTAAGGCTAAAACGCGGTTTAAACCGGCTTTGACTGACCCGAGCTCGCGGGTATGGGGCGGAGTTTGAGCCAGATTGCACGAGAGAGAGAGAAACGCGAGATACGTACGCGCGCAAAATCTCTGGGAGCCACGGAGTCGTGACATGTCGCTCCCTTTATCGCGTCTCAAATCACCCCCGTCGCCCCCGAGGGTGAAACAGTAACCCATTTGTTGTTCTGTTTGTCAGCACGGCGTTTACCGAGCGCATTGGAGAAAGAGGAACGCTTACTCCGTTTAAAGTAACGACTACGAAGTCTATTATAAACTCCTGGAAGGCCTTGCCGTATAAGATTTGAGTGCGCTGGAGGTCACGACGTCACGTCCGACGTATGCGCTGCAGCTCTGGGAAGGGTTTGCACAGTTGGAGGTCGCTCCTCGGGTCAACACACTACGTTCTATTCTAGCCGAGGTCGTGCGGTTCAGTTAAGTTGAAGTTTGGGCTAGTTGGCTTAACGTGACTCAAGCTACAGCGCAGAAAAAAAACACAGTGACAAAGAAGCGTTGCGTATCTGCGCGCGTTTCTTGTCCTTGTGTGTTTTTGCTGCGTTGTAGCATGAGTCTGGAGGTTGAGGCACGAGTGTAATTGACCACGGTGCCTCAAAAAGGGTGTCTCCGTTAAATACATTGCATCGAAGTTATTGAGTTCGTGCAGAGGCAATCCAGAACAGTGGGCTGCTGGAACGCTTCATTTTATTGTTTACCTCAAAGATAACCCGTATCAGCTGCGAAAAAAGAAATGGTGACACTGCGGTCTTTTTTTGTGATGCTTGCAATGGAAAGTAAATTCGCCATTTTATTTCCCCTCCCTTAGCAGGGACCCGTTGCGTCGGTCATTGCGTCGCCTTGTGGGGATGGCCCTTTCAATTGTCCGTTGCATCACCAATGGGGCCCGTGAATCACCTTAGTAATGTCCCACCACTCACTGGGAATATTTTCGATACGGTGGCATTGTCCCACCGTATAGTTATTCGAGCCTACGCTGACCTTTGCGAACCGTTCAGAGCCGTTACAAGCTTCCGCGCGTTGGCACGCCGGAAATCGAAAACTCGCGAGGTTATTAACCCTTCGTATTTACGGCTGCCGCCGTAAAATGTACAACACAGGAAAAGGAACTGTGGGAGGAACATGGTACACTGAACTTCAAACGCTGGCGGGACCGGCTTTCACAACGTAACATCCCGGAAAACACCGTAGCCGGGAACGTATCGACATAATTTCGCTGCACTTTACATGAACAATACGTTTAACAATGTCATTCTACTGCGAGTGTAGTGTACCCAGGCGGTCGACATGCTGGTCCTGTAGCTTCGGCCGAATAAAAAGTCTTTACTACTACTACTTCTACTACTACTACTAAGTCTGCGCCCTTCTAGTCCTACAAGTATACGGATCCTTGGGCCCGATATTTCGCAATTCAGGGCGAATCTTGCTGGCGGCGGCGCGTGTAATCTCGGCGCCCGGAATTGCGCATAAACGGCGACAATGAAGGAGTCTGTTTTGTTCCTGACACACGACCCAAGATGAAGCGGCGAGAATACAATGGCTTTCCCACACGTGCTACGCGTGTGCCCACGTGATCCCGAAGAAAGGGAGCCCCTGATCTTGAAAACCGAACAGCGCGTTTCTTGGAACTACGTGTTCGCGCGCATTTGCTCTTCTTTTTTTCACTTACGCACTCTGTAGTTCAGCTTTTCCGTGTAAATCGCTGGAATCGGTAGTTCTCTGGCGGCTTATGAATGCGTAGATGTTTTTGCCGAAGAGCGTCATCTAAGTTGTTTAATGTGCTTCTGTCGTGTTACAACTCAGCGAACGGTGTGTGTTGAGTTGTGCTCAAAAATCTCTGTGTGGACTAAGTGGGGAAACCCGTCTGCCCGTCTGTAATCTTTGACGTGTCACACATTCGCCTTTGGCCTTCATGTTTCCACATGCAACTGTTTACATTGTCCCTGAAAAAAATGTCTCCCCAGCAATGCATCTGTGTACACAAGTGAAGCCGACTTCAAAGGGGCCAGGAAGACAAAGAACAACGTTGCTCAATTTGGACGGACTCATCATCATCATCATCACCACCACCACCACCACCACCACTATCACGCCCACTGCAGATAGGCTGCTGCTGCTGATGATGATGATGATCGGTCCGTTCAAATTGACCGGACTAGCCTTTGGTAACTCACTCAGCTGCATTCCAGCAGTAAAAAGCATTTCATAATGGAATAAAAACGTAAATATATCGAAAAAATTTCAAACTTCGCGCCACAGTGACATGATGGGACAGTAGTGACGTTATGTGAGCCAGCTTAAGAACATTTTTTATCAGTGTGTTAACAGCACGTTAGCGTTCAAGTGACAGGATCAAACGAAACAGGAGACTCCACTACGGTTGTCCAATCACGTTTCCTGGGGGTGGCTTAGGTCTGCGGCAGCCAATCCCAGAAGCAAGATTTTGTGACGTCACAGGAAAGCCGCCGCAAAAGGGCTGTTGAGTCGCCACTGTTTCATACGTTTTTTTTTGTTATCTAGATTATTTCTTTGAAGTTTTTGATAAAAATAATGTCGTTGTTATCGAGACAAAGCAATGTTTTTAATTTTTTCAGTCCTTATTTTTTTCTTTCTATCGAAATTTTTTTTTTTCTGTGTGCACTATTTAACATTTGGACCGTATAAGCTTACAAACGAGAACTTGAGCTTGTGATGCAAGTAATTAGCGATTTACAAGCATGATGTCTAATTGGTCATCGGGTAACTAAAATTTAAATTTACTGGAGAAAGTTTTTTGCCGGTTTTCCAAAATTATGCATAGCAGTGAGGCCACATACAAAAATAAGGCTGGTAATGCAAGTATTTTTAGATTCACAGCCATTTCATCAAAGTACGACTTCGATCCTTGGGGTTACCCTGACGTCAGTTTGGCCTTCACTGCAATGTCTTCCTCTTTCTAGAGTTCAACTTTAGCAAAAAATGAACAATGGTGATAGTATCTATCGAAAGAGGCCTCCTTGAAGAACTGTCTTCCAGAAAACTAGCCGTTTTTGTTCTTTTCTCAAACCGCCAGAAGTCTTAAGGTTCATGTCCTAAATATAGGATGCCAGTGCCAGGGCCGAAAGGGTTAATGAAACAAATCTGTGCTTCATCTCCATGGCTCCTTTAAAGGGGTTCGGTGTATAGCAAAGCGGCTTGAGAATTTATCCAGAAATTTCTGCATGGAAATATCGGTGATTTTTTTATTCCATCAATTTAATACCCGCATATTACGGCCTGCCGGAGGAGGCCTCAAATCAGAGCGGCACGTGGTGCAGGGCGAGAGGCAATAAGTTAAGAAATACCTTTCTGCGTGCAATAAACATGTTTAACATATGGAAGTGAACGCCGTTACCAAGAAGTAAGCAACGCTAAACGATAGCTTTTTTGCTTTTTAAACAGTCATTCTAAAAGAAAAAAGAATTGAAGAGCAATAAATTGATGCACCTAGTGTTTTCTGCGCACCATGATGAAAATGCTACCGAACAAAGGACGCGCACATAGTATTAAGTTGTTGGACAACACTGCGAAGTGTTTATAAATCCTACTTCCGAACAAAAAAGAAGCCCATAAATTTGACTGATCGTCTTTTTTTTTTCTTCTGCGAACCGCGATAAACATGTCCCCAAACAAAAAGAGCACGCAGATGCTGAGTTGTTAGTCAGCAAGAAGCAATGCTCACAAATAGCAATTATTATACGAGAAGGAACAGCATTCTACCGACGCGTCTGAGTGGGGCTTTAAGTGTTGTGTGCAGGTAGTGAAGCAAAAGGTCAAATATATGTTCCTGAGCACACTCTAATCAGAATTTCGAGGCGCACGTAAATAAGGTTACCTCCTTATTTCACATTTCGTGATGCGTGACTTCGAGTTACCGAACACACGTCGTGAACGACTTCACTTCCCCCAACTACTTCACCAGTGGTGATGCGTGCAAGTACTTTCAGGTGTTTGCGTCGTGTTGCTTCTGCGAGCGTATTTGTTGCACGCTGTTCGAATATATTGTCCTAAAGCTTGTTTGTGCCTTTTGCATTAGAGAGTATAAGGATATGTGAAGGAAGGTTTGACATCCGCCTAAATGCAGCCATACGGCTACAAAGGAAAGCTATACAGCTTTCTCAGAAACTCCGCAGTTGAAGAACAATTCGTCCTGGTCCAGGATTCGAACCCGGGACCACTGCTTAACCGGAGCAGTCGCACTACCAACTGAGCTAACCAGGAGGCTAGTCGTTAGTAGCGCGAAAGCGAATTGATCAACAACTCGAAGTGAAGGACAGGTGTTAATCGACCAGATTTAGGGGAAATCCCCAAGGTGGAGTATAAGGATATGTTTCCGTACATTTTTTGGTGTCCTCACATCGAAACTCCCGAGGCTTCACGTGTCATTGAAGCGCAAGGCATTCCATAGGGTGGTTAACTCGGCAGAAGCGAAAGGGAGCGAGCAGCGGCACAAGGCGTGGGAGAAAGATCGAAGCCATTCGAAAGCTTGCGGAAAGCTGATCGTGAAGTAAATCGTGTTAAGCGGCATGAGGGCGAAGCGCTTCGAAAACGAGGGCGGAAGCAAAGCGTATCGGGCTTTCATTTGGACAATAATGATTTCTCATTCAGTGCGTAGGTGTTTTCGGACCGTGGGTTAGTTGCGATGACGCTACTCCTGTGATGATAGTCGGGGATTTCCAGGGCCGTACCCAGAGGGGGGGTTTGGGGGTTCGAACCCCTCCCGAAATCTTTTCCAGGCAGCGCGAAAGCAATACTTACTGTTGCTTTCGGCAAAACTACCCCGTTCCCGAAACCCATAACCCCCTCCGAAAAAAATTTATGGCTACGGCCCTGGTGATTTCAATGTGGATATGTCAGGACCGAAAAGGGAGTGGTTACGCGTTTCGCGTTGGAGACATTTGGCTAGCGATGGCCCTCCGGTTTGGCCCAGCCGACCACCCAACGGCGTTCGGGCATCGAAATGACATCATTAGTGAATGTGCCCGCAGTGGCGGCGAGTATGTCGATCAGTGTATGTCATATAGACAGCAAAGCCGTTGTGACCATCGCTACCTGACAGCTCCGCTGGTCATTCACATTCCCAGGGCGGAATGGCCTCAAGTTTTTTTTTTTGCTTTTTTTTATGTCGTTGCTACTCCAGTGTTCGCCGACGTCGAGTGGACTTTCTGTTTGATTGTTAATAGCGCTGCACCGGCGGGGTGGAACTCGATTCGCGTTTAACAAGCTTTAGCTACAATAGAAATGCTCAACCACTTGCTCGGCAGTAATGTGAGATTTCTATGTTACAAGATTTTATGGCCGCGTTGCACCCGCCTGCAGGTAGTTTAATATTCCGGCTCCGAGCGAGCGTGCAGTCGCTATTGTTTTCGTTGGATAGAGGCTTGCTGCCGTCGGCGTCCGCACGTGGTTTCGCCGCGGGGTGCGATTTCGCACGCGAAAAAAAAATAACACCAAAAAACCGCCTGGAAGTGAAGTCAGCCATCTTTGTGGTACGGTGTCGTTTATAAGAATGGGCTGGCCTCATCTTAAATTTGGTTATTCACGACGTCGTAGCTGTAGTTGGCGTTTTTCTTTCCCCGCAGGGGGAACCTTGTGTACTCAAGGTGTTTTGGTGAGTAGCGCCACCACGGTCCCGAGCTCCGCAGGGGTGCCTACTGCCGTAGGCACTTGGTGTCTTGCAACACCACGGACCCGAGCACATGTGGGTTGGACCCACCCACGTCCCGGCTGTGCGTGGCTTTGCCGTGTCCGGGGAAAAGGGGAACCTGGTGGCTGAGCCAAAGTTGGGGTTGTTTTGGACCTTTACGGCCCCCCAGCAGCGGCAACACGCCACTTCGGCCCCTGCTTCTCACAGACGGTGCCCCCGGTCTGACCCGCCCGGGGGGAATCAGCCAGTCGCCTTTTCCTGTCCTCCTCTCAGCTCTTTCTCTTTCCTATTTCCTTTCCTAACACTGTCCTGTCGTCTCATTTCTTCCTTATTTCAAAGTTTTTCCAGGCGGCGAGGGTTAATCCTGTGCAAAGACGTCACCCTCGATCCCGAGCATAGGATTATAGTGGCAAGGTACGGCTAGCGTGTTAAGTCACGTTCCCTTCTTGGGCTCGGTGGTGGGCGGCCGGCCTTGCTACCGAATGTACACCATGTATTTATGGCTTCTTTTTCCATCCCAAGAAAAACTGATCGGTCCCTGAAAAGGGGCCGCACCGAAGTACTTAGCATCAGAGCAGCTCCACCTGTCGAAACCTTTAACAAATACCTTGTGGTACACTCTGAAGAAAATGCACCCCTAGCAAAAAAAATCGGTGTTCCTCATTGCAAAATGCCTCGAGAACATCGTTGGGAAAGACTACCATGCAAAAAAACTTGCCTCAGGTGACCTGCTGGTAGAAGTACAAAGAAAAAACCAAAGTGAAAACCTCCTGAAACAGGACACCCTGGCCCAACTAAAAGTGACGTTCACTCCACATCGTAGCCTAAACACAACCCAAGGCGTCATCTCTGAACGAGAACTACTTCATGAGAATGAAGACGATCTCCTCGAAGGGTTCAAAGACCAAGGCGTAACAGCTGTGCGGAGGATAACTATACGTCGCGCAGGGGAGGAAATCCGAACTAAACACATTGTTTTGACTTTCAACCGTCCAACACTTCCCGAATCGGTCCATGCTGCATTTATTTCCTGTCCAATGCGTCCATACATACCTAATCCGCGAAGGTGTTTCAAGTGCCAGAAGTATGGCCATGGAACTCTGTCGTGCCGTGGCCGATCCATCTGTGCTCACTGCGCAAGCACTGACCACACCATTGACGATTGTAACAAGCAACAGGTGAAATGCCCAAACTGCAGTGGACCCCACTCTGCCTTCTCACGCGCATGTCCATCATTCAAAAAAGAAAAAGAAATAATCCAACTGAAAGTCACTGAGAACCTAACGTTCCCACAAGCACGCCTGAAGCATGCCTTGCTATCGGGCAAAAGTTACGCAGACGCAGGTCGCCGGGGGGTGGGGCGTCGTCTGGTAGATGCGGGCACCCAGTACAGCGAGGCTGACCTGGTCCCGTCGCAGCCCCCCACTCAGCAGCAGAAAGTCGCTACCGTGGCTTCTGCTGCTGCACTCCGACCTAGTGCTGGGCGAAAGGCCGCCAGCACGACTCCTGTCCAGGTCAGCGATGTTGACCTGGCCTCGTCTCAGGCACCTGTGCAACAGCAGAAGACTGCTCCTGTGGCTACTGCTGTTCCAGCTGTGCCCAGTGCTGCGGCCACGGCCTCTAGCACAAAGTCTGGTTCTGACACTCTTTCAACTTCAGAAACCGCGGTTGAGGCCATGGATGTCTCTCCAAGTACGTCTGCTCCTGAGGCATCACAGGAGCGCCGCGGTGCCACAGGTCGTGGCAAACCGACCAAACCAAAGGCCAGTAAAGTCGCTGTCCCTGGAAATGACCCCAAAACCTAAGTGAACCTGCTCAGAAGGGCCCCGAAACACGGCCTGCTAAAAAGAGGGGAAAAAACATGATCCAGAACATGATCCTTTTTTCTCTTTTGCTCATTCTCATGGCTGCTGAAAGTGTTATGTACTGGAATTGTAGGGGGTTGTTAAGAAATCTAGACGATATTTATGACATCCTCACCAATCACAAACCACAAATATTGTGTCTCCAAGAAACACGCCTGCGCCCATCACAGACAAACTTCCTAACACAGTACATTGTTTACCGTAAGGACAGACAAAATTGCATCCAGCCGTCTGGTGGTGTGGCAATAGTACTCCAAAAATCTGTGGCTTGTCAGTACCTCCAGCTACAGACGTCACTCGAAGCTGTAGCTGTCAGAGCCATAGTTTTTGGCAAACTAGTGACAGTTTGCTCTCTATACATTTCACCCGACTATCGCCTTTCCAACGTCGAATTTGAAAACCTAATCAATGAACTACCTGAACCTTACATCATAACCGGTGATTTTAATGCTCACAACCCCACCTGGGGATCTGTGCGAGCCGATGCTCGAGGGCGGCTCATTGAAAGGTTTCTCACGACATCCGGATGTTGCATCTTTAATAAGAAACGCCCCACATATTACAATTCCACACACCACACATACTCAGCAATAGACCTTGCAATTGGCTCTGCAATCTTACTGCCTATGCTTGAATGGAGTGTATTTAACAACCCGTATGGCAGTGATCATTTTCCTGCAAAACTAACTGCTGTAAACAATGACTCTCAAGGCACAGAACCACTTCGAACATTTAAATTACAAGCAGCTGACTGGAAAACATACAAAGAACTTTCCAGGCTACCCCCTACAACAATATGCCATTTAGATGTTGAAGCAGCAAGCTCACTGATTACAGCCCACATTCTTGACTCTGCTCAGAAAAGCATTCCAGAGACTACTTTTAAAACTCTCCCAAAACCCAGACCATGGTGGAATGAGGACTGCGCGCGTGCACGGTCTGAACAGAACAAGGCGTGGGCACTTTTACGCCGCTATCCCACGGCCGACAACCTTCTCAAGTTTAAGCAGGCAAAAGCTAAAGGGAAGCGTACGCGACGTATGGCAAAAAACGAAAGTTGGACCAGGTTTATATCATCTATAAATTCTTATACGGATTGTAGGAAAGTCTGGACTAGAATAAAGAAGCTAAAAGGATACAAGAGTCATCCTATTCCCCTAGTAAGTAGTGTGGGTAACTCAGTAAAAGATCAAGCAGATGCTCTTGGGAAACACTTTGAACATGTATTCAGTTCTTCACATTATACACAAACATTTTTACAGCATAAGAAGGCAGCAGAGCGTCAGCCCCTTCGTGTGAACCAACGCTCGAATGAGGGATATAATGCTCCATTTACCATGCTTGAATTGATGAGTGCACTCTCGACATGTGGTACGTCAGCCCCTGGAGCTGACCGAATCAGCTATGACATGATCAAACACCTACACAGTGAAGCCCTGCATGCAATACTCTCTCTCTTTAACAAAATATGGCAAACAGGTCGTTTTCCAAGAACATGGAAAGAGGCTATCGTTGTACCGCTTCTAAAAGAAGGAAAAGAATCCTGTCTTGCTGCGAGTTACAGACCCATCGCCTTGACGAGTTGTTTATGTAAGCTGCTCGAAAAAATGATAAATCGGCGACTATTGTACTTTCTCGAGTTTAATGGTCTGTTAGACAAAAATCAGACAGGCTTCAGGTCTGGAAGGTCAACTACAGATAGCCTGGTTGCATTTGAATCATATGTGAAAGACGCCTTCATCCATAAGCAACACTGCTTCTCTGTGTTCTTTGACATGGAGAAGGCGTATGATAGAACATGGCGATACGGTATATTGCTAGATTTGCAGTCATTTGGCCTTACTGGTAATATGCTCAACGTTATTAAGGACTATCTCTCTGATCGCACATTTCGTGTTCGTGTGGGTAATGTGCTGTCTAGAACCTTTGTTCAAGAAAATGGTGTACCGCAGGGGGGAGTGCTGAGCTACGCACTTTTTCTTGTTAAAATGAGTTCACTAAAAAATGTTCTCCCACGAACTGTCTCATACTCCACTTATGTTGATGACATTCAAGTTAGTTTTAAGTCCTGTAATTTATCGATATGTGAACGCCAAATCCAGTTAAGTGTCAACAGACTGGTTACATGGGCTGACAAGAACGGGTTTATGTTTAATGCTGATAAAAGTGCTGTTGTGGTATTTTCCAGGCGGCGTGGTGTCTATCCCCCTCCTTGTATTACATTACAAGGTCAGCCCATACCAGTAAAAAATGAACACAAGTTTCTGGGTATTTTACTTGACCACTAACTCACATTTATACCGCATATTAAATTACTAAAAATTAAATGCCTGAAAACGATGAACATTTTAAAGGTACTATCGCATCAGTCATGGGGAACGGACACAAAGTGTCTGCTTTCACTTCTAAATAGCCTAGTAAGGTCAAGATTTGACTATGGATGCATTGTATACCAGTCTGCAACCACAACAGCACTGAAAATGTTGGACCCAGTATACAACTTGGGGCTTCGCTTGGCAACAGGTGCATATCGAACAAGCCCCATTCCATCCCTTCACGTTGAATCTAATCAGTGGTGTTTGGAGTACCAGCACACTTACACAGCTCTGATGTATGCTGCAAAGATTACTTCTATAAAGTAACACCCTTTGAACGCAATTATGAAAAATAACACTAATAATAAGCTTTTTGAAAATCGACCATCCATAGCACCACCCTTCCCTTTGGCAGTGTCACGCCTCTCAAAGGACCTACAAGTTCCTCTTGCTGAAGTTTACTGCACCTCCATTAATGAGTTGGTTGCTCCGTGGGACATTTGCCCAATTCAGTGTGACATGTCTTTCAGAGAACTGCAAAAGAAAAATGTGCCAAACTTTGTTATTACTCAGCACTTTCTGTCACTCAGGGACAAATACAAGGCAGCTGAATTCTACACAGATGCCTCGAAGACTTCTGCAGCGGTGTCTTGTGCTGCAATTGGCCCCATATTCACTTTGTCCAAAACAATGAACACGAACACTAGTATATTTACTGCAGAGGCAGATGGTATCCTGCTAGCTTTGAACCACATTCTCCAAAACAAAATTAAGAGCTCAGTTATATACATAGACTCACTGAGTGTTGTTACAAAGCTTTCATCTCTGAAGGCTAGTAAAAACCCAACTTTTAATGCTGTTCTAAGAGCTCTGTACTCGGCTTATAGCCTCAAGCTTGCTGTCACAGTGTGCTGGGTTCCGGGCCACTGTGGCATTGCTGGAAATGAAGCCGCTGACCAAAGTGCTGCAGCTGCTGCCCTTCGTGAAAGCATAGATATTAAGCTGGTTCCATATGAAGACCTCAAACCTTATGTGAGAAGGAAGCTGCGAGAGCACTGGCAACAACAGTGGGATAAAGAAATAAGCAACAAATTACATGTCATTAAACCTAAAATTGAAAAACCTCCCTCTGAGAAACATGCTAGATCAATAGAAGTGGCCTTATGCAGACTTAGAATTGGCCACACACACATCACACACTCATACCTTTTAACAGACGCAAACAAGCCACAGTGCCATCGATGTGGGGGTCAGCTTTCTGTCCTTCATATGCTTATTGAGTGTGACATGTGCATCATTGAAAGGAAACGTCATTTTAATGAAGCTTACACATATAACATTCCCTTGCACCCTTCACTATTTTTATCAGACCATCCAATGTTCCCATACAAAAAAGTTTTTAGTTACCTAGCAGATGTAGACTTTTTAAAATACATATCATATAGACCATAACCTCACCTGTGTTCATTATGTGTTTTAAAACAGTGGTGGAACCTGAGACTTTACACCTTAGGTGCTTGCACTCACTGTTTTAATATGAACCTATACACCATTTATCTTAGTATACTCACTATGCTTTAATTATGGCCCTATACACCAACCCCCTGAGCAAAGTTTTTTAAACTAGTGCCTCCTTTACAAATCTTTATCATCTCTTTCATCATTGTCATGGCGCTCTTTGCCTTTGTCGGCCTTGCGCCAATAAACCCACAATCATCATCATCATTGGCGTTTTTCTTTCTTTTTTTTTTTACCCGATGAATCCAAATTCACATCCACAGGCGATACTACTCGCGCCTTTCAGCCTGAAGTAGACGCCGAATTCGCTCATGCGCAGTGCATGTCCATACTGTAACTAGGGCTATAAGGAAGCTAAAAACTTTCTAGTCCATTTGAATGCTTTCCACTATGCATAATGCCCCTTTGCACAGCCTCGTATTCCCGCGTATTTAGTGGTACCTGGTGTGAAGAAATGGTGAACGTCTGCAGATTGTCGAAATTAATGTGAATGTATCTTTATAGCTGATAGCTGTGCTTCAAACCTAAGATATTCGCATTACCCTGCTGCTGTTCATCTTGAAATTCACTCAATAAAATAGTAACCTCCACAACCGTCGTTGGACCGCAACTTACCTGTGGCCAGTTCATCTCGTACAACTGTAAGGTCATTCATGTCAGGCAGCGCGTGTGCCATTGTTTCGCAATGAATTGATTAAGATTATGGCCGCCAACTATTGTTCCGAAGGTGCATATTTTCAAAACACGCAAGTTCGAAGGTCAACTATTTCAGGAAGATGAGGATGCTATGTTTTCTGCTAACCTTGAGCTATGATGGTGTTGTTTACATATTGCAGCGCTATATGCTTGACAATCGAGCAAGATATATGATTTATTGTCGGAAGTTCTCCGAGCAATTCGTAACAGGGCTGTTTTTACCATCGAGTCGCTCGGCAATCGCAAAACGAAATAACGAGGCTACTGCCAAACTGCGAGGTTGTCTGTTCTCTCTCGAAACTTCAGGTTCACTTAGGGAATGTGAAAGATGTCCGTGGAGGACGCTGTTGGTGAATTCGAGAGTGCAAGGCTAAAATTAGGACACCTTGTCTCAACGCCTTCATTTAATTGTGCGAGTGAGTGAGTGAGTGAGTGAGTGAGTGAGTGAGTGAGTGAGTGAGTGAGTGAGTGAGTGAGGGAGCGAGGGAGTGAGGGAGTGAGTGAGTGGGTGCACGTTGAGTGGGTGGGTGCACGTTGAGTGGGTGGTTCAGTGAGTGAGTAGGTGGGTAGGTGGGTGGTTGGTTGGTTGAGTGAGTAGGTGGGCGGCTCAGTTGGTGAGTGGTTGAGTGAGCGAGCTAGCGAGGAAATTGTGGTGCACAATGAAGTGTTGAACGTCGCTAAACGGTCACGGCGTGCGTAGCACACGCGGCATACTAGAGAGAACAAGTGGTGAATGCAGTGTCGTTTTCTAAAGTTTCTTTCGGCCAGTCTTGTGTTTTCTTCGGGACCAGCAAGAGAAAATTGCGCACGTTACCACGACTTCGCCTCGTCTCGCAGGATTCAATACGGACCTGACCGCTTGTACATTACACGGACGTATTTCCTGTATCCGGAGTTTGTGTGACAGCCTGCCACTACACACTTGCGTCGCGTATAAAACGCGTATCCAGTCACTCGACAGAACCAACAGCTGTCTATACATTACCACGACTTATTCCCACTTCGTTGTCTACAATATATCAACGCAGTCTTCCTCGGGGTCACAGAGGAATTCAGTGTGGACCTGGCCGCTCGTACATTACACGGACGTATTTCCTGTATCCGGAGTTCCTGTGACTGTAGGCCACTATACGCGCTTCGCGTTTAATGCGCGACCGAGCCCGGCAGCTGTTACGTCCGCAAGCGCGAGAGACGGCGCAGCGCGTTCGCAGCAGGGGCCGCGACTCGGGGCTAGGAATGCAGCTTCGCTGTTCGCGACGTCGCGAGACGAGCCGGAGCCCCTCTACAATTGGCGCTCGGAGCTTCTCACCTGAGCACGCACAAGCCGCCTGTGTATACACACACGAGCTCGCCCCCTCAAGGGCGGAAAGCAACGCGGCCAGCAGCCAGCGAGCCTTCGCGACAACAGCTGGTCGGTTGGTTCGCCTGCTGCGGCCGTGTGACGTAGTGGCAGGGTGGACGAATGCGTCGTTTTTCATTTAGAAGAGGAGGAGGAGGGTTCGGTTGCTGCCGCAGCTGCGCGCGCGGGAAACGGAAAAGGTTGCGGCGTTGCATGTTACGTTACGTGTTACGGCGCGCGACATTTTGGCTGGTGGAGACGAGCCGCGGTACTTAGGAAATTCGACGAATTGCACATGTGCCGCTGCTTCCTGCGAATTGTGAGGCATGGGCACGCTTTTGCTGCTGTTCTTGTTGTTTCGGGCGGCTGAGCGTGCGGTGTATGGAAGCGGCCTGTGATAGACTAGCGATCCCGTCACCGAAACTAACGCCTGTACTTACTTCACATTCCTGCTAATTAAGCAATAGAATGCGGGGACAGATTTGAGGGAGGCTAATTCCGAGTACGTCCCCTTGCTCCGTTATTTCGGTTACGGCACCGATGCTAATTACGACAATAAATTGATGTGGTTGCAAGCTCGCAGGAAGCATCTGACAGTAAGCTTGGTTGAGGCGAGGCGTTGGAAACGGCGCTGATATGCCGTTTCCCGCAGGAGATAACCTCTGCCGCGGCTTGTAGCTCTTATCGCTAAGGCGCCCGCGGTAATATGCTGCGCGAAGCTATTACGACGGGCACGTATGCGCCGACACTTTCGCTGCCCGAGATAAACAAAAAAAAAACAAAAAAAAAAACAACTGGTGATTCACTGCATGGTGCGTGGTCGAGCCGCTATTTCCGTATCTCGTACCCTACGTAAGGCTGTGGTATTAGCTGTAATAGCCAAGCTTAGCTGGCAGTCTATCCGGTCAAACGCGTTACATATCTTTTATGGGGCGAAATTGTTTTATTCTTTCTAAAAATGAAATCACCCCTGGTGCAGCAATGACAACTTTTCTGTGTGTTTCAATTCATGCGTAACGTTGAGGTGTCATCATAAATCACGGACGTAGTTGGGCGAGTTGGTAATCTCATATAAACGGACAAGACAAAGTACGTAATTGCATAGTCCATTCATTCGCACTGTTTCATCCCTTGTCGCCACTTAAAAAAAACTACGCCATAACGCATATAGCGGTTCAAATTGAATTAAAAATCTGTTTCAAGAAACATTGGGTAAAGCACAAGAGTGTGTTCAGGCGGGCATGTGTGATGAAGTACGTAAAAGTACGTAACGCTTGGATGATTAGTTGCCAAACATATATAAAATAATTTCTTAATAGCTAGCGTTCTGGCACGTGTTTATCAGTGACGCGGCGGCAACTAAAACCGAAACTAGACCAACTGAAAAAAGTTCGGAGCAAGGCTCAGAATACTGCCGCCTTTTTTTTTTTTTACTGCTGTTCTACCGAAAAATTGGCGCTTCACCGATGCTTGGGAAAGTCGCAAGAAAAAGGCTGATAAACGTAGCAGAAAATTTTGAAAAGATAACCCCTAAACGGCCGTCCAGAAGCGACTAGCCAGCGCGGACTTGCGGGCAGACGGCCGCCGTGTCTGCCTGCCGCCGGCGGCAAGCGGACGCGACAGATGCGCGATTGCTGACGAGATTCGGTTTCGTTTCTGTCGCGCAGGTCACGTGACTGCAGCCGATGACGACAAGTTCCTGCGTGACGTGACGGAAGTTAGGCTTATCGCTCAGCTGTGCGAGGAGGTGGGGGCAGTGTTGCTCGGGAAAGTTTTTCACGGCGAGCGTGCCCATCCAAGAGCGTAAATGAAGAGGTCCGGGCGTCGGAGGAAGATGTCGGCTAATTTGCCCGGCGAGTTCGGCAAGTTCGCCAAGAACAGCAAGTACCTCCGGAGAATATGGAGGGACACGAAGGCTTCGCTCGACGACATCGCCAAGTGCGGCTACTTCAGCGAAGGTAAGTGCAGCTATGCAGCGTCAACCAACCACCTGTTCTCGCTGTTTTTCGCCCCGTGTTTTCGCTGTTTTCTGCTCATTTAGATCGTACTCGTTACGTGCTCTGAAATCGCTAATACTCGACTGTAACGCAGCAATCAACAACGCTTGTGCTGGTTGGGCTTTTTTTGCTTGTTTCTTGGAAATTTTGTTCAGCTGGCTTCGTGACGTTGTGTCGTGGACAGCCAATCACCCGTGCCGTCCGGTATTGCGTGAATCCTCGGGCGGCATTCTTTCTTGCTTCGTTTTCATTTTCAAGCTGTCGCCGCTTCTCCTAGAAGTGGTCGGTTGTGTTTTCGTGCCATAAACCGTTATCTCGGGGCCCCGCCGCCGCGGCCTGCCTTCTTTTTACAACCGACGTTATTTGACAACAGAAACGCAAGTGAGAGTCGCGCCTTCCAGACAAAACACGAGCGACATGCAATTGCCGTCACGAGTTTTGACGCGACTAAGACGACGGCGTATAAAATGACGTCTAATTTCGGACGATGCGGAACTGCGCGGGTGGGCACTTTTTTCCGTAGACCCTCTTCCAAATTCCGTTTTCCATTCAGAAGTGGAACGGCTCTTGTGCGGGCGTATTCAAGCACTGTTTCACTCGTGTGCGCGCATAAAGGAGCCGCGTATGTTCTTGGTCACGAGCCCTTGAGCACGCATTCATTTTTTTCTTTCTTTACGTTTTTCTTCAATTTTTCTGAGCACCTGCTACGCTTTCGCAGTTTCCTTTTCGCGTTGTAATAGCTTCCGCATTCTGACGCAGCTGTTGTCTTGCGTCATGTGTCGTACCTAGCGGGCTTCGTGAAAAAAAAAAAAAAAAGCATGTAATGTGGTCATGCGAGCGCATGCGATTAATCCAGTGCGCTTAAAAATGCCCCATCGAAGAATGAGTAGTCGCACGCGCTGATCATCTCTCGGCGCATGACGGCGCACGTGGGATCGACGTATCCTCGCAGCTTCCGGAGGGAAAAGCGGTGCCCATATCTGGTTAGAACTGGCCGCGAACGGAAGAATGCCGGGATATTTGGGTGGGAAGGCCCCGTCCTCACTAATCTGACCGCCCGTGTCTAATCCACGTAAAGATCTCGCAGTTTCTAGCTGGAGACGTGACCTCTTAGCAATCGCCAGCCGTCGTGACTTGCTGGTAGTCTTGCCGCAGGCGGCAAGAGTACCGTTTAGTGACGTTTAGCGCATTTTAGCAGGAGTAGAATGGCTCTTATTGCTACGACGAATCATTTTGTACCACTGACACTGTGATCTGCCGAGCCTGTTAAGACCTCCCTTAAGCGAGAAACTTCAGCTTCTTGGCACTATATCCAATCAAATGTGTAATAATGAGTTTGAAATCGGTGTTTTAGAACATTCCTTTAAACGATTCAGAACAGTTTCGTATTGTTGCATTGTTTTTCTTTCTTGGTTACAGCAGTGCATGCTATCTTACGAGTGCAGTCATTGATCTGTGCATTGTTTTTCTTTCTTGGTTACAGCAGTGCATGCTATCTTACGAGTGCAGTCATTGATCTGTGTAGTGCTTGATTACAGTGGCACATGTGGTTTGGCCCCAAGTGCAAAGGTCAAGACATTGTGTGGCCCTTGGGCTTTATCATCTCTCAGCGTGCTGTCAGAAAATATCAAAGGCAATCCCAAACCCACAGCTCGACAGTGTGTGTGCAATTTTCTGTGTAAAAATTGGAATCGGGCAACTAGGACGCGTTCAAGCAGAGTCTGGAGATTTGGTGGCGCATCTCTCTAGACAACCGGCCAAAGCGTTGAGTGACTGGTCGAAGTACGGTCAGTCTCTTTGAGCAGCAAGAACCACGCTCATTCCTTTTTGTTCATTGGTGTGTGTAGTGTGCTTTTTTGTCAAAAAACATTTTTTTGGCTAGGCCACAGTATGTGTGAAAGCCACACTAGAAGCCGTCCGTTACAAAGGCAACAGCCCCATCCATCCTGTGTCACAGGCAAAGCAAAAATTGTGGATAACATATGGCATACACAGATGGATTTCGAACATACTTCAGTCACACTTTGAACATTTCTCTTTTAATGTTATGAGGTTGAACATCATAAGTGGTGTCGTTATCAAATCCAATGTTTTGAAGTTGATTTTAACGAAGCTAACCTGGATGTGTTTAGGTATGCGCGCAGACCTACAATGTGTTGTTGTTGATTTAGGTCTGCACTTGTCACCCAGCAGCCTTCATGCAAATGCATTTGGGCGTTGCAGTACCATAGCGTTGTGAGAGTACTGCCTGTCTCGAAACATCACTCACCCCCTGTGGGGTTAAATATTCAACTTACTTAAAGACCGCAAAGGTAACCCAACCCCTAAAATCTGTGGCTTTGGCATCAATGAGTCGACAAGATAAACACAAATCATCTATTCAAGCATTAATGTGGTCACTTATTTGTCCTTTCCGCACTTGAGCAGGAAGTTCGCCTGTCTGGTACTTTTTCGTGATATCTCTGCAGTGTTGGTTGGCGGCGCGGCCACTTTTTTTGTAATTTTCTGCACCCGACGAGACATTTCGCCAATCCCAAATTTTTCACTTGGTAATCTCTGTACACCCGCCCAATTTTTTACCAATATCACGGGAGCGTCGACCGTTCGGACAATCAGCGCCGCGTGATGGAGTGATACAGCAAACTCGTCGAGAATAGCCGCATGCGCACTAAGCAAAGGCCGCTGCTGCCGTCGTCTGCTACGCTGTTCCAAGAACAGACGGCCGCCCCGAATTGGGTTATTCGCTTATCACACTGCCTGCCATACTCGAACTTTTTCTTCAAGACCATCCGCGGGGCGCCAACTGAAAACGGAGTAATCTGCCTTGCCGATCGAACCTTGCGCTGAACAAACCTTGCGTTTGGCAACGCTGATTACTGTGTGTTCAGTTGGCACCACGTGCAAGGTCTTGAAGAAAATTGAGTATGGCAGGCAGTGTGATGAGCGAAGAACAAAATTCGGGGGTGGCTGTCTGCTCTTAGAACAGCCTAGCAGAGGACGGCAGCAGAGACTTTTGCTAAGTGCGCATGCGGCTACTCTCAGTTTGCTGTATCACTCCATCACGCGGCGCTGATCGACCGAACAATCGACGCTCCCGTGATATTAAAAAAAATTGGGTGGGTGTACTTTGCGTTGGTGTTCTTTCGGAACTTCACGGTAGTTCTTTTTTGGCTGCGTGAATATAACCTGCAACTACCGAGCGTGTTTCTGAGACAATTCTGTTGTGTCATAAAACGTAAGTGCTGTGCTCTATAAAACAGCATTTGAGGGGGCAGGTGTGGATTTTTTGGAGCTTACCTTTGCTCTGGCCTAAAACATCATTCAAGAATTGTAATAGGGTGACTTTCATTCTGGCATCTCGCTTTCTTCTGTGGCGAAAAAAGTTAATTTAGTGCTTCCCTGTTTACTTCTTATCCGTTGCTTCTAGTGGTGCAATAGTAATCACTGGTAGGCAGACCTCCCCACCATCTAAGATTAATGAGCTGTTATGTTAACCCTTTCCGTCCAATCGGAACTCATTAAAGGTGAACATTTTCAAAGACCTTAAAAAAAAAATAGCTCTTGGGGTGAATTGATAGCCACATGACACCTTTTATAGGGAAAGTCGTTGCTAAAAAAACTGTCAGGTGCATGCTTTATCTACCTTACTTATACTGCTTAAATGGCCACTTATTTGAATTGGCTGTCTTATTGGTTGGCCCTGTTCAACCAGTTCAACAGTTGACCTCCATTATTGGCTGTTGAGTTGTGGAAAAAAGTGTACTGCAATCCAGCTCACTTCTCCGAAACAAAGCTGCCTATGTGAGCACCAGTAATGGTGCTCACATGAGCATCTCAAAATGTAGAAGTCGGCAGTGTGTCGCAAAAATGTACGAGACAAACGGAAAGAACTACAACAGACGAGGTGAAGCGCAAACAGTGATTGTAATGAGAGTAATGCGAACAGCACTGCCAAAGTCGTAGCAAGTTTCCCAAGGTGGGTGTACATTCAGTTAGACCTGTGATGCTGGTTTGCGAGCTTACCTGAGGGTCTCACTTAAACACCACATCAGTTGGCTACCCGTGGCATAGCCAATTTTCTTTCTTTTTTTGTTTTTGAAGGGGTGGGAGGGGGGGGGGGGTGTTCTATGCCACTGGTAAAAAAAATAGAGCCTGCACCTAAACGATATCTCGGCCATTTTTCTGATTTAATAAAGCTGAAAGGCTTGTTGTTACGTTCACTGAAATAGCTATTAAAAATACCTGTGCACACAGGGCTCTGAGAAATCATTTTTTTTCTAGGGGAACCAACACTCTCCTTATATTTGTTTTTACATTATGTATCGAGGTGGCACATACATAGCCGGAGGGACCCCCCTTGCTAACCCCTGTTGGCTACAATTAGTGAGGGATAAGGTGTGAAGATAAGGTGGTCCAAGTCTTACAAGTTATCAGTTTATTGGTGGAGGCTACTGTCATTGTGGTTTTACAAAGCTCCTTCCAGCATTTGAATGGAGTCTCGAGTAAATTCTAAGAGGAAAGATGTCTGTTTCCTGTCAAGTAGGAGTGGCATTGCCCCCTGGGCTGCTAGATGTCGTGGTAACTGTCGGCGACCGCCCTTGCCCCGTGCTGCCGCATAGCTCTTCTCAGCATTCGTGGGGGTTTCCCGGGTAAATCCAAGAGGGATGGCCTACCTGCAAAAACCTGAACTTTGCATTCCGCTGTTTCTGCCAGCTGTTGTGGCAACTACCTGCCGCAGTGGGTAAGGCACCCACCGTGGTGGCTAAAGTGTTGTGCTGCTGAGCCTGAGGATGTGGGCTCGATTCGCGGCCGCGGTGGCAGCTTTTCTGATGGAGGCGAAAAGCAAAAGCGCCTGTGTGTTCGAGATTTTGGCGCACGTTAAAGATCCCTAGGTGGTCAAAATTAATCCGGAGCCCTCCACTACGGCACGCCTCGTCGCCTGCGTTGCGTCGGCGCGTTAAACCATACAATCAATCATATCAGTGGCTAAGGCATTGTGCTGTTGAGCCCAAGGATGCGGGTTTGATTCCTGGCCCCAGTGGTTGCTTTTCAGATGGAGGTGAAAAGAGAAAATGCCCTTTTGTTGAGCTTTTTTCTGGGCACGTTAGAGATCCCCAGGCGGTGGAAATTACCCCAGAGTCCTCCACTATGGCACGCCTCATGGCTTAGCTTAAGTGTGTTAAACACCACAGTCGGTCTGTTGTGCCAGCTCTGGGTGACCGGCCTTCCCCTCTCTCCTGCAGACCAGCTGGCCCAGCTGAAGCTGAACGAGGCGGACGACCGGTTCATCTCCAGTGCGGTCACCCAGCCTGTGGCCTTAGTAGTCCTGGGCCACAGCTGCTGGGCCAAGGCGCGAGTGGTCAACGAGCTCTTCGGGCAGTCCGTCCTGCCGGTCACCTCGCCCGTGGGTGATGAGAGCCAGCTCACTTGGAGGATGGTGGGTGCCGCTCTTTTTGAGAACAGGGTTCTTCTGTATACACCAGTGACAAAACTCTGCTTTGGAATCCAGGTTGGGCGAGCACCCAGGCTTCGTTGTAGCTAAGGGGCAAGTGTTCTGGGCCCTAGGTGCTAAGTGTACCTAGGGGACAAAAAACTACTTTTCTACATATTTCCTAATAACACAACCTCATAAAACGAGTGCGGCGCACTGGGCAAATTGGTGAATGGTCATGGTGAAAACAGCACATCCAAGACGTGTTTTCCCTTCTGTCTTCGTCTTGGATGCGCTGTTTTCACCATGAACATTCACCAACTTGCCCAGCGCGCCGCACTCATAAATGTTATTTCAAGTACAGTGGGCCCTTTTCTGTGTGTAAACTTCAAACAGTGCCGTGTTTCTGTTCCCTTTTCTCTTCATCTTGGATGCGCTGTTTTCACCATTAACCTTATAAAAATTGGTAATGTTTACTGATTTTTCTGTGGTTTTTTTTTTCTTTGACTTCGGCAGCAGCCACAAGTACTTGAGTACTGCAACTTTCTGCAAGCAGATGACAGGGTAGTCAATTTGCCGCATGCTTCCCCCCTAGCAGATAGGCAGCGTGTATCAAAAGCCACCGACCTGCTTTTGATACACGGGGCCTATGGGGAGTTTCACAACTGGTGTGCATTGAGTAACTTCGTATGAGACGGTTTGGACACAGCAGTGTAGGTTGGTTTTTCCGGAGATTGTCGTGTGACCGTGGTCGCTTCTTCTTTGTCGCCTTCTGCAGGTGCGCTTCTCGGCGGGCAACCAGACAGAGATCAGCCTGGCCCTGCCCAACAGCTTCGAGCTGGTGGAGCACCTGGCAGCGTACGACCAGCCCTGGAGGACCATTCCACGGGCAGACCTCGAAGTTGAGGTGGGTGATCGTGCCTCTTCTCACATTCAAAGAACCTTCCCCCTGTTGTGGGATGAGAGTGAGTTAGGCTTCAACACAGACTAGACCATGAGTAGAATGTTTTGCGTGAAAGCTGTGTGCGTACACGTGTGGTGTAGTAACATAAACTACTTTACACAGGGCGCAGTGCAAAGGGATCTTTGTCAAAGCAGCGTGTGCAGAGACTTGACTCTGCATGAAGGCGGTAATTTGGGCTAGTTGGTGTATATTCATCACAATTCAAAAGTGCTAATGGAATTCAAAACAGAGGTAATAGAATTCATAGGTGGTGTGATGTGGGTTCGCTTGCTTATGAGTTGGTTCGTTTGGTGTTCGACTTCATTTTGGAAACTTCGTGTTCCCCCATTGTCATCAGATGGAGGGGTGCATTTTCTGCCTAATTTTGCATGACCATGCACCCTTCTCCAGATCCAAACTTCTTCGAGCGTGCCGGAATGGCAGTCTCAAGACATCGGCTTCTTAACACAAGGGACTCGGGGTCGATTCCGACCACGAGAAGTGCTTTAATTTTTCTTCACTTCACCCGCAATCATCATTGTCGTCAGAGGTTTGCTTTCCTGCAGTGCATTTTGGGTAGACTACAGTGCATAAGTGAAATGCTGAAAGCTTCGCTTTAATAAATACAACAACCCCTCTCCTTCTCGTCTCAATCAGGGTGAAGCCCGCAAGGACCCGGCCCTGAGTGCAGCGGTGCTGGAGATTCGCATGAAGCACCCGCTGTTGCGTGACGAAGTGCACGTGGTGGCCACCCCGTGCAACGACAGCCTTTCCTTCGAGCAGACCTACCGGCGGGCCATCGAGGGCTGCACCCCGCTGCTGCTCTACGCCTTTGCAGAGGAGGCCCTCACCGAGAAGGTGAGCGAGTTGTTGGGAGGGCTTCTGCAAAGACTACGATGCCGACCGGGGGAGGTGGCTGTTTTAGCGCCTCACGGCATGTGCAGCAATGCGAGGAGTAGCACTGTCTCGAAATTGCAATACTCCTCAGCATTTTCTGACTGTTTCCAGGATGTGCTGTCGCTCTTGAAAATCTGCTCTTGCTTCTTCACTTGTTCTCAGTGCATGGATCTCTTAATTCACCCACCGTATTTTTGCGCATATAACCCGCACCAAAAATGCGAAAGTTTCTGTGTCAAAGTAGGGGTGTGGATAATACGCGGGGTTTTTCCTTTAGTGCAGCTTCACGGCAACGTGCGTTGGGCCGTGAAGCTGCACTGCATGTTGTGCCGTTAAGACGACCTCATGTACAACAGTGAGGCCTGCAGCTCAAGTGATAGCTCCAGCGAGAGCAGTGACACTGAGTGAATTTTGACTTTTTGCTTCCAGAGTCAGTGTATTCTACTTGCTAAATATGTGCTTTTTCTGTCTACATAGTGCATGATGTGTTGCTTGAGCAGTAGGTTTGGGGCAGCCTTTCCTGTATCAAATGTGCGGGAAATGCGCGAGGATTTCTTTCTTTTCCGGCGGGCTGAATGTGGGGGTGCAGATTATATGCAGGGGCGGGGATACGCACGAAAATATGGTCATCTTGTACAGGCATTCAAAATGCATTGCGAGGCATTTTCTTTGTTTCGGCCACAGAAGCTGCTATACTCGGTTACAAGCCAAGAACGGCACCACCTCATGTAGTGTATCACTCCGCCAAAGCGCCGGACCCGTGACGTCAGTGCGCGCGCGTTTTGAAAGGGGTTTGCTATGAATGCGTGATATCGTCTGCCTTGTCTCACGCAGTTTGTTCGTCGTCACTGGAGTCGTTTATAAGAATATTAAGTCCAAAAAATCACTGGAATGGCTCACGCCATGTTCAAAATATTCCCAGTAACGCCCTACTTGCGCCGCGCGGAGAAACATCCGGCTACGGTGATAAGGCACAGCGGCAACTTCTGGTGCCGTTCTTAAGTTGTCACCGAGTATAGTCAGTTTTCCTTAATCTCCTCCGAAGCCAGGAGGCATTCGTGGCAGTAGCGATGTCATGGTCATGGGTCATGGCTACGTTTGCTGTCATGGCCATTGACCCTCACTAAACACTTCGGTTGTCTAGCTCAGAAATAGTCAAACAATGGCATCGATGGGGCATTGGAAATGGCCACATGATGGTGGAACGAAGAGCTGAGCGAGACCTTTATCCGGCAAGGGGAGTCGATCAACGGCTTACAGTGACATTTGTGATGATGATGGTGATGATATGCAGATATTGCTGTGCGGTTGAAATCCTTTGAACGTGGTTTTTGGTTTTGTTGCAGGAGCTCTCGGACCTGTATGAGCTGAAGAGGCTAGCCCCCAAGACCCCCGTGCTGTTCATCCGTGCCAACATGCCGGCCACGTCGGAACTGACAGAGTCGGAGCAGCATGCCCGCAGTTTGCGCAATGCTCGGCTCGCGGAGAGACTCCAGCTGACTGGCTGCTACGCCGACAGCGAGAGCAGTGCCAGTGAGGCGACGCAGGCAGCCGACACCCCCATGCAGACAGAGGCAAGCGAGATTTCTCCCGGCTCTCGTCTCCCCTTTTAAGGCGGGAGCTTTACTAGTGGGACCAGTTGGTTGACCGAAAAGCTCTGATAGGATCTTTAAACATGCGGCGTGTGCGTGAAACTGGGCTTCCACCGTGTCAAAACAGTTACTTGAGAATTGCAAAAAGGGGACTGATTCTGTATAAGACAGTACACGCATTGATCATAAAGGAGTACAGTGGTGTACCTTTATCTCATAAACCACGTATACATTGAGATCATTTGTAGATGCATTTACTTAAATCAATGCGCGAAAAATCATCCCATGGGTTCGTTCTTCGTTTGCGATTTGCGTCTCTGAAGGTTTGACTATCAACTGAATGCACTTTCAGCGAAGGTTGAACACATTTTTAGCTTTTTGCACTTCCCTCAACTTTCTTTAGGAAGAGCTGGTAATGTTTTTTCAGAAAGCATTGCATGTTCTTTTTGTAGGCCCACAGGTGAAAGCCATAATGGAAAAGCACTGCTGAAAAGGGGGCATTGAAACTGTTTCTTCTGTGCGCTTCCCTACTGTCCCACCTTCCTTTCGCAATCTTCAAAAGCACTATTAACCAATTGGAAGGTGAGCTGCAGACCAGCTGTGCAAAGCAGGAGCCTTTCCGTAAAGGGCCATTTTGGATCGTGCTAACCGTGGTAGGCGTAGTGCTGCCTGTAGGAAAGCCCCCACGTGGTAGCCACATTGGAAAATAACCACTAAAATGTAATTCTCCCTAGAATTTTAAAAATCCAAGGTAGTCTAAAACCAAAAGTAATCAGCAAGCATTCATTATGGTGCTTTAGCGGTGCTAAATACAAACGTTCAGTCAGTTCGCGTTGCTGTAACATTTTCTTTTTCTTGCATTGTGTTTGTAGTGTTAGTAGTAAAGGTGTACTGCTCTACTGGTGCTGCTTGCCAGCTGTTGTGTAGACCTAAATACTCTGCAATGTGAACTGCAGATGAATGCAGTGTATGGTAGAAATGCATCTTACTGCACTTTGTACAGTAATAGACTTGGCGATGTAGTAAAGACGTCGGTGCCACCTTCTGCTACAGTGGTGTGGTCAAGTATGGGTGCCGTCAGAAGTAACTGGAGCACGGGAGCTGTGGCCGAACCACATAGGAGCGCCGGGTAGCTGCACCGGTGGCAAACGAAAGGGCGGGAACACGCATGCACACCTCCCGATGGCGATAGCCAACCTGTACATCTCAACACTTCTTTTAACCCAGCTTCTAGCGTTATTCATTGCATACTGGTCTCAGCGATGGTGCTGATAGCATACACATCTAAAAATTTAAAAAAAAGAAAACCTGTCACTGCAGATTCCTGTGAGTGCCGCTTCTCCGGCAGATCGTGTGCGCTAAAAGTGTGCCAAAGATGTTGTCAGGTGTCTCTGCTCTCAGTGCCATTGTTGAGACCAGTATGCTGCGAAGAGTGCTCGAAGCCGGATTAAAAGAAGTGTTTTGAGGTGTATAGGTGGGTTATCGGCATCGGTAGGTGTGCATGCATGTTCTCGTCCTTTCGTTTGCCGCTGGTGCAGCTACCCGGCGCTCCTATGCAGTTCGGCCACAGCTCCCGTGCATTACTTCTGACAACACTTGTACATCCTGGTAGGAATGCTGAGTACACCGCCCTGTTCCTCCCCTCTGACCTTGTGTGGGTGCCCCCCTTTGTCTGTGTGTTGTGCTCCCTCAGGAGGCGCCCACCAAGTCCGTGATCACGCTGCCAGTGACTGCCCAGCAGCAGCTGTACAATCTCGGCTACATCTCCAAGCACTTCCTGCCGGAGAAGCGGCCCGACCGGCGGCGGCCCAACCTGCGCTGCGCCAGTGGCTGCGCGGCCAGCTCCGAGCTCATCGAGAACTTCGACGACTTTGCACAGTGAGTAACGGAGTCAGTGGCGTGCAAGGAGTGGCTGCCCACCCGCCGCGGTGGCTCTGTGGCTAAAGCACTGTGCTGTTGAGCACAAGGACACGGGTTCGATTCCCGGCCGCTTTTCTGATGAAGGCGAAGGGCGAAGACGTCCGTGTGCACGAGATTTCGGTGCACGTTAAAGATCCCGAGGTGGTCAAAATTAATCCGCAGCCCTTCACTGCAGCGTGCCTGATCGCCTGTGTAGCGTCGGCGCGTTAAACCCTACAATCAAATCAAGTCAATTTACGATGAAAAACTGGTGGGCGAAACTGGCTGATGAGTGAAATAATTTCTGTTAAAGAATAGGTTTGCGTGAGATTGGGTCACCCTGGCCTGCTTATGTTGTAATTATCTGACAAGAGTATTCGATTTCCAAGTGCACCAATTATTGCTTCTAACTGCTCTCATTCGGCTGGTACAGGGAAAGCCATCTGTCGTTGGCTTTGTGTTGTTAGAAACTGTTCCCTCTTCCCACGTGCACATTCCAGAAACAATATAGGCGAGCTTTGGTATGCAAGACTGCAGCTTCCCATTTGTATTTGTGGTATGCTACTGCAACGCTAGTCTGAACTGTCGGAACCTTGCTCCTTTGTACGCGTTCTGTATTTGGCTTCCTTGCTCTTACTTTCCTGTCTGTGCGTTTCTTTCTCTCTTTCTCTCTCTGCTCGCATTCTGCCTGCTTCTTCAGCCAAGTCAGCAGTAAGTCTACAAAAGAAAACGTTCGTGCTTTGGATGCTAGACTACTAGACTTCACTCCAAGCTTTGCCCACTTGTATATGGAAGACAGTATTGTGCTAATTATCGATCGACCATGTCAAGAAATTTATAGGCATGGAAATGAATAACCTAGTGGCCGAGTCAGTAAGGGGGGGGGATGACTGAAGTTTTCTGTCTGGCTTGCCAGGTGCTGAGGAAAAAACACCTGCATGCTCAGTATAACTGCATCGTAACCAAAATAACTGCGGGATAACCAGGAATGGTCAGGCGCATTGACTTGCTTTTGCATGATACCATAATGCACTTACCATTGCATGTAAATGTAGTTATCAAATTGCATCCTCCTTGTAGTACGCAATTTGGTAACTACCCTTACCCTTTGGTAAGTGTTCATGGTTTTGCTTGCCTTGTGGCTGGTTTTGTGCCATTCTTACACTGTTGCAACATGCTTCAGTGGCAGTATGCAGAAAAAAGAACTCGGGAGCCCATGAATAATTCACGTGGCATCAATCATAGCTTGATTGTGGGGTTTCTGGAATATGGTTTTCTACTACTGCAATCCCACACATCTTTCTTTTGCTGCTGTTCTTGCTGCTTTAATTGTAGCAAAGCATCTTGGTAGGCTGCGTTCTACCTGACAATACAGTGGTCCTCTCAAGACGGTGGCCTTGAAGCACCTGCCTTGTATGGTCCCAGTAGGACTGTGGCTTCTGCAGGGTTATGGTCTTGAAGGACTCTAGTGTCGGGCTCTAGTGTATGACTCTAGTGTATGACTCTAGTGTTGGAGGTCCGTGGTCGTCCCTACTGAAGTGTTATCCAGACTCCACTGCGACCCTGACTGAAGCGGTTCTCCTTCCCTCTCCCCTTGTTGCAGCAACGCGTGCCTGTTTGTGCGGAGTGCCCTGCAGTCGCTGCTGGTGAGTGCGGCCTCTCTGCTGAACACGACCCACCTGCACTGCCTGCGGACGTTCATCCTGACGGCGTTCGACATGACGCGCGACATGATGATCACGCCCAAGCGGCTGGCCTACGCGCGCAAGCAGGAGACCGGCCTGTACCACGCCCTCATGGAGGTGGCCAGCCACAAGCAGGAGGAGATCCGGCAGCTCATCGTCGGCGCCATCGAGGGCATGCGCGCAGAGGTGCTCCAGAGGGCCGCTGACTACCGCTTCGAAGGTACAGCTGCAGAGGACGCTGCTCACATTCACTTGGAGTGATCAGCTTTTTTAATGGGCCCTCGTTTAAATTAAGGGAGGTTACCTCATAAGCCACGTTTTAAATTATGTGTAATCGTTTGCTGTGTGCTACGTTCCGCCTGCAAATTTGATAGCTGCCCTCTTACATTACACCGTGTACGAAGCTGTAGTGGCCTTTGTCTCGGTGTGCGTAAAGTGCCACAGTTTAGTAAGGCTTTTGTTCCCACCATCAGTAGGATCTCCCGAATTGTTGTAAGTGAACACGGTCTTCCCTTTCCCCTTCCAATACTACCAGGGGTGATAGTGGACGAAGGGGAGCAGGCCTCCCCGCCCACGGCCAGCGCCCTGCAGATGTGCACGGCCCAGATTCAGGACCTGGTGCTGGGCATGCTCAATGCCGCCGTGGCTGAGAAGCTCGTCGGCTCTGTCAACTGCCTCCGCGAGAGCTTCGTCGGTGAGTGAGCAGGACCTGTGCTTCATCTGTGGTGTCCCATGGGCTTCTAATGTCATCCGATTCCATTCTTTGGCCCCCCCAAATTTCATCTCATCTCATCTCTCCTCCTGGCTTTTTTTCTTCTCATTGTCACGTGATGATGGGGAGGTGTAGATGGATGCAGGAAAGCCGTTGACAGGTTTAACAGAACACGCATTTAATGCACACACCTGTAAATCCCTAAGGCAAACCACACTAGCTACAAACAGCACCAAACCAATCAACCATCAAACCCCTAACTAAATATCCTGAAATACAATTCACACTAAAAGCAAAACGTCTCCACAATGAAGTTTCTACACAATTCTTTAAAATACACTCATTAACTAACAACACTGTCCTAAGACAAGTGTCTACCACAACTACTTTCTAGTTGTGTCCTACGACGAGTGTCCCTAATGGACTGGCCTACCCCGGTCGTTGGCGCTGAAGTGTCACACCCTTGCGTGGCCGTGATGCGGTGGTAGCTGTTGTCTCTCGCCGTGATGGCAGCGGCGCTGCGCGCGGTCGTCGTGTGGACGGGGTTGGCACTGCGCGTCCTACAGTAGTTCCTCGGTGGTTACCCCCATGGTAGCTGCTGCCACTGGAGGTCCCAGGTAGGTCCTGGAACAAACGTAGCCCTTCGGGGCCGTCGAAGCGATGGTCGGCGGAGCGTGGATGCTGGCTGCAGGTGCCCGACCATCGCCGCTGGGGCCATGAATACGCAGGTTCGCGGTGTGGCCAGGACGCCGCAGCCGATACAAGGTCGGCCCGCACCTGCCCAGGCCTGGTAGGCATAGTCGGTGACCTCGCTGCGTCCCCCTGGCTCGTTCCTTGAAGCTCGCGTGCTCCTCTTGCCTCGTGGTTTCTTGCCTCCCCCCTTCTCCTTGTCTGCCCCGCTTTTAAACCCTCTGGTCTCTACACGGCACACTCTGATTGGCTGTCGGCCTTTTCTTGTCCATATTTGGTATCACGCCGTTTGTCTCCTGCGTGGCGTTCTTTGATTCACGCGAGTAAATACAGTAGTTGTCAAGCTTGCCCAGTCTGAAGGTTCATTTTTGCACTTCGTGCACTCGACAGCTTTTTCAGGGATACTAAGTGTTTTAGCCAGGATGTTTTAGTGATGTTTAGTGTTTTAGTGACGTTTAGTTTGTTTAGGATGTGTTAGCCACTGAAATGTTATGGGCCTACGATGTTTAACCGTGCATTTTGGCTCCTTATCTGTCTCTGACCAGGCACGCTAGAGAGGTGTCTAGCAAGCCTGGAGGGTGTGTGCAAGGAAGACGACTCCATGCAAGCCAGCAATGCTCTAAAGCAGATTCTCAACGCTGCGTACCAGGTGGGTGTTGCCGTTATATGTTCCGTACGTACTGTCGCGCAAACTGGCCGCATGGTTTCAGCGGCATTCGGTGCAGTTGAGAATGCTGCCGAGGCAGCCCACGAGCTGTAGGCCTATTGTTTTGCTTTTTGAACGGTGTACGGCATTTTGATGCTGATGAGGGGTTCTTTCCATCTTGTCGTATAACCAATGTCTTCTCTTCCTTTTCGTTGCCAGGTTGAAGTGACCGTGAAGACCAGCTCGTCGCTTCTCTGGGTCCTCTGGGAAAAAATGAAGCAGGTGAGCACAGTAAAAGCGTTCGCCACCTGGTTTCCTGTAACATTGCGTCACTAGCTTGTGTGTGTAGTTCGCACTTCAAAAATGCACTACAGCCACAATTAGGGGCTGACTTTCGAACCAAGCAGCTTGTTTTCGCAGATCAGTCAGCTTTTGCTTGATAAGTTGAGCAACAACACAAGCTACCCTTGAAAACTTGCTTGTATACCTAGCCAGTAGGGATGAAAATAATTTATTCAGCCCGAACATGTAATGTTAGTATTGAAGGAGCAATATTTCCAGCTGGGACAAAGGAAGGCCCATCTGGGACTGGTGTTTTGGGTACTTGTTCGTTTCAACAGTAGGCTGCTGAAGGAGGGAGGGAGAGGGAGAGAGAGATTCAAGCTAATCACCGAGGATTGGTGGCGGCTCGGCGAAGGCCAGCCATGAATTCTCTAGCTTTGTGTACCAGGGCCTCCTGAATTGCCTGGCTAGAGCTACCAAGCACCTCTTTGAGCTGTGCTCCTCGTGCAAGCTGTACCTGGGACACCCCTCTTAGTGTCTTTCAATACGCTCTAAACTGTCAGGAATGGCACCCCCTAGTCGTTTTTCCCCTAGTACTACTGCAATCGTAAAATTGAACTCTTCATTCATTTTATTTAATAACAGGAGGTTCCCCCTGACAGTTTTCCAACTTGAGGAGCTCCTCCTTTAGTTAATAGTGAAATAAATTGAAACTGAAATCTTTAACACCGTCTCCCTCCCAGCTGGTGCAGACGCTCCCCGGGCGGACGCCCCCCCGGATCGACGCGGAGTGGCGGCAGCGGGTGGCGGCAGACATGCTGGAGTCCCTGAGCGAGTGGCGGCTGGCACGCTGCATCTGCTCGCAGTTCCGGGAACGCCTGCGGGCCTCGCACGAGCACTTCCAGGCGGCCATGCGGCAGCTCGAGGCCGTCCACTCGGGCCGGCTGGAGCGCACCGAGACGCAGCGCATCAAGGTGCGTGCGGCAACCAAGTGTGTGTGACTGGCTGAACAGGGTGATAGTTGGCTAAAAGTTCTGGACCATAGAATGGCACCGGAGGAACCTTGTTTCTTCGTTCCCACTTCAATGACTTCACAATCGCCTAGCCGTTGCCGGCAGAAGCGAAAAATTTCTGGCAGCTTTTGGACGTGAATGGTGTTTCTTCAGGAGGGTGCTCCAGCCAAAGCTGTTGAAACAGGCGACATGAGCAGTGTGAATTCACATGATGCCTGACTGGGTGACACCTTTTGTCAAGGAAAGCCTGGAACTGCATCTAATTTGTCTGGGAATGATTCTTTGATTACTGTTGGCATTTGTAGTCCAGATTGCATGCCTCCACTTTTAGTGGTGATAATTGTAATTAGGTGGCACCATTGGGTGATTTTTTTTTTTTTTTTTTCTGAGTACCTTGCTCAGAACAATCTGTCTTAAACGTTGTTAGCCAGAGTGAAGCAGAATGTTGCAGCATTTTCAGTGATAAATCACTGGAGTGATTGTGGCCAGCTCTTTGATTTGTGCGACCCTAATACTTGCCACCAAAGGAAGAATGATAGGAGTAGAAACAAGCCTAACTTGGTGGACAGTATCCCAGCTCAGATTAAGATACAGGAGTGGAGTTGGCCCCAAGGATGTTGGTTCAAGTCCAAGTCCTGGCGGCCTCTTTTCTGAAGGAAGCAAAAAGCGAAAATGCGCATGTGTGTTCAAGATTTGACGCACTTTGTTCCCCAGATGGTCAAAATTAATCTGGGGCCCTCCACTACGGCAGTTCCGGTGCAGACGCTCCCCGGCTGTGTAGCGTTGGCACGTTAAACCCTACAATCAATCAATCAAGAAGTGGAGTTGGACTAAGCATGTAATGTGGAGAAGTGAGAACTAACAGGGTGGCTTTCAAGAGACAGAACTAAAAATAAAACACCAGTGACTCAATAAAAAGGACAAGGTAGAACATTTTAGTGAGGAACAATGAGAAAGACTGTGCAGGACAGAAGTGGTTGGAAGTCAGTGGGAGGGGCCTCTTCATCAGCCTGTTTTACGTCCACCTCATTGTTTCCTTTGTTACCCTTGGGCCATTAAACTGGTCGCCATCATCACTGATGTCCACTCCAGGACAGTGATGAATCCTTGCCTCGGCGTATCCAGACCAGCTCTCTTCCTTCATTCTATTCCCCAGTGCTTCCCCAGTTCCCCATTTCATTCTCCAATTCCTTCTGTGATGCTCCCTGTGGCGTTTTGGCCTGTGTCCCTTGGAGGCGCACTACATCCAATCCGGGACAATGACGTGGTTTTGCATCGGCATATTCTGGCCGACCCTCTTCCTCCACTCCATTCCCTAATTCCCTGTTTCTTTCCCCAGTTCCGCGCGTCCTTCCCTAACACCTTCCCTGGGGCTCCCCGATGCAGGTGCGCAAGCTGCACGCCCCTCGGCTGGCCCGGTGTGCCCTGGAGAGCACCTCGCTGCGGGACGAGATCCTGCACGGGGTGCCGCAGCTGGGCCGAGAGCTGGGCCGGGGCCAGTACGGGGTGGTGTACGCCAGCGACCCCTGGGGCGGCCGGTCGCCCTGCGCCGTCAAGTCCGTCGTGCCCCCCGACGACAAGCACTGGAACGACCTGGCCATGGAGTTCTTCTACACGCGCAGCGTGCCCGACCACGACCGCATCGTCCAGATCCGCGGCTCGGTCATTGACCACAACTACGCCGGCGGCACCACCCCGGCCGTCCTCTTGGTCATGGACCGCATGCAGCGCGACCTCTACACCGCCCTGCGTGCGGGCCTCGACTGGCCCTCTAGGCTACGGGTGCGTACTTGGCTTGGCTATTGATTGAAGGAACAACATTTTGTCGTAAGACTCACTCATTCATGCTGGTTCTCCTTGATATAGCTTGGCTAATGGAGGAACCATGCTTCCTTCTAAAACTTGTTCTTATATGCCGATTCTCCAGGCTGCGGGTAGGTGTTCGGCTCGGCTTAGCTTGGCTTTTGGAGGTACAGTGCTTCCTTGTAAAATTTTGTTGTGCTGTCTCAGTCGTTTTGTGACATCTTGCATGTTGAGCTGCTGGTAGCACAAGGTCAATCATGCGAATGAAGAGTGTTTGGGAGTTTCAATAACCTTGACCAGCCCTGGCTGCGTCATCGGTTTTGACCATCGGGGCCCAGGCAATAATTTGAACTCCTGGGTGCATATTTAACGAAATCCAAAACAGTTCTAGCGAACGGGACAAGAAAAGACAGCGCCATGTGTTGTCTTTTGCTGTCTTGTTTGTTGCTGTTGCTGGCAGTGCTTGAACAAAAACTGCTGTTCAAGCACCTGTCATTTCATAGAAGTTGGGGGAGCCCTTAGCAAGCTGTGTTGTTGGTCGTATTTGGCAGTACTTTTTACCACAATTTTATAAATTTGCTCTTAGTTTGGGGTTTTATTCCAAGTAAGTACATTTGAATGTGAATTCGAAAGCTAATTGAATGTTGTGACCGCAGTGTCACATCCTTATGCTGCTTTTGGCAAGTCGTAAATTTTTCTGCTGTGCTTTGGTATATGCAGGTCGCTCTGGACGTTGTTCAGGGCATCCGGTTCCTCCACAGCCAGGGCCTTGTGCACAGAGACATCAAGCTCAAGAATGTCCTAGTATGTTCTGCTGCCTTTGTGTAAACATTTATGCATATATTTTCTTGGGAAAGCTGAGAACTCTCCAGAAAATGAAAAAACTCTGCTAACCATGAAGTCAAGGTGAAGTTGGGTTTTTTTTTGGCAAATGACATAGCTCCTCGCTTTTGGATGTGTAATAAATGCTCGTGATAAAATTCTTGCAGCAAGACTCGGAGGGACAAAAAGGGCTCATGTCAACTCGTTTCACCAAGAGAGCATTGAAGGCGTTTTTACTGGGAGCCTTAAGTACAATTAGAAAATTTTGTATATTCATGTGCATATTGGTTCTGAAATAGGCTTCACTAACTTTCTCTGGAAGTTGGTGCTAGGATTGAATGGCCATAATTCAAGGCTGTGGTGGTGTCTCCTTTTATGTGACGGGCTACTGATGGCTCCCGCTGCAAGTCTGTACTGCACCACAAAGCCTGTCGCGAGGTATGCCGCAGGGCATCGTTCTGTCCCCACTTGCATTCACTGCAGAGTAAGGTTGGTACTGACTCAGAAAAAGATTTCACTGTAATATTATCTGTGAGTTAGTGCTAGGATTGAGTAGTTGTGGTAATTGAAGGCTGTGGTAGTATCCCCTTGTGGCAGGCTACTGATGGCTCGCGCCGCCAGTATGTACCGCGAAACCCATCCACAGGTATGCCGCAGGGCATCGTTCTGTGCCCGCTTGCATTTGCCACGCAATGACTCTTCTTTTCTTTGGTGCCTCTTGGGTGGCAGCTGGACCGGGCAAACCGAGCGAAGTTGACTGACCTGGGCTTCTGCAAGCCGGAGGCCATGATGTCGGGCAGCATTGTGGGCACCCCGATTCACATGGCCCCCGAGCTGTTCACGGGCCGCTACGACAACAGCGTGGACACGTACGCCTTCGGTATCCTCTTCTGGTACATCTGCGCAGGGCACGTCAAGCTGCCCTATGTCTTTGAGCAATGCCAGACCAAGGACCAGCTGTGGTCCTGCGTCCGCAAGGGTGCGTCCTCTCCTCCTTCTCTCTTCCTCCCTGCTTCTTTGTTTGGCCACCCACCGCAGTGGCTCAGTGGCTGAGGCGTGATGTTGAGCCCAGGGATGCGAGAGTTCGATTCTGGCCGTAATGGCCACTTTTTATGTGGGGATTAAAAGCAAAAATGCCAGTGTCAAGATTTTGGTACATGTTAGACCCCCAGGTGGTCAAAATTAAGCCTAAGACCTCCACTACACCACCCCGCATAGCCCAGGTATAGATCCGATGCATTAAACCCAAAAAAGCTGAATCTTCTTTTTTGTCTGGCCTGTCTGGATCGCTGTTCTCTTGGCCATCGGTGCAACTGCACATTCGGGTTTGAATGACAAGCCCGTTTCCTTGTACTTTCAGTGTTCAAACAGGATATTGAGGGGACGTACGCGAGGGTTGGCATTTATTGCTTTCCTACGGGAGGGAGTGCCTCGTACTCTGAGACGGCAGCCAAAGCCTGGAACGAAATGGTTTCTTAAGAACACTGCATGCATGTTTTTTCTTACAATGCCAGAGGTTGGGGGTTTTGTTCCGGGCTGCAACCTCAGTAATTCTGAATGAGCGCACAACTGCACGCAATAGCATTTTAACCCGCCGCGGTGGTTCAGTGGCTAAGGCGTTGTGCTGCTGAGCACGAGATCGCGGGTTCGATTCCCGGCCACGGCGGCCGCTTTTCTGATGGAGGCGAAAAGCGAAAACGCCCGTGTGTACGAGATTTCAGCGCACGTTAAAGATCCCCAGGTGGCCTAAATTAATCCGGAGCCCTCCACTACAGCGCGCCTAATCGCCTGACTTGCGTCGGTGCGTTAAACCCTACAATCAATCAATCAACCAAACAGGATATCGAGGGGAAAGTACATGAGGGTTGGCATTTGTTTCCATGCAAGTGGGCATGCCTTGGACTCTGAGACAGCAGCCAAAGCCTAGAAGCAAATGGTTTCTCGAGAAACACTGCATGGATGCTTTTTCTTCCAATGCCTGGGGTTGGGGGTTTTGTTCCGGGCTGCAACCTCAGTAATTCTGTATGAGGTAAAATGCTATTGTGTGCAGTTGTGCGCTATTTGGTGCCTGTCGCAAAAAGCCTCGGTAGCTTTAAACGTACCTGAACCCCTCCGCTGTAGTCCCAGTTTGCAAATATGGTGCATTGAAATTCCCACGAACACATTTCTTTGCATGATATTAGTGCAAACTGCTGAGATGGCAATGATGCACATGTTCCTAATTAAGCCTTGTCAAAATGCAGTTTTTTTAAAGGATGAACCCTTGTGAAATGCAGGTGCCCGTCCCGAGCGTCTGCCCCAGTTTGACGATGCGTGCTGGCGGCTGATGGAGCAGTGCTGGGCGAGCGACCCCCAGAAGCGGCCTCTTCTCGGCGACGTCGAGCTCGTGCTCGAGGCCATCTCGAGTCGGCAGCAGCGGGAGTCGTCCTCTGCCCCCCGAAGCCAGCAGGACGCAGGGGAAGAGCGCCTCTCCGAGAGCCTCAGCGCCAGCCAGCCCGCCAGCAACTACGGCTACCCCTGCCGCCCCATCAAGCCCACCAAGGACAAGTACGAACTGGCCGTCCCGGTCTCCGAACAGCTCAGCGTCAGCACTGAGTGACGATGACCGCGTAGACTGTGTGACTTCGCCTGCCTGCTTGCTCCCTTCTCTGTCTCTAACTATCGCGTCTTGCACCGGTCAAGCAGAAGTGTCGAGACAATGTGACGGAAGCCTGGACGATACTGCGCTCGGTTACGGTGTTCGGACTCTGGTAGTGGCATCCGCACCATCCGGGATGCTGGAAGCTGTCACCCGGCGCGAATGACGGCACTGTAAATGTAACAGAGCCAAACCGTGTGCTAGCCACAGTTGGGGTGGCGGCATGGTTCCTCCCACCCAACTTGTCCTTGAGATGCGTGGGCATTGGCAGTGATCAGTGAGCCACTTTTATCATCCTTGGTTGCTCTCTTTGGTCCCTCAACGATGCCACAAGATGTACCTACTATCTGGTGCAGTGTGCAAGCAAAGGGGGTAGCCGAATGATGCAGACATGTGGGAACGGTACTACGTTCCCATGGGAACGGGAAGGGCTCCTTGAAGAGAAGGGCTCCTTGAAGCTTCGGCATCGGCACTCAACTGTCTGCCACAAACGCACTGAAGCACTGCAGTTTTCAATGGGACCTGCCTTTCTCCCTCTCTCATCACTCATGGAACTGGTCTTGGCTGACCCCTTACTCATCCTTCATTGCTAGTACAGCTGTCTGCTGAGGGATCTTCGCTTTGTCCAAGTTGAGGCGGCAATACTGGAGTTCGGCAATGCCTCAGTCCGAACTAGTTCTTCCCAGCATTGTAGTGCCCCCCCCCCCCCCCTCCTTCATCGTTTAGCTTATCCTTACCTCTATCTGCATACCGGGGTGACGGTTACAGTACAAATGGCCTCGAACAAAACGCGTTCATGGATCCACTCTGCCGCCTCTGCTTTTCACTTGGAAAGACAACTGCACAAATACGTCGGCTTGTTGGTCAGCAGTTGTAGCAAGGGGAGTGGCCAAGCCTGTGATGGCACGACACACCGACAGCTATGTAGCAAAACGAGAAGTGTGCGGAAGGCAGAATGAACAGGTTTTCGGTTGTCGTCAGGAGTTGTGCAAAGCAGCCTCTTTAGAAGAGCTGCAAAGTCGTCAACGCTAGCGCTTGTTCCAATATTTTTTAGTAAAGGAAGTTGCAGAGACTGAGCAAATTTTCTTTCCTTTAGTACAAATGTTACAGTGCTTTAAAAGGAAGAGGGGGGGGGGGATACTGGGTCTGTCGTCCACTTCATTTTGTTTGTACTGTTTCCTTGGCTGACAAACCTACACTGTACGTAAGCTTTAGTTCCAAGCAAGAGTGTGAGGGTTCAATCGCGGCGTTTCTTTCAAATGCTCTCGCAAACTCTTGCTACGCTGTAACAAGGCATGTTGACTCGGACAAACCGTCCCAACACTTCGCTGAGTGCATTTGTTGTACCTGGATGTGCTATCCTAACACCTAGCGCAGTGCATTTGTCTGCCCGTGTTCCTTGTCATCTTCTTCACTTTTGCTGTTTGCGATTGTGGGGGAAAAACAAATCTATAGTGTTCATTTTTTTTCTCTCTCTCCCCACTCTTCATCAGATGGATAAGCACAAAGGGACTTGCTGTGTTGCCCAGCATAACACGCATGCAGCGCTTTGTGGCTTGTGCCGCCGACATCCTTGAACACTGTCGAAATTCTCGCAGCCTGTTCGTAGCGTCCTAACGTCGGAGGTGGAAAAAAAAAAAGAAAAGGTGAAAAATCACAACAAAAAATGGTGCATCCTGCATCCACGTGGTTGGGTTTACGGAGAATGCGGAAACACGAGAATGTTGTCTGCTGCTCTTGGGCTTCCTTTTATTTTTTTATTTTTGCCCGGTGAGAACTCAAAATTGACGGTTGGCATGCTGTGAATGGTTGGGCGTTGCATGTCCGAGCCCTTGGCGGTTTTTAGTATGCCCTACATTGAATGCCGGTGTGTTATGAATGTAAGTATCTGCACTTCAGGGATGCAGACTTCCGTATTACGGAACTTGCACTGTGAACGCACTGCCGCAGCTCTTTTGAGGACTCTGCTAAGGCCTTGCTTTGCTTAGCATGCTTCTTTTGTGCTCGCGAGGCAATGCGCGAAGCATGTTACAGTAAGGAGTGTCACGTTCCCAGATCTTTTTTACGGCGCAGTTTCCGCCGGTTAAGGATGAAGCATGTCGCATGCCCCGAGTGACCACCGCGTCTGATCTGCACGGACTTGTAGACGTGAAATCACATTTAGTTGTGCCCTTCTCCCTCCCTTGTTCACTCTTTGCAGACGAGTACCTCCCAGAGGCGTCGATGCAGTGACCGAAAGTGGGGACTTGTTTATCAAAATCTATCGCCACCACTTGTGTTACTAAGCCCAGCCCTGCATCGTCGTCGTTTGTCAATCTAACGAGCTTTGTCTCGTTTATATTTTTTTATTTTATTTTCCCTTGCTGCGCTGCTTCATTCTTGTTTTTCTTCCACAAACTGACATGAACTTCCCGTGCGGACGAGTGGAAAACGTTCCCTCAACCAACTACTGACCTTGACGAGCGGGCTTGCACGGTTGATGCCTGCTCAGAATGTACAGAGGAGTTTTTACATTTTTGTGTACATAATGTTAATAAAACCGGTTAGTTTAGTTGTGTAAATGTGTTGCGCGTGTTGAGAGTTTTAAGTACTAATGATCTGTGCGAGTGTTTTTTATGGCCCGAAGCGAGATGAGCCTGGTTATACTGATAAAAATATTAATGTTGTCCTGTGCGTGTGTTGTGCACAAAATAAAAGAGTTTAAAATGTGTTGATTTTGGAGTGGAGAGCCTTTCTTTCGGCGATTATGGGAGAACCATAGTTTTGAAGTGCCTGCTTCCTGAAAGGTGAAGAACTAGCCTTTCTGGGGACGTGATGCTTTGGCATCTACTGTGCAAAGCAAAGCACCATGTTGCGTTCAGTTATTCTTTACCATCAGCACCAGAGAATGGTCACAAGTAAACAGAGGTGCACTTACTGTCTAGTTGCATTAGGGTTAAGTTGCACCAATGCTAGTTTTGCTTCGCATGTAACCTCTGTACAAAAATTATGGCTGAAAGTACTGGGAAACTAGTGAAATGCATTTGCTTGTGTTGGTGATTGTATGCCACGATTATCCTAAATTTTGCCTCCAACTGCCACTTTAAAAAATTGACCCACCATAAATGTTTCTACCAAATGGTGGTGTTATAATACTACTGTTATACAAATGATACTTGAGTGCTTGACTGAAGTAGTTTAAGCAGCTTCACCTGATACAATGGACCTAAAGGAGCAAAATCTGCGTGGAGCTTCGTTTCAAACTTTACAACGGCTGCGGAAGCCCACTGAATGGTGCAAGCGGCTTTCGGAGGGAATGTCGTAAGCCAAGTTGAGATGTTTTTGTGGTAAAAAAAAACTCCACCCTCCCTTCGCAGGAACCCCTGTGTAGATGCGACGCATAGGCGGAGCGGCGAAGGGAACGCGTTTTATAGCGCGCATAACGTTGAGGGGACTGCGTAAGCCGGTCCCAGTCGATGACGACGTTGGCGTACTTGTAAAGCGGCGTGGACTCTAGGTGTTTGAGCCAAGCGTGGATGTTGCTTCGCCGGAGAACGGCACACCGGTTATATGCGCAGCGCGCCCGAAGGAGAGGAAACCGCGGAAGAGAGAGTACTACACATGCGCCGGCCCCAGCGCGTCTGCCGCGGCTATGACGCAACACAATCCACTTTAATCCAATCCAATCCAACCCAAGCCAATCAAATCAAATCAAATCAAATCCAATCCAATGCCCCTCGCGAGAGAGTGTTCGTTATCGGAGAGGAGAGGGGGTGAGCGGCGGAGAGCGCAGCTCGCGCGGCGAGGAGAATGGCAGAGGGGTGGACAACGACGACGACGCCGGAGGGACAAGGCGAGTGAATCAGAGGCTCTGCATCTAAAACACTTCCAAGGTAGCCGAACATTTGTCAATAGTGATGAGCGTTCCAGACAGTCAACGAGTGCAACACCAAAAACAATAAAAGTTTACGTGGCTAGCCTTGTGAATCGCGGGTGAACTAATCGTGATGTCGTAGGAAAGTCGTACAGAGCTGTTCAGCACATTTCGTTTAATGACATCCGACACATTTCCGCCAAATTTGTACCAAACCTGCTTAGCGTCAAACAGAAGCTTTGTCATGTTACGTGTATGGAATTCAGACAAGCGAAAGATTACTCGGCCTCTGTGTTATACAGTGAATGGTAATGAACGATGGGTTTTTACAGTCGTTATCCTGGAATGACGTGGCAGTCCATCGCACGGGAAGGCACGTCAAGTCCACACTAATATCAAGTCCATCCTGATCGTCAATGTTCAGGGGTTGTCTGCAAGGAGTTTATGCTTGTGGTACAAGCCATCAATTTCGATTTACCAAGCGTTTTTTTAAGTTTGTAAAGGAGTGCCTTCAGCACAAACAACGAAGCTGGCTTTTACATTCAGACAAAGCACCGCTCTCACATTGCTCATTCTTCAACAGTTCCTGTGCACCAGAAACAATCCGAGCCACCGCACCTGCCCTGTAAGGTTTCACCTTGGCGCCTGTAACTTTCTTTCTTGGTTGAAAAAATGAAACTTAAGGTAAAGAGGCATCTGTTACACACCTGAAGAGAGAGAGAGAGAATTGCTTTATTGAGGTAAGGAGGCCAGATGCCCTGGGGATAGGTAAAAAAATGAAGGAAGCTCATACTTAGCGCCTAAGACTTGAAGGTAGCGAAGCTGGACGCAACAGTAGCGTGTTTCCTGAGCGACCGCAGCTGGATGTTCGTCCTACTCCATCGCACACTGCTCTGCGTGTACGTTGCCTTCCTTCGTCGCGTGCACTTATCACTGCGGTGGCGGCGTTCTTGCCTTGTCCCGCGTGCTTCTCCGTTCCCTCCTCGCCTATCTCTCCCCGCCTCCGGGCACTGCTCCAATCCGGGCGCTTGCGAAAGGGGGTGTGGTTTGACCTCTAGCTCTCAAGGTCAAAACTGGTCACCCCGCGAAGGCTGCCCGAGGTAGTAGACAAAAAAAAATATGGGATAGAGCAGTTCAGCCGATGCTCACTGTTCACACAGTTCTCTGCATATTCATGCAAAGGCTCGCTGTTCATATGGGCTTCACAGTTAACTCTTTTTTTTTCTCTCACTTTTCACACATAAACTGGGCAGATGGAGTGTGCAGTGAACTCTAGGGGAGTCGACAAGCTGCTATACCATTTTGGAGAGACCATTCTCAAGGGCGCATTTGGTAATCATTTCAAGGGTTGGTGGATCTCCCCGCACCTGTAGTATGTGTTCGGCCTGCATTCACATTCGAAATCCAAATGGATGCATAAAATGATGGGAGAGGGTTGAGATCGGTACCTCCATGAAGGTGACTAGTTCGAGGAATACTGTGCAAAGTGGGAGTTGCAGAGAGGTTGTTTTGTTTTTAGTGCGTCCGCTACTGCGGTTTGGCAGGAGCGCCGGCTTCGCAACCGGGTAAACGAAGGGAACACCAAAGATGGGAGGAAAACGGAGGTGGAAAGTGTGGCAAAAGTGTGAGGGGGGGGGTATGCCGAGGTGGTGCGAGACTCTGCCCGGCAGCGACGCGCTACGGGATAACCGAGAGAACAAAGACGCCACTGAATATGCACTTGCACGAAAACGGAGCATGAAAGTATGGCGAAAGAGTGAGGGGAACAGCAGTACGCTGAGGCCGTGCCTAGCCCCGCACGTGTTGTGTGATGCACGTACATTGGTCCTTCTGCATCGTCCGCGCTGCGTGGCTCATCCGAACCACATGACATTTGCGCGGGAGGTTCAAACACCATTTACAACAACAGGCTCGGCTGCGGCGATGCGCTGCGAGATAACGGCACAGTAGCGCGCACTGCCATGCATTCACTGATCACGCAAGCACCTCTCGAGACCCAGCAGCTATGCACCGTGACAGAGAAGACTGCAGTTCGTGCTGGACACAAATTTCGCATTAGGGAGTAATCGTGAACCATTATTTTTCCAATCAAATTTACTGACCTCTGGGGTAGCACCTTGCTTTTGCATTGTTTACAAGTTATCAATGAGCCACTGTTGAGCTTCTGCTGAAACCCAGGCACCGTGATGACTCCCAAAGCCTCCAGCCGAGCTTGTCGGGCATGGTCGCTGTTTCTTCGTTTCGGGCAAGCCAGAGATAACTGAACTGATGACACCGTGCCAATCCTTGTCTGCCCTGCTGTTGTGCTGTCCCGTTAATGTGAATTAAAGTGTAGCTGCCTCCACTGTCTGCAAGGAGGAATGCTGGAAAACTTCAAAAATCAAGGAAAGCATTTGCTGAAATACTCGGGAATTTAAAAGCCACCTTTATTTGACACGCACTGCTAAAGGGTGAAGTGTGTTCTCAAAGCTGCGTTTGTCGTTTACAACTATTACCGGCTGCTTAACCACTCTGACTAAACATTGAGAAGCCCTGATCAACTACCGGACAACTGCTTTGAAAAGTGGTGTGTCAATGTCAGCAGCAACTGATGCGAACTCCCACAGCACGGCTGTTGCAGCCGTGCGTGGGCTGAATTCTCTTATACGCTTCCCAAGCATATAAATGATATTTCTCCCAGTTGTTTTTAATTGCACATGCCACTCACAACCCATCAAGCAGTTCGACAGCACAACATCTCTTTCGTCCTAGTCATCATGGTGGCATGTGTTGTTTATGTCAAAGTACTAGTGGCCCATTGAGTGAAACAGCTGGCATCTGTGGCAGGCTCCTAAGTGCCTTTAGCTGCAATGCATTCCATAGTGTGTGCCTCCAAAATGTCTGTCTTGTGACTTGAATCAGCTCCTACAGGCAGACTGGCTGCAGAAACCTAAATAACTTTTTATTTATTTATTTTCCCTTTACAGTGCTGGCCAATTTGGTGGCATTCGTGTTGAAGTCGAAAATGGTCACGGTTTGTGTTGGATGAGTGGGGCTGTTCGTTTTCAGGTTTTATATATTTTTTTTAATCGGGAAGGGGGGGGGTGTAAAATTCGTGTTCTATTCTTAAAACTGATAATCTGGCAGAAACCGGGTTTTTTTGTCAAACCATTCCGATATTCGGGTTTTTTCAGGTTACATTTACAGACGTACTGCGTAATACACACAGTTTGTTTTATCAGAAAGTATCACGAGCTTCTTAACTTTAACGCGTTAAAATTGGTGTTTGTTCCAAGCTGGCAATCGGGGGGACATCAGGATTTTCTAGCAAATACTCCCGGAACTTTGGTGTTTCTTTCGAAATGGATCAGTAATGATGGCACTAAAGAGCATTGATAACTTCTGAGAAAGGAAACATTTTATTCACAAAAAAGCTGGTCATCGATTTTTTACACGTCCTCGTTTACATACATTATCATCTGCATGCGCCACATGTTGGTTTCTCTTCAAGACCCGTCTGATCGTTGAACGTATCTCAGCCAGGAGAAAATTCTCTTAACATCACAGTTTCCATTAGCTTAGGCAGAGCAAAGTTAGTGCAGCCTTTGCCAGCCTGGTGTAGTGAGGGGTAGAAGCATGCCAATACGCAATGAGTCCGAAAGCTGTGCTTGTGGGGCTTAATTGCTTCCAGCAAGTAATGGTTGAGAACGGCGGACCATCAGCCCACAATTGTGCAGATCGCTACCTTGAAAAGGTTCATTCGGGGAGAAATTGGGTATAACCCGATTCTCCTGAACAGGTTCGAGACGTAAAAATGGGTTTTACCTGAAAACGAACAACCATATGGATGAGACCTATATGGCTTTTGCCTTAATAAAACATACAAAAGACAGTGTGCGAGTATGCACTGTGCCACTTGGAGAAACGAACTGCTTCTAGTTAATAAGCCAGTTACATTTCAGCATGCAACGCACCAAGCCTTGCATACCAATTGCCTCCTCTCCCCCCGCCCAGGGGCCCAGCAGTCGCCAGCGAGCCAGGGCACTCTGCACAGCACAGAGCACCCTGTAATGTTCCCTTGCACATTCAGCACTGTTATATTAATACTTCAGTATTCACGACTCAAAAAAATTATGCCCACCTCCCCTCGCGGGAACCCTGGTGTGATGCGACGCTGAGGGGGGTTCAAGCGCAAGCGGAGAGCAACCGTCGACCGAAAGGCCGCCGGAGAGCGGCACACCGGTTATATGCGCAGCGCGCCCGAAGGAGAGGAGACCGCGGAGAGAGAGTGTCGCGGCTATGACGCAACACAATCCAACACAATCCACTTTAATCCAATCCAAATCCAATCCACTCCAAGCCAAGCCAAGCCAATCGAATCCAATCCAATGCCCCTCGCGAGAGAGTGTTCGCTATCAGAGAGGAGAGGGGGAGAGTGGCTGCGGACAACAACAACGGACGCACGCGGACAACAACGGACGCACGCAGGAAGGACAGGGCCGCCGACAAGAGATGCTCTGAGCGTCGCATCTAAAAGTGCTTAGGTGTTCCTATGTTTGTGTGTGTAAGCAGCACGTCGTGTGTGGAGCTAGCAGCGATCATAGTGGCCTCTAGAGACCTATTCTTTGGAAAATTTTCAATTGCACATTCCCACCTTTGCACCCTTCGCAGCATGGTGCTCCATATGTATTTCTAGAACCTATGAACCCCACACCGTAACGTCGCATCTCCTGTTCTGTCAAAGCCCAAGTCACAGAGCAGAAGAATGCCATGCAAGCAAGAACAAGCATTGCTGGGCAATGCTCAGGAACACTGGGCATGCTAGGCGTGTGTGTGTGTGTGTGTGTCAGACGCTGCTGTGTATGCCAATGAAGAGATAGTATATTGATGGTTTCAAACTACCTAGTTGGCTGTAATAGCCATTACTTCAAAAATTTTCTTGCACCAGAAGCAGAACGATCAAGGGAAGGGGTTGTGTGGGTACTTTGAAGCATGGCCAAGAGGTGCGTAACTATTGGAAGTTGACTACTGACAGTAATGATTAGACTATTGATAGTTTTTTGCAACTAATGTACAGGCGAATTTTTCTTGGAGCCGTGAACATGCAGTTCCACATTCCATAGTAAGATGCAAGTTGCAGGGACCAATGCTTTGGTGGTGCGGCCCCTTCAGCCAGTGCAGTCCTGGCAGTCAGCTAACTTGTAGCTGTCATCAGAAATCCAGAACCAGTCACCCAGCCACTATTTGGGTAAAATAGCCAACATCATTTAACTCCCGGAAATCCGAAACCTAAAATTATGACCAGCTAAACTTGCTGCTGGGCAGTGCACCAGAACATATTATGTTACTTGTAATGTGGGGACATTCGCGCCAGGCAAAGCACAGACAAACACAAAATGCCAGCCTACAGAGAGAAATTTGAAGGTGTCCTTCCATCACTTGACACAGGCTAAATTCCGTTTTTGGAAGACAAGTTGCAGCCTGTGACTAGAAGCCTATGCAAGCCAGTACAAGTGGGGAAGTATACTTTAAAACGACTCGTACAATTACTTTGCCCCATTTTCATGTTAACGTGGGACTTTCAGCTAACTTGTTTAACTAAAACAAAAATATGTGTAGCCTGTGATGTAGCACTTGTAGGCATTTCTTGCAACGACTTAGCTTTTGTGGGTGGTACGTGAGCCTTGGAGCGCAGTCCAACTGTCGTGGGCAGCATTTGAGTTTCCAAATAATGATGTGGCTAGCAAGACAATTATTGAACCGATAAGAAAACAGGGAGAACAACGAGAAATGTAGAAATTCCTGAGCGGGAAATAAAAGGCCCTGGGACCTTCCATTCAATGCCCCTATAGCCAACGTGTACCTATATAAGTAGTGCATTACCTCATGCATGTTAGGGACAGATTTCTGGACATAGTTGCCCAAGAATGGTCGCGCATTAGAAAAATAGCTGACCGTGTATGTGCTTTTTTTCGCTGCAAGCAGTGTCAAAAGACAACCCATCAGTTGCTAGTGGTCCACTGGTAATAGCTGAAATTCCTTATCTGGCCAATTCGGGTGACAGACAGACCAAAGTGTCATTCATATTCACCCAGCCCAAGAAAAACGGTTGTCTTCAAAAGAAAAAAAAATGAGGAGCCATTCTACTCTGAGGGCTGATGGTCGACGAAGCTCAAAAGATACACCATAAACCCTCGACACCAGTGACTTCGTAGAGGGGAGAGTATGCCACTAACTGAGGGGACGTACCTATGTGGTGTACAGGCAGAACACAAAACCATAATCTTCACTGTACTATGCATATCCTCGAACGCACCCAAAGGCGTCATCGAGAACTTCGTGCACATGCACCGTGCCTAGGTGAAATGTGCTCAACACACCCCAGTGGTTGCCGTTGGTGTCCTCAATGTGGGCGTCCCCAAAACAGACAAGAGGTGGTTCATGTGGTTCACATCGAAAGAGTTTGAAACAAGGAAGGCCAACATTCCTAACATGGCGTGTGGAGCCTAATTAAGTATTGACCAATCACACACAAGTGTATGTTTTATTAATGGGTGCGAGCTAGGGGTTTTTGTTTTTTGTCAGTGACTTGAATGTGGGTGTCTTCAAAACATACAAGTGGCTTGTCCAGATAATGTGGGAAGAGTTTCGTATAGGAGAGGCCAGCATTTGTAGCACAGTGCGAGGAGCACTTGTTAATTCTTGTTAAAAGCAGAGCACTTGTTAAAACCAGAGGTTCTAGTTGCAAGCAGGGAAGAGAAAAAAAGCTTGCCATGGCAAAAGAAGTCCACTAGGCTTTCGCCTTCACATTCTTAGCAACTTCTAAGCATACCCTGTCATTTTTACAGCATCATCTCTGAGTGACGTATCACCCACAATGTCCAAAGGGACATTATCTAAGCCTGATGCGAGGATTGGACCACTCTAAGCTCCAAGGCTTCCACTTCGTCTTTTGCATGATCACGTAGTAAGCCCCAGTATTTTTCTCCTCTCTTTCCGCACTCTTGACGGTTGAAGTCTTCATGTCGGGATTTAGTGATTGATTGATTGTAGGGTTTAACGCACCGACGCAACGCAGGCAATAAGGCGTGGAGGGCTCCGGATTAATTTCGACCACCTGGGGATCTTTAACGTGCGCCAAAGTCTCGTACACACGGGTGTTCTCGCTTTCCGCCTCCATCAGAAAAGCGGCCGCCACGGCCGGGAATCGAACCCAGTCAAGATTTATTGTTCTTACATTTACACTCTCGTAGCCCAACACGACCTGTCACAAACTTATTGAAAACAAGCAGACACTCCTCACAACACAACTGCCCTGCTGTTTTTCTCTGCCAGTGCAGTTGACATATCCAATGACCACACCAGCCCATCTACATGCCATAAAACTTTTACGGCCCTTGCTGCTTGTTAGATGCAAGTGGAAAGTGCTAACTGGTCTTGAGGGCCGAAAATTTGCCAAAAAATCAATTTTCTGTATTAATTTTATTTGCAGTCTATAGGTCCCAAAGAATGTACCTGCAAAATATCATAGCCGTATCATAAGTATTCACAAAGCTGTCGCCCTTTGAAGTCGCCTAAACGACCATTTTTGCCTATGTTTGCAAACTTCGTGTCCCGTTTTCTCAGAACCAATTTTTTCCCCACATGGTCAGCTGTCGGGTACAATATCTTGGGATGTACTCGTTCGATTTACATCATTTTTGCTGCATTAGAAAGCTTATGAATTGAACAGTGCAATAAAATCACAAAAGTACAGAATTTCTTTTTGCTGGCACAAGATTTTATGCAGTTAGTTTTACAAAAATATTGTAAATTGATGACCTGACATTTACAAATTTTACAGCGTTTGCGGAAACCATACTAAAATTACTGCAGTGGTATAGTTGCACTCCCTGGTACTTTTAGAGCACAAAGGGATAAAAGCCATTTGAGTATTTCATAGGAGCATAATGAAACAATTGCCCGAAACGGAGTGACATAACATGTTGCACAACTCTAAACGTACACCCCATAGATGAAAACTTACTGCATATTTGTGCTCAGGATGTTGACATACACTCAATGTGTAAATCTCAACCACATAGGTTAAAAAATAACAAAAATGTCCTCAAGACCAGTGTCCCCCCTTAAGCACAACAATGTTTCTTTACACTTCCAAGGGATGGTAGAACCCCCTGAAAAATTGGTCAAAGCCTAGTCGGACCTTCTGTCAGCCTACTGCCGAACCGAACCGTCTGTTGAACTTTTTGTATGCAGCCTGCCCTCCTTTGGTGCTGCTATTTCCCTTTTTTGGTACACACTCCAATTCTGTACGCGATTCGTTGTACCTCACAACGATTTTCTGTACCTAACACATTCTACAAGGCATAGAAATTTAAGGCTTCTGCTATACCTGATTATCACTTTGTGAACCAATTCATCTTTTCCTTTTGGTGGTCCTGAAACTGATGCTCGGTGAAGCTGTAATGTCTGTAGCTGCAAATGAGTTTCAACAGTGTGTTTCTTCTCCTACCAGCCGCTTTTCGTTGGCACAGTCCCTCACAAGGCAATTGTAGCGAGGCCATACAGGTACCTTATTTTTGTGTGTATAACCCGCACCAAAAATGCAAAAATTTCAGAGGTTAAGTATAAGTGCAGATTATATGCAAGGCTTTTTTTTTTTTTTTTTTCCGCGCAGCTTCACCGCAATGCGCGTTGGGTTGTGATGCCCCTGCAGCAGTAATAGCGACTAAGCCACTGTTACCCCATTGACAGTGCTTATTTTGTACACACAGCTCAACAATATACAAACCTGAAAAAATGTATGCGGCAAGTCATCTAGTTGCATAGTCAGCTAGGCAAGTTCTTTTGCATAAACAAATGTGTAATGTTGCTTGAGTAGTAGCTTTGGTCCATCCTCTTATACATAAAATATGCGGGCAATACGCGGGGATACGTTTTTTTAAACTTATCGACGGAAAGTGGGGATGCGGGTTATATGCAGAGGCGGGTTATACGCGCAAAAAATACGGCAGGTTGCTGCGGGAGCAACCACACTTTGCACGACATCACAGATGCTACAGAGATGCGCATTTTATTGACCTAGTTCCTCGTATGTACATCCTCGCTACTACTCCACTTTCGCAGTGTTGCGATTCAGCTTTGCCCCCTCCGCTCACCCCTGCGAACATTCGTGGCTTCTTATCGGAGGTCCAGGCTCACTTCCTGGCTGTCTTGGGCGGCACCCAGGACTCGATCTTGGGCCGGACAGTGCTGTACGGCATGTAGGCGTCCTTGGTTCCGGTCATGTTTTCCGTGTGCGGAGCGAGCCACTTGTACTGCGGGAGCGACGCTTTGGTGGGCGGGATGTCCGTGCTGTAGTGCAGCCAGCCGTGCCTGCACCATTTGACAAGCGAGAGAGAGGAGGGCGCCGCAAACTGTTTTCCCTACTCTCCCTTAAAGGAGAGGCCATGCAGACAAAACACGAGTTTGTTTTGTTCAAAAGATTTTGTGTTTTGTAGAGCCACCAGCACTTGTCCGGAAGCTAAGGATGCTTTATTCACTGACAAATTTTGGTTCTCCCTCCAAATCGTGTGTTTTTGTTACGTCTGCAATACCATCATATGTGCTGGGAGCCTTATTTACCGTTAGTCAACCCAGATGGCACCATCATACTGAGGCGGGCCGTTTTCTGCCTTTGTTTTTGACAGTATTTGCGCCTGGCTTGTTTTTGTTAAGGTAGAAAATAATTGTTTCGTGAAACATGGTGTTCGCTAGACAAATATGGTCACGTAGGACACCGTCGCTAACGCAAATCGGCCAGTGTTGTCTGAGACAACCCCAAAGTGCTGCAGTGCTATGCAGCCAAAACAAGCATAGTGCACACAGTACCCGCAGCAGCACGCATCGGTACTTCTATGTTTACGTGTACTCTCGTAACTGACACTGTCTACCCCGCCATTCTTACTGCTATAAAAAGAATGTGCCCTAAATGTAAGCACAAATAGCTCGCACAGCAAGCTTGTAAGCCCTGCCTAATTTGCATTTGCTTTTGCTGGCCTCAGCCAATCGCAAAGCTGTCACATATGACATCATAGGTTCTGATGCGGCAAATGAGCTAGTGGGTCGCACGGCCATTCCCTTTTTTCCCAATTATGTAGCTTATTTGAGCGCAGTTTACGTTAAAAGTGGTGTCAGTACAATTCTAATGAGGCAACCTTGAAAATGAACCAAACTTATGTTTTGTCTGCAAGGCCCCTTTAAGCGGGACTCACCTGTCAACATTTTTATAAGATTTACAACTTTGTGAACCACGGGCTTGAAATCTATCATGCACAAATATGAAAAGTTTTACGAATAGATAAAAATGCTAGCGGCCTAGTTTGCTTATTTTAGAAATACTTCACTGAAACAAAAAAGCATACCTGCCATGTTTGCCGGGATGGCATTAGGGGGATCTGACCAGGGAAGGGGGGGGGGGGGGGGGGTGCAGCAACAACAGAATGGGTAACCTTACAGGCCTTTTTTTATTTACTTACAACATAGCAGGAAATGAACTGTTTCTTTGTCCAAACTACCAACAAGCTACACCACCTAAGTGTTCGATGTAGCTGCCGCCGCCCCTTTCAGAAAGTCCTGGAAATAGTACTGCAAGCGCAATACAAAACAGCAGGAACTGAACTGTTTTGTTCTTTCGTCTAAACTAACAACAAGCTACACCCACTGGAGACTTGCTAAATCTTCAGAACTGCCGTACAGAACGGCCGCGCTCGTGCGTAAATGAAAGCGGTGGTGGCGCTGTGCTTCTATCAACAGTAACCTAACAGTGAGACGAACAGGTTCACCGTCTGCGCATGGCCGACTATGCTTTTTAAGCACTTCACTGATAACGATGCCGATTGGTGTCGGGTTCAGGTATTCGCCCCGAGCGCGAACACAGTCGGCCCCTGGCGGCGGCGGGACGAACCGCTCCTAGTGTGGATGGCGCTCTCGCGTCGTCTGCTTTTTCACGTTGCGTGCGGCGCAAGACGCGTGCTGCACACGATAAAACAACCAATATATGTGCTCGTTTGGCAGTAAGCAATGACATAGTTAGCTCTGCGTGCGCATTTCCTCTAGAAACGCAATAATCAGCGGCCGTTGCGGGTTAATGCGCTGGTTTAATTCCACGAAACATCTTCGCCCTGGTCACCGCTTGAGTATGAAACGTGTTATAAACATTGCTTCCACACATTGCACTGTTCTTATTGTTGAGTGCAGTCGTCTGCCGTTTCGGGAACGTCGAAGGGTGCTTTTTGAAGGTGGCGTGGTGATTATTTAAAGGATAAAAGTTTAGTACGCGAAACGGGTAAGAAGCGACAAGACCTGTGCATACGCGTGCAAATTCCACACCCTTGTAAAATTGCGCTGTGTCCTTATAGAAAGAAGAAACAAACAAAAACATTTACACTGCACACTACCTGTGCGCTATTGCCCATACATTACCGGCCACGTATTTAATTACACCCGCAAGCGCCTGTGTGACTGTGACCTTTCCGTCCCTTTTCTAAAATAAATACCATTTTTGGACAGTCGTTGGTTATACCAGAGACTCTGGTCTCTGGTTATACTCAGGAGGAGGAATAAACATTTATTCAACTGTATCGAGTTGCTAATTTTACGTGTTATTTAAAATACGTTTCTATGGATGCGCAAGAGTATTTAGGGGGAATTTTTCGGTAAAATTAAGCAGTTGTGAGTTTGCGTCAGTCATGTGGCATTTCGTGTGTCATTTTCATATATATCAATTTCAAATCCGACATGAATCCCCTTGTCCAGAAACGTGTCTCACTCAGCGTAACCAAATGCCTAATTTGGTCACGTCTTAACCTCTTAACGTGGACCTAAGTTTAAAGAAAGAGGAGAAAACGCGTAATATATAATGCACGTTGTTGCCCACATGTGTGGGAGGTGTGTGCCATGACTCGCTGTTTTTTTTTTTATTTTTTTCCCACAATGCTTGCTTTCAATACAATTTTGAAAAAGGCGCCCCACAATTCCTGGACAATCTCGGAACAAAGGGGGTTAATCAGTTTTGAAAATACGTGTACTGCTTTTTCACCGCTACAGAACACGACGCTAGTGTAGTTTCGATTATAAGTAATACTGATAACCATAGTTTGGCTTTTCGCGCTCGTTACATGCGTTCTCTTCTCGCTGCTCTTGCAACGTTGGCAGGACCCCCCTCCCCCTTCCCGAAAAAAAAAACGAAATGCACAGAATTTCATTTTTTAACCAATCCTCAAGAATTAAATGCCAAGACAAAGGCGATATTCAGTTTACAAAACAAAGTAGTTACCGGGAACCCGCTGCGCTGATTTGCAACGAGAAATAAAAAGGAAATGTTTTACTACATCTGCAACAGCGCAACTTCATTTATTGCCATCTTTAGGGTTCGTAAGCGACCTTAAACGCAAGAATGCAAACACATCTCGCTGTTGCAGGCACCAGTTAAATTTTAAAAGGAACGTAAATGGTCAACAGAGCAGCCGTAACAGAAAATTTGTGCTCACTGTGAGGTCCCAGAAGCTTGGTTCGCACACTGTAAACCTGCTTGTCACTTTGCGAAAACCTAGCTAAACATGAGATGTGGATTGTACTGCGTGCGTTGACAATTCAATTCGCAAGTTCACTTGCGACGAAAGCCGTAAATAAGGGATCCGAAACCGTTATTCATCGTATACCTTCCTTCAGAGTCGCTAAAATTTCATTTAAAATACCCGTTAGAGCGGCTACATTTTTATCTCTGCGCTGATCAAAATTCAGTAATTTTGTGTTGCCTTTTGAACACACAAAAAATATCGTAAGCTCTCAGAAAGAATTTTGGGGCAGTTAAGTAGTGTTACCATTTCAGGGCATCCCACAAATGCAAGAATGCGTCATATGCTACCAGTGAAAGCGATTGAGATTGCCGTTGTAAACTGAATTTCACAGATCGAGGCTTCCTGATTTGTTTCTATTTATGCTTTTATTGAAGGCTCAAAGCCATAGTTTGGAAATATCGAGCTTGCTACGAGCCACAGCGCACAAGTTCATTGTCACAATTACGGCCGTTCTAAGATTCCCGATGAGTCGTCGCTTTCTTTTGGCGCTGTAATGAAAACTGACTGCCGCTTCCATGCTATACGCCTCGAGCGCGGCCTGTAGGGGCGCCACTGAAATCCCTCTAGCGGCCCGTTTCGAAAGCAGGCGCGGGAGTCCGCGCCCCGCTCCCCAGTGCCGCCGCTGCTTTTGCGGCACGTTCACGACTGAGATTTACCGTTTGTGGGCGTTTGAAATCCATGTTTGTGTGGAGCAGTCCCTCTGTTCGCAAATGGGGTGTGTTTACGAGAGAGTAAATGTTTCCGACGCGATCTTAGTGTGGCATTTTCAGTTTGTATAAGTGCCAGGTGTGTGTCACAGGCCAGCGTCGCGGAACTGGCGTATGATGGAGCCGATTGTAGTTACACTGACCTGAATTTACTAGCCGTGTCTCCGTAACCATCGGTTCCTCAGATGTTCATGCTACGGCTATACACTACCATTTAAATCGGTTTTGTGCGCTTACATAATCAGCAGAGCACTCATACCTGACAGCACACCAGTTACGTTTGCCAATATTATACCTCAGATATTGATCACCACCATTTACAAGCCAGTCTGTGTTAATTTCGGGAATATTCAACAAAAGTACGATGGACAATGCATACTTATACTCGGGAATCAGCACACGACAGAGTCGTCTTGTCGTGAGGTGCGCGCCCGCAGACCTTCATCTGCTACATATATCCTCTGCGAGCAGCGCGGAGACGGGCTTACAATATAATCCGCTTCCGCGACTAAATGCTCATTCGAAATATCGTCATATGGCACAGGGAGCCTCCAGAATAAATCAAAAACTGAAATCAGAGGGCCTTATCACATACCACACTCTTCCAACGACACCTTTCATCGCTTGTTGAACAGCCTACCCTGTATGCTTCCAAAAATGCGTCCGCCGTACGATCAGCTCTTCGTTGAAGTAGAAAAACAAAAGGAAAGTGAACGCGAGATTTATGTGTGGGATTACTAAAACGTTCATCAATTGATTCCGCTCCGCATTTGTACACGGCGTCCCCCCCCCCCCCTCGATGTCTCGCGAAATAGCAGTGCATTTCGCGTATAGTGTGTCTAGTGAAACCTACCTGGCTTAAGTTTAGACGAACGTCTTTAGCATGCCAGAAGCTGCACTGTTTTTTTTTTTCATTTCCGTTAGAGCTATTATGTATACCTAAATTCCGCATTTGCACAGCATTTATTTTTCTGTGGTTTCATTTCCTTGGTTCTTGCTGTATGGCGTCTGTGGGCACATATTTAACGACGCACAGGCTTGGAATATACTTTACATTTTCGCATGGTTTATATTCTTATAAAAGGCATAAGTCCGGGATTGGGTAATCACATCCCCGAAACATATTTTTCTGCGGCGTATATATGCGAAACGAAGCCGCATTCGTTGTCCACGCTGCAAAATGAAGCCAACCCCTCATTATGCCAGTATCAGGTCTAAACGAAGCGTCAGTAGGTGGTGGGGGTGGTGATGATGTTTATTGACGGGTGGACCTAGCGTGGTATGCCGGCAATTGCTCACCCGATCAGCACCTTTTTACCGCTATGCGCGGGAATTCACCATGACTCGCTGAGGCTTGTGACACGTAGAACTTGCAGGATTAAATCGTTCAAAGAGGCATGCGGAGCGGCCATCGTTCGCAGTTCTTTAAGAATTCATTTGTGCCTGATGTTTTGGAGGTGACATGGGTGATATGTTGCTGCCGTCGCCGACGCCCGGAAGAGCGGCGACGAAGCGCGCAGAACCGCGTCCCCGGGTAGCTCTTGCAGGCGATCGCGTACTCTACGAAGACGCAGCTGCTTTTTAAGTGACCTAAACGTACTCTTTGCCTATAGTCGTCACCATAGCAAGTTTTTTTAGGGCGCGAAACGGCGAAAAGAAGCGAAATAGAACCAAAACACTGCACGAGCCCCTATCAGTCACGCAGCGCAAATCCCGTCAACACCGCGGAGAAGCGGCGACAGGCGGCGCAGCGATCGCGAAGCTCGAGGCGTATACATTGAACGTTGAGGAACCGAACTACAGCATACCGCTTTTGTTTGCACCTTTCGTGCGCACATACGGCGAGAAAAGGGCACGAAGCGCGCCCATAGTGTGCATTCTTACGGGCCGCTCAGCGGAGCATCCACACTAGCAGCGCGACGCTGTCGCCACCTACATGTCGAGCTCGCGGCCAATACCTCCGGCGCATTGTCGCCAGACTGGGAAAAAGATTTGGCCAAAGACGGGTGCGTTTTCAGGAGATTTTTGTTTCAGTCGTACAATTGTACAAAACCATGAAAATTCGGGAGTCTCCCGGAAAATTCGGGAAACCTGGCAGGTATGAAAAAGTAAAACTAGACAGCTAGTGCCACCCAGTGAAAGCTTGATAAACTAAAATTTGCTTCTTGTTTAGTTTTTGTAAGGAAATGATATATTTCAAAAACAAACAAACTAAGCCGTTAGGAATATTTATATGGATTTGTAAAACTTTTCGTATCAATACACAATGCTTTTTAAGCGCGTAATACGCCCGTCACACGGCATATCTAATGACGTTTAGAGTGAATGTCATTAATTTTGCGCTACACGAGAATACCGAAAGACATTCGACGCGAATGACATTTAGCGGCTAACTGAGGTTCGGGAGCTTCTTCAGCAGCCGAATGAGTAGCCTCAACAGCAGTGGCGTGTCACTAGAGAAAAAAGTTTAGTAATAAACCGAAGAATACTGTTTCTAAAAACTGTTAGTAAACTTCTATTTTTCTTCTTTGTGTTGTTGAAAAAAAAAAAAGAAAGACAAGTAGTAACAAAAAAAAAAATCTCGTCCCCAGTGCGCGCGCTACCCTAATACGGTTTTTTTGCAGACTTGTCTCGGCTTGTGATGTCTAAAGATGTCCCCTAAACCAGTGGTTTTCTTATTTGTATTTCACATTAATAATCCTTTGTTAAGTTTTTTTCAAAAAATATTATGCGTGAAAACATTCTAGATGCACTTGAAATATAATTTTGCGGTTTCGCGAACTCGCTTATCGTCACCGCTATCACAATCAAATGACATTTGTTTCGCCGTGTAGACCAGCACGGCCGAACCGAATGTCATTGACAGCTAATGTCATTCAGTTTGAATGACATTAGATTTGCCGTGTGACCGGGGTGTAAGTCAAGCATGACTCCGTCCCATAGGAATGTGATCAAGGAAGGGGCCATGAAGACGAAACAGAAGTCTGGCTCATTCAAAAGACTGCCTTGTCCCGATAACAACTTTGCCGCAAACTTCAAACAAATAGCCGAAATACTGAAGACAACACCTGAAGCAATGGCGACTCCCCAGATCCTCTCCGTCGATTTTTAGATGTCGCAGAATCTTGTTGTGCGATTGGCGGATGCCGTTCTAATCAAATGCCAGGAAACGTGACTGGACGATTTCAGTGGTGCCTTTAGTTCGATTTAATCGACTCGTTTAAATGCTAACATGCAATTAACACACTGATAAACCTGTCTTACTGTTCCTCTTATTACATTACTGCCGATGTCATATAGTGCAAAATTTGAAAGTTTTTCTTTATGCCCTATCTTCTCAGAAATGTCTTTCGATGCTGAGGAGACAGGGCAAGAAAAAAAAATCTGGAGAAATTGTTTACTACGAATGTGTAGCATTGTTATGCCGCTTGTCTCGAGTGCGAGTTCTCTAGGGCCAAATTTTTTGGTTTTTCTACATCCTGTGCAACCAATTATTTCCATTTGCGCTATTATTGGTCTCCTAGATTTGGCTACACTTTCTGCACCAGTTGAGGCGGTGTAGCACTCTCGCACTCGATTTGCCAGTGCAGCTTGCGCCACCTGCACTTCGGCCCTCGATTTGACGCAGTGCTGCACGAGTTCTTCTACACTTCTGCACTAACCTCTGTGCGAGTTCTCGTCTCGTGCAAGGTGCAGCGTGCTTTGGCGCGTTTTTTGGTGCGCACCGCAGCAGGCGGCTTCAACAGTAAACGGAGTAGAAACGACAGCGTTTCTCGTTTTAGACGAGAATGGTCGTCACGTGCAACAAGATAGTGCATTTGTGTACGAAACACAAGGTGAGTGCAAAATAACGCCATAAAAAAAAAAAAAAAAACGCGAGCGCGCAAGCACGGATTTCAGCAGACGACGTTTGTGCACTTTTGCCCTCGATTTGGCCGCTGCACGCAAAGCGCTAGTGTACGGCTGCACTCGCACTGAAAGAACTGGCGTTCCACTTGCACGACACTTTTGTGAACTAGTGCACAAAGTGCAGCCAAATTGAGGAGACCTTATAATGACTACAGGTGTTACTTGAGCCAAATCTGGATTTTTTTTATAAATGAAGGGCGTAAAACACGGATCGCCATTTTCCTTTTTTTTGTTTTTCTTGTTTTTAGTTTTTCAAAATTCTGTTCGACCAATTGCCTCCATTTACGTCATAATAACGATTACGGGCGTAACTTCGCGAAATCTGCATTATTGTGGAAATGCAGGGCATTATAGGGTTCACCATTTTCCACAACTTTTTATATTTTTTCTTATTTCTTTTTTTGTTTTTCAAAATTTCGTTCAGCCAATCATCTCCATTTACGCCTTTATAAAGATTACAGGTGAAACTTGCGCGAAATATGCATTATTGTGTAAATGAAGGGTGTTACACGGTTCGCCATTTTCCGTAATTTTTTTTTACATTTTTCTCATTTTTCAGTTTTTCGAAATCTCACTTGACCAATTATCTCCATTTACGCTATTATAATGATTACAGGTGGAACTACCACGATATCTACATTTTCGTGGCAATGCAGGGTCTTACACAGTCCTGGCTGCGGGGGTACTCGGAAAAGAATGCCATGCATTAAAAAATGCCAAAAACAAGCAGGTTTATGCCCGAAGGTGGAAACTCATGGACAACAAATGTACCATATGCAACATTGCTCGTACAAGCAATAAAATTGCAAGGCTTTCGTAAAGAGCAGCACTAGTGGAAGGGGGACAGACCAAGCAAAACCAAGACCTTTGAAAGCATGACACCCCAATGGGGCAAGAGACGGACTTGAACTTGAGAAAAAAAGACTGCTTGCTACACCACCTGGGCGCAGTAGTAGTGAACTTGAACCAAGACGACACGTTATTTTGTAGTTGTACGAATAATACAGTTTCTTGACAATCTTCTCTTGTATCCTCATTATTTACAGAAACATTAAAGACTAAACAGTCATTTGTTTGGCTGAAACACTGCGCCTCTTGCAGCTCTTTCAGCTTTTGTTCAACGATGAATGATCTGCTGCTTGCAAAAGAATATAGAATTAAAGATTGCATTTCTCCCTACCACTTCCCTTAAATGTTTTTCATGACGTTGGAAGGGCACATCACAAAATGCAAAAAGTGGGCCCACTGGCTCTATCTCGGCCGACTGTTCTTGTATGGTTCCGCCCACTAAGACGAGGTGCAGGAAATACCCTCACCAGAGTTGTGACCAGTAAAGTGGACAGCTGGCCAGCAATGTAGCCGATTGCACCAATACTTTCTGACTGGCATGTTTGTTATTCTGGAGCAGCAGTCCGTCAAATGAAGAAACGTTGTATGCTGCCTCTGTGGTCTGCGTTTACGAGGCAGATCACGCTGCAGTTGAGCGACACTGATGCATTCAACTCCCTGATGGATTCAACTCCCAAGACTGCAGCTACTAACAGTAGACCTCAAGCATATGCCGATTTCGACTGTTTCACCAAGTTCCATTTGGCTGCACCGTCAACACACCCACTCAAGGGGATTAGCCAATGCTGACGACAACTGCCGCCAAACACGGCAATTTCACCAATTCCCATTTACCTGCAACGGCAACATAATGAGCAAATATTCTCACATACCAAAACCGCCCATTTGCAACGAGGCATAGCCTGGCCATGCCCATTGGCAGCGACACATTTCATAGCAAGCATTCTGCTATCAAAAGTCACCAGCTAGCGAACAGTAGAAATCATACCACTATGGGGTCTAAACCTATACACGTCAGACAGCAAAGGCATCATGCCCACAAAAGAAGACATCGGTGGATCGGTGGATTAAATCTCCCCATAGTTTCACCAAATGCACTGCGTGAGAGTAAACACACTTGAATTCTGAGCAGTACCGTCCAAATGACTCCGGTCTGCCGCCGTAGAAACTGATAAGTAACCCGCACCAGTGCAGTCCAGCACTGCAAAACGTGCCACGCAGAAAAGTTCTGAAATGTTATTGGCAATGCAAGACTTCAAGGAGCACTTAGCGGCGGTAAATTGGACATTAATGATTTCGCATTCACAGCTCGCAAGTGCTGACGTGTCCTAGAGGCCTTTTTTTTTATCAGAAAGATTGGCGTTTTCACCCGAGGGAATTGCTGAATCGCGTGATGCAGCTGCACACATATCATAACAACCGCCCAGAAATTGCACCGTTCGGGACAGCACATACATATAGAATGCTTCACATGAGAAGTTGAACCTGTGGTGAGCTTCACAACTTTCAAGCCTGGTTTCAATTCAAAAACATAAGTGAGGGTGGCACGAACCACACGAAATAATCTACCGGGAAAGCTGGTATTTGCAAATGGCATGGATGCAACCAGGCAATACTACCATATTTTTGCGATTCTAGGCACCCCCCAATCTTAAGCAACCTCCCCTACTTTCAGAAAACGTATTCGAAAAAAAAAGTTTGCATGTGAACCTAAGCGCCCCCTTTTCTAAGCAACCATGGCAAGGTGGATATCACATGCGTGGAAGCGGGTCCGACTTGACAGTGTGGCCAAGTAAGTTATGAAGTTTTCAATTACAAACCACTTCAACGGAACAGAAAACGGCCTGCTGGGGGGTACTGAGAGCAGCGGCCCACGCGGCACAACGGACTCGAACGGTAGTCAGGGTGGCTGAGTATCACACGTCAATGGTGGGTTCACTTTTAAAGACGATAGTCTTTCTTGGGCTACTTCAACCCAGACATTTCGGTCTGTCTGTATGTCTGTCCGTCTGTAACTCGATTCAGCCACCCGGCCAAAGTAAAATTGATATTGCGCAATAGTCTTATATACTCACAGCCACATGTAAACGTCTAAGCCTGGTTTATATGTTCATACTTGTCAACTTTGTTGAACAAGAAGAAGACATTACGCAAATATAAGACAGGAAATTAGTACACAAGGGATAGTTACAGTGTTCCTTTATTAAAAAATTCATGGATGCTTGTTTTTTCGATAGCAAATGATATTCTACATCTACTGCAGAAAACCGCCACCTCCTCGCGGCATATGAAAAATCACGCTGCAACAGCAACGAAAGGTTCCACTAGCTAGGTTCCACGTTCGGCTTGGAACGCACGTGGAGCACGGCCACGCGGTTCTATAAACCTTGTAGTCGGCCGCCTCGATTCATGCCCGTCTCCGCCGTACCACAGAACAGGGAGGATTTTACTGCAGCGCTGGCATCGAGGAACCCGGCCTGTAGCAGTGGAACGCGGTAAATTAAATCGCCTTGCACAAATCTTTAGTGTGTTTACCTTGGAGTGAGCGCGACGGTACAGGAACAGCATGAGAGGTGAGCGGGAAAGCAAAGGGGGGCATTTCCTTCGCAAATATCTACAAAGACTATCGTCTGTTGACGACATCTGCAACGAAAGGAGCAGATACGCGGCCAATTTTCTGTACCTATTTTTCTTTTGAGTGTTTGCCAGCCCTTTTGCCCGTCTCGCCGAGATACGGCCGAAAGAAAAGTGGTGGCGCGGAGCGGTAATTTAGGTTTTTTGCATCTAAGCATCCTCCTCGATTTGGGCATCGCGACCGTGGAAAAAAGTGGGTGCTTAGAATCGAGTAAATACGGTACTATCTTGCCGGGACTGTGCGTTCAAAATGGAGAACATGCGCTCACCATTCACTGGGCACTTGGCTTCCGTCGTAGTCCATGTAGTAGTGATCAGCATACTCCACCCAGCGGTTGCGTCCTAGAGTAAACAGGCAGAAAAAAAGAACGAGGTTAAGAACCCGAAGGTTGAGCCCGCAAAGCAATCATTTGACCTGCTACCACGCAGCAAAGAAATGAAAGTTTAGACAATTGGGAAAAATCGAGCAGCAAGAGTTGTGCCTTGTATACGCATTGTATAAAAACTTTGTCATAACGTCCATTGTCTGCTGCATATTATGCATCATCTAATCCACGATGTGCTAGGTCACAGGTCTTACTCTGGGACCTCCTCATGTATTCCGCTCATTTGTTCATCTTATCTATACGTTTACGCTTCAATAAACTTCAAACTTCAACCAGATCTCACCGTAGAAGAACGTGTTGTCTTCGTAGTACTTGTTTCCGAGCTTGTCGACGCCAACCAACGTCCCCTTGCGCAAGTCATCCATCCTGAAGAACAGAAGTGCGAGAGAGGGCTCTGTGGGGTTGCCGCATACAAAGGAGTTGCCTCATCGAGCTCCAGCGACCTTAGAAAAACGAGCCTAATCCCGTGTTAATATAAAAACTATTCCACGAAACTGCATCATCGAGCTATATGCTGTCAAAGGGCACTTGCTTTGCTCCACTTCAACATGACATAGTTACAAACGCACTCTCATCACAAGTTTAACAGCGAGCGGGAACAGTAGTTTTTACAGACTTTTTGAACCAGGTTAATGACGTACTGAGGACAGAACGAAAACTAGCGCCTTTCGACCATCTCCACTGTCAGTGTTGTTTTAACGATCGTTATGAGGACAGTCCGACAGTATGCCCAGCTACAAGCAATCGAAAACTCTTGCGTGCCCTTGTCGTAAGCAGTGCGGATGCTGCCATCATCCTTTCCACACGAACGTTTATTAGCATTCTAACAAGCACGCCACAAAATACTTTGTACACGTGAACCCAAACAAACGTGATTTGCAACAGCAGCAAACGAAACCTTCGTTTTTGACCTTCGCCGGCATCGCACGAGACCCATCCGCCAGCAAGTCCTTGCAATGATGCCGTACCTGAACAATTTGACGGCGGATTTCACGTAGCCACCGTTATGCTTGATGATGGCTAAGGCCCGTTGAATCTTGTCGACACCAAAAAACGACATAGCTTGGGCGAAAAATGTCCCGCAGTACGACTAATTTCGGCCCGAGATCCAGAACGACCACCATAAGAACCGAAATCGCTGTTGCGACGTCTACAGAGTTATGGCGACGTCTAACATCGGCGCTTTATTACTGGCGTTTTAAAACTTTTTGATAAGTGTAAATTCATGGGGGGCAAATTAAGGCTGTATATAGTTAACATCGTGCTCAATAATAACACAAAAAATGTTTGCTCAATTCGAAACTAGCCAGCAGGCTTAGCAGCCGGCATGCACAATGTTGTTTACGGTTTTCTCCCTCCCTGTTTCTGTGACGTGGGTGCAGAAGATTTTGGCAGCAGCCGTGTTTTGCGGCAATCAAACCCTTGCTAAAGTGCTAAAGACGCTATGAACACTGCAAATAATGCAGTAGAGCTTCTGTGCGACGACTCAGACCGCATTCCTTGCTGTAAGCATGGTCCCGGCCTGCTGTTCATGCGAGTGGGCACATGCAGCAAAAACGACGCGCGCCCTTTCTACGCATGTTCCGCATGCAGACGACGCAAGGACTGCAACTTTTTCGTCTGGAAAGACGAATCTTCGCGGTGTACTCGAGAATGGAACGTCGTGAAGAAGGAAGTCCTGCCAAGCTTCACGCACGAGCAACTCTACTCTAGGTCGCTGAAGCTTTCGGGGTGCAAACCCGTCGAACGGTACTTCTGCTGCCGCGCGTTGCTTTCCAAGGGAGAGATGAACAAGCACCACCTCGGTCATTCGTTTAGAAATCCCATCTCGGACCGCGATCTGCGCCGGCCCAGCCGGCTTCTGCATGCCGACACGAACAACGCCACCAAGGCCCAGTACTTCTTCGACGACTCCTGCGTTCGCTTCCTCGTCGACACGTTGCGTCGACTCGACTTCGACAGCGTTGTCTGCTTGGGTACCCCTTCCCTGTACGAACATCTACGGGAGTACGCACCCGATGTGCGCAGCGTGTTGTTGGACATCGAGCAAGCGTACGAACAGTTCTACTCTCCGGCCGAGTTCTGCTGGTTCAACATGTTCAACAACTTCCATTTCCGCGGCGAGCCGTCGGAGACCGCCCTGCGCGATAGTTTCGTTTCGGGTTCGCGGTGCGCGATCGTCGTCGACCCGCCGTTCGGCGGTCTCGTCGACGCCGTCGCGAGGACTCTCGAGCGAATCGTTCAGGAGGCGACGTCACGGGGTTGCAAGCCCAACGTATTCTGGTTTTTCCCCTACTTTAACGAGAAGCGTATCACATCGGCGATGCCCGGTTTGCAGATGCTCGACTACGCAGTCGGCTACGAAAACCACGAGGCATTCAATGTTTCCTCTGGCAAACGGGCTAAAGGTTCTCCCGTGAGAATCTTTACGGACGTCCCTCTGAACAAGATCTCGCTTCCGAAAAGTGACTACGTGTTTTGTGTCAAGTGCGACCGTTGGGTGGGGCGTCACAACAGGCACTGTGACCTTTGCAGTGACTGCACATCGAAAGATGGTGGTCTTTACAGGCACTGTGACGACTGCAAGGTGTGTGTGAAAGACGCAAACGAGCATTGCCAGCTGTGTGATAGATGTGTGCCCCGTGACCACAACTGCCAGTCGGAGGGAATCACTTGTTTCGTTTGCAAGGAGACCGGCCACAAGAGTACTGCGTGCCCACAAAGGGAAAGAGTGAACTCCAAAAGCCTGAAAAAGAAGCGGAATTGTGAGCCAGCACGCGTCACTGGTGGCAAGAAACGGAAAAAGTGACTGCGTGGTTGGTTGACATGCTGTGAAAAACGTTGAGTAAAATGATGTTTTACATCAAGCCGGGAAGTGTACTAAAGTCATCAAGTTAGTTGCCACGGCAAGCATTGCGATATCTGCAAGAAATCTATCGCTACAGGAAGCAGAGGCATTTGTTAAGAAGGGTGTGGTGTAGTGCAGACTTCATGTATGGGTCGCTAACATCCAGAGAGTGATGCTTCTGTCGTCCTAGAATATGCATTTCAGGACCTGCCTATTTAACAACACTACCTGGGTTTGCAGTAATTCTTACCAAACATTTTGTCAATCCACCAACTGCTTGCACTTTCCCAGTATGGTAAAGAGTGGACAACTCGGGTCACGATTGCAATGCTCTGCACAGCTTCCCTTTCTCTTGATAGACTTTTAATTAAACTCCTCACTTCTCTGTTCGCAAAACTTGCCAAACCACAAGTGAATGCTGCCACATTCCAGCTAACTTGGTGTTCGCTAAAAGCAGGGCAGTATTTATTTTGGGGGCTGAACTCCTGCTGCGACAATTTTGACAAAGGGAAAGGCTCCTTTCAAACGCCAAAGAATGTAAAGTTTACTGCACAAACGCAACAAACGGTATTTCAAATGAAAAAAAAAATTGGACAAAGCAACAACAGGCAGATCAAAAGGGCAAAAAATGCATGCAGCAGTTTACATTCATGTCACTACTGGGGGTAGATCTGACCAGAAGTGCATAAAACGACTGCTTCGTAGTTTAACGTTCACAGACAATAATACTGCAATTAACTGTGCAGGTGGACGAAGCGATTCGTACAAGACAACAAGCATCAGCGCAGCTTGATAAATTTGTAAAGCAGCCTGAGTGCTGCAGTTTCTATCTCGTTATGGCATTGTAAATGTTTTTTATGCTTGACATTTATGCTTGAGCCAAAGGGCATTGCTTTGCATTCAGTGGCAGTGTTGTATCGCCCCAAGTCACAGGCTTTTAAAAAAAATTACAAAGATGACAAGAGGAAAAATATTGCGTTAAGTAATTTTGATGGTACAGAACAGACTCCAGCTTTCGATACCTTTAGTACCACTATGCCATTAGCCCAAAGGTCTGTCTGCATTTTTTTTTTTTTTGTGCTGAGAAAAATTAGTGGGAAATACTGCTACTGTGAGAGCTATGATGGAGAAACCTCTTCCAAGCTTATGGGATTTAAATGAGCCACATAGGCTCTAGCTATTGACATTTTTAGCTTACAAAGTTTGCCTTCTATTTCGTTCTATTCTTGTTTTTTAGAATGTAAATGCTGGACAAAACACCTCATTCCCAACATCTTGGGACCGAAAGCTCACTTCATTTCGGCATTTGGTTTCTTTCAATCCGTGCAAAAAGACGGATGTAGCACTCAGAAAATAGTTGGAGCAGATTGCATTACTAACTCCCTGAGCATAATAAATGCAGTGTTGATGTAAAAGCCGCGTCAGAAACGTGCGACTTATGCAAATACTGAAGCGGTCGTCGGCTTGATAGAATCTAAAACAATGCTGACACACACAAGCAAGGGCTTACAAAACCACAGCTTTTCATCGGACCCTGACTGCGAAAAACATAAATGCAACTTGAATGTCAAGAATAGCATTTGCAAAATCTTTGGGCTGAGATCCTCGAGCGTTTCCAGCAGTTTTCCAGTTTTCCAGCAGAGCGTTTCCAGCAGTTACCAACGTTGAAAAAAAAAAATGACGCCAACAGGATTTTTGAATGGTGTGGCGCACTACAGTGCCATTTCCATCTTGATAGTTGGGTGGGGGTTGTAGCCAACGAGCTCAAAGTCGGATGCCTTGAAGTCAAAGATGTCGGTAACGTCGCGCTTGATTACCAATTTCGGGAAAGGCCGTGGTTTTCGTTCAAGCTGAAAAGAAGAAAAGAAGCAATGGAGAGAAGAAACTGAAACAGCTTCAAGACTTGTTCCTTGCAAAGGCAGTGCGCAGGCTTGACTACGTTTATCTAAAATCATCATCACACGCCCGTGTGATCCAAAGCCTCCAAAGAACTTACGTCAGTGGAGACGTGTTGCCTATGCACCACATTGCGATAGCCTACTAATTCAAATTGTGTGCTTCACACACTAATACTTGAGGCCGACCTCGAGGTTTTAAATGCTGTTCACTTGCTTTGAATTCGAAATCAAGCAAGCCTTAAAGGGTCCCAGAAATACCTTTTCAAAAAAATTATTTCCGCTCAACGTGAAAGTTGGCAGAAGTGCAGAGAAGAAAGTGATTCGCCATAATGGGCTGCAGAGCCATTATCCGCTCACTGCTACCACCCAAAAGCAATTCAAATTTCCCGCCCCCAGAGTGCTCGCACGCCCCCTGCTTGAAACAGCGCCAGCGGGAGTTCTGTTCTTTTTGTGCTTGCTTTTCCTCCCGCACGTGCCGGCGATGCACTGTCACTTTTTTTCGCTTACTATCGTAAAAACCAACCCAACGAGCGTTCCGAACTAAATGAACACGGGCGCTGCCAGTTAATTACGTTTATTTTGCCTCAAGTGTACCTGCAGTTCTTTTTGTTTGTTTTTTTTTTTTGCGCTAAACAACGGGGAAATGTTGAGAAGCACCAGCATTTCATGAGTTTCAAATGGTTATGACTATTTAAACTGCTTGGTTTTTGGAGCTGCCACAGGACGCCCTACGACGGAACGCCAGGCTCTACTTGGGTCCGTTATGGTGCGGCGGCGCCTGATTCCGGCAGTCGTTTGACATCGACCGTTACAGCGAGCTACGACGACAAGGCGAGCCCCTAAAGTGCTCTGCACTTAAAAACTACACAACACCTTTCGTGTGTCCGTCCTGCATATTGAGGCCATGCATGCTTGTACATTCATGTCGTGTGTAGCACTGCATGGGCTGTCAGAGGTATTTTTCGTTCACCATGAAACAATTAATCACTCCACTCACACTTCCCAAGTGGCTGGGGATGAGGCGGTTCCAATAGAGCACTAAACCTTTAGTGTGCTACTATATCTTCACCTAGTAGAAAGGCAGCTTAGGATGAGTGTGGAGCATTCGTTAAGCCAATAGGGGGCACCAATTCTTTTCTATTCAGCAGACGCGCAGTGTACAGGCGCGGCCACTGTTAGAGGTAACACGAAGTGCGTGGCCATGCTCGGCAGAGCGCCACAACGGGCGTCGCGGGAATATTGCGGAACATGCGCGATCAGCGCCAGATGCGGAAATAGCTGCGCGTCCTCTGCTACGGGTCCTCCCACAATCTAGCCACGGCGGTGCAACAAAACGCATTCCAACTGTGTTGTCAAAGCATGCATTGCTGCACACAGAAAATTTTAAATATGTCTTTCACTCCTGGAGGGTCACATTTGTTACAGAGGGTCGCTTTCGGCATATTTATCCTAGCAAAAAAAAAAAAAAAAAAAGAATAATAATAAAAAATAATAATAAAAACTAGACGACAAACAATGTTGATTTATGTAAATCCATGCTTCAGATGTGTTAGAAGACAAATTACAAAACAAACTTTCGGCTGCATCTTGCATGCGTGCCCTCGAGAACTGAGTTCTAATACTTCGACAGAGCACCACAACTTCAGTGCTTACACACAACTGCGCTGGCCGCGCCCTGTACATGAAGTTCGTGCCATCAAGAGGCGCACAAAACCAGTGGTGTAGTCAGTCCCAACTACAATCGATAACATAGAGGGCACGAGTATAATGAACTTCCCGCATAAAGCGTGGCACAACTGTTACTGCCATGCTGGAAGGTGTTCCCCGCTCTCCCTTATCAAGGTACTCAGGCTGACCAATGCGTGGCAGCCGTTGGAGCACGATTGTGACACAGTCTGTTTGGGGAATCGCATGCTCACAGCCCCCTAGCACCCGACAAGGTAGCCAGCACGTTAATCATGCCTTGGCCTTTGCTGTGGAGTGACCACCGTTGCTTCTTCCTTGCCCGAGAGATCAGAGTCCATCTTGTTGGTTTTGCATGCCGTGACCTCCCCCAACTGTGTTGCTGCCCGGTTGTGCAGGTTTTCATGGTCAGTCCAGTCTGCACCAGTCACTGACTGTGTTCCAATTCGTGGACCGCTTGGCAGACAGGTTACAAAGCAGTATAGTTAGACGTCTAAAGGAAGCAAAATTGGGATGACGCAGCGGTCATTAGCGCAGACAACTTTGTAGCAGACATGTTGAGAACGCAAGCCGCAGGTTCCGTTATAATAATACCGTTATTATTACAAACATTATGTGATTTAAGAACTAAACAAAAGCACCTTCACCACAAGTAAACTATACTAAATATTTCAATGAAACAAGGTAATTTGTCACAACATTAGTACGCAAAACGGCGGTGCTGGCGTCACTTAGTGGTCCAGACACGAAGGTAGCCTGCATTGTTGCCGACTTCCATGCTGCCTCCTCGAAGCAGCCTCTGGCTGCGTTCCAATTCGCGGACAGCTTCGTAGACAGCCTACGAAGCAGTCTAACTAGACGTCTAAAGGAATAAAATTGGAACGGCGCCGCGGTCGCAAGCGCAACACCAGCGCAGACGACAGCGTCATAGCAGACATTTTGACTTGCGCAAGCCGCAGGTTTCGTAACTATTATTACCGTTGTTATTACAAATGTTACGTAATTAAAAAATTACAAAGTCATCTTCATCACTAGTAACTTATACTAAATATTTAAATAAAGGAACAAGTGCTTTTGTTTTAACATTAATACGCAAAAAGGTGGCGCTGGCGTCACTTATTAGTTTAGACAGGAAGGTAGCCTGCATCGTTGCTGACTTCGATGCTGTCTCCTTGAAGCAGTCTTCGTTGACTGCTTCGTTCAAATTGGAACGGGGCTTAACATGGCGTACTGTCCGCGAAGACGGCAACGAAGCTGTCTAAACGGTAAATTGGAACGCACCATCTGTTGACTGCTTCATTCGAATTGGAACGGGGCTTGACATGGCGGACTGTCTGCGTAGACGGAAACGAAGCCGTCTAAAGGGGGAAAGTGGAACGCACTCGCTGCCAAAAATGACCCATGTTAAAAGGTCAGCTGAAGAGAGCCAATGCCACCTGGATAAGGCCTGCTGCTGTACAGCCAACGCCGCCTGTATAAACATTGCCTAACGCGTCGCCCACTTTCCAATGGGAGTGGTAGGGACGCTTAGTCCAGGCACTCATCCGGTATGTGGCGCGCGCCGGTGGATGTCACTGCTCACGTGTCGCAAACACTTCACCCACTCCTGCAGCGTGTTCTGTAACCTTAGCTCGAAGGTGTCGGAGCGCCGCCTGGGGAACGCTAGACGAACTGTCAACTATTTTGCATAGTTTCCGAGAAGCGGTGCTGGCTGGCGGACATGAAAGCACGTAGGAAGTCTATGGAGCGCGAAAGGGTAGGAGAGAGCAACAGGAGAGTGGCTGTTTGGCCATTTTTCGCTCGCACGTTAGGCAAGGATTACACAGGCGGCGTTGGTACAGCAGCCAACGCAGGTCTTTTCAGCACAGTGCTGCCTTATGCTGTTCACTTGCAGCCTCCCTGCAGCCCAATGTTGGGCTGGGCGGACGCATGACCCAGGTGCTAGGTGTACGGTGCACCGTGTTTTCGTGTTATATATCACAATCACCTAAAAATAAATTCCCGTGATTTGAGACGGAGAAAAAGAATGCTTCATTTAGGGAAGAAAATGTTAAAGCAACGCTAGGATGCGTGGTTGTAGCGCCCGCATCTCACCGTGTTTGGGAGGGTGAGGACAGAAAGACGACCAAGGGCTGAAGAGGCAGAGGGTATATAGTGTCCCACTGGTTTTGGACAGGCTATATGGTCAAAGGAGGTGGTCCTGCTGGTCATCCAGAGTCTTTGAGTGGCCAGGAAGCATCGGAGGTCTATACATTGTGATGGAGATGTGCTCAGACCATGAGTGAAGCGGGAGGGCCTTTGCTCAGCAGAAGGCTTTGAGATCACTTGGCTGAGAAATGCGTCCAGTGTCTCTGGGGCCGCCGTTAAAGCCGAGGTAGTGTTGACGCGATGCTTGTTTGTCCTCTTCACATTGCACACACTTGCTGCTGCAGTCTCCATTTGCATCGTCTCGCCATCTTGTTGAGGGTGCTGGAGTGTAGTGCAGTCGACGTCGGTAACGAAGCCAGTGTAGGACTGCCACAGCTCATCTTGAGAGGCCGCCCAGACTGGAATGGGTGTGATCTCCAGTTGAGGGTGTCTGTGATTACTCCATGAATCAAGAAGCTTGCATTAGTGAAGAAGGCAAGACGGCAGTTTTTTGGCTATCTGTTTTCTTCCGGGTGGTTGGTGCCATTCCAGCTGCTGCTTCATTCCCAACAATGCGGCGATGCGACGGCAACCACTGGTATGCAAGGTCCCAACCCTGTAACGTTCGCTGCAAACTCTGCCGTTGTTGACGATGCAAGGAATGTCAGCTGCGCAGCTGTGTCACCACCACTGTTGTCCGTTGCCAGTGTTCACCAAGCAAGCAGTGTATACCTGGTGCCAGTCTTCATATTCCTCGTTGAAGTATGAAGGCATCCTCTGTATCCTCGTTCGGTATCCTCGTTGAGATGCTTCTGTTAGCAAAAAGCTGAAAGTGGAACTGCGATACAGGCGGTGAGTCGATAAGGCCAAATTTCTGCTTACTCTTGCACACAAGTGGACCGAGAATCATCCCAAATACGTTTTGGGTTAGTCACCGAAGCCAAAGCGTGGAGGTACGTTTCGACGGCGAACTGTTACTCTGAGTTGCAACAGCGTTTGAACTGCAACAGAGCTGGGTATAGTACCTGTTTCTTGAGGGCCTCGACGTGGTTGACGTAGATGTGCGTGTCGCCCGTCGTGTGCACAAATTCACTGGCCCGTTTTCCCGTCACCTTGGCCATCATGTGAGTCAGCAGTGCATAGCTGGCAATGTTGAACGGCACACCCAAGCCCTGGGAAGGAGAGGAAAAAGAAACGTTTGCAGCATGCACCGAATGCCAACAGTTTCGGTTGAAAATGTATACCAAAGTGGACACCGCGAGAAAAGGGGCACTTCGCAAAAGAAACTTTCATCATCAGGCTAACCAGGGAGAAAAAAGTGAGGCAGAAAGATAAGGGACGACAAATTTTTAGTGGCAATGCAAGCAACGCAATTACTCCCTAATTAAAAATCAAGCAGCTGATATGTTTGTAGCAATTGCTGCATCCTCCAGTGAAGCCAAGTTTGTGAAGTGTGCGGCAGACACACAGAGCTCAAATGAAGGGGGCTGCAAGTTGCAGATGGCGGTTTTGTCAATCTGTATGTGTAGTTCAGTTGTTTCGTATTCATGGCGGAAGGTTTATGGGCTCAAATGCTTTGGCACGCACACACACTGCTGATACACAAAAGAGCTGCGAACCACAGGAGCCTATACAATTTTTTTCTGTCTGTCTTGCAACATGCTATATACTAACAAGATACCTTGAAAAAAAAAGAAAAAGAAAGAAAGAAAGGATGAACATAACGTGTAAGCGTGCCACAGGCAGCACTAATTAACAAAATGCAAAGATGGCATTTACATGTTACTGGAAGCACACAAGAACAGTTGACCAATAGCAAGAACGTGGGCACCGCAGTGTGTGAAAGTGACCACAGTGCACCAAGGCCGCAGAAAATGGTGCAGATTCAAAAGGGCGCACGAAAGTGCTGGAAAACTTCGCAGCGTATTAATTGTGAGTTCGCTGTTGTTTGGGGAAAAAAACGGCATTTGAATCCGATGCCCTTGAGGACGGACGCAGCAAGGGCATCAAGGGAAAGGGCATTTTGACTTGAGGAGGCAAAAATTTACTCGCAACATTTGAAACATGTTTCAGGGCAACTCAAATGAGACAATTAGACCTCAAGAGCCGGGTTAGTACCACAACAACGCTGCAATAAAGAATCAGGAAAAGTGGGCTGGGCAGGACAGTTCAAAGTAAAGGCCTACCACGTCAGCCGAGCGCTGGTAAAGCTGGCACGACAGCTCGTCCTCGTAGACATAGAATTGCGCCAGGCAGTGGCACGGAGGCAGCGCCATCTTGCTCAGATCTGTTCATCAGGGGGAAGCACAAAAGAAAAAACAGCGAAGAATAACAGCCTTCACAAGACATTTAATGTAACATGAATGACCAGCAATGCTCTTGCTGGTGTCTGAATAAGCGGCCGATTTCAGTATACAAGAATGATTTCAGTCAGGACACCTCTTCTCATTTCAGTCTCTGTTGCTTCACTGCACAGTGATGCCAAGCGTGTTGGTGTCACCAACTGGATGCGAGGTCGCAACTTGAGGTGACATCGTTTGTAGTTACGGTATCAATGAAGACATCATGTTTTCCACTAAAGGTGTGCATGTCGTTTTGTCCGTAATCCTTCATCACATTTTCGTTGCTGTTCCGAAGCCCTCTTTATCTGCGTCGCTTCGCGGGTTCACATGACGAAACAGGAAATATTGGTTTCAGGCACACACACAGGAACATCCGGGTTGCATGATTTGCATCATCAGACGTCGCTGGCTCAGCTGCAAAACGTTTTTGTCTGACAACATCTATCACAAACAAAAAAAAAAGCACAAAATGTTACGCTTACAGCTTTGCCGTGAAAAAGCAGCTGCCAAGCAGGGCTGGGATCGAACCATGTGTGCTTTCCATGTTTGCTATCTCCCTCTTGAGTCTTCAAAACCACCCTGCATTGTTTTGGCTTTTGTAAAAGTCCGACACAAATATTACGCACCTGCTGGATTCCATGAACAGAGAATGATTCTGCGATCATCCGGGTTGCTCTTGATGGTGTTGATAATGTTTGTGATTTGGTCTATGCCCTCTGTTCCGTAGTCTGTGTGCATGTCTCGGTACGGCACACCAAAGTGCCTCCACTGGAACCCATACACAGGACCGAGGTCACCTGCAAGGTCAAAGGGTCGACATCAGCCATGGCCTTGTGATCACAGATTTAAAGCCTGGAAAGAAAACTTTTTCAGAATTCTGACAAATGTGAGAGGAACATAAGAAACCGCGTTCCTTAGGCACTGATGACAAAAACTGATCCATGCGAGGAGTATGTGGATTAGCTATATCACTAGACCCTATATCACTAGACCCTGCACTAGAAGTTTTAAAGACGATAGTCTTTCTTGGGCTACTTAAACGCAGAAATTTTTGTCTGTCTGTATGTCTGTCTGTCCATCTGTGACTTGATTCAGCCACCCGACCAAAGTGAAACTGAATCTGTGCAATAGTCTTATATACCCGCAGCCAAATCTAAATGTCTTAGTCCGGTGTTAATGTTTGTACTTGCCAGCATTGTTGAACAACAACACATTATGCAAATATAAGGGATAACGTCAATACATAATTGATATTTGCAGTGTTCCTTTATTAAACAATTAACGGATGCTAGGATGTTGCGATAGCAACTGCAGAAAATCGTCGCCTGCTGTTGCCCGCGCTCCTGGCGGCATTTAAGAAATCAGATGGCAACAGTAACGAAAGGTTCCACTAGATAGGTTCCACGTTTTGTTTAGAATGCTCGTAGACTACAGCAACGTGGATCTCTAAACGTTGCAGTAGGGTGCCTCGACTCACACACGTCTTCACCGTACGGATTGAGTCACCCGACTTGCAGCAGTGGAATGCAGTAAATGTAAATTGACTTGAGCAAACCCCTAGCGTGTTATCTTGGGAGGAGCGAGACGGGAGAGGAACAGCGTGAGAGGTGAGCGGGGAACAGAAGGGAGGCATTTACTTGACAGGGGTGCCAGTCGACTATCGTCTTTCGTTGACATTTGCAACGAAAGGAGCAGATACGCGGCCATTTTTTGCCCTTCGTTTGGCCTAGGCGCTGCGACAGCTTTCTATCAATTATATACAGTGCTTCGTTCAAGGGCCAGTAAAAGATTTTGGTTTTAACTGAACGATTACACCTTTCACAGTTCTTCTGACATTTGTTCTATGGGAAACGATGCTTTGCTTGTCTAGATATTGTTAAAGCTGGTATTTCTCTCTCGTTCCCTGCCATTTTTTCTTCTACAATGCAAAACCGCACGTCACGCATTCTGAAGAACAACCGACTGCAACGCCAACAAAGCAAGGGTGGTGCTGTCACGTAGGAGTGGATACAGAAAACACCCTTGAAGTTTTGCAACATGGCAAAATAAAGCTGACAGCTGGAGTGATCACGCAGTTGACTGCGTCAGTAATCGCTTACGTTTGCCGCCACTTGTCGTCGTCATGAATGGGCCAAGGACCACGCAGCAGAGACGAACGCTGGTTACCACGCTGAAGACAATATTTAACACGATGGAGGACAAGCACAGGACGTGAGCATAGTAGACAACGAGACGTTATAGACAGGACGAGTTTGGCTCACGCAGAAAACACAGGCAACAGTTTAAAGGTACACAATTAGTCTGGCAGTTCGGAAGGTCCCAGAGCGATGCCCAATAAGCCATGTTCTGTCGTGACCTGTTTCTAGCGGCTCCAACAGCAGGAACGGCAGCACTTAACAGCCAGCCCGGAGCGTCAGCAGTCGGCGCACCAGCGCCACGATCACGGTGCCCAGACACGCTCTCAGCTTATATGCGTTTCCTAGTCAGTACAGCCAGCCGACACCTGAGCTTGCTTATGGGGGTTATATCACTGCATAAACGTACCTAAAGCATACAAAACCACCCAAACTAAAATAAATAACAGCCGAAATGGACCTGCAATGGTTTAAAACCATGGTGTAGAAAAAATATTCACCAGAAACAGTCGAAACCGATTTAAAAGGGGAAAACCCGCAGGGAGGAGGAGGAGAAAAGCGAAAGGAAAGGCCGAGAGGTTATCCAGGCTTAGAGCCCGGATTGCTACTCGGCACTGGGGAAGGGGTGTTCAGGGGATAAAAGAGATGGCAGGCGAAAAAGGGGGGATAGGAGCGGGGTCGCGCACACGCTTTAGTCCCTTCGTGGGCACTAGAGTCTCTCTGCTAAACCTGTGTCCTTCATAAAACGCAGAAGGGCTTTTGTTGCAAGAACGTACAAGAAGCAGAAGGTGAAACTGACCAAAAGGCAACGAAAATACCCGAAATCCCATTTGTAATGCATAAAGATGTCATAAATAGATTATATGCGTGATAACAAATGTGAATATTCAAATATGGCAAAAAAAAAAAAAAAAAAAAAGCGGCAACGGGATTTGAACCCGGGTTAGGATGTTTGCTTCGCAGGAGTGGAACTACCACACTACGAGACCAAGCGGTTCTGAGCGATTAAATTGAGGGCCACATGCACGTAGACACAGCTTCAAAAATGCCCCTAGATGGCGCCATGCGTCGCTTGGCTGTGCTGACTAGGAAACGCCTACACGTGCGCTCTCGAACCTTGGCGGAGGGTAGCGACAGTCCTGCTCAAGGTGGCCCGTGGACCAGGAGTCTCACGGGGTAGTTTCCACGTAACCGCGCCCTGTTCTGCCGCTTGGCTTCCAACCGTTGTCGTTCCAGCTTCCGCGATCATTCCCGCGCCACCCCTCTTCCTTGTCCTCGTCGTTCTCGCTGGCTAAATTGCACGGTCAATCACTCGCGTGGCCATTCATCACAGTTGTATTTATAAAAAAGACGATAGCTCTTGTGTTTGTCTACATGACTGCTTTGACTGCACTTGTACAAGGCAAAACAGCTGACCAGCATCAAAACTGGAACGAAGCATACAACCAGTTATAGTGAGACAACCTTTTTAATACGTTTAAATGCTGAAGTTTGTCTTTTTGAAGAACATGTTCTCGGTTACAGTTCCCACATACATTTATCCTGCATTTACAGGTCCCTTCTTTACAGTTTGCTTTTGCTTTTTTAACATTTATGCAGGCTTTACAAGTCTCATTTCACCATTCACAATTTGCGATGTCACCAGTTATGGCGCACCCAAATGTAAGAGGCGTAGATACCCGTCTTGTTACTTTCAGCATACACTCGAAAGGATTTATGGCGCACCCAAATGCAAGAGGCGTAGATACCCGTCTTCTTACTTTCAACATACACGCAAAAGAATTTACGATGGAACAGTGCATGAGCAACGCAGACACATTTAGAACTATTACGGGGGATGCTCAGAACCTTCTAGGCATGTGAGGTAAAAGCCTAGTTGGGTCTTCTGTTGAACTCTCTCTTAAACTTTTCGGCTCCGCCCACACCCCCTTGACCAGCACTATGGACAGCACCCTACTAAGCTCGTTAGCCACAATCCTCCTGTTTGCCTTCTCCAGTACCTACCCCTCTCAAGGTGGCTCATACTGCACGTGCGACAGCGACCACCTGCCTTTTCTAAACGTTGCTGTTTCTCTTTTCTGGCACGCAATCCCTGGCTCGCACTCCTATTTTCTGTACCTCACAACACGTTCCATGAGCAGAGATATACCGTAAAGTTCCGAGCGAACACCCACCCCTTTTTTAAGGGTGAAATATTCAATTTACTAAAAGACCGCAAAGGTCGCCCACACCCTAAAATCGATGGCTTTAGCGCCGACAAGTGAACCAAATAAACGCGAATCATCTATTCAACTGTTGATGCGGCCACTTATTTGTCCTTTCCACACTTGAGCCGAAAGTTCGCCCATTTCTGGTATTTTTTTCTTGATAGCTCCACAGTTTTGGTTGGCAGTGCGGCCACTTTTTTTCTAGTTTTTCGCACCTGACCCGAAAGATCGCCCCATCCCACGTTTTTCACTTGATGTCTCTGTACTTTGGGAGGGCATTCTTTCGGAACTTTGAGGTAAGACTTTTGCCTTTAAAACACAGACCTTCCTCGCGGTCGGTGAAGCCCAGGCTGTCCAGAAACTGCCGGGAGCCGTTGCCGTCCCAGATGTGGACGCCCGCCTCGGAGAGCTCCTTGGAGTTGGTGGATCCCCTCAGGAACCAGAGGAGCTCCTCCACCACTCCGCGCCAGAACACCCGCTTCGTGGTGAGCAGAGGCATCGTGCCTGGCAAGGACGGAAACGGGGCGTGAAATGAAGCGTCCCGCTACTCACTGTGCCCCGAGGCTAAAAACAAAAACATGCCACCATGTTCAGTTTTTTCTATTGAATGAACTCGGGTATTCATAAGCACTCACATTCGACTAGCAGACGTGAAAAACTTAGTGCTAGTGCCTTTCACGTTACTCTCTCCGAATCAATGCGCAATACAGCGCCGCAACTGAAAAGGGATTGTTGTAAAATTTGTTGCTAAGGGCGGACTTTCAACAAGATCCCAACAGGCGGTATGGCAGAAGTGTAAACTTGTGTTTTAAATTTGGGTGTTTAAAGCGCTGAAGCTACATATTGGCTGTAGGTTTAAAGTTTTATTGAAAAATATAGATTGTGCACTGAAATACGATAACTGGTGTAGTAAAAACTATACAATTAAAAGCAGAAACATGGCAGAAAAAAAAAGCATGGTGGAAAGAGGCTGTACTGGAAGCCTCCTGATTAATTTAGGCCACCTGGGGCCCTTTAACATGCACCGAAAACTTGACACATGTGCGTTCTTGTTTTTCACCTCATCAGAAAAATGGTCACCGCAGCCAGGATCAAACTCGCAGCCTTTGGGCTTAACAGCACAACGCCTTAGCCACTCAGCAGCCACGGCAAGTGTAAGGTTCTGTTAACCGCTCCTATGAAGGCAAGAAAACCAGGAGGTACAGAGGAGTGCAAAAACAAAGGAGACAAGAGAAGTAGTTGTGACAATGCAACATCCACGTAACATGCAATCCCTGCGAGACCTATGGTACGGTATGCATACTGAAGGCTTGTGTGTACAATGAATCTAAAGGAATTAAAAAAAGAAGCAACGTACCATCGGCGAGGCAATATCGGCTCTGGCGCCCAAACAGTGAGAGAGTACCCGTTCCTGTCCTGTCATTCTTGCGCTTGCCGTTGTTCAAGATGTCTTTTAGTAGGTCCAGGTATTGGCACTCGTCGTGGCTGCAAAACGTGAATGTTATCCGTCGTGAAAACGAATCCAATTCCGCTGTTCTATAATCCAAGCCTTCCTGGCCAGCTCTGAGCCATCTGGGCTACATGCTCACACTTTATTGCAAATGTGGAGCCGGTGAGCTTTGCAAAGGTCAATCTCCCGCCTTTCCTCCTACATAGCATTACATAGATCCATGCCAGCATTCCAGAGGAGGGGAATAAAACTCTTAATTGGCGGGAAAAAAAAAACATTTATACGTCACCAGCATATGCTTCTCTGAGGGTTGGGGAAGAGCGAAAAAGGCTTTATGAAGAAAGAAAGCTTTATGAAGAAAGAAAACAACACAGATTTGAGCTTTGTGCATGATAGATAACCAGATCTCCTTTTTTTCCTTTTTTTTTTTTTTTTAAATTGCGATTAAGTATTCACGTTAGCCGAGAGGCACAGCCTAAACGCGAAGCCAGCGAACATCGCCACACCGGGAACTTGCAATGCGCTCACATGTGCCCGTTGGCTTCCGCATTGGTCGACCCCGCAGTATTCAGATCTCCGCTCATGGTTTTCAGGGTGGTCTGGTACTAGTAAAAGCTTAGCTTAAACCGTAACCAAGTAATATGGTAGCAAGAAAATTTGGCACTACAAACGCGATGAAAAAGGCGCGTAAACGCCTGGCTAGGGCTTGGCTGCGTTCTTTTGGAGTGCACATTCACTATTGTTTCCGCAGCCAGAGTAACAACGGCGCCACAATTAGAATGTAGTCTGCATTGTAGTTGCAGCGGTTTTTCGTGTCTCAACTGCGCGGTGTACTCAAACATTTGAAAGCCTGCGCCACGTGCGCGTCAATGTTTCGTGTATGGCCGGTTTCTGGTTTTACTAGTTTAACCAGTTTTACTTTTTATTACGCCAGCTTGCTTCTCCGAGTGTGCGCAAGATGACGCTAGGCTACGACCACGATACTGAAATAACGCTCAAGCATTGTGCCCTTATCGAATAACAACGATAGATAGTAACGGGGGCATCTCTGAAAGGTAAGCACTTTGTAACAAATAAATAACACACACACACACACACGCCGGCGCAGGGCAACGTTACTAGATTATTTTCAGTTGTAAAACTGGGCGGCGCTGCCCGGAACCACCACCGATCCTTCTCTCTGTGGCGCTGCAGTCGCAACCGGCTCGGTAGACGGGGCGCTCGCAGGCGGTTTCGCTTATGCTTCTCGTTCAGCGCTCGGCGCATGCTTTTCTCGTGCGTGCGCGGGCGCTTGGGTGGGCGCACACATCTGGTAATTATTTACATTCTCGGAAGCAAATAGCTACAATAAACATCAGACACAATGACATTTTTTTCGCCCCCTGTGTGGTTCTTCCGGGTCCTCTTTTTGCCGAAGAGCAGTACTCGCAGTAGCCGGCGCATTCAGTGCCCCGGTCTCCGGCGTTTCTTGTTCGCGCGGTCGTTCTCCGTAGTGTTGAATGCGCGATGCCGTTCGAGTGGCACGTTTAGTGATTTGTCAGCGACTGTATTCCATTGATGTGGGCCTCTGCATGTGAGGCTGAGGCAGACAATGCCGACCTGCTTCGTTCCCGGGTGTACCAGCAGCAACAATTAAGAGCAACACGGACAGGCACTTCTCGGCTCCCAAAGATGCGACGCTTCGCTCGCTATGTCATAAGGCCATCCCGCGTGCGGATAAGGAGCTTTCGACAAAGTCCAAAGTGTGCGACTGCCATTTTCACGTACAGGACATCGACAAATGGTACGTACACAAAATGACGTTCACTCTGAGGAATTCTCTGCGCGCGTCATTAATTCGTATTTGGTGACGCGCATGCATTTCTATTCCAGATTCCTTCAGTGAGAACGTCCCTTGAATGTGCAGGTTAAGTCGGCGCGCAAACGCGCTAAGCTACTGTAAGCACCCTGGCAAAGTTGGAGTTTGTGGCAAAGGAAAAAAAAAAAACCTTGCATACATGTATCTATTCATTACTTATTTCTGTTAACATGCTTTGGTATTTTGTAGCTATGTTCACCGTAAGCAAAAAAGATGTGGAGTTGATTTCTAAATAAAAATGCTTGCATGTTTCTATTCATTACTTACTTTGTTTCACTTAACGTGCTTTGGTGTATTGTAGCCATGTTCACCTTAAGCAAAAAAGATGTGGAGTTGATTGTAAATAAAAAAAAAAAAAACGTTGGATATATTTTTCTACTTTGTGTCTGCCGTAAAGTAGCTGTGAAAACCAATGAATTGCTGAAAAAAACTTTATGCTTATTGACATGTAAGCTGGTTTACCTTCGTCAGTTAATTGACTAAATAATTCTTTCAGTTAGAGATATTTCGCCTTTTGCAGAAATGTCGCTTCTTAGTGACGTTTGGTAAAGCTAACTGTTGTCAGGGCAAAACATGGAAAAGATACTATTCTAAAAAGGACGTCGAGAAAATTAGGAAGTTTCGTCTTCGAGTGGCCTGAATTACTACAGCCACTAAGTGACGTAGCTCCAATGCTGACCTTGCTACTTTGGCTGGAAACAAAATGAGCGGTTTCATGATTTTTTATAAAATTCGGAAGAGTCAATCAAACTAAGCTTTAACGGAGGCTTATTCTATGCTACCAGCTCGCTGCAGACCGTTCACGCTCGTGGTTGACTGCCAGCGAGCAGCCGACGCAAGCGCGCGCAAACTACGATGCGCTTCGGCTGACCTGTTGAAGAAAGCAAAGCAATGAGCTGTAGCGAACGGCTTTAACGCCCCACATTAGCGATCCTGAGCAGCTACTGGAAAGTACTCTGGCCTAGATGTAGTCTGGACGCGGACAACTTGGCGGGTAGCGAGTAGTCTTTAATACTATCGCGCGCTAACCTCATGAGAAGGCCGAAGAGGCGTTGGGAGAGGCGCCGTTGCACGCGACGAGCAGCGGCCGGGTAGAGCAAAATGCGGCGGTCCCGCCCTCTCGCGGCACGCCGAGAAACGGAGACGCCGGCGATGCACGGCGCATGGGGAGAGTTTTACAACCTAACCTATCTAGTAACGTTGGGCGCAGGGATACTGCAGGCATAGAGTTTCTCAATATTACCTAGAGCGGAAAGTGTCGCTGCGATCGCACGCCGACATGGGAATTGTGGATAGTGTGCGAATCGGATTGGCAGCCAGTGGCTAGTACAAAGGACTATGGATTAGGCTTCTCGGCTCTGAAGTGCTTGTTAGTTCTGTTTTCGGTGTGCGTTTCCGTTTTCGGGATGCCAATTTCTGGCATTCAATGGCTATCACAGATATGTCTATATAACAGCGTGATTAGCACTTAACGCATGTGCTCGCGTTAGCGGCGAGTTTCTTAAGATGAAGGGGTGACCACATGCAGTGACGGCGACAAGCGACGCCGAAAACGTAACTCAAAAGGTACAACCGCAGAGAGTACTGGGTGACAGCGACAAGCGAAAAAAAATTAATACAATGCCGCCAATGTCCTCTGTCGTCGTCGCCACAGTTCACTGTATCGCCGCTGCCGCTCGCTTGTGGGCTGCTTCTGGCCAGCGGCCTGTTCATACCGCTTGCCGCCGCCGCGCACACTACAGCCACTAAATAAGCTATATGTTAGCCCACACTATCCGTTTTCTGCACACATTCAGTTACGATTTTCGCATCGCTCGTCGCCGCCGCTGCGTTTACTTACCCCTTGAAGCATTCACTGCCTTGGCCAAGCGCAATGAGACAACACATAGCTACTCGACAAGCCAGGATTTATTTGCCATTTAACGCATTCATGCAATTTCATCGCGCGTGCTTGAAGACTTACTTGCGGTAATAGGCATCGCCTCTAAGTTTATTTAAATCTGCTTGGACAAAGCAAATAAATACGACGCGATTCCATCATTCCTGTATCTCTACGTTGCATCTGTTCTGCCCACGACCGCCTGCTGAAACGCGTAGCATACGATAATAATACTGTATTGAGAGGAAGCAAGAGCACAGTTTCAGACAATCTAAACATTTTTTTCAGCAAAATATTAGAAAAAAATCAAAGAAAAGCTCACCCAGTTTGGAGTATGTAATAATTTAAAAATAAATCCGGGACGGCCCGCTGTATCTGGTGGCGTGAGACAAAGGCAGCACTTCTGCTTTTTTTTTCTTTGTAACACCCAAATTTGTTTGGAAACATAAGCCCTCTAACACGGTGTCTTATACAAAATAAAATTTGTTAACAGCGGCACTTTTGGCAGCAATTTTTTAAACAAAAACTCAATTTGCGTAGCCACAAAGTCGTTGCCGGCCAAGCCACGCCGAACTTCCGGCCGAACTACACACTATGGCGGCACTCATGGAGGCGTAGAGCGCCTCCGCCGAATCACGTTGACGCTAGCGCCAGATTCCACTCTAGGTGAATTAATGAGAAACTCTATGACTGCAGGGAGACGATGAAAGTTGTCGAACCGGAAGTGGAGAGCAGACGACGTACCTGTGATCCGTTGCGCTTCTGGATGTTTTATTAGCACATCACGTACAAATCTTTTTACGTCTGGTTCGCACGCGACGTGCGGGCCAATTTGATTTGCAGTTCCCACGCGGCGTACGAACAAAAATTTTCACAAGCTGCGCGCAGCACCGAGTATGCTACGTTGTCCAGGTGGAACCCGAAGGCTTCAACGCCCACTGTCGCTCTTCTTCGCGGTGAGTAGTACACACGCAATCTTTTTTTTTTCTTGGAAAAAAAAAACGATAGCCTACAACTGTCTGTCCCTCGATTCATCAGCCCGGCTGAAAGAGTACTCTTGAACAAGTCAAAACATTTCCGAACAACTTCATAGTTTTCGACATTGTTTAGCAAAAGGCTGCGTCTGTAGCAAAATTAACACATGAAGAATATTTGAGGCAAAACATGCATAAATACACAATTCATACATGCAGTCTTCTTTTAGTTAAAAATAGATGCAGGCACTCACCCGCAAGACTTGAATGGCGAAAAGTGGTCATTGGCGGATACAAAGTTGAGTTTTAGTATTGTTGTTTATTTGCATAGTTGCAGTGCCAGTAAACGTCGTCATATGCATCGCAGAGGTCGTCGTCCCCAAGCAACCACCGGACGTCCGTCGGCCGTCCACCGTACGTCCATTTCAGCTTTAGCGGACGTCCGTGTGTGTGACGTCCGTTTCAGGGTCGATGGATGTACCACGTCCGCCCGTGGGACGTCAGGATTTAACACTTCCGTACGCCCAGTCGGATGTCCGGAATTGGATGTATTTTGGATGCTTAGTAGAAATTTTCAGAATCACATGACTAGAAGAATTATGTTCCTACAAGAAATGTTTACACCGCACGAATGCACTACCGGCACACAGACATACATGAACACAGTGAACTTGCTTCACGTTTCCTTGGTTGGTTCTCCATTTTGATATACCCTTCCCCAAGGAGATCATCGTTTCAGGCGGTGAGGTGCTTCAGAAAAGAAAAAAAAGGGCTATATTTTAGAAATATATAGATGACACTCGCAATATACAAGTCTAAGTGTTGATGTACAAAGGTTTTTTAATTGAAAGGCAACGTAGCGTTTTTGTTTTAGTTTTTATAATAAATTTAAGCCACTATTTGATGCGTCGTAGTAACGTTGAACCATCGCTTCCTGTATTAGGAGGCGATGGTTGAACGTTCACTGGCGGATGTTATTCGCACTTGTGCATCCGTTTCTGGATGTCCACTGTACGTCCGAAAATGCACATTCAAACATGGACGTACAGTGGCTGTCCAAGCTGGGCATTGGATGTTCGGCTGTATTTCGGACGTCCCAAAGTCATCGTCGGCATTATAGACTTACACCAGCTCAACTGGCGAAGCTTGCGCTTATTTGCGCAAGGCTTCACCCATATCTAAGCTGCAGGATTTATTTAATGTGAGCACTGAAGGACACATGTCACCACGCATTTGTACAATTAAGTTTGAAATTGTTTATTGACATGTTCCGTCGTTGCTTTGCACTACGTGCTAGTAACATCGCCATATGCATCGATATCGCCGTGGTCCTCGTGCCAAGCATTACATGCGGGGTAGCACTTGACGACAGCGACAGCGGCGGAGTTTTTCTTGCTTCTTTCTTTCTTTTTTTCTAAAGCTACTGCGCGTGTCAAGAACGCTCGGCGGCGAGGCACGCGCTCACGAGCACTCCGCATTTTATTGTTTTTTTGTTTTTCGCGCAACGGCGAACTACAGCTTGTACAACAGCTCCGCTGTTAAAAGGGCTTGCGCACGAGCCTTGGGGTCGTTGCCCGAGTGCAGGCGCAACATTGGCCCACCCCGATTATCGGTGCCGGACTGTCCGCGGACTGTCCAGGTGTAGCCCGCGAAGTGATCCGGGGCTCCATTTTCCCATTGATTCCTACGGGACCCTCGGTCCGATGGCAGTCCTCACTGCTCGCGAACCATTCAAGTCTGGTAAACAGAGGAGAGGTCTCAACAGATGGAATGCCAGCAGTGGAACGCGGGAAAATTGAACTGACTTGAGTAAACCTCGTGGTAAATAGAGGAGAGGTCTTAACAGATGGAATACCAGCAGTGGAACGCGGGAAAATTGAACTGACTTGAGTAAACCTCGTGGTAAATAGAGGAGAGGTCTCAACAGATGGAATACCAGCAGTGGAACGCGGGAAAATTGAACTGACTTGAGTAAACCTCGTGGTAAATAGAGGAGAGGTCTCAACAGATGGAATGCCAGCAGTGGAACGCGGGGAAATTGAACTAGCTTGAGTAAACCTCCACCCCGTTTATCGCGGGCAGAGCGAAACGGGAGGGGAAGAGCGGGAGAGTTGGGTGGGAGAGGAAAACATTTATATGCATCTTGAGCGGCTGGATACTATCGTCTGTTGACATTTGCGGTATGGCGAGTAGATACGCGGCCATATTTTTTTAGAAATGGGGTGGACGCGTACATCAGCGTTACTGCACTAAAGTCAGCTGTGTACCACCCTGTTAATTGTTAAAAAGGGTAAGCTGTTAAGCATCATGATCACAGATACTTTTCGCCTGTGGCCACGATGGTTGGTAGGCGACACAGTTATTTCTGTTGTTACGATAAATGTTTCCCTACAATGTAAAAATTGTTGCGGTTCGTACGTAAGACATGCAGGTGTGTGCGCGAGTGTGTGTGAATGGAATAAACATTTGGTCTCCTTTATTTGCCAGTCCTGAGCCGTTTCAGGGCAGCAATTGTAATGTCTCTCAGATAATATTCCAGGAGCAAATAAAATACGGAGCTGCTTTGGAGAAGTGACAAGCAAAAGAAACCTTTGAGGTGGCCTGTGGCCTAAGTGTTGTTGAAGTGCTCGGAATTCTTTGTCGGATCTCTCTCAGTTGCTATAGCGCAAACTAATTCGCATAGGCACCAGGTAAACAAAAGCTTTAGCCTAAGCACGCACCCTATATATGTGCCGGCGGCCACCAAATAATACGGACCAAGCGAGCAGCGCGCAAGGACTCGGCGCAACATCTTGCGGCCCAGCGCCTGCTGTCGAGATAGCTGAGTGTGTATGCGGGTCCTTCGTCAGTCAATGCAAATCAATTATCTAGATTTTGGCCGCAGCGCTTCGTTTCTCTCGAAAGTAGCACCCGGCGGCGCTTTACGCGGCAGGACGAGTGAACGGCACGATTCCTGGCAGCATGCGGCATGCGCTGATGCGGTGTATAGGCCCGTACAGCTCCGGAATATGTTCGTCAGGCGCTCTTTTGATGCCTTAGCATGCAGTCTTTGCCAAATACCCCACAGCACGACCTAAGCAACCACAGACGTCCGTGGAACGCCCGAAAAACAGCTAGCCGAACATCAAATGCCGTTTGGACAACCACGGTACGTCCACTGTTCGTCCTAGTTCGGATGTACAGTCGGTAAAACGCTTGTCTATAACAGCGATTTCAACTTCAACCAGCTACACCCGAAAACTGCCGAAACATACTCGTTCCAAACATGTCGGAGGCAAAAGAGAAGGGCTAAGACTTCATATTTCCGCAGTAGTTTTATTCAAATCCCGCTCCGGCGGGGCAGGACAGGGCTGAGAGTACGAAAGCTGTGTTATAGACAAGCCTTTTACCGGCTGTACATTCGCGAACGTACCGCAGACCATAGGCGTGCGCACAGGGGGGGCAGGGGGGGCGGCCGCCCCCTCCCCCCCTAATCATCTGAAGGCGGGCGCCGAATTGGCCAATATTTAGTCAATGTAACACATTAAAGTAAAAATTTCTGCTCTGAAATATTTTGTATGTGTTGCAATTCCATCGCATTGAAATAAAAATTTTATAACCATCCCTCTTTGCACTGCGTTCGGACCGATAGGCCGTCAGTGGGAAGAGGTCCGGAGTTACTATAAGGGTGGGGGGGCAGCGGTAAGACTTTGTCCCCCCTAATCGAGAACTCTGCGCACGCCTATGCCGCAGACATCCAGCAACGAATGTACAAAAGATATATATATTTCCGCATGTCCGAAGGACATCCGCCCGTGGACGTACAAAGATACAACGAAGCATCAAAATATGGCGTAAATTGAATAGCAAAGCAAAAAAAAAAAAAAAAAAAAAACAAAGCAGTTACTCTGCTTTTAAACTAAAAAAGATTTTGTACATCAATACCCTTAGATGTATATTGCATGTTTCATCAGTATACTAAAATTAAGCCTACCTTTTTAACTTTTTGGAGCACCTCACCGACTCCAACGATGATCTCTTCGGGGAACCTCTAACGAAACGTGTAACTTGTAAGCCCGGTTTTTATTGAGCATCCAAAGTACATCCGATTTCGGACGGGAGCGTTAAATCCGTGCGTCCGATTGGCGCACATGGTAAGTCCGTAGGCTCTGAAACTGACGTCCTGCGGACGTCCACTAGAGCAGGAATGGGCGTACGTTGGACAGCCGACGGACGTCCGGTGGTTTTTTGGGGAACTGTGTAATGCCCTGAATCTACGTAAAACTGCAAAATGTGCGAAAAAGGATTCATCGTTAAATGTTTTCATCCGTGTACATGGATAAAAGGCAGATTTTAACGAACGAGAAAGACAAAAAATAAGAAGATAAGCAATAATAAAAAAGAACAAACAAAATTAAAATAATGTTTCTCTTATTCACCGCCATCACGAGACGGAGTCATTTCACAAGCCATATTCGCTCAGTGGCGCATGTCATCAATGAATTAATGGCACTTTTTTTCCCTAGCTAACTCGCCCGTTGAGTTCTAATCTTGCACGAAGGTGACGGTTTGTTTAAAAGCCGCTAAGGTAAACAGGAATTAACCTCCCGGTTACGTCTTTGGCGAGAAAAATACCATTTTTAGCCTGTGGGGCGCGTCGGAAAGTCACATCTGGCACATAGACGGTCCTATGTATTAATAAATGAGATCGCTTTTAACTTCGCAGCACAATTCGCACGAAAACAGACGAAGAAGAAGCTCTGTTCTTGTCTGAGTTGCGCTGTGGGATAAAAAAATGAACACGTACAAACTAGCCCATAAATTAGGGCCTGGTTGACTGGACACTGGCCACGTTAAATTTTTTTTCTCTGCCATGTCTCACTAAATTGCGCTCATGCTCAACGTGTTAAATGCCAATAAGGTGGCATAGGCAGCGAGCTTGGACCCTGCGTACTGATGTCTAACCTAAAGCCATGCATGCACTTGTAACCGAAGCTCTAATTTATTTGCAAGTGCATGGAAACCTAACTAAAGCATTCCCAGCAGAACTGCTGGGGCTTCGTGTGCATACACCCTACTCCAGCTTACAACCTTTGCAATAAAATGTATTAAATTCACACACACATGCACAGCCCATGAGACCCTACGAACGTCACCAGTCCACACTGGATCTCCTCGATTTACCAGTCCCGGACAGTCCACAGGCAGTCCCAAGACTGCCTTCGGGTGAGAAAATCGAGTGCTGGATCGCGTCCTCCGCGGACGAGCTGGGATTGATCATCGAGGAGGCCCACCGTAGGGAAACATATTTATCGTAATAGCAGTAATAACTTAACTGTAGCACCTGCCAACTAACGTGTCCACTGTCGAAAAAATGAAGGAAGCTCACGCTAACGTGTAAGAGTTGAAGGTTGCGAAGCTGTACGCCACCTTCACGAACCACGACGGTTTAAGTCCATGATTGCAGCCCATTTGCTTCTTCTGTGCTGCCGCAATGACATTTATTACTCCATCATTATTGCTATATGTTTGAGCTTCCACCATTTTTTTTTGGAAGTGATAATCGTTAGAAATCACCTTCGAGTTATGTACGCGATGAAGTGCCTTCCTCGCTCCGAGAAAGTGTTGCCCCGATTACGGCGAACGCTGGAGTTTTTTTTTTTGCCAATCATGCAAGATCTGCCTGTAGGCTTGGCATATGTGCGTCGGGGACGATGGGAGGTCGCTGCGAGGCACGCGCTCACGTGCGCTGGGCATTTTCTTGGTATTTTTCACTGCGGACACGAAACTTCAAGGCCAAACAGCTAAAAACGCTAAACAGCTGCGCTGTTAAAATGTATTATAAAAGCAGGTTGGGTACCGGAAACGCCAATTTTCTTTTGGAACTGTGAGTGCACGGCGCGCGGAAACCATTTCCGTCTGCACGCTGCGTGTGAACCGAAAATACATTTTGTTCGCACCTGGCGTGCAAACAAACTTTGTTTTTGTTCACACGTCGCGTGCAAACCATGCAACTGAAGGTTGTTCGAACAAGGCGTGCGAATAACGACACCACGCCATTCGTTCGACAAGTAATAGTTTCTCAGTCGTCTTATATATGAATGCCCTGTTATATTGTGCTTAGTTTTAAATAGACAGAAAATTTAAATAGATATATTGCAAGGCGAACTAGATGCCAGCCCGGGCAGGCCCCGAGCTGGAATGTGTTTTTAGTCAACAAGGCTGCATGTGACCTCCGCAAGGCGCGCTAGTTACCAAACAAGTACGGAGAACAGAGAGGCTTGGCGATAGTACAGTAGTACAGTGATATGGTACAGTGAACTAGAATATTCTAGTTCACTCTAGCGCTAGTTTCGCGCCAACACATCAGGCGAAGAAGTAAAAGAATCAATAATTCGGCTGGCCAATCGGAACTCATCTTGCAAAAACAAATTCTCCAATGAGGTGCTAGTCTGTGACGTCAACTCCAGCGAACGTTGTTCTGCCTGTTCGCGTTCGGTGCTCTGCGTGTTCCTTGGCCGGCGTTCGGCATTGTTCTTCCAACTTTCGGTAGGTTTGGGTGTGTCGTTGCCGCCTTAGGCAAAAGGCGGCACTTTCGCCTGAGCCCGTAAACCTCGCCGCCGCTGTAGCAAGTGGCATTCTGCCTCCGTCGTCAGGTGAGAGCGCTTTTGACGCCGCTTGTTATGAACTGCGTAGCTCTTTAGGCGCGCTTGTGAGAGCGTTCCACTGCTAGCGTGGTTGGCCGCTGGCGCAGCATGTACCGACCGCGTTGCGAAATGCTTCGTCCAAAGAGGGCGCATGGAACTTCGGTTGTTAACGCTTACTTCGAGAATCCGTGTCGTTGACCTTGTTCATGCCCTATCGTATTGATATTTTGGCGTAGGAAAAGGCGCGCGTGGCAGAGTTTTCGGTACAATAGCGTTTGATGGAGAATATATAGAACTTTGGCGCCAACTTCAAAGGCCCCGAACACGGACGTTTGACGTTTATGGTCCTTTGCAGTGTGTGCTCTGGAGATGGAAGTTGAAACCGCGTGGTCGCTATCGCGGTGTTCGCAGCAACGCTAATTGAGAGCGAGGCGCTTAGGTTGTCTTGAACTCGCCGCGGGTAGCCGCCGCGTAGGAATGTGCGCGAGAAAGAAACGCCGGTTAGCGGCTTGGAGAAACCGCAGTGTGTTCGGGACTTTGTATCGAAGAGCTTAATTTTTTCGTATCGCTGCTGTGGTCGCCTCTTTGTCGTGCCATCGGCTCCTTTTTTTCAATGCTGAACGCATCGCCCGCTTTACAATGGGAGTGATGGGGACGCCCAGTGCTGCCAACCTGTGAAGCCACTTTTCCCCTAACCCGGAGGAAGAAATTCCCTAGATTTTTGCTGAAAGCGGTTATTAGATGTTTTCTGTGTTTGTGTTATGCGAAACAACTGCAGAGTTTACTTTAAAGACATATTTGTTGAAATTAACTGTGATGAAGCTGAAAAAAAAATGTTCCAGTGCAATTTGTAATGCTCTACATTTTATTTCATCCGACCACAAAGGCCACAGAGGTCATCACATGGGGGGACATGTCATATTAGGTAACATATAGGTGGTATTCGTTGAAAAGTTCAGGTGTCAATTTTTTCGCTTGGCAACACTGGAAACGGCCACACACATGGCCGATGCACCATGGGCAGGGCGCAGCTTGGGCCACTGCGCCCGCACGCCGGAGAGAAAAAAATGCTGGCGTGTGTCGTCTGCTCTGTTTCAACCCGTTCTCAACAGTGGCGTCAACTGCAGAGATCTTATTAATCGCACTCACATTGGACTCGAGGCAATACTTTGCGTTCGGTGAGCTAGAGTTTGTAACGTGCAGCACAGTCGTGTGCTTAGCACTGACAAGTACCGCCATCCCTTGGAGCCCAACGTAACAAGTGACGGCGCACTCACACAGTTGCCTGCATGCGTGCCTCGCCAGTGAATACAAGCAATACAAATTACGAAGAAAGGAAAAGCAGCCGTACTGTGCACACACAACAAATTTCAAGAAACAGTACATATTACAGCGCGTGTCATATAGGCCAAAGGCGTGTTAAATTATAAAAATAACAATCAAGAATACCCTAGTTCAATGCGAAACACAAAAGTCTTGCACCATGAAACAGTGCACTGGTAGTAGCAAGCAAGTATATAAAAAAAATGCGAGAACAGGCGATGTGCAGTGCATAAAAAATTTGAGCGACCAAGTTCCTCTTCCTTCCCTTCTTAACGGAATCCCCTCCCCCTCCCCCAAGTTGGGGCCCCAAGCTTAACCGGAACCACCCAACCATAACTGAATTCGAGAGCGGCTCGTGCCTGGTTGCCAAGGCAAGCTGTACAATCCGTATTTGAGACCGCCAAAGTAGCAACGCTCTGGCCAGCAATACAAAACTCAGCGTCGCAGTGGAGCACATTGTGCCTATGTTGTCGCTTTCCACTACGCCTCACCCCAAGATCAACTGTCGCTAGGTTAGTGGGGCTGGTCAGACTGCATGTGAAGATTAGCGATTGGGGGACATGTGCAGGAGTAGGAGGAAAGGGCCTGGTTGACCGCTTGTGGCTGATGCGTTTGGCATTGAAAATATACAGGAGGCGATGGCCATGCAAGTTGACTGCATGTGCGAGCAGTCGGCAAGTTTCACGTCGCCGCTGTGCTGCCTGCTCCAAGGGTACTGTGCGTCTTCATTGCTACAAAGTGGCGGCTCCCGGCGTCTAATTCATGGTACAGGTGGTAAAAGTAGTTTCTGCTAATGTTTATTACGAGGGTGCTCTTCAATGGTGTGGATGGTCGTGTTAGTGGGGCTAATCAGAATTTTTACTCGAGTAGCTAACACAATTTGATAAGCACCCGCAGTGTTATTTCGCTTCCTCAATCGTGCTGTGAATGGTGAAGTTGGTTTTTTGTACTTGTTGCACCACTTGCCACGGATTTTGTTTGGATATTTACGATAAGTGTAAATTCTGGTTAGCATTTGGTGCCAGCAGTGCACACTAGGGAGTCATGTTATATAACATGCTTTTTTTAAAGCTGTGCAGTAGATCTATGCTATTGAAAGCCAGAAGACGAAGGGTTAGGACGTGCAGTGAGACCCTTGATTCTCTTTGTACGTTACAAAAATTGTCAGCATGTCTGTGTTCACTGTACAACTGTGGCTCTTCAAAAGATTTCCAGCCGTTTCTATTTTGGGTTTTTAGGGTTTGTTCTTTTCCCCAAATTTTCTTAGTTCATCTGTTTGAGGTCTTTAGCCCTTTCGTGAAACATCTAGATTACGTGTTCATTGGTTATTACATGACCTGCCCAACCCCACCTCATCGATGCTGTTTTTCCCATCAACAGCTGTTACCCTTAATCTTGCTTTCATCGCCCATTGAGCTGATCTAAGTTTTCTTTGCTGGTGCTTAGTTAGGTCCAAAGTTTCAGCTGCGATATCATCACCAAACGTACACACTGGTTGTATACCAATATTTGTAGTGACGGTAGCTTACTGTAAAAAAATACTATCGCACCATGCTATTTACACATTTGTGGTGCCTAGATGTGTGGAAAACAGGCGACTTCATCTTCTCAACATCCTTCCTACCCTGACAGGGTTGGGTGTTTTGGTAGATCACTGTGTTTCATCTTACAGGAGTAGTAAATTTTGGGACAGTAGTACTCCATGACGTAAGTTAATGCACTTTCGTTTAGATACAGCTTAAACTTCCAGTGATGTCTTAGCAACAGTGGCATTTCTGGTTGACCAACCTGTGCCTCCGGCTACAGCTTACGTAAGCTTATTGGATACAAGTAGATTTCTGAGGAAGGTCATGATTTTCTTCAGGATCAGTTGAAGCCCTTCGGGGTGGTATTTTTGTTGATCACACCTGGTTTTTTCCTGCCTTAGTAGTTTTGTGTAGTTCAGCCCTCTGAGTCAACTCCCTGCTTATGGCATGTGCAGGCTAAAGCGCGTCATACTTTGTCCCGTGGGAGCTGCCTGAAGACAAGTTGGGCTGAAACTGCCTCACTCTCCAGTTACTGTTGCTAGGTATCTTCCTTACCCGCCGCGGTGTCTCAGTGGCTAAGGCGTTGCGCTGCTGAGCACGAGGTCGCGGGTTCGATTCCCGACCACGGCAGCCGCTTTTCTGATGGAGGCGAAAAGCAAAAACGCCCGTGTGTACGAGATTTCGGCGCACGTTAAAGATCCCCAGGTGGTCAAAATTAGTCTGGAGCCCTCCACTACGGCGCGCCTCATCGCCTGCGTTGCGTCGGCGCGTTAAACCCTAAAATCAATCAATAGGTATCTTCCTTGAGCATTGCTGGTGAGAGCATTCCTTTTTTGCTTTTTGAAAATCAATGGGTGAGGCTTCACCAGGATAGTAGGGTGACATCAAAATTGTATTTGTTGGTTGGCGTTCCAGTGGTTCCTCTGCAGAATTCATTATGGCGCGAAAATTGGAGGTGTTGGTTAATACACTTAGTTTTTGAATGCATGTCCTAATGTGCAACGTAATCTTTGAGCAGGGGTCAATTAACCTACCTATTCAAAGCATGTAGCGAATTCTTTATGAAGGTGGCTATGCTGTTCATTTTTAAAATTTCACTTTGGGTTCATTGTGGAGTCAGTGGAGAATGCTTCTGAGGACATCATTACACTGTGGGCAGGAAAAACCGCAAGGCAGGGCTGGGACATGCAGAGAGAACCATGGTTTCATTTTCGCAATGATGGCATTAAGATGCATGGGAATCAATGGACTTCATCGCAATACCATACCAGGAAATATTTTGTATTGTGAACGTTAATCTTAAGTCAGGTTCAAACTGCTTTACATGTAAGCAAACAACTGTGCAGAACGTGTTTCTACATTCACTTTAGTCTAGTGCCTTGATGTTGCTGCCTCTATTATGGAATCCAACAAAGGGGAATACTAAAGTCATAATAGGTGTGCTAAGGTATGTTCGTGCCGCTAAGGTGGTGTGGTCATGGTATATTCAAAAGTTCGAACAATATCCAGTAATGTCAACATGGTAATAGTATGCCAAATATGTTTAATGTTGATCAACCAACTTGGACTGGACGGAAGCCTTTGAGGTTCCATAAAAACTTATTGCCCCTAATGTCGGCTTTGTCATTGCAAGCAACCTTTGGCGAGAAAAGTGCTTTCGGCAAGGTTGTGCATTCTTGGCTGCATGTCCTGCCATGTCCCTGGGTGCTCCACTGCTTTGATACCAGAACTTTTTGAAATGGCCTAAGCACCTCCCTGCCTTTTTAGATGCGACGCTGAGAGCATCTCTTGTCGGCGGCCCTGTGCTTCCTGCGTGCGTCCGTCGTCGTCGTCGTCGTCGGCGTCCGCACTCTCCTCCGCTCACCCCCTCCTCTCCGATAGCGATCACTCTCGCGAGGGGCATTAGATTCGATTGGATTGGCTTGGATTGGATTTGGATTGGATTAAAGTGGATTGTGTTGCGTCACAGCCGCGGCAGACGCACTGGCGCCGGCGCGTGCCCAGGTGAGAGCGAACTCTCAATATCAGCGGGTGTGCGGCCCAGCGCGCTCTCACTCCGCCGGTGGGCGGCGCTGCGCGCGGTGCTGCGCATGTGCAGTACTCTCCCTCTCCGCGGTCTCCTCTCCTTCGAGCGCGCTGCGCATATAACCGGTGTGCCGCTCTCCGGCGGCCTTCCGGTCGACGGTTACTCTCCGCTTGCGCCTGAACCCCCCTCAGCGTCGCATCACACCAGGGTTCCCGCGAGGGGAGGTGGGCGTAATTTTTTTTAGGTAGAATTGTTTTCATGTTCGTTTGCGATGATTTGATGCTTGTACTGTTAAACCATTTCACAAAATGTAGCGGCACCATGATTCGTAATCATGATCTACAGCACATACAGTCAGGAGCATCTTCTTGGGAATGAAATCGTAAAGTCCTTTTCTGAGTCAGCACATACATTCTGGTTTCTTGTTTCTCTTACTCAAGTTCTCATTAAGGTAGGTGACACTCACCTTCATTCTCTTGCATAAGTCGGCAAAACGAACTCACTCAAACTCGCCTTTTTTTCCTTCATGCTCTACTCACTCACCACTCAAAAAGCTCGTCTGTACTCAAAATCACTTGTATTCGCTCATCACATACTCATTTGCAATTGTACTTGTACTCGAACTATTAGCCTGTACTCATAGTACCCATATTTAACTTATCTGTACTCACCTGTACTCATCTCTAACAACTTATACTCAATGTGTACTCACATTTGCTTGTATTCAGAAGTGTTTCTACTAATTTGTTCTCGCAATCAACCACTTGCATTCAGGTGCTGCACTAGGTTTATGGACTTGACTGAGCCAGAGCCAGAGAACACTTGCAGCCCGTACCTATTGGTTCTCCTGGTTCCCTTTTCACCATTTTGTCTTACCAAAACACGCTGAAGCCTTTCTGGTTACCGATTCTGAGGACCGAGAAAGAGCGGCTTCAGCATGTGTTATACTCGCAAGCAGCCTCGCGCGCCCCTCCCTTCGAACAATTTCAACAAAGTGCAGCAAAGCCACCCATGCATGCCAGGGCCCTGTGACGAGCGGTTGCCAAGAGTGGTAACAGCGCAGAAGAGGGAGAGCCCGCAGCTTTCCCCCAACACCTAATTTTACTTCCTTTGAGGGGCGCCGCGAAATGCGTGACTTGTGCACACACGTTGTGCCTCGAGTGCGTGGTCAGACTCGCACAACTCGCAGCTACAGAGCTTGTGATTACTACTTGTGAGTGCATGTTTTGGGATTACTACTCATGAGTGCATGTTCTCGTGATTACTACTCGCGAGTGCATGTTCTCGTGATTACTGCTCGCGAATGCATGTTCTCGTGAGTACAGCACTCCCGAGTACTGTACTTATTAGTACGGCTAGCGAATGCATGTACTCGGGAGCACAGTACTCGTGAGTACCATACTCATGAGTACATGCACTTGCAAATACTGTACTCACGGGTACATGCACTCGTGAGTAGTACCAGAGTCCTTCAATGCTTTACTGGTCACGAAACTTCGGCGCTCGTTTCATATAGGGACAGCGGGCGCCACTACAGGCGCCACCGCCGCACGAAGGGCATCCAGCCGCCGCGCGTGCGGCATATTGGCCACCTGTTGGCGTGCAAACGCTCGCTGCTTTTGGTATCTGCGCGCAGATTAAGTGTGCTTTTTTTGTAGTAGTTAACGATGAATAGTCCAGTCATTGGGTATATCACGTGCCTTCACTGAGGTTTTATTTTTCCACGTAAATTTCCGTAGACTTCGGCCGGGAAAGGCAACGGCTTTTGCGTCCTCTGGCACAAGCACCGCGCCGTCGTGTTTAAGGATTTTAAATCTATTGCTTCCTTTTCCTAAAGCAAAAGTTGTAAATACCACACATGCGGTAGTTCCGTAGTCACGGACAGCTGCATGCCTATCGATAATACAATAAAAAAAACTGAAAGAAACCAAGTACGCGTCGTGCAGACTACGCTATTAATGAACCCGTTGGTTGCTCTGGAATGCCCAGAAGGCTAAAAGAGATAGTCGTTTCGAAGAGTTGGTACATAATTGAGAACATCTAAAAACGCTGCAGAAATGCGAATGATCAAAACACGAAGGGATCTATGTAACACCGTGTGTCTTTCCGCTCCCATGCTTTGCAATCCTTGCAAACAAAGGAGGCGAAAAAATAGCAATAAAACTGATTTTATCACACACAACAAAAAAATTTCAATATTACGACGGGAGACAAAAGAGCGTGGTCCAGAGTACAAAAATATATTTTTTTTTGCGCTGCGATGTGTAGCACACGGAGAAAAAAGAATATTGCCACGTAGCCAAGAACGACACAAAGCTTTTCTGAATGCAGTTTATTAAAGCGACCTCCTGCTCCACAAAAGACGAATGAAACACAAACGTCGAAGAAGCAGTCCGCAGTGTGTGTGAGAGAGAGAACAAACCTTTATTAAAGAAAAAAAGAAAACCGGGTTAGCGAGGGGGGGGAGGGGGGGTGGCGGAGGACCCGAGGTCCGCTGCGACCGCCAGAGCTCGGCAGGTCACCAGCACTTGGCTGGACTCCTCGGAGCTGCCCAGGGCCTGCTCCCAGTGGGATGACGAGGGGAGTGGGGAATATGGGTAAGCAGGACATTCGCAACGAGAGTGATACAGAGTATCCAGCTGACCGCACTTGGGGCAGTGGGGTGTGTGGAATTGATGTGGATGTGTATGTATTAGTTGTCTACGATGAGGGAACGTGTGCGTTTGTAGTATCCGCCACATGTGGGCAGCCTCGGGGGATAGGTGTGGATGTGGGGGGTGGGAGAGTACGTGCACAGATGAACGTCGATAAAGTGAGTTGCGCGGCGTTTGCTGTGCATGCATTACTCTCGGAACGAAAATTTAGGATCCATGGAAATAGGATCGAGAACATTGTCGAAGAAACAAAAAATCAAGTTAGCGACAAGGTGACACCCTTTACATATCAAACAATATTGTCACGGGACGTGGCGGACAATCCCCGAGGCGCCAAAGCCCACAACCAAGGATGGTGACGACGAAGAGCTGGTGCGCCGCGCTGCAGGCCGGGCTCCGTTTTGGCATTATGTAAATAGTTCTTTAACCATTATGTAAATACATCGCTTCATCGCTACATGGTCCGTGTCATCTGCCGCCACGTAACATTTGGTGGAGCGTGCGGGTTCGTCATCCCCATCCTGGTCCCAGCATCGCATCGCATCGGTATGGACGTCGCCGCCAGGGATATCGAAGCCGCGCCGGGCAGCCCCAGCCCAACAGAGACCAAAACACGACGATGTTTCCCGCCTCGTGTCCCCAGCCCGAAAGACCCAAGTGACGACAAGCCGAAATGAGTCGTGCCCATACAAGCCGAAGATGGACCCCCCCGCCCTTCCGTCCGACGTGGCCTTAGGACCTTTGGCGCTTTGTCCTGGCTGAAGCCATTGCTGTTGCTGGGCCAGGCATCAATCAACACCATCATCGTCATTCGTGGCGGCAAGCAATTCGTCTGCATTTCTCATCGCACACTCATCCGCATTGATTCGCCAACTGGCGTCGGCGTCGACCGGGACGGTCATCTTCGACCGCCGAGGTGATGTCACGGGACGTGGCGGACAATCCCCGAGGCGCCAAAGCCCACAACCAAGGATGGTGACGACGAAGAGCTGGTGCGCCGCTCTGCAGGCCGGGCTCCCTTTTGGCATTATGTAAATAGTTCTTTAACCATTATGTAAATACATCGCTTCATCGCTACATGGTCCGTGTCATCTGCCGCCACGTAACAATATTGCCTGACGGGACGTACGAAAACAAGAGCAAACGGGTGCTCCGGTTGAAGCGCCAGATAAGAAAACCGGAAGCGGCTACGCGCGGTTACAAAACAAACAAAACGAACCCTAAGCGATAATTCGCGGAAATATGAAACGTCAAAGCACAAGGACGTCCCAAAGCATTTTTTTTACATGCGAGCCTCAGCGCAAGGTAATACAAGTTTGCAAACAGGTAATAAAGCACCGGGCTACTGCCTGACTGATCTGACAAAAATCCGGCTTTAAGTTAGCCTTGTACAATTGTAGTTCCTGGATGCTCTTAAAAGGGTACATTGCTTTTTTCATTCGCGCACAGTCACCGACTTATAACCGAAGCTGAAATCTCCAGTTTCTTGCCTTGGAATGGCGCGCCTCCATTTCTCACGCAGCTCCCCGTCGCTCGGTTAACAGAACAAGGAAACATTTTCTGTTGTATCGTTGTACAAGGAACGACATCCCGGGACGCAACACGTGTTCGGCATCGTCGTTGCACTACTTAAGTCGCATCACAACAGTGCAAGATGCACGTTACATCTTTTGATCGCACAAAACAAACACACCTCGCCGCGTCTCCGCCGTTCGAGCCAGCACAACGCCGCCCGAGGAGTGACCTCAGTGAGATGGTGGCGCCACCGCGCGGCGGCCAAAAGTAGCATATGAAGCTCTCCCATTGAGTTACGGAGCAGTTTCGTGACCAGTAAAGCATTGAAGGACTCTGGTAGTACCCATGAGTACTGCACTTGCTCGTACATGTACTCGTTTCTGTACCCCGTCATCATCCTACTATTTTTCTGGGTTTGTACTCATCATTGTACTCACTTTTTCTTTGCCTGCATCGGTACTCACTCATACTCGTGAGTTTGAGTACAATGAGTGTACTCATGAGTATGCCGACGTATGTTCTCGTCACTTTGTTCAATAGACCCTCCAGTACACGTGGTCTTATGCCGCTATATGTTCTACCAGTTCCTACGTTATCATTGCTTGTGTTCTTGATGTAGGAAAACGGGTTCACACACTTAGACTTCTTTTTCTTTAGTGCTATGCGTGAGAAGCATCAACAAAAATATTTGGGAGGGTTCCTGAGTGCAGGAATTCAAAAGGGATGATGGACATTACCGAACAGAAAGGTAACAACGAGGCTGAGTTCTCAGCCCTGCAAAGGAAAGTACAGGAAAGCCATGAATGCTGTGCCACATCTGTTTGGGGTGGAATTGGTTTTTGTGAATGTTTTTACCTGTATCATAATTACTTCCTTTGCCAAAAATGCATTCTGATCTACTTGCACATACACTTATCGCTGCTGAAAAATGGTTCCCTGTTAACAAAATTGGCGCCGAGTTGCTTTAGTTTTTGCAGACACGAAAGCATTCACTTGTCCTTCTTGAAAGGCTTCTACGTCCCCAGGTAGAAACCCGTTTACCAGGCCTCCCTCAGCACCATATTGATATGCTGGAGGAGGGCCTCGTGGCAGCCATCAGGTTAAGGTTCCAAAGTGTCCAATTGAGTGCGAGTACCGGGATTTTTTGATGCCCTTGTGAAGGGCAAGTTTGTTTCTTGGGGTGCTCAAGGGGGCTGAGCCACTGTGTTTAAGTGGTCAGAAATGGATGTCAGTGTAGGAATGTTAATGTATCTGTGGGTTCGTAAATCTCTGGTGCATACATGCTGTCTTGGTAGTCTGTGGTACTGTGCTCACTGGGCAGCTAGGGTGGCCCTATTTTTACCAGGCGACGCAGACCCTTCGCATTATCTATTCCATAGTGGATGACATCCGCTGTCCATAGTGTTTTCTTGAGCCTGGGTAATAGCTTGTCTTCGTTGGGTTCATGAAATCGGAAGGCAGTGTTTAGGGCACACTCATAGATCAACCAGTTTTTGGTGCCAGGACTTTCTTTGGCAAGGGTGATTGTGCACTCTGGTAGTGAAATTGGATGCTTGATTTCGTGATAGTTTTCTGCATGAGTTGCTGATTTGGACCATGAGCTGAAGGGAGCCATGCATCGCGGCCTATTCTCGGAAATTTCAGTAGGAGCATCTTTCAGTGAAGTATCCATCTCAATTTTTTTCCGAACATTTCAGCTTTCTTAATATTAATTCGTTTTTTTTTATCACGAAAGCCATCAATCTTTTGGCATCAACAGTACAGATACCAGAAGCTGTTAAAAAGCCAAAAATAGAAAGTCTTGATGGGGTCTGCCTCCTGATGCAACAAAATACAAAAAATTAATTCTCTTGAGTGCCTAGTGGAAGGACGCTCCTTGCACGCTCAACTGCGCAGAGACTGAGGTGGTGTTGCAATCTGGGAGGTCTGTACCTCCCTGTCACAAGATGCCAGTGCTTCTCTCCACTGCCCAGCCGTGCTGATTCAAGGATAATTTTGGGGACATGCTCACATGTGGGATAGGGTGGCTGGACCCAAGCAACAACTGGACGTCCGTCGGCCATCCAACGTACCTTGATTCCAGCTCTAGCGGACGTGTCCAGGACGTCTGTTCCAGACCCTATCGATAGACATAAAATGTACGTCCGTAGGACATACGGATTTAACACTTCCGTACGTCCATTCGGATGCCCGAAATGGGATGTATTTTGCATGTTGGGTAAAAATTCAATTCACAAATGTTTTATTAACGAGAAGCTTATGTTCCTACGAGTACTACATCGCATAACGCCAACACACTGTCGGGCAGACAAGCATACATGAACACAAAACTTGTTTCACCCGTTTTGTTATCGGTTCTGAATTCTTATATACCCTTCCATAAAGAGATTATCGTTAGCCTGTGAGGAGATTATAAAAGTTTAAAAATTGGGCTTAATTTTAGTATTGTACAGATGAAACTTGCACTATAGAAATCAAGGTGTTGACGTACAAAATCTTTCAAAATGAAAAGCCGAGTAGTTTTCCTGTTCTTGCTTTTATATTCAATTTACGCCATTATTTGATGCTTGGTGATAATTTTGTATGTCCATGGGCGAATATCCTTGTGGCATATTCGTTGCTGGATGGCCACTGTACGTTGGAAAATGTACATCCAGACATGGACGTGCAGGTGACACAGTGGCCATCCAAACGTGGCATTGGATGTTCGGCTATTTTTCGGACGTTCCACCGACGTCCGTGGTTGCTTGGGGACCTGCGCGGAGGGGGCAGTTTGGGGGGTGGTGCTTGTGCTAGGTGGAATTTTATGCAGGTGGGTTGGGTGGGGTTATGTAGTTGTATGTATTAGTCTCCAGGCTTCTTGGGCTGTTGGGAGTCCAAAGCGGGGGGGGGGGGGTGCGGTTTTTTGGTGGGAGAGGCGGTAATGTTCTGTGATGTCTGTTAAGGAGGCTCTCTGGCCGACCTTGCGTCGTGGTATGTGTTGGGGCCACTCCAGCTCGGAGGGTAAGCGCTGGAGCCTGAGTGTGGGCGGTCTGGTTCCCTTCCTGTTCCACGTGGGCTGACGTCCAGGTATGTCTATTGGGGGGAGGACAGGAGTCAAGTCCCGTCAGGCTATGAGGTGTCTACCTTGAAATCTCCGCAGCAGAATGTGCGTGCCTACGGTGACTAAAGCCTGCCTTCACGTCCACGCCCCCCACCCCAAATGCACATAAAAAGGCAAACGCCCCCCTCCCCAAATGCACATAAAAAGGCAACCACTGATAGTGCATTCCTAGACGACACCAACCGAAACTCTTCTTCGGGAGCCCTTGAAACTGGATGAGAGCACCGGCGAAAACACCACTCCGGGGGCCCTTGAAGTAAATACAAAAGCGATAGCTATGGTGGGGTTTGCTAAAGTTAATTTGTATATTATCGTTACTGGCTCACGTCAGCGTTCGAAGCGGGCAAGTTGCTTTTAATTCGGGAGGGATTGGCAGCTACTCGATGAGGTGGAACTTCAGGCAGCTACGGCGGCGGCTGCACATTCTGTGGCAGTGGCTTTTCGTTTTCGCGCCCGTTCGAGCCTCTGGGCGCCCCCTTCAATTCCCGCGCTTCCTACGAGCGAATGACCCGTCCGTCCCCATAGCGATTTAAAAGCTGAGCTGCTGATAACACCGCCTTTATCAGCCGATTGCGCAACTTTTAAAATAGGCATTGGTGGTGGCGAGGGTATGGAGCTTGAGAGGCGTCGGCGGTGGCGAGGAGGTAAAGGGCAGTAGTGGGTCAAGCAGCTTCACTGAAATGGGAACCGAAGGGATTAATCATTCAGCTCCGCTGTAAAAAATTGGAAGGCAACAAATTTGTATGTACAGTGTGAGCTGATATTCAGATTGGCCAAATTGTTGAGCCGTTGCATCGAAATGTACTTGTGAATTTTGAGTGCCTATTTGAAGCACTAGCACCTAAGTGTGTCTGCGTTGAGAGAGAAAGAGAGAATAAATTTTATTTGTCGAGCAGAGGCTGAATGTCTTCATTTGCATTTTGGGCCCTGCTAGTCCTCGAGAAACAGTGAGGCAGGCATTGGGGATCTCTTGTATGGTTTGCTTTGCTACGAGGAGAAAATCTGCATATTTACGATTTCGGAAAGGGCAAGTTCGAACATTCAAACTGAATACTTCGAAAAATGTATTTGAAAGCAAAGGGAAGACCATTGAGGCAACTGATTTGCCCTTGCGGGAAAGGCTCAACGTTGTGAGGGCCACCCCAGGACGAGTGCGAGTACTGTGATTTTTTTGTGCCTTTGTGAAGGGCAAGTTTGTTTCTTGGGGTGTTCAAGGGGTGCAAAAGATACTCGTGTACCGTTACAAAATCATTAGCAGTAAGCAGTTCAGCTGATAGCCTTGGTTTTTACACCTCTCGGTGAGTACTGGGATAACTACTTGTGAGGCACTGCTTCCTACGAAATATGGCCACCCAACATAAACACAAGTTATAAGGGAAGTCTCGAGTTTGTTCATGTGTTTATATAACCTTTTGCACACATTATCAATCATAGCTGGTGTGTACGATCCTTCCTTTGTGCATTGTCTAGAACGTGGCAGCTACATCAGATCCTCCGGGTAGATGTGAGTGCTGCGAATTCTCGACAAGCCAAGTGCGCGTCCAGCATTGACTTTACTAAATTCCTGTGGTGTTCGGGAGTCGGAGATCACAAAGAAATGTAATAGCACGGCAGTATTTACTCTTCAGTTGCCTGATGGGTAATATAGCAAGGCACTACACGAAAAAATATGTAGCGTGATTTGACCAAGTGGGAGCAGATGTAAATGGGAGGGAATTTTATAGCTGTAATAAAACGCAAACGCAGTGCGTTAATCCTGATTTAGGAAAGGCCAGCACAAAAGGAAGCACTTTCTGCAAAGGAATATTGCTACTTAAACATTAACAGTGTTGGCACAACAAGCAGTTGTGAGGGAGGGAATCTGTTCATGTAAGTACATATAAATACCTTATTGTATACATAATCATGGATGCTGCCTAATTTTTAATTATACTGTACATTTTTTAAACAGCTACAATAAATCCTCTGGGGCTGATGTGTGGGCCCAAATTGTTTAAAACCACGTGTGCAGCAAGCATTGAAGTTACGAGATTTCTGCAGAGTTAGCAAGTGGGTGATCAAAAAGAATAACGGCAGTACTAATTATTTGAAGCCTTGATGGGTAGCCTCAAGGGACTACATTAGCGAGAATATGTGCAGTAGAAGTAAATTTCAGTCGTCATATCTAATAAAGGCAGTTTTGTGCTCATCCTGATTAAAGGGACCATATCCTCAAACTTAAGGGTTAGCAACAATGTTTCGAATCCTTTGGCTTGAGATGGGGAATTGTTTTTATGGCTGATTTGTAGGAATTCATGAGGAAATAGAATGTACTCAGTTGGTGTATACACACACAAAAAAAAATCCAGCACACATGCACATGTATGCACAGATGTGCAGATTTGTGCACACCAAAATCTGCCTGTTTGGAAACCGTCTGGCCACCCCCATCCAAAACCTTGCCTGTACTAATAGACGTCTTCAACTTAGGAATTCATTCAGCCTACATGCCCTAATCCTGCTTGTAGTTTTATGGCTGAAAACTAAGCAGAGTTAGGGAGTGGTTGGGAGGTCAAACCATTCACCTACCTCGATGGTTACTGATTGCATTGTAGTGGTGGGACTGGCGCATTAATTACAGGTTAAAACTAAAATACTTGGTTGAAAGTTGAAGCCCAATCAACAACTACTTGGCAGTCAGACTTATCTGAAATACAAAGTGGATTGATTCAGTCAGCATGAAAATAGTGATCATGTGCACCCTCGCTATTTAATATCAATGGTTCATCGCCGCGGAGGCAATGGAGCTGTGTTTTAGCGTATAAGCTCTACTACGCCATGACAGGGAAGGTCGCTCATCGCGTCGCAGTGACCTTGAAGCCCCGGAGCGCGCGTGTGGCAGCTCTGACGTCACTCCACGTGATCCGCTACAGACAGGCGTTGCAGCTCCGCTCGCTAGAAGCCGCGCCTCTTCTGTACCACGTGACAAGGCGAGGGTTTAGCGGCTGCTTGGGCGACTCGTGTTGGGACTCTGCGTTGTAGCGGAGCAGCATTGCCTTCTATTATTCCAAATTAGGCTAAATGTCTGTTATGGTTGGGGTGCTGTGGCACGTCAAATATGAAAATTAGCTTTCGTGGTTCACCGCCGGCAGGTAACTTAATAAAGGTCGGGATACAAGCGGGGTTTCCATCATGCCGTGCGCTGTGTAGACTACTTTATGGATTTTCTGGGAAACTACTTCGGCTAGGTATACTCTTGAGCAAGGACTGCAGATCCGCACAAGCCACGTAGCGCTTGTTGTCCGAAGGCTCGTGCGAGTTCTGGTACTCACGCACGATAGACTACAACGCTTCGACTACGAAATTCGGCTTGTTTGCTGAAGATGTACAGTCATCAAAAGTGTTAACAACAACAAAGAACGAGGTGCCAGCGTATGCACAGAGCGGCAGCTTGCTATGGCGCCCTGGGTAATCAGCGAGGTTATGCGCATGCGCTGGAGCTGCCCAGTGCAGCTCCAGCTTCGTTATTAACTTTTGACGACTGTACAGGCGCAACACGAATATGTGAACTTGCCTTATATGAGGTATAGCCGCGGCTCTTGAAACAGTCAAAACTTATTTTGAATTGACTGTATACCTTTTATATTGTCTGGTCAAGTTGCAGCGGACCAGCTGTTTCCGTAAAATCCCGCCATAATACAAGAACTTGTTTTTACATGTCACCATATCAACTCCGAATGACTCCCAAGCCCTTGACACAATTTCCGACCTATTTGCTCGTTCGCACCAACAAAAAATATTTGAAGATCCAGTGGCGGACCTATCAGAATGCGGGATTTCACCTCTACGCTAAGCAACGGTTACGAGATACGTGAACACAAGCTTGAATGCCACTGAAGGCACCTGAGCCCTCCGTCAAGCCGAGCAACGCCGCATTTGTAACATTGCCTGTCGCGTCATGTGCTTTCTCATGGGTACAGTAGGAATGAGTAGTACGGCCCCTTATCAGCGGTGTGGCGTGCGCCAGCGACGTGCCACTGTCGCTGCTACTGTTTTTTTTCGGGAACCGGGGCTGCCCGGCAGACTGCCAAATCGGGGAGCACTCGGGGAGGCTAGCTAGCAAGGAAGGGCGCGAAAGAGCAGTGGGTCACGCGGATCGACTGAAGACCCCATGGCAACGTCGCACACTACTCGAAGGCAGCTATCTGCGTTCGCTCTCTCCGCTGTTTTCGCTCTGTGCCATTGTTCGCTCTGTTAGATGACAGCTCTTGGCGGGGAAATTTTGTCGACTTGCACACGCAGTAAAGCGCAGCAAAGGCTTTTGTGCGCGGTCTGAGTGAGGCCAGGGGAGTGGGACGCGATATTCGCTCGCAGCGCCGGACAAACTCCTGGTGTTTGGGGGGTGGTACTAGAAACATGGCGGCGCGTTGCACACATGCATTAGGAGACGCCATCTTGATGAGGACTGAAAAGCCGAGCGGGGGGGATTTAGCGCCAATTCAAAAGGCATTCAGATGGCCAGCGCACGACCTTGTTCCTGTTGTGCGACCCGCCACATTATCAAAAGGGCAATTGTTTCGTTCTGATTGATAAAGTTTTGCGCGTCCACTTTTTGCACCTCTTATTCTAAGTGTGACGTTTTTTGGTTTATTAGTATACACAATCCAGTCAAGAATAAAGAGCGCTGTTTTTTTATCTTTATTGCCTAAATGTACCATTCGTACAGTAAAAACACAACTTGGATTTTTTACGCTTTTAGTCGCATACAAAAGTGTATGGCCCATAGCCGCATGCTAATAACTAGGTATCCAGCCAGTGCGTATCTGTCCAAGGTCCGCGTGTCTCTGCTGGTGAAATGGGCAGGACACAGCCGGTAGCTGCTGTAGGTCTGATGAGGTGGTAAATGAGCCAGGTCCTGCCTTCTCGCACACTGGAGCCAAATGCGAGATCTGGAACATCAAGAACGTGAGCATGTTTGGGTTAGAATGAATACTAGCTTTACTGCTGCTTTCAAGCGCACATACGGTAGTTTTGAGTGAAATCTTTGTGGCATCTGTATTCGAAATAAACGTTATCTGATATATTAGGAATCTTTCTTAAATTGATTTTGGCTACAAAGACGACTTGTTACAACGCCAATCGTAAATGCAAATTTGAAATTAAAATCAGCCTTTATTATTAAGAGTCGCAGATACGTTTTTCTATCTGTGCGATTATAATGTTCGGTGGAAACGACCCACCCTTCCTCCTAATCCACAATTTATTTCTCCAGACAAAAGCAGCTGTCCCACGCCAGGATTTCTAAACTATTATTAAGGCATATATACTTTCGCGCGCTTTGTATTCCTCAGGTATTTCTCGGGCCCTGCAGTAAACCGGTTATTAACACCTTATTTAAAAAACTAATAAATTACTAGGACAGGTTAAACCTGCATTGTCTAATTATTTATCGGCTTATAGCTGTAACTCCGTTCTTGTAAATATATCGTTCCTGCACTGAAAGCTGAAACTCGAAGCACGGAACTGAAGCGTAAATTATAAATTATAAGTGGTGGAATTATAGTTATGATTGTATTATAAACATATACAGTAATTGCTTACTTTGTATATTGATTGGTACAAATTCCTTCTGCTATATATGCCGTGGATTCACGCGAAGACAAAATGCAGAACACACAATTGAAACGCAATAAAATAATTAATGTAGTCCCTACTTAGTTATCATTGTGCTAACAACCCGATATGAACCTATGGACCCACCCTTTGAGCCAAGTGTATGGGAGATGCCTTCCTCCAGCTGTGGACATAAATAGGCTGATAATAATAACGACAACAATAATACTGATGATAATAATTATAGAAATCACAATAATAATAACAGCAACGCATGCTACGAAAACATACTAAACGCAGGCAATCAAAAGATAATAAAAAGAGGGCAGATAAGCTCACACTGTTGCAGTAGTTATTGTATATGTTGCCTCGTATACATTTTGCTGCATACCATGCATTCACTTGCGCTAAAATGCAAAACACGATCGAAACGCAATAAATCAATAACGCACGTATAAACAAACGTGTGTAGCTAATGTAGTCACTGGATTAATTGCCAGATGCTCTGCCACGCAGGAAAAGAAGATAATCAGAATGTAATAAATAATTAGTGCACGTGTATGCTCACTTAAATTATAAATCTACTGCTGCAACCGCATCCAGCTAAGTCGTGCAACCGTGGAAAAGCAAATCGAGCAGCATGCAGATCGTACCTTTCGTCTGCGGGGATCCAGAAGAATTTGGAGTGAAGAATTTTGACACCACTCAGTACAGCGCGGTCTGTGATGACGGCGTGAATCCATTCATAAGTCTGCTCCGATGAAACAAACTTCAAGGTGGTAAAAACGGCCCTCGGAACACCGTGGATCGTAGCGACAAGAAACGCCCCTTTTCAGCGGTGCGAAGTAGAACACGGCCGGACTGGAGGAGCGGCGAACGCGCACTTTCATACGGCCTGCGCACCCAACAAGGAAACCATACAGCAGATTCTTGACAGAGTGAGGGCGCTTCGAATCAACCCTCTACCCTCCCAACCCTCTTTTTTTCTTAGTCGACGCATCGCCTCTGGCCGAGCGAGCCGACAACGCTTGCCGCACGTGTTTTGGATCTGCCGCGGAATATCACCGTACCAATGAATGCCTTCGCTGCTATATCTCACCAAAAAAATTCCCCCGCATTTCCCCGAGGGGGAGAATGTGAAAGTGCGAATGCACGGTTGTCGGCCCGCTTGCGGCGCTTGCGCTCGGCCCCCGCAGCCCACCGCCTCGCCGCCTTCTCTTCCATCTCTTCCATCGGGTTTGTAGTATCACGTGTACACCACGCAGTTATCAAGCCGCTATAACGCCGCTGAGTCGCCAACGCACGCCGCTGACGACGTAGTTTGAATGCGTTAAAGATATAAGGCGCGTCAACACTGATATCACCGTCGCGTCTGTGGCTTGATCGGTAGAGCGTCGCGCTGCGGCCGCAAAGTCCGCGGATCGAAACCTGGCGCCGGATGCTGTTTCTTTATAGAGGAGCACTGCGGACGCCGACGCCGCCGCCGGCGGTGGATGGTTTGGGGATTCACACTTAAAAGACTCGTTGTGCACTTCAGTTGCATGATTAAGAGTTTTAGCTGTATGTTTTTACAGTGCGCTCGCTGCCAGCGGTCCGCTCAGCCCGACCGGAGCGTGAGCAGCAGAAACACGTTTAGATAAGCGATAACCGTATCTCCCTCGGCGGGAAATCATTCGCGTCACTGGTCGTGCCCTGTGCGCGTGCAAACCAAGGCATCATCTGAAAGGGAAAATAACTGATATTTCAGTCACGGAAAATGCCGCGTTTATTGCCTGCCTCACCATTTTCAAATAATACAATCGCTGATAAGATATGAAGGCCTCACATATTTTTCTTCATGTGTCCCGAGTTAAAATGTTTCTTTCAATTTTCTGATTAGGCGCTTCCGAGTGATAATGTTAGGCTGTTTGACCCTATTAGACCAAAAGTTCAGAAGGGGAGAAGGAGTCGCCTATTTTAATGTCGCACATGTAAATTTACACGGACAGGTATCACGTGTAGCCTCGGAAGGGCTAGGGCAGTGGCAAATGCGCGCGCGCCGCCGCTCTACCCCGCCCGTGCTGTAGGTCAACCGGTGAGGGTTGGTCCGCAGCGCCACGAACTAGCGGCGGTGAAAGGTGGGAACTATACCCGAAGCGCAGGCCGTATGAAAGTGCGCGCCCGCAGCTCCTCCAGCCCGGCCGTGATTAGAAAGGCGCGGTTCTCGTTTTCCACTCGGGGTGGCGCTTGTATTTTCGCAATCTTCAACTGCAACTTTTAAGTTCACTTGCATATTAAAAACTCCGCAATTATTAAGTAACCTGGTAATAAATATAAAATGTAACAACAACGTTCATTTATGCTCGTATGTAGTACAGCCCCCAAACGTTATGATCGCTGCAGTCACGGGACAGAAAAACGGCGGAGTTTCATCCCTTTGGGTAGGCCCCGACGGGGCGAAAAATGGGGCCAATTAGGACAGTATGTGGCGTGATTTGAGTCTGAGTAAGCAGCGCATGCGCTCTCGTGTTCGTCGGGTTGAACTCGTTCGGATCCATCCCCTCCTACACTGCGCTACCCTGTGGCCAGGAGTGCACCAATCGGAAGATCGTGATAGTCGAAACACATGAACACTCGCACTGTGAGTGTGTTCATGAATACTTGCACTCGCGTCTTTCTCGCATAGGTGGCGTCTCGTAGACTTGCAGGACGTTGTCCTCAGGGGGAAGCAAGTTGTCAAGACCTCCAGAGCGGGACGACCAGCTGAACACTTCGCGTGGGTCGCTGAATCTACGCGTTCCGAGTGGTTACCGCATCTACGAGGGCAAACGACGGCCGCCGCGTACAATCACAAAGCCATGTCAGCCCGTCGCGTACAAACAAAGCTGGGCGAAGCGTGATTGTTAATTCGCGGAGCTGCTTTTGGCAACTGAATTTCATCAAATGATGGTGGCATCCGTCAACAAAAAGCTTCGGGTGACTGCAGTTCAAGTTGCAAGCGAAGGCGGCGGTGTTGCATCAAAAGGGTTGATTACCACCAGATGGGTGGTTGTAACACCACTACAATTACTACATGCTCACTGAGGGAGATATTGAACGTGGAAGCGGCAGTCAGGGTCATGGCCGATTACCATCCAAGTCTCACTGCTCGTGGTTTCTGACTCTGTAGTTGCAGCCTGGGTATGATGTGTTGCTTGATGGTTAGACTCTCAGAATTCCTCGAAGGACGCGAATTTGCTAGTTGCTTTGAAGGCGAAACCATTATGGCTTTCTTTGGCGATGTTGTAAAACTTTTTTTTATTGCCACATTCCATGTGCACAACGCTGACTTGCTAGGCACATAACACCTTCGTTCTAAACGAAGGCTGTGAAAGTCTTTCGTATCCATGGGATTCTGCAACACTTTTTTCAACTTTTTGTAGAACTCTTGAACGCTTGCAGCATGTAGTAAACCAGCGCATCCAGTACTTATTTTAGGGGTTCGCAAAGTACCTCAGCTAAAAATTGTTGCTGTGTGCCAGTCGGATAACTGGGAAGCTTGCTCAAAATATTTCTCTTTCCCGAGCCTTGTCGTTCTTCGACTGCTGGAATTACGGCATTACAGCGGGTTTTAGCGGCTGTTGGCCGGCTTTCCTTCAGTTGCAGCGGTGAACGCAATTGATAGCCACAATTGAAAAAAGGCCACCAAAGCAAGCAGGAACGGAAGGCGTGTCTGGTGCGACCAGCAAATCGCGCAGTGCCGCTCCGTGTTTGCGGCAACTACAGCTTTCGCAGTGCTTCCACACGCTAAAGAGGGAAAGCGTTTATCGGAAGTGTTGCGGAGTCCCTTGCGGGCAGAAGGAGGCTGCTTTCTCGCCTATTCCGAGCTGCCTCGCGGGCGTGCCCAGCCTCACTAAATAATTTTAGAGTATCGGCACTCCCTTCTCTCATGTGTCCCCAGGATTTTCATTGGTCGGTCGGCATCACGTGGTATTTGTTTACATATGGGCGCAGCCATTTTGTTTCTGGGCGCCTTTCCTCTCTCTGCTGCGCGGACGCTAAAGTGGCCGGTCACACTCTGCCCATCAGAACCGGTGGCGGTTCGTTGGGAGAGATGGCGACACTGCAAGCCAGAAATAAAATGGCCCCCAGACGCTTCCGGGTGCACGAAGTGGCGGTTATGGCGGTACTCTTAAAGGGACACTGAAGTGATTTGTAAACATTGCGGGATTACTAGCGCAAATTGTAGTCCGGAGTCCATAGGTCATGTTTCGACCAGTCTGAGCGCGTTTACGCGAATTTATTTAGTAGAAAAATCAATTCGAATATGCTGTCCTCCTCGCAGCACCCTCGCCCATTTTCTGTGGCGTTTTCGTGGGACGTCAGGAGGAGAGGAGGTGGCAATTGACTGCGCTACTGCAGGGCTCGCCGACCTTCCGACAGAGTCAGTCGGCCCAGTGTTTAGTCCGCCGGCCGCCGACGGGTCGTCGCAATTTGCTCGCTCAGTTGAAACTAAGCCACAACACATTTGTGAATGGAAGAATGGGCCTTTCTTTACTTTGTTAGTTTGTACACTGTATCAAGTTCCGAGTCCGGGTCGCTCCACACAAGCGCTGCACAAGTGCACACGCGGCGCTTCGCTGACTGGTACGCTAGTAGGAAAATCTAAGGCCACTTGAAGGTGGGAGAAGAGTCAGCGAAGTCAATATAGGTACCAAGGAAATAAAATCAACTGAAACCTTTACCGTACAGCGCAAAACTAGGGAGCAGGAAGCACTTTTTTGCTCTGGGTGAAGAGCACAGCGGTCAGCAGCACGACCACACATCTGCGAACGCTTTCCCCTCTAAAAAATGCACTTGCTAGACGTGAGATATTGTGGAAGCTTGGGGGACGCTTACTGCACGAGCGCTATACAATAGTCGCCTAAGGTACTTGAAATGCTAAAACTAAATAAAAGTGTGAACTAGTTGTACATTATATACCTTATATGTCCAACCTCGGGAGCGCCGGCTCGTGGCCGAGTGGTCTGAGGCGCTATGGCTATTGTTTTGCAAGTCGCAAGTTCGAATTCCCGAGGGTACATGCTTTCTTTTGTAAGTTGATTTTTTCCTTTTGCGGCCGATTTTTCTAAGCTGAGTTCACCATTTTTGGGCCGTAACGTTCACTGCTCCACGAGAGAGTTCGCAGAACGCGCGCAGATTGACACTGACGCGCTAGCGAGTTCTCGTTGGCGTGCTGTTGCCGCGAGCACCGACTACTTGCGCAGGCAGTGGGCGCAGGCCAGAATCGGCAGACCCTTGGCCTGGTGCGAACACCCTTTTTACGATACAGGCATGAGTGAGGCAAGCTCCGAATATGCGGGAAAGCGGATGGCGTTTGAGCGTCTGCGGTGACACTGAGGGCGTTCATCCACTGCGTAGGCCTCGGCTAGTGATTGCTACGATTCCAAGCCGTCCTGGGAGGTTTATCTAGTCATTTGACAGCCGACAACACGGCAGAAGCGCGGTACGGCGATTACTGAGATATCGAGAATGGCCATCCAACGATGCCGTCGGATGTCAAGCATGTTGTTTTACAGAGCCGAAACCGAAACTTGTTTGAATGCTAACCTTCGACATCGTCCAATCAAGGTGCACCTCCTCCTGTCGTCACAGCCTTTAGTTGGTGCGGCCGCCACAGACCGCGAATGGTAGTTTTTCTTCTTTCCCGCTTTATAAAATAATTACCGACTTATCAACCGGATAAACGATGAAAGTGTGGTAATAGTGCAAGCAAAACCGGGAGCTTGACAAATTCACTTCAGTGTCCCTTTAAGCGTAGCTTATTTAGTGACGCTAGGCGTACCCTTATTTGCGGGCGCGAAGATCAGAGATTAACAGGCTTGCGCGGTGCCCGCAGCTTCTGAGCTTTGCTATGATAGGATTGCTTATTTGAGAGCGCTGGGCTCTACCACACTTTTTATTTCTGAGTTATCGGTTTCCGACTTGAGAGTTGCCGCCTTGGTATCAACGTCGATGCTCGAGCAAGTGGGTAATTCATATTTTTGATGTTCACAGCGCAAAACGCAGTCTAGTGGAAAGACGGGACGCGCAAGAGCTGACTCTTCTGAACTTTATTGCTGTGACGTCCTGCTGAAAAATACACCAGACACAAATGAAAAAGATGATGAGGGATCATAACGAATGATAACAAAGCAACAAATCTGCCATTAGGCCACTGGCGTGTGCGTGTCCAAACAATTAGAAGCTTGTGATGGAAGCGTGGCCAAAAAGGTATTTAGAAAGTTGTGAACGTTCGTCACCAGAACAGGATGTGGCATATATGGCGTAGTAATCTGCTGTTAAAAGATGACCCATCGCTTGTCTTAGACATTCGTTTTAGTTGTGCAACTCTGCCCAGCGATTAGTGTATGTACCGTACACTATTGGTCAATTCGAATACTGTATGAAAAAAAAAAAAATCGGCGGTTTTACTCTGAGGGTGGATGACAAACGAAGCTGAACTGCGGACTATGCGTGACTTCGGCTTTACTAAGGTAGCGAAATTGAAAAAAAAAAGGCTCTGGCTTAACTGAATTATTATGCAGTTATGCCTGGGAGAACCAAGCTAAACAATGTTATTGTTTAGCTTGGTTCTCTATACAGTTAGGGTGCTTTTCGAGGCGTGCGGCTCATTCTTCCTCCGTCTCCTCGGCTCGCTGCCTCCTCTTGGTTTCGTTCCGACTACGAAGCCTGGCTTCTTCCAGTCTCTCCAACTCACTTTCCACATTAGACGACGAATACCACCGAGCTGCCCCTTGTATATATACGATGCAACGCTGGCTCCTCCTCTGACGTCATGCCAGATGGCGCGGCGCTGCCAGCTGCGGCGGTTGCTAGGCAACCGCTCAGCTCGCGGTGCGGCCACCGGCCACAGCGAAACGTCGACAATACTGACATTGTAGCGCTCGCTACAAAAGGGGAACGGCAACTTCTCTTGGCGACAGGGGCGCCGCTCCGATGAGCCCGAGGAAACTAGACACGCAAGCCCTTGGAACGCAGACAAAGTGCTGTGCGAACAGGCGACAGCCTCTAGGAGTCGGAGGAAGCTACACACGCAAGCGAATGTAGATTTGACCGATTCCAGTCCCGCAGTGGTAGGTCTCTACGAAACCTTTATTATCTTCCCGAGAGTTCACTGACCTCGATAATGGTGCATATTATAATGTACTAAAAATGCATAACCAAGTGATAAGAAGTATACGCATTTATATAAAATCAAATGATTTTGCGCCAAATTCTAGGCCAGAGTTTTTGCACACGCAGAGAAAAAATGCGCGGAACCTTTGAGATACACAGCTTCTCTCTAAAATGGATGTTTCGTGTCAAAAAGGGCACCTGGCAATGAAAAAGGTGGCACACTCAAGCCTGGAATGGTGCCTGTTCCGGTAGAAATAACATCGAGTACATATCAGTAATGCCGAACCAGATAAGTGCAACGATATGACCTTCCGTGTAGTTTCGGTCGAATTGTCCCAGTGATGGGAGATGCCTTTGTCCTGCAGTGAACACACACAAGGTGATTATAGCACCACGAGACCTCACTAACCTGCCGTCATATTCGGCTGACATCTCCGTATGAACTGACGGCGAGGCGCACGGCGTGCAATCTTCCTCAGCGGTGGAACGCATGACCAAGGCAGCAGTCGGATCTCCAGCTCAGCAGAAGTGCCACTAGCATCTGCGGCCGGACCTTCCGCCGCTGGAATTTGAACTTTGTAGCATTTAACAGTAGAACCCCCTGAACAAGTAAGCGTACATATGCTATTGATCATTCTGTTGTGGCGAGTAATTTTAGGAAACAGGGAAATTACTATCAACTGCTGTTTCATTGTTTAATAATGTGGTGCATTCTCAGCCTATCAGGGGCGTCTAGAAAGAGCTTGACGCAGAAGGACCTGTCGATGCGTTGACATAGCAATAAGCAGGAATTATTCACCCCTAATGGATAGCGATCGTAATCAACCTTAGTACGAAGTCCATGCACAAAATAGGTGTGGCGAAGAGACTGTTGAGTGTGTACGTAAATGCAGTGATTGTAAAGATTTAGTAGGGAGTTTTAGAATAAGGGGCCCAAACGCTCTGGGGCCCCCAAGCGTCTTGGGGCGTCGCACTGCGCATGCGCAGAACCCAAGCCGTCCTTTGGGTTTTGGGTTTGCGTCTAGCGCGCACGCTATTTTGCTCAAATAGCGGGCGCCCCAAAGCTCCAGTTTGCGTTCTTGCGTCGCTCTCGCAGCCAGCGAGACTGCGCGTGACCATGGCTGAAGCGAAACCTGCGGCTCGTTCCTCGATTCACCCGATCAACTACGACGATCGCAGAGCTGAATTCGCAGATTTCGCGCGTCGTTCGCAAGAAATGGATAAAGCAGGCAATCGTGAAGCGTTTTCGGCCTTCGGAAACAGTCCGCGCACACGCCGGCCGCGCCTGCAGCTCGGCACACTCAGCGGCTTGAACCGGCACAGACCACGGTAGCAACCGCTTGTCGCTGCTCTTCCGAATCAATCTGACCGCTAAAAAAAGTTCCACATGCGAGAAAGTAGGTGTTAGTGTGGTGAAAAATTGTGCTGGGGATTGTTACCAGGGCTTATTTTAAAAGTGGCGATGAGATATCTGCCGCGATGCTAAGCCTACGCTGACTGGCCGCGAAGGTTCGGCGCTCCGACGGGTCGCCACTGCGCGCGGTGCGCTGAGCGGACGAGAGCTGGCGCTACCTGCGCGGAAGCATCTAAACAGGCTACGCAGATGTCGTGGTCACCGATCGCACAAACGGCAGTTACAGCTGAAATAAAGTTCCACATGCGAGAAAGGGGATGATACTGTGGTGAAAAGTTGTACTACGGATTGTCATTCGTAGTTGCACAGATAGCGGCGATCAAATATCCGCCAGAATGCTAAGCCTAAAGTTCCCATCACCCGAGCTGACCCGAGCAACGCAAGCCGATAGCAGGCTGCTGGGGACGCCCCTCTTCTGAAACTCGCCGCTCGCGAGCGCCTTGCGTTTGGGTTTCCCTAACTTCTCGGGGGGCCCCCAACGCCGGCTTCCCCTATTCTAAGAGGGCCGGAGAAGGCGAAAAACTCGTGGTAGCATCGAAAATTGCAGTGGAGTCGATGAATTTTGTTCGGGTCTCCGTCGGGCTAAAATGACCGCACCTGGGTGCTCTAAAACGCGGAGCCCGGGCAGGACTTGTCCGAACCCTACCAGCCGCAGCTGGCCCCCTCATGGAGCAGGTGACAGGAACACAGCTTCTGTCTCCGTTCGCTACTCTGTTGTGGGAACTATTAAAACCTCAACTTGTGAGGAAAAAAACTCGGAGAAAAACGGCAGGAGGAATGGTACACGCAAGTCTAAAGCAGACTTATTTCAGCCTAGCCCAAAATACAGATACACGCAGAAAAACAACAGAATAATAGAAGCTAGACTTTGCAGGCTGCGTTTGGGGCGCACGCGCGCGGGGCACAGTCTCTTTTGATCCTTACACACTCTCTTTGCCCTAGTTGGCCTTGCGCCGTTAACATTCAAACATTATCATTCACCATTACACAAGAACTAAAGGGTAGGACGTCTGGAAGGGAACTTACCATAGTAGTTCTTCCTGGTATTACCGATGCGCAGGAAACGGCGCAATAACTCTGCACATATCACGTGCCGCTGCACCGAGCATACTTTCGTTAAGTCGTGTGTGCTTATAAACCCTTGTTTGACTATTTATTTCAAGTTGGCTTTTTGCAGACCTTTACTTTTTAGTGGGGGCTTTATACACACGAATCGCTTGCGATCGCATCACGGCTATCCCACTGTTTTTAGCCGCATAACTTTCCATAAACACCGAGATGGAACTTTTCAGATTTCGCTGGCCTTGCCCCAGTAAAACCTACGACGACTGACAAGCACATACCACAAATGCCCCTTTTGGAACTTTCAGTAGCAGTGCTTGTTAAAGCGTAATTGGAACAGCGCGAAAAAACGTTACGTTGGTAGACAAGGCAAACAAGGGCTGTTTACGCATTTAACCTTCTATTGTACCATGTCGATTTTGCGGTTAGAATGGAAGAAAGTGCAACTTAAATTTATTTTAAGCTTCAACTTGCCGCATAAGACAGGACAGAGCTACGACATTTTTTTTTCAAATGCGCTAGTAATTATAACATGAACCGGAAAAAAAAGTTGCTAGTTTTAGATTTGAAAAATTCCCTTCAGCATTATTATATTGATCTCGGTATGGCCTCTGGCACAGTGTTTGACAGCGTGCCCACAACCGGCTTCGACTATGATGCACATGCGCAGTGGTTCCAGTCGATTGCAGCAAGCTGGCCAAGTTTTCCAGGTTATATTTACTCCGAAAATCTTGGCTTCAGAGTGGCACCATGTGCGGCAAATCTGTCTTCGGCAAATTTGAGTAAGGAAGCCGATGCTCGTTTTGGCGCTTGGCAGTACGTTATTTTGGCAGCTTTCAAGAAAAACGTTGCTTGTGTGAGAGCAGTGTTCAATAGCTCGGTATGTATTGTCTGGCGACGTCCAGTAAGGTGAATTTGAATGCAAGTTCATTAAAGTGGCCGGGAATTCATAATAGGCAGCGGTAATTCCATCCATAGAAGTTATTTACCTGGATTGCTTTGTCCTACATTTAGTACATGTCTTTATTGTGAGCGCAACATCCGATTTCAGCCGTTGTACTACTCGAGAACCGCATTTGCGGCGCCCAAGTGTTCAGTTTATTTTAATTGTTATGAAAGACCTGCGAGCCGCCGAATTTCCATTTCAGTCGGTTTTCCTCTTCGCTCACAATAGAAATCAAGCAGCTATTGTAGGAAAGGTTTCGTTCGCCCGATTTGGAAACGTTTGACTTGGTAGGAACGGTTCGCAGGCTAGGATCGACACAGATAGAAGCTGCCTTAAACCCAAAGTATGGGCAGTACTGAAACATTAGAGACGAATTCTTATTGCGCCGCCAACAAGTTTGACTTTTGCATTGTAGACCGTATCGTGGCGACGTTGTAATGGGAAAACCATAGAAAAGCCACTTTTGTTTTTCAAGGTGTTGTTAGCCGTGCGTTATGAAGATAGGCCGCTGATGCAGTGGAAAAAGTACAGTTTTTCTGTTGCATATCTAGAAAAATCGCAATTACTCGACCACACATGGTCGGGTGATCGCGACACCGTGCTGTAGTGGAATTGCGAGGGTTTTTCTTCTCCACTGAGCACGAATGTCAATCGCCGTGTGGGAGCAGCCTGAGCCACAATGGAAGAGCCCCTAAGTTTGACCCGCAAAGGCGTAGACGAGACGCGCAGAGCTAAGCACATCATTTAACGTACCCTGCCAAAAGTAGAAATAGCAGAGAAGGGTTGGCTTGAAGAGCAGGCCGTTAGGCTACATGGCTCGTGTTGATTAGCTGACGTTTCGACGTCGGCTATTTTATTTATTTTGATTTATTTATTTATTTTGAAGAGAGTAGGGAAAATGAAGCTGCTAGGTTTGCATTCACCATCCGAAAAAGCCACATGTGTGCCGACGATAGAACGCCATAGTTTTCGGGCACATGGACATGAATCGCACAATCCGCCTAGTACAGCCTAGACGTGCTGTCACGGTTAGTGGATTCTAGCCCACCAGCCAGCAGTGGTGATTGCCCACCAACCACAAGGCAGTGAAAGAAGACGACGGTGGTGAACAGGAAGGTTTTCCAAGTGGTACAAGGTACCAAGGAGGTAGAAGAGGTGGTGGAAGCCTTCGGGGGAGCGTCTCGTTGGCAGAACTGGAAGGCCCACCGTCTCGGGGCGAGGTCTAAAACCAGCGAAAGCCCCGCGGCCTCGGGAGTACACCTGGACTCGCCACCGCGTGCGGCTGAAGCCCTCTGAGGAAACATCAGGCCGCATCCCTTGTCGAAGGCCAGCCGTTGCAGGGACAGGCCTTGCCCCATCGCTGTAGTGCCTAGAATATACTTCTAGGCACTATACCATCACAATGCTAGCGCCCCAAATGGCGCCTGTACACTCCACTGCGTGCGGGTCTGGTCGGCCCTACGAGGAGCCATTTTGGGGTTAGTCGTTGCATCGACTCTACGGCTTCGACGCATCTTTCCTGCCTACTCACTAAGCTTCGGCACTGCCGCACTACCAGCCTCCGCTCCTGACCTGCGTGACCAGAACACCACAGTCGTCGGAGTGCCATCTCGTGAGAAAACTTTTGTTTCCGTTTCATTTCCGCTCTATTTTTAGGGGCTCGGGCTGTCGGCGTCTCCCGTCGTCAAGTCCTGTAGTCACGGTACTAAAACACCGGGATAATCGTTTTTCAACGCCTCGCGCTAGGGCGTAACCTGTATTAAAAGAAAAGTGTATGATGGATAAAACCGGTGAAAAAAACTAACATGATTTAAAGATTTGTGAAAAGCTCCCTGCCTGCTTCAGCAATCGTCAAGCGCAAGCAGAAGCTGTTTGTAGACTGGTTATAATTTTTGTTACACTCGTACCCACCGGCTCTCTACGCTAGGCCTGATCGGGTCGGGTGGTCGGTCGAAGCAAAACAAAGGCATACTTATCTGGTGCCGGGGCCTAGTTGATCACCGAGTACGAGCTCCCAGGGCGAGGCGCGGGCACTGCACTGCGCTCGCGTTGACCCCTGACACTACCCCAAACTGGGGCAAATGGGGCATGCAAATTGCTTAAATCCGGTTCAACGGGAGAGAGAGCGCCACCGGCTCACCAAGGGCGCGATTGCTCATCCTACCGGCGCTTCTCCGGCGCCCAACCAGCGCGCACCGTGTAGCAAGAGCTTCACAATCTCTGAATACTCTTATACACTGCGCGTTTCGCTTCTCCCCAGGTTTCACGTTAGTGGAGATTGCCCGTTTTTTGCGAGGCACTCCTGTTTCGTGTTTGGACAGATTTTTGGACTCGCTTGGCTAGTCATGCAACATCCTGTGTTTTTCTTGCATAGCTGCACATGGGTGTGAATAATTACTGCACGGCCCCGACGTTGTCACGTTGAAAAGGGTAAAAGTGCTGTTTTTTCAGTCCCTTATTCTCCCAGTACAGTTCGTTTTCGTGGGTCCTACTCCTGTTTTTCCCTCGTCGTCGCACACCGGAAAGAACCTCCCTTCACCCATCACATAGCTCGGTAGGAAACAGTAATGGCAAAAGATTTGCCTCGTTAATGGTTGGTTCGCTGGTAGCGACGTGGAAAGAGGATAGCATTTCCGCCTTCCCTGCCACATAACGCCTGCTCCTGATCTCTTGTCCCGCCCTTTGCACTCTTTTCCCTTAAAATCCGCTTCCCTTTGTCCCCGTTTCAGCCTATATGTACTACCGTTGACTAAATTCTACCTCCCCTGCTTTCGCTTCCGCTTTCCTCCTATGCTCTACCACCACAACTCTGCCCTACTCCTTTCGCTCTTCTCTAGCCGCGCCTTTTCCGAAACCCTTAATCACTCCTACCTTTTCCCCTGATCTCTCCTCTTCTCTTATTCTTTACTTCCTCCACTTGTCCTCCCCTCACGTCCTTTTCATCTTCCCTTTCCACTATAGCGCTTTATTCTTCCCCTCAGCTGGTTCATTTTCCCACACTTTACCGCCTCCGTCTTTCGCCTTAGCGTCTACCTCCGCTTATATTCTATTCCTCCACCATATATCCACTTAAGCGCTAACCACATGGAGCGATTTTGCAAGCGACTTGGGGAGCGACGCGACTAGCGACAAACTACTTTTCGCCGCGGACCATGTTGCTCATCGAATCGCTCGGTTCTGGGCCGCCAGAAACAGTCGCTCGCCTTCTGGAAGTGGCCTCAGCGACTAGCCAATAGGAGAGCCCCTACGTAAGCACGCAACCTCCGGTTTTGTAAGAGAACGGGAGGGAGATTTGGCGCGCGCGCAAAATCCGCGCATACGGCGTTTGCGATGCAGCGGCAAAGAAAGCTTTGCATGGCAAAGCTTGTGTACTTGCTGAAGCAGAAGCAAGAAGGCTCCCGCACACACTGGGTGAGACCCGTGTTGCAAAAACGACGTCATGAAAGCGAATTCTTCACGGCTTTCATGTTGGAGCCGAGAAACGAGGCGCAGAAGGAAAAGCGCGCGCTATCGCTAACCCAAACCAATTTTAGAGATGCAAGGAAGTGCGAAAAAATTCGCGCCACTCCACCCCGTGAATGTGGTTGGAAAGCAAAGCTGTAAACGGAACCCACAATGATTACCCATGCGACTTCACTTAAATTCACTCACGTCGCTTTACACATTGTAAAATCGGAGAGAAGTGAAATGCACTTAACCACACCCTTTATTACTTCAAAGAGATATTCTTGGTAAGGTTAAATAATGAACGATGATTGGTTGAGTTGCATTGGTGTAGCACATGAGTGGAGACTCTTTTTTTATATAAAATTAAAGGAAGCTCAATCCCGCTGTTTGACGAGCTCACTTATCCGTCTCTGCCGCCGCGGACGGAGGTGACGACAATTGCCGCAGAGACGGAAGAGGAAGTGGAAATGCTTTTACTCAGATTTCTGAACTGCCCAGAGTGCGGCCCAGGAGAGTGGTTCCTTCATCGGACCCCATATGCAGTCCGCACCGACTGTGCTCTGCGCAACAGCTGAAGCTAGGTAGGAAGAGAGAGGGGGGCTAGACAACAGTGTCTCGCATTGCTCTTTTTGGGTAGCTGACGGAAAGACAGGAAGGTGTTCAGGGCTAAAGCCGCACACCCCGATTATGTGGCGGAGTGTTCGTACTTCTGAGCAAAATTTACATTCAGCGTCGTAGCGATTCCGGCGTAAAACGGCTTACTCCCTCGCCTGTAACGGTGCGGAGTACATTACGACCCCCCAATGTCTGTCCGCGTCCATCCGTGCGCACAACACCGTCAAGCGAAAATCTGTGCGGAAACTACCTATAAAAGGGTACAAGATCACTCCAAAACACTCGAAAACAGGCACAATCATAACCTAGCAACGAGAAAACGCGCGAAAACACCGGTGTAGTCAGGTTGGGATCAAGTTGTAATGCACAGCGACTGCATCGATCTACGCTAGATGGCGCTACGCGTACACACGAGATGGCGCCGCGGTGCACCGATTATAGTATAAGCGGGTTCCGGAAATCACACAACCTCTTCCCGCCGAATCAAGTTGCATTCGACTTGCGCCCCGACTGTCACTCGATTTGAGCCGCTAGTTGCAGTTTCATTTAGAGAATAATCAAGGTGCAACTCACGGCTCAAATCGAATGATGGTCGGGGCGCAAATCGGATGTAATTCGGGGCGCAACTAGGATGTCTTTTCGAGTTCCCGTACTCCACACCGTCACCATCATCCACTGAGTGGAGATGCTGCCATTTTTTTTTGTTTCTGATCTACAACCCGTAAGCGCTCAGGCGACCAGTCTAGTTTCGGTGACGTGTGCAACCCGGTGTAACCAAAACAGCTTTGCTTGGTGTTCTTTTATGTGGAGGATTCGTCTGAAAATTTTCGCATCCTCTTCTCCCTATACGCTATGTACACTCACATCCCACTCTTCCTTCCCTTCGCGCCTGTACCACTCACCAGTCATTGAACCGCCAATTTGCGGTTCAATGACTTTAAGGCGTTGTGCTGCTGAGCACGAGGTCGCGGGTTCGATTCCCGGCCGTGGCGGCCGCTTTTCTGATGGAGGCGAAAAGCAAAAACGCCCGTGTGTACGAGATTTCGGCGCACGTTAAAGATCCCCAGGTGGTCAAATTTAATCCGGAGCCCTCCACTACGGCGCGCCTCATCGCCTTCGTTGCGTCGGCGCGTTAAACGCTACAATCAATCCATTTAACCGCCAATTTCTTCCGTTTCAGTATTCCACCGGTGATCAGGATTTCGGCATGGTGGACGCATTTTGTATTTCGCTAGCCCGTGACTAGCCTTAAAAACAGTCCTTCACTAGATCTCTATGGGAGTTCATCCCGGGCCGAGAAACCTTCGGGGAGTACGTGCGTAGCATGTACCGATGGGGCGAATTTTGGGCTGTTCCGCGAGACCATTTAATGGGATTTATCTCGGTGGTCATTAGGTTGTTCATTGTGTGTTTGCTAAAGACATGCATTAGGGTCCTCTATGGCTGGAGAAAATAGTGACGTCAAGCTTATTATAATAGCTGCTGTGTAATTGCGAGTAAATTTGCGTAGCGCTTGTATGACGCGTACTTTGCCTCAAAAATAATGCGACACCATTATCTAAAGTTGGGATAAAGTTTGACTTCGCGTTTAGTATAATACAATGGATATAGTATGGGCAGTAAACTGCAGTATGGCTTGTCCACTGCGGACCTGGTTGGAGACCGGTCAAGTGAACATTGTAGGTCTTCTCGCGATTTCGTGGCGGAGGTTACGTGGGCTCGCTAATTCTCCGGTTGTGATGAAGGAAGGAGTGTGAGTTGGCCATTCTTGAGTTGAAGGTTTGGGCCACGCATTGAGGCTTCAGGAGGCCGATCAGGCGTACCGTGATGATGCCTGTGGGACCTATGGGCCCTCCAACTGCGGCGCGTTTGTCACTAGAGACATCTTGGCAGGATGAAGCTTTAATGGATCGCAAAGAAGGGGGCGATACGGCTTAGCCACGAGAGTGCGCGTCGGATGAGAATAACAGTAGCGTGTTGATGATTTGCTCCCTCTGCTACAGAGGCTGATACAAAGTCGCAAGTCTCCCTTGCCGACAGATAGCGCTAGGCGGCCTCCTAAGGATGCTGTAGCTGTTAAGGACGCTTGACTATAGTGCCGCAAGACAAGTGTAAAAGCAGGCCCGGACGATGCTATCGCTTCTGCCGATCAACTGTTCCATTACCAAATTTCAGTTGACGCTTTCGCTGAATAGCACATTGATTTCTTCAATAAGTCTCTGTTTCGCTCGGTTGGATAAGAAATTGCGGAGCTTTTCAAGTAGTCTTATAGGGACGGACGCGTATATGTTCTCTATCTCATATGGAAGCCAGCGTTTTATATAGCCCGGTGACCACAAGCAATTTAAAAACAAATTGGCAAAAATAATTTTGATTTGGCAGCAAACTTTCTGAAATCGGAAGGGTGGCGGTTCGTAGTGTCGAAACTTGACACTACAATATGTGTCCCGGTCACGTGACCTGCAAACCTATAGTTCATACCACAAGCTGCATGCAGTACTGTGGAGGCTACACTGTTGTCATTAGAACGCCCGCTGAGGGCGCCTAACTCACCGCGAAAGGGGTTTTGAAAGGACCTTTCAGTCTCCCCTCTCGGCAGGTGGAACCGCAGGGCCCCGGCGCCTATTCTCTTTCTCCGTGAGTTAGGCGCCCTCAGTTGGGCGCTCTACTGACAACAGGGCTGCATGCAGCTTGTGGTATGAACTATAGCGGCTACTGTAACTGCTGAAACGTTTATTCACTTATTGAAAATGTTTTCACTCAAGTATTTGTATAAGTTTAAATTGCATATGTATTTTTAAACACTATTTTGAAAATTTATAAGACACGCTGCCCGGCGCCGCTGGGTTGCTCTCCGTGTGGCTAACTGAGCTTCCATGCACAGAATCAACGGCAGCGTTGAGTAAACAGACCCAGTGAAGGACCTTTCACGATTGTGCCTGAGTCAGGGGTGTTTGTTCTGCCAAAATATTCAATTTCAGTTTCCAATACGCCAACGGCAGCTTAAAAAAAAGGGACGCGCCCGGGGAGAATCGAACTTCCTACCTCCACAACGTGAAGTCAGGTTCTACCTATCGTCCATCCCAACAGATGGCGCCTTCGTGAAAAATAGACGAGTCAGTAGTATGAACTCTATGAAATAGACTGGTGAATTAAAAAAAAACACATAAAGGAATAAGAAAGCCTGCGATTCATACTTTTTTTAGCTGGGGACAAGTTTTTAACTATCGCTTTTCATTTCGCGTACAGACAAAAGTATGTTGCCGCGCTACTGTATGCCATGGTTTCCAGCATTATTTTTGGGAGGACACATACGGCTCGTAGATCTAAATGTTTCGATTTAAAAAGTCCTATGGCGTTATCCGCAAAACCGTTCCTCGTTGAGATGCTTTAAAGGGCTGGTGAAGAGCTTTTCAAAAAAATTTTGTTGGTGGCATTACTTTATGGTTTTCTTGACGCTGAATTCGAAAAGCATGTTTATTTTATGTGTAAATACACCCAAACCATCTTTTTTCGTCAAAATAAACGATGCCTGCCCGGCGGCGCGGTCAGAGCGCTGGCTGCCTTTCAGGATTGGCCGGCTGCAGATGACGTCATATTCGGAAGTGCCGGCGCTGCCGTGACCGCTCGGCCTGAAGATCTCGTCGATCTCATTCTGTTCCCGTTCAGATGCGGGCCACAAGGACCTCTGGTGAATGGAGGGTTCACACAATCTTTCCTTGGAATATGAGAGCATGAGGGAAGTATAAGCGCAACAAGTTCGCTCGCGGCGAGCTTGAGAAAGAGGTTCTCCCCCGACGACTCATGGCCGACTTATGCTTCTCGGGTGCAGGGAAGTTGTGCCGATATTGGTTCGCCGCTTTTACCACCAGCGCTAGTCACAACTCCTGGCACATTTTTTCGACACACCATCATCCCCTTCTTCGCATGTGCGACTTTGTTTTTGCATTCGGGCAGGCGGTACAACAAGCTGTGTGCAGCGGCCTGCGATGCGTACAAGCAGCAGCTAGCGAGCGACCGGTCGCTGCGTCGCGCGGAGGTGCTGGTGCCGGGTCGCTGCGCGGCCGGTCAGCGGAACGTGTCAGTGCTGTACAAACGCAGTTTTAGAATAGGAGAACCGAACTGTTGTGGTCACCCGAAAGGTAGCGGAACCAAAACGCAGCACACTTGTCGCCGACGAACTTTAGAAAAACACCTTCCCGAACAGCTCCAGCCAGCTTCGGTTGCACGGATCGCCTCGGAGGTTGGGAACTTTATGCTTAGCACCGAGACCGATATTTGGTCACTGCTACCTCTACAATCGCGAATGACTATCCTTAAAACAGTTTTTCACCGCACTATCATCTCATTTCTCGCGTGCGAACCTTATTTTCACGTTGATAGTCATTCTAGCCATCGGTGCTATGTGCATTCTTGCGCGCAGGTAACGCCATCCGACGGCCTCTCGCCGCATCTCGTGCTCGGGCAGGTTGCTGCCGACGACGCGCTGTGCGACCGGTCGGCGCTCCGCATCGCGATACAAATTCGATCACCTCTTTCAAAATCACCTTGGATGACAATCCCTAGCACAATTTTTCACCACACTATTCATCCACTCTCTCGCACGTTCACTTGCTTTTGGCGACGGCCTTGATTCTGGCCGGCAGCGAAGAGCGGTCGCTGCCGCGGCATGCGTGGTGCGTGCGAGCCGTTTCGTGCGCCGTACGGATGCGCATGCACGACCGGCGAGTGTGCGGAGCGCTTCCGCGCGCAGAAAACGCTTCATGCTTTCAGCTTGCTTTATTTCTTCTGAAAATCTAGCTACTCAGCTCAGTTTCCGTCACAGCCAACAACGTCGATCGGCAAAACGAGCAAGAAGTTCGCGAAGCCATGAGCGCTGCGGTCCCACGAATTTTTTAATCCCCTTATAATAATGCGTCAAGAACTAGGGGTACCTGCATATTTGTTCGAGCCAGTCTCTTCGCGTATGACAGAGCACCCGACGACACGGCCGGCCCTGCGACTACTCGTGAAGGCAATGCAGTAGCCACGGCCGCTCGGGTAGGAAATCTCTGTTATCTAGGAGTCGCTTTAGGGAAGCACACAGTAGCATTACGGTTGAAAATCGACGCGGTAGCAACTCTACACAATTGAGATTAATAAAGGGCACATTGCACGTCTGCCTAATTCGGAACTTCGCTGAGAAAACTGGGACACAGCGAAGCGGCGGCGCACGCCGCTGGCCGTCTTCCGAATATGACGCTACTTCCGGTCGCTGCCTCTCGGTTTATCGCTCTTCCGGCGGCACAGCCGCGAGCGGTGGGCGGGGCGTCGGGTCAACTTTATCGACGAATATCTCAGTCCCCAAGCGAGATATATGACGAAATTTTTTTTACAGTCATAAACTATCCAACATACTAATTGTAAAAAACAAACATTTACCCACTTTCAAAACCACTTCACCAGCCCTTTAAGTGATGCCTTTTCATTTGGGATAGAGAATGTATACTCGGCAAAAATGGGTTGTTTGTCCCTTTAACCCAACCAGACGAAAATCTAACTAGTCATCTCGTTTGCGCCAGAGATTCTTCAGTCGATCTTTGGTGGCATCGGCGTTTCTAGGCTCATGAGGTGGTAGTTGTTAGCTGCCTTCGAACAAGCATGCAGGAGCGCGCCAAACCCGCCTGAATTAAGAGGGACCCGGGTCTTAGAATGGGCTGAAATTGCGAAGAGCATTTTGTGAAAAACACATTTTTGAAGTCTCCATACCTTCAAGCACCTACTCTAAAAGTTTCACCGCTGCATTTGGTCGGGAAAAATCTTCGACTTTGTTAGCGCAGCGGGATCCGCAAAACGCCGACAATCGGGCTAAAAAAGCTTGAACTTTGCGTTCGCGTCACACTCGAAGCAGACTGCCCGTGGCGGCCATCTTGGGCTAGCCTTGTAGCTTATTTCTTTGTGGGTATATTGAGCTATCTCAAAACGGCGTCGCATGATGAGAACGCGAAGATCGTTTTCGAGGCACTGATTGGCAGGAGCACGCGCGCTCGAAGCAAGCCCCCCCTTTCGCGTCGTTGATTGGCCAGCGCAGTTGAGCCGCCATTTTTTTTTCGTTTTGTTTTTGTCGCCGGCGCAGTATTTTCAATTCGGGTGCGTTTTCCCTGCCGTTAGTGACTGCGATTCTGTCACAACGTCTTTTTGTCTCGTGCCGCAATGCTTGGAGGCCTTTACCTCAACGAATTACGTGCTGCAAGCGCTCGAAAAAAACGACGGTGCCCGGATTGCCTGTTACATACGAATCAGGTCCGAGAAGCGCCGCGTGGAAACGTCCAGATTTAGTTAGCTGTTGTGCTTTGGCCTTATTTGTGAAAAAATAGTTGGCAGCACAATATGTTTGTACTTTTCTTTAGTTTGCATAGACGTTGAAGGAAGTGCAAAGTAGCGAGTACCGTTTGTGAAGTTCAGCAAAAAGTAGTTTTCCAGCGCTATTTGCAAAGGTTTTCATTACTTGCAAAGAGCTTTTCCGGCTATTTTTGTGGTACGGTCGCATTCTTGTTTTTTTTCCCTTGAGGAACAGAGTGACACGGTGCTTTCTATATTGTGGCTATGCTGTAGCAAGAGAAACCAGACATGTATTTTTCTCTTATTTTGCGACATCACGCTCTTCCTTACGGAGTGTTTCATTATCAGGCTTTTGGCCTTGAGGTTTGAGGTACGTTTGAGATGCAATGCAGGGCAATCTCTAGTTCTGGGTGGCTGCTGTGCTTTAGTCTCATTGATTGCACAAAAATAACAACACGTGGCCTTTCTGTATTCTAAAAAAAACACACAGGCAAAAAGTGAAAGTGGATGTACAGTTTCTGAAGTTGAACAGTGGAAAATTTAATTTACCTTCACAATTTGTACGGTATTCGTGGAAATTTACGTCAGTCTTTCCAAAGTTATCCTTGTGTTAGTCACATGCTTGGTGTGCTTTTTTTTCGTGAAGAACAGAGCTACAAAATGATGCTATTTATATTGTTGGAGCTATGCCATAGCAAAAGTTGCCATGATCTGAAACTTCAAATGCATTTTTCTCAGTTTCTTTTTTGCAAGACCATGCTCTGCCTTACGCGGCGTTTTGTAATGTTGCTCTTGGGCTAGGATGACAACACTGGTATCATTGCATTCGTACTGAATTGATCTAGCCGGTGATGCTATTTTTTATTGCTCTGACTATGCGCACCTATTTGCAAAAATGAGTAAATACTCGACAATTTTATAGGAATTCTTGATATGAAATCTTCATCTTCTTCATGCATGGCAAGTCTTCAAAATGAGTAAAAATAGCATAGCCTGGCAGAGCAGACCTTTGGCATTGTATCCATACTAATCATATATTCAGTTTGATCAAGCGAAATTGCTCTTAACCCCTGTAAGGAATGCCTCAATAAATTTTATAACATTGTATTTCATGGGCAAATAAAGCTATGTTAGAACCAATTATATATTTGAAACATCGTAGAAGGTCATTAAGGCTACTAATTTTCATCTATCTGGCACTAAAAATAATAAAAAAAATGTCTAGAGACTCACCTCCGCGTGATACGACCGCCATGATGCCGAGCGCCCGAAAACTTGGCTGAAACATCGTATTTTTGGTCTCATCAATGCACTTTTGGTTTCGGTTTCATCAAGACTATGAGCAGCTATCGAACCTGGCTTTGGCATTTCTATAAGGCAGCAGGCACTACGCGCCATCTGTTTGAAATTTTGAGTGTGCATTTGCATGGTTGTGCGTTGCATTTGCATGCGCCACAATCAATGAAAAATGGCATAAAGTAATTTGTATCTCATCACAAATAGAATAATATCCGCATGAAAAGTTATAGTTGGAGGTTAACATCAATTTAGTCGCCCATTTTTGGCGATCTTAGCTTTGCTGCCCACAACTTTGCGTTGCTGCATGTATTGAACGAACAGGGTCTTGGCCGCTTTGCTACAGTGAACTAGAATACTTGGGCAGTGGAAAAAGCAGCGGCTGCTCCCTACGGCGCCCTTGAAGCCAAACTTGTTAACCGCCGCGCGTGGCGCTGGTGTGCCCCGCCCGAGGAGATCCCGAAGCGGCGTGCGTTGACCGACGTGCCGCTATGCTGCTGTTAGGTGATTCGCGCTCTTTTGGCGTTTTTTAACCGCTGCACATGGTCACTTTTGTGTGTAATTACAAGAGGCGCCTAGCAGGCACTGCACTGATCCTTAGGTGTTCTTGATTCTGTCTTTTATTGGTAATACGGACAGGGTGTTATGCGTGCGACTGGTCTCTAATTGCAGAAGGGCCATGGCACATGCAGTTTGAAAAGATTGTGCAATATTGTGGGGTGGGACTGCACCCCTAATAAATTTGTGATTGCTAGAAATATTTTAAATTTGCGATTTGTTTTACCCTGCTTTTATTGGTTGAGTTCCTAACTGTTCATAATTATCGTACATCTGCAAGACGTTGGCAGTATATTTCATGAACTTGTGCATTTCTAAAGCGGTAATTATTTTATGTTAATGTGTCACCAGAGTTCCAATGAACAGGGCAGTTTTAAAATGATCGCGCTATTAAGTGTGCCGTGTGGAGCTTTTCTGGGAACTACGTACAGTTGCGCATGTTGATGCTTTTCGCTGACTTGAGTGAAGTTTTTAAAACGTATTGTGTGTTGCGTGGATTAGTGCACTGCAGGGCCCGGGCCAGGTAGCACGCATTTTCTCGGGCCCCAGGCTCGGGCTTCAACAAACAATTTTTGGGACGTCCTCGCCTGAGCGCATACATGCAGTGTCTTCCTGATTGTTGATGGCAAAAAGTTTCCGCATTGATCATTTAGCTTAAATGAAAAACAAAAAAATCGAAGTGCGAGGTCCCTGCGGCGCCGTTAAAAATATATTTCGCTGATATACTCAAAAAATATTTTTTTCTATGTCAGGATACGTGTGTGTGTGTATGCGTGCGTGCGTGTGTATGTGCGTGTGTGAGTGCGTGTATGTGTATGTGTGTGTGTGTGTGTTGTAAAAAGCACGGTCCAAGTTTGAGCAAATTAAATGCGATATATCTATATATTGTTGCGGATCTGGTAGCGTGACCGGTGGTGGCGTACGTTGATCCGGAGTTGGGGCAAACATTGGGGCTTGTAGGGCGACGAAAGAAACTTTATGTACAGATATCTACATGGCGTTTGACTGAGTGAACAGGGTTTTGCGCTCCTGCGCGCACGAGATTAAATAACCAGGTTGGGTCCGCCCCGTTTCCCCCTTTCCTCGACTGACGTCAGTATGGTCCAATCAGGGGCGCCTCAGCTGACGTCCACACACTCACAAAGAGATGACACTTTGCACAGGTTAATGTTCAGTTGACTCCTGATGATGCAATGGTTGAAGCGCTGGGAGGACGCCCGGACCCGGTCGATAATCCGGCGTGGAGTACTCGTTGAATAGCAGCGTCTCGGACCACAACAAAGCAGTCCCCCGCTGACGATTGCCGCCGGAAAAGCAATGCTGCACGTCTATGTAAATCGCTCCCTGCCTCGCCGGCGGGAAGCCGCGGAAAGCGCCTTGTGTCCAGCAGAAGCGTCCCTCTCCGCCGCGTCATCGCATACAAAGCCGGGTCGCTCCCCATCGATGAGGGCAGGGGAGAGGAAAACTTGCGATAATGGGCCGACGGAAGCGTTGGGTGACTGAACCCGATAGCATTGCAGACGGGCGTCGTGATGTCAATACGCCGAACGTAACAATATATACTCGCTCTAGGTTGAGAAGCCCGAATTTTTTCGGGCTCATATTTAGTCTGTAGGACGCGGGCTGATATTTGGAAACAGTCTGGCGGGCTCAGGCTTATTGAAATTTGTGTGTGTGTGTGTGCGCGCGCAGGCACACACACTCACACTCACGCATGTACGCGCACGCACGCACGTGCGAACACACACGCACGCATGCAGACACGCACGCGCGAACACATACACGCACGCATGCGCACACACACACACACGCACACACTCACACACACAATAAATACCCAGAGCTTTCAAAACTTAATGCATAAAAAATCATATTTTTGCGCTGCGATATCGCGCGAAAATGCTGTAGCAGGGAAAAAAAATTTAAAATGGTGGCATTCAATCTGGCCGAAATTCAACAGAATCCTGGGCATTACATTCGGCAAAAAACAAGCGCATACTAAAGCTGCGTGGAAAGGCAATCGTGGTTGTTAAACAACAAAAAAACAGAAGCGACGTATGCTGGCCAGCTTAAAGCACGCCACTCTTGCCTTAGTTGACACAATACGATAGCAAAATCATCAAACAATTGTTAACGAAGAAAAAAGTTTCGGCGTGATAGCGAACTCGATCGTTAAAGCACGGCACGGTCTGCTCGGTTGGCCAAATGGGATGAAAAAATGAGCAAACAGTAAATACACGGCGTAGTTACCTCTCCCATAAAAACCCTGGTACATTAATAGCATTATCAACGGTTTTTACACGAAAAAAGAACTTCACCTCCGCGGAAACTGCCCCCGACGCACGCCTGCCCGCTGCTACCCGAGGCGAAAAGGCGCTCGGGCGGGGCACGCGAGCGCCACCTCGTGTGGTTGACACTAAGTGCCTCACGCGGAGGCGGCTGCTTTTTCCACTACCCAAGTATTTTAGTTCACTATAGCTTTGCCCTCGCTTGTTAATTCGGTGCACTTTTGCTTTGAGGTATGTACTCATTTTCGCCCGTGAACTTGAAACGGAAATGAATTTGAAACTTGAAATAAGCTCCCTGCTTCACGGAGGGATGCTGGTTGTCTTTTGCCCCCCCCCTCCCGTTTTTCTGTATTCAGAAAAGAACAAATAAACTTCAATTAAAGTCAATTCAAATCAACTTTCAATTCAATTCAACTTTGGGGTTAGCTTTGCTTAGTGGAGGATGGTCTAATACCCGTGCCACACGTACACAAAAAATGACATTAAGTGTTTAAGGCCTTAAGAAAACAAATGTCATTAATTGGGCGGGCCGTGCTACACGCGAAAACGCAAAGGCATTAAGTGTGTTAGGCATGATGGTGATCATGACCAAAGAGAGAAATTCACTGATATTTTAGAAGACTTCAATGTACAGAAAAACGCCTTAGAAGCGTTAAAACTTTTTTTTTTGCGAAAAAAAATTTTATGAGAAATAGTGTTTTCTTAAAAATGGTGGGAGCCGTTTCTAAAAGTGGCTTCAGCATGCCGTCGCCGGCCAGCGGTAGCCAAATCCGAAAAATTTAACACGAAGAGTAACGCGATGTTCTTACTTTTGCCTCTGTTCTAGTGAACTTCGTCTTCTTCAAAACTTCGCCACCAATTGTGCACAAAAAATCGTCATATTTCGAAGTTCAGCTACATTTCCGCGTCAACACTCTGGTGCTGAGAGTTTCGGTGGCTTCATTTGGTGCTCATCGCGTTCGAGAGTAGGCAGATTTAAGGCGTTCGCGAAGGTAAATGAGTTGTGCGGAACTCCTTAAACCAAAATGACATTTAAGCGAATGGCATTAGATTTTTGCGTGTAGCAGCAAATTAATGGCATTAAAAGTTAAGGCATTAAGCATTTAATGTCATTTTTCGTGTACGTGTGGTACGGGTATAATATTAATAGGGCCTTCTGACACGCTCTATTAGGTACGTTGTCTGCGGCGAAAGTTCGCAGACTCTTGGATCCCTGTGACAGGTAAAGAAAAAGCTATGTTCAGCTTTGCATGCAGTGAAACCGTTGTTCGATAGAAAATATGCAAGCAAACACCTTGTTTTACGGAATGCCGCCGTGGGGCCCCATAAACACTGCCGTTTGCTCGACACCAAGCAAAGCCTGTTATCTGATCTCTTTCGACTATCCGCGCGAGGTTTGGCCTTCAAACGGTAATAATGCAACGTACTCGCTGGCGCCGAAGGTAGATGACTCTGCATGCATTTTGTAAACCTCCAGATATAGTACAAGAACTGCGTTCCTGGTTTAGAGTGGGTTCTAGTGCATGGTAGACCGCCTTAGGTACTCGGCAGGGGGACTTGCACAGCGGCCTGTACGGAGATCAGAGAGGCACCATAGTGCTGTCGAATGGTGTTATATCTCCTCCAAATGGCAATTCTGGCTGCTCCAAATCTGCTCCAAAAATGCCTTTCTGGCTGCTCCAATCCTGCTACCAAAGGCACTTTTGCCTGCTTCCAGGATTTCTCCCAAACCCATGGACCCTGTTCCACCCCTGAACTGAGTAAGGCAGATGCAATGGAGTACTACCCTGCAAGTGATGGTATTGGTTTACAGGAGATGCCAGAGGGGTTCCTGATAGTTGGTGAGCCTTGGAGGAGCGGGGGGATAAGGGCGGTGGGAGATGCGGTAATGCGCGAATATGTCGCGATGGGTGATTAGTCGGTCCCTTGCGGATCGAGCACCATGGTATGGGGTGAGGCTAGCCCCGGCACGGATAATAAGTCTGCATGCCACATTATGGGCCGCCTCATTCCCTTCCAGACCAGTGTGCGCTGGGGTCCAAATAAGTTTAACCGGAGAGATCGGGGTATTTTTGAAGAGGGTTTTGGATTCCACGACGGAAATTGACCCACAGGCGTAACTTTGAATGGCCGTTTTCTAATGTGTGATTATAATTATTGGAGTAGGCCAGTTTTTAAGGCATGTGCTATTGCAGCCTTCTCCGCCGCTGCTGGGGAGGTGGTACGCCCGGTGAGAGGTAATGGGCTGTTGAACTTGGCTGTTGATGGCCGCGAGGGCGTAGCCATCGTGGTTGCGGTATTCTGCTGCGTCAACATACACGATGTCTGGGCGGATGGGCAATTTCTTCGGAAGTGCTCGCGCTCGCTCCTCCCTGCGAGCCCTGTGGTACTCAGGGTGCATGTTCCGCGGGAGGGGACGAACTCGGAGACAGGCATAGGTAGTTCTTGGGATAGGGACCTTCGGGTCGGAGAGCTCGCGTGCACGGATATCCAAATGGTTTAGAATGGGCTCACCAGTGGAAGTAGTGGAAAGTCGGTTGAGCTGGTTGACGGGCCAGGCTTCAATCAGCTCCTGAGCCGTATTGTGGATCCCTAGGCATTCAAGTTTTGGCAGTGGTGCATTCTGGGAAATTTGCAGTGCTGCGCTGTATGCCTTCGTAATTAGATTAACTTAGGCCAGGTCCGCACAAGTGACCGGGAGTCAGAGGAGGGAATATGTAATTCGGCTAATGACAAATGTCTGGAGGAGTCGTAGCCTTGCCTGTTCTTTGAGTCCATGATTTCCACCGGAAATTTTTTAAGGAGTCCAATTGTTTGATTTACAAGGGAGCTTAATTTTAAGATGTATTGCTTGTTGCCTCCGCTGCGTTTTATTACAAGCCCAAGCATTTTAAGAGCAAGCACCTCTGGGATCAGGGGTCCATCTAGGAAAACTGCGATGTTTGGGGAGCTTCACAGTCCGTATTTAGATGGTAGGAGCGATTCTGATTTGGTAGGTGAGCAGGCAATGCCCACCAGGAGAGCTTCTTCGACCACCATTTGGGCCCCTTGCTGGAAGGTGTCCTCAATTTGTGCAACACTACCGCCTGTTACCCATAGCGTTATATCGTTTGCATACCCGCTGTAGTGAAGGCTGGGTATTACTTCTAGCCATTTGGGAATATTAAGAGCAGTCAGAATAAAGAGGGGTGATAACAACCCCTTGCAGGGTGTCTGTCAATAGGAAGAAGAGTGAGAATTTTTGATTTGAAATCTACTTAGAGAAATGACGTGAGCGCCGTGAGCAACGCACGCACGTTGTTGTGCGTTTCCCGATTTTATTGACTAGGCCGCGCGTGATGGTGCCGTGAGAGACCCGATCGAAGGCTTTTGGGAGGTCCAGAGTGAATATTGCTGCTGTGTCGCGCTTGGCAGCAGGTGTTGCGTCTCGAGATAATTGGAGCAGGACGTCTTAAATAACCCTGGCCTGCAGCCAATCATTGAATGTGGAAGAGCATCAGTAAATGTAAGGTGGAGCGTGAGGCAAGAAAGGATCATGGCTTCGTGGCTTTACCTGTGTATGAGGTGCGTGAGATGGGTCTGAGGTGATCGATGGTAAGAGGCTTCTGTGGCTTCGGAATGAGGGTGATCTGGGGGTGCGTCCATGCGGGGGGACATGACCGAACTTCCAAAAGGGGTTAAATAGCATGTAAGAGCCGATATGGAGGGGTCGTCCAGGTTACGGAGCATTTTGCTTGTTACTCCATCTGGCCCTGGGGCAGAGCCAGGGCGGACAACAACGTGGGCACTCTGTTTTAACCTATAACCTTTAATGTCAGCTTCAACTTGTAGCAAATTCAACTAAATCTAAGGAAGTACTGTACTTTCATATCTGCATTGGTTTTCACTTGAGTTGAATAATTGATGTCAATTTCGGCTCAGGTGGCGCAGTGTGGGTCGTTAGCCTAGGAGCCGGGAGTCGGGTTCAGAGCTGGACAGCTGTGCCGTCTTCTGTGAAGGGGGATGAGGAAGGAGGTGGAATGTGTGGGAGCATTCCGATATGTATGGTGTGGTAGAGAGTACTTCGTTTGGAGTGAAATTCGCATGTGGTGAGTGAGGTGTAGGGAGATCGAGGGCCAAAATGTGTTTTGAGAGAAGGTGCACGTTTGAATTTGACTGAGTTATTCCATCAGCATTTGTAGAGATGGGGGGGGGTGGAGGAAAGCTGTGTCTAGTTCGTATGTGAGAATATCATAGGTGAGTTGAGGGTGGCATCCATGGTTGACGAGGGAGTCGGGGGCAGTGGCCATGTGCCATGTATTGCCTCTCGGACCGCATCGTGCGCGGCTTTCTTGCAGTACCATGCTGCCAGCAATGGAGGAGGGGTCGGGGAAATGCTTGTAGTGGGCGCGAATGTAGTGCGGTCTTTGTGACGGCCGCCGTGAGTGCGTGGTTGCAGGTTGCATGGTTGGAGGTGACCGAAATGCGAATGTGCAGTATGGGGAATGCTTAGGGGCGTGTCAGGACAGGACGTTGAGTGGGTGTCAGATAAGTCAGGTTTCCTAGGTACTAAAGCCAGTAGATAAACCTGGGGCATTGAAATTAAAATGTTGAGCTATAGTAGCTCTGTTCAGGTGTGCATACCTGAGTGTAGCAACTTATCAGCAGAGATATGGGTAAGGAGGGAAGGTAGTTTTGTATAATTGTTTTAAGTGTCCATTTTATTGAGCGACAGGTAGGGATCTTCAAAATGAGGCGACCGATAAGGAATGCTTTATTTAAGCAGATAGTTTTGGCTTTTTTAGACCAGTACATTGGTGGGTGGTGTGTTAACTTGTGTCATTTCAATAGGAGGTGGAGGAACGCCTTTAAGGATGAAGTCAGCCCGGCAGCGAGCTTGGCCTGCTACTACACTGTCAATTTAGTAACTGCATTCAAGGGCCAGTATCGTGTGTGAGCCACCAACTGTCTAGTTGGATTACAAGACCAAGTATCCTAAAAAGGGTGACCACAGGAATGGAGCGGCCCAAGTTCACTGTCGTAGGGTTTCAGGGCACTTCTTCCAAGGAGCAGGTCAGGTTGCATTTAGCGTGATAGGTGCTGGCGATGGCTCGTTGAAGGCATTCTTGTTCGTCTATGGAACCTGAATTAGTCTGGTGAGCTCGTCAGCATATAAGGCAGCTCTTCAGCATATGGGGAACTGTTCGGTAACTGAGGTAGATCTTTGGGAGCGATTTTGATGAGAAAGGAGAAATCACTGAGCTTTCAGGTTTGCCCTGGAGGGAGCTTTAGAAAAGGGCGTATGTGTAAGTGGGTGATCTGCACTACCAGTGTGGTTGGCAAGGGAAGCTTCCAAGCATTTGTTTTTACATCTCCCAGCATGGAGAGGGGCCTGCGGTTTAGTAAGAAATCATGGGAAACGTTACGAAATCCGCTCTTGATGTCTTCATTGATGGAATGTGGGGTTTAATGCGCAACCACTTCACAGGTGATGAGGCGAGCCGTAGTGCAGGGCTCCGGAATAATTTTTACCACTTGGGGATCTTTATCGTGCGGCGAAATCTCGAACACACAGGCGTTTTCACTTGTCGCCTACATCAGAAAAGAGGCCGCCACGGCCGGGGATCGAACTCGCATCTTTGGGCTCAGTGGCACAATGCCATAGCCACTGAGCCACCGCGGCATCCCTTGCACTGGAGTCTAATATTTTTCGGCCCTTTCAATAAGGTGTTTAGTGTTCTGTGATATGTTCGGTTAACATTTGGGCTCCTTTGCTCCGATGGCTAGCTAGTGCTGACAGAATGAACGCATCCGTGGAGTGATTGTTGTCAGTGTCCACATCATTACCTTGATTGGACAACAGAGTTCTGAACTAGCAATCCGAGTTGATCCATTTTTCTTCTACACAGGGCAGGTTACACTTCCTCTGCCTTAAAAGCCTCATTCTTTCTCTTCTTAAATCCAGACAGATGCAGCCTCCGACATCCCGTGTTCACTTGTTTTGACCCTGCCGATTATCTGTACATCATGTGCTATGCATGTAGTGCCTGATAAAATGAAGTCAGTTTCATTATTTCTTTCGCCATTTGGTCTTTTCCAAGTCCAGTTTCTATTGTTTCATTTGCGGAAAAATGTATTCATAATTCGAAGGATCTTTCCTGCGGCGAAGTCAACCAGCATTTCCCCGCGGCTGTTCAGGGAGCTTAGGCCAAATTATCTCACCGCATGCTCTTCCTAGTGTTGTACCTCTTTTCCACATTAAAGTCTGCTATGATCACAGGGTATAATTTTTTGATTCATTGCCAATTCAACGTCTTCGTAAAAAACGTCCAACCTCATCTTCATAAGTGGATGTTGGCGCACAAACTTTTTACTGCATGCACCTCCTGTTTGAGCTAAGGACGAGAGATGCTACACACTCATTAATGCTGAAAAATTGTTCGACATTCCCTGCTATAGCCTTATTAACCAAGAATCCTACACCTAACCGATTAGCTTCAGAAGGGCCGCCATAAAGGAAAATGTTCGCCGTGGCGAGAATTGGAAATCCCTCACCAAAACTTTCCTGGATCAACCCTGGTATGTCCCACCGAATACTAGGTAGCTCTAGTAAAAGCGATTAGCTGGCTTCGCTAGGTATCCTTCTCGGACCCAGAGATTCTTAGCACCGTCTACCGTATTGCTTGCCTCCCGACACCTTTGAGTTGGGGCAATACAGCCGCTGGAGACTGAAAGCCAAAAGTGAAGTTAAAATTTCGTTTGGGAGGTCTCTGGCTAACGTACTCAACCAGGGTAGCCAAACCGTTTTCTGGTAAGGAAATGCCGTTTGTGTTTCACCTTGTGTGGTTGGACCTCGTTACACTCCCGTGGTATCCAGTGAGGTTCCTCATTTCATTTAAAATATGTTCTGAGTGGTTACTGTTGAAACTTCCTGAAAGAAATTTTCAATACAAAGGAAGCTTTTTGCATAGTCATCTCAGCTTTCAAATTTCGTGTCAGTAATACTTCTACAATTTACCTTTCCTTGTTTTCGAGCACAAATGGGAGTAGAATCACTTGCCCAATTCAATTGTACTTTTAAGTCATATAGCTGTTTGTGGCTAGAAAATATTTCCCAGTGCATTTTACATGCATTTAGTCCATGCTTCCAAGGAGTGAACGGAGCCTTCATTGGCCGTTTTTGATATAGTGAATGTGTAGGGATAAGTTTAGGACAATAAGGAATTCACTCATCCTACTTGAGCACATCGAAATTCACTGATGCTCAGGATACATTACACAACACTGCACACGGATGTTTCTAGGCCTATTTGTTTACACATAGAAATGACGGGAGGCACAATTTCTCGAAATTATATGCTTGTATTTTGTATTTCAGGTGGATTGTGATGCAAGCTATGGGAGAGCCTTATCCATCAGCCTGGGCTCACTATTACCAAGCCACAGGGGGTACATATATGCCGTGGCCACATTTTCCCCAATCTCAAGGTTATTTCCATCCCGGACTTCAGCAGGAACATTACTACATGACTCCCCAACAGCCAGGATATGGCTTCTACCAAGCCCAGTGGAATCAGGCCTGCCAGGGTTTTCCCCAGTCTGATTCATGCCAACCTGCGCAACAGGCTGATGCCACGCCAACGTTAGAGAAGGATGTGTGCAGAGATGAGGCCGGTTCAGCCAACACTGATAGCTATGAAACCCTGCCCATGGATATTTCACCATCTGGTAGCCCTGTAAAGCGTGAAGTCAGAGCAAAAAGACAGGAGGCCTCCGCAATGATTCCAGTAGCACCTTCTGCATTCACAGAAGCTCCAACTGATATAAGAAGGTTGTTATTAAAACCTCGTGCCTCTGAATCGCCACCAGCTAAGCATGCAATGAAGACATTGAAGGTGATGAAGTTTGAGTGCTCTGATACATTGAATGCTCAATCCTCGGTGTTCTCACTGCTGGAAAAGTGCGTTTCTTGCACGAAGAAAATCTTGGCAGTTGCGAAAGGGCAGGGCAGCGCTGCAGTAGCAGAGCCTTGCACCTGCGGGCGTAAATCAGCATCATCTGAAATCCTCCAAAGCAAACCCCACAGCCTTGGAATGACAAAAAAAGCGCTTGAGAGATCACTCGGTCGACCACTTGCTGTTGCCAAATGCGCAAATGTTGAGCATCCTTCACAGTCTGATGGCCGGACGACTCGGGATTTCAAGAGGAGATGCCGCACAAGATGGGATATTGCACCAATGTCAAATTTGGGTCATGGTCAAGTCAGCAACCATCTACAACCTACAAGCTCTGATGCCGAACCGGAGAAACCAAAGCCAATTTCTATATCAAGTCGCTTACCGCAGGCTTCTTACTTTGGCGCCCAAGGTCCTGCCAACAGTGAGCTGCCACGATCTTCATGGAAGGGCACCGTTTCCGAGTCTGCCGAAATAGTTATGGACAGTGTGCCTGCAGTGCCTCATCACCAGATGGCGCCAGAAAGCAGTTGCCCAGTGAAGACTGTTATGCCAGCAGCAAGTCACAAGTCCAATGAAACAACCGGTACCGCCGATGCTTGTAACGGTGACAAAGTGAAGGGGACATATAGTCCAGATTCAACAATTGACACTTCCCAGACTACATGCATTAACATCAAGGTGGATGTGAATTTGGGTGGTTTTGTGGAAATGATGAATGGACCAGTGGAACTTCCATCTGAGCTTGAGAAACTCGATGAAGGCTGGGTATTGTCCTTTGAATGATCTTGAACAGTGTCTTGCACATGGTTTGTTGTGAAAGGTCCACATAACAAGGAGCCATTTGTACTTTGTCAATATAAAGCCGTTTGTGAGTTTTTGTGTGCACCTCTTATTCACTAAGTGAATTCGCGAGGTAAGTCCGGATTTTCTTAAAAGGTGAGTTTATACAATTCTTCAGTTTTACAATTGTGGTGGTACTGCTTCTTGATAGGGCTTCCAGAATCTACTTTGTTTTGCCTGGACAGCGGTGCTACGGACAAGGGTCTGCACCACCTGGTCATCATGGCGTACACGAAAGGGTTGATGCAGAAGGCAATCCACGGCAGAATGCAAGCCAACCTGGAGTGATGGATCCCTGAAAAAAATGACTGTGGGTTGAGTGAAAATGTGGAAAGCACCTAATCAAAAACTAATATTTAACCAGGAAGTCGCAACGCTCTCAATGATGTTTCAGCACATAAAGCAGGAAAGCCTGTGAACTACTTTTTCAAGTTTGAGTCCTTGCTATGACGGCGTGGTTCTCGTGATAAAAACCTAGCATTTTAGACTAGTTAGCACGTGGATGTGCTTACAGCAGATATCTTTGCGAGCCTCATTTGCCAGTTCGTAGCATAGAATTTGGTTGTGGGCTCGCACTGTGCAGTATTAACTGAGCCCAAGCCCTTCAGACCTTGGCACTGGTGTTCGCCTCGCCACAGAAAAAAACGAAGCCGATTTGTGCCAGCAGCCGCAAGAACTGTTTGCGCTTGTATATGGAAGCTGATGAACCACTCCACTTGTTGAAGAGGACTTCTCTGTGCCAAAAGCACTTGTTTACATCGGTTGTGTCTACCTTCAACCAGTCTGATGTTCTGACGCACATAGCTCCTGTATTGATTGCTTTGGCCCATGAAGTAAAATTCAATTGATATTTCGCTACTCAGCGCAATGGCATTTGCTATGGGAGGTGACAGCATCATGGAAGCATGTGGACTCTTCGTAAGACTGCTCGACCGCCAGTGGTCTCCAGCATCTGCAAAGTAATTGCTGGACATGAACATGAATTGGCCTCAATCTGGCTAGCACGAAGATAGAAGAACTTAGGTCGTTCTCGGGAATAAATGCTGTTGCTTAGCTCTCGAGTCTCCCTGTTGCCTATGGTACTCAACAGCAACCCTACTTATGTCAGAAGCTTAGGGCATTGGAAGGAATTCAATTTGTAAGGGTCATATGAACTGGATACCTCGCATGCCATAATGGGGAATCGCAATGCCATGATTAGTTGGACCTTGTCATCTACTGCCCAAGGGGACAAATGACCAGAGCTGCAAAAACCCTGGTGCTGACCACTGACGCCCTGAAGTATGCAGTTCTTGAACAGGTTCTTCGAGTATGTCGTTATTCAACATCACGACCCGTCGCCTTGTCCATCGAGTGGCTTAAATGGCGCAAACAATCGGGAGGCTGTGCAGTTATCAAGACTTAGGGTGAAGCATGAAGTAAACCAAGTAGATGACACTTCACATGATGGGCAGTACGGAAGAGGGCATCGTCAGTACGTTCGAGGTCAGTGTGGACGAAGCAAATTAATTTTTTAATTTGATCGACTTTGAGTTGTTTTTTTTTTCAGCAATATGACTGATGAGCAATTTTCAACGCCGATGTGCAAGATGGGTGCTCTGCTCAAGATATCGCTTCATGCACTGCCCAGCGTGTATGAAAACCTTCAGGACCAGCTGAACTGAACATTTATTGGAGAACCGTACTACACCTTGACCCTGAGTTAATGATTCAGGAGGTTCCGGGCAGCTCTCCAAATCAAAGCATTCAGGCAACACCAGGACAGGAAGATTCACCTCAATGTGACAGCTGTCGACGTCAACTGTATGCTACACAAAGTGCCCAGGCTCGTGCAAAGCATCTCGTTGAGTGAGAGGGACCCGCCAGAATATTGTCTACCGCCAGAAGACCGTCGCGGGTCAGGCATACGAAGAGGTCCTGCCATTGGTGTGGTAAAGATTTACTGATGGTCCACCTGCCTAGTAGTGATGCGAAATGTAATGTGTCTGTGGTAAGGGGAAACTCCCTCGCAGGTTCTCAGGTATTCTGTGGCGACTGGGACCTGCCACAGTGCCAATAATTAGAGGAGGGCGCTTGGAAACGGAACACGGAAACAACTAACACATGGCAGGCAATTACAACTTGGTGTGCCAACAGGTACATAACCCCAAGGAATACCAAATCTAATGAAAACAATAAGAAAGTCCCCAACAAAGGTTCAGGGCAATATGAGGCGCTGTCCTCAGGCCGTCAGTTCTGGTGCGGATGCGATGCGAGGCGTCGCGGGGCTACGATAAAGTCTCGCGTGCTGGAACGACGAAGACACACTGTTGTCCTCCTATACAAGGGTCTGCTCGTCACCCGTGCACGATCGGGCGCCCCGTAGCAGCGGACAAGAGGCAACCGGGCACTTCGGGTCGACGACGGGCAGCGAATCGTCCAAGGGAGGAGCACGCCAACGTTACGCACCTCCACGATTCAGGAGTCGCGCCTCGGCCCCAGGATGCCAACGCACCAGGAAGACTCCTCTCGAGCTCGGGTCGTGAAAACCCGACGAGCTTCGAGTCTCCTACCTGGACGTAGTGCTCCTCAAACCTCCTCTGTCCACAACTCCCAGCGTTCTTTTCCGTTCCAGCCTGGCCTCCCAGCTTTTCGGTTTTGGCTAGTTCCGCTTGCTACTTCTTTATCGGCAAGGCCGGGTGAGGGCAATCCCTTCATGGTCATGTTCCCGCACTTGCGCCACCGTGGTCAAAAGGAGCGCGTCACCTCAACTATTCCTGCCAGGAAGGGTGGATGTTTAAGGCGTCATTCTGGCAGCTGAGTGTGGTTCTTGGCCTTGTGGACTCTACAGAGACACACTGCTGAGTAGCTACTCTCGCTGTTCAAGGGTTACCTTTGCAATTTAAGATTTGCAAATAGAAATCTCGGCAGATGCCATGGAGCAACTATAACAAGTATCCGCTTAGTCAATGTCTGTACAGGTCAGTTGGATAACCATTGTCCATAGAGGAAGCAGCAGGACACCAACACGCGTATCGAGATTAATAGATCAGTGAAGACTGCTACATTAATGTACTGGACTAAAGTCTCGAAAAGCTCCAGCTTATCACCTTCAACTATGTCACCTACACAACTTAGTGGAATATTTCAACACTTTTTACAGGCTGAGGCCCACGTGATTTGTAGTCAAAATAGCACGAAGCAGGTTTTACTGAGCTCACCCAGACACATCCCAATTTCCGTTTGTGGGAATGCCAAAAATGAAATAGTGGAACTAAAGCTGCCAGGAGACATGTATGTGCGTGAACTTCACAGAATCGAGCCGCTCTGCTGATAACATCGGCTATTCCTTATAGAGCACAGTGCAGGACTTCCCAACTGAAAAAGAATGTTCTCCAGTAGATGGATCCCATGATGGCTTTAAGCTGACAGCCGAGCAGATCGGTCGCCCCCCGCTTTGTTCTGGCTTTTTTTAGCCAGATAAGCTTTCTGTGACGCTGCAGCCACCCAGAATTACCACCCATCGATTGAGCTCGTCACCCCCTTTCGGATACCACCCAAGGCGAGCTGGAATCAAGATTTCCCTGAGTGACAACCCATTCGAAGACCACGCTACCGCTCCCCGCTAGCCCTAACGCCGGCGCATCGCTAGCTGCGTGCCGTTCTTCGCAAGCTACGCCGCGTCCCCCTCCCTTCGCCTCGCGCCCCAACAACGTCGCCTGGCCAGGCGCCTTAACGGCACGTGCGCCGACGTTCTCCTCGCCAACATGGAGTGCGCCGTAGAAGGCTGCGCCGCCACTCCCGAAGAACTCGACGAACCCGGCTGGCTCTGCATACGTCGCAAGCATCGCCAGCAGTCCACCAACGCGTCAACCACGCCGCCCCCTCCGGCGAACACCCCGCGACGGCCTCCGACCAACAAGCGCAATAGGCCCAAGCGTCGTAACCGCAAAGTGCACCCCATTGGAGACCCCCTGCCCGAATATGACATCAAGGTCATTCTGCGCCCGCAGGGTGGCGTAGCGCTCCACAGCGTGTCAACTGCCCAGTTCGCCGATGCGATTCAGTCTCGGGCCAATATCCCAACCACTGTCGAGGATCAAATTCGCATCCAATACTGCTCCAACTACGTTAACGTAAGCACTCCCTCCGAAAACCGTGCTCAACAATACCTCTCGCTGACGTCTCTTGTGTTCAACGGCACCGTATTCCCGCTAGCCAACCACATTCCAGCTTTATCGAACACCACCACTAGGGTAATATTCGACATCCCTCCCATTGATTCCGCTGACAACATCCTGCGCAGCCTCATCGAATACAAACCACCTCCAAATCCTCGACGCTAAGCGTCGCCACAACTCCACCTTAGTACAAGTCTTGTTCAGCGGCACCGTCGTCCCCTTTTGGGTTCGATACTGGGCCGTCCTTCGCTGCTACCCGTTCAAGCGCAAGACAGAAACCTGCTTCAACTGCTGGACACCCGGCCATCGCAAGGATGTATGTCCACATCTTCCGCCAACCCCCCGCTGCACCACCAGCGGCATCGTCGCCCCTACGGACCAGCACCCATGCGACCCCACGTGCGTCTTATACTGCGGCAATCACCTCACAGGAGCTGCTGGATGCACCAAACGATTTCAACCGCGCCACCAGCAGTAGCCACCCCCCTGCTTCGCGACGCGCAAATTGAACTTTCAAAAACTCCTGTTCGCAGTACCGACGGAGCCGATTTCCTCTGTTCTGCTGGCGGCAAGACCTACAGCAGGCCACCCGACAGCCTCGAGACACTACATCATCGACATACAACGTACAGATGAGCTCCCAGGGCTGGGTACCACAGGCACCTTCTGCCCTCGTTACTACACCTCCCTCCCAGCATAACGCCCCCTTACATACGCACCCCTTTTAGCTGAAATACGCCGTACCCAGCTTTTTCGCTCAAAATTCCAACCTCTCAGGAACCTAGCAAAACCACTTTAGGAAAGTGATATTTGGCATAAGCCAGAAGTCAACGGGAAGATGAAAAAACTAAAAGGCCAGGATTCTAAATATTTTTTGTGTAATTCGCTGTCAAATCTTACTCCCCATGCATTTCTATGGGATAGTTTCCGTGGCTCAGGCACCTAGTCGCGCAACGTGCGCGACTGGAAACTGCACAAAGCAAGTATTCACCCCAAATATTAGTTGTGCAAAAGAACTTTTCATTTCGCTAAAAAATTGCAGAGTAATTACTGTTGAAAGGACTGCCATGAGCGGGAAAGTTGCACATGCAATCTTCGCGCGGAAGTACTCAGGCTTCACCAAGAAAATGAGACTCTCCGGCGACAAATTCAAGAGCTTACCCTCGGAAAACCTTCCCCAGACACTCACATGACATCTACGGGCAGCAACGCGCACCTACCACCAAGCGCGAGGCCCCCCAAGACGACCCTCCCACTACCACGACACACTTCCACCCTGTCCTAGCAGAAGCCTTCCACGCGCAGAGGCAAGAATACCTGAACCTTCACAACTCCCTCATCGCCTCACAAACAGCCATGCAGGACTCCATTACAGGCCTACACAATGAGCTTCTCTCTTGTATCAAGGAACTGCTCCCATCCAACTCCCCGTTTCTCGCGTCTTCTGTGCCCTCCAGTGTACCCTTACGTAAGGAACCCTAACCTGATGCTGGCCTCTAAATCTTTCGTTCTATGGTAATGGAACTGCAGGTGTTTCCAATCCAAACGCGCTACCCTCCTGGCATACATCACCACTACTCCTACACCCCCAGCTGCCATTGCACTGCAGGAAACACGCCCCACCGCCAAACTCTGCGGGTATCAGTCCTTCCAAGACCCCCGCTTTCCCATTGTAGCCACCCTGGTACAACGCAACTTGCGGGCTGGCGTCACATCACTCCCTGTCACCACCATACCGCACCTCTTAATCACCATCTTTCCCTGCAAACCCTCACAACCTTCAATAGACATCGCAAATATTTACAGTACACCCAAACAACATCACAACTTCCACACCCTCATCATGCACGCTATTCGCACGGCCGGCCGCAACCCCTTAATTATTGTTGGCGATTTTAACGCTCCACACTTAGTGTGGGTTTACACTCGTGCCACGCGCAAGGGCCGTCTACATTGGGAAGTTTCACACAACCTCCGCCTGACCTAACCGCATAGGCAACAGTGTTCAATGGGGCACCACCCCCGACCTAACCTTCTCGCATCGAGTGTCAAAAGTGTCCTGGCAAACCCTTCCAGACACCCTGGGTAGTGATCATTACATCATTCAGACCACACTCCATCTTGCCCATCATTTTACCCAGACGCCGCCACACCAACACATCACTGTTTGGGACGCGTTCCGTACTGACTGTGCTACGCTACCTGCCCTCACTCACTTCGATGAAGGCGCGCTCGAGCAATGGATTCGTGATATGGAGATATCACGAGATATCACGAAACACAGTCACGACAAACCAGTTTACCCAGAGCTTCCCAGCCCCTATGCAGATTCCCGCCTCCTCCATCTGTGGGAAGCCTACCGGAGTATCGAAAAGCGCTGGCGCTCCCACAAACGCCCAAGGGCGCTCAAACGCAAACTTCCTAGCCTACAAGTTCCCATGCATGCTCATGCCGCCACACTTGCTCGGACTCACTGATATCAGATTTGCGACGACGTGCGCGGAGGCCTTTCCATGAAAAAGACCTGGGCCCTCCCCCGCCACCTCTTTGATCCTACTTCGTCCAAAACCATCACAAGTACTCGCCTGCACTCGCTCATAAACAATTACCCAGGCACGTCCGCTGAGCTTCTAGACAAGCTTCGATCCATGTACATTCCTACTTTCTCATTGCAGAACTCTTCCCTTCCCCATTACTTCGGACCTCCGAATGTTTCCCTCGATCAAGACATCACTGTCGCTGAGGTCAGGCACGCTATATCCAAACTACATAGACAAACCGCTCCAGGCTCCGACAAGGTCACCAATAAGATCTTGCGACAACTTACCGACCATACGATAGATTGCCTCACAGCCCTTTTCAATCACCACTGGTCTCGAGGCACGCTCCCATCAACGTGGCGGCATGCTGGCATCTCATTAATTCCCAAACCACACAAATCTATTACATTGGAGCACCTCCGTCCGATATCACTCACCTCTTGTCTTGGAAAACTGCTCGAGCATATAAACACGCGGATCACCACCTACCTCGAAATCCATTACCTGCTCCCGCACACTCTCACTGGTTTCCGCCAAGGGCTGTCCGTACAGGATACGCACCTCCGTCTCTATCATGACATTATAGCTAACCCTTCCAAGGCGGACACTTCGGCCATTATGGCACTTGATCTCCAGAGAGCATTGGACAACGTCTCTCACGTAGCCATTCTTAACTCTATAAACTCGCTTGGACTTGGCGCGCATACCTACTCTTACATCTCTCCTTTCGTCTTGACCGCACGGCCACTACGATTCGGACCCCTCCAAACCTCGAACTTCCCATTCCCCGCAATAGGCACACCTCAGGGTTTCGTAATATCTCCTCTTCTATTCAATCTGGCGATGATCCCTATGGCCACTGCCTTGTTCTTCATCACAAATCTCCCCACTTCTATCTAAGCAGACGATATTACGTTATGGGTGAAATCAGGTAGCGATACTCTAATCGAACACACACTCCAGCAAGGCGCAGACATTGTCCAAGCAACTGCTTCTCACTTAGGCCTCCAGTGCTCCTCGCACAAATCCGAGCTACTTTTGCACCCCCCTTGCAAGCAAGCCCCCACGGAACCCCCATCACAGTTTACGTCGACAACCATATCGTCCCTCATGTCTCCCTCCGCGTGCTTGGTCTCACCATTCAGGCCAACCAGGGCAACGCGCGCGACCACCTTAGCTAAACTCCGATTGCACGTACTTCAAACACTCAACCTCCTAAGAAGAATTACCACACGGCGTCACGGCATTTCCGAACCTGAACACTTGCAACTTCTTCATTCCTTCGTACTCTCTCGCTTTGCGTTTTACCTCCCGTACTGCAAACTCAATGCCTCTGACAAAACAAAACTAGATTGCCTACTAAGACGCATATACCGAGTTGCGCTTCTAATACCTCCCAGCGCCCTCACCAGCCGTGTATTAGCCCTGGGCATTCACAACACCGTCGATGAAATCATCGAAGCCCACCACACAGCCCAGATAGCCAGACTATCGCGCATGCTTCCCGGCCGCCCCCTTCTCGCAGCGGCCCACCTGACCTCCCCTTTCCCCTCACCTATGGTCTCCCTTATTCCCACTACGCTATGCCAACTCTTGCATATACGCCCACTGCCTCGCAATATGCATCCACACCACCACGCCGACCGCCGACTGGCCAGGGCAAGACATTTGCAGCGCACATTCCCTCCCTCCCCGCATCATTTATACGTCGATGCAGCTAGCTACCACGATAAGCCGGCTTTCCCCACAACCGTCATGTCATCGCTCGACAGCCCTCTCTTGGTCGCACTAACGATACATACATCAGCTACCACTGCGGAGGAGGCGGCTATCGCCCTCGCCCTAGGACAGTCTCCCACACCCAGAGTTGTCCTTTCGGATTCTCAGTCGGCAATTCGCAACTTCTCTGCAGGGCTACTCGCCCTAATCGCCCTCAAAATCCTCTCCCGCAGAACACCATTCCACCCCGTGGCTCTGCTGTGGACCCCGGCCCACACGGGAACAGAAGCCAATGAAGCGGCCCACCGTACAGCTCGACCTCTTGTCACCCGAGCAGGCCCTTCTTTCGGCTGTACCCATGGCACCCTCAGCTTCCGGGACGCTGTAGTCTCGTACCGGGACATTACCCAGCACTTCCGCCTCCTCCACAGGATATATCCTCCCCCACACCCTTCCCTCACCCACGAAGCCGCTCGCCACTGGCGGCTACTTCAAACCCACACAACCCCCTGCCGAACCCTCCTTCACCGCATCAACCCCAATCTCTACCCTTCGCCTCTTTGCCCTCAATGTCTCCAGCCGGATACCCGCTACCATTCCCTTTACGAGTGTCTCCACGACCCATTTCCCCCTTTTCCTTCCCCCTTACAGTGGGAGCAAGCCCTGGAGAGCTCCGACCTGGAAGTGCAGTTGGCACTAACCAACCGGGCCGCCTAGGTCGCGGAGAAGATCGCATCCTCTGCCACTCCTCTCCCCTAGACCCAGTTTGCAAATAAAGTGTTTCTCCTCCTCCTCTGGCGATTTCACTTTAATTAACTTGTTTGACGTTACCGCATCCCTCGAAACTATTTCAGAAGCAAATAAGCACCATAGTTGCAAGTATGGAGGCCTTCGATCGAATGAAGCCGAGATTACAGCAGTTGTAGAGATTAATGCACAATCAGCACAGGATGTAACACCACTAGTTATGGTTGCATATCTGGCTTGGTTTCTACCCAACATTGCAGAGGTTTTACAGCCTCACATTTTTCTCCTTAAAGAATAATGTGGAGTTCCTTTCAATAAACCGAACTTGGTAAGTGGAAGCAGTTGCACACCTGCTTTGTTTGAACTTGGATCTACCGTTTGTAAAATACAGGCCAGAGACCTATGTAGGTATAGGCTGTGCTTCCATCTGTTGATGGGCACAGGAAGGCAGGCGCAGATTGATAAGGAAGGCCGCGCGCATGGGAATCTGTGAGAGGTTCTCGAGCTATTTCATTGGTAAGCAGTCTTTTATGAAAGCGTTCACTGACGATTTGTTCCGATGTTCACCTTGAAGGCACTAACTGGTCTCTCGCCAAGGTTGCAGCGTCGGTGGGTGTGCTGCTTCTTCGACATAACGTACGTGCCAGTGGAAGAACACACTTCCAGATGCACTCATGGCTGAGGGCAGGGCTTACAGCTTCGGCCTTGGGATCTACTACAAATCGTAGACTTCGTAGGCTTCATGACACCGAGCGTGCCAGTCAAGCTGTATGTGAACCACAGCTAAAGAATAGTAAGAAAAAACCGCATGCAGCTATGAAGGTAAAGCAGGGAATGGTCACATAGAAGAGACTTGTGTCTGGACGTCAAACAGTTCTCAAGTTTTGCCGGAAACTGTTTCATTGAAGATCACCCTTGGTATGGGTAAAACAGTTCCTCACTTTCGCTGACAAGATATCCTGGGGCTTCCGCATAAAGAAGGTTACAAAATCATGAACATTCTGGCATAAGCGAGACTGTGTGGTCGCCCAAAATTCGCAACAGGAAATAGCAATGAATCTCAAGGACGAGGGTGGTTGAGGTCGTACATTTGGATAAACTATTCACAGCGACTGTTAAAGCATCACATCTCAATCCTCGGTCTCCATGTGATACCCGACAATGTCAGAGGACGGACCTCAGTTTTGAAGGATTCCTACTTCGGGATGAAACTTTCTCTTAATACGGGTTCTGCGCGGCACGTCAATCCCATCATACCTCAGAAAACGAAGTGGTAGAAACCGCCGTGAGGACCATTAAACCGTCGACTTCGAAGTCGAGAGACCGTTACATATTGGGTGCGATCGCCGGCCCGTTGGCCAACGGATCATGCCTGCAATGCAAGACGCACAGGATATGTTTAGTAGGCGCCGCGGCTGGGGACATGCATTCTACTTGAGAGAGCGAGAATACACATCTTTTATTCGTCGAGCAGAGGATGATGTTATGGGCCTCGTCCCGTGTAAGACATCCCTATTCCGGAATTCCTTGACTTTGACTGGCTGTCCTTGCGGGGCTAACCAGGTTGAGCTGGGTATCGGGGTATAGGCTGTCTAGGGAAGCCCTCCATGCCATAACAGACACGATAGAAGAGACGCAGTACACGAAACACCAAAGAAAACACGGAAGTCAAACAGTGCCGTGATGCGGTCGCAACACAGGAAGTCTTGGGATGGACATTTCCTTTCGGGGTTAGGCGACTGCGTCTGGTTGGTAGTCGCTGGTAGCGCGCGCTCGGTGCCCCATGATGAGGCGCTATCACAGGTGTGCTCCGCCCAGCCTCTCTGTCCCGATCAACCAGCGGTAGCTCAACTGCTCAAGTCTCGTTGCCCCGGGGGTCTCGTTCCAGTACTGCTCGTCCACTACTGGGCTCGAGTGCCTGATGTTCCGAGCACAGTTCTCTGGTCTCGAGGTGGGGGGCGGTCTTTAATCCCCCTAATATCCTCACCGTTGACGAGCGATGGGAGATCTTGCTATCCAGCCCCGGCCCGGAAGACAAGCTCCGACTGATCCACAGGGGCCAGGCGGCCCTGGAAGCATATAGAACCCGTGAAGAGGGAGCCACCCCATCGGGCGCTTAACGCGCTCTGTCTGACAATAAAAGTTGTTTCCTTCCTTCCTCTGGTCTCGCGCACCCACACGCAACTTCCTCCTCTTCAATCGCGAAAAACAGCGAAGGGACGGGGGCGGAAAACATAAAAACATAGTAGAGGCACCTCTCCAGCCCAGGCCCGCCAGTGTCAGTGATGGTGGTGATGCCAACAAAGCGCTGGTGCAGACAACACGAGGGGTAATGGTGGCGAGGGTCAATCACTTATTATAAATACCCCTCGCCAGAGTTTTGGAAGATAACTTGCTTGAAGAGGGATGCGTCCCACAGCGCGCCAGCACCATGCAAAATTCCATCACCAAGCCATCAATCGAAATGCCAGCTCGCCAGTACTAGTACAAAAGGCTTGGCACTAAACGCCGCATCCTAATAGGCAAAAGAGGCACACGCATGTACATCGATCACGACGGTGATATCACCGGGACCACTTACTGCCACCACATGCCCTCATCACATGGTCAGCATGACCACAAAACGCACAGCTTTCGCGACGAATCTGATTTGAAAAAGGCGGCCCGTGGGTCACTGGGCTTCACGTGACTTGTTCAGCGTTTCCCTTAGACCCTGTTCTGGCCACGTGCGCTTGCAAATTTTGCTAGCTCTCAAGAACCTGGCGACATTCGCTTGCACGCCTGACTAGTGGAAGGTCGATGACAGCCGGACCGTTGCGCTTTGCGCACCTTGATGTCCGGAGCGTCCAACTTCGTGCGCCACCTTTAAGACCCGTCGCGGAGGCCAACCGACACAATGTGTTCCATCGTCTTCCGGCCTTCACCACAAAATAGATGCTCGCCTACCGTTTTGTTGAGTGTCGGCCGTTGACATCAAAGCATCTTAGAGTATACCATCCATCTTATGCTATGCGCGCTCTTCAGCTGGACAAATTTGCAGGGAGTTGCCGGGCGCAGTAGACCACATATCTGATTTCCGCTGTGGGCCGCGAGATAGACAGAGGGTGAACTTTATTAAAGGAAAGGAGACAAGTGGCCGGTTTCTTCAGTCCATGACCCCGTTAGAGCATCCAGCCGTCTCAGCTCGGTGGATTAGCCGAAGCTGATCTTCGACGCTCGAGCTGGCCAGTTTTCCTTCCCACAGCTCAACCGAGGGGTTAGGAATCGCGGAAAGTGAGGGGTTGAGCTGGCACTTCCACCCCATGGGGTTCAGAGTGCTGGGCGCTTTGCAGAACCGACACTGCGAGTCAAACAGTGCCGTGCGGCTTGGTAGGGTGGGGAAATGTGTTCGTTTGCCGGAGACGCCAGTAGCGCTCCTCTTTCTTGCTGACAGGGGTGTGCATGCCGGGGGGAGCGTAAGCCGGTCTAGCCTATGGTATTGAGTCCCCTCCTGGAAGACTGGAGGCAACTGAGTAGTTCAGTCCTCCACGACGGCACTTGCGCGCTGCACACTGTCGGCGCTGACGCACTCGACATTTCCGATGATCACGTCAAAAACCGGTTGGGTAACGCATTTTGCGAGTACCCTCCTGTCGTCGAACTCCCCAAGCAGCATTGGCTTATGACCAATAACTGGAAACTCCATTGGAAGCCATTGGCGTCCGAGCTACCGGCCACCCATCGGTACATCAGGTGAAAGGTTGCTCGGGTTCAAGAAAACGGTGTCCGGAAGCAGCATCACACAGAAAGCGCATCGGAGGCCAAGCTTTACCCATTGCAAGCGATAAAAGCATGCGGTCGGCCAAGCGTTCCCATCGCGTTTCAGCACGTCGGTCGCGGGCATAGAGTTTCATACTAATGTATACTAGAGGGAAATCTGGGGCCACTGTCTAGGGGAGCCGCGCTTCCGCGAGCGTTCCGTCATGTACTGGGCAGGCACGTTCCACTTGTTCTTGGCATGGCTCATGAACAGGCTGAAAAGTTGGCTATGGCTGCAAAAAAGCAACAATATTACCGTAGATGGTTCATGAATTTTGTTTTGTTATTATAAAATTGAACCTCCAAATGTCAGTAGTTCTTTAGAAGCTTAATGTACGATAAACAAAAAAAAATGATACTTTATTTCGTTGATTTTGGCTTCGAACAAAAAAGAAGCCGTATGGCCAAGCAGGCGAGGAATTTCGCTAGCAGCAATGGCGCCGCCCACGGCGGCCCGCGACTGCAGCGACATATTTCCCTCTAGTATATATTAGTATGAAACTCTATGGTCGTGGGTAAACAGGCAACAGCGCAGAAGTGTTTTCCAAACTGGTTACGGCACTGCGTCGCGAAACAAGGTCTATTTAAATTAGACTTCCAGGGTATTTAAAATAGCGTGCGAGATTTTATCACGTTTTCTAGGTATGGGATATATGTGTGTCCTACTGCAACGCTGGCCGGGACTACTAGCGTTTGTACCCTTCCGCTCATTCTTTTTCTCCGTGGCGTAGGTGTTATACGTGTGGCTGTCTCGGGTGTTTTTTTTTTTTAGCATTTTGACCACCGTACGCTTCTGTCGATGCCTGTGACGTGGTTTTTGGTGACAGTTACGTGTGTTTGAAGCATATCTGCCGTTTGTCTACTGTCACTGAAAAAATAAGAGCATACTCTCGTTCCTGCTTAAACGTTTATAACGGTTCAACGTTTTGAATGCTACCTGGTGCTGTGGGTTCTTGCAAAGAAGTAAGCGGTCGCATACTATGGTTCTCTTTGTGTGACGCCAATTCTAGCTATTTTCGGCTGGCGTCTTGTAAGCGTCGGGGAACCCCTACCCACCCTCTACCCGGGACTTCGTTAATTGCCTGCAGTGCGCCTCGCAGCAATTGTGCTCGCAGGAGCGGCAGCGGATGTCGCGACCATCTGCCTAGCGGCCCGAAGACGGGCGTCGTGATATGCATGTCGTACACGTGTAGCTCGGAAACGAAGTCAGGCGTGGGGAAATTGCCGTATTTGCTCGCCAAGGCGCTCCGGCACGTCGACACGTACGCGCATACCGGGTGCTGGCGGAGTGCTTGATTAGTGCGAGTTCTTCCCTAAAAAGGTACGCAATGCAGGAAAATAATATAAAGTGCAGGGAACGGTGCCTCGATGTAACCTAGAACGCGCGGGGGGGGGGGGGGGGTGAGACCGGGCCGCGAGACTGGGCGCGCGTCGGCGAGCGAGCAGGGCAATTTCCCGACGCCTGATTTTGTTGTAGGGCTTCAAGTGTACGGCACGCATAAACAACGAAATCTTGACGAGGGGGGGGGGGGGGGGGGAGAGGTGTGACTTTACAACTTAAGGCGCCAGCCTTAAGTTCTGCTACTGTGTGAAGCAGATTTTCAGGCAAATGCAGTTCTGCTTTATCCTGAACAAACCAAGTGCTGCTGTCCTAAAACGTGACACTGAAAAGTAAATGCAGCATTTGCCGCATGTTTCGTTGGCGAGCTAGAAGTTCAGATTGAATATTTTCACAGGCGCATCTATAAAAGAGGGAGCTAGGTACTATTTTATTTAGTAAACCGCTTGTGTGTAACATTGCAGTGACTGCTTTTTACGTATTGCAGGCTCTACCACATAAGGATGCTTCCCGTGGCGAAGGGGCGGATGGAGAAAAGAGAGCATCTCTTCCAAGTTGGAAATTCGAAGAGTACTGCTGTTGAAACAAATTTTCTTCAAGGCTGAGGGGTTCATTATAGCAAAAATGTTATTGTTTAAATCTACCTGTATTTTTCCGTGTTGTAAGCATCTGAAGCTGCTAAACACAGCAGGAATATTTGGTGAGTTCTGAGCATTTTTTCGGTGTACCATTCTAGTGCTTTGATGTTTTTTTCTGTCTACCATTTTAGTGTTTTGCTGTCATGTTAAAGTTTTTAGTGAATAACATTATTTTCTATTCTTGCAATTGTTAGTCATGTTCCTTGTGGTAAATAACTGTGATGTGCATAATAAAAGTGCCAAGAGAGCTGGCGTGTTGTGGTGCGTCTTTCAGGTAAGTGGCGTAGTTTCTTGTCTCAGAATTAATTTATTCTGACTCGTGCCGTTATGCGATTTTCACGCGGAATCACATTCGCAGTGAATAAAACTCTTCCAAATTCTTTTTTATTATGCTACGGGGTGTAGCCTCCTTGAAATTAAATTTTATTTAATGCAACAAATTTAGGTCATAGTCAAATTTGTTTAAACTTTTATTATTCACATGGTACAAATGTTTTTCAAGTATGCGCGCAGAAACTCAAAAAACGCCTGCACTTCAAATCATTGAAAAGATTGTTCAGAAACCTGTTTATTGCATGACATTATCATTTTGGGCAGAGCCTATTATACAAATTGCTTGCTGCCTGATTTTTGTTTTATACATGCCATTGCACAGACAATTATTTAATGCTTCCAGTATATTATTTTAAGGCTCATTAAATACGTTTCGGTATAGTGGCATGTGTACAACAATAATCAGGCCCCAAGCTAACTCATAGAATAGGCATTGACCATAAAGATTGTACAGAAAGCAAAAAATGTGCATCAAAATATCATGGCGTACAGGTATAGACATTATTAAGGCAACGTGCTTTGCCAAGCATTGTCCAATATTGGCCTTCCAGAGCTTGGCCAATTTTTGGCTTGTCACCTTTCCCAAGCACCAGCCAATAACCAGACACCAGACATGATTTTATACGCCGATTATAGAAACCTTTTTTTCTCTGGAAAAGTTATGGACAGCTTAGAAGAACAAGCAAACAGATGGCTTAAGCGCTTATCAATATGGTTAATAGCAAATAGGCTTGAACTAAACACCAAAAAACAAAATATGTTATTTTTCAGGCGAAAAACAAAAGTTACCCCGTGACATTCAAGTGAAATTTCGAGAGGGTTTGATTGAACGGGTCACATGCCAAAAGTTTCTTAATTAACTTTCATGATATTACCTTTCATGAAACACTTGACTGGACATATCACCTAAACAAAGTTCGCACCGATATTTCGCGCTCAATTGGTGTAATCGGGAAAATTAGATGTTTTTTGCCAATTTGGGTAACGAAACAACTGTATTACTCTTTAGTATATTCGCGTTTTCATTACTGCTTATTAATATGGGGAACGACTACTAAAACAAACAAAGAAAGCATTTATAAACTACATAAGAGAATAGTACAGATACTTGAAGGTGTTCGACCTAGAACGCATTATATTCTATTCTTTCACAACAACATATTAACGTTTGAGAATATCTTTAAAAAATAGCGGTGATCATATATGATAAACTGAAATCTAATGGGGTCGCATTTCACAATGCATATTCTCAAAGGCAGCATACCTACAGCTTTAGACGCATAACATATTGCAGTGAGAGAATACGGACGAACTACGGTACACAAAAGGTAAAGTTTATGATCCCTCAACTACTGAATGCACATCCAACAATTACAACCATGGTGTGCAAGAAAGCCGCTCAATAACGTCTTTTAACTCTTTCGCTACCGCGCCTATCAAAATCGATCAATTTGATCGATACTTTTGGGAGCGCCTTTTCATAGCGTTCCAGGCGTTTCTCGAACAAGTAAAGCTGTTCGGAGTTAGATCAGAAAATGGCCTTTCAAAATCAGTTTTGTTTTCATTTTTGCAACGGAAACGTGATTTTTGACACGCTTTTGAATCACCTGGTTGTGGAAAAGGGGCGTGGTCATCGCGCCTCAAGGCTACCAACGAAGAATGCGTGCAACTCGTAATCACTCTGCACCAGCGCTTGTTTTTTGCTATCAGGGCGTGAATGGGGAACTAGCAAACGATTTTCAATCGTCAGGTTCACGCTCTGACAGTAATAATCCCAGAAATCGGCTGAAAATGTCAAGCAGTGCCTGGTTGCAAAGCTACTTTATGATTTTAGGCAGTTTTATTGCCTTTGCGCAAGTTGTCCTAAGTACTCTGGTAGTTCTACTTACCCCAGGACCATTCCCAAACAGTTTACAACAGTTTCGGTTTCGTTTCTGCATCGCGAAATTCATATTTAGCGCAACTACGCAGTTACCCAACTTCAAGGCTAACTGCCATGGCGCCTGAAGCGTCCGCGACTGATCCTCGAACAAAGCACGCCGCTCCTCATTTCCCCCCACCCTAACCCGATTTCTGCGATAAGAACTTCAGATGCAAGTCAAAAGGTCACACCCAGTCGCCAGATATCTGTTCCGCCGAGGACAGCGCTTCAAACCGGCCTTACACTGCCAGCTGTTCGCCTTCCAGTTTCGTTTTCATGCGAGGGTACATCCGGGTGTCTAATGTTGCTGCTTAGTTGAACTGTCTATTCGGACGGAGTCTCTGATAAGTTTTTGTACTGTTTCATTTGAAAAATGTTAGGTGGCGCTGCAATAGAGGAGGCTCGTTGTGCTGATCTTTTTTAGCGCGCGACTGCTACTCGGCCAAAGATCGCAGGGGACGATTCTAGCTCATCGTACCTCATTTTTGCGAGCAAGGCTACAATTGCGAGTAAGAAGATGATAATAAAGCTCAGCTTTATGTTTTGAGAGATAACTGACCGTGAACGACAACAAACATCAGCCACGGCGTTCCGTTTTCAACTTCATGCATGTTTTTTTCTGCATCGCGTGCTTGTCCCAAATATTGTACTCGCTGTAAATGCAAAGTCAGCCATTGACAAGATGTTTTTACGTTATGTGGGGGCAAATTGGTGCCTCTGATAACGTCAAACCGCCAGATTTATTCCAAGGAACCACCCAAAATTGCACAGTTTGAATTAGAGGTTGGGCTTCACCGCATGACACGAGCACCGTGCGTGCTAACATTTTTTTTTTATATCTCAAAAACTGTTCCGCGCAAGTCGACATTTTTTAAGGGTGTGTTTTTGAAATGTTTCTCTGCAAAATGTATATTCTAATTTTTTTCTACTACCGGTGGTTTGATATACACAACTCCTTTTTTATCATTTTTTTCCACAACTTGACAAAACTTTTGATTTTGATATTTTTTTTCACAACTATGATATATGAAAACCTTTAAAAAACTGGTGTTATTGGAAAGGCCGTTAAATAATCTGCATTTTGTGCACCTGCAATTAGTGCCTAAATAATGTTTTAGCAGAAAAAAAATGTTTTCTTGGACCCCCCAAAATTGGTCAATTTTCTGCGGTAGCGAAAGAGTTAAAAAGAAAATACACACATTTCTACTAATGCTTCAAAAGTATTTTTTTTCCTTTTTTTGTCAATTTCATTTCAGTTCTCATCACTCAGGCTGACTAAAAATGGACGTGTATGGATGTGTCACTTTTAGTAAGTAGTGAAGTCAGATGATTTTAACTTTGGTTGTGTGTAAAAATCGACGTGTATGGATGTGTCACTTTCAGTAAGTAGTGAAATGAGATGATTTTAACTTTGGTTGACTTTAGAAATCGACGTGTATGGATGTGTCACTTTTAGTAAGTAGTGAAGTCAGATGATTTTAACTTTGGTTGACTTTAAAAATCGACGTGTATGGATGTGTCGCTTTTAGTAAATAGTGAAGCCAGATGATTTTAACTTTTTTAGTTAACAAATGGCATGATCTGCTATTGAAAGAGTCTTGGTATTTGCACATATTCCTTGCTTTGTGTCATTGAACAAAGAAAGTATCTATACACGATTGTTATACACTGAGTATTGCACACTGGTCTCGCAGTATGAAGGTTTTTCAGATGATGTTTTAAAACTGCTACAAAACAATGTGAAAATGTGCTTCTTTTACGTCTGAAACATGATCCGTGTGCGCTTTATTGACTAGGACAGGTTGCGGCACTTTGTCAGGCATTAAATTGCCTTTTTTCCAACCTTGCCCTTACATGTGTGACAAATGTACTGTTCTGTACTCTGTAACTGATTGAAATAAAATAATGGTGGCCGAGGTACTGCCAAGCTCGGACAAATTGGACGCTGATGATTTTCCATGCTTAAGCTTCGAAATTTCTGCTGCTAGGCTGAGAGGAAATCTCGGCAGTCCTTTGTCGTCTGCGGGCAGAGGTATATGATCTCTGTCTTGCCCGCCATCCTGTAGTAAGGCACGAGAAATTGTTGCAAGATGACGGAGTTGCAATCCGTGTCTCTAAGAACAGGGATGGGCTGACTCACCTGTCCTTCCACCATCGGCATACGGCTCGTAGTACATGGATTGGCTCCAGGGTCAGGTTTCCGGTGGTCCGCAGCAGCCTTGAGATTGGCTTGTTGGGACGGTGATGGTCCTGCCTCCTTCCTTACAGCACCGTGGTCCATCGCAACTACGTTTTACGGTGTTTGCCGGTGTCGTCGGCGTCTCCCAAGTAGGATGAACACTTGCTTAAACGTTGCCGGTGATACCGAGAACACTGAGTGCCTTTCTTTCCTTGTGGCAGCAGAGAAGGCATGCAGTATACCCGTACGAGCCCACCATCCCGTCAAAGGCATCACGAGTCACGGCCCACAAATCAGAGCGGCCGAGATAATGGCCAAAATTAACTCCGATGTGCCTATCACTAAAGTGTCGCGGCAGCGCGGTAGTGTGATGGTGGTGCAGTTTGCAGTACTTGCACCACCGCCTGCGTGGCTGTAAACAAGCTGCTGCTCCCCGGGAGTTTGCTACCTCGGACCTACACAGTGTGGCAGAGACTGGACATGTGACGACCAGTTTCAGAGGCACCGCGAGGTGTGATGGTTGTAGGGATGGACACAGATCAGAACAGTGCACTGCAGCGCCTGCCCGCTGCTCCAACTGCAGTAGTCGCCACACTGGGACGAAGCCCTGTTGCTCACTCTGGCAGAACGAGCGTCGAGTGGCCATGGCCTAGGCACTGGAGCCCCGGTGCCATGAACTGAGGTCGGTTCTAGCAGCGCAGCGCAGATACTCCGAGATGGTGAATAAACGCAGCACCCAGCAACACTCACTTCTCGGCACGCAGACGCAGCAGTCTACCCCGAGGGATGACAGGAGCCCTCGTCTGCAGCCCAGTGGAAGGCACTCCACTGTCCAGCAGCACACCCCACCTGCATCCACAGTCGTCCCGCCTGCCGCCCCTCACACGAAGCAGCTGGTGCCCTTCCTACTTGGCTCTCGTGCACACCCTAAGAGAGAGAGAAGGCTCTTGTTCCTTCTTTTTCTCTATCATGCTGAGGGTTGGGGATCAGGGAAGAAAAGCCCCATGAAAGAGCTGAGCAGGAAAGAAAAAGACAAAAATATGGTTGCTACCTCTTTCACAGGAATCGGTAAAGCACGAAGGTGAAATGCGGCTTCACAGGAGCATTTATTGTGCATCCATATGAACTCGTACATCGCTATTTTTTACGTCGGTACGGCACCGTTAGACGTGTCGACGTTAGACACTGGATTGCACGCGCCGGAACATTGGGTAAATCCCACTGAAACCACAGCCCCTTAAAAACCGTGCGAACGAAACAAAACCGAAACCGAAACCTAAAGCAGTACACTCTTAGTCGCGTCCCGGATGGCGTCCTATTTATATGCGGTGGACAGTCTCAATTGGCGGTGAGCGCGAACACGGGCGGCGCTGCGAAGCGCGCCTCCGTGACGTCGGCTTAGGGATTCTCGAATTTGTCGTAGGCTTCACTCAGGCTCGCTCTCCCTGCTGGTTTTTAGCGCTCGGTCGACGTCTGATGCTTGTCTGCACCAGACTTTTCGTGTGCGTAACTTTTTGTCATAATAATAGGCTTAAAATCGCATACACTAGCTCAAGGTGCGAGTTAAAGTATCGTTTTCGATACTGCTAGGAAAAAACATTGCCGGCGTCGCCCATTCCTGGCGAAGCCGGTCCTGTGTGGAGCGCGAAGAGTCGGAGCTAGACGTCAGCTTCTGTATTCAGCAATATTTCTAACAAAGGAAACAGTCTAATAACCGACAACAGCGAAAGTGCAAGACCAAAACAAATTCTATGCGTTATGGGCTGTCAGCTTTGGCGAAGGCATTACGATTCCCGGAAACCGTATGTAAGCTAAAACTGTTTTTGCAACCTTGCCGAACGCTCGAAAGTATTATATCACATCATTTTACGTTGTCATGGCATGATAGTATGCCGACATGCCCTATGCGGCGCAAAACATAGGTTGAGTTCCGAATAACCTACTGCGTGTATAGGCGCGTGCTGGTATTAACCAGTATGGGGGCTTATTGAGCAAACCGAATATTATGTACGGTAAAAATTCATAGCATGATGTTTATTCAGACTTGAAGGGATACTTCTGTACAAGTCTTACAGCGATATCATCCCAATATTCAGATATGCGTTATAGAAAAACTGCACTCAAGAGGAGGAGCAGAGAAAGGAGCAAAACACTTTATTTAACAGTAAAATCGAGCTCGTTAGTGGGTGGGCTCCTCAGTCCAGGACAAGAGATTAAGAATAATTTTCTTCAATTCATCGAACCTCATCGCGAGTAGGCCAGGAGTTGTTCTTTACGCCTGAAGGGGTTGGAAAACAATAAAGAGCTGCTTGGGCTATGCATCTGTTTCCATTCTTGCTATACTGAAAGCCAACACGTATACTATTTATTGCGTTCGTTATATATCAACCCTTTAACACCGTGCGGTGGTTACGATAGAAATTCGGGTCACAAAAGCCGCCTTCTAGTACTGTGAACAACGTTGTTTGCGCCGGTTCGCGTGGTGTAGCACAAATCTCCCCATTGAATTTGCATCTGAATAAACAACACACACTGAGGATAAGCACGTTCTAACACGCAGCCATAAGGAAAGTCAATTTGTGAAGTACTGTATGTCTTACAGCCTGAAGAAAATATCCACATGAACGTTGTGAGCCTCCCAAACATCCCCAACCCTCCTAATAAGGCGTTCGTGACGCTGCAGAAAAATTAATGCGTTGGGCAGAGAAAAAAACATTCATCCGATACAAGTCAACTACAATGAAAGAAATAGAAGACATCCGTTTTATTTCCTGCTGTGCGATGCCCGTGTAGGGGCCCGCTGCTTGGTGCGTAGCATTAGACTGTTGAGTCTTCATAAGAGCACCTCAAAAATACTGTAGGGAAGCCTCCGAATTTCGAATACTTATTGAGGAGCCCTGAGCAGTGAACCTTGCAAACAAGCTAGATCTTGGACGACTTACACATGATCATCTGACCGATGCTCTAAAGAAATTTGGTCTCTCCCTACTCGTGTGTTGCAAACTTGAGCGGGATACAGCTTGAAATCATTTAGAGGTGTCAGAAGCTGGCAAAATACCTGAATTGCTGGAAATGCGCTTTTTAATGCACTAGAGCATCAAAGTGGGCGGTTCTAGCACAGGCGCTGCTGCCCCTCACAAGCGGACGACAGCGGCGCGGGTGTAGCAGACGACAGCGGCGCGAATCCCTAAGCCGACGTCAGAGCCAGGGGGCGCCACTCAAACATCTCACCGCCAATACCGTGATATAAGAGGCGCTGACAGACTTCTTTTTCGTGACAAAACCTCACGTGGTTGCATCACGCTTATATAATGCGCCAACGGCCCGTGTCACGTCTATAAACTAGCAGACAGTCTGACGCCAGGAATAAAATAAAAAAGGGGGGCAATCATGAAGCTCCGAGCGATATGTGTGGCTTGTGGCGCATGCGCGTATTCCTCCTCACACAAGCACCCGCGAGCTTCTTTCGCGGTGGCCGACGACGCGCGCCCGACGACGCGGCGAAAGCCGAAAAACATTCAAATATATCTCGCGCGCACATGCGCAGTAGGAGTGGAAAAAAGTTTGCGCGCGGTGAGTTGTGGTACGGTGATTTGTCTCTATCGCGCACGTGCGAGGAATTTCACCGCGGAGCAAGTTCGAGTCCCGCTCTTTGACTCTTGCTCTGGGTAGTTCATAGTTAGCTCCGAGCGTTCGCACGAATTTCTTGACCACGTTCGCTTCCGCTGACATCAAATGTGTGCTTCGAGGTCAGTGTAACAGTGGAAACAACTGCAAATGCGATGGGTTTATTAGGCCCACCGGTCACGCAAGCCAAGCAGCGGCGCCATGTCAAGCCGGCTGGTGTGTGTATTGCGGCATAGCTCGGTTGAACACGAAATGATAGGTAAGTCCCTGGATTTCTTGTTCTCTTTTTCTAGGGGTGGGGGGCGCAGACTTTAAGAATTTAAGTGTTTGCTGAAAACTAGTAAGGGCCATGAAATTATGCTTTTTTCGTCGTCGTAACAAGCCCGCGCCAAAACCGTTCTCCGATACCTGAGGCCGTACGGTAAATCTGACGTGCTTTATAGAGAGGATTCGGTTTCCCTGTGCGGCGGCCGTTTTGGGATCCAGACGAAAAATGAAAAGGCTTGCACATGTGAGGTACTTCCGTTGCCGTAGTGAGTACCGTGGTGTCATAAAGAAATTGCATTTTTCCACGCGTTTCATTGTCCAGGTCAAGGCACATAAAACCCAGTTTGAAGTTTGTATTTTTCAATATTCCATGGCCACTGCTTGTCATTTTCGGTAGGCGTAGCAAAAAGTTAGGTAACGTTTTTTTCTTAACTAGGTTTTCGCGTCGTCGTTTCGGCTAGTGACTTTTCTGGCGCGTTGAGTAGTCTGGATTCTGTGGCGATTTGTAAACTTCATTACGGTGCGTTTAAGTGGTAAAGTTTTCACATGAAGCAACATTCGTGAGTAACACCAGCCCCCATCTTGTTGAGTTCGCCACAGCTGTCGTCTTTCTGGAGTGTCAGCTCGCGGTTTGCAGAAACATGATAGCATTGGCAGCGCAAACGCGGCGCGGCGCAGACGGGAAGGTCGCTCGAAGCGGTGGCTTCTAATGTTGTTACAGATGCGCTGGCTGTTGCTCGGTGCGCGCAGTTTACCTATGCTTTAGCAAAAAATATTGCTAGCAATTCTGTTCCATCTTTACTAAAATGTTTTGCGCAATACTATTGGTGGGAATTGTTTCATACGAAGAAACTAGGGCACATTACCCTCCGCATGTAACAGCGAACAGAGTTTCTTTTCGACGTCCAATTGACGTGTCTCCGCAAATAAATTTATGGCAACGTTTTCTCGCATGCCTTTGCACTGAAAAAGCGCTCGGCCTTCCTATATATGAAGAAACCGTGCATTTGGAGAGTGTTTGAATCTACAAGCAGTAAGAAAAAAACAATTGCCTAAACTACAGCGATGCACTTACCTGATTTATGATATTGTCGCGAGAGGGACAGATGGTTGCCAAACAGAAGACTAGTTTTAATTAGAATCGAGCCCACACAAGGTAGCGAGCAAGCAGGCAGATCGTCTTCTTCCTCTAGCCAAGTCACTGGCTGCGCCTAGTGGTCATGGCGGTTTCCGAGTAGTCAGCGCATACCCTTGCGAGGATAATTACCGTTCGTAGTGTGTGCGGCACTATCCCTCCCCTTCAAAAAGCATCGACTCGATGCGAAAGAAACGTAGAAACAATGAAAAGGAAGGCTCTAAACACAACACAGTTACTACTATAGTTCCGATAGTCTTTCACAGTCTTGGAGGCGTCCATCAAGTTCGTCATTTAAGTCCATAATTGAAGTCCATCATTGAACGGGCATCGGCACTCACCGTGAGTGGTACAGCTTCATCCTGGCCACATGAACAACTTCTGAAAAAGCCCTCCGTCGAGATCGAACAGTTCCTTCGGGAACTACCTGGTACGTAACCTCACTGAGTTGACGCACCACTTTGTAGAAGCCGAAATAGCGGCGCAACAGTTTTTCGGATTTCCCTCTAAGGCGGACGGCTCCACACCAAAACATGGTCTCCAGACTGGTAAACCACCTTTCTGTGCCTGCTGTTATATCGGCTGGCGTCGATTTTTTGTTGGTTCCGTATTCTACATCGCGCGAGGTTGCGAGCTGCTTCGGCGCGCCTAGTGAATTCTTCAGCGCCTAAAGTGGGTGCTTCAGTTCCACTTGGTAGAAGCATCGAATCAAGCATTGTGGTGACCTCCCGACCATGAACGAGACGAAAAGGAGTGAAGCCGGTTGTTTCCTGCGGAGCCGTGTTTTATGCGAACACAACGTAGGGTAGTACCTCATCCCAGTTCTTGTGGTCATCGTTAACATACATGGAAATCATATCAGCGTCAGACCGTTGGTTTGCGGATGGTATGCAGTTGTGCGGCGATGGTCAGTGTACGTAAGTTTCAGTAATTCTTCAGTAAGCGCTGATGTAAACGCAGTTCCTCGGTCGGTAATGACGACTGCTGGGGCACCATGGCGGAGAACGATACTGTGGAGGAAAAATTCGCAATTTCCGCTGATGTTCCTCGTGGTATTGCCTTGGCTTCGCAGTACCGTGTAAGATGGTAGCGACCACAATCCACTTGTTCCCAGCTGACAACAAAGGAAATGGGCCTAGTAAATCCATGCCAATCTGTTGAAATGGCAGGTTCGGGGGATCGATAGACTGTAAGAAGCCGGCTGGCTGAGTAGATGGAGATTTCCGGCGCTGGCAATCCCGGCGCGTTGTGACGTAGCGTGATTGTCGCGGCTAACTTTGGCCAGTAGTACTTCTGGCGTATTCGCGCCATTGTGCGAGCAAAGCCCAAGTGCCCCGACGAGGGCTCATCGTGGCGAGCGTATAGAACGTCGCCGCGCAGGCATGTCGGTACAACCAGAAGGTATTCGGATCCTGTAGGCTGAAACCCTTTTTTAAAGAGCACGCCGTCCCGGAGAACGAAATATGAAAGTGAGCGCCTAAACAGTCGTGGGATAAGCGCGCTACGTCCCTCGATGATGTACTCAATGAATGGTTGGAGCTCCGAGTCGTCTCTCTGTTGCTGGGCAAGATCTGTAGCTTCCAGGGCTCCGAGGAACGCATTGTCCTCTTCCGAGTCACCGGGATTACGCTCAAGGGGAGCTCGCGACAAGCAGTCGGCGTCGGTGTGCCGCTTCCCGGATACACAATGGTGACATCGAACTCCTGAAGCTTGAGGCTCCACCGCGCAAGGCATCCCGACGGGTCCTTGAGACTTGCCAGCCAGCACAAGCAGTGATGGTCACTAACGCGAAATGGCCGGCCGTACAAGTAGGGTCTGAACTTTGTAATCGCCCATGTTACCGCCAAGCACTCCTTTTCTGTCTTCGAGTAGTTTCCCTCCGCCCGTGACAGAGTGCGACTTGCGTAGGCAATCACTCGCTCAACTCACTCTTGCCACTGTACTAAAACGGCGCCGAGACCAATGTTGCTTGCATCTGGTTGTAGCTCAGTCTTGGCGTCTTCGTCAAAATGACCAAGAATAGGGGTCGTTTGCAAGCGCCTCTCGGGCTCCTCGAAAGCTATGCACTGCTCTTCTCCCCAAACGAAAGGTACGTCGTCCCTTGTCAAGCGAGTTAGGGGATCCGCCGTTTTTGAAAAATCGGCCACAAATCGTCGATAATAAGCACAAAGACCCAGGAATCGGCGAATGGCACGTTTGTCAGTTGGTGTTGGGAACGAGCTTACCGCAGACGTCTTCTCGGGGTCTGGGCGCACGCCCACGGAGCTCACCACATGTCCAATGAAATTGAACGTTTCGAAGGCGAAGTGGCACTTTTCTGGCTTGAGGGAGAGACCGGCTGCACGGATCGCATGAAATACTGCGCGGAGGCGTTCGAGATGTTCATCAAACGTGGACGAAAAGGTGACTACATCATCCGAATAAACGAGACAAGAGTGCCATTTGAGATCCGAGAGAACGCTGTCCACCATTCGCTGGAATGTGGCAGGTGCAGAGCAAAGTCCCAATGGCAGCTCTTTAAACTCGAACAATCCATCAGGGGTAATGAAGGCAGTCTTTTTACGGTCTCGTTCATCAACTTCAATCTGCCAGTATCCGCTACGCAGGTCGATGGAAGAAAAATATCTGGCATGGCGGAGTCGATCGAGGGAGTCATCGATACGTGGCAAGGAATATACATCCTTTTTGGTAATTTTGTTAAAGTCTTCGGTAGTCGACGCAGAAGCGGAGGGTACCGTCTTTCTTAGCAACGAGAACGACAGGTGATGCCCACGGACTTTTAGGTGGCTGTATCACGTCATCCCGTAGTATCTCCTTGACCTGGCGTTGAATGGCCTCTCGTTCTTTTGACGAAACCCTGTATGGTTGTTGCCGAACTGGTCTCTTTCCGTCTCCGGTTATAATGCGGTGTTTAACTAGGCCAGTGCGCTTAACCTTGGTCGAGGAAGCAAAGCAGTCCCTGAACGAGCTGATAGAGCCTGGAGTAGGTGCTTTTTCTCTTGGGTTAGACGGGCTAATTTCAACAAGACTGATAGGCTCAGCAGTCGCTGTGACTGTAGAAATGTTCAGGGCTTCTTGTCGATCTTGAGCCAATGTACTCTGTACGGCATCTATTTCATCGATGCCCGCTATTTCTGCGAGAAAGGACACAGCTGTGTCCTGGTTAAGATGCTGGGGTGCGGCACTGAAATTCGTTATGAGAATGTCCGTGCGATAGTTCCGGATTTCAACCACTTCCCGAGCCACGCTGATCTGTCGTTCCAACAGAAGGGGCACGTTAGCTTCGGCTATTCCGCACGTAAAGTCACTGTCGCACTTGACGGAAACAAACACACTTGCTCGGGGGGGCAGCGTCACGTGACCATCGCAAAGGCGTAATGACATAGAACGCGGCTCGGCTTCGGTTTTGACAGCTCGGTTGGTAGAGAACGTGACCAGTAGCTCCCGCAGATCGATGATGGCCCCGTACTCATAAAGAAAGTCTAGCCCGAGGATGAGAGGCTTCGAATACTCGCAGGAAAAGGAAGCAGGCCGGAAAATACGCGTCTCGTATCTTAATTCTGGCCGTGCAAACTCCAAGCGGTGTAAGGATGTGGCCGCCAGCTGAGCGAATCGCGGGGCCGCTCCATGGTGTTACCACCTTTCCTAACCGGCCAGCAAGTTGGCTGTTCATTACAGAAAAATCCGCTCCTCTGTCCACTAGAGCCGTCAAAGGGTAGTCGTCGGCTGAAATCGGAACTTCGGCGGATACTACGCCAGCGTTTCCATGGTGCGTTTCTGGGCTAGGCATCAAGTCGTCTGTTCGAGTCGCAAAAGCGGGTTCGGGGTTGGGTCGTCGAGGTGGTGAGGCCGGGGCGTCGGGTTTTGCTTCGCGTCGTCGAGCCGGTGGATGATGTTGCGAAGTGTGAGCGGCGGCAGCCCTACTCGCGGAGGACGCCGTCCTCAGTTTCCTCGGCGGGGGCTAAGGGACCTTCCACCAGCCTCGGCGGTCGTCGTAGTCGAGATAGGGCGTCGAGGGGACATGAAGCGTTGCGAAGGCAATCTGGACTGGCGTTGCTGCTGCGGCGGAGGAAGCAGATGGGAGGCCAGGTACTCCTGAAGTTCAGGAGGTCGTTCGCCGTAGCGGGTTCGAGGGGCATCAGGCGAAAACCCTCGCATGCCAATCCTGCGGTAGGGGCAGTAGCGCCGAACGTGGCCCGCTTCCCCGCAATGAGAACAGAGGGGTCTGTTGTCCGGGGTGTGCTATATCACCGGTTTTCTAGCAGGGTGGTCTGGATCAATCCCCGCAGCGCTGCTGGTGAACCGCTGCTGCCTGGGCGCAGTTGGAGGCTGATAATGTTATAATGTTAAGGCCCATACAGAGAAGGTCTGCGCAGAGCGTCTGCGTACGCCATGACATGGGGTGCAGGCACGTCGGAAGTTGTAGCATAGGTGCTCTGCGGCGGCAGTGTAGGCTGCAATGGCTGCCGTATCTCCTCGCGGACTCCGTCGGAATGGGAGGCCACGCTTGGCTGACGACAAATGAGGTTGGCTTTCTGGAGCTCAAGTTCTTCGCAAACAATGGCTGTTATAAGCTGTCGCAGAGAAACGTCATCCGTGTTCTCCGGCACTAGAGCATGACAGCTTGATGTCTGGGGATGAGATTGACGACCGTACGGCATCCCACGTTACTGCAGCGCGCGTTCCATTGCTGCTGCTTCTTTAAGGAAGTCAGCAACGGTACCCGGTGGATTCCGAATAAGGCCTGTGAACAGCTGCTCCTTTACTCCTCTCATTAAATGCCGCACCTTTTTCTTCTCGGGCATGTCGGGGTCGGCCTGTCTAAACAGTCGGCACATATCTTCTACAAACATGGCCACAGTCTCGTTTGGACCCTGGACACGTGACTGAAGGTCCATCTCAGCCCGCTGCTTTCGTTCGCCGCTGCGGTATGTGGCCAAGAGCTGTCGCCGAAATTCTTGCCAAGTGTCCATGGTGGGTTCATGGTTTTCGAACCAAGTCTGAGCGGAATTTTCCAGAGATGAATTAACCATCCTGAGTTTTCGACGGTCATCCCATTCATTGAATGAGGCCACCCGTTCAAAGCTCTCAAGCCAATCGTCGACGTCCTAAAAGCTATCCCCGCGAAATGCTTTCGGGGTGCGAGGCGTATGCAGGACAAGCGGTTGAGCCATTCCTGCCATCTGGCTAGTTTGGCTCGCGGTAGAAGTCATGGCTGACCTCATGGCTGACCTAACAGGTGTGGCGAGACGCCCAAACTCCGGTTACAACCCTTGCAGGCGTCGGATCGCCTTATGAACTGGTGTTGTGTCCACTGTGCTGGGGCTTGAAGTAGCCGAGTCTTCGGCACCGAAGTCCATGGGTTGGATACCCAGCACACTCCACCAAACTGTCACGAGAGGGACAGATGGTTGCCAAACATAAGACTAGTTTTAATTAGAATCGAGCCCACACAAGGTAGCGAGCAAGCAGGCAGAGCGTCTTCTTCCTCTAACCAAGTCACTGGCTCCGCTTAGTGGTCATAATTACCGTTCATAGTCTCTGCGGCAATATTTTCACATATCTGCTAACGCGTTGGTGACACTTCTGCTGCGCCCCTTCAGGCTATACTGTTATACCGCCGATAAATAACGCCACCCTTTTGTACCTGGTCACTTATTCACCTGCCATTTTTTTTCTTCACGCAGTGCAAACACAGCAGATCGCTTCCCGTGACTCAACGTTTTTGAAATGTTTACGACGCTGTTTCCATTCCAGTGCGACGAAATTCCAGAAGCAGCAGCTCCCGGGCCAAAGATTGCTTGTAGTGATTCAACAAAGGCTATATTCATCATCGGAAGTGCTGTACCTGGGCCATAACTGAAGCCCGAAGAATGTACGTTTTCTTTGTTTGGTAATATATTACATTAAGGACATGAGACACCCGTCAGCTTTAGGCCAAACGTTGGGCGCTATACAGTCAGTGGCCTGCACAAAAGGCTAGTTTCCTCCCTGTTTTGTAAGCAGCAATCTGCTGAAAATTCCATAAATGAGAATAATTTTATCTTGACAGGTCGTTATTTGGTCTTCCACAAAAAAAGGATTTTCATTTGTGTGTTCCAGAAGGGTAATCTGCTAATATTTGTATTTGTTATTTCAGTATAGGTCTGCTGTGTTCACATTTGTATTTTGGATATCAAATAAAAAGAAAACATCGCTCCTTCGACACGGTGTCATTTATGTAATTTTCATCTCACACTTGTGCAAGCTCATGGATTCGAGAATGGCAAAATACTTAACATTTACATACCCAACTTAGTTCTCTGTTCGTGTCCCATGCTTGTATGAGTAGACTATCACTTCAAGATCTGGATAGGTTAAAAGTATACAGATACTTGCTTTACAGCTTTGCTTGTAACATGACATTATGAATATAGGGAGTTTTTTTATTTCGTGGTATGTGCATTGAGGCCTGATAAATCTGGTGGCAAAACACTGCGATTATCAAGATGAAACCTCATTGCATGGAAACTGAGGTCATGAAGATGTTCCAGAAGGGCACAAATTAAAAAAGTTTTAGGCAATTGCAGCCATTGCAACCACTTTATTTGTGGGATTGTTTTGTATGGTGCAATGCAGTCTACCGTTCTTTCAGCCAGGAAAATGGAGTACCTCAGGGCAGTGTGCTAAGTGTGACACTCTTCGCCATTAAAATAAATTCCTTGGCAAAGGCTATTCCTCGACCGGTTATGTACTCCCTTTTGCCTTTTCGTCATGTAACCAATCAGTCTGGGAAAGACAAATCCAGACTACTGTTAATCGGTTGCAACGATGGGCAGATGAAAACGGTTTTCGCTTTTCTCCTGAGAAGTGTGCATGTGCGTGTTTCACGCAGAAACGAGGTATTCATGCCAAGCCTGAAATAAAAATCAGGGATATGCTCGTTCCAGTACACAGTGAGGACAAATTCTTGGGCATCCTTTATGACTCCAAATTAACGTTTGGGGCTCACATAAAGACACTTAAAATGACCTGCATGAGGACACTTAACATATTGAAATTTTTGTCGCACAAGTCATGGGGGGGGGGGGGGGGGCCGACCGTGCATGTTTGCTCCGAATTTACGGCTCACTTGTACGGTCTCGTCCTGATTATGGCTGTATTGTTTGAGTCAGCTCGCCAATCTGTTCTCACCTCACCCGATCCTGTGCACAACTTGGGCCTCAGACTTCCCTCAGGTGCATATCGTACCTCCCCTGTTGATAGTCTTTACGTTGAGTGCAATGAGTGGCCTCTGCAGTACCGTCGAGCGTACCTAAGTGGAGTATATGCAGCCAAAATAGCATGCATAAATGACCATCCTTGTGCCGGAGAATTGTTTGAAAATAAGTACAAGGAGCTCTATGAGAACAAACCAAGAGTGTTCCGCCCTCTTGCCCTCCGTTTGGAGGAGCACATGACTCTGTACTCTTTCAAGATATGCCCGCCAACTCTTCTGAGTTTCTCGGACGCTTGAGCCCCTTGGGACTATAGTGCTGTCAAATGTGACCTGCCGCTGTTAAAATACGACAAGAAAGCTTTTCGGCACCAGCTTTTGCGCCAAGAATTTCTTGCACTTAAGGATAAATACAGTAGCTATTGCCACTACTTTACTGATGGTTCAAAAACTGCTGATCACACTGGTTATGCTTTTGTAAACTCGTCGGCAGTTACTGTAGCTGAGAAGATAACTGATGAGGGCAGTGTCTTCACTGCAGAGGTTTTTGGTATAACCTCAGCTATTGAAGACGTAATAGCAAATGGACTACAAAAAGTGGCAATTTTTACAGATTCCTTAAGCGCCATACGTGCTTTGACCTCCCTTGTCCCTTCAAAGAATGCGGCTGTAGGTATGCTAAAAAATCGACGGTGCTGCCTCACATCGGCAGGGGTTAGTGTCGTCTTTTGTTGGGTACCAAGCCACATTGGCATTCCAGAAAATGAAACTGTCGACAGAGCACCATACAATACTAAGCATTGTGCAATAACGAAGTCACAGGTTCCTTACCAGGACCTTCGGAACACCATACAAAAGTCCATTACAATGTACTGGCAAACTGAATGGGACAAACAGACTGAAAATAAGTTACACCTAGTGAAGCCATACCTATCTGAATGGAAAAGTTGCAGACACAGAAATCGTTTTTATGAGGTTATTTTATGCCGACTGCGAATAGGTCACACTGTGCTCACACACGGCTTCCTGATCCAGAAAGAACAGAAACCCATGTGTGACCACTGTGGAGATCCTCTTACTGTACTTCATGTTTTAATAAGCTGCCCAAAACTTGAAGCAGCACGCATCAGACATTTCAAAGCATTATACACCTTTTGCATCCCTTTACACCCGGCCCTTTTACTTAGTGATGAACCGTTGGTGGATTTTAGTAACGTTTTCAAATTTTTTGGGACACTGGCCTTCTACACCGGTTTTAGCTATGTGCCTCTTTGAGTCCTTTTAAAATGGTTTTACTCTTCACAACACCTTGAATAACATCGTTTAACCGTCGCTTAACTATTCTACCCTGCGTCTGGCACATTATAACCGAAAGGTTACTGTGCCAAAAAACCACAACTTATTATTATTATGTTTTGTATGGTCTAAACGTTTTGATGCACAAGGGTGCGTTCATGCCAAAGTGTTATGGTTTTGGTGAACTGCCTTGAAAATGTTGAAAATGCTGAACCGCGACTTTGCGCTTCCGCGTACAATATTATAACTCGCTAATAACGGAAGCGTGAATGAAACGAGGCCACTTAAAAAAATTGCATAAATTCAGAGAATTTCCTAACAATGCGCAGAATTCTTATGCCGCTTCTCTTGAGTGTGAGCCTTTTAGCGCCAATTTTCTTGGTTTTTCTAAGTCCTGCCCATCCAATTATCTCCATTTACCCTATTACAACGATCACAGGTGTTACTTGCTCCAAATATGCATTTTTTTGTAAATGAAGGACATTACAAGGCTCAGAATTCTCCGTATTTGTTATATTTTTCTTGTTATTTCGTTTTTCAAACTTCTGTTCGACCAATTATCTCCATCTACGCTATGATAACGATTACAAGTGGAATTTCCGCTAAATCTGCATTATTGTGGAAATGCAGGGCGTTATACGGTTCGCCATTTTCCGTCATTTTATTATATGTTTCTTAATTTTTAGTTTGTCGAAATTTTGTTTGACCAATGATCTCCATTGACGATAATATAACGATTAAAGGTGGAACTTTCACGAAACCTGCATTTTTCTGGAAAAGTCAGGGCTTTACAAGTTACACGGCCGAGCGCTTATCTGGTCTGCGCGAGAAAACGCTAAGATATTCTTTGTGGGCTCGCGATCCATGAAAGAAAACCCATTATCTGGCCTTCCGATGGCTCTTTACCTGGGCGTCAACGGAGCAATTCTGCAGGTGTCGCGACACAATGTTAGGTAGAGTGAGTGATTTAATATTTGTTCATTACATTCCCAGATGCGTATTTACTACCGCCCCTCCCCTTATTACAAGGACAAAGGTAGAGGCATGTAACCGCACCACCAGAAGAGCTACGACGAGCAGAAAAATTCAGTAAACCATTTCATGCTTATTATACTTGCCACTCGTGACGAGACAGCTCTTATTTTCAGTACAACAGTGCGCCTCACGTGTTAGTTATTTGTAAGTATTGTTATAAGGGGCACTTTCCGCCAGTGACCAAGAATGCTTTTGGTAATAAGGCAGAATAACTGCGATCAATTCCGTTTGCATCGATGGAATAAATCCGCGCACGGCGCATCATACTGTGTAACGGGCATACAGCATGAGAAAAGGTTTCCGCTCGTACCAGTGTATTTAAATTCCCGCAAACCGTAGTATTACGAATTTTTGGTAGAGCGATTCAAAAACGGTGGTCTCAAGAAAGCCACTCGCCGTGGAATCTGTTATTTAAGACTCCTGCTTGACGCCCAACAGCATGCAGAATACTTATAAGCCCATGTTTGCACTACCCAGCAGCCTCTGGGTCGTGGCGCAGCAGTTATGATATCTGCCTCTTGATGTGTTGTAGTAGACCCAGGTTCGATTCTCCGTAGGGTTACGTGTATGTGCTTACATGTCTCGCATGATGTAACATGTGTTAGAGCATTCGTCACGGGGGGCTGGCGTTGGTCTGTCTATGCGAGCGAAAAAGAAACGGATAAAATCAGTTCTGGCCGAGTAGATTTTTTCCCTTTTTTGGTGAAACGCAACAAGGACGCTTATTTGAGTGGTCATATGATTTGGGGGGCAGTCCCCGCACGGGGCACCTTGAGTAATCTTGGTGACGGTACTGGCGATACCGCGGACCCCGAGCCTCCAACATAAACTGTAACCTACCGTGGTGATGTGTTTAAAGGTGAAGGGTAGAAGCCTCAAACGGTGGCCGTCGGAGCCCAGGTCAAGCTCCGGCGGATGGGCTCCCTGTCTGTCTACCAAGCAGGGAGCTCCGGGACCTCTTTGGCTACCAGGGTAAGGTCAAAGAAGAAAGTACCCCCGTCTCCCTGCTTTTATACTATGCTATATGGCATTTTCAACCCCCCCCCCAACCGTGATCGGCCCCCTAAAAGGGGCCGCACCAAAGTATCTTTTCCTCCTTTGCCTTCTATCTCGCTCCCAAAGCCAGATAACTACCCTCGTTTTTGATCATTGAATCTGTGGACAAATCGAAGCCGGTTTCCTCTCAATCTGTATTTCTTGTTTCTAAATACCTTGAAGGTATCATCGGCAAAACACATGACGCCAAAAAGCTGAGAACAGGTGAAGTGCTAGTTGAAGTAAAAACTCAGCAGCAATCCACAATCCTCCTGAAACAAACCCGCATGGCAGATCTGGAGATCAGGGTCACACCCCACCGCAGCCTCAACGGTTGTCAAGGTGTGATCTCTGAGGCAGATCTCATGTCCGAGACTGAGGCCGACCTTTTGGAAGGCTTAAGGGATCAGGGCGTCACGGCTGTAAAGCACATATCAATACGCCGCGATGACAAACAGGTAGCAACTAGACACATTATCTTGACCTTCGATCGATCCACCCTTCCAGAATCCATAAATGCCGGTTACATACATTGTTCTGTCCGCCCATACATCCCGAACCCACGGCGCTGCTTCAAGTGCCAACGGTTCAAGCATGGCACAAACTCCTGCCGCGGCCGCCTTACCTGTGCAAAATGCAGCCAACATGACCACCTATCCGAAAACTGCAACACCCAGAGTTTCACGTGTGCTAACTGCCAGGGGCCCCACGCAGCGTGGTCCCGCACTTGCGAGAAATTTAAGCAGGAAAAACAAATTATAAATGTAAGGGTCACAGAGAACATCACCTACCCAGAGGCGCGGAAGAGGTTCGCCTCTTTCTCCCTGGGGAGGTACGCCGACGCAGCTCGCCGGGGGGCGGAGCGGCGTCTGGTTTCGGCGGAGACCCAGTACCGCGAGTCGGACTTGGTCCCGCCTCCGCCCCCCCCCCCCTGGGTTGCCTCTGGCAGCCCAACCCGCCTCCGCACCGCTCGCTGAGCCAGCAGCGATTGTGGTGGCAACCTCTTCCGCCGGGACCGGTGCCGCTCCCGTCCCTGCCTCCCCATCCTCCAGTGCGTTGGAGGGTGCCATGGACACCACGGGCCCCGCACCGGCTCCCACCGCCACCGCACCGCCCGTGCCAATTCTGGTGCCTCCGATGCGTGCGGCGGTGGCGGGTCAAACGAAGGGCCCCCGAACGAAGTCCGGGGGGCCCGGTTCGACGGGCACACCCAGGACATCGGACGATGAGATGGACGTCGTGCCATTCTTGCCTGTGACGCAGCGCGAGGATCGGCCTCCGACGTCCAAGCCTACAGAAAGGCCCAGAAAGCCCAATCCAAGAGTCACAGCCCCGAAAGACGACGCATAAACATACACACTCCAGTAGCTCTCACACTAAATAATGGACAGAGAAAATATTGTTCAATGGAACTGCAGATGCCTTCTGAATAATCTTGACGACGTGTATGAGATTCTGCATGCCAATCAGCGAAGTTTAATCTGTGTCCAGGAAACACATGTGCATTCCAAACACACAAATTTCTTAAATAGTTACCTGGTATACAGGAAAGACAGGGATGGCTGCACACACTCTTCTGGCGGTGTGGCCGTAATCGCCCGCAAATCCTTAGCATGCCACCCTGTCACCTTGAACACCGTCCTTGAGGCTGTAGCCGTTCGCACAATAATATTTAATAGGTTGATAACGGTATGCTCCATATACATTCCTCCTGATGTTGCACTTACGAGCTCCGACTTCGAGGCGCTGGTTGACCAGCTGCCCGAACCATACATCCTTACAGGCGACCTTAATGCTCACAACTTTCTTTGGGGCTCTTCCAGAACGGATGCCCGAGGTCGCCTGATAGAGAAATTTCTTACATCTTCTGGAGCATGCCTTTTCAACAATAAACAGCCTACATACCATAACATAGGTCACAACACATACTCATGTCTTGACTTGGCTATTGGTTCCGCAGTTCTCTTTCCTCTTGTCGAGTGGGGAGTGGGAACTGACCCATATGGCAGTGACCACTTCCCCACCTCACTAACATATATAGGTAAAGGCCCATGCAGTCCATCTCCCCATAATAGGTTCAATGAAGCACGAGATAACTGGAACACAATTACAGAGACATCCAAACTACACCACACATCCATAGGACACCTACACGTTGAAGAAGCTACGCAACTCCTCACGGCGCACATCCTCGACGCCGCCGAAAAGTCCATTCCCCACGCCTCTGGTGTCCCGCGCAACCAGAGGAGGCCGTGGTGGAATGAGGACTGTAGGCGGGCGCGAGAGGCCCACAACAAGGCGTGGGGTATCCTTCACCGGTACCCCACGTCGGGCAACCTTATTTTGTTCAAACGGGCCAAGGCGTTTGGAAAACGTGTGCGCCGTGAGGCAAAACGAGAGAGTTGGCGCACCTTATACACAGTCATACACTCATACACAGACACACACAAAGTCTGGACACGAATACGAAAACTAAAAGGACAACAGACACACAGCCTGCCCCTGGTTAGTACAACAGGGGACACACTGGAAGACCAGGCTAACACACTTGCACAACACTTTCAAAACGTTTCCAGCTCTGCACACTACACAAACACTTTCCTGAGACATAAAACCGCTTGTGAAAAGAAGTCCTTACATGATAATAACAGGTCAAAATCTGGTTACAACTCTGAATTTACTCTCTATGAGCTGAAGGCTGCCCTGAACACATGTAAACCTTCAGCTCCTGGCGCAGATCAGATTACATACACAATGATACAACACCTACACCCAGATACTCTTGAAACACTCCTACACTTATACAACAACATATGGCTTTCGGGGCAAATTCCGAAATCTTGGAGGGAGGCTATTGTAGTGGCGTTCCTGAAGGAGGGCAAGGATCCGTCTTCTCCCGCCAGTTACCGACCCATCGCCTTCACAAGCTGCCTGTGAAAGCTTCTCGAGAAAATGATTAACAGGAGACTCGTGTACTTCTTAGAATACAATGGTCTTCTCGAGAGTTTCCAGGCCTGCTTTAGGGTGGGGCGATCCACAAACGACCAACTCGTCGCCCTTGAGTCGTATATAAAGGATGCCTTTGTCCACAAACAGTTTTGTGCTACGGTCTTTTTTGATCTTGAGAAAGCCTACGACACTGCTTGGCGATACGGGATACTTCGCGACCTGAAATCATTCGGTGTTTCGGGCAATCTGTTTAACACTATTTATAGCTACCTGGCAGAACGAACCTTTCGTGTAAGAGTTGGTACTACCCTTTCAAATGTTTTTGTGCAGGAAAATGGTGTGCCTCAAGGTGGCGTTTTGAGTTGTACGTTGTTCATAGTCAAGATGAACTCACTTCGAAAGGCGTTGCCACGAACCATTTCCTGTACAATGTATGTAGATGATGTCCAAATATCTGTTAAGTCGTGTAATATGTCCATTTGCGAACGCCAAGTCCAGCTTGGTGTTAATAAGCTAGCTGGCTGGGCTGATCAGAACGGTTTTAAGCTAAACCCAGTTAAGAGCACTTGTGTTGTGTTCTCCAAAAGGCGTTGAATCAGCCATATCCAGACATCAAACTGAATAGTGTCTCGATTCCGGTCAAAAAAGAACACAAGTTCCTTGGTATAGTCCTTGATCAAAAACTTTCCTTTATCCCTCATATCAAACAACTAAAACAAAAATGTATTAAAACACTGAATATTCTAAAGGTCTTGTCGCATCACTCGTACGGTGCTGACAAACAACTTCTGCTGCTAGTGCTTACCAGCCTGGTAGGCTCGAGATTCGACTATGGGAATGTTTTGTATGGTTCAGGAAGGGAAACTGCTTTGAAAATGCTCGACCCAGTGCCGCACTTGGGCCTTCGACTTGCGTCTGGTGCTTTCCGGAATAGCCCCCGTGCAAAGTCTGTACGTCGAGTGTGACAGATGGTGCCTAGGGTACCAGCGCGAGTATGTCGATTTGCTATATGCTTTTAAAGTTTCATCAATGTCTCACCATCCCATTAAGTCTATAATGAACGATACATCTACATCCCAACTGTTTTTAAATCGTCCATCTATTTCTGCGCCTTTCTCGCTCAGGGCGAGGGAGAAAGCCTCTGAACTTTCTGTCTCGTTTTTAGATACTTTTACAACATCTCTCATTGATTCTATAGCCCCATGGCATCTTCGCCCTGTATTGTGTGATTTGTCGTTCACGCAATTTAAAAAAACACGGTGCCCACAACTGCCGTTTTGCAGCATTTCATGTATCTCCAGGCGAAATATGGGGCAACAGAATTTTTTACTGATGCTTCAAAAACATCCATTGCGGTGTCTTGTGCTGCACACGGACCCAATTTCAGTGCTTGTAAAACCATGAATGTGAATTCTAGCATTTTTACAGCGGAGGCATATGGTATACTCCTTGTTTTAAATCACATCAATGAACATAATATCGCAAACTCCATCATTTTCACGGATTCACTAAGCGTCGTGCGTACATTATCATCCCAAAGGTCTTCCAAAAATTACATTGTCAATCTGGTTTTTAAATCTTTGATGTCGGCGTATGCGTCAGGTCTGAATGTTACCATCTGCTGGGTTCCAGGCCACGCTGGCATTGCGGGCAATGAGTTTGCTGATGAAATGGCCGCTGCTGCTGCACTGCGAAACACTCTAGACATAGCAACAGTACCGTACACTGACATGAAGCCAGTCATCAGACAACACCTACGTAAAACATGGCAAACACACTGGGGTGAACAGTCAGACAACAAGCTACATGTAATAAAGCCACACTTGGGACGATACACAACTGACTCACACAGCAGACACACCGAAGTGACCCTAGCAAGGTTACGGATAGGCCACACACATGCAACACACTCGCACTTGCTCAGTGGATCTCCAAGACCCATGTGCAGCAGGTGTGGAGAGGGCCTATTCGTAATCCACGTACTCATCCAATGAAAGGCACTTGACACAACACGACGCAAACACTTCCCACAACTATACAGACAACACGTTCCGTTTCACCCATTGTACTTTCTAGGAGACGAGCCCATGTTTCCCACCAAGCTTGTTTTTAAGTTTCTCACCGATGTCAATTTTTTACATCTCATCTCTTATCATGCATCATGACAACCTGGCCCTTTACATCAGTCATCTTCGTTAGCTTGTTTTAGTTTGTGTATGTTTACTGAAACCCTCTACTTTTACTTTCACATCGTTGTCATGAAATCACTTTTGTTTGGCGCTCTTTGCCCTTAGCTGGCCTTGCGCCATTAAAATCCAGATATCATCATCATTTGGGGGGCAGTTCGTAAGCGGGAATAGATTAGCATAACGGCCCGCGTAGAAAAATTACGACCACCGGCCCGCCGAACACACGGCCCGGAATTTAGGTGGCCCTCTGGTTAGGCGGCCCTCAAGAGGGCCGCTTAAACGCCGGGCCGCGTGTTCGGTGGGCCGCGTGTTTGGCGGGCCGCTTGCGCTCGAGGCCGCTTCAACCGCCGCTTTATAAGCGGCTTTAAATTGCCGCGGTTGCCCGCCTGCATGCGGGTCTTTTAACCAGGAATTGACTAAGAGTGTAGGCGGCGGAGGGTGCCTCAATTCACCCGCGTCCCGCGTACACGAGGTCGCTAGCATCGAGGCGCCAACTATCGGCGCTCATTATAGAGGCATTTGTTTACCCGAATTGGCTGCACTGGTGCAACTTGGTGCAAGCAGTGCAGCATCATGTTCATTTATTTACTAGTGCAGGAAAACTGTAGATCCGTCTACTTGCACTTTTTAATTTTTTAACCAAAATTGCTGCACGGAACTGCACAACATTGCATGCTCATTTTTGGGAGTTCACGGGAGCAGCCGGTAAAAACCGCGGGCACTTCAAACATATGCCGCCTTGTTTTACGCTGTGACGCGAGCAGACGACACGAATGCGGCCACGGGAAGTTATTCAAAGGTGGCAAATTTTACTGTGGTGAGCGAAGATGGCCACACATTGGAGCTCCACCGGCTTATCAGTGAAGCTGGTGAGCTCATATGGGAAGGAAGGGAAGTCGTATGCATCAGATAAGGTGCGTTAATTACGTTTGGTATGTGCGAGTTCGCGCGGTTTGAGCTAGGCGACCGCTGCAAATACTCAACAAATTGATTTTGGCTTGCTGCCTAATGTTCCGGCTGTGCACTTGGTGGAAATGGTGCTTAATGCGGTTGCCTCTAATCCGGCAATGCATGTATACCGACAGAAGGATCCGGTGCTTGTATATGACATGGCATATATTATACGCGAAGACGGGGTGCCCATCCTGGTATCGCCAGAGCAGTTGGGCCTGGCCAGTGTGAATGCTAAGACGGCCGATTTTGCCGAAAAAGTGGCTGCTGCCGTGGGGTCGGGCTGTCCCGGCGACACGGACCATCACCCGGCGGACGTTTCCGATGCGACCGGAGACAACGACGACGAGCCTGGCTGGACCTTCAAAAAGACACCTCATTTCATTGAGCTGTGTGAGGTGCGTAAGTCTGTGTTTTATTCTCGCACTCCTGCGCCTTATGTCAGAAAGCATGACGAATTTCTTCGATTACGTATTTCGCTCATGTTCTCACGCACCATCGTTCGCGTAGCGTTCGAGCCATCTTTTCAAATTACGTAAGTCTGTACGCGTACATACGTGGCTGGTCACATGCATATGTCAGGTTTCATTTTATATTTGAGACAAATGTATATGTATCATGGAACAAATGAAATTGGAATATTATTTCGCCAAGCATGTACGGATATATACGAACTGATCAAATCGGCAATCATCAAGGGTTAGCAAGTAAATAGAGCTCAAACATCTATAAGGACATGTGAAGCAATACACAATCACGTGAAACAAAACAAGGGATTTGCCATCGTTGATGAGTGCGCATACGTCTTGAATTCCTGCAGCATAAGTGTGCTGAAGGGCAAGAAAACAGTAAAAACACAATTTGTTTTCATGAAACAAATTATGTTTACATTTTGTACGTTCTATTTTGTACCATGCAGGCCAAGCTCAGCGATGGTGCGAAACTTTTTCGCACCAAAAAGGCAATGTGGAAGGATGTGGCGAGGTACATGAACATTAAATTCCCGGATGACATAATCACCCCTGTTCAAGCAGATAACAAGTGGAAATAACTCGAAAGAGCGTACAAGAGGGCTTCAGACCCACTGCATAGAGATCGGGGAAGGAAGCGTATGCTGTTCCAGGGGTAAGTAATTGTTAAATTTAGATTTTATTTGCCACTGTACCTCTAGCTGCGGCCCTGATCATTTGTAAAATGCAGGCAGCTGTCAAGCATCGTAGAGAAGAAGCACCATTTTAGGCCACAATTTGTTTCTGGGCCTGACCGAACACTGTCCAACACCACGTAGGAATAACTCGAAGGTATATTTATCCGTCTTAAGACGAATTACCTATATAACTGCTGTTGTTTCTGTTCACATTGTCCTTATTGCAGTCATAGAATTTCAGTGCTCTATTTAAAAGGCACAGCTGGAAGCTGCCACATTGCATAAATTTCTCAAGTGAAACTGGTTGCTGACACCAGCTTATTAATGTTTAAATTAATGCTTTAGTTCAAGTTACCTGGTCTCAGCTGCTACTTTCTCTTGGGTCACATGTAATGACTCATTTTTCTAATTATAAGTCCTGTTTGTGAAATTGCTGCTGTCTGCATATAGCTATACACACTTGGAGATGCACAAATATTTATGATTGCACTGTTTCTTATATACCTTTGAAGAAAATTATTGGGCACTCATCGTCGTTCAGTGTTTTGAATGAATTAAACCTTTATCACGTATAAGTACCTTCCGGCATGTTTAAGGTATTACAAATACCTACAGCGCCAACATGGAATTATTGTAAGAAGATTCAAAACTGAAGAAACTGTCAAGTAATCACAAAAATAGCATCTCAGTGAAACAACACCATATCATGAAAAAAGCCATACTGAGTGGCCATACTGAGTGACTGCAGAAGGGCTACAGATGGGGGGCTCACGCAATTGCAGCCTCACTTGTGTGCAGTGTGAAGCTTCCAGCAACGCAGATGTGCTTAATTTGCTGTAATGCTTGATAACTTGGTGATGCTGAAACTTGGCAAGTGCAACATGACACATGTGTGGCCAAGAAGTCACGAGATTTCAAGTCTGACACTAAACGCGTGGTCCATACGTCGAGTGGTCATGCATCACCCAGCGTGGGATATGCATACTGTCAGCCACACAACAAAGGAATCGAGTACACCAGATCGGTTGTGCAGGGAATGAAGTGTTGCGCTGGTTTTACTCTACTACACCGAGGCACGTCACTTCTCATTTGGGCACCCGTCTTGCTAAGTTTACTGGCAGCCAACAAAACCAGGACCACTCCTGCTCTTCATAAAAATTGTAGCTAGCACCACCAATGCATGAAAATGCAGAACAGCATGCTTCCCAAAAAAGACAGGCTTGACGTTTTTCTGTTTGCAAGACAGGTATTGTGCAATGTAAGTAGGTGTAGTTTTTCTAATGTTTTTTCTCAGTATTTTAGGTAAGTGTCTGGACCAGTGTGCCATTATAAGTAACCAGTCATGATGCCTGTGATGCACTCATAGCTTTTTTCTTTCACCCTATCAGCCCGTTTGAAGAAGAGCCACAACGAGAGGCTCCTGAAGCTGATGCCACTAGCCAGGGAGCTGCTGCATTCAGGTCCCAAAAGAGCCCCAAGGGACGACGTCGTGATCCGCAGCAACTGGCTCAGACCTTTGCAGATGCTATGCGACTAAATGAGGAAAATACAGAGAGGAGGCACAGGAAAAAAATGGAGCCTAGGAAAACCAGAGAGGATTTGTTGAGGAGGCTAGTGGAGACAGTAGAAAAAAGGCTAGACATTAGTTGTTATTTTTTTCTTTTTTCCTGCGCAGGATGTGGTTTCTTGACGTGTCCCGTTTTCTCCTCTCTCAACAGCATCTGTAGTACGTTTTTAATAGTTCATTTTGAAAACGAGTTTCCCAGTAAAGGTTTACTCAATTTTTGCTTCCGTTTCCATTATTTTATTTTATTTAATGTATGACTAGGTATATATTTATGTATTTCTGTTGTGTGTGCTGTGCTGTGCCCAACGCTTACCATGTGGAAAAATTTTACTTAGGACCAGTTTATATGACTTAAGTTTGGCACCATGAGCTACAGCTTTCTGTATGCATTACATGTGACTGCACAAAAGTGCATTTTTTGCAGACTGAAGCCGTATTTCCACACACAGCACATGTGCATATATATGAAGCCTAACTCTCTCCAAGGCATGCACAGGAGATAAAACGTTGTATTGAGCAAAAGGCAGCTCTTTCTTTTTAGCGAATGGATGTGTTAATATATATATATATTTCTGTAAACAGGCAGATAACCGTACTCCTAGAGCTTACCTGCTAGTTTGTACACGTATTTCGTTATAAGTGCGGAAGTAGTAGTGCAGGTATATCCCTAAAGGTTAGTTGCCAGGCAGTCTATCCGTTTTTTTAGCACAAAACCGTGGTACTCAATGAAGTGTGAGTAAAAACCATTGCTTTAAAACATCAGTGCCCACCAGGTTGTGTCTCCAGGGCCATTTGTTTTACAACAGAAGTTTTTCTCTCCATTCTTTTTGTAAGTTTGAAGACTGTTGGCAGATCATTTATCAGTGCTTTTCGTGGTTTTCATGCCAGCTGAGTTGTTGTACAGTCATGTCTTGTTAATATTGACCCAGTTAATATCAACACCCCGCAATATGGACGAAAATTTTGGCGACCGGTCTTTCGCCGTGCAGTTCTGCCCTGTTAACGTATAAACTCGCAGTCCGGACTATGTACGACTATTTGGGGACTAAACGGGCAAATACATGCATTGTTTGTCTCGTTATTATGGACACTGTTCCACAAAGCAAAAATCGTAAAAAATGTCTCGTGAGTCGTGACCACCCGAGAGACTCCAGTGCGTACCAGAATTCACTGTTGGCCAAATCATACATTTATCTCGGAGCGCTCTTCCCTCAAGTACCGTCGATTTAGATCGAGAAGATTCGTATTCAGCGAACACCCCTCTAGGGTATGCAGGATGTCACCTTTTCCCTATCAAACATGCTTGCCCGGCGCAGCATACGCCGGAAAGAGCCAGCCCTGAAGCTCAGGACAAGATAACAGGACGATAATAGTTCGTGCCAATATTCGCTGCGTAGAATAGGCAAGTCTGTACGCTTCTCTGGCTTTCTTTGTGTCTCTGGTCAGTTCGGCGGACGCATTGGCTGGTGGTAAGCGTTAACAGGCCGAGATTTCCGCTCAGATGAAAAAGGAAATGGGCCAATCCAAAAGTGAGACAGAATTCAGCATCGATTCAATACGTGAAAGCTCTGCTATGGAAGAGGGAGATCCGACGGGAGAGAGCTGTCGAAGCTCTTCGACAGCTGCTCGGTGCAAAAAACTCAGATGAAGAAGCATTGGCCTTCAACGATTATGCCTTGATGTTTCTGTTTTTGACCTTGATTCGCTAATATGGACGACTCACACTATGGACAATTATTCTGGGGTTACGGAGGCGTTGTTATTAACGAGACATGACTGTATACCAGAGGTGTGAATGGCGGCAATAGGAGTCTTACTTGTCTTCCTGTCTTTCGCGGCGAGTAAGTTTCCAGGAGACCGAGAGGAGAGGAGTGACTGTTATTGACAGATATTTTTCCCGTTTCTTTTGGGAAACCAGAGGAGCGTGTTTATTGTCAATTTAATGAGGCTAATCATCGCATTAGAACATGCCAGGAATGGGCGTGTTATGTTAGCTAGAGTTACAAGAAGTCTGAAGTCCCTCATAGGCGTCAGGAAGTATGGATGCAGAGCCGAAACACGGTGGCTGGAAATGTTGCACTGCCCAAAGTTGCAGGGTGGTTGGGTCTACAGCTGTGGCTACGATGTGTGTTGAGTAGGGAGTCATGTTTTTTTGTCAAAAGTGTGCGATGAGAGTACGTGGAAAACAGGGATGGGCTATAATAGAATGACACCATTTGCTTGGAGGGCAATTTAAGACATGAATTGTATGTACACTTCTTAAGGGGGTTCACGGCCGGAGGTGTCATGGTCGTAGCTGGAAGTTTGCAGGTGTTTGGTGGTTGTTTTGTTGGCGGTGGTGTTCAAATTGGAGTTAAGGCAATCTCTGTATACCCTCGTGAGGGAGGGAGCGTTTGGTGACATGTTTATTTGGATATACACATGCGATCAGTTGTTGCAAATCGGGAACAAATGTGCGTTACTTAAAAGTCCTGGTTCAATCTCTGTTGTGATGTCCCTTTTGGGGGTAGGAATCTGTTTTAAAACCGTGATTGATGTTTCGAGGAGAGTGGGGAGTCATTGTGGATGTGGTCGCGGAATTTTCCCCTCTTCTGGTCGTCTGAGCTATTTGCTATAAATATTACCTGTACATTGTTTGTATTTTTTAGAATAGACAGTCGTCTGGAAGGCACCTTCGACCATGAGCGAATCACGATCCATCGATCAATTCTAGTCATCCCATTTTTAAAATTTTACCCTTGCGCAAATGATACCACTGTCTTGGTACTTTTGTTTGTAGGGTGCATTCAGAAAAGTGTAGCGGGCTCGCAAAATTAACGGATGACACATGAGCAGCTGTTAATACGTTTTTATTACTAAGTAAGTTTTAAACTGTCTGGAAGTTTAAGCAAACATATTTATTCAGAGAACAGCGGGCAGTCGAAGTGAGTGTTGGGGAAGCAGCTTTTCAAGCACCAAACTGCGTCGCGTTAGCACAGCTACAAGACTTGCATAAATCGCTTCTTGGTTGATACATTTCTCAGAAGATCACATCGGCTTGTGTAGACGACCTAGATTTCCAATAGCCCGTTTTGCATTTCATGGAATGTGCCGTGTTTCGATAGGAAGTCATCCACAGGAACAGAAATGTGGCTCTGGTTGGGCAATGGTGAAGCTAGAACTGTGTTGGTAGTAAATATTCCATCAAGCTTATTGGCAAGACACATAGAAAGGAATACACGCCTGTCGCTAAATGACATTTGGGAACAGTGGGTACATGGACTCAGCAATAAAGCATGAGTTGCATGTTATTGAAAAAAAACCGAGAAGTTCTAAAAAATTATCAGAGTAATGCTTAAGATTAAGTTATCGTGTTCCCACTATTTAAGCAAGAACAAAATCTTGAAAATTGTGCATATGCATAGAGTTACAGGTGACAACCAGGCGTTGTTACAGGGCACACTATACCCTGGCTCGATTACGGATAGGCCACACGCATGCAACACACTCATACCTGCTCACGGGATCTCCAAGACCCTTGTGTAGCAGGTGTGGAGATGGCCTATCCGTGATCCATGTGCTACTTCAATGTAAAGCACTCTACACAACACGACAGAAACACTTCGCCGACATCTACAGACAACACATTCCACTACACCCAGCATTGTTTTTAGGGGATCACCCCATGATTCCTGTACAACGCACCTTTAAGTTTCTTAGTGACATCAAGTTTTTACACCTCGTTTCCTATCACGCGTAGTTGCTTTTAAACACGATTTCATGCCACGCACAATCACAACCTGGCCTTTTACACCAGCCATCCTCATTGTCTTTTACTGAATTCACTTGTTTTTTTGTTGAACGGTTTTAGCGTTTACGGTTACATCCTTCATACCTAACCACCGTTTTGGCGCTCTTTGCCCTCGTCGGCCTTGCGCCATAAAACACCAAACATCATCATCATACAGGGCACACTAGAGGGACCCAGAAAATGTGTCTTAAAGGCCATGGTATCTTTTAACCAAAAATTGTAAACACACTGAGGAGTTGCCCTGCATCAGTTATTATGAATGAGTATCGAAGTTTCCTTAAAGGTGTTGTGCCACCAAATTTTAAGTCGGTAAAAAGCCTGCTGTAGGTTTTCTCTGTATGCAAGGACCCTCAACACTAAGTGCTGGCTACAGCAAGCGCTTAATATATACTTTAATTCTCTTCTAAAAAGTACCTAAAAGCTCTTCTGGAGATCGGGACCCATCGCTAGCGCCACTAACCACGACGTCATCGAATTGCCACCATAACAAAGTTTGTGACGTCATACCACGTTAGCGACTCGAGCGAAGTCAACCTTAACTCCAGTTATCACAGTGTGCTTGGTCGCTTGGTTGTATCAGACACACTAGGCCGACACGACGGCGACGCCGACGAGTCTCCAAACCATCGACCAACTGCCGAATTGCCAGACCGCGTTGTCACACTACGCCGACGGCGGCACAAACACGTCGGCCGATGGAAAGTCGCCGTAGTGTGACTGACTCGCCGACCGAAGACGCCAACAAAACCGGTCGCCTTACGCGTCGTCGGGAATCGACCGAGAAACGAAAACTGCGCCCCGACAACATTCGTGCCGCAATGAATGCGGCTCTATTTTGTTAGTTTCTGGAGTGTAATAAACTCAGTGAGGTCCATGAAGTCTATACAACTCAACACTAACGCTAATGCAATCCTTATTTTGGCGTTCGATGCTTCGGCCGTGCTCTTCGGCGACGCCGCTACCCCGGCGCTGCAAACTGCATATGCGTGTGCGATCGGCTCGCCTGTAGAAAATATAAGGTCAGTTTCGTGCAGAAGAAGAGTTACGTACGGTAATTTTGGGAATAAGAGATCAATATCGGCCAAGTTTTTTAACTTAAACGTAAAACCAAAGTACAGCAAGCACTATGCCTACAGTGCAAAATCGCAGTCGCAGCCGGGCACATTTTTTGCGAGCGCTTTCACAAAGGAGCAGAGTTTATGGCGATTAGCTATTGCGGGGGCTTTGCGGAACCTTGGTGCGCAATCGCTTTTTGAGAAATTGCAGTTTGCCAGCCAGGAATTTTGCAAACCAGCTAGTAAACACCGACGTACGGCTCGAAGGATGGGCTTCCACATCGGCTATTTCACGACGGGACACCATTTGTGCGGTGGCGAAGTGGTCTCGCGCGTCGCGTCCGCTCGATCAACGTTGCGGGTTCAATCCGCGGCGGGGACAGATTTTGTTAGTGATTTTTTAAGGGGCATGGTTTGCATATCCATGGTTTTCATTTGTCTGCACTGGTGTCGGAGCTGTCGCGGCTTGACATGACGAGTCGGCGTGTTAACGTCCGTGGTGAAGCACGTGCACGGGAGCAGACGCCGCAGTAAAGTCGCAGCGTACCGCAGCGCCGCATGGTAGACAAGCGGCAAAGCGTCCTCGCAACACTGTGACGTCACTGCCTGAATAGGCGCCCAGAAACCGAAACCGAATCCTGTTCACATTAATCGTGCGATAATAAATTTTTTACTCAGAATATATCTATGTGAGAGCATGCATCATGCTTTCTAAAGCAATATAAAACGTTTGCAACAAGGAATGCACAAGCGACAAATTTGGTGGCACAACACCTTTAAACATAGCACAAAAAATTGGTCATGCGGGCCCCAAAAAAGTCATTCGAAGTAGTTTCAGTGACTAGATTGCATTCCTTCTCAACTCGTGAAGGTAGAGCACTGCCCTTTGCAAGCCTGCCTGTTTACCACAATACTGTTAAAATGCTCAGTGATGGTTATAAGCCTCAACTGCCCGCACTTCCTGCCCTCCAAATATCTTCATCGGCCTCCCCTGGTTCATATCATCTGGAGCACCATATACTTGTGTGAGGATCGCATGATCTCTAAGGTCTTCAGAGTGCACAAAGGCAAACATCTGCAAACACAAATTACTCAAGAGGTTCAAAACTTTGCGGCCTTTTGATTGCAAAGCCAAGCTTCATCTTCAAGGCCATAATCCACAAAATCTTCCACATATAAGCCCTTTTTGCACCATGCCTCTTCTAAATAGCAAATGATTTGCTCTAGGAAGGTAAAAAAAGTTACACTAAGTAGCAGAGGCGTCTTTTGTAACCATGTCTCTTGTATGCATTGTTGCTAACCGCTAACATATGGAAATCAACCAAACTGTTTCCTAATGTTTCTTATAAAGGAGCATCTATTGCAACAGTGCCTCTTGTACTGAGGTTTTAGAGGGGCACCCACGCAGCTATCCAACTACACAACACAAGTATAAAGGCAAGACGAGCTTGCATATCAAGAGAAAAAAAAAACAGCAACTGCAAAAGTATGAACCTCTGGTGAATGGGAAGCGCAAAAACACTTGTGTATCGACGTTTCAGCAAACTGTAGAAATCCCCAATCAGTCGAAATCAATCCCAAGCCCTCCACAACGGCACGCATTGTAGCCTAGTTGTAGATTCGGCTTCTAAAAGCATTAAACGTGGATTTTTTTATTTTAAAGCTATGCACTTTCACAAGCGCTCCATAGAAGAAAAGTCAGGCCAACCCGTTGGCTAAGTGTGGCAGTTTTCAATGTACCCAAAAACACACATAAACCAAACACTGCATGTCAGTATATATAAGCGTGATACAGAAAAAACAACCCCTGGAAAAGTGATCACACACGCAGACTTTTCTTGTGTAATAAAACCAACGCGGTAAAATCTCCTAGCACAATGCGGGTACAAAGGATGCGTACAGTGCAGTGGTTTGTCTTGTCTAAACTGACTAGAACTGATGGAAAACATACACTTTTCGTGTGTAAGCAACTAAACGCGACAATCTCTCCTAGCACCATGCGTGATCAAAGGATGCGTATAGCGCAGTGGTTTGTTTGTCTTCTCCGAAATCACTAGAACTGACTGAAAACATAGACATTTCTTGGGTAAGAAACTAAACGCAACAATTTGTCCTAGCACCATGCGTGTACAAAGGATACGTACAGCGCAGTGGTTTGTTGTGCGTACGCACGATGCTGTGTACGACACTGCGTGTGTACAGCGCCGTGGTTTGAGTGGAACTTACAAACTAAGAACTATTTCGTCCCTGAGGTCTCCCGCACCGGGCTGAAGGTCACTGTCGTCGCTAGAAAGAGGAACATCCAGCCCTGCTGTGGGCAGCTCGGTGTTGTCATCGTCACTGGCGCCTATGCACAGTTTGTGCAGCACGCAGGCCCCAATGATGATAAGGACGGCTTGCTTGATGGACAGTGCGTTGACGTAAAACATCCTCCGGAACCGATTCTTCTGGAGACCAAAGGCACCCTCAATGGTGACCCTTTGCTGGCTGTGCAGCCTGTTGAAGTCCTCTTCGTGCTGTGCGAACCCTCTTGTACTTTTGTATTGGTAGGTAGCCACCTCCATTACACATGTGCAAGCACGTCACGTATTAACCGCAGGATATGTATAAGCATTTCTGGAAGTCGAATGCCAAAAAAGAACGAAGCAGCGTAATGACCCTCATCAATGTTGCGCGCTAGAAAAACCTTCTAAACACCCCACTGAGTTAATTATTGTGCATATATGGCTCCCGTACCCATATAGAAAAAGAAAAAAAAATGTTATGCTATTTTTACATCGAACCTTATACTGTATGTGTAACACACTGTTGAATATTGGCAAGCTCAGCTTTCGAATTATTATTCACGGAACGATGAAGCATGGAGGACGGTGAGCAAGCAGCTGGAAACAAAACAATTAACCTAGCACCAACTTTTCCATGTCAGGGCATGTCTTCAGCGAAAGTAATTTAGCGTGCTAAACCATTGACACAGTGCTGAGGGGGATTACACACACACCCACAAACACTAACCAGTATGATAGTTGGGTTTTACAAGACCTACGTTTAGCGCATAATTGAAATATACTTTTATTTTCTTTTTACTCTTATAAAAAGGTTGACATTACCATTATGATATTTGCAAACAGTTTATCGAGCGTCTTAATAAACTCTAGCCTCCTTAACCCCTCTTTATAGGGAGGGCTTAAGAAGGCTAGAGCCCAGGGGCTCATTCAGTGTGAGAGTGCCTAAAGCGAAGATAATGGAGCTTTGAGCGACATGCTTATTAACCGCGCAAGAACACCGAAATAAGCTGGAGACGCGTGACCTCAGTGTTATTCAGCGATAAAATAAAAATACAGACATGGCATTTCGTACAGCCCAACCAACATACCTTGGTTTCGCCTTACCGGCTATAAAAAAACAGATGTCAATGTAGTCAATTTACAAAGGGGACACATGTTTACAGCAGCTCATGCTTCCGTCAAACTTTCCCATGTTTCCTCCGTGAAAGTGGGAAGAGCATTTCTAGCAAGAAATCATACTTTACAGCGTCGTTTCTGACTACATTTACAGATTCTAGCTGGAATCTACAACTTGAAACTAGAAAAATTCTTAGTCTAGGTAGAGACGATTATTTCCAGCTTGCAGAGTTTTTTTTTCTTGCAGCTGGACTGACAAATGCTAGCTGGAAGTAACAGCTGCCAGCCGGATCAAGTTCTCAATCCAGTTAAAAATGAGCTAGGAACTGAATTTCTCGCTAGAATTAAACTCTGCCTATTTCTGGTTCAATAATAAAAATTACACCCCTATTTTGGATCACAAGGGATTGCGAATGATCCATAAATGATCCGTTGTATTACTTCTTTTGGATCACAATCCGTATAGACGTGTGACGCTGCTGTTACCGTGGAGGAAAGGCTATTACACAGGCTATTAAAGTAATAAATTATGCTACTTTATTACCAGTGAGGTACAAAACACCACCCGCTAGTAGAAAATGTTCAGTACACCCGTGTAAACAGGTACAAAATGTCTCCAAAGTTGGAGGTCTCTTCACCGTTTTTCTTAGTTGGCGGTCTTTTCTTACAAGGCGCTTTCCTTACGCCCTTTTTTTAGTTTCGTACATCCTATTTTGTAGCTTTACACACTTCTGGGAAAAAACGTGTTGAAATAATGAACATCCTTTTTGAAGGGTGTTGAGGTGTCGGGGAAGATTTGTTTGAATTTAATAATGTTATATAAGTTATGGAACGCAAAAACTACCTCGGGATCAAAAGGTTTTGCATATCCGCGTGTTAATTTGTATATTCTCATAGTAAAATCTATAGTTGCAAAATTAGCGCTAAAATGTCTGTTTTTTGCTATAAGCTCACTGACTTGATCGGGGGCCTTTCCTCTGCTGGATATAAAAGCCAGAAGAACACATGTATTAGTCAGTAAGTATGCACTCCCTGTTCCGCATAAATCCCCTTGATTTTCTTGCTCAGTTCATTTGTGTTCCGAGTGTACCTTGTGCGTACTGACTGTTTGTGTTGATTGCTGGGCGCTCCGCCGATTCACATTGCCACGCGTAGCTGCTGCCCTGGCCACACCCTTATTTTATGGTGTTAAGCAACCTTACACCCTTTTTTATGGTGTTCACACGAACACACTTTTTTCATCCCTACACCTCTTTTTCGCAAAAACACGTTTTAAAGGTGTTCGCCATGGGACAAGATTCTTACACCATTTTCGGCCAAAAAGGGTGTAAGAACGTTTATTGTGTAGTGAGGCCTGTTGCCTTAGCTTGTAGGTAACTTCAGACTAAGAAAAAATAACATTGGTTTGTATCCTGGAAGTGTGCGAAAATTGTCCAGCGGCATCATTTTGACGACGTTGTGAGGATGTACGCTGGACGGACAAACGGACCCCGATTGGACTGGCTGAGGATAAGACCTGGAAAACCTGAGGATGCTGAAATGTCCAGAGTAGGACATCCTGAGGATTTACCCAGGTTTGTTTGGCGTTATCTGGGTATGGCGCACACGCACGCACGCGCGCACGCACGCACGTACGTACGCAATTAAACTTAATGTCTTACTTTCCACCCTTTTCTTCAATTAAATAGAGCAATATTCAGCGCTCACCTGTACACTTGGCAGCAGTATCCTTATAGAAGAAACTTCAATTGAGAACCCGGGCATCATGCGCAGATCCTGGATAGCCGACGAACACGTCGATGAACTCTTTTCATTCGTTACATATTCCTTGCAGAAGGATCGAGTGGTACTTCCTGCGGTTGTAGTAGGAGTGTTCCGACACCGCTTGCTTCGGTATTTCGATGTGGCAGCCATCGATGCAGCCGATGACGTCCGGCAACCCCTGCTTGCCGCTTTTCGTCATTGCCACGGTCCGGAAAGCCTGAAAGCTGCCCTCGCGCTCAGTCTCTGTCGGCCAGTGGATAACTTCCTCTGAAATGCCGAAGAGGAAGTCCAGCAGGCGGTTGAGGCTGTTCTGTAGCGACGACTCGGCCACATCAAACTTGTCGGCGATCTGGTTCATCGTCATCTGCGTGGCCAAATACGTCAGCCCAATCATGCATGTTTTCTCGGGCGACATTCGCGGTCTTCCATGCTCTGCCTTGGGGTAAAAAGGACACGCCTCGACACGTTCGACGAGGTGCCTGGCCGCGTCGCGCGGTAGCCGGAAAAGTAGCCGGAATTCGAAGTCCATGTAGCGCGGTACCACCGTTTCCACGTACAGGGGCACTCGGTTGCGTTGCATCCTGTACAGCAACATGAACAGCTCATGCATTAGCATGGCTGTTTCCGAGCCCGATTCTTCGTCAGACGAAGAACTATCGTCGAGAAGTTCTGTGGTGAGGGCTCTCACAGCAACCATGTTTGCTGTCTGAGATGACACATTCGGTTTTTTATAACGCACGATGAGGGTGAGGCCTGCAAATGTGTGTTTTGTGGGTGTATTTTGTTATCTACAACCAAAAAACAATTTTAAAATGGTTTCATTTCGTTTATTGCACTGAAAAAAAGTGTCTGCGGTGGCGCATATTTACTGTCGTCGTCTGCTGTTCCAGCAGACGAGGGTTCGTCTTATTTGATTGGATAAACGCCGAGTGAAGCATGGCGTCATGACCTTATGCACTTATCCACACTACACTGCACTGAGCTGCACCACTTCAGGTTTAAAAAAATACCTCTAGTGTCATGATGAACTACTTAGCTTCACGTCTAGACGGCATTTGGATGAGGAAAGTAGTGGGAAAGATATAAGGCGTGTTCGTAGACCTACTTGCACTTGAATTCGTAGCGCAGTGCGCAGAGTGCTGTGCACCTCCCGTTGCGGCGAGAGAGTTTGTGGCTGGAATCCTAGCGCAGCGGCGTGAAAGGAGCTTTTTCTGGCCACGTCATTTCCGTGAGGGATATTGCGCCGGTCAGATCTTTTGGGCATAAAACACTGGTGTTAAGAAACTGTCGTGGACTTGGCGCGACAACGGACTTACATGCATTTGATTTTTGTTCCGAGCTTGGGCCGCATAATTTACAATTTTGAAATTAGGCCAATGTCATCCAAATAAGAGAACAAACTCTGTAGAGCTTCGCGCTGCTTCTTGGGACAAATCCACAGTGGGAAGACAGCCCGCCGAGGAGCCTTCACGGCTGGCGGGTCAAAGACGCTCAGGGTTTCCTGGGCCCTTCGCCAACCTGTGTGACGGCTAGCCGACCCTTAATGTGCAGCTAGCAGACCCTGCCGAACAGGTCAGCGGACACACATGATGCAGGGGAAATGCAACGGCCTAGACCGCTGCAGTGCGGAGATGATTGAGCTCCTGCGGCGGGAGCCCTTTCACGAGCTGGCGCTACAGCAAGTGTACGTCGGCGGCAATACCTTGCACCTAACGGGGTTGTGTGCCGGCTCAGTGCCATTAGCTGCCTGCATCAGCACACAATTCCACGACGCCAGCCATGCATCGAGCAAGTCGCGGCCAGCTGTCTATGTGCGGTCGGTATGTAGAAAATTTTCCATTTACCGCCACCATAATTATAATGATAGAGTCGCCGGCAACGGAGTGGCACGTTCGCACGCACGGGGATTGGCACCAGGCCCGCGCGCGAGTTTAGAACGATGGTGCTTTAAAAACCTTTAAAAAATTTAAATTTAATATACTCGCTCTATGCTTACGTTTTTAGGTTAGGCTCACGTTCAATCTCGTTCAATCTGTCGGACGCGGGCTGATATTTAGGAACCATCTGGCGGGGTCAGGCTAATTGTACTAAATTATGTCGGGCAGGGGCCGGACTCAGGCTTTTATGGTAAATATATTGTTGGGTTAAATTGTGACCTGTGAAGTGCTCTAGCTTGGATCAAATAAAAAAAAAACCATGAATGTTCGCGCACGTCGGCATGCCTAAAACACGACGCCGTTTGCTCGGTTAAAACATGCAACACGATAGCGAAATAATCAAACAGTGAAGAAAATTAGTATTCATACGCTAGTCTCGATCCCTAAAGCACGGCACGCGCGGTCTGCATGGTTGTCCAAATTAGATAAAAATGAGAAAACAGTAAATTCACATGACAAAATTATACTCGGGGACAACTTTCTGTGGCAATGGCGACAACACTACACGGTGGGGGGGGGGGGCTGCTTTGTGTTACTGCGACACAGTAGTTCCCATTAAACTAGTTTAGGCTTCGGTGTAACGCATACGCATTTGCTAGTTTGTTTCTTTGCATGATCTTTGTGGTTGAATGCGCCGAACCACAATCAACAATCATGCAGGCATATTGACGTCTCCTTCTCTACGTTTCATTTGATTCTAAGGAAAAGCCAAAGCTTTCACTGGAGAACTTGGACCGACTTAATATATTAAAGCATGGACGGTACCGTCGAACTCTGAACCGTCCAGAAACGCCGTCAATTTTGTCAGCGCTGCAGTTTTGAGGGCAGGCATTGATATTTAAACTCTTCTTGAGCCGAAAACTGGGCAGCACAGCGGGCACGTGTAGCGTGCTTACATAGGGCAGGCTCGCTACACCGTGGGCAGCATGCGCACACTACGGCGTGAAGGGAAATCTCATTTGGATCGCGCTGAGTTAGGCAGGCCCCAAGAAGTTTCGGTGACCCGAAGCTCCGAAAGCGTATAGGGGAAGCACGCGCTGCAGACCCCATGTATCCTGTGCTCAATACCCACCCCTTTCCACTCCAATATCTTTGATGAACATCGTGCAGGCTTTAGGTCATGCCTCGCTATGCTACGTGGCGCAGGTTTCATACCTGAGGGTAGCAGTGGTACTGCACTGGCTAAGTTGCCTATTTACAGCATAAAGGCGTGTCAGCACTTGGATGGCTGAAAAACATAGCGCTGTCTAAACACTTGCACAGTTAGCGGTGGTTGTAAATTTAAAAAAACAATTTGTCACTAAACATTTTGGAAGTAATGTGGTCACTTACATAGTAAAGTACATTGTATCAGCTAACCTTGCCAAACGCCAGTATATCGAGCCGTACTCATATTGGTTCTTCAGCCATCCCCTTTCCGTTTTTTTTAATGTTTGACCACTCGCACGCTTCTTGGCCCACTTGCCGAAAAAAGCACCGTCGCCAGAACCCCGCAACTGGGCCTGTAAGCAAAATTTTACTTGGCTTCCAAACACGGCAGCACAATTCGCGTTGGCTGCGTGTACCGCTAACTCCTCATCAACGTTCCAGTTGGCAGCAACAGCCTCTTTTCTTTGTCACTTACATCAACGTTGTCGGAGCATGACTGACTTTGCATTAAAAAAATAGCTGACTGTTATTCATGGCTGTAAATTCAATATTGGCCTCACCTTGCACTTACTTGTTTCAAGCCCAATACGTGGGTTGACCAGTGATGGTCTTGCCCGTCCAATTCACCAATTTTCATTTGGCGGTGACGTGACACCCCACCAGGGCTGCCAACTCTAGGGAAATTTCCCTACATTTTTTTATCTGAGCTAGGGGAAAAGTGGCTTCGCAGGTTGGCAGCCCTGCACCCCACCATCGCTAAAGTGCTCCAGAATTTCGCAAAAATGTGAACTTTTGAGGCTATGGCCAGAATTCACACACAGAATTCCAGAACCAGCAGTAAAACTCCGACACTCACGGCTGCCACCGCCAGTTGCAAACAGTTTGACATCGGTACATCATGAGCATTAGTAAGCAGGAATAATGTGTGCTACGTGAAAAATTGAAGCAGAAGAAATAATGTGTTTTGTTTCATTTATTTATTTCCTGCATAATCAGCTGGGCAAAATCTGGAAGTCACTCCAAGTAGTCACACAACCACAAACATGCACACGAACCTCAGTCACAGGAGTAAACTTTTAAAACCGTGGCCCCATCTTTCCAGCACACTTGAGTACTCAAAGCCACGCAGCCACGTATTTCCAAACAAACATTTCTGGCTCTGTCAGCAGTTCTTTGCAGTCACTGAGTACGGTGTACAGTAATTTCTACATGATAAATGTGAAAACAACATAGATGTACCAGACATTGCACCACAAACGTGACAAAGTGACACTGCCCATTCCCATGTCAGTGAACATTTTTGTAAATTATATTTCATGAGAGCGTGCCGTTACCTTTCGGGTGTTCGACCTCCTATCCCAGGGCCTCGGGAAGCTAGTATTTTTTATAAATGCTATGGGTGGTACCAGGGAAACCCACATCGTTTCGACATTTGAAAGTGAGGCATTGACGATTCGTATTACTCCTCGCCATTTAACCTTGTAAATACGCATTTCAAAAAAATCATTTGGGCCGGACATGATCTTTTACTTCAGCAATCTACCCTCTGTAGTCGAAAAGACCAACAAAAGATGAGCGGGTAGAAATGATTGTTTCACAATATGCAACTGATGGTAGTATATTTTTTTCCGGATTACAAACAATTACAAAGGGTAGACAATTCAACAATTGCATTTCTGGACGTAATAATTACCATCTCGCAGTTCTTGTCAGATAATTCTTCCAGTATTGTCATTTCATGGACAGGTAACTGCTATTTGCAAAGGCTGTTTACAACCTCTTGGGTTGTAATCAAAATTTCCCATTGCATTTCTTCTGGGTGAAACAGGATACGTGACGTGTCACCCTTCACTGCTTGCTAACAGCGTTCGTCCTCACGTTCCATTTTATGCATGACAAAGGTACAGAAACTGCATCTTAGCTGCCACCCACAACCCGAAGACTAATTCGCATACTGAAGACAAGCCCTCCTAATGATTGCCTGGTGCTGGACAAATCCAGCACCGCATGAGCAGCTACCTCCCAAATTACTGGGCATCAGGAAAGTAAACAGGGTGTCCTGTAAGTTGTTGCACACAAGCAGCACAACATAGACAAACAGAGCGTACTTCCAAGCTTCTGGCCACCAGAAAAGAAAACAAAGTACCTCGTCACTTGCCACACAAGGCCAGCACCACATAACCAACAAAGCGTACTTCCAAGCTGCTGGGCATCGGAAAGGTAAACAGGGGGCTCTGTAAGTTGCCACACAAGAGCAGCACCACATAAACCAACAGAGCGAGCATACTTCCAAGCTTCCGGTCACCAGAACCGTAAACAAAGCACCTCGTGACTCGCCACACATGACCAGCACCACATAAGTAAGCGCACACCAGTTTCATAACAGTTCCTTTACACCGCTCATTTCGCTGTCACTGCAGTCACTGGAGCTACTGGAGTCGGAACCTAGCGAAATCAAGACGTTGTCGATGCTGGTGTCGATTGCAGTATCCCGCTGCCAGGCCTCTCTCAAGACGCTCCACATGAGCGCAGTCCAGGACCCAGTTTTCGCCAGTCACGTAGGCGATGGCTTCCTTGAGTAGTCGTTCAACTTCAGCGAGAGAATGAGATGTTGTTCGCAGCAATATACCCCTTAACCTGGCTCCACACCATTTCAGTAGGGTTGAATTCACAGTGGTAAGGAGGAAGCCGAACAATGCCGACCAGCAACTCCGGCCAGGGCTTCAATCCGGTATCCAAAAAAACTTGTGGTTGTTCTCATTAACCAGCCGAAGAAGCTCGGGCTTCAACTGGTCATCACACCACGGGATGGTTTTTGCAGTCAACCAAGACTGAATATCAGCCTTGCGCCACGACGTCGAGGGCATATTTTTGATCTGAACACTGTGGTACGGAGAATTGTCCATGACAATAACACTCAGTGGCTCAATGTTGGGTAGAAGTTGTTCTATGAACCACTTCTCAAAGCGTGGGCCATCCATTTCAATAGGGTAGTCAGTGGAAGCGCTCTTTGACGCACGGAAAATGAGACATGCCCTGTCCACAAAGCCCTTCTCACTTCCAGCGTGAAGGACGATGAGCCGACCACTTTCGCCACTTGGTGCACGAAGCCCTTGCGAAAGGCGTCTTCACGGGATGACACAGTGGTGTCCTCCCACACCGTGCCCTTGGTGTGCCCAGCATTGACCCAAGTCTCGTCGAGGTAGTTATGGTCCTGCGAAAATGAAAAGAATACGTGTCAGTTTTTCTTTGTGGACAGGGGTTAGTTAACACAGAGAAGGTATTTATTGCTTGTACCTAAAATCATTCTACTACGCAGGCAGGTATGTTGAGTTTTTGGTGGCACCGCAAAATACCAGGAGGAGGAGGAGGAATAAACTTTATTTATGCGAGCCTTAGGTGCTGCTCTCTGGGCACCCGCCTGGTGGGGGGTTTCCTCTAGTCCGGGATACGGTGGCCTGCACTGGCCACCCGGTAAGTGCTATCCAGCCAGTAAGTGCTATCCATACATTATTAGAATATTTCGATGCATACTTGTCCCTTCACTCGCTGAACCAGAATAGCATGCAAAATACGTATAAGAGGCAGGGATCCAGAAAAAAGCCAGAAAAAAATAAAGTGAACGCCAGTATGCATGCGGAGCGGTGTTGATAAGTAACTATCAGCAATAAAATATTTGGCTGTACGAGAACTTCCATCGTTATTTTTTCTTGTTACATTTCAACTGTCAAATAATGTTACATACGAAATTTTTATTTTAATCGCCGGAATTGACAGTTATCTATCTGTCCGCCAAATCGAAACAGTAACCACGAACCGTTTCTGCTTTCGCATTTCTCAAATGGTCCGCAGATATTTCCGCCACCACACGATGATGTTCTCCCTTTCCAGAAACGCAGAGTTACGTTTTCGCTTCTGAAAAGCAAATACAATGTCATTCAGAACCCGACGCATCGTTCTGACACTCAGCTTCGGCAGCCCTATGTCGGGGTCGCTGGTCACATCGCATAGTATCTTTTCTGCAGTTGGCGCCTCGTTGCGAATGGAGTACTGATGCACTTTCTGTCGGAGAGCAGCAAGGGTGAAGCTGTCGTACCGCTGTACTCTTGCCTTTCGTGTAACTGCAGGCGGTTTCCCAGTCGGCAAACGAAGCCTTTTGCGCTTTGGGAACTTCAGGGTGCCACGCAAAACCTCATTCTTGAGCCGTGCGACCGTACGCTCGATTACGCCGGTAAGCTGGCTAACCGAACAAAATGCGGAAACGACGGAGAGTCCTGGTTGCGTCAGTCTCACTTAGGCGTACGCGTTGCAGACAACTTGCTTGGTCTGTTTTGACATCTTTTGGTTGTGAAGCTTTTGAAAATCCTTTGCGGCGAACTAAGTGGCGGGCTATCGGACGGAAAAGTAGCTGCTGTCGATGATGAAGGCATTTTTTTTTCTGAAGAGAACCTTCGCGCCACCAGTGGTAATTTCCACAACCAAACAAAACCGAAAATTTAAACATTTAATGCTTATTGGCGATTATATTCTTGCGATTTATTGGCATTGTCAATGCAAGGCTAAAAAAAGAAGTATATGTTTTTCAGTTGCATAGGTTATGCCCATCGAATAATGTTTGTAGAACTACTTCCAACTGCACAGCGAAATGTCGTGGTTCGGCCGGCCACCTCGCCCCCCCCCCCTTCCGTAGATTTCTGTCTATTGCCACAGAACGTTGTTTCCGAGTATACATTGGATTTTGCAAGACAAACGATCATCAGATTACCTCTCCACTGTGCCCCACCAAGCGGAAGGCTACAGAGCAGATGCGACAACGCCACACCCTGCAACTCGCTACTTTACGTTACCAACAGAATGTCACCACAATTGAAGTATCAAATCGTTACGCAGCGCTGCCGACCCACCTTACAGAAGAACAGTCATATGAATTTGACGAACCTGACCCACAGTTCAAACCGACTTCCAGTGAAGTCACTCGTAGTAAGAGTCGCCCTTCACGCACACGTATGGACGCGACCCTGATCGAAGAGACTGAAACACTGGACGCGTTAGATCAACGCCTGGCAACATTGGAGGCCGAAATTCAGCGCATCCGGAGAAGACGTGCCACACTGTTTCAGCGCCACAACCAGTAGCGCTCACCGACTCGACCTGCCCACAGTCGTCTTTCACGACCTCACCTGCCACACCACCATCTTTCCCGGTGCCCACAAGGGAGACGCCGATGACACCACAGCAGCTCCTGATGTTCGTTTCCAAGCAGATACAGCATTTGGCTTCGGTGCTCGCGGCTCATCTCTCGCGATGTCTAACACTGTAAGGCCTATACACCTTTCTTGTTTTCTCCAGTGGAACTGTAGGGGCTTAACGGGTAAGCTCGCTGAACTGAAATACCACATGCGCATTGGCCAATTATCTGCATGGGCCCTCCTGCTACAAGAAACGAACTGCGCTCCGCAAATATCGGAGTTCAGCGTACATTCATCGCCAAGCATTCGGGACCGCCGGAGTGTGCGTTCAGACATCCCCCTGGCAAAGCAATTGTATACGCACGTTCACACTTGCCACAAGCCCAGGTCCTTCTTCCCGCGCGGTGCACCGCTTGGCAAGAGGTAGTAGCTGTGCGAGTTCGCCTATCCCACTTAGAGGTGATGCTTGTATCTTATTACGCTCGACCGAGCAGTGGTCATGCCAGCCGAATTCGGTTAGGCTGGCTTTTACATCTCCGCCACAACTTCCCAGGAGTCCCGATTCTGGTGTGTGGAGACTTTAATGCTCCGCATGGATCCTGGGGCTACCCGAGGAACAGCTTAGAGGTAAGCTGGTTAAAGACACATTTAGGGGGGCGGCCTTTCAACTCTTAAATGATGTTTTTAGCCCCAATCGTAGGCAAACACACCCTCACACACCGTCTTACTCTCCGGACCTCACTTGGTGGCTTGGGCATGGTGCGCCCTCATGGCACTTTGAGCTCGACTGCTGGGCGAGCGATCACCACCACATTTATATAAGGCTTGCTGTAGGACCGGTGCCGAGACTTCGTCCACGCTGCCAGATCATCGCTTGGGATGAGTTCAGATCCCAGCTCTCCCCACTCGAACAAGAGACTGATGACCCGATTTCTATCCTGCGAAGCGCACTGCACGCATCAACGCACATCTCTTGGGTAGATGAAGCCTGACCTACGCCTGACCTTCATCTGTTGCGATTGTGGGCCGCCCGCCGTCGCGCGGAACTGACAGCGGCCGGCCGACCGTTATCTGAGAGTGCCAAGATCCACCTTAATCACCTGACAGCCCAAGAGCGACAACATGAACGACGCCTTTTCAGGGCTCGCTGGATGGATTGGTGTGCTTCACTCGGTCCCTCAACAAACACAGCCTCGATATGGCGCACGTTTCAGGCAACGGAACGAGGCCGCAAGCCGCAGAACCTCTTGGACAATGTTTACCTTGCATCGGGTTTCTCTTTGCAAGAATTTGCGGAAGAGGCAATGAAGGCTTTTTCCCCAATTATGACACGCCTCCTCCAATCTTTGGTGGACCTTCACCCGTTCCCCTTGAGGCAGGCCGACCCCTTACTATGGAAGAGGCAGCTGGTCTTGTTTCCCCCTTCAGCATGGCGGAACTGTTGGCAGCTATCGACGCAGCAGGAACACATAAGGCACCGGGCCCCGATGGCATACAATACGAAGCGTATAAGAACTGCACGGAGAAGTCTCCTCAGGTCATACTGACCACTATACACGAAGCTTGGGCCTCTGGATGCGTACCTACTTTCTGGAAGCACGCAGAAACCATAGGCGTCCCGAAAGCAGGAAAACCACCGGATAGGCTCAGCAATCTACGGCCGATTGCTCTGACATATACCTTATGCAAGCTGGCTGAGCGTATGCTAGCATCAAGGCTCATATGGTGGCTTGAGGGCATGGGTTGGCACCATCCTTCTCAGATCGGCTTTCGGCCCCACATCGGCGCAGAGGACGGCCTTGAAGCGTTCTCTACTTCCGTACTCATAACGCACAGGAGGACACACTTGTCGTATTGGTTCTATTCTTGCCATAGATGTGAAGAAAGCGTACCACAATGTGAGCCATCAAGCAATCCTACGGATAATACGCTGGTTTTGGTGCCCGGCGCCTGTGGTGTCCTTTATAGAGTCGTTTTAAAATACCGCACCATTTCAATTAGAGCTTCAGGACAGGCGGTGGGCTCCTTTCCAACATGCCGCGGGGTACCGCAAGGCTCGGTCCTGGCACCCATACTGTTCAACCTTGCCTTTTTCCCGCTCGCTTGGACAGTATGGGCATTGAAAGATCTAAAATGCCTCATCAAGGCGGATTACATCACGCTCTGGTCGACACTTCCAGACATTGCGGATAAAGAACACGCTCTTCAGAGTGCTTTAAATATGGTTGACACGTGGTGCAAACGGGTGGGCTTCATGCTATTCCGAGATAAGACCGTGTTACTTATCTTCGGCAATCGAAGGGCTCCACAAAAAATGCAAAACCGACCCATTTTACTAAATCTTGATGGCAAGCCAGTGACGAAAGTTACTTGTCACCGCATCCTTGGCCTGGACGTTGTGGCCTCCGGCTCAGCTACGCCATGGCTCCGGGAAGCTCGCCGGCGTTCCCTTCAACTGCTACATCTAGTTCGCCGGATTTCCATGAAATCGGGAGGAGCTCGCACAGAGATAGCTCGGCTTCTTGTACGTGCAATCCTGCAGCCACGTATCACATACCAGTCTCAGTTTCAGTACATGACAAGGGCGGAGTGGGATCGTCTAGAAGCCATCAATAGAGAACCCACGAGGACCATTACCTGCCTTCCTCGCTTAACGCCCATCTATACACTACAGGAAGAAGCTGGCCTTAACACGATGGATGAGTTGGTTCACCAGCGGTGACAGGCACGATCTCTTAAAGCGCAGGTGTACACATCTGTGGCTGCTTTAAGGTAGTATATGGGCCTCCAAACTAACACACCGCCAGATCCCTCTCCAGAACCCCCTCCTCGGACCCGATTAATTACTGACTGGAAGCCTATGGGTCGGTCAAGCCGTGTTGCGCCGCATCTCTCATCCAGTGCTGGCCAAGATACGTTTTACGTCGACGCCAGTATTTCAGGAAGCCTTATTACCACAGCCGTCGTAAACCCAGCCTTGCGATTTTGTCAAACCTGCCATTACTACGCACCTCAGAGGCCCCCGTCAACACTTGCTGAGCTCAAAGCGATTTTCGACGCCTTGACGGCTATAGAGCTGCTGAGGCCGGACCAAATACAACCTGTCAACACCTTTACAGATTCAATGCAAGCAGTCCGTGACCTCGGGAAAGTACTTCATCAAGTGCCCATGTCCCAAACCATCCACACGAAGGCTGCGACGCTTAGTTTCAGAGTGAAGATTACTTGAGCCCAGAGGACGTCGACCCCTGGACAGAAACAGGCGGATGCGGCGACTCGTATACCTCCCACGGCGCACCCACTGCACTTATTTACAGTCGACGCAATGTCAACGTTGGCCACCGACAAAGAAGACCTTCGGTGCTCCACACGCGCACTTATTCCACAGTGGGGATCAAACCTCCCTGGTGGGCTCACCCGCCGTGAGGAGGTGGCGCTACGAAGGATTCGCGTCGGGGCTGCTCTTACACCAGCTGTCACCCGTACCTGGCCCCCGGATCGACGGGCTCCGTTTAGCCGGACATGTCCATTTTGCACCACGTCGGCATCAACCGCAGACATTCCCCATCTTCTGTGGACTTGCCGTGGCCTCCAACATTCCCGACAGCAAGTACTACTTCAACCCAGGCCGGCCGCCCGACTACAGACGCTGCCTCTTTGGGCCGTATCACCGGAGCCTGTTCCGCGCACGGGGCACCTTGAGTAATCTTGGTGACGGATTTGGAGACACCGCTGACCCCGAGCCCCCATACTCACGCTGTAACCGACCGTGGCAATGAGTTTTAAGGTGAAGGGTAGAAACCTCAAACGGTGGCCGTCGGAGTCGTGGTTAAGCTCTGGCGCATGGGCTCTCTGTCTGTTTACCAGGCAGGGAGCTCCAGGACCTCTTTGACCATCAGGGTAAAGTCAAAGAAGAAAATACCCCCATCTCCTGCTTTATACTATGGCGCATGGTATTATCTATACACCTTCTACCAAATGATCGGGCCCCGAAAAGGGCCCGCACCGAAGCAATCTTTAAACCCATACCGAACCTCATCTTCAACCCCCTGACAATTTTCCTTGCTTCCTATTCATGCAGACAGTTGACAAAGCCACCCCAATAACTTCGAAATCTGTGTTCCTGATCGCCAAGTTCATTGAAGGTATAGTTGGAAAAATATTAAGCAAAGAAACTTGCATCTGGTGACATGCTTATTGAGGTCAGAACTAAGGAACAATCTGGTAACCGTCTAAAACAAACAAGCATAGTTGACTTACAGATCACTGTAACAGCTCACCGAACCCTCAACAGCTGCGAAGGTGTGCTCTCGGAAACTGAACTCATACATGAAACTGAGGCAGATATTCTTGAGGGCTTCAATGAGCAAGGAGTGACTGGTGTTAGACGTATCACAATGAGACGCGATGGAAATGAGATCAAAACCAAACATATCGTCTTGACTTTCGATCGTAGTACGCTCCCCGAATCTGTCAAAGCCGGGTTTCTCCACTGTCAGAGAAGGGCGTACATCCCAAACCCGCGACGTTGTTTGAAATGTCAAAGGTATGGGCACAGTAGCAACAACTGTCGAGGGCAAAACACATGTGCGAAATGCTCGAAACACGACCACCAGACAGATGAGTGTAATGCAACGCAGTTTCACTGTGTTAACTGTGAAGGATCCCACCCCGCGTACTCTCATTCTTGCAAAAAATTCAAAAATGAGAAAGAAATCATAAACCTCAAAGTGACCCGCAACCTGTCTTACCCAGAAGCTCGAAAAAGACATTCTTTGCTTCCCTCAGGAAGTTATGCTGACGCTGCTCACCGGGGGGCGGGGCGGCGTCAAGTTTTGGTGGCGACCCAGTGCAGCAACGCTGACCTGGTCCCACCCCCGCCCCCCACTGGGCTGGCTTCTGCTGCCCACAATGTTGTACCACAGCCTGTGGATTCCACTGCGGCTGAGGTGGCAACGAACACTGTAGGTGGAGACGGCTTGCCTTCCGCTCCTGCTGCGCTGTCGCTCTTGGGCACAATAGGCAGCGAGGTGGGGAACTCCCCGAGGTCCACGGCAAAAGGAGGGAGATCCTGCATTTTACTCCTTTGCCGTCGGTTGAAGAGATGGACGTAACACTAACACCCACGCCAGCTGTTCAGCCAAACAAGCAGCGTGGCAACATCGGCCGCGGGAAAAAATCAGCTCCGCACATAACTGGCCCTAATGCAGGCTCAGTAACATAGATAAAACCACCCGTCTGCAACAAACAGATACACGCTGCACACTCTTTTTAAACGCCTATGGTAGTACAAAGCATTACACAATGGAACTGCAGGGGCTTAATGAAAAACTTGAATGACATATACGAAATTTTTCATAAAAACCAATCAACCATCTTATGTCTTCAGGAAACACACAATCGAAACAAGCATACTTTCTGAAGTGCTATTCTGTGTTTAGGAAAGATAGGAACGACTGTTCTCATTCCTCTGGTGGTGTAGCTATAGTTATACAACATTCTATTCCCTGTCAATTTGTCCCTTTGACCACAACCCTCGAAGTGGTTGCTGTACGTGTAATAATTTTACGTGTAATAATAATTGTAATAATTTTAATGCCCACAGCAAACTGTGGTGATCTGAATGCGAAGATGGCCGGGGCCGTTTAATTGAAAGATTCTTACTCTCATGTGGTGCGTGTATAATTAATAAAAAGAAACCAACATAGTACAGCACAACACACAACACCTACTCACACATCGACTTAGCAATAGGTTCATCCATCCTCTTCCCCTTCTTTGAGTGGAATGTGGACTCCAATCCTTATAGAAGTGACTACTTTCCTGTCACTCTGAAGTGTCTAGATACTCTCTCTGACAGTTCTATTTACCATAACAGGTTTAAAGGAACCCGTGCAGACTGGGTGGCTTTTAAGAAAATGTCACAGCTGTCCTACACATTCATAAAACACTTACACATCGATGAAGCTTGTAGAATTGTCACCGCCCACATTATAAAGGCTGCCAAGAGTTCAATCCCTCAAACCTCCGGTACTCCTCAAAATCCAAGAAGGCTCTGGTTTAATGAGGAGTGTCGAAGCGCACGCAAAGTGCAAAACAAGGCCTGAGGAAACCTCCGAAGGTACTCAAAGGCACAGAATCTAATTGCTTTCAAGCGTGCCAAGGCAGTTGGAAGGTGTATTCGCCGTGAAGCCAAAACCAACAGCAGGAGGGCTTTTGTGGGTTCTATTAACTCTTACACTGACACAAGCAAAATGTGGAACCGAATAAGAAAGTTCAAAGGGCACAAAACAACCTTACCCCTTGTTAGCACCACTGTTAACACATTAGAAGATCAGGCAAACACACTAGCCAAACACTTTGAACTTATATCAAGCTCTTCCCATTACAGACAGATTTATCAGGTACAAAACATCTGCTCAACGTAAATCCATTAGGGAAATCAAGAAATCGCCACAAGACTCTTACAACTGTCCATTTTGATTCCACGAGCTTAAGGTTGCCTTGGCGACTTGTAAGACATCAGAACCTGGTGCAGACCAAATCACATACACAATGATTCAACACCTCCACGCAGACACCCTCGAAACACTCCTTTGTTTGTTTAACAAGATATGGAGTGCAGGACGTCTTCCACGGGCTTAGAAAGAGGCAATTGTGGTACCATTGCTTAAACAAGGGAAAGATGCCTCTTCTCCTTCTAGCTATCGGCCAATAGCACTTACCAGTTGTTTAAGTAAACTCTTTGAGAAGATGGTCAATAGAAGGCTCGTGTACTTTTTAGAATACTACGGTATTCTAGATAGCTTCCGGGTATGTTTCCGCTCGGGAAGATCTACAACCGACCAGCTTGTGGCCTTGGAATCGTATGTTAAAGATGCTTTTGTCCACATGCAGCACTGTATGTCTATTTTCTGTGACTTGGAGAAGGCGTACGATACTGCGTGGCGCTATGGCATCCTGCGTGACTTCAAAGCTTATGGTGTATCTGGAAATATGCTCAATACTATAAAAAGCTACCTGTCTGAGCGAACTTTTCGCAGAAGGGTCGGAGCATCACTTTCTAGAATACCCACTCAAGAAAACGGGGTCCCGTAGGGTGGAGTACTGAGTTGTATATTTTTCATTGTCAAAATGAACTCACACCGAAAGGCACTGCCACCCACAATTTTCTACTCAGTCTACGTTGATGATATTCAAATCAGCTATAAGTCTTGTAATCCGTCAATCAGCGAGCGGCAGTTACAACTTAGTGCTAATAAACTTGAAAAGTGGGCCGATGAAAATGGTTTTAAGATAAATCCTGAAAAGTGCACATGTGTACTGTTTTCTCGGCAGCATGGAGTCCAGCCTGACCCTGAAGTCCGTATTAATAATGCAGTGACTCCTGTCAAAAATGAACACAAGTTTCTGGGTATTCTGCTGGACAAAAGGCTTACATTTATCCCCCACATTAAACAACTCAATATGAAGTGCACTAAAACCATGAATATTATTGAAACACTATTCAACCAATCATATGGTGCAGATAAGACATGCTTGCTCCGTTTTTTCAATAGTTTAGTGCGATCGCGCATAGACTGTGGCAGTGTGGTGTATGGTTCTGCTTCGAAAACAGCTTTAAAAATGCTCGACCCAGTGTTGCATTTAGGGCTCCGCCTTGCGTGTGGGGCTTTCCGGACAAGCCCTATAGAAAGCCTGTATGTTGAAACCGATCAGTGGTGCTCAGAGCACCAAGGCATATACGTGGCACTTTTGTACTACGTGAGAGCAACGTCGATGAGGAATCACCCGTTCAATACTATTGTTCAAAACACATCTGAAAGGTTGTTTTTGAGCCGTCCTTCACTCCTTCTGCCTTTTTTCTCTCCGAGTGAGAGCAGAGGCCGAGGATCTTGGTGTCACCCTGACCGACACCTGCAAAACAAACATCACTGAGTTTATTGCACCTTGGAATCTGCTCCCTGTCATCTGTGACGTGTCTTTCAAGGAAACTGACAAAAGACACGCAGCAAAGGAACTCAATATGCAACAGTTTCTACACTTACAATACAAGTATCCATGCTCTGCTTTCTATACGGATGCCTCAAAGTCTTCCACTGCAGTGCCATGTGCGGCACATGGTCCCCACTTTTCCAGCACAAGAACGCTGAATAGGAACACAAGTATATTTACGGCAGAGGCACATGGTATTTCAATAACTGTGGAACACATAACACAAATAAAAAAAATTACACCATCTTCCCGTGGGGAACCCTGATGAGGATGCGAAGCATCGTGGCGGTTCCGTGTGGTTCCATTGTGTTGCCGTTATGTTGAGTGATCTGGTTTTTACTAGCGCCAGAGAGAATTCCGCATCTGGGTCCACACCGGTGGCAAAGGCACGCAAGTGCTGTTGTGTTACGGTGAGTAGGCGGTGGTTCTCGAGGCGCTGAAACTCGTCCATCATGTTCTTGTCGATGTTGTCTCTGTGGTAGAATCGGTAGTCTCCGTCAGCTTTGGTGAGGTAAAGGTTGTTGACATTGGTGCACCAGCTGAGAGCAATGTACACGCCCTCCTCTTCGCAGCTTTGTCTTCTCGTTCTTCTCCCTCTTCAGCGGTTCCCCTACGGGAAGATGACGACGGTGGTTGAACGCGAACCTATCTCGTGATGAATTCTTTGGTTGGCAAATCCCTAGGGGCATCCTGCTACAATCAGCATCAGAGGCGCTGCGGACGGGGCTGGTGGAGCTGAAAGGCGCGTGGCGCTTCCCGCCACAGCTTTCCCACGGGAAATTCAGCATCCCCCTCTAAAGTTTTTAGTTCGTCGTTTCCGTTGACATTCAGCTTCGCGTGCCTTCGTTGTATCAGTAGCTTCTTGACGTAGTTTGAATGAGTCAAGGACATAAGGCGCGTTCGTAGCACTTGCTCCTGTCCCGGATTTGTAGCGTAGTGGAAAGAGCACCCCGTACCTCCCGTTGCGGCCAGAGAGTCGTGGGATCGAAACCGGGCGCCGCTATTTCTTTTTTTTTATAGTGTAGTATCGCGGAGCTGTGGGTGTAAGGAGGAGAGTTGCGCATGCGCAGTGAGCGTGTGGACGGCGCCGCCATCAACGACGCAGGAGAAGGCGAGCCTAAGAAATGCTCCGTATTTAAAACACAACAATCTATTATATTCACAGACCCCTTAAGCGCTGCAACAGCATTACGCCCTGGCAAAAAAAGTAGAAATGCGATGTAAAACTAGTTCATTAAAGAAATCATGTCAGCGTATGCTTTAAAACAGACCATAATAGTGTGCTGGGTGCCTTGACACTACTGAATTCCTGGCAATGAGCTCGCTGACCAGAGCGCCGCCGCAGCAGCACTGCGCTGTGAAATGGATGTTCCTCAGCTGACCTATCTTGACATAAAACCGCTCATTCGTAAGGCACTACGAAAACGCTGGCAGCAACACTGGGACTCACAGACAGAAAAGAAACTCCACACTATAAAACCCCAAATTGGCAGCTACTACAAAGAAAAACATCACAGAACAGAAGTGTACATGAGCAGACTACGTATACGTCATACATATGCCGCTCATTCCAATCTTTTAAATGGAGCCCCACCGCCACGATACAACAGTTGTAGACATCATCTGTCAGTAATGCATGCTCTCATTGAGTGTCCGCACTTCCACAGTGCGAGAAAGAAACATTTCCGGGAACTGTACTCTCACATGATTCCACTTCACCCATCATTGTTTTAGGCGATAGACCCTTCATTCCAAGTAAACGTTTCTTTGCTTACCTTGGAGACATTGGATTTTTAAAAGGCATCTCATACCATATATGTTAGCAAAGCCCCTCAGTGGGGGTAGCTTTGATTGAACATTCACTCTTTTACTCTAACGTCATAACCATCGGGCTCACTCCAGATTTTGTTTTTTTTAAATAGGAGGCTCTATACACCCCGCAGTAGTCTATCACATTTCTATTTTACTTAGAATTTTACACCAGAAACGACAGAACCATTGTGTTGGCGCTCTTTGGCCTTCGTTGCCCTTGCGCCAGGAAAAAGAAACATCATCATCACCGGAGCCTTTCAGACTTTCTGAGTGAAATCTTCCTGTTTACGTACATTTAGACACACTCGCCCCCACCGTTTTATGCTGCAGAGCAAACTTTCTCGATAAAAAAAAACATAGTTTGTCCACAACGACCTTGAGATATTAATAGCATTCTGAACGTTATTACAGCGCGGATTCGCCACAACGGTGATGAATTTACGGGAAAAAGCACTCCTTTTACGACTCCTAATCAATTATTATTTGTGTTTGTTCAAAACCTCCGGTTTTGAGCAATGTTAACTTCGTTCTTGCAACGCCGCCTGTACAAACATTGCCTAACGCGTCGCCCGCTTCCGAATGGGAGCGTTAGGCACTCATCCGGTATGTAACGCGCGCCGGCGGATGTCCCGCCTTACGTCACTGCTCGCGAGTCGCGAACTCTGGACCCACTTCTACAGCGTGTGTCTTTCAGTTTGGCTCGAAGGCGTCGGAGCGCCGCTTGGGGAACTCTAGCCAAACTGTCAACTATTTTGCATAGTTTCCGAGAAGCGGCGCTGGCTGGCGGACATAAAAGCACAAGGAAGGCTACGGAGCGGGAAAGGGTAGGAGAGAGCAATGGATAGTGGCTGTTTGGCCATTTTTCGCTTACGCGTTAGGCAAGGATTATACAGGGGGCGTTGGATCTTGGTATGGGCTACATACGTGCGCAAAAACAAGCATTGCGCCTGCTGCAAGAGGTCTTATTTTGTCATTCCAGTCTTTTTTTCATTTCTTTTGTGTGTTTCTTATACGAAGAAGTGCATGGTCATACCTATTAAAAAATTTATATAGTTCGATTAAAGAAAGAAACCACGCACACTGCGAAATCCGAACGCACACCGCTGCTGCAGTCCTCGTGAGATCGACCAACGCCAAAGAGGACATAATGTTGGGGCATCGCCTCCTGTATAGGAGGCGATGATTGGGGGAACCGCTATAATTGCCAATGCACCCCCCCCCGGTTATTACGTAACGCAGAAACACTGATGCTGTTTTTGACTGACGTCGCGTAATATGAAACTAAACATTGCGTCATATTGTCACGGGGCCAAAGACGACGCAGTTGTCTTCAAGGAAAATGAGTTTATTGGAGCGAACTTGTGCTCCCCTAACAACTCAAAAGAATACTGAGGCGGCGAAGCAGCGGTCAACAAATTGACTAGCGCAGGAGAGGATCGTCGAAAGGAATGCCGCGACGTCTGCTCTGCAGGCTTTTGTCTTTCGGCGCGAGTGTTTCTGGAACCGTCGATTTACATCCAGAACGTTGTAGATCAGAGAAGATTATTCTGGGCTAGTGACGTTAAGATGAAACAGTCTGCTTATGTGAATGAGATAGCCCTTGTGGCATAAAAAATAAAGAATCGCTTGGGACACAGATAACAGAGCCGGTCGTGGCCGGGAAATAAAAACAAACAATAAATAAACAAACCTATACGTGGTTCGCGGCATTACCCAACAACCTCTAAGAGGGCATCGACCCGATGATGAAACAAAAGACAAATGCAAACAAACAACAACAAAGTCCGTCACCTTGCAGAGTAAGGTTTCAAGCGAACCACGTGGACGAATTCGGGCCGCGTGCGTCGTGGTGATATTCCGGAGTAACTATCGGGGATCACCTCGTAGGTAGTTGGCCGACGGGTTGTAGAGTCTGGTAGGGTCCGAAATACCGTCGCAGGATCTTCTCACTGAGTACGCGCCGTCGGATAGGAGTCCAAGCTCAAACACGATACCCTGGGTGGTACTTGGCGTCTCGGCGTCGGAGGTTGTAGCGCCCGGCATCCACCAGCTGCTGGTCCGTTGTACGAATTCGAGCGAGCTCGCGGGCCTCCTCCGCACGCTGAAGTTATCCTTGGACGTCGGGGTTGAGATCGTCGTTTTCTACATGCTGAAGCATGGCGTCAAGCATCGTAGTCGCCCCTCTCCTATAGACAAGCTCGAATGGCGCCACCTGCGTAGTTTCCTGGATAGGCGTGTTGTACGCAAACGTGACATACGGGAGCACTTTGTCCCATGTCTTACGTTCAACGTCGATGTACATTGACAGCATATCTGCGGTTGTCTTGTTCAGACGTTCTGTTAGTCCGTTCGTTTGGGGGTGGTACGCCGTCGCTCTTCGGTGATCCGTGTTGATTTAGCGTAATCCTCCCTGCATCAGCTCCGCAGTAAAGGCCGTTCCGCGGTCCGTGATTAGGACTTCCGGGCTCCATGTCGCAGCACAACTTGACTTATAGAGAACTTTGCCACTTCTTGTGCAGTCCCCTTGGGAAGATCGGCGGTCCCTGCGTAGCGCGTCATGTAGTCTGTCGCTACAACAATCCACTTGTCCTTGGATTGGGATGTAGGGAACGGGCCCAGAAGGTCCATCCAATCTGTTGCAAGGGCCTCAATGGGACGGCGATCGGCTGCAGAAGTCCGGCGGCTCTCGTCGGTGGCGTCTTTCGTAGCTGGCAGTGACGGCAGCTCCGGACGTAGTGGGTGACGTCGGATGTAAGAGGGGGCAGTAGTATTCGCTTTGATTTTTCAAATGGTGCGAGCTGTTCCGAAATTTCCAGAAGTCGGGTCGTCGTGGCACGCTTCCAATATTTCGTCGCGAAGGTCTGCTGGGATGACGAGAAGATAATTTGTTTTGGTTCCGGGGCTGAAATTCTTCTTCACGAGAACGGAGTTTTTCAGGCTGAATGCTGGTAGGTTGCGTTTGAAGGTCCTAGGCACGGCGACATTGCGTCCTTCGAGGCACGCTGCTGGTGGGCTAGGTCGCTCTCGGTCACGACTCCGAAGAACGCGCTGTCCTCATCGAAGTCTTGTGGTGGTGGGCCGACGGGGGCGCGGAACAGACCGTCGGCGTCGGAGTGCTTCCCCCCGGATTTACAGACTACTGAAACGTAGAATTCTTGCAGGTGCAAGCTCCACCTACCGAGACGGCCAGAGGGGTCCTTCAAATTTGCGAACCAACACAGCGCATGGTGGTCTGTCACCACCTTGAACGGTCTTCCATACACGTATGGGCGAAATTTCGGAATGGCCCATATATTCGCGAGGCACTCTTTCTCAGTGGATGAGTAGTTTCTTTCTTCTTTGGACAGACCACGGCTTGCATAGGCGATTACGTTTTCGCACCCGCTGGGAGGAAGACGACGAAGAAGAGGAGCGTTGACGTGTCCCGCATGGGCTTTGCCTATTTTAAGCCTCAGGTGCAATATACGCCATGTCCTGAAGACAAACCTCTCACTAACGCCTTCGCGAAGTTCTTAGGACTACGCCAATACCAAACTTTGGCCCGTAAGTGCATTGTTTTTTTATTTTACGGGCAGCCTTCGCTCGGAGGTGGCGGCGTTGGTCTAGGCCTGTTGCCTAGACCTACAGCTTCGAACACGTCACAATGACAACCCCTCCTGCGACCTTGGAGCAACCCTCAAGCTACGCGCAAGAGCAACGAAGTGACGAAGAAGCAATGGAAGACAACCACGAACAAGATACCACCACGACGAACAGTAAGGAGGAATGGATTGAAATCGTCAGCCGAGCCCAGCGACGCAAACAAAAGGCAAGCAGCGCTACGTTAAGAGTAACCCCTAATCATTCATCGGCCGGACCTAGCACAACGACCTCTAAGCCTAAGCCACCCCCATTTCCGAAAGACGACTACAAGCTCGTGATTAGACCCAAAGAAGGTTTATCTCTAACCAAATTGAACCCGGCCAAGCTCGCCGGAGCCATTTTACATGAATCAAGACTTACCTGGCGAGAGGCAGACATTCGTATTAGAGTGGAAGAGACTCAAAACATCACCTTGAGCCCACCTCACCAGAAGGCAGCGAGGGCCCTCAATCAAATCCGGGAGATAACAATTGACGGGAAAACACATCCGGTCAACATCTATGGACTGGCCCCCGCCGACTCGGTCAAAGGAGTGATTCACGACGTACCACTTCACTACAACATGCAGCAAGTCCTCGATGACCTCTACTCCCCGGGGCATGAGCTCCTGACGTGTCGCCGCCTCGGCAATACCGGGACTGTGGTGATCACCTTCCAAGGACACAAGGTACCTTTTTATGTGTACTACATGGGAGCTGAAGTTAAATGCTACTTGTACAGGAAGACTGTGCCAGTGTGTAGTGTGTGCCACGTGTTGGGACATCGTGCCGACGTGTGCCCAAACCCCACCGTTCGGTCTTGTGACCTCTGTGGGGCACGGGATCCGACACCAGAGCACGTCTGCAAGCCGCAGTGTGCCCTATGCAACGGAGACCACCTGACTGCGTCCAAAGGGTGCCCCAAGAGGTTTTGCGAGCCTTTCGTCTTGCGCCAGAAGGCACTGGCGAGGGATTGTGAAATCCGGTGCGTGTCCGCGCAATCCAGGCCCTCACGGAGCAGGTCTTGCGGACGCAGCTCATCCCGTCACGCATCCCGTGGACCATCCCGCTCCAGATCCAGATCCAAGAAGCGGAGCACATCCCACGCAGGACAGGTGAGCTGGGCAAGCATTGCTTCTCCCGCTGCTCATACCCCCGCACTTACCCAACACCAGTGTGCCGAGTGCAGAAAGGTCAAGGCAGAGAATGAAAGACTAGAGGCCGAATGCGCGAAAGTTCAGGCAGAGCTAAGGAGTCTTAGGGAAGAGTTCGCTGCCCTCAATGAAGCAATAACTACGAAGACCAACGAGAAACGCAGGAAGTTGGTGGTAAAGAAAGATCTCCCAGTTGAGCCAGAACAGCCTAGAGTTGAGCCACGAGAAGAAAACACACAAATAGTTGAAATAGTCACCAAGACAATCGAGGCGCAACTGAAACAGTCTACAGCGAGTATCACAGATCAGCTTGGCACACTAACAGCACGGGTCGATTCAATGTACAAGGAATCAGGTGCCTTGCACAAAAGAATCGAGGTGCTTGAAAAGTCTCCGAGCAGGCGTCGAGAGAAGCCTTACGACAGACCAAACACGCAAGATCCCCAGGAAGGCTTCTCAGGTAGTAGCAATGGCCCGTAACCACAAGTCGAAGCAAAGAACAACAATATGGCAGTGGAACTGCAGGAGTATTAAACCTAAAGTCGGATACCTGCAGCAGTATATAGGAACCGTCAGTATTCTACCAGACGTAATTGCGCTCCAAGAAACCAATGCACCGGTCAAACTACCGGGCTACATGACTCACGGAGATTCCCAAATCAATTATTCAGCTACACTCATCAAAAAGTAAATCACAGCCATACAGCATTCGTTAACCCAGCATGAAAAAATCGGAGTGCTGTCCGAACTGATCTCCAGAAAAACAGGAAGAGCCCAGAGCCTGTTCGTTCTCAACGTGTACTGTCGCCCCAAGAGGAAGCAGGCGGAGATAAAGCAAATAATCCAACAGGCGGTGCGAGTAGCAGCTGATAACCCGCTCATCATTGTAGGCGACTTCAACGCCGCTCACCCACTGTGGGGATACGGTTACACCAATAAAAGAGGCACAGAACTCAGCCTTGCCATGGAAGAAGACCTCACGCTGGTCACTGACCACTTGGTCCCCACACGAATGGGTAACAGCGTCACCAGGGATACTTGCCCTGACCTCACGTTAGTGAAGAATATTAGTGAGGTCAGCTGGACCAACACAGGTGAAAACCTATGCTCTGACCATGATATCATATCCACAGTCATCCTAGGTCCCGAGTACCGAGCCCACCTAGGTGAGGCCAAAATCACTGATTGGCACAAATTTCGTGAACGCTGGGAAGCCCAAGAATTATCTAGCGAGATTACAAGGATACAGGAATGGGCCAGAGGAGTACGGGAGGACATGAGATCCACGACCCAGAAAGTAAAGACCACCACGCAAGTGCCTAGCGTCGATCCCAAGCTGCTTCACTTATGGGAGGCAAGAAGAGGACTGATCCGCAGGTGGAAAAGACAACGCCACAACAGAAAGTTGAAAAAGCGCATAGCCGGACTCACCGCGGAAGCGACGAAATACGCAGCACAGCTCAGTCGAGATAATTGGCTCTCCCTTTGCGATGGTCTAAAGGGGACTCTTAGTAGCTCAAAGACGTGGAGGCTGCTGAGATATTTGATAGACCCGGCCAACAGCAAAGGCCAATCTCGCCGCACAATGACGACGGTTCTGCACTCATTTCCCGGGACGCAGTCAGAGCTACTAAAGAAATTGCAGGACAAATACTTGCCACCATCCCCTGTTACGCCTATCTCAGACTAAACGCGAAGGCCAAATCCTGATTTGGACAGGGACATACAGCTATGCGAGGTGGAAGCTGCAATGGCAAAGCTTAGACGCAACACCACTCCGGGACGAGATGAGATTACCAATAAAGCGCTAGCAAACCTCGAGCCTTCCTCGGTGACTGCTCTCACCGCATACATGAACACCTGCTGGAAGAGCGGAACCCTCCCACCGGAATGGAATACCGCAGAAGTGCGATTCATTCCCAAACCTGGCAAGGAACCACACATTGAAAACCTCCGTCCCATCTCTTTGACTTCTTGCGTGGGGAAGCTCATGGAACACTGTGTCCTCACGAGGTTGCAGAAATACCTAGAAAGCACCGGAAAACTGCCATCAACCATGTTTGGCTTTAGGCCGCATCTTTCAACTCATGATATCCTCTTACAACTGAAAGAAGATATCATGATGCAAGCCAACAGCCACACGCCAAAACCCATACTGGCCCTCGACCTAAAGGGGGCATTTGATAATGTCACCCACCAGGCTATCTTAGTAAACCTCAATGGTCTAGACTGTGGGAACCGGACTTACAACTATGTCCGAGACTTTCTGTCAGGACGGAAAGCAGTTATCAAGATCGGAGACATTGCGTCGGACCCCATCGACCTCGGTGGGAGGGGTACGCCACAAAGAGCGGTTCTGTCACCCCTACTGTTCAATATCGCCCTTATTGGCCTCCCCGCTAAACTAGGGGTCATACCAGATCTGCACCATGGCTTGTACGCTGACGATATAACGGTGTGGACTGGAAAGGGCTCGGTGGGGGAAATGCAGGACCGCTTACAACTTGCCGTCGACGTAGTCAATGAATACGCGAAGAGCTGTGGCCTCTCTTGCTCACCGCAAAAATCAGAGCTCCTCATGGTGCACAGGGGAAGGCGGCAAGCCCCAAGCATCAAGATCATCTTGGATGGCCATACCATCAGGCCTTCCCGTCAGATCAAGATCTTGGGAATGTTCTTCCAGGCGTACAGCAGGAACACAGTTCTTATCAGCCGGCTCAAGCGCACTACCGAACAAGTGACACATATGCTCCGAAGAATAACGACAAAGTCTACGGGCATGAACGAGGCGGACACACTTCGGCTCGTTGAGGCCTTTGTGATTTCCCGACTGGCTTACACCCTTCCATATGCCATACTCAATAAGACTGAAAGAGCTAAATTGGACGCATTAATCAGAAAGGCATATAAGCAGGCTCTGGGCCTCCCGGTAAGCACCTCGAATGAAAAACTTTTAAAACTGGCCATTCACAACACAGTGGCTGAAATCATCGAGGCTCATTTATCAAACCAGCGACAAAGATTGGGGTCAAGTATTACTGGGAGAAGCCTCCTAGGCAGACTAGGAATGACGTCCCCTGAAGAGGTACAGTATCGGGATATGCCAATCGAACTGCGAGAGAGGATTGCAGTAGCGCCAATACCGCGCAACATGCATCCAGTACATCATGCAGGCAGAAGAGAGGCAAGAGCTCGTGCAATCGGAAGGGTCAATGACAACAGGGCCAGCACGGTCTATACTGATGTGGCTGACTACGCCAGAAGGGGATCGATGACTGCTGTTGTGACAACCAATATTACCAGCATTACCCTACCCTGCACGACCACTGACCAAGCAGAAGAGGCTGCCATTGCCCTGGCCATCTCTCAGACCACCGCAGATGTCACAGACTCCCAACAGGCATGCCGAAATTACCTGCATGGAAGAATATCCAAATGTGCCTTAAATATTCTTCTTCAACGTCCGCTTCACCGACGAGTCAAAATACTCTGGACTCCAGCCCATTCGATCCTCCAGGGCAACAACACCGCCCATAATACTGCCCGAGAGCTATCCCGCCGGGCACCACGAGGGATAGAGGCTGCGAGCCCATTGCTCACCTACCACGAGATCAGCCAGCATTACAGGCTCGAGCGCAGGATTTACCCCCCGGCCCACGAATCCTTAACGAAAGCCCAGGAAAGAATACTTAGGCTGCTTCAAACGAATACGTTTCCCCACTTGACGAAATTGCGCCTAATGTACCCGACCCAGTACTCCGCTCTGTGTCAGTTTTGTGGCGAACCTGGCACGCTCTACCATATTGCCGCGAACCATACATTGGGTTTGCTTATTTGTGTTTTGCTTTTACCGCCCGGCTGCGCCGGTCTGCGTTATCTCTGCGCCAAGGGAAGCGCGTGTTCCATTCTTTCTTTCTGTGCCGCATGCGTTATCTGTTGTGATGGGGAGAGCGTTCCGATCTAACGTGAACGGCTAAGAATGATCTTCCTGGATCTACTATGTTCTCGATGTGAATCGACGTTTCGAGAACCACGCGCGCCGAAAGATAAAAGGCCTGCAGTGCGGACGCCGGGGCATTCGATTCGACGACACTCGCCTGTGCATGCAAGTCACTTTGTTGACCGCTGCTTCGCCGCCTCTGTATTCTTTTGAGTTGTTAGGGGAGCACAAGTTGCTCCAATAAACGTGTTTCTCATTCAACACAACTGCATCGTCCTTGTCTTCGTGACATCTGGTGGAGGTGCTGGGTACGCACCCTTCATGCCCACTACAACCTCGAAAAGCCGCCAAGCCAGTCCAACAAGAGCCAGCCCCCGCCTGCAAGATTTACCGCCCGAGTTCGGTTTGATGCCAGAAGGCCCCAAGAAAAGGAACGCTGCAACCAACACCATGGTGCAAGAAACAACGTCGCCAATCGTCCTGCAGCAGCCCCGGGAACCGCCATCGTTCCGAGGAGCCCCCGCAGAAGACCCAGAAGAATGGTTGGAGAAACTGGAGCGCGTCCGGAAATTCAACAGGTGGGACGACGCAGAAACGTTCCGGCACGTTTTCTTTTACTTGGAAGATTCGGCTCGCACTTGGTTCGAGAACCACGAGAGCTCCTTGACAAACTGGGCTCAGTTCAAAAGCGAGTTTACTAAGACCTTCACTACCGTCGTGCGGAAAGAAAGAGCCGCCCTTTTGTTGGAAACACGCACGCAACACCCCAACGAAGGTGTCGTGATCTTCGTTGAGGAGATGAAGCAGCTATTTCGCCGCGCAGACCCCGAAATGACGGAAGAAAAGAAGTTGCGCTTCTTAATGCGCGGAGTGAAGGAGGAACTGTTTGCTGGACTTGTCCGAAATCCGCCCAAAACCGTCGCCGAATTCGTGACCGAAGCTAGCACCATTGAGAAAGCCCTCGAAATGCGTGCTAAGCAGTATGACCGCAACTTTGTTGGCGCGGCCAATGCGAACGACTTTGGCAGCACGCGGATCCCGGCCGACAGCCTACGCGAGACTATCCGCGCAATAGTGAGAGAGGAGCTGCGGAAACTTCTCCCAACGCCGCCGCAGCCCCAAGTCGCTTCCCTCACCGACGTGATTAGAGAAGAAGTGCAACAAGCGTTGGGAACTTCTACGCCATCCGAGGTACCCCGAGAGCCACAAGCTATGACATACTCCGCGGCTGTTCGTCGACCCCGCCCTGCTCCAACACGCCGTCAAGAGGCCCCGCCGTACCGCCGCCCACTGTCACACGCCCGACCCCCGGTAGCCCGAAACCAGACGCCGAGGAAGACGGACGTATGGCGAACTCCCGATAACCGTCCTCTGTGCTACCACTGCGGAGAGGCCGACCACATTTACCGTCGCTGCCCATACAAGAGACTCGGACTGCGTGGTTTCTCCGTCGACGCACCTCGCCCTCTCCCTGGCCAACGACCACGTGAGATCGACGAGTATCTATCTGAAACCAGCCGTGGCCCAGCGCGTTTCAACCGTTCGCCGTCGCCCTACCCCTACCAATCGCCGAACCGCCGTAGCAACGCTGACTTCGCCCGTGGAAGGTCCCCCAGCCCACGCGGGGGAAACTAAAGGCGGCAACTTCTGGAGGTGAAGTTGCTCTACGGCGAAAAACTAGAAACCCTCCAACGACGCAAGGACGCGCTGAAGACAGTGATTCACGACATGCCCTCATCCCGACGACCCGACCTAACCCTGACGAGACTCCCGAACACGACGACAGCTACACGGCGCGACGCGTACCCGACCTGACCGAGACGTCCGTTGAGAAGACGACGACAACGACGATGCACAATGCCCGACCATCAACACGTACAAGCAGAGATACGACGCCCCGACGAACCCGGAACTCGAGGACGACTGCATCTGACGTCAAGGTGTCCATCGACGGCTTTGACGTAGTCGCCCTCGTAGACACGGGAGCTGACTATTCGGTAATGAGCGGACCATTTGCGTCTAAACTGAAGAAAGTTATGACCAGATGGGACGGTCCGCACATACGCGCAGCAGGAGGCCACCTCGTGACGCCAAGTGGAACGTGCACATCGCGCGTCACCATAGACGGCACAACGTACCCTGCGGCGTTCGTCGTTCTGCCTAACTGCTCCCGCGACGTGATTCTCGGAATGGACTTTTTGACGGACAACGGCGCAATAATTGATCTGCAGACCAAGTCGATAACATTTTCCTCCAATCACTCCACGACGCCGCAGCCGAACCCCGATCACCGTGCTGCTGTCAGGATCGCCGACGATCACATCACCCTGCCACCCCGCGCAAGCTTGATGATCGCCGTGTACTGTGAGGATGCTGCTTCTGACATCGACGATATCGTAGAGAGTGATCGAAGGTTGCTTCTCGACCGCGGTGTCTCCGTCGCAAGAGGCATTGCGCACTTTAAGCAACGCCAATCTCACGTTTTGGTCACTAATTTCACCGAAGAGTACCAGCATTTAAACAAGGGAGCTGCAATTGCGTTCCTCGAAGAAACGCAAGAAGCAAGTGATGTGATCGCAGTCGCCGACTTTGAACGCACACCCGTAGAAACATTCAAGCTCCCGCAGCCATTCGACGTGAATCCGGCGCTACCGCAAGAACAACGGAAAAAATTATTGGCTTTGCTGCGTCGCTATAGCGAATGTTTTTCGTCGAGCGCAAAACTACGTCAGACCCCTCTAGCGAAGCACCGAATAATAACCGAAGATGGAGCCGGACCTACCCGACAGTCACCGTACCGCGTCTCTTCACACGAACGGGAAGCCATCCGGAGTCAAGTCGACGACATGCTGAGCGATGACATTATACAGCCATCGAAAAGCCCCTGGGCTGCGCCCGTCGTACTCGTAAAGAAAAAAGACGGCACATTAAGGTTTTGCGTTGACTACCGGCGACTGAACAAAATCACGAAAAAGGACGTGTACCCCCTCCCCCGAATCGACGACGCCCTCGACCACCTCTGCCACGCGAAGTACTTCTCATCGATGGACCTGAAGACCGGCTACTGGCAAATAGAAGTGGACGAGAGAGATCGAGAGAAGACTGCATTTATAACCCCAGACGGCCTATACGAGTTCAAGGTGATGCCGTTTGGGCTGTGCACAGCACCAGCGACGTTTCAAAGAGTCATGGACACTGTGCTAGCTGGCCTTAAGTGGCACACCTGCCTCGTATACCTCGACGACGTAGTGGTATTCGCCCGGACTTTCGACGAACACCTTGCAAGGTTGGAGTCTGTACTCGAGGCCATTCGTACGTCGGGGTTGACGCTGAAGCCTGAAAAGTGCCGTTTCGCATACGAGGAACTCAAGTTCTTGGGCCACGTCGTCAACGCCGCGGGAGTCCTACCTGACCCGGCAAAAACTTCAGCTATCGCGAACTTCCCTAGGCCGAAAGACAAGAAGGGCGTGCGAAGATTTCTCGGGCTGTGCGCATACTACCGGCGCTTCGTCGCAAACTTCGCACGCACTGCAGAGCCACTCACGCGCTTGACGAAAGACAGCACCCCTTTCAGCTGGGAAAACGACCAAGAAAAAGCATTCTCCGAGCTGCAAAAACGCCTGCAAAGCCCGCCCGTGCTCGCTCATTTCGACGAAAATGCCGAAACGGAAATGCACACGGACGCCAGTGATATAGGCTTGGGTGTCGTCCTTGTCCAAAAGCAAAGCGGCTGCGAAAGGGTAATCGCCTATGCCAGCCGTGGTCTGTCGAAGGAGGAGAAAAACTATTCTGCCTCTGAGAAAGAGTGCCTGGCTATTATATGGGCGATTTCAAAATTTCGCCCATACGTGTATGGAAGGCCATTCAAGGTTGTAACAGACCACCATGCGCTGTGTTGGCTCGCCAATTTGAAGGACCCCTCTGGCCGTCTTGGGCGGTGGAGCTTGCGCCTGCAGGAGTTCGACGTTACAGTCGTTTATAAATCCGGCAGGAAACACTCCGACGCCGACTGCCTGTCCCGCGCCCCCGTCGACCCACCACCAGAAGACTCTGATGAAGACAGCGCGTTCTTCGGGATCGTGACGGAGAGCGACCTAGCCACCCAGCAGCGTGCCGACCCCGACTTACGCGTCATAATCGAGTACCTCGAGGGATGCAACGTTGCCGTTCCTAGGACCTTCAAACGCAGCTTACCAGCATTCAGCCTGAGAAACTCCGTCCTCGTGAAGAAGAATTTCTGCCCCGGAACAAGAGCGAATTACCTTCTCGTCATCCCCGCGGACCTTCGTGACGAAATTTTGGAAGCGTGCTACGACGACCCGTCTTCCGGACATCTCGGCACAGCCCGCACTATTGGAAAAATCAAGGCGAGGTACTACTGGCCCGGCCTTACCTCTGACGTCACCCACTACGTCCGGAGCTGCCGTGACTGCCAGCGACGAAAAACGCCGCAGACAAGACCCGCCGGACTTCTGCAACCGATCGCCGTCCCATCGAGACCATTTCAACAGATTGGAATGGACCTTTTAGTCCCGTTCCCTACGTCACGATCACAGAACAAGTGGATTGTCGTAGCGACAGACTACATAACGCGCTACGCAGAGACCGCCGCTCTTCCGAGGGGGACTGCACAAGAAGTGGCAAAGTTCTTTATAAGCCAAGTTGTGCTGCGACATGGAGCCCCGGAAGTCCTAATCACAGACCGCGGAACGGCATTTACTGCGGAGCTGATGCAAGGAGTATTGCGCTACAGCAACACGGATCACCGAAGAACGACGGCGTACCACCCCCAAACGAACGGACTAACAGAACGTCTGAACAAGACAATCGCAGATATGCTGTCAATGTACGTTGACGTTGAACATAAGACTTGGGACGAAGTGCTCCCGTATGTCACGTTTGCGTACAACACGGCTATCCAGGAGACGACGCAGCTGACGCCGTTCGAGCTTGTCTACGGCAGAAGGCCGACTACGATGCTCGACGCCATGCTTCCGCACGTAGAAGACGACGACTTCAACGCCGACGTCCACGGATATCTTCAACGTGCGGAGGAGGCCCGCCAGCTCGCTCGAGTTCGTATAACGGACCAGCAGCTGGTGGATGCGGGCCTCTACAACCTCCGACGCCGAGACGCCGAGTACCAACCAGGGGATCGTGTGTGGGTTTGGACTCCCATTCGACGACGCGGACGCAGTGAGAAGCTCCTGCGACGCTATTTCGGACCCTACCAGATTCTACGATGTGTTGGCCAACTTACCTACGAAGTGATCCCTGATGGTGACTCCGGCACATCACGACAACGCAGGCGGCCTGAAGTCGTCCACGTGGTTCGCCTAAAACCTTTCTACGGACGATGACGAACTTTTATTTTCATTTGTTCGGACTGTCGCTTATATTAGCATCGGGTCGATGCACTCTTAGAGGGGGGGTAATGCCGCGAACCATACATTGGGTTTGCTTATTTGTGTTTTGCTTTTACCGCCCGGCTGCGCCGGTCTGCGTTATCTCTGCGCCAAGGGAAGCGCGTGTTCCATTCTTTCTTTCTGTGCCGCATGCGTTATCTGTTGTGATGGGGAGAGCGTTCCGATCTAACGTGAACGGCCCAGAATGATCTTCCTGGATCTACTATGTTCTCGATGCGAATCGACGTTTCGAGAACCACGCGCGCCGAAAGATAAAAGGCCTGCAGTGCGGACAGCGGGGCATTCGATTCGACGACACTCGCCTGTGCAAGTCATTTTGTTGACCGCTGCTTCGCCGCCTCTGTATTCCTTTGAGTTGTTAGGGGAGCACAAGTTCGCTCCAATAAACGTGTTTCTCATTCAACACAACTGCATCGTCCTTGTCTTCATGACAATATGGTGTGGGGTTGTCAGAAAACCCCAAGTTGGACAGAATTCCTCGTCCGTCTTATGAGCAGTGGGAGAGCGTGTTGTCCAGTTCCAGTCCGTAAGACCGGCTTCGGTTGGTTGAAAGGGCTGCCGCAGCTGGCACCACGAATGGGGTCCTGAAATGAGGACACCACTCCACATTTTTTTCTTTTTTTTTGCTAATAAAGAAGTTTATTCTCTCTCTCTCTTCGCACCCGCTTTGCTTTTGTACGAGGACGGCACCCAAGCTATATCACTGGCGTCCGTGTGCATTTCCGTTTCGGCGTTTTCGTCGAAATGCGCGACCACGGGCGGGCTTTGCCGGCATTGTTGCAGCTACCAGAATGCTTTTTCTTAGGATTTTTCCCAGCTGAAAGGGGTGCTATCTTTCGTCAAGCGCGTGAGTGGCTCTGCAATGAGAGCGAAGTTTGCGACGAAGCGACGGTAGTATGCGCACAGTCCCAGAAATTTCCACACGCCCTTCTTATCTTTCGGTCTCGGTAAGTTCGCTATGGCTGAAGTTTTTGCGGGGTCAGGCCGGACTCCCGCAGCATTGACGACATGGCCCAAGCACTTGAGTGCCTCGTATGCAAAGCGACACAATTCGGGCTTCAGTGTTAACCCCGACGTAGGGATGGCTTCGAGTACAGACTGCAACCTTGCAAGGTAATCGTCGAAAGTCCGGGAGAATACCACAACGTCGTCGAGGTATACGAGGCAGGTGTGCTACTTCAGGCCAGCTAGCACAGCGTCCATGACTCTCTGAAACGTTGCTGGCGCCGTCCATAGCCCAAACGGCATCACCTTGAACTCGTATACGCTGTCCGGTGTTATGAATGCAGACTTCTCTCGATCTCTCTCGTCCACTTCAATTTGCCAGTAGCCTGTCTTCAGATCCTTCGATGAGAAGTACTTCGCGTGGCAGAGGTGGTTAAGGGAGTCATTGATTCGTGGCAGGGGTTACACGTCCTTTTTGGTGATCTTGTTCAATCGCCGGTAGTCAACGCAGAACCTCAGTGTTCCGTCTTTTTTCTTCACGAGTACGACCGGAGCAGCCCAGGGGGTTTTCGATGGCTGTATAATGTCGTTGCTGAGCATGTCTTCGACTTGTGTCCGGATGGCTTCTCGCTCGTGCGAAGACAGGCGGCACGGTGACTGTCGTGTAGGTCAGGCTCCGTCTTCGGTTATAATTCGGTGCTTCGCTAGGGATGTCTGACGTACTTTTGAGTTCGACGAAAAACACTCGCTGTAGCGACGCAGTAAATCCAATAATTTGTCCCGATTTTCTTGCGCCAGCGCCGGGTTCATGTCGAAAGGATGCGGCCGCTTGAAAGCAACTGCGCGTGCGCATTCAAAGTCGGCAACTGCGATCACGTCCCTTGCATCTTCTGTTTCTTCGACGAACGCAATTTCAGCGCCCTTGTTTAGATGCTGCTACTCCTCGGTGAAATTAGTGACCAAAACTTGGGATTGGCGTTGCTTTTAAAGCTCGCGATGCCTCTTGCGACAGAGACACCGCGGCGGAGAAGCAACCCTTTGTCACTGTCTTAATACCATCCACGTCAGGAGCAGCCTCTTCACAGTAGACGGCGACCATCAAGCTTGCGCGAGGGGGCAGGGTGACATGATCGTCGGCGATCCTTACAGCAGCACGGTGTTCGGGGTTCGGCTGCGGCGTCGTGGAGTGATCGGAGGCAAAAGTTATGCCCTTGGTCTGTAGGTCAATTATTGCGCCGTTGTCCGTCAAAAAGTCCATTCCGAGAATTACGTGTAGGGAACAGTTAGGCAAAATCACGAATGCAGCAGGGTACGTGATGCCGTCTATGGTGAAGCGTGATGTGCACGTTCCACTTGGCGTTACGAGATGGCCTCCTGATGTGCGTATATGCGGACCGTCCCATCTTGCCGCAACTTTCTTAAGCTTAGACGCGAATGATCCGCTCATCACCGAGTAGTCGGCTCCCGTGTGGATTAGGGCGACTACGTCACAGCCGTCGATGGACAAATGGACGTCGGACGCTGCCTTCCTCGAGTTCCGCGTGCGTCGGGGCGTCGCATCTCGACTCGTGCGTGTTGACGGTCGGGCACTTGGCGTCGTCGTTGTAGGTTCGGTCATGTCGGGTCCGCGTCGCGCCGTGTGGTTGTCGTCGTGTTCACGAGTCACGTCCGGGTTAGATCAAGTCGTCGGGCTGAGGGCATGTCGGGAATCATCGTCTTCCGCGAGTCGTTGCGTCGTTGGAGTGTTTTAAATGCAGAGCATTTTAGTAACTCACGATGTCACCCGCGTTGGCGTCCGTAGTCCGCGTCCGCATCGCTCCCCCTACACTATATAAATACTTGCCGGCGCCAGGTTTCGATCCTACGACTCTACGGGCGGAACGCAAGGTGCACGGTACTCTACCAACTGCGCCACAAAGCCGACACAGAACGGAAGGTTACGAACGTGCCTTATATCCTTGACTCATTCAACCGTCGGCCAGAGGTGCGCCCTCTCCCCCGCGTCCTCCTCGCCTTCTCTCCGCTCGCAATGCCCTCTCTCGCCGCGTTCGGTTCGGGCGCACAACAGGTGGGGACGTGCGCAACACCCTCTCTCGCCGCGTTAGGTTCGCGCGCAAGAACAGGTGGGGCGCTCGCATCGCGCTCTCTCGCCGCGGTCGGTTCGCGCTTAAACCACATATGTCGTTCGCGCGCGCTGCGGTCGCTAACATCTGTGGCGTGATCGTGACGTCAGCATCACGCGTTCGCGTGGTGGCGATTTCGGCGCTATAACACTCTCTCGCGAGGGGCATTGGATTGGATTCGATTGGATTGGCTTGAATTGGCTTGGATTGGATTGGATTAAAGTGAATTGTGTTGGATTGTGTTGCGTCATAGCCGCGCCACGTTGCGTCATAGCCGCTCCACGTTGCGTCATAGCCGCGGCAGGGGGTTCACGGCACGTTTCACCATCGACTTCATCGACAATGTCTACGCTGGAAGACAACAATTACAACAACAACAACCAATACGTAATCCATACGACTTGCAGGCGCGCCCCCCCCGCAGAAATGCTCTGCATTTGATCGTGCCCCTCGCGAGGGGGATGTTTCTTTTTTTATTTTTCCGCTGTCGTGCAACTTTACCTCCAGAAGTTGCTGCTTTTAGTTTCCTCCGTGTGGGCTGGGGGACCTTCCACGTGCAAAATCAGCATTGCTACCGCGGTTGGGCGACTGGCATGGGTAGGGCGACGGTGATCGGTTGAAACGGGCTGGTTCACGGCTGGTGTTGGACAGGTATTCTTTGATGTCCAATGGGCGCTGGCCGGGTCGGGAGCTGGGTGCGTCGACGGAGAACCCTCGCAAACCGAGCCGCTTGTAGGGGCTGCGACGGTAGATGTGGTCGGCCTCTCCGCAGTGGTAGCACAGCTGACGATTATCTGGCGTTCGCCACACGTCGATCTTCCTCGAGGCGGGGGTTTGCACCACAGATGGTCGGGCCGGCGACAGGGGATGACGGTATGGAGTCTCGTGACGATAGTGTGCAGGTGGGCGAGGTCGACGGGCAGCAGCCGCGTAGGAGATGGCTTGGGGCTCGCGGGGTACTTCTGGCGTTGTTGATGTACCCAGGGCTTGCTGAACTTCTTCCTTGATGACATCGGTAAAGGAAGCGACGTGGGGTTGCGGCGGCGTTGGGAGAAGTTTTTGCAGCTCCCCCCTCACTACGGCGGGGATGGTTTCGCGTAGGCTATCAGCCGGAATCTGCATGTTGTCGACGTAGTTCGCATTGGCCGCGCCAACGAAGTTGCGGTCATACTGCTTAGCACGCGTTTCGAGAGCCTTCTCAATCGTGCTGGCTTCGGTCACGAATTCGGCGATGGTTTTGGGCGGGTTGCGGACAAGTCCAGCAAACAGTTCCTCCTTCACACCGTGCATCAAAAAGCGTCACTTCTTTTCTTCCGTCATTTCGGGGTCCGCGCGGCGAAACGGTTGCTTCATCTCCTCAACGAAGATCACGACCCCTGCGTCGGGGTGTTGCGTGCGCATTTCCAACAAAAGGGCGACTCGTTCTTTCCGCACAACGGTGGCGAATGTTTTGGGGAACTCCCTCTTGAAGAGTGTCCAGTCGGTTAGGGAGCTTTCATGGTTTTCAAACCACGTTCGGGCCGTATCTTCTAAGTTGAAGACATGGCAGAAAGTTTCTTCGTCATCCCACCTGTTAAAGACGCGGACGCGCTCCACTTTCTCCAACCAGTCCTCAGGGTTTTCTCCGGGGGATCCGCGGAACGATGGTGGTTCCCGGGGCTGTTGAAGAACGAGGGTAGTGCTGGTCGTGGTGCCTGCGTTGATCATTTTGTTGTTGTTGTTGGTCCAAAAAAAATGGCTCGTACTCACTCAGGGGGATTGGCCAGGAAATGGGCGCTAACTGAGAGAAGAGGAAAAACTAATTTGGATTAAAAGAAGAAAAGTGAATAAATACAGAAAAAAGGTGAATATAAACGGGAGTAAAAAGAAAATAAGTAAACTGCCAGAAAATAAGGTGCGGTAGCAGGTAGAGCTCACCAACTACAAAACCAGCCCGAATGAATAAGGAAAGGATTGGCCGAAGGACAATCGTGGAAATTATGTATGATCTTGGTGTTGGTCACGACGTCTTCTTTCTTCACTTTACTCGGAAGGAGCCCAAACTCCGGCTGAAGACCTTGCTGTCGGCGGCTGGCACGAGTGGGGCTTTCTTGTAGACTTGACGAGGGCGTAGGCTGCATTTACCCCGCACCTTCACCAGATGTCACGTGGCCAAAGACGACACAGTTGTCTTCAAGAAAAACAAGTTTATTGGAGCGAACTTGTGCTCCTCTAACAACTCAAAAGAATACTGAGGCGGCGAAGCAGTGGTCAACAAATTGACTTGCGCAGGCGAGGATCTTCGAAAGGAATGCCGCGACGTCTGCTCTGCAGGCTTTTATCTTTCGGCGCGAGTGTTTCTGGAACCGCCGATTTACATCCAGAACATTGTAGATCAGAGAAGATTATTCTGGGCTAGTGACGTTAAGATGAAACAGTCTGCTTATCTGAATGAGATAGCCCTTGCGGCATTAAACATAAAGAATGAAAGACGCGCTTCGCTTGGGACACAGATAACAGAGCCGGGCGTGGCTGGGCAGTAAAAACAAGCAATAAATAAACAAACCCATACGTGGTTCGCGGCAATATTGTAGGGAAAAGTGCGGCGAGTTGGTGATGCTAGATCATGAACTCACCTTTATCTATCCTTCTGCATTCCATTGCGATAAGGCTGCGTAAATTACTTAGGGCGTGGTGTATTCCGGTTCCGTGATACGTAACTTTTTTACCTGACCTTAAGCCGAACGTAACTTTAATTTCCATTCCATTGAATAAACTAGTTAACTCTAATTTATCGTTTCTTCGTTCGTGACTTCATTTTTGGCTGTAGAATACGTAGGATACAAATTCCGCTTCGCACTGCTCTCGTCCGCCGCGCAGGCCGGGAGTAACTTCTCTTGTTTGGGTGAAATTACGTCGGACATAACTTTAATTTTTTTGACTATCGGGTTACGTCCGACGTTACTCTAGACGCTGCGATAATTTTACGTTAATGGGCAACCTTAATTTTTTGAATTTTGCGTTACTTCGGACGTAACTCTGGACACTGCAATCATTTTACGTTAATGGGTGTTAAGTGTGCCTAGAAGTGTACAGTTTCAAAATGATCGCGCAATAAAATGCTGCCGTGTGGTTTGGCGATCATTGCGGTTGCGAATCCTGTCTTTCCATAATTTTCGCTGAATTGACTGAAGTTTTAAAGACATCTGTTATGTGTGCTACGTGGAGCAAATTAGGAAAAAGAAAACAAATGTTTGCGTATGCCGGCCTGCTTAAAGCACGCCTCTGTTTTCTCGGTTGCCGAACTTGATAGATAATCAGCAAACATCGAAGAAAAAAACAGAAGCTTTTCCGTACACTGGCGCACGCCTCTGTTTCCTCCGTTGACGCAACACGATAGAAAAATCCTCAAACAACGAAGAAAAAAGTATCACGCGCTAGCCCCTATCCCTAACGCACAGTGTGCGCGGTATGCTAGCTCGGTTAGACAAATGCACGTGATGAAAAATGCGCAAACAACATAGCTACCTTTCCCATAAGGACTTATTATTACAATTCTCAACGCGATTACACAGCGCATTCGCCGCACCGGTGAGTATAGCCGCCCGAAGAGTGCCCACGACCAGGGTGTCGAACCGGAACCGGAACTGAACCGAAAACCGGAACCGAACCCGAATTTTTGCCCGGAACCGGAACTGAACCGGAACCGTATTTTTTCCGCCATTTTGGAACTGAACCCGAACCGGAACGAATCGAAGGAACCGTTCCGAACCGGTTCCGGGGCTTCAAAAATGTGATTTCTAGTTTCCAGTTCGGTACCCTACCTTGCGTCTGAAGATATTTTGCCACTCCCCAGACAGAACCATGAAATATTTTGCGTAGTCTGTAGTTCCCAAGGCCCATCATGTTCTCTTCTAATTATTTCCCTCAATTTAATGTAAAGTTGTCCGTATATACTATCAGTTTGCGTTAGGCACTGCCCATCTCTCCCAATTATCTTTTACGTTTAGAATAACTTGAGTTATAACGCATATTACGAGGCAACATATCATGGAATATTCTTCATGGTTTCTCTACATGGTGTTTAAAATCGCGTAAAGTTTTTAATGTCTTGTTAATTCGCATGCATCCCTGTCCGCTTGTGAAGGTCTTCAGGGACACCATCAACCATACATCCATATCTTCCACTTATAGTTTGAATGGGCAGTTATATACAAACAGCACTGAGACACAAACACTCGCAGTTCTCAAAATTAACGTAACTTTTTCTTGCATACAGTGCCGTTGTGTCTTTCGGTTACTGCTATAAGAGAACATGAGATTTAAAAAAAATGGGGAATCCTAATATCCACTTTTAAAGTATATTTGATAGCATTTTTATGTTATCTCGAATCTCCTTAACCTTAAACTTAAGAGGTGAATGGATTGAAGTCGATTAGTGCGGGTTAGCGGGTAGACTCGCCACACCCCCTCGCCACATCGCCTCGCCACACCCTCTGTTTCCTGGACCACGTGTGGCTTTCGTGAGGAAGTGAATCCTTTAAAAGAACGCTCCGTCCACCTCAGCATCACTTGGCAGCGGAAGCAGAGAACAGAACGGTCGCCTGATAGTCGCCTTCCTGTTTCACAGGTTTGAATATTCTGCAGTAATCTTTGTTCGCTTACTCAGTGACTTTTTCTGTTGCCTCTGGTGCCAACCACCCAGTGTCATTGCTATTGTGTGCTCTTGCGTATAATCCCGCATTGCTTTGGTCATGAAAACTGACATTGCTGACCTAAGACGCGAGATCGCTGATCTTAAGCGTGAATTTTGAAAAGAAGTAAGGGAAATGCAGGAAAGCGAGGAAACCACTAGGCAAGAAAATGTGGAAATGCAAAAAGGCTGCCATTTCTTCAACAAAAGCTACGAGGAAATGAAAGGAGAATGTGAAACTACAAGAAAAGAAAACGCAGCTTTGAAAGTTTCAAGTTCGACGTTGTCATGATAACGGAAACGTGGTATACGAGTGACACAGAAGTGCTGCGCCTATCGGGCTTCAACACGTTATTTCTAAATAGGTCCCACGGCGAGGTGGGGGTGTGTTACAGCTCGTGTCTACACAGCTTTCTTGTAGTACAATGAACGAATTTTCGACAGTTACGACAGATTGTAGTGAAGGGCCAGGGCAGTGTGGTGGACAATCCGCCGAACCAGGGTTGTAGCGCTGGCCGAAGGCAACGAACCAGCAAGAAAGAGGAGGAAGGAGCTCGGAAGCGGTCTGGCAAGACGACAGCAGGACGGCGCCCTCGCGGTGTAGGCCCGAGGTCCGTCGCCGACGCTTCCTTCGAAGTTCCCGTTCGTCGCGGTGTAGGCCCGACGATAGCCCTGGACGCCGCCGGGAGAAACCGGGGCCGGCACAAGAGTGAGCGGTGTGCCGGCGATGCAGAGCACAGGCAGCGAGGCCTCGTTTCGAGCCCAAGGTAACTCCTCCCGCCGCTAATCATCGGCACCACCACGTTCTTCACCGCGTTGAAGCACCTGGGCTCACACATCTCGTCACGTTTGCGGACGGTCTGCCACCTCGCGTCGACTCGCCGAAGTCACAGGCCCGCCTCCGCTCCATTCATCGTGCCAGAACCAGCGGACTGTAGTGGACAAGTTCGTCGCCAGTCTTGTAAATATTGACCTTCCCCTTTCGTACCTGCCCGTTTGGATTACCTTGTGAATATAAGGCGTGAGTTGGCTCATGAACAGTAGTCCGGCTCATTGCTCTGCACGCGGTCCGGCCCAACATTCATGACACAGATTATGAAGCTTTAACGGTGGAATGTAAAAATGCTATTTTTGTTGTTGTGTACCGCCCCCCTGATGGAAAACTCGAAAATTGTTCCGCATTTTTAGAAGACCTCAATTTTGTTTCGTCTTATGGTTTACAAATAACTATTGGTGGGGACTTTAACATTAACATAGTACAGGCAAGCGCACATTCGCGTGATCTAGAGCTCCTTTTCGGTTATTTCGGCTGCATGAACGTGATCAAAGAACCGACTCGTATGGGCCGTCTTTCCCAAAGTCTTATTGATGTATTTATAACCAGTGATACAAGTAGCAGTACCATGTCCGGTGTGACTGGTACTGCCCATATCTCCCAATTCTGCCCATCTCTACATATAGGTGACCATTTACCTGTATATATGTTCTCAATGCGCACAGAAATACTAAGATGTAAGCAATGCCCCGAATCTTTCGCTTTTCACGATATTAATCAGAATACTGTGACTACTTTTCGTCAGAAAATTCCCTCTAGGTGGTGGAATCCTTTACTTCTGTGCACCACTGCAGATGATGCCTACGATACTTTTCTAGAATCGTATAAAGATGCATATCAAAAGTCTTTTCCTCTTAAGATGGTCAAGAAAAATAAGAATATAAGGAAACCATGGATTACAGATGAATGTCTGAAGATGATCCGTAAAAAAGATATATTGTACCATAAGTTTGTAAAAACAAAGAACAGGGACGATTTTGTAGCCTTTCAAAAGTACCGAAACTTTGTGACAAAGTTCTTACGCTATACTAAAAAAATGTACTTCGAACATGTGTTTTCTGAGGCTTCCTCCCGGCGGGATGTCATGTGGCGGGAATTGAATAAACTTTTTCACCCACTTACCCCCGTACGACGACTTTGAATTGACAGTAGATAATAAACCACTCAAGGGTCAAGAACTGGCAACCAAGTTTAATCACTATTTAACGAATCTTATGCAATGCTTCCACAATGAAAGCGCTATGAGCTTCCTAAAGTATTCTAACCCACACAGAGCCTTTTTTTCTCCGGTAACGCCTCAGGAAATATGGTCGATTTTCTTGTCACTAAAAAATAGCAAGGCCATAGACATCGATAGGCTTCAGATTCGGCCTATTAAGCTTGTACTGGACGTTCTTGTATCGCCGCTTAGCCATATATATAACTTATGCCTTACTACTGGTGTTTTTACAAAAAAGATGCAGCAAGCTAAGGTCAGGCTACTGTTCAAATCCAGGGACAAAGTCAATTTTTCCAATTATAGACCGGTTTCTGTACTTCCAGTTATTTTAAAAGGCTAGAAAAAGTAATCGCGAAACACCTTGTGTCCTTCTGTGACAAACACTCTATTATATCATCAAAACAGTTCGGTTTTCGTAAAAATATGCCAACGAATTAGCTTTACTAACGCAAAAAGAATGAATAATCCAGGGATTTGAAGAAAATAAGGTAACCTTAGTTATACTTATAGACTTTTTCAAAGGATTTGATAGAATTAGTCATTTAACATTGCTTTAAAAATTACAACATTATGGATTCCGGGGGCTTTACTCTTTTGCAATCTTATTTAAGTAACCGGCAACAGGTCGTAGCAATAAAGGAACACAACTCTTCTTCACAAGAAGTAAGGGCTGGAGTTCCGCAAGGCAGTCTTCTAGGGCTAATCCTGATCAATAATTATGGATGATATCGTAGAAATTACTGAAATTGCCCATTTTTTTATTTACGCAGATGATACCAACATTTTCTTTCAATCGTGTGATACTACTCAGCTTTTGCATTTAGCAAAGGGATTTGCATTTAGCACATTTAGCAATAGCAAATTTTGAATTTAGCATTTAGAAAGCTTCACAAATGGACTAAAGCATACTCGTTAAAAATAAATACTAAGAAAACTAAAGCGGTGTTATTTTCACCAGCTCAAAGATCTCTTGATAGAAACCTCAGTTTGTACATCGGATCTGAAAAGATTTGTATAGTTAGTGAAATAAAAACTTTAGGCATTGTTTTTTAAGAACATTTAAAATGAGATGCCCATGTCTATCACGTCTGCACTAATTTATCTCGAGCGTGTGGGGTGCTTTGTAGGTTACGGCCTGTGGTTACATCAAATATTAAACTTATTCTTTATCATGCTATATTCACAGGTCACATGAATTACTGCAGCCTCGTATGGTTAACCAGTTCCGCAAAAAATAATAATAAGCTGCATTTATTTCAGAAAAAGGCCATTCGACATATCGCAACTGTACCATATGACTCTCACACCAACGAACTATTTCTGCAGTATAATTTGCTTCCTGTCCACTGTATCTACAACTTTAATCTTCTAACAAAGTATAAAAATAGCTTGCAACACAACGGTGCAGTGTATCTAAGTCTATGTAGTTTAAGAAAACCGTTGGACATACCGTACGAAATTAGGGGAAGGAGTACATGGTTCGTGCCGTTTTCAAGTACGAATTAAGACAATGAATGGTTGCAATCCCTAACTTCCCGCCTTTTAAATAACCTAGCCGAGAGTGGCATAGCTATAAATACAATTTCTAAGTGAGATTTAAGGAAACGTTTATTGCTGAACATAGAACATTTTTAACTGACAATCTATTAAGCGTTGTCTCTCGTGGCAACCTTGGTTTAGCCAAAATTACTTAAAATATTTTTTAAGCATTTTATTGGCATTGTCTTCATTCCCTGCAAACTTTAGCATCTAAAAAGTACCGTACAATGATTTTGCCAATATTGTGTGTATTTATGTGGATACTTCTGTAGTGCAGATTTTGATGAGTGTATGCATACCTGTATATAACATGACTTTTTCTTCAAGTTTTGTCTTTTGCTTTTTTTGTGTCTACACAGGTTCCGTACATATCCAATATTTCTCTTTTTATGTACATGTGTACCCTGTTTTGGTTTGTAACCTTTATACGTATGTATGTACCTATGAGTGCCTATATGCGTGTATGTACATCATTTAATAAGTATATTTTACAAACTGTGAGCTATAGTGCGTTTTAATGCTTTCTTTTATGTTTGTATGTAATATCGACATGTTAAGGCGAGATTTATTTTCTTAGGATTATTTCCTGTTCGTATGCTTTAAACTCCTGTTTCTGCTCTGCCACGCCAACCGTAAGGTGCAAACACCTCGTCAAGCTGCAGTTTTGCAGCTTTTTGTGTTTGTCCTCGCATTTCTATGTACGAAATGATCAATGAAGTTGAAGTTGAAGTTGAAATTAGTTAGGTGAGTGAATGAGCTAATGTGAATTATTGGGACTGGTGTGTTGATTAATTTTGATTAAAAGAATTGGCGGGTCAGTTAAGGCGGATTCGACGGTCGGACCAAACATGATATCTTTGGGGTCCTTGGCATTTGGAAATTTTGCAGCGTTCTCCTTCTCGACCAATCAGGAAATTTTGTCACGCACAAAGTAGCCGCAAAGTTACGTGAAGACCGCCTGAATGCTATAAAAGGTCTTTCTTTATGCCCGTATTGCGAGTTCTCCTCTGCACCACAGTGCTGAATGTATCAATATGTAACCACTCCTGCCTTGGCTGCCAACAGGTGGCTGGCAGTATATTACAAATAAATAAAATTATGTTGTTGCTATATTAAAATTGACATCTCAGACTAAAGTTAATAACTAATTGCCTAATGCATATTGTATGTTCATCAAAGAGTTTTCAAAACGTGTGTATATATGAGGGGAGACAGTTGGAAAGAAACTAAACTGCAAGAAAAAAAGGGAGGAACGATCAACTGGTTTGATGCAAGAGCCGCCCGATAGCATTCTTCAGTACCTTCTCTTTGTGTTACCGTTCTGCAGCCTCCTACAGGTGTAGCATCTCAACCGCCGAACACAGCCCCCTCTAAGCTGAGGAAGCGGCGATAGCACATGCGCTTAGCCAAAGCGGCGTCAAAACTCTCATAACAGACCCTTAGCAGGTGTGGCCCAACTTTGCCAACGGTCGATTGCATGTTACAACACTTCCGATGTTCAACCAGAGACCACCAACGAGACCAGTCACGATTGTATGGGCGCCAGCTCATACTGGCATCCACGGCAAACAAGATCACCAACCTCGTGGTTCGAGATTTCACTCGCTTAGCCGGCGCTGATGAAGCCCGGCCCGAGTGCATGCATCCTGCAGTCACTGACCAAGAAGTTACTCAGCACTCTGCCCTCTTCCATAGAACGTACTCCTCCCCGCACCAATCGCTACCGATTAACCAGGAAACATTACTCCGCACCCTGTGGGCATACACCTTCCCACACAACGCCAGACTTCACCTCTTTTACGGGACACAACTCTCTCCATTGCGTTGATTCTGTGGAGAGCCTGGGAACCTCATACACATAGTAGGCGGCTGCGACTAGTGTGCCGTAGATCCATCCAACCTTCACGTTTCCATAGAGAAGTGGGAGACAGCCATGGCCAGCTGCGCCCTGGAAGATCAGTTGTTCTTGATGGAAACGGCTGTCGATTCGGCCCCCTCGAATGAGGACGCCTCTCTTAAACATTGCCTCGATGGAATTAAACTTAATTTTCTCTCTCTCTCTCTACAAGTGATCATTACTGCTGCTTGTGACTTGACTTGGCTATCATCTTTCCTAGAGCCCAATCGCTGTCACCAGTCGCTGAAGGGCCATTAGCAAGTTCCTATCTCCAGTGGTTCCCTATCCCATGTCGTCCTATACCAGCCGTCCAATGAGTCCTTAGAGCCATTCTTTCTTTCTAACAGCTCTGTTAGCAGATAAAAGATGAGCAGTAGAAAATTTTTTCTAAATACCACCTGCCACGCTTGGCAGTCGCCGCCACGTACTCGTCACACTACCATAGAAAACATTTTGCGAGTACAGTTAAAGGAGCTCTTCAACACCTCAGATAAACTCGCCGCGGTGGCTCAGTGGCTAAGGCGTACGGCGCTGATGAGCACACAGACGCGGTTTAGATTCCCGGTCGCGGCGGCCGCTTTTCTGATGGAAGCGAAAAGCGAAAACGTCCGTGTGCTCGAAATTTCGTGGCACGAAAAGATCCCCAGGTGGTCAAAATTAATCCGGAGCCCTCCACTATGGCGCGCCTTGTCGTCGGCGTTGCGACGGCGCGTTAAACCCAACAGTAAATAAATAAATAAATAAATAAATAAATAAATAAATAAATAAATAAATATAACTAGGTAAATAAATAAATAAACAAATAAACAAATAAAAAGCAGTAAATAAATAAATAAACACTTTCGAAAACGCTTTCAATCTTCTTCGCATCTGGAAGAGCTGCGAAAACTATAGCTATTGCCAGCACAGAGCAAGAGTGCGTGATTTGCTCGTCGCTGTGGATACACCTTCCGTTTCTGCTTCGCTTTTGTGGCTTTTTTTAGATGGCTATCAAATGCGTTCTCTTCTGCAACTTAAGGAAAGCCGGCAAACAGCCGCTACACCGCTGTAATGACGTCATTCAGCGGTCGAAGAACGCCAAGACCGGGAAGGAGAGAAAAATATTTTGAGCAAGTTTCTATGTTATCTGACGAGGAGAGAACAGTAATTTTTGGCTGAGGCACATTGCGACCCCATAGTATAATGCGTTGGTTGACTACTTTCTGCAAGCACTCAAGATTTAGACAAAATTAAAAAACGTGTTGCAGGGTCGCTTTAGTTTGGCGAAGACAAAATATTAGGACAAAGAAACCTTCATTATGAATTTTTTGTTATGCCGATTTGATAAGGAAACGAAAAACGAGCACAAAAAATTAACATAAAAAAGACGCCTACTTTTTTTTTCTTCGAACCCGTTTGAACCCGTTTGAACCGGTTCGAACGGGTTCGAACCGGTTCGAACCGGAACGGAATGGTGCTCTGGAACTGAACCCGAACCGAACCCGAAAGGCTTGAACCCGAACCCGAACCGAACCCGAAAAAATTCCGGTTCGACACCCTGCCCACGACGCACGCCTGCCCGCCGCTGCGAAAAAGCGCTCGGGCGGAGCACGCGAGCGCCACCTCGTGCGGTTGATACCAAGTGCCTCACTCGGAGGCGGCCGCTTTTAAAGCAAAGCTTTCTAGTTCTACCCGCCAAAGGTTCTTTCGTGGCGTGCGGGACAACAAAATCCCAACGGGGTATGGGGTATGGGGGTGAGGGGTATGGGTGTGAGGCGCAGGGTTTGGGGGTATGGGGGTGAGGCGCAGGGTTTCACTCACGGACCAAACTAGAGATGGCGCGGCGAATTTACCCAGCGTTCTCCGCGCGGAAGTGCCTGCTCGTCGCGGCGTCGGCGGTACGGCTTTGTCATCTGCTTTAGCGAAGGTTGTTATGGGCCTGTTTTGTGCAGCTTCGCGTCAATTGCGCTGTTCCTTCGAACGGCTTGATTAACTTGTTTGACAGCACTTCCAGGGTAATCCGTACCCGACGGAATTAAGTGGTCGCGCGGCAAACATACGTTAAGGATTGTTTTACAAGGCGGGAAAACAAAATACACAAACCACACACAGACATTTGGCCGATATAGAGACGCTATCTTTTGCGCACTGCTTGCCAGGAATGGGACTCCGATTTCTACATTGCTGAATACCAATTCGGTTGTGTCTTAAGAGGTATTACAAAAGGAAAAAGTAGCAACTGGTTCTGATAAATAGCGATCATAAAAGTTCCCTGAGCTTTTTCGCAATCCTCAAACTTACTAAACCAACTAGTGTAAATCGGTATAAATGGCAGTCACTAAGCAAACATGCCGAATTGTTTTGGTGTCTGCGCTTGTATCGAGCGGTGGTGTAGCCCCAAGCTAGCACATCAGGATGCCTAGGTTCTGCTGTCTCACCCTTCGAAAGACGCTCCTCTCCGTTTTCTTTGTCCCGACTCACGGCCGGGCTACAGCGGCGACGTTCGCCGCTCTAACCCGGGCCGTGGCCGACGCCCCCGCGAATTCCAGGTAACGGCTGGAAGGATCTCTGGCTTCACTCTGTGTACATCCACGTGTGTGAATTGAAGTGACGTCACATGGGCAATTGTTGTGGGTGTCGTTTAAAGCTTTTCTTCCGAACCACCTTCACAGCGTGCATTGGAGCCAATTTTTTTCACTACCCAAGTGTTCTGAGTGAGTGAGTTAGGGCTTCATTGATGTAGAAAGTGGAAAAGAAGTGGACTGGAGATATTTTGAACTCATTTGGGAGTTCACCAGCATACAACCCAGTCTGGGGAAAGGGGAGAGGGGGAATAAAGGGGACCATCATCATCATCAGCCTATATACGCCCACTGCAGGGCAAAGGCCTCTCCCATTATTCTCCAACTACCTCGGTCCTGTGCCAACTGTGACCAATTTATCCCCGCAAACTTCTTGATCTCATCTGCCCATCTAACTTTCTGCCGCCCCCTGCAGCGCTTGCCTTCTCTAGGGATCCACTCTGTTACCCTTAATGACCAGCGGTTATCTTGCCTTCGCACAACATGCCCTGCCTACGTCCATTTCTTCTTCTTAATCTCTACTAATATGTCCTTAACACGTGTTTGTTCCCTGACCCACTCCACTCTCCTCTTGTCCCTTAATGTTACACCTATCATTTTACGCTCCATTGCCCGCTGAGTCGTTCTCAATTTAAGTTGAACCCTCTTAATGAGCCTCCAAGTTTCTGCCCCGTAGGTGAGTACCGGTAAGATGCAGCTGTCATACACTTTCTTCTTAAACGACAATGGTAGGCTGCTATTCATTATCTGAGAATGCCTGCCATATGCACCCCACCCCATTCTGATCCTTCTAATTATCTCTGCCTCATGGTTGGGATCTGGGGTCACAGCTTGGCCTAAGTAGATATATTCGCTTACCACTTTCACTGCCTCGCCACCTATCTCAAACCGCTGTGCTGTCCCGAGGTTATTGATCATTACTTTGGTTTTCTGCATATTAATTTTCAGGCCCACGGTTCTACTCTGTTCGTCCAGTGCGGAAAGCATGCTTTGCAATTCGTCCCCCGAGTTACTTAGAAAGGCAATGTCATCAGCAAATCTGAGGTTACTGAGGTATTCTCCATTAACCCTTACTCCTACCTGTTCCCAATCCAACGTTCTGAATACTTCTTGTAAACATGCTGTGAATAAAATGGGAGAGATTGTGTCTCCTTGTCTGACACCCTTCCTTATAGGTATTTTACTGCTATCCTTATGGAGGATGATGGAGGATGATGTGGACCCACTGTAGATATCCTCTAGTATTCTTACATAATGCTCATCTACCCCCTGGTTCCGTAATGCCTGAATGACTGCTAGGGTTTCGACCGAGTCAAATGGTTTCTCATAATCTATGAAGGCTATATATAGGGGTCCAGTATACTCAGCGCACTTCTATATCACCTGATTGATCGTGTGAATATGGTCCATTGTTGAATAACCTTTACGAAACCCTGCTTGTTCTTTAGGTTGACTGAAATCTAAGGTTGCAGAAATTCGGTTAGCGATTACCTTGGTAAGTACCTTGTAGACGACTGACCGTAAGCTGATCGGCCTGTAATTTTTCAAGTGCTTCATGTCGCCTTTCTTATGGATTAGGATGATGTTCGCGTTCTTCCAAGATTCTGGTACCATTGCGGTCATTAGGCATTGCGTATACAGGTTTGCCAGTTTTTCAAGTACAATTTTTCCGCCATCCTTCAAGAGGTCTGCTGTTATCTGATCGTCACCAGGTGCTTTGCCCCCTTTTATTTCTTTGAAAGCCTTCCTTACTTCGGTCGTTACTGGTTGGATGTCTATCTCCTCTGAGCTACTGTCTCGTTCGGCATTATCCTGGATGTCCTGGCTACTGTACAGATCCCTGTAGAACTCCTCGGCCACTGTGACTATTTTATCGCTATTTGTGATGACGTTGCCTTGCTTATTTTTAAGTGCATACATCTGATTTTTCCCCATCCAAGACGTCTCTTCACAGCTTTCAGGCTACCTCCGTTCTTTATTCGATCCTCTCCATATTATACTTCCGTATGTCAGCTGTCTTACGCTTATTGATTAACTTCGAAAGCTCCGCTAGTTCTATTCTGTCAGCTGCGGTGGAGATTGTTATGGTTTGCCGTTTCCTAATTAGATCTTTAGTCTCCTGTGAAAGTTTGCCAGTATCCTGTCTAGCCATAGTGCCCCCGACTTCTACTGCACACTCGGTGATAATACATGTAAGGTTGTCGTTGGCTTCCTGTGTCGTAAGCTCGGCTTCCTCGTTAAGAGCTGAATATCTGTTCTGCAGCGCTATCCTGAATTCTTCTACTTTACGTCTTACTGTTAGCTCATTTATCGGCTTCTTTCGTACTAGCTTGTTGCGGTCCCTCCTCAAATCTAGCCTAATTCGAGATCTTACCATACGGTGGTCACTTCACCTTACCCTTCCTAGTACTTCTACATCCTGCACGACGCCAGGGTTATCGCATAATATGAAGTCTATTTCATTTTTATGCTCCCCATTCGGGCTCCTCCAGGTTCACTTACGACTCTCCCGTTTACAGAAGAAGGTATTCATTATGCGTAGGTTATTCCGTTCTGCAAACTAAACTAATAGGTCCCCCCTGCTATTTCTACAGCCCAGACCATAGTTCCCAACTGCCTTGTCTCCAGCCTGATTCTCTCCTACTTTAGCATTGATGTCCCCCATAACTATGGTATACTGTGTTTTTACTTTAGCCATTGCCGATTACACCTCTTGATAGAAGCGTTCCACTACTTGGTCGTAGTGGCTGGATGTGGGCGCGTAGCCCTGCACCACCTTGAGTCTTATTGGGCCTAATTACAAGACCTGCTGCCCTTTCGTTAATGCTATAGTGTTCTTCTATGTTGCCTGCTATGCGTTTATTGACTAGAAATCCCACTTCCAGTGCTCTTCTCTTCTCTAGGCCCCGGTAATATAAGACGTGTCCATTTTTCAGCACCGTAAAGGCTTCGCCTGCACTCCTAACCTCGCTAAGCCCTATTACATCCCATTTAATGCCCTCTAATTCCTCGAACAACACCTCGAGACTCGCTTCGCTGGATAAGATTCGCGCATTAAACGTTGCCAGGTTCAGATTCCATTGGCGGCCTGTCCGGATCCAGGGATTCTTAGCACCCTCTGCTGCGTCAGAGGTCTGACCGCCGCCGTGGGCAGTTGCTTCGCAGCCGCTGGGGACTGAGGGCCGTGGGTTAATTGGCGTATTAATGGGAGGTTATGGCCGTTACTACACCAGGGTTGCCAATCCTGCTCTGGTGAGGGAGTGCATTACCGGCAATGGTCGCCGGGGTCAGGCCGCACCCCAAGCCCCGTTGTGCAATTCCATCAATACGCGGATTTTTTTTTTGATCCGGTGGGAATTGTCTGGCACCGCGATTCGAACCACGGCCCTTCTGCACGCGAGGCGGATGCTGTACCTCTACGCCATCGCTGCAAAGGGGATATGGGAGAAGAAATGGGTACAGAGAAAGAGGAAGAGAAAGAGATAAGGAGTGCGTAAGGCTGGCCTTCAGGCATTGGGCTACAGTCGTTTGATAAGGTCGGCCTCCTCGAGTAAGACCAGGACAAGTCGGAATGCTTCACTCCGGATGGAGTTGGGACCCGTCGGGAAAAGCAGGTCCATCCGGTTGTGGCTGGGCAGCCCGGGACGCCGGAGTGCGGCCTGAAGCTCTGCTCGCGGGGCATCGTGCTTGTCGGCAGGAGCAGAGCAGGTGCCCCAGTGCCTCAGAACCTGGGCAGTCAGCACATGTGGGCGGCGACCGGCGGCCTTGTCGGTGCAAGCGGGCTGCCACGTTGCAGCAATCGAGCCGCATGCGGAGGAGGTTGGAGCGGGCGTCCCTGCTAATGCGGCCAGGGAGGACCCGTGGAGCTTGGCCGCTGATGACTCTGGTGTCCGGGTGCATCGTCTCCACTTCCCGCGCCAGGATGGGTTGTGCGACGTCGAAAGGCTTCAGGTCGCGGGATGCAGGGACCCCATCCTGGCGAGCAGCACATCTGGCCAGGGCGTCAGCCACCTCATTGATGGTGATTCCTACATGAGATGGCAACCAGTGGAGCCGCACGTCACGACCGCTGGACTCCACCAGGTGAAGCTTCGCCGCCAGCGCCCGCTCCACGTAGCCGCTACAGCTCGATGGGTGGTCCGCCGCTCGCAGTCACAAGAGAATGAGCGGGGAGTCGGTGAAGATGACGGCCCCCTGAATCCCTTCTCCAGGAGCCCTTCTACAGGAGCAGGTCTGCAGCAAAGTGCAGCGCCCAGCCAGCTCTGCATGGGTGACGCTGCGGCAGCTCAATGTGACCCTCGTAGATGGACGCCAGCATGCCCATCTGCGAGTAGGGGCGGCTGCGGTAGCGCTGCAGAAGAAATTCCCCAACCTGTTTGCTATGGAGCCGGTGGATGTACCGACAGCATCGCGCTCGCACTCAGACACGCAGGATCACCACCGGCGCCATGGCTCACCCGTCTCCCCCGTAGTTGAAGACAGATCGTCTTCCCACGTCCCCTTCAGATCTTATTTTGGAAATTAGTAAGGGGGGAGGCGGAAGACGGGAACTTCCAGGGCACTCCCCCCTCCCCTGGAGCGGTGGGCCCCAGAACCGTGGCTCTCGAGCTCACGGGCAGGCAGAGGTGACAGGCACCCTCTGCCTGTGTGAAAAGAGAATTTATTACAATCCACATATCAGGCCGCAGCGACTAGTGGTAACAGCGCTGCCCTAAAAACAGAAAAAACCCAATCAGTTCAAAATTACTCCCGGCATTCAACACTCTGCACAACAAATGTCTGTGGAGGTGAAACAAGCTATTGCAAAATCAGCCGAGAGAAAGTTCACAGGTGTCTATGTACAGAGAGAGCTCAGAAACTAACTGAAACTCAATACGGTACAATAGGTATGCTCAGGATGTTGTTCCTGACTACTATGAAGCGCGTGGACCAGCGTAACAGAAAGGCTTCTTCGCCTAGAACTGCCAACTCATTTTCCAAGTGACTCATAAGGATCGACCGTACACGCCACAGCAGTGGAAACATAGCCCGTTGTGGTCGGGCGCGAAGACACGCGGCACCACGCTTTCGCCACAATACAAAAGCACCAGCACACATCAGGAAGTTCACTAACACGTCATTTGAACGTGTGATTATTCCAAGTGTGAGACAAAACAACATGCTTAACACAGTCCAAATCGTTGCCGCTAAACTATACTGAAACAAGGCATGTTATAGTGTTTCAGTGTGCCCGCAGTGCGGGCACCGTGAGGAACGCACAACGCCGAATCTCGCCAGACGGTCACACGTCAGAAAAACTTCCCAGCCACGCAACCATCCAAAATCCCGAACATCAGACGGTAGTGCCGCCGATGTCAGCTGATGCCAACGAATGCCATGTGATGTTGCTATCTGTTGATTGTCTGATTTATTGCCAATTTTTCGGACAGTTCGCTTGCCGTACTTTCCCTAAAATTTAGGCTTGGCAAGGTAGACTGGACGTTTGTCAGCGTTTTGACAACATAGGCATAAAATGGCGGTGACGGCTCGGCAGAGGGACCGGCAATGCGTTCGTCATAAAAAATTGAGCGGGAAGTTCCCTGAAAGTATTGAAGCAGCGCCCTCCCTGGGTACTCAGTTGAGTCGACCAGGTCGAACACTGCGCGTACGGCCAGCACGCTACACATGGTTTGCAAGCAAGGCAGCCTGAAACCACCCATCGACTTGGGCAGTCTCAACAGCGCACGCGACACTGTTTCTGTCTTGCCCGCCCAAAAGAACGACCCAAACTTCGTGGCGAGCTGACGGGTGAAATGGCGCCGCAGTTCCGCTACGCGGGCTACATAAAAAAGCGCCGCCGAGACAGACGACTTAATTATGTAGCTTCGCTCTGCGGGGGAAAGCCTGAAATTTGCTGCAACTGCAAGACGCTGCTCCGCAGTCTTGAGAAGGCGCTTCCACGTACCACGCGCCACTTCACCCGAGGAATGGAAAACCACACCTAGTACCCGAACTCCCGTAACCCATTTTACGTCGCCCTAACTAACTAAGTGGTTCGAGTGAAAAGGAAAGGAGATGCACTGGGGATATTATTGAGCCCAGCTGGGGGCTCACCTGCATACAACCCAGTGCGGGGGGGAGGGGGAGGAGGGGTATATAAAGATTAGAGAGGAGAAAGGGAGTGATAAAAGGATAGGTAGGAGAAAGGGAGTGATAAAAGGATAGGTAGGCGAGCAACAAGAGCGAGGAGCCTCGACGTGAATCTCCGTGAAGCAGCAGCAATGGCGCGTCCAGCAGACTATTGTCTATAGGCGCTGAGCAAGTCCTGTAGCCTCCAAGTAGGCCAGCAGGAGGCGGAAGACGTCACGGCGGGTGCCGTCGGGGCCTGCTGGGTGTAGCAGGTTCTCCAGGCGCTGGTGGGGCAGCCCAAGACGTTGGAGCGATGTCTGCAGCACTCCCCGGTGTGCCGCAAACTCCGGGCAGGAGCAAAGCAGGTGCTCCAGCGTCTCAGGCTCGGTACAGTGGGCACAGGTGGGGGAGGAGCGGCGGCCTTGGCGGTGCAGTCGGGCTGCCACGTCAAAACAATTCAGCCGCAGCCGGAGCAGCAGGCTGCGGACGTCCCTGCTCAGACGCCCCGGGAGGACCCGAGGGGTCTGGCCACTCACCACACGGCGGTCTGGGTGCATGGCAAGGGCCACTTTGGCGAGCTGCTGGCGTGCAGCGTCGAATGCTGTGACGTCCCGGGAGACAGGGGTGACTGGCTGGTGGGAACCCTTGGCCAGGGCGTCGGCGGCGTCGTTCCCCGGGATCCCCATGTGGGACGGCAGCCACTGCAGGCGGACGTTGCAGCCGCCAGAGGCAACCGCATGGAGCTTGGCAGCCAACGATGTCTCTACATGCCCGCAGGAGCTGGACGGCTGGTCTGCCTCCCGCAGTCGTAGCAGAGCTGGCCGAGAGTCCGTCAGGACCAAAGCCTGGCTGTCCTGGCCCGCCCGTTCCAGCAGCAGGTCCGCAGCCAGGTGCAGGCCAGCCAGCTCCGCAGTGGTCGACGACGCAGGGAAGGGCAGGCGGCACGTTCGGCTGGCGCCCAGCGCAGGAGCCGTGCAGGCAGCTGCCCGCAAGGCCAGACGCAAATGGGCCGAAACGCACCGCCATACTTTTTCCCCTGTTCAGTCTATCTCCAGACAGCTCACCGTACTCCTGCAATAGCCGCATAAACGCTTGGTAGCTGCCCTCGTCCCGAATGAACAGGGACACATCGTCTGCATACGCGGACACTTTAACTTGGCCTACGCCTGGCAACGGGAAGCCGCGGATGGCAGTGCTTGCATCAACACGGCGGAGCAGCGGGTCCAGACATATTACAAAAAGCAAAGGTGACAAGCGGCAGCCCTGCCTTATCCCACGGCTGACAGAGAACGGACTACTTAAAAGCCCGTTGACAAGGATTCGAACGCTCACGTCCGAGGAGAACAGCTTGAGCATAGCTACGAAGTCTGGCGGAAAGCCATATTGGCACAAAACGCTCAGCAAGTATCGGTGTTCCACTCTGTCGAAAGCTTTCGCTTGATCGAGAGAGATGAAGCACCCTGAAGCGCTAACCTTTGTTGCGTAACAACAAATCGCGCGTCAATGCCAGAGAGGAGAAAATTGTGCAACCTGGCACGCTGCACGTTTGCGCTTGGCTGATAATATCGGGCAAAACGGCATTGGTGCGACTGGCCAAAATGGAGGCTACGATCTTGTAGTCCGTGTTGAGGAGTGTGATTGGTCGATACGCTTGGGGCTACGTAGGATCCCCGCCTGGCTTCGCAATCAAGATTACGTGACCCCCACGGAAGGAATCGGGCCTTACTCCGTGGAGAAAAAAGCCGTTCACCATGTCGAGGAGCGTACCCTGAATAGCTGGGAAAAACCTCTTGTAAAAGCCAGCAGGAATCCCGCCAGGCCCAGGCGTCGATGCACCATTCAATTTTTTAACACACTCGCCGAGCTCGTCAGCAACCACGGGAGCACACACCGAAACAACAAGGTCATCTGGCACACTCGGCAGCACCCCACAAAACGCACTAAGCTTGTCCTCAAAATCCTGTGCATCCCACGACGCGTTCTCGGTCGAGAAAAGGGTGACGAAATGTCCCACGAAGACCTCAGCTATATCTTGAGCCCTCGTGCTAACCGACCCGTCAGCGATTGTAACCTCTGGAACAGTAGCTAACCCACCCTCAACAAGCGAGCCCGCTCTAATATGCCCGAGTACAGAGGGGTCCAAAACGGGCCTGCCCAAGGCCTGCGCACTGCTCGCCGCTTGCGATGATTGACGTAAGAGGGACGCGTAGCGCACTTTTAGCAAATTGACGTAGTCCCGCATCGCGAAGGTTAAGGTGCCCCTCTCTGTACGATGCGAAGCCTACACAACGTGTCGTTAAGCGCGGCAGTGATACGCGCCTTGCGCGCACGACCCTCCTTTACTAAAAGCACGCGCCAGTGGTCCTTCAACTTATCCCAAGGCAGAGAACCGAACTCGCACAGAGCAGTCAACGAAGCATTAAGTGCTGCTGAACTGTCCCTGTCGGTTAGCAGACGCTCGTCCATTCGCCACATCTGGTGGCGTGGCGCACAGTTGCCAAGGTTAAGCGTCGCTAACACGGGCCGGTGATCGGCCACGCGACAAGCCCCATTTGGGGAGGAGAGGACGGCACAGCATTTCACGTAGCAGCTCAGCTCGGGTGGAAAGTAAAACGTATCTACCCGACTGCCAGATTGTCCCCTTTTCCAAGTAGCGACAAACCTGTCGCCGTGGAGCTGCACCTACGCATCGGAGAGACGAAATTGACCGATCAGGTCCTCCCGGGCACCGCTATAGGGTCGACCTTGCCCACGTCCCCGTACGTCACGCTGAGGGTCGGTTACACAATTAAAATCACCCACCAAAAATGTTGGGTAAGGTTCGAGCATGTATGCGTCGAGGGATGCGAAAAAAGAGGAAGAGTCAAAGGGCTGCGCGGTAGCGTACACTACAACAGCTCGGACGCGACGAGCAAGCAAGAAAAAAATCAGTTGCAAGCACGCGCTCTCCGATCTACAATGAGCCCTTGCGGCGCAAGCTCTCGTGCAGAAATACGCCTACGCCCGATGCCATCCTGTCTGACAGGGTAAAAAAGGCTTGCACACAATACCACTTGCGAAACAGAAGAACGTCGCGTGGAGTACGGAAATTGCACTCCTGCAAAAAGAGAAGATCAACGTGTTGCGCCCGAGCATAGTGCATCACCTCCCTCTGTTCGTCCCAGTCCCGAAAGCCCTGAACACTCAAAGTAAGAAAACGCACCAGCATAAAGGTGATAAGGGCGCAATTTCCACATTAACCTCCCCACCTTCAAAACTCACTGTCGTCGGAAGGCACGCGACTTTTTTTCTTGTTTATTGTCATAGTCAGGATCATCGGCGTCCGCTGACGACGTCGGCAACGCCCGCTTGGAGGCATCTAGGCGGTCAGGTTGAGAGCGTCGGGGAGGAAGCAGGTCATGCACCTGGTTGATCGGGTTGACGAGGCGAGGGTCGCTCACAACGAGGAATGGGCCAGCAGTGCGAGGCTCGTCAGTGCCGCCCGCATCACCTGTGGCCGTCGAGAAAGACACACTTTGCTAGGTGGACGCCGCGAGCCGCTCCAGGAGAGACGGGGAACCTACCAGATCGTCGACCTGGCTGACAGGGTTGACCAGACGGGGGTCCTTGACCTTGGGTGTAGGAGCACCACTGGAACTGGACGTACTGTGGCCAGCTACAGGCGACTTCGAGGCGTGATTAGAACGGCCCACCGCTGCCTTGCAGCTCGTGCAGGGCTTGCTGCGTTCCTTCCGGCGGCTGCGCGAGCCGCTCGAGGAGCCAGGAAGAGCGATGTTTTTTCCTGTGCACGCCCTGGCTCGCGCTCAGGCTGCTCCGCGATGTCACTGCACTCGGCAGAGCTAGGGCTCGTGAAGTGGGAGGTATCGGTCGAAGACGATGAAGTGGCTTCGTCCGCAGGTGGAATCTCTTCCTCCGAAGGCGACAGGCAGCTCTCGTGTTCCATCTCTTGGCTGTCGCTTGTTGATTCATCAATCGTCGAGTTCACGCCCAGAGCAGTACCTTCACTTGATGCCTCGGGAGGCCCGCTCAAGGAGGCCCTGGGTAGCTCTGGAAAGACGCTTGTACTCTCAAGAGCCTGCTGGGGGGGGGGGCGCGAGGCGACTCAGCAAAATTGCTCGCAGCGTCCGCATAGGAGCGGGGCCGCAGGCAATCGGCGGTGGCATGGTTTCCCTTGCAGCGGCGACACTGGGCATTGCATCGGACGTCGTCTACGCCGTACTCCGAGCAGTGGCCGCACCAGGGGTACTTGCAAGCGCTAACTTGGTGGTTGGTCTGGCCACAGCGGACGCATACCCTCCGCACACCTTTGTATTCAAACTGGGCCTTGAACCCTCGAATCTTCAAGAAGTTAGGGACAGCATTCGCCATCTCCATCTTCATGAGTCGCATGCCGTTCTTGATATACTGAGGGCTCCTCCACGCCGGCTGGCTGACGTTGAGTATCTTCCCATACGGTTTTAGTGCTGCCGCTAGCTCAGTGCTGCCGCTAGACAACGGGGGTGCTGCTAGACGACCTGCGGGTCCATGCAGGCCACAGCACACGAAACACTGGTAACGACGACGGCTACTTTCTCAGCGATCTTGCGAGCAGCAGCAGCCGTATCCGCCACCGCGCTGAACTTGAATCCACCCTGGTGCATCAGGGTGTCCAGGCCATAACGACCTACGATTTCTTCAAGGGCATTCACCAGGTCACCCACGGAGACGTCCTTCGCGGCCGTAAAGTAGAATAAAAACAATAAAGGACCCAGTACTGGCCCCTGAGGGACGCCAGAATCAACCGGTGCACAGTTGGAAAGAGCGTTATTGATTGCAAGAAATTGACTTCGACTTCGAGGATATGCAAAAATCCAGGAAAGTAATTTATCATTTCATATAATATGTCACATATAATATCATTTCATATAATATAATATGTCCTAATTTGTGCAGAAGCTTTTGGTGCGGTGCTTTATCGAATGCTTTTTTAAAATCCATAAATATTACGTCAGTCTGTTTTCCTTCACTAATGGCACTCGCAAAGTCATGAACGGTTTCCACTAGCTGAGTAGTGGTCGAGGAACCAGCCCGAAATCCGTGATGCATATTTTGTTATTACCTTATGTGTTTATAAGTAGTTGATTATGTGCTTGTAAGTGATGCGGCTGGTTTTAAGAGTTATAGCAGACTGTCACTACCGTCCATGCTACCGTGACTGGGAGCGACTTGTGTTGTACGTCGTATGGCAATTTTTCGTTAGTCTGTGGCGTTTTCTGTGCTGAAGTATTACTTTTTAGTTCTCAAAAGCGCTAAAAACAGTATTAGGAAAAAAACATCCCCCTCGCGAGGGGCACGATCAAATGCAGAGCCTTTCCGCGGGGGGCGCGCCTGCAAGTCGTATGGATTACGTATTGGTTGTTGTTGTTGTAATTGTTGTCTTTCAGCGTAGTGGTGAAACGTGAAACGTGCCGTGAACCCCCTGCCGCGGCTATGAAGCAACGTGGAGCGGCTATGACGCAACGTGGCGCGGCTATGACGCAACACAATCCAACACAATCCACTTTAATCCAATCCAATCCAAACCCAAACCAATCCAAGCCAAGCCAATTCAAGCCAATCCAATCGAATCCAATCCAATGCCCCTCGCGAGAGAGTGTTATAGCGCCGAAATCGCGCCACCACACGAACGCGTGATGTTGACGTCACGATCACGCCACAGCTGTTAGCGACCGCAGCGCGCGCGAACGACATATGTGGTTTAAGCGCGAACCGACCGCGGCGAGAGAGCGCGATGCGAGCGCCCCCACCTGTTCTTGCGCGCGAAACGACTGTTGCTCAGCGCGAACCCAACGCGGCGAGAGAGGGTGTTGCGCACGTCCCCACCTGTTGTGCGCCCGAACCGAACGCGGCGAGAGAGGGTGTTGCGAGCGGAGAGAAGGCGAGGAGGACGCGGGGGAGAGGGCGCACCTGTGGCCGACGGTTGAATGAGTCAAGGATATAAGGCGCGTTCGTAACCTTCCGTTATGTGTTGGCTTTGTGGCCCAGTGGGTAGAGCGCCGTGTACCTTGCGTTCTGCCCGCACAGTCGTGGGATCGAAACCTGGCGCCGGTAAGTTATATAGTGTAGGGGGAGCGATGCGGACTACGGACGTTAACGCGGGTGACATCGTGAGTTACTGAAATGCTCTGCATTTAAAACATGGGCCTTGGGCGGTGGCTGAACAACCTCCCAAGAAGCTATGTGTGACGTGTTCCTAATGTCCAAGATGGCGGTCCAGTGGTCACAATGTAGACGGCGTCCAGGAGGGAGGGGCTACCCCAACGTAAAACCGAAGGCCGCCCCGTTGCAGTCACGGCGAAACCAAGAGGGCGGTGACAGATGACGTGTCCTTCCTTGGCTGCAGTCACGGCGAAGTTCCTAGACACAGGCGAACGACGTAACCCGTCCCGGGCGAAGCCACCGGACCAACGTTGGCGAATGTGAGAGATGAACATCAAGCGGTGGGTCCCAGAACCCCAGCCTTGGTGTCCGACATAACTCCCGGTGGCGTCTTCTATACTTGAAGGTGTCCTGAACCGACGCTTTTGCCGGTGTCTTGCTGTCCAGGCACGTGCACACCGCCGCGCCGCCGGCGGTCGCTCCGGGGGAGCACGAGCACGCCTCGCGAGTATTGGCGCTAGGAGGCGTCGCCTGAAACACGGCGCAGCACCAAGCTCTGCAATCTATGCTCATCGCACCAGGCCACTGACCCTGTGACCTGAACCACCCGTTATACGCTATTCGGCAATCTCCAGAATCATTATGGTCAATGATTTGTCTTATGTGACCGCTTATACGTTGCGAACCGCGCCTCCGAAGGCGTGGTGTGGTGAGGTAGAAGACAGCAGTATTGTGTGAATGTGTTGCAAGGCTTCGACGAAGACGGAGCTTATAACGAAGCTGAGATGGCAGACCATGGAAAATCACCGTTAGTGGGTATGCGCTAAAGGAAGAGAGGAGAGGAGGAGACCGTGGCTGGGGTCGAAGCAGGGGTGGATTCCGAGGAGCAAGGTCCTTGAGAGCGGATGAAGGGAAAGTTGGGGTAGTTGGTAGGTGTTCATAGACGTAGACGTAGACGAGCTCTCTACGTCTTTTTTCGTCCCTGTTTTTTGAGCGCTTTTGTTTCCACCAAGTTTTAAGAGCGGCCCGCAAGATGTGGTATCCGTGATGTGCCAAATCCGTCGTCGAGGACGCCCGGAGACCCAGCAAGGCTGCAGTGTCGGCCGTGCCTTTCGTCCACGACCGCGCATTCAACAGCCGGCATCGACTTAACGACGTGGTGCACCCCGGGACGAATACCAAAAGGCACCGATGACCACGGTTTTTCTACGCCTCAGCAACGGCTTCGCCACTTGAGATATTTGATCCAGTACCGATACGTATCTAATCCTAACTGGGAACTGTTTTTATTTCTTTCACGCCCTTAAAAGCTTGGTGGTTTTATGATTGACTTTAGTGTCGCAGTCTGCTTGTACCCGTAACGTCCGTTTCATTAATCGTCCCCCCCATATAAGTGTTAGTCCCCATACTTCACGCCCGTCTCAACCGGCTATCTCTTTTCTGTGACGCCACTCTGGAGGTCTAGCCATCTATAGCACCACACGTGGTCACGCCCGGAACTCGCCAAGCCTAACCAAGGAGTTAGAATCTGAGGCCATGGCAACCGCGTAATCACCGCCGCCGCCACATGCCAGCAATGCATCTCCGGCCGAAGCACGCGCTCTCGCCGCCGAAGAAACCCCTCGTGCCACCGAAGGAGCTCACTTTCGGGGCACCGGCATGGCCAGTGAAAGAGCAAATTTTCCCAGCCTCAGCCTGCCGACAAGGACGACATTTTTGCCTTAGGTACGTCGTCATATTACGCAACACCGCCGAGCCAGCAGCATCGACTGTGCACGCAGCGTACAACTCCTCGTAGCCGGGTGCAGTGATATTCTGGCCAGCCAAGCACGCGCCAATGAGCTGCTTCAAGCTCGGGGCAAGACACCTGCCCCACTCGGTGCTGTGTCGGCGACCGCCACTTCCTCTCTGCTAGGCCATAGCTGGCGGCCACTGGGAAAGCATCGACATGTAGCATAGCCCTCTCGACGCCGATGCTCTGCGCCGCCAAAAAAAGTTGGCCGCGTATCTGCTCCTTTCGTTGCAAATGCCGTCAAAATACGATAGTCTTTATCGGCTTTTGCGAAGTAAATGCCTCCCTTCACTTTACCGCTCACCTCTCATGTTCCTCTTGCGTCGCGCTCCTCCCAAGGTAAAGACGCCAAATGTTTGCTTAAATCATTTTAAATTTCCCGCGTTCCACTGCTCCAAACCGGGTGTCTCGATGCGAACGCTGCCGTACGGCGAAGACGCGCGTTAATCGAGGCACCCTACTTCAACGTTTATAGAACCGCGTTTCCCTACTCCACGTGCGTTGCAAGCAGAACGTGGAAACTATCTAGTGGAACCTTGCGTAACTGTTGCCGGTTGATTTCTTAAAATGGCGCCAGAAGCTATATTGGCGCTGGCGACAGCAGGCGACGGCGGAGTGAATTCTTTTTCTGCAGTTGATGAAGTATTTAATTTCGAAAAAGTCAAGCATGTTCGAACTTTTATAAAGGAACACTGCAAATACCACTTCTGTATTGATTTGTTGTCTCATATTTGCGTAATGTCTTGTTCTTCAACAATGTTGACAAGTATGAACATTACACCGGACATAGACGGGCAGATTTAGCTGTGACTATATAAGACTATTGCGCAGGCATTGTTTTGCTTTGGCCGGGTGGCTGAATCGAGTCACAGACAGACAGACATACAGACATACAGACAGACCAAAATTTCTGGTTTTAAGTAGCCCAAGAAAGACTATCGTCTTTAAAAACTCCCCCCACCTCTCCGAAGGAGATCGTGCGGAAATGCGAATGCATTGGGTGCACCGATGAGTGCGCTGCGCCAAGCAGTAACAGAGAGAGGCGTGCGCTCCACTGCATTTATATACATTTTCCGAGCGCAGCGAGCGGAGAGAGGGTACCCGGAGAGGAGAGAGAGACCCGCGCAACACGCCCGCCCCGCGCGCGAGCTCTCTCTCCCGCCGAGCTCCGCGATGCGAGCGCCCTCACACGCCCGAGCGCGCTCCTCCTCTCCACTCACTCTCCGCTACTCCGCCCGAGCTCCGCGATACGAGCGCCCTCACACGCCCGAGCGCGCTCCTCCTCTCCCCTTGCCCTCCGCTACTCCCGCCCGAGCTACCACCTGCTCCGGTTGCTAGGCGCGCCACAGCTGTTGCTAGGGGCGAGGAGGAGCGTGGAGAGATAACACCTGCGGGCGCACGCCGACGGAGCACGACAACCCCCGACTAAGAAATGCATTCGCATTTATGACGACGACGACGACGAAGGCAGAACTACGAGGCGCGCGCTCACGTGCGCTCGCGCTGGAGGAATGCCGGCGCACGAAATGCATTCGCATTTACGACGACGACGACGACGAAGGCAGAACTACGAGGCGCGCGCTCACGTGCGCTCGCGCTGGAGGAATGCAGGCGCACGCCGGCCAACGGAGCAAGACAACCCCCGGCTAATAAATGCATTCGCATTTAAAAAAACGCGGCCGAGACCCGCAGACGAGCGAGATTACGCCGAGGATGGGGCCGGTAACATTATGACAGTGAAGCCCGAGATGGCGGCCAATGCGCACCCCTCCAAGCACCGCAACCACACCAGCGATGCTGCGCCAGCGGTGGCAACGCCGCAGTCTACGCAGAACGGCAAAACACGCAGGTCCCAGTCACGCCCGCACGTGAGCTCCTCTGCGCATTACCGGCCCCTTGCTGCCTCCACTGGACAGGTTGCGATGGACGCTGCTGCGGGGAAGCTTCCTCAACACCTCGCTGCCTCGTCGGATGGTGCAGCTCCTACCTCGCCGGATGGTGCCGCGATCGACAGCGACCCCGTGCGCTTTGCCAAGCGCGCCTCTGAGCTGCATGACAGAGTGGCGGCCGCGTCCGCTGTTCTGGCCGAGGAAGATGCTGATGATACGGCGCAGTGCATGGTCACACCAATGGACCTTGCAGCCCCTGGGGTCCACACAGAAGGCCTATCTAACTGTGGACCTCCCGCGGACGAAGCGGAAGGCCAGTGGACACAACAGATCTCGAAGTCGTACCTCCGCAAAATGCAGAAGCTTGCCGCCAGGCGTCCAATACACCAACCTGTTGTCGGTACCTGCCTGTTCCGCCCCACTTACCGTTCTGCCTCCTTCCTTGCGGTATCAAGGGAGGCAGTCGCCCGTGAGTTGGCCGCTGTCGCCGCTGTCTCCCAAGTGAGGATGAACACTCGCTTAAACGTTGTTGCCGCCGACGCCGAAACTGCTGAGTGCCTCTCGTCACTGTTGGCAACACAGAAAAGATGAGGTGTGCCCGTACGCGTCTACCTACTCGTGGAACGCGGCACGAGTCGTGGCTTGATCTTCGGCGCAGACCCGCAAATCACGACGGCCGAGAAATGGGCTAATATTAACTGGGGTGTGCCTAGTGGTGCAGTGGTAGTACACTTTGCGGGACCTGTCCCACCCCCCTTCATGGCTGTCTACAAGCTGGTACTCCCCGTGAGAGCCTGCCATCCCATGCCTACCCACTGCGGCCGATGTTGGAGACACGACAATGTGACGGCCAGCTGCAAGTGCACCGCGGAATGCGCGCGTTGTGGGGTAGGACACTACTCACAACAGTGCACTGCAGCTGTTGCCTGCTGCTCCAACTGTAGTGGCCGCCTCAGTGTGAAAGACACCCGTTGACCACGCTGGTAGCACAAGCGCCGAGTGGCCACAGCCATGGCCCAGGCGATGCAGCCAGGGCTACGTGCTGAGGTCGAGGCATTATTTCGGCCAGCGCAGCCCAGCTACGCCGAGATGGTCACGCGGTGCAGCACCCAGCAGCAGTCACGGCTCGGCCCACAGACGGAGCAGCCTGCCCCCCAGGGACGCCCTCAGCCCCGTTCTGCAGCTCAGCGGAAAGCAGCCAGGCGCACCACTGCCTAGCAGCCCGCCCCTCCCGCCGCCCAGTCGTTCCGCTTGCAGCTCTTGGCCCGGAGCAGATGATGCCCGTCCTCCAGGCCCTGGAGCAAAGCTTGGCGGGCAGAGAGCTCGCCGATGACCCTGCACGGCTGGCGGCCACAGACGCAATGGCCCTCCTGAGTCCCCCGCTGACCTCCACCATGGCCAGCAGACCCTGTGGGAAAGGCCAGCGGCCACGCATTCTGCAGTGGAACTGCAACGTCCTGGGCCGCCGCAGTGTGGAGCTGATTGAGCACCTGCTGCGGGAGTCCTTCGACGTGCTGGTACTGCAGGAGGTGTGAGTCTACGGTGACACCCCCATGCCTGCCGGGCTACTTGTGTCATCTCAGCGCCACCAGCTGCCGCACGAGGCCTTGCAGCAGCAAACCGTGTCGCGACGCCACCGACCCACCGGTAAAGTCGTGGGCAGCGGTCTATGTGCAGGCCACCCTCAACAGCACTCCTGTTGACCTGGCCCCAGTTGACCTGGCCCCATACTATATTCGAGGAGGGCCCAGTTGCTGAGGCCCCTATGCCGACTCCCACTGTGCTTCCTCGTCATAACTTGAGTGTTACCGCATGGCTGCCGTATGCCCAAAGCGTCGCAACGACCCCGGTACCGAGCATCACGTACGCTGACGCCGTGGGTGTCTCCCCTCAGCGGGCCGCCATGTCTTACCAACACCCTTTACCGATGAGGCCACCGCCCTTGTCTCGGCCTCTGCCCCAATCCAGCAGTGCCTGGTGAACGTGGGACAACCGTTCCATCTGTTTCAATTGCCGTTATGCCGGACATGTCGCCCGATACTGCCGCCGACGCCTGACGCCCACCAACGAAGATACCGGAGCCGCTGCTAATGGTCCTCACAGCCGATCGCCACGCCATGCCTCACACGGGTCGGACTTCACCGCTGCACCTTCTGATTCCCGCACTTTGGTACCCGTCGCTCATCCTCCCCTCGTCGTCGATCTCTTTCTCCAATTCGCCGCCGACCAACCACTACCGAAGAGGAAAACTAGTTCACGCAGTTCCGGGGGCAAGAACTGCGCTACCAGCGTACTGTTCAAGGCCTCGTTTTTCGCCCTCAAATGTTATAGACGTATTTGTGGAAGATCGACGTGCATTGGCGTTAGTCGAGTCGGGCACTGCCGTTTCATTTATACATGCTGGCCTTTGCCGTGTCCTTAGAAAAGTGACGACGCCGTCGGATGGCTTCGCGCTACGTACCGCAAACGCACAGCACGTCCATGCGTCTCCAGCGTGCACGGCGCGAGTGACGATTCAGGATGTTTTGTTCATTGTAGAGTTTATCGTGCTTCATTCTTGTTCCCATGACCTCATATTGGGTTGGGATTTTCTCGCTCGTCACCACGCCGTCATCGATTGTGCGCGTGGGGAAATTGAATTTGCACCAGACTGCGACGCGCACCATAATGAGACAACTGCTGCTAAAGTGGTCGTCAGCCAAGATGCAAAAATTTCGCCGCACTGCTGTGTTTCTGTGCCCCTGCGCTGTGTGAGAACTGCTGCACAACCGCGCTTTTTACGCCGTCCGACCTCTTCATCCGACAGAGACGTCTTCAACTGCCGCCCGCTCTGTTAACGACGAGCCGCATGCTTGTTAGTTACTGGTCCTCGGATGAAATTTCGCTGCTACAAGGTGAGACTATCGGCTGGATTGAGCCTGTCGAGCCGAGTGCTGTCGTCGATGTGCCCGACGATACTATCATTATCACTGATGTCGCAAAATTGAGTGCTACATCCGAAGCTGGGCTTTTACCATCCGACGTTTTCAATCAGGCTACCGTTGGAGATCTCATGACCACACAACGAGAACAACTGCTGGCACTACTCCATCGGTTTCGCTTGTCTTTTGACTGGTTGAAAGCTCCGCTAGTCGAACATCAACAGTCGAACACGCGATAGACACTGGCTCGCGCCCGCCGCTACGACAAAGACCTTATCGTGTTTCCCAAGAAGAACGACGTACTATTGATGAAAATGTAGACGACATGCTTGAGCGAGGCGTCATTAGGCCTTCCAACAGTCTCTGGGCGCCTCCCGTAGTCCTTGTGACCAAGAAGGATGGTTCGATACGCTTTTGCGTAGGCTATCGGCACCTCAATAAGATAACCAGGAAGGATGTACCCTCTACCGCGTATTGATGACGCCCTCGACTGTTTGCAGGGTGCCGAATATTTCTCGTCGCTTGACTTGCGCTTTCGATCCTGGCAGGTACCTATGGCAGAGGCTGATCGCGCAAGCATGGCTTTCGTAACACTTGACGGCCTCTATGAGTTCAATGTCATGCTGTTCGGCCTTTGTAATGCGCCTACCACATTCGAGCGCATGATGGACAGTATTTTGCGGAAACTCAAATGGAAAGCATGTCTGTGCTACCTTGACGCGGTCGTCATTTTTTCTCCGGATTTCGAGACCCATTTACGCTGCCTGGAACAACTTTTGAATTGTCTTGCCAAAGCAAAGCTACAGCTCAAACTCAAGAAATGTCGCTTGGTCCCTCGGAAGCTCACTATTTTGGCCCACGTCGTTTCGAAAGATGAAGGTCTACCCGTCTATCCCGTCTAAGCTTAAAACAGTTGCGGAGTTCCCGACGCCAACATCTATGAAGGCCCTGCCCAGCTTCCTCGGCCTCCGTTCTTACTTCAGGCGCTTCGTCCGCAACTTTGCGACCATCGTAGCACCATTGACGCAGCTTCTCTCTGGTACCTCTAAAGACCTCACTACGTGGTCCCCGTGCTTGTGAAAACGCGTTCGCGACGTTGTGGAAGCTTCTTGCGTCGCCACCTACCCTGCGGCATTTTGACCCGAGCGCACCCACTGAGGTTCATGCTAATGCCAGCGGGTTTGGTCTAGGGGCTGTGCTTGCGCAGCGAAAATCAGGCTTTGACGAGTACGTTGTCGCCTACGCCAGCCGTACACTTACAAGGCTGAGTCAAAATACTCCTTCGCGGAAAAAGAGTGCTTGGACATAGTTTGGACACTAGCTACAAGTCCCGACCTTACTGTACGGCCGCCCATTCGACGTCGTCATGGACCACCATGCGCTATGCTGGTTGTCCACACTAAAATATCCGTCTGGGCGGCTAGCTCGGTGGGCTTTACGGCTACACGAGTACAATAAACGTGTCATATGTGGGTCTGGCAGCAACATACCCGACGCTGATGCCTTATCCCGTTGTCCAGTGTCACCAGAGACTACCTGCATCCTGCCTGACGACGCTGTTGTGTCACCTCCCTCTCTCACTGACATGTCATCTGAAAAACGCAAGGAACCATGAATTGCTTCGCTCATGTCTTTGCTCTGACGTTTTTCTCGGGCCCTGCGCAGAGAAGCTACGCACTTCACGCTTTGTGACGGGTTGCTCTACCGGAGGAATTACCTCAACGAAGGGCGAAAGTGGCTGCTCGTAATTACTCGGCACCTTCGCACCGACATTTGCGCTTCTCTTCATGCCCATCCAACGTGTGCCTACGCTGGCTTGTTAAACGTACCACCGTGTCCGTCTCCGCTATCACTGGTGCGGCATGTACACCTTTGTGCGGAAGTACGCTAGGTCACGCACTACCTGCCAGCGTCGCAAGCCTCCGCCTTCCAGCTCGGTGGATCCGCTGGATGCACTGCAGCCGCTTCCTTGCCCAGAGAAACAATTCCATTCGACCGTGTTGGCATTGATTTGTATGGACCTTTGCCCACCAAAGTAACCGGCAACCGATGGGTTATCGTCGCCGTCGATCACCTGACGCGCTATGCCGAAACTGCTGCTCTGCCTGCCGCTACAGCCTGAGACGTCGTCTCTTTCATCATACGGCGCTTCATTCTGTGGCACGGGGCGCCTCCTGAGCTCCTCAGCGACAGGGGACGTGTGTTTCTGTCAGTCGTTATTCGTGCCATCTTTGTTGAGTGCCGTGTTGCCCATCGCACAAGTACAGCGTTTCATCCGCAGACAAACCGCGTCACTGAGCGCTTCAACCGAACCCTCGGCGACATGCTGTCGATGTACATCTCAGCGGATCACGACGACTGGAACCTTGTGCTGCCCTGCGTGACTTATACGTACAATACAGCCATTGAGGCCACAACAGGTTTCTCGCCCTTTTTCATCCTGTATGGTCGCGAGCTGTCATGCACCCTTGTTACGGTTCTCCCCTTCCGACCGGATCGCTCCTTGTGCTCCCCAGCTTCTGAAGCTGTCAAGTACGCAGAGGAATGCCGGCAGCTTGCAAGGTCCTTTGCGACTCAAGATCAGTGGCAACAAAAATTTCGACGCAACGACACACCCGACGTATTCACCAGGATCTATGGTGTGACTATGGATTTCCTCCATCACACCAGGATTGTGTAGCAAGCTTCTTTCTCGGTTTCACGGACTTAACCGTGTCCTCGAGCGGACGTCGCCGGTGAACTACGTCATAGAGCCCATGACACCTCCCTCAGACCTCCGTCGCCGCGGGAGGGAGACTGTTCATGTACAGCGTTTGAAGCCGTACTATGATCCCCTAGTGTCGTGTGCACCATGAGTCGCCAGGGTGGCGCTTTATTCCCCGGGGGGCAGTTGTAATTGAGTAGAGCGGCAGGGTTTAATAAGAAAGAGCGGACAATGCCCCATAATGGTTAAGTGCTATCAGATGTCGCCATGTTGCTGGCAGACAACCAGCCGCAGGTGTAGAAGAAGCTTGGACTGCGCGGCTGTGGGTGTGATCTTTTGTCAGCTCCCTGTGCGGTTCAGGACTTCTGTGATTTGTGCGTCTATAAGCAAAAAAAATCCCTTCAATATATATATATATATATATATATATATATATATATATATATATATATATATATATCAAGGTTGCAGTCGTCATTGCCAGTGCTATTCGGCTTTTTTTTCGAAATATATAATAGGGCCGAATGACGTGTGCTTGTCACGTTTCTTTGATTCATTGATAAATAAGCGAAAATATAAGTCGAGAAAAAATCCGCCGTTTTCCGGGAGCGGGACTCGAACCCACATCTCCGCATAACCGGTGCGGTGCGTTAACCAATTACGCTATCCCCACAGCGGCTTCTCTCTCGACTTTAAAGCGGGGGTTTATATTTACAAGAGCTCTGAGGCCGGTCAACTAGCGCCGCCCCTCGACTACCGCGGGAGACGTAGAACGTCTTCTTTCCCAGCGGCCGCCACGTAGAACGTGGTCGGAGGTCGGGGTTAGCAATTGGCATATCCGAACTGCTGGAGCCAGTGCCTCGTAATGCATGTAGCAGAACAGAGAGATACGGGACGAGGGACTCGGTAAAGATACATATCAAGGTTGCAGTCGTCATTGCCAGTGCTATTCGGCTTTTTTTTCGAAATATATAATAGGGCCGAATGACGTGTGCTTGTCACGTTTCTTTGATTCATTGATAAATAAGCGAAAATATAAGTCGACAAAAAATCCGCCGTTTGCCGGGAGCGGGACTCGAACCCACATCTCCGCATAACCGGTGCGGTGCGTTAACCAATTACGCTATCCCCACAGCGGCTTCTCTCTCGACTTTAAAGCGGGGGTTTATATTTACAAGAGCTCTGAGGCCGGTCAACTAGCGCCGCCCCTCGACTACCGCGGGAGACGTAGAACGTCTTCTTTCCCAGCGGCCGCCACGTAGAACGTGGTCGGAGGTCGGGGTTAGCAATTGGCATATCCGAACTGCTGGAGCCAGTGCCTCGTAATGCATGTAGCAGAACAGAGAGATACGGGACGAGGGACTCGGTAAAGATACATATCAAGGTTGCAGTCGTCATTGCCAGTGCTATTCGGCTTTTTTTTCGAAATATATAATAGGGCCGAATGACGTGTGCTTGTCACGTTTCTTTGATTCATTGATAAATAAGCGAAAATATAAGTCGAGAAAAAATCCGCCGTTTTCCGGGAGCGGGACTCGAACCCACATCTCCGCATAACCGGTGCGGTGCGTTAACCAATTACGCTATCCCCACAGCGGCTTCTCTCTCGACTTTAAAGCGGGGGTTTATATTTACAAGAGCTCTGAGGCCGGTCAACTAGCGCCGCCCCTCGACTACCGCGGGAGACGTAGAACGTCTTCTTTCCCAGCGGCCGCCACGTAGAACGTGGTCGGAGGTCGGGGTTAGCAATTGGCATATCCGAACTGCTGGAGCCAGTGCCTCGTAATGCATGTAGCAGAACAGAGAGATACGGGACGAGGGACTCGGTAAAGATACATATCAAGGTTGCAGTCGTCATTGCCAGTGCTATTCGGCTTTTTTTTCGAAATATATAATAGGGCCGAATGACGTGTGCTTGTCACGTTTCTTTGATTCATTGATAAATAAGCGAAAATATAAGTCGAGAAAAAATCCGCCGTTTTCCGGGAGCGGGACTCGAACCCACATCTCCGCATAACCGGTGCGGTGCGTTAACCAATTACGCTATCCCCACAGCGGCTTCTCTCTCGACTTTAAAGCAGTTCGGATATGCCAATTGCTAACCCCGACCTCCGACCACGTTCTACGTGGCGGCCGCTGGGAAAGAAGACGTTCTACGTCTCCCGCGGTAGTCGAGGGGCGGCGCTAGTTGACCGGCCTCAGAGCTCTTGTAAATATAAACCCCCGCTTTAAAGTCGAGAGAGAATCCGCTGTGGGGATAGCGTAATTGGTTAACGCACCGCACCGGTTATGCGGAGATGTGGGTTCGAGTCCCGCTCCCGGAAAACGGCGGATTTTTTCTCGACTTATATTTTCGCTTATTTATCAATGAATCAAAGAAACGTGACAAGCACACGTCATTCGGCCCTATTATATATTTCGAAAAAAAAGCCGAATAGCACTGGCAATGACGACTGCAACCTTGATATGTATCTTTACCGAGTCCCTCGTCCCGTATCTCTCTGTTCTGCTACATGCATTACGAGGCACTGGCTCCAGCAGTTCGGATATGCCAATTGCTAACCCCGACCTCCGACCACGTTCTACGTGGCGGCCGCTGGGAAAGAAGACGTTCTACGTCTCCCGCGGTAGTCGAGGGGCGGCGCTAGTTGACCGGCCTCAGAGCTCTTGTAAATATAAACCCCCGCTTTAAAGTCGAGAGAGAAGCCGCTGTGGGGATAGCGTAATTGGTTAACGCACCGCACCGGTTATGCGGAGATGTGGGTTCGAGTCCCGCTCCCGGAAAACGGCGGATTTTTTCTCGACTTATATTTTCGCTTATTTATCAATGAATCAAAGAAACGTGACAAGCACACGTCATTCGGCCCTATTATATATTTCGAAAAAAAAGCCGAATAGCACTGGCAATGACGACTGCAACCTTGATATGTATCTTTACCGAGTCCCTCGTCCCGTATCTCTCTGTTCTGCTACATGCATTACGAGGCACTGGCTCCAGCAGTTCGGATATGCCAATTGCTAACCCCGACCTCCGACCACGTTCTACGTGGCGGCCGCTGGGAAAGAAGACGTTCTACGTCTCCCGCGGTAGTCGAGGGGCGGCGCTAGTTGACCGGCCTCAGAGCTCTTGTAAATATAAACCCCCGCTTTAAAGTCGAGAGAGAAGCCGCTGTGGGGATAGCGTAATTGGTTAACGCACCGCACCGGTTATGCGGAGATGTGGGTTCGAGTCCCGCTCCCGGAAAACGGCGGATTTTTTCTCGACTTATATTTTCGCTTATTTATCAATGAATCAAAGAAACGTGACAAGCACACGTCATTCGGCCCTATTATATATTTCGAAAAAAAAGCCGAATAGCACTGGCAATGACGACTGCAACCTTGATATGTATCTTTACCGAGTCCCTCGTCCCGTATCTATATATATATATATATATATATATATATAGCGATGAATAAGTTCCGAGATTTGGTTTCAAAAAGACATTAGAAGGGAGACACGTATGAAGACGATGATTGAACTAACGTTTCGACCGGGGTCCGGTCTTCATCAGAGTCTCTGACGAAGACCGGACCCCGGTCGAAACGTTAGTTCAATCATCGTTTTCATACGTGTTTCTACCTTCTCATGTATATATATATATATATATATATAATTCAGGGTGTCGAACCGGAACTGAACTGAACCGAAAACCGGAACTGAACCGGTATTTTTGCCGGAACTGAACCCGAACCCGAACCATTATTTTTTTTAGCCGGCTGAACCCGAACCGGAACTGAACCAAAAAAAGAAATAACGGTTTCCGGTTCTCGACGAAACGGTTCGACCATCCTCTTATTGATAACGGGTGGTAAGTGTCATTAGGGGCTTCTTTCACGCGCCATCAACTTCGCAATCTTTCGCTCACTTTTACCCTTTCAATGAATTAAAGCGCTCCGAACGCGCTCATCACGGTCACAACATGGTGACAATTTGTTATTTGATTGATTGTGAGGTTTGTTAATGCACCGACGCAACGCAGGCGATAAGGCGCACCGCAGTGGAGGGCTCAGGATTAATTTTGACCACCTGGAGACCTTTAGCGCGCGACGAAATCACGAACACACGGGCGTTTTCGCTTTTCGCCTCCATCAGAAAAGCGGCAGCCGCGGCCGCAAATCGAACCCGCGTCCTTCGGCTCATCAGCACAACGCCATAGCCACAACATGGTGAAACGACTGCACACCAGTATAGCAATTAAGGCCCCTAATAGCAATGGTATGTTGCTTGTGGACGAGCAAGCAGGGTGCAAGGCTGGGAAGAAGAAATGTCAAACTCTTGGCACCCTGCGCGTTGTTGGAAGCACCGAAGTCGCATTTCCCGTGGTCGCCAGTGCTCCTGTCACCACGCCCCCACAAGGGGTTCTCTCTCTCGCCCTCATTAGGACGGTGTAAGTGAAATCAGTCCACAAGAGTGTTGCACTGTGTACCAGCCAAGATTCAAGCCCTACATTTGCCTATGCCTATTTGCAGCAGCTAAAGAGTGCTGAAATTTTGGCTTTTAGTCACATGCTTAATCACAAGTATCAAAACAGCGCCACAAACGAAACGCAGGAAGAAAGAAACGCACATATGTTTGTTATTTGTTCGAGACATCGGCTTTATACAAGCGAGGCAAACCTCACGAAACGAGAAAGATGGGAAAATAGGGCGAAGGGGCCGGAGAAATAAGATTTTTAAACCTACTACACCGGGATAAGAGAAGATTGATTGATTATGAGGTTTAACGCGCCCACGCTACACAGGTGATGAGGCGCGCTGCAGTGGAGGGCTCCGGATGAATTTCGACGACCTGGGGATCTTTATCATGCGCTGAAATCTCAAACACACGGGCGTTTTCGCGTTTCGCCTCCATCACAAAAGCGGCAGCCGCGGCCGGGAATCGAAACCGCGTTTTTGAGCTTAGCAGCACGACGTCTTAGCCACTGAGCCACCGTGGCGGGTGAGGTAAGGGAAGATGCGTGTCTATTCGAAATTCTAGAGATTGTGTTCTTTCGAATTGACAGGTGTGCCAGGCGTTGTGCACTGTACTATTATGAGCAATATGAAAGGGAACACAGGAACGCGTGGCAAACAGCCTCGAAACAGATTCGGAGCGATACGCGGACGGCGCTGTGGAAAACGAAAGGGGAAAGGAGGGCGCTCTTCCACCAACTGCTGGTACCCCTACCACGCTGACATTTCTACAAAGCCGCAGCTTACGTCATTTCACCGATAATATGGCATCGTCGGACAGCCGATAAGACGCATGGCGGCAATGGGAACAGTTGTTAGAACAGCGTCCCCCTTTCCACTTTGTTTCCGACGGTGGCCGCTGCGTATCACTCATAGCTGGGTCTGAGGGTGTTTTCTACGCGTTCCTGTGTTCCCTTTCATATTGCTCATAATAGTACGTTTGGTTTCGCTGATTTCCACTGGAGTCTTTGGTAGTGTCTTGTACAGGTAAAGCTGCTCTTCACAGGCGAATAAAACGCCATGGTGTGTGCGCTGGCGCGTGTTTGCGCGCTTTACGTGGGAGTTTGCTTTGTTGATTGTTTTGCAATGGGGATGCAGGCAGCATTCGCTCTTGATTGTCGCGGTAAGCCCGACAACGAAGGGGCCGCAGCCCGTGGTCGGCGATATTTTCCCGCCGCGTCTTCTTACATGCTTGGCCAAGGATCCTAAATGGACCACGAAAACGAATCCCTACCTTGCCTTATTTGAAAGATCTACCTTTGTTGACTCGTTAAGGGCGTTGTTTTCACAAGAAGCGGTGAGAAACACCGAAAAAACTTTCAAATTTTCTGTCACCCAGCATCAGCAGTGACGTAACCAAGAAGTAATTCAAGCAAAATGGGCAATGACTTAAGTCATTATTAGCATCCAAGCAGTACAACAAAACGAAGCAAGGGGCAACAATGTCTCTTAGCGGTGGCTTCGTGCAGTCTCTAGGACGACAGTAGAGGTGGTGAAAAAGATGCTGGTACATTTTCTGTTACACCTGCCCTAGATTATCACATTTGACAATAGTATTGCAGCTCATTTTAAAAAAGCAGTAGTTCGAGTGAAAAAAAAACACTTCAGTTTTATGATGAATTTAAAGTATACACAACTGATTTTTTGCACCTTGCTAATAATTCAGTTCTGAACCGGTTCGGGGCTTTGAATTAGTCGAACCGGAACTGAACCGGAACAAAATAAATTTACCTGAACCCGAACCGTAACCGATCCCGTATTTCGACACACTGATTTAAATATATATATATATATATATATATATATATATATATATATATATATATATATATATATATATATATATATATATATATATATTTAAATCAGTGTGTCGAACCGAAAAAAATACGGGATCGGTTACGGTTCGGGTTCAGGTGGGCAAATGTACCGCCAAGATTGGTATCGGCGACTCTGAGTTCGTTGCAAGTTTTGTCGTCCTCCCCGAGTGCTGCAGGTATTTAATTCTAGGAATGGACTTCTTAAGTGAGCACAACGGTGTAATCCACGTAGGGGAGCGTTCCATTAGGTTCGCCGCGAGCAATCGCCGCCCAGAACATGGAGTAGGCCGTGCACCGTTGCGTGTTATCGACGATGATGTGAACGTACCGCCGCGGTCCTGCAGGATAGTTTCTGTGATGTGTGATGTTCGCTGTACCGTCGATGGTATCGCCGAGCATATGGACGCCCTCTTGCTGGATCACGACATTACAGTTGCTCGAGGCGTACTGCACCTCACCGAGGGCCATGCGGAATTATTGCTGACCAATTTTGGCAAGGAACGCCGCCACGTCGCCAAGGGTGCCACCGTTGCTTACTTCGAGGAAATCGCGGGCAACGATGACTGTTTCGTATTAAAAGGCACTGAACCTGGCGAAGGCGCTCCCGATCCTATCCGTGATATCAATTAGAGCTTACCGAACGCGGAGCAACGAGCCCTTCGTGAGTTGCTAATTAGCTTCAAAGACAGTTTTTATCATCGTCTGCTGTGCGTCAAACACCCCTGACGAAGCATCGCATCATTACTGCCAACGGTGTGAGACCTATTCGCCAAAACCCGTATCGTGTGCCTACCAAGGAGCGCGACGCCATCCGAAGCCAAGTAGAACCGATGTTGCGAGACGACGTCATCCAGCCATCTGAATCCAGACAGGGGAGTTCGCGGGCGTCCCCCGTGGTTTTGGTAAGAACGAAGGACGGGACATTGCGATTCTGCATAGATTACAAGAAGCTGAACCAAGTCACAACAAAGGATGTGTACCCGCTGCCCCGGATCGACGACTCCTTCGACAGGCTTCGTCATGCCCGTTACTTTTCATCGATGGATTTGAAAAGAGGGCATTGGTAAATCGAGGTTGATGAGCGCGACCGCGAGAACACCGCCTTCATAACACCAGATGGTCTTTATGAGTTTAAGGTTCTCCCTTTCGGGCTGTGTTCCGCACCTGCCACATTTCAAAGGATGATGGACACTGTTTTATCTCACTTGAAGTGGCAGACGTGCTTGGTTTATCTCGACGATGTCATCGTGTTTGCAAACACATTTGAGGAACATTTGCGACGGCTATCTTCCGTTCTTCATGCCATTCGATCGGCCGGACTCACGCTGAAAGCGGAAAAATGTCATTTTGGATATCAGGAGCTACTTTTCTTGGGCCATGTCAGCCACGCCGGCGTCAAGCCCGATCCTAACAAGATAGCAGCGGTGACCAAATTCTCGACCCCTGCGGACAAAAAAGCTGTTCGACGATTTCTAGGCCTTTGTTCCTATTATTGCAGGTTTATAGAAAACTTCTCAAACATCGCGGCCCCCTTAACCTCACTCACCCGTAATGATGTCACCTTCCATTGGAATGGGGAGCACCAGGCTGCCTTCCAAGAACTCGGGTTTCGCTTACAAATGCCGCCGGTACTCGCCCACTTTGACGAAGAGGCTGCGACCGAGGTCCATACAGATGCTAGTAACGTCGGTCTTGGAGCTGTACTTATACAGCCGCAAGACGGTGCGGACAAAGTCGTCGCGTATGCAAGCCAAACCCTTTTTCGAGCGGAGACCAGCTATTCGGCAACAGAAAAAGAATGTCTGGCCGTTGTATGGGCGGTCATGAAATTTCGCCCTTACCTCTACGGCCGCCCTTTCCAAGTAGTAAGCGACCACCACTCCCTGTGTTGGATGGCCAATTTAAAGAACCCCACAGGACGTTTAGCTCCCTGGTGCCTCCGACTTCAGGAGTTCGACCTAACGGTGATTTATAAGTCCGGAAAGCAACACTCTGACGCTGGCTGCCTTTCACGAGCGCCAGTCGAGCACACCGACAATGAAGATGATGACGACACGGCCTTCCTCGGAGTGCTGGACGCTACCATCTTGTCTCAGCAACAGATGGAGGACGAGGAGTTGCGGCCTCTTTTAGACTTTTTACAATGCCGGAATAGCAACGTTCCGAGGCCCTTCGCACGCGGGTTGAAGTTCTGCTTGCGCAACAACATCCTTTACAAGCGAAACTTTGCTCCTTGCGGAAGGGACTACCTCCTAGTTGTCCCCGCGTGTCTCCAAAGTGGAGTACTATGGGCGTGCCACGACGACCCAGCGGCTGGCCACCTGGGTTACGCTCGGACGACGTCCAGGATGAAACAGAATTATTACTGGCCGAACCCTGCCGCCACCGTGAAGCAGTACATACGGACGTGCCGTGAATGCCAACGACGCAAGACTCCGCAGGGCCGACCAGCTGGATTACTGCAACCGGTTCAAGTACCGAAAAGGCCGTTTGAGCAGATAGGCATGGATTTCTTGGGACTCTTTCCAGCCTCTCACGCAGGCAACAAGTGGATAATTGTCGCCACCGATTATTTAACGCGGTACGCAGAAACGAAAGCGCTTCACCGCTGCACAGCACTCTCCATGGCCTAGTTTTTTATTGAAAGCGTCGTTCTTCGCCCCGGCGCTCCGTCGATTCTTGTTACAGACAGGGGAGCCACGTTTAATGCCGACCTTGTACGCGCCATAACGAACCACACAGGTACCTCATACCGGCAATCAACCACTTGCCACCGCAAACGAACGGCCTGATCGAGCTGTTGAACAAAACTTTTGCTGACATGCTGAGCATGTACGTTGACGTGGAACACAAATGCTGGGACGAAATTATTATGTGACATTTTCTTATAATACCGCCCGGCAGGAACCAACGCGTATGACACCGTTTGCACTTGTCCATGGATGCGAGGCAGAAACCATGCTTGATGAAATGCTGCCTCACGATGACGGCGACGGCGACGAGAACGTCCAGAGTTTCATCCAGAAAGCCGAAGAAGCGCGGCAGCTAGCGTAGCATCGAATCACAAAACAGCAGCTGCACGATTCTCTCCAGTACAACGCCCGCCACAGACACGCCGCTTTAGATCCTGGCGACCATGTATGGGTGTGGATCCCAATAAGACGTCGAGGGCTGTCGGAGAAGCTTCTAAAGCGTAACTTCGGTCACTACCGACTCCTACAACTTAGCCACGTCACTTACACCGTGGTTCCCGCAGACTGCACTTCAACGAGACGGCGGCGTCCCTTGCGCCCGGACGTAGTGCACGTAGTGCGCAGAAACCTTATTTTAAATGCAGAGCATTTCATTAACTCACGATGTCACCCGCGTTGACGTCCGTAGTCCGCATCGCTCCCCCTACACTATATAAAAAAATAATACTTACCGGCGCCAGGTTTCGATCCCACGACTGTGCGGGCAGAACGCAAGGTACACGGCGCTCTACCCACTGGGCCACAAAGCCAAAACATAACGGAAGGTTACGAAAGCGCCTTATATCCTTGACTCATTCAACTGTCGGCCACAGGTGCGCCCTCTCCCCCGCGTCCTCCTCGCCTTCTCTCCACTCGCAACACCCTCTCTCGCCGCGTTCGGTTCTGGCGCACAAGTGGGGACGTGCGCAACACCCTCTCTCGGCGCGTTGGGTTCCGGCGGAAATGCTCTGCATTTGATCGTGTCCCTCGCGAGGGGGATGTTTTGATTTTAAGTGCGAATGCACTTTATAAGCGACCCCAAACCTTTCACCGCCGCCGGCGGCGGCGGCGGCGGCGTCCGCAGTCCTCCTCTCTATATATAAAAAAAAACACCATCCGGCGCCAGGTTTCGATCCGAGGACTTTGGGGCCGCAGCGCGACGATCTACCGACAAAGCCACGGACGCGACGCTGATATCAGTGTTAGTAACGCGCCTTATATCTTTAACGCAGTCCTCCTCTCTATATAAAAAAAACAGCATCCGGCGCCAGGTTTCGATTCGAGGACTTTGCGGCCGCAGCGCGACGCTCTACCGACTAAGCCACGGACGCGACGCTGATTTCAGTGTTAGTAACGCGCCTTATATCTTTAACGCATTCAAACTACGTCGTCAGCGGCGTGCGTTGGCGACTCAGCGGCGTTATAGCGGCTTGATAACTGCGTGGTGTACACGTGATACTACAAACCCGATGGAAGAGATGGAAGAGAAGGCGGCGAGGCGGTGGGCTGTGGGGGCCGAGCGCAAGCGCCGCAAGCGGGCCGACAACCGTGCATTCGCACTTTCACATTCTCCCCCTCGGGGAAATGCGGGGGAATTTTTTTTTCCTTTGTTTGCTAACACAGGATCGGTATACGGCCCTCGCAATGTGTTTCTCCGGAGCTGTACGCTTTTGCCCCTTTAACACAGAGACGAAAAGCAAATCGCCTTTGTTTGGGCTTGCCGAGTAAAGATAAAAATATCCCGAAAGCTGGCAAGGTCGCTGTTTACACTTCGTCCAGATTAGAAATGCGAACGTTGATAAATTGTCCAACCGTTACTGTCGAGAGAGGGGAGGGCGGTTCGTTTATTTCAAGGACATAACACACCCGCGCTGGTTGTTTGTATGTCCACACAAGCATCGGGACGATGCTTCCGTTTTTCTTAACACCGGCGCAAAGAGACGACTGTGAGGACGAAGAAGTGGTTCAGTGCGCGTGCTTTTTCATCATCGTCATTCAGAGCTCTGGCTCTCGTGCTTGGAACCCTGTGCTCGAGCTATCCCGCAAAAGGCTCCGGCTGCTTGTACCGACCTGGTTGTCTCCTTCGGAGACCTCGGCTCAGCAACTGCGTGTTTATAGCACGCGACAATTCTGTTTCCTGCACTCAAAAAATTCTTCATCTCTTTCTATGACCCACCCCAACCTCCCCTTTGCTTTCCGAGGTTTTCTTGACTGCCAACCCTTATTTTCTGTCTTATTTCACGGAGCCCCTCATTTCCCATTTTCTGATTCGCTACACGCTTAGCGAGGGCCTCTGTTCTGGCAGTCTTGGTGCCAAAGGGAGCTTAAGAGGGTTCAACGCTGGTTGACCACTCTCGACATGTCGTAGACACTCGAGTCACGGCCCGGGGCTTAAAAAGAAGGTCCCCTTCACCCCGAGTAGTCCGAGTGGCGCTGGCTACCACCCCCAAGTGCAGGAAACAAAAAATTACTTAACATAAATACCCGAGAAAGTGCTGGGGAAACAGCCCCGCCGGTAGCGTAGTGGTTATCGCATCAGACCGGTATTCTGGAGGTCGTGGGTTCGGATCCCACCCGGCGGGCATTTTTTCACCACTTTGTTTCCTGCACTCAAAAAATTCTTCATCTCTTTCTATGACCCACCACAACCTCCCCTTTGCTTTCCGAGGTTTTCTTGACTGCCAACCCTTATTTTCTGTCTTATTTCACGGAGCCCCTCATTTCCCATTTTCTATATATATATATATATATATATATATATATATATATATATATATATATATATATATATATATATATATGTATATATATGTATATATATATATATATATATATATATATATATATATATATATATATATATGTATATATATATATATATATATATATATATATATATATATATATATATATATATATATATACATATATAACCCATGAAGGAAAGAATACTCAGGAGAGGCCCCTAGCACCCCAATGCATTGCAAAAAGTGTGGAGGAAGTCACGTGATTTTTCTTGAGCCCACGGACAATGTTGCTTACTTGTTTACAACTGCGGCGGCCAAATTTGGGCGAATAGAACGGACAAATTTTTAAGGCGCTTGGTATGTGGCTGCTTCGCTACGCTTGCAAACCAGCGCAGTCGCTACGACAAACGTTTTTAGATTAGGCCAGTTTTAAAACTCTGCCGTCGCAGGCGTCTGCGTTCGCCATCCCGCGAGCCTGTTGCTATGACGACGACAAACGCTACTTTGCCAGGCTTAAGAGCTGAAAAATCGTCCTTCTATCTCAAAAACGAAAACCGTTTTTGATTAAAACTTTGGGTGAGGGTTAGAATGGGCAAATTGAAGGCGAAATCAACAGCTTAGAAGACGACATCGCACCGAGGAATTAGCGACGAAGCTGTTTTCGCTTCGAAGCGGGAGGGCAGGGCGACGCCATGTTAGTCAAATCAAACCGGAGACAGCAAAGGATGATGGGATAGAGTGCTGGGCTCCGTGGGCTCAAGTCATGGCGGGACTCGGCTTCACAAATGTGACGTCAGGGCCTCTCCTAACCTTTTCTTTCCTCCATGATATAACCAAAAATAACTACACGACACGGCGCATACACCCATCTCTTCTGTATTCTGTATGCACAATGCACATGAGAATATTTTGGTCACAGCTCGTGACCTTTAAGGGGCCATGAAGACAAAATGAAAGGTTGGTTAATTCAAAAGATCGCCTCATTAGAATCATAGTGATACCACTTTTAACGCAAACTTCGCTCAAATAAGCTATGTAATTAGAAAAAAAATGGTCTTAGCTCAGCTAACCTTGGATATGCAACGAAAAAGTTTGGCTTAGTCTGGTTCATGGTGTAAGATATATTATTAGGTGAGGACACAGCTTACAAAACGAATGTGTGCTCTTTGTTTGGACAAAGTCGCCAAACTGGCGCCGCTGAGACCGTTGATTGCAGCGCCCTCCAGCGGCAGAGAAAAGAAGCTGCCCGAGCGCCGCCCACTCGGAGGTGTTCGGATCTCTTCGGCTCCTTCTCGGGCCTTCTCGGCAGCTTCCGTAACCGGTCGTCTGCTCGATTTCTGCTCGCCGCAGCTTGGCTGGTTCCGCCGACCGGCGGTGCAGACGATAATTAGAAGAAAGCCGTGCGAAAGCCTTTGCACTCGGCCCAGTGTTTCAACGTGTTCTAAGCATGTGTTTTGAGTCGGTAACAATCAAAAGAAGGTATAAAACACTAAACCGAAGGAAATGTGTGCCTTGGTAGCCGTTGAGCGCTCACACAAATGAGATTTTATGCTGCGCTTTTTATGCTTGCGCAAAGAAAAAATGGAGTGCAAATGTTTTATTGAGTACGTACTGCAACGGATGGCAAGAAAACGTGGCAGTAATCAACGTTACCTGAGATCCTAAACGAATGAATGCGTGCTCTGCAGTCATCCCCAGCAGAAAATGATGCTACTTGCGTTCAGCATTTTTCTGAGAGTGCGGTTGCGCGAAACGGTTCTTTTTGGTGCTTTGAGGGGATGTACTACTGAATGTCTAAGAGAGGTGCGCTCGCAAACGATGCAGTGCCGTCGACTTTACCGTTGGCTACAGCCCCCCAAGCTACTCCGTACAAGCAGCGGCAAAAGAAAGCGTCCGCTGCCGGAACAACGCTCCGACATACAAGGAAAGTAGGCAGCTTGTGAAATGGATTAAACTGGCGGCGAGTACGCTGATGTTTCTTCGTCGTAAATGACGTTGCACAACTGGGGCTCCAGCGGAGACGAATCGATGTTGTCAAACTCACTGCCGGTGTCCAATGTTCTGAGAAGCTGCGCGCGCGTTTTAATGAACCTATGAAGTCCGAAATCTCGCAGCTGTTTAAACAATGCAATAAATTACGCGTTAAGATCGCGTTGTGTTAGCTCACACGGTGAGCTCAAGCAATGTTGTTTTACACGCATGTCGCAGGTGCCTGCGAACCACCTGGCTTCGGACTGTCGTTGTTCAAGTCGCTTGAAGCCTCGGTCGCTTCGAAGCTTAGTTAAGAGTTCTGCCACCAGATGTCCTTTCAGTCAAAGGTCCACGGGTGGTGCCACGGCGCCACCAACTCTATTTGACAGATTTTTGGGCTGCTGTGTCCACACCTAAAAGTATATCTTACGCCGTGGTCTGGTTGAGTCTTGGTTTTGCGTGGTTAACCTTTGATTTAGCTGTAGTGCCGACGATATTTCAAAGCCGTCTGGTTCCGTGCAACTCTCACAGAACGAGGCCGGGCGGACGCGGCGTTCGCCAGGGTGAACGCGGCGTTCATTCAAGTCGAATGAACGCGGCGTTTATTCAAGGCAAAGGGAGTCGTCTCGCCCCGGTGACGACGGGCGCGAGGCGACTCAAGTTGCCCGAAAAAATCCAGCGCCGCATGCATGGGAGGCTGCGGGGGTGATCGGCTGCTTCGGCCGAAGCGGCGACGGCGACAGCTGCTCGTTCCGTTCTGCGCACAACGACTGAAAACGAGACCTTGTGCGCAGCGCCGACAACAGGCCCGGCGAATCACGCAATGCGCTTCGAGTGGTGTATCGCCGGGGGTCAAAAGGTCACAAAAGGTCAAAAGGTCACCTTGCGCATCCTCCGCGAAATATCTGGACCAAAGAATTAAAGGTTCGCTTTAAAAGGAAATGGCCATGCGACCCACTAGCTCATTTTCCGCAACAGAACCTATGATGTCATACCAGCCAGCTCTGCGATTGGCGGAGGCCGGAAAAAAGCAAACGCAGATAAGGCAGAACTTATAAGCTTGCCGAACGAGCTATTTGCGCTTAAATTTAGGGCACACTCTTTTTATATCAGAATAGTGGAGCAAACAGTGGAAGTTGCGAAAGCACACGTAAACCTAGAAGTAGTTATGCGTACTGCTGTTGGTACTGCGCGCACTATGCTTCGTTTAGATGCAAAGCACTGCGGGGCTTTGGGGTTGTCTCAGACGACACTGGCCGATTGGCGCAAGCAACGGTGTCCTACGTGACCATATTTGTCGATCGGGCACCATGTTTCACGAAACAATTATTATCTCCGTGAAAAAAAGCAAGCCGGATATATGGTCAACAACAAACCAAAGGCAAAAAAAGGCTTGCCGCGGTGTGGTGACGCCATCTAGGTTGACTAACTGTAAGCAAGTCTCCGCTCCACATTAAGTTTAGTATGAAAGGCCTGTTCTAATAATGTCATTGCAAACGTCGTTCAAACACACGTATTTGCGCAAGAATCAAAATTTTAGCTTAACTTGATTAGTTTTGCAGTGAATAAAGCATCGTTTGCTTCCGGAAAAGCGCTGGGCACTATAGAACACGAAGTCTTTCGAGTAAAAAAACTTCTATTTTGTCTTCGTGGCCACTTCAAATTCAGATCACAATTGGCAACAACCAAAGATTGTGTGAAAGCTGGTGCACCACAACAACACCCCGCCCCCCCCCCCCCCCCCCCCAAAAAAAACGCCAAAAAACCGAGATAGCAAGGTTCAGCCAATGGAAATATTCAGAGGCAAGATACGCAATTTATTTTGGCGATAAACTCAAAGATGTGCTAATGCAAGCGTCACTGCGGTGTGCCATTTAAAACGCCTAAATAATTTCTGTTGCTTAATAAAGTTTTATGCTTGAATTGGTATAGAAGAAGGCAGCGCTTTATTCTCTGCGGGGTTATAACGCGGTGCATACGGCGGCGCGTGCCCAGTGGTATGTGTCCCCTCGTCACAATCATCGCTATCCTTTTCCCTTAGTGACGTCTCCTTCGTAGCGATCGTCCTGTGTGCACCTTTTCTCATCCTAGCCTTGTTTTTGTTGGTGAAACGTATTATAGCGAAGCTTTAGTGTTCCTACTGATGGCGTCTGCAACGCGAATACGCCTGAAAAGCCAACTTTCTCTGACGACGATGATGATTCAGAGTGAAGCGTAGTAAAGCAAAAGCGCTTCCCTGCGAAGCTTGGCAACGGCTCCGCTCGGCCCCATCCACTAAAGGTTGATGTGCAGAACGATGTAAGATGAGAATGGCGTTGCTCTGCGTTAGGCCTAACGCTAGGCCTAACCTCACATCTTGGGGTTTAACACCTCAAACGGGCACCCACTGAAATAAGTGCTCCCTCAACGCCAAGACAAAGAGATAACTTTATTATCTAAACAGCTCCAGTCGTGACCGTAGTGCCACAGCCTCTTTATTAGGAGACGGCCAGTCCTTAGAATTACCGGCAGTGGGCCGCCAGGAGTTCTTGCGTCGACTTCATGTCCACGCCAGGACCCGGGTTCTGCCGGTCCTCCCAGGGAAGTGATGTGGGAACGAAGGTATGGCGGTAGGCCTGGTGGATGGCACTCCCAATAAAGGGGTGGTACTGATTTCGCGCACCCCAAACCCAAATATTAGGCCTACGGAGTGCACACGTGAGAGTTGCTGTGGGCACTCTAGAAAAGTTGTGCGTACCTCCAGAGTAGCAAATACTCGCATTGTGGGATTGTACAACCAAAGAATCCATCACAAGAAAGCTTCACGTTCAGCCATCGTCGTCGTTAAACGGAGGGGTGCATGATTTTTCAAGTTTTTGTTGGTTACCGTGAAAGACTATGAGTCGTAGGCTTGGCTAATCGCCCTTGTTAGCCCCAAATATGCGCTATTATTTTGAGTGTGCTTTCGCACTCATCTAATTGCATGTTCTGAAATTTCAATACTCAATTGTTTCTGTAATTAGCCCATGTACTGCTAACATGTGTTTTTTTTAATTCGAGCACCAGCACCGTTCCGCTGGCCCTACATTTAGCCAGGTAGACTCGATCATGCAGCTCCGGAATTCTTGTTGGCCTAAGTGCCAGCCTTAAAATAAATGAAGACAAGATGTCACGGTCTACAGGATCCGTGCTTCTAGCGTGATCCGGAGGACGTTGGTTCAATTCGTACACCACGGCAGAAATTTTAACCCGCTGTCTTTTTGACTAAATTAGTTCCTTTGTTTGTGAGTGTTTTCATGAGAAATGTGGCGTTCTTCCAAGCTTTCATTGACCGGTTCTCTGTACTTTGACGTGGGTCATTTGATGCCGTGCGTCTGCCATTTTGTGCATTGTCCTGCGGCAAATAAAAAATAAAGATTACTTATCATAAAGGTTAATTAAAAATTAGAAGACAAACTGAAGCACAAAAAACTACGGCGACGTACCAACCGTGTAGCTACTGTATCTGTACAAAAACTCATAATTAGCGAAGTTAAAGTAATAATTCGTTATAGAAGTGTTGATGTAGATCATTGGTAATAAATGTAGCCAAGCAGAAAAATAAGTCCCCCATTATGGCCAGTGTAGGTTATCACAGGTCAACTTAAACTAAAAACGACAAATATTAGCTGTGGTTCTCAAGTTGACTCTTCACTGTAAAACTCACAATGAGAAGCTGCATAAGAGTGCTTACGCATTGCTAGAAAATTCTGGGAAATTCCGTTCGATTTCGAGCTTGTCACAGTTCTATCCTTTTGGGGCTAGTAGCTGCGTAATATTGCCCGCCACCATTTAGGAATTTTGTTATGGCTGGCAAGAGAATGCGTGTCCGTCACAGCACCGTGCTGCAAGTGAATGGGTCGTCCTTTTAAGTGCGAATGCACTTCTTAAGCGAGCCTGAAGCGTCCGCCGCCGTCCGCATAGCAACAGCTGCGGGTGCGCGCGCTCCTCGTCTTCCTTGGCAACGGGGGGAGATGGGCGCGCGCTGCCTGGCCGCTGACATGGCACATACCCACGTGGGGGATTGGCCAGGAATCTCCTCGTCTTCCTTGGCAACGGGGGGAGATGGGCGCGCGCTGCCTGGCCGCTGACATGGCACATACCCACGTGGGGGATTGGCCAAGAATCGGGCGTGAGAAGGGCTAATGCACCCGCTTAAAGGAGTACTGACACGAAATTTCAAAGCTGAGATCTGCTCTAGCAATCAAGTACAACGATAACACAAATAGGTGTCTGTGAATAAATGCATCTTTCTTTCTTTGTAGTTGTGTGTGTGTGTGTGATCTCTCTTTCGCGAACATTACCGAACCGCGCAAATTCAACTCGTGCATTCGCACTTTCACATTCTTCCCCTCGGGGAAATGCGGGGAATTTTTTTGAGATTCTCATGTTTTATTTTACTCGTAAATTTGGCGTAGGTAAGTTCATCCACTCTTGTCTCCTTTCACGAGCCTCAGCCAGTCTCCCTCCGTGGGCACGCACCATGCGGATTAAGAAGTCGAAGAAGAAGAGTGTATGAATGCTCCCTGCGGAGGATCTAATCCAGGTTCCCGCAGAGGGCGGGCCGTCCCACCGACGCCAGAGTCTCACGCGTCTTCTAGACTGGCTTCCGCTTATTGTGGCCGCGAGCGTTGCATCCTGGGCCTATTACGCCTACATCATCGTCTTTTGCCATCTCGTGGCCCAAGGCGGCGTTAGCGAGGCCATCGCCTACGGCTTAGCCTTTCATCTACTCTTCGGCATGTTCCTGTGGTACGCACTCATCGCTTTTCGACTGCTGGAGTTTCTGTATTATGTGACAGCGGCCTGTATCACGCGCAAGCTTCTTTATTGAGTAGACAGTCGCCTAACATGTGGATAGTTGCATTGAAGAGAATGTTTACTTGCGCGGAGAAGCTGAAGTTTAATGTTGCATAAGTTGTCTTCTACAGTGCAGCCATTCATCACGCGCAGGTGCAAATAAACGGCAGCTAGTAATTTCAGCTTTTAATTACGCCAAATGAGAAAACTGAAACATTCCCTTCTGCTATAATCACAGGAATGAGCCACTTATGCTTCGATTATTTTGATCCGGAATCTTGTTATTACAATAATTCTTTATTCAGAAATGGTGACTCAAGGTATCGTCAGGGATGGGGAAGATGGTAAAGAAGGTGAGGGTGTCTACATTCTCTTGTGCATCCCCATGGTGCCTGCGGGAGTCCACAGGGCTGTGACAGTATCTTTTGGGTGAGCCCGGCACAGAGGAGGCGACGCCCACTTCTGGAAGTTCTTGATGTCTGGCGGAAGATCGGCTCTTCTTACCGCCGCGAGCCCCGAGCACTCCCACGGCATGTGCTGCATTGCGGGCCTCGGTGGCGCGTGACACAAGAAGCAGGTCACGATGGACGCCTCCCGGGAGTTCTCGAAAGGTTCTCTCAGGTGTCATGAGCGTCCGGCAACGTATGCCCGCCACTTTGCGAGCACGTCCTCTGTAAGGGCAGCCCCGGCTCTCATCTCGTGTATGAGGACTTGGGCCCCCCCGGGAAGTCCTCCTGGCGGTGGTCACTGGTCATGGGGTGTAGAGTGTACTGTTAGATCGTAACCGCAGTGACATTGTTCAGACACCTAAAAGTAGAGCGGCAAGCAGTACCGGGTGTATATTCTACAGGTCGTACGTGCAGACGGTCATCACGGCGTTGCCTCCTATCCCGGCGCAGTATACGTTGACTGAGGCGGCTCAGCAGGCGCTGGCCAACTGCAAGAGCGAGCACAGCCGTCGCGGCATGCTGGACGTGCTGGCCGCGGAGAGGGACGTGCGCACCGTCGGCCTAGACGGCAGCGTGCGCTACTGCGAGCCGTGCGGCATCATCAAGCCCGACCGCTGCCATCACTGCTCCGTCTGCCAAAGGTACACATTCGGGGGCTATAGGGGGGACGTAATCATACTGACAATAGATGATTTGCGTACCTTGTGTTCTTTCGCAAGGCGTAATCGGCTATTTTCGGCCATTAGGTGTCAAAAGCAACATTACGAGTATTGACTTTCATACCTTGCTCTGTTATCCCCAAGGCTCGATATTGAGCGCACGCTTTCAGCTGTAGTGATTTTTTTTGCTTCATAATAGCCACTGTGGCGCCAAGCTTGTCACCAAACCTCCCCCCCCCCCCCCCGAACCAAAGGAGGTTACATCCTGAAAAGTTCATATCTTGATTTTTGCTCCTGCTGTTCAGTTTATGTGTGCTCTTTTTGGCATAAACGTATATTAGACATGGTGCTAACATAATTTCGAAAGGCAGCTTGAATAACAATCCAAACGACCCTAGTAAACATTTATTGCAGGAAAATTGAATGTCCGCAGCAGCCAGTATTAGCTTCCGAGGAGCTGACATCAAATATTACCAACATATTACCTTTGCAGAAAAAATTAATCCCTAAAGTCGCTAACTTTGATTGTCTGATTTTATGTATTTGAAGCAATCCTAGTTTAGAATACATTGAATAATCTTGACTCAGGACATGTACACCTTCGGCACCTTATACGGTCATTTTACTCGTCTACACCATCGTTCAACCATATTTGAATGTTTCTTCTTTGCAACGAAATAATCATGCAGCTAACATGCGCAGCAACAATAGTTGATTAATTTATTTTCTCCAACCGACACAGAAATAAAATACTGCTAAATAACCTGTTTCTTTCTGTTTTGAACCGATGTAGTAGCCTGTGTAATCGTACTGGAAAAATTACCCCCAACATTCATGATTGTGTGGTTGGTATTTGTACCTGGATTTTGTTGAGCTTCCCTTTGCTTTCATGTTTGTTGTCGTTCATACTTGGAAATATTCGTTTAATTGCGCTGTCTATAACAAGGTTCTTCAGATTTGTAGTTTCCACATTATACAGAGAATAGGCATATCATATGTACCAAATTTAATGAAGTTGGCTCAAATGATATCGTACGTCTGAAACTTATGATATGGTACATACGGTACATATGATATTGTACATATGATATGGTACATATGGTAATGAATTTACTAGCGCGTACGGGTAATGAATTTATTGCACTTCGCTACTTTGTACTACTTGCCTGGGTCCCCTTCAAGTGGTTTGCATATCCTGAAGCACGGGCAACAAAGCAGTATAAAGCTCATTCATTCGTGCACAGCCACGCATAAATTCACCAAACGTTGAAACAAAGCTGCCCAGGCGGCAATGAAAAGTTATTTCAGCAGAGTTATTTTTAGGTCATTGGGAAGTAACTCTGAGCTAGCACGAAATTTTTCATTTCTTTTAAAGAACATAACACTGTTCAATGGGACGATAAAAATGTAGAATTTCAAACTTTTTTACAAAATTAAATAGGGAGTGTAAATGTTGAAGCCAGTGCAGAAGGTGATATAATAACATACTGGGCGTTTGAATTAGTCGCTGTTTACAATCCTTTTTTACCTTGGACTCATGACATCTTACTGTATCCATTCAGGAAACAAATATCCTTGCACGTCATTTCCATTAGATGTTGTCAGTAAGCTTCACTAGTAATATTTTATACGTCCATTCAGCGGTCAGGGGGAGATTTCAAGCGTGAAAAGTTGTGATGACAGGTCCCTACGCAAGGCCATCCGTAGCAGAAATCACCAGGATTAATGTTGAAGGCGCTCAACCTATCATAGTGGCCAATAATCGCAACAGATGCATTATATGGCAATAGAATTCCAGGGGATTCCAGAGGAAGAGAGGAAACCTAGATCAGTTCTTACTAAATACCAACATATAGGAAACACCCGATGTAATCTGTGTGCCAGAAATTGGAAACCCAGCCAAGCTACCAAATTACAAAACGTTCAGTCCAGAAAATGAACACTCCTCCAGCGATAGCGATAAGAAACCGGTGTTTGCTGCATTCATCAAGCGCAATCTAACGATAACACAACACGACACAGATATGGAAGTAATCGACCATGCCTCCACCTAAATCATTTCAACCTAAGGAAAGGGGAATGTAGTCTTTTTATACTCAACGCGTACAGCAGCCCCCATAGTAACAAGTTTGCAAAACATGACGAAATGATATGCTTTTATCCTGACGGGGGACTTCAGCGGACACGACTTCGCCTGGGGCTACAAACGCGAGACGACCAAAGCAAGGAATATATGGCACGACGACCAAATAGCGGGACTCTCCACAGCCACCGACCCAACCTACCCAACTGGACTATATAACAGCGTCAGCATGGACATGACGCCGAACTTACCGTCACAAAAAAATATGGTCAACGACACCGAGTACATAGATAAACCTACAGGGAAACCTGGGCAGTGACCACTTCATAGTGGCCACATCGCTCACAGTGGGCCTATCCCATCCCAAAAAAGGCTAGTATTCGAGATTACTGATTGGGATTAATTTGGAATTATCGGGGTAGCCGAACGAAAAATGTAGGAAGAGGCAGGAAGCACAGCAGACATTCAGGAATGGGTCGAGCAGCTGAACACACACGCAAGAAAAGTGACAAATAAAATTCCCCCGCATTTCCCCGAGGGGGAGAATGTGAAAGTGCGAATGCACGGTTGTCGGCCCGCTTGCGGCGCTTGCGCTCGGCCCCCGCAGCCCACCGCCTCGCCGCCTTCTCTTCCATCTCTTCCATCGGGTTTGTAGTATCACGTGTACACCACGCAGTTATCAAGCCGCTATAACGCCGCTGAGTCGCCAACGCACGCCGCTGACGACGTAGTTTGAATGCGTTAAAGATATAAGGCGCGTCACTAACACTGATATCAGCGTCGCGTCCGTGGCTTGGTCGGTAGAGCGTCGCGCTGCGGCCGCAAAGTCCTCGGATCGAAACCTGGCGCCGGATGCTGTTTCTTTTTTAAATATAGAGGAGCACTGCGGACGCCGCCGCCGCCGCCGCCGCCGCCGCCGCCGGCGGTGGATGGTTTGGGGTCGCTTATAAAGTGCATTCGCACTTAAAACGATACCCGAAGGAGCCGAGCTCAAGCAAGCCAACGCCACTCTTGCACATGGGGGAGGCGAAACGGAGCCTTCAAAGACGGTAAAGCAAACAGAGGCTAAACCGAAACCTACGAAGCCGAATTTCGTACTTAAGCAGGGAAATAGAAGAGTACCGTAAAAACCCGCGTATAATACGAGGTTTTTTTTCCGAATATTACTATGTAAAATTTGTGCCTCGTATTATATGTGGATCCCGAAGTTCTCAGCCGAGAATGTTCACTTTCGCTTTTGGTTTCAGCGGAGGGTGCGCCATCTTGAGGTGACGTTAGCTGGCTGCTGCTTATCTCAGACGGCGCCATTTTGTTTGTTTTGACCACGCAAAGGATCGGCACGTTCACCGGCAGTCTATCACGATGTCGGGTGCACGAAGACATTATTCGGCTGCAATTAAAAGAAAAGTTATTTTATGTGCCGAGACCATCAGGAATTGCGCCGCAGGACGGTTATGCGAGCACAGACGGAATGTCAGCAAATACAGGGATGGCCATTTGTCTGTTCACTGCCACGACTGCGGCTGCGTGCCACGGTTTGAGCAATGTGTGGTACGGTCGAAACACAAGGCACAAAAAGTAAGAGAAATAGTAGAGGCAGATTTGATTAGTATAGCGAGGTTGTCCTGTGTGAGCGTGCCGTCACTGAGTTTGTCAGATAAGGAAGCAACTTTTCTGCGCATGGCTGCAACACATCGGCATTGGCGGTGATAGTGGGAAGTGATTGCGCGTAGGCTGGGGATACATATATGTACGTTTGTGTGAAAGAAAACTACGTAGTTGGAAGTTAACGCTGTGTTGTGTGTTCTCTCTCTGTCCTCGTTATTTTTGCGCTATGAATTCGTCAAGATCGCCACACCAACGTGCCCAAGAATCCGTACTAGTGAGCAGGACGGCAGTTCGGCGTCACCGAAGGCAGCATTCCCGGGTAGAGAAAGCAACTGGAGCTTGACTGGATAAAGTCTCTGTGGTGTCGGCGGCCTGGAGCAATGTTGGGGGTTCCCGTCAGTGCTCGTGTTGGAGGGCTTTCGCTGCCACCTTGCCAATTCCGCGCAGAAGTTGTTGCGCGAACCCCGCACCGAACTCACTGTCATTCCAGGAGGAATGACATCCCAGCTGCAACCGCTAGACGTTTGCATCAACAAGCCTGTCAAAGACTGCATCAGGTCCTGCTACCGAGAGTGGATGAGGTCAGGAGAACCGTAAGTGACAGCTACCGGATGGCTGACGCGGGCTTCTCCAGCGGTTCTTTGTGGCTGGATCGCGGATGCGTGGGTGGATTGCGGATCCAGAGGAGATCTTCAGTCGCTCTTTTAAGAAATGCAGCATCTCGAACGCCTTCGATGGCACTGAGGACCACTTTTGTGGGAAGACATTTCCGACAAGGCGAATTCAGGAGACAGAAGCAGCGAACCTGACGATGACTGAACGGACGTCGGGAGACATTGCCAGCGAAAACTGACAGTGACTGAACGGTAACTGCAGTGCAAATAAATGTTTTCTGTGCTCTTTATCTCGCATTATATGCAGATGAAAACTTTTTTTTCTGAGTTTGCTGTCCCCAAATCGCACCTCGTATTATACCCGGGTCCGTATTATACGCGGGTTTTTACGGTATGCAAACCACCAACTGACCCGCCAGGATATAGGTACAATACGTGCGATACAATGAACTCACAAATCGGACTTGCGAAAACCTGGAATATACATCGTTACTGTGGTCTTGCCCTACCCCAGGAGTGCTAAACCACACAAACACAACCTCAGCAAGGTCATGCATGAATATCCAAGATCGGACAAGAACTTCATAGAAGAAATCAAAAACAGATACATTGGATCAAACGCGAAGGAGAATCACAAACCTCACGAAGGCACTCCAAACTCCAAACTCGACCGCCTCGTTACAACATCGGAAGTCTGGGAAGCCATCCATGATCTTAGGACGAAATCCGCACCGGGCTCGGATGGGACTAGGAGGAGGAGGAACAAACGTTTATTTTACATATTTAGAGCAGATGGGCGGCCGCCTTAGTCCAGGTAGCCGCGTGCGGTCGCTGCTCGGGTGGCCCGCTGGATCAGGTTTTGCTGGTCCTGAAGGTCCGAGCTGGTCAGCGCGCATTCCCACTGGTCAGGAGTAGGTGAGGGGAGTGGGGAGGGGTGGTGTGGGCAGAAGAATAGGGGGTGGGGGGTTGTGTCTTGTGTCTGTGGTGTGGCAGTCGGGGCAGTTATAGGTGAAGCGGCTGGGAGAGATACGAGAGATGATAGTGCCGCTGTAGAATGTATTTGTTTTGAGACGTCGCTATATGCGGGATTCTTCGTTTGTGAGTACAGGGTGTTGGGGGAGGGTATTCTCGGCGGATGTGGCGATAGTGCGCTAAGACATCGGAGTAGGTGGGTGGTAGTGGGTGTAGCGTGTCAGTCAGGGTGCCCAAGTCGCCCGGCCTCGTCGGGAGTGCCCGGTAGTGAAGTTCACGGGCCGCATTGTGGACTGCTTCATTCCCGGGGAGGGAGGCGTGACCTGGGGTCCAGACGATGGTTACGTTAGGAGGTGATACTAGGCCTTGTAGAAGCTTGAGGGCACGTAGAGAAATTCTTCCAAGGAGGTATCTTCGACAGGCTTGCTGCGAGTCCGTAATAATCGTGAGGTAGTCGCACGTTGCTGTATGCATTGCTAGGGCTATTGCCGTAGCTTCCGCTGCAGATGGGGATAGGTGGCCGTAAGTGGCCGCAGTCTGTAAGGTGCAGTTGGTGTCGGTGACCGCTAGGGTTGAGTGGGAAGGTAAGTGAGCGATGTCGGTGTAGCGGGTGTCGTTGTCTGATGAGTACTTCTTATGTAGGTAGCGAACCCGAGCGTTGCGACGTCCTTTGTTGTACTCGGGATGCATATGTCGTGGAAATGGGCCGACTTTGATGGTGGCCCGTATACGAGGTGGTATCGGCTGTAGTGCTTCATGGGATGCTGGTGTAGGACGGCCTAAATTCTGGAGGACTGTGGGGCCTGTGGGGGTGAGCGTAAGGCGAGAGAGTTGGCTGGTTCTTTGGGCTTCGATAAGTTCGGAGAGCGAATTATGTAGGCCAAGTTGAAGGAGCTTGACGGTGGAAGTGAAAGCCAGTAGTCCCAGGGCTATCTTGTAGGCTCGACAGATGAGAGCATCCAATTTGGAGTGTTCTTGGGGTTGGAGTTGGACATAGGGAGTGCCATATGTAAGCCTGCTGAGCAGTAATGCTTGCACAAGTTGACACGTGACTTGTTCTTTACAAACAAAATTATATTCAATCTTGATAGCGATTCCGAAGAAGCGTATGTGCTTAATCAACAAATACTGCGGTTAGAGTTACGTGAAAAGCTGTAAAGTATGAATTTCCGTCGTGGCGATGTAGGTACCTTGTAAATAAATAAATAAATAAATATGAAGATTTAATTAATAATTAAAAAAGAACCCGAGGATGGCTTGGTGGGCTAGTTGGTGGGCATCATGAAGGGATTAACAGCCAACAAAGACGACGAATCACAAGGAATTCGAGAAGACAGGACAAGCGCTGAACTACAACTGACTTTTTATTCTGCCATGAAAGGCATATAAACCAAGACACATCCAATAACAAGGCCCAGCAAATATGACGCAAACACTTATCTCGCGCCCTGCCTTCTACGCGCGTTTCTCCAGATACGGTTTTTCTTTTTCTGAGAGTGCAACAGATGGCATGCCGACGCAGTGTTTACGTCATATTTGTTGGGCCTTGTTATTGGATGTGTCTTGGTTTCAGTGTTGTACACGTTCCTCTAAAATAGGAACGAAACCTCGTTCCTCGTTCCTTCCCAATTTTGAAACGAGTTACCGTTACAAGTTCCTTTATTTCGAAAGGAACGCGTTCCAGTTCCAGTTCAAAAATTGGAACGTTTCGTTACTTTAACGTTACATTCGATTTTTTTAATTAAAATATAGGGTCTGATAGGTAAAATAGAGTTCGAATTTTAAAACTATAATCGAACTACGTATATTATACGAATATGAACACCGCCGGCAGCAGATTATCTAGAAATAAAAAGAATCCAAAGGAACACTCCCTGACAAATTTTTTTTCAGGAAGCACCGCACAAACCCCTGACATGTCTAACTGCGTTTTTGGTGCTCGTCTATTATAGGTGCAACACATATAATAGACGCAGTAAGGTTCCTGCGCGTCAGATGTGCAAATACAAAGTTACTCACGTGCAGGAAGATAATTAAATTTCTTGCATTAGATTCACTATTACAGTTTATTTAAAATACTCTACAGGACCCTTTGCAGGATTTGGTTAAGGGGGTTACAAAAGTGAAGCGTTGCGGATCATACAGCACAAATTTGCGAGCAAGAAAACACATTGCAGCAGGTGACAGAATCCAGCTTGTTGCCGGAGCAGGCAAGATGGGGTTCGATGATTCTCAAATGTCCGGTAGACCCGCGAAGACCCAACTTGCTACTTGCTCAAACAAAACGAAAAAAAAAAACAGCTATCTCTCTCTCTTATGGTCAGTCTCGGCGCTGGGCGATTCCTGCGCCCCCGATAAACGAAGTTCACATAAAAAACAGAGAAATGCTTAAATTATCTCACCTAAACCAGAGTCTTCTCTGGCTAAACCTCGTTAACTCACGAGGGGCTCCGCGTTCGCTCTGGTTCTGTAAACCGACCGGACTCAAGCTTCTGTAAATGGACTTTATAGTTCTCGCTCTGACTGTCCAACAACACCAAGCACTTCGGTTTTATTACACTAAAACCAAGCCTCGAGGACCCACTAAGTTCTAACTAACACACACTGTGCCGCTGATTGGCCAGGTCAACAAAACCCAAATATTTGTGCACAAACAATCACGTGATCCACACTAACACTCTCACTCAAACTCCCAGGTATTCATCAAGGCACAAGTATAATACAGGTTTAACTTGAATCCGACCAACTACAGCAACTCTGAGCGCTGGAAGTTGACCTTCGGGCGGCCTGGCCTCTCTCAGGTATTGTTCATACGGCGCGCGACGAAAATATGCCCAACAGTGACAGAATTACTGCCCTTTGTCAACACGACGCATGCAATACAAAAGCACCTTGCGCTCCCGTCGGCCCATTCCCGCCAGATCGGCGACAGACCGCCCCGTGACGAACTGCGCGCGTACTCTGTAACTTCGAGCAGTACAACATCCCGAGACACTGCGGTGCGCCCAGCTCTTTTGAGAGCCGGCGACCCTTTGAATGACCTCACAGCGAGCGCAACTGCCCCGACAACAACGCACCCGCGCCTCCCGAGCACTAATGCTGTAATTAGCCCTGACAATATACAGAAGGGGTGGTTTCACAAGGAACCTGCGGCGCCAACAATTCTATCGGCCAGACGTGCATTTTGGCCACCCCAGACAAACGATGAAAGGTGAAAAGCATTCTTGCGGCAGCGCTGTTCACCCGTAAGCTCAACCTGCATGAAAGCAAGCCTAAGCTGTGAACCACTGCGTGGTTATTTTTCTGCATTGAACCTTCGAGGAAGCACAATCCGCTGAAGGGCGGGCAAATTGGGCAGCTTATTGGAAGAGAAACACGACGACTTGTGATTTTTGTACTCGAGCTTTGGCATCAAAAACAGCCAAATCCTGGCAATGTAACGGCAGGAACGCCGTTCCTGCCGTTCCTTCAAAAATCTAACGAGTTACCGTTACAGTTCCACCGATCCTTAATGGAACGGTGGCGTTCCTTCGTTCCTACAAAAAGGAACTAGTTCCAGGAACGCCGTTCCTTGGATTGCCGTTACGTACAACACTGCTTGGTTTATGTCCTTTATGGCGAAATAAAAAGTCAGTTGTAGTTCAGCGCTTGTCCTGTCTTCTCTTCCTTGAGTATCGTCGTCTTTTGGCGCTGTTAACCCTTCAAAATAAATAAGACCATTGCATGAGAATTTGCCATAGACGTTCTCTTCATTTCTCCACCGCCGACACGTGCAGGTGCGTGCCAAAAATGGACCACCACTGCCCATGGTTCAACAACTGCGTCGGCTTCACCACCTACAAGTTCTTTCTGCTGACGCTGTTCTACGTGGTGGCACTGTCGCTATTCGGTGTCGCCACCATGGCGACCTTCGTGAAGGACCTGTGGCTGGAGCCCCGAATGACGGCACCCACGTTCCACCTGACCTTATTCCTCCTCTTCGGGGTCCTGGTGACCGTCGTCTTGGGCTCATTCCTCTGCAACCACATCTGCATGGTGCTGAGAAACGAGACGACGCTGGAGTCCTTCCGGGGCCCGGTGTTTCGTCAACCTCTCGACTCGTTTGACCTAGGTCGCTACCAGAACTTCATCCAGGTATTCGGTCTGCGGAAGGGGCTGTGGCTTCTCCCTGTGTTCACCAGCGTGGGGGATGGCTTGCGTTTCCCTACCAAGACTCGCCCGGCTCTGGACTGCCCAGAACACCATCCACCTTCAGTCGATGCCACCTATTCTACGAGTTCGTCTGGTGGCGCGGTCCAATTCGGTGCCTTGGATCGTTTCCAAAGTAACTGACGCGATGGTGAAATTTCGGCATAGGAGCATGGTAGGGTATAACTGTGTACTGCGTGGCGCTGTATGTAACAATGCATTGGCTGAACATACTAATGGCTACCTTGCTCAAGAACACTACTTTGTATTTAACCAATATAGGAGAACTACGTTAGCTATAGCGCTTGTACTTAATATTCAACCCTAAAGCGCCGCATTAATATTGCGCGACTTAAATGTTGGGTTTCACTTATTCTGAGCAATTTGACGTGATTGTGGGTACACATTGGACCTTTCTTGTCTCCAACGTCGATAGAAATACAGAGAGCAAGAGAGAGAGACAGAAGAAGGAATAGAGAGGGCGAGAGAGAGGGAGAGATAAAGAAACTTCACTTAAAGCTACCCATGTCCGTGTGCCTAAGGTTGTCGTAAAGGGCCGCGAAAGAGCCTTTGCCGGGGTTCTGCGGTATTGAGGACACCCGAAGTGCCCGATGTGCACGGAGAGGCGAGGCCATAGGGTTGGCCGAAGCATTGGTGCTAATCCAAAAATAAGCACGCGCATCCTTTGCTTCCTCTTCTAACTTACCCTAACCCTTCCAAATATTAATTTTTTGGAGAACTGCTATTGAATGGAATTCGTTGTCTAAAAAATGTTTGAATGAATTCTGTAAGCACTTATTAGAGTTCATAACTGACTGCTCTAGAAAGGTGGTATTCCCGCCGAGGCTTATGTCACTCTTTTCGAAATGATGTTTTGTTGCTGTCTGTTATTTTGTAATGACCAAACATCGATTTCCTACATCCAGCATTTTCTTGTGAAGTTTTAATGGCCTCTTTCTGCTGGGATGCGTGTAAATCTCTCTATAAAGACTGATATTTTTTCGGCTATATTAAGCCATGTTTAGGTGTTTCTAGTTGAGCCAATACTTTTGTTCCTTGCTTTGGTTCCGTTTATTTTGAGTTTCACTCACTATATCTGCATCTCACGTAGCTTTTGTCGGGCCCCATAAGTGTATATTTGCATCAGCCTGTTCCCACTTCCCTGCTTCTCCGTGGCGAAAGTATACGGCAACTAAAAATAAGCTGAAGTAAACACGAACTTCATTGATAGCGTCGCCCACAAAAAATGGGCGCTGAATTTTCCTTTCCTTGAAAATGAGGACGAAAGACGATAGCCGACTGGCGCCGCTGCCATGTAAGCGCTTGCCTTCTCTTTCCCGCTCACTTCTCATGCTGTTTCTCTCCCGTCTTATTCCTCCCAAGTTAACACACTAGAGGTTTGCTCAAGACAGTTTAAATTTACCGCGTTCTTCTGCTCCAGGCCAGATGCCTTGATGCAAGCACTGCCGTACGTCGGAGACGCGCGTGAACCGACGCACCTTACTTCAACGTTTATAGAACCATCTTGCCCTACTCCACGTGCGTTCCAAGCGGAACGTAGAACCTATCTAGTGGAACCTTTCGTAACTGATGCCGTTTGATTTCTTAAAATGCCGCCAGAAGCAGTAGTGGCGCAGGCAACAGCAGACGACTATTTTCTGCAATTGATGTAGCATTTCATTTGAAATCTCAAAAACCAAGCATCCATGATTTTTAAATAAAGAACATTGCAAATATTACTTACGTATTGATTTTCTGCCTTATATTTGACTAATGTATTGTTCTTGTACAACAATGTTCACAAGTATGAACATTGCCGCCGGACTTAAACGTTTAGATTTGGCTGTGGGTATAGAAGGGTATTGCGCAGCTTCTGTATCACTTTGCCGGGTGACTGAATCGAGTCACAGAGACAGGCAGACCAAACTTTCTGCGTTTAAGTAGCCCAATAAAGACTATCGTCTTTAAAACAGTGCACTTGGAGCAATATTCCAGATCAGAGTGTATATAGGTATACATAAAAGATCGCACAAAAGAACCTTATCGTTACCCACTGATCATGATCGTTAACAGGAACCAAGGTTTTCAAGTGTTGAATCAAATCGAAAGACATACTTTCTGTATTTTTTCGGTGTCACGGGTTGTGTCACCGTGTAACATGGAAAAGCATAAACCTCAGAGTACTGCAGCAACCTATCAATACCATTACCGAAGAAGCATTACCACCATGTTACTATGCGCAATCTGCTGCGAGCATTTTTCCCTGGGAAAAGGAGAACTTGACACATTGTAGGAAGTCGCACGTCGATAAACGTACTTTCACTTGATGAATACAGTTTCTTATTCAATAAAAAGGGTGATCAAAATTAAGTCGACAGGATTTTTTAAAAATTAGGAGCATAGATTTACGTGAACGCCACCTCTACGAGTGAGGTTATCCGCCCAGGGGGACAAATAATTAGGTGGTAATTATTGATGTCGGTGGCTGAATTAACTAAAATTGAATAATTAACTTTTTTAGCGGCTGCAGTAAGCGGGCATGTTTGCATTGAAAAGTTAGACGCAATTGTATTTCTAAGCAGTTTCATTTGGCAGAATTCTTCTAGCGCATCCGTACTCCCAGATATCGAACTGCGAAATTGAATTGCCGTTCGCATGATTACGCATGCTTGACAGCGAAGACCGGCGCAAGGCTCCTCCCTTTTGATCTGTTTCGATAGCGGTTCCGAGTACTGCAGATTGCGTAACGCCAGCCAAGACTGAAACGGTGCCAGTTATCACTTTTGTCTATACCTTCACCCCGTTGTCAAACTAAACACGTAATACACAGCGGGCACGTCACAAAAGGGAGGAGCTTTGCGCCGGGCTTCGCTGTCTAGCTTGCGTAATCATGCGACCGGTAATTAAACCTCGCAGTTTGATATTTGGGAGTACGGATGCACTAGAAGAATTCTGCAAAATGAAACTGCTCAGAAACACGATTGCGTCCAACTTTTTAATACAAACATGCCTGCATATATCAGCCACTTAAAGATTAAATATTCAATTTTAGTTAATTAAGCCACCGACATCAATAATTACCACGTAATTATGTGTCCCCTTGGGCACATAATCTCACTGTAGAGGTGGCGTAAATGTAAGCGCCTAATTTTAAAAAAACCTGTCGACTTAATTTTGATCACCCTGCAGAGTAATACCAGAAGCAACGGCATTGCGTGCGGCAAGTTTATGTTTTACCTAACAATGCTTCTAGGCAGAGCGCGAGAAGAGAGCAGAGTGAGGTTGCAGATACTTTAGCACAAAATAACAAAATTAATACAAAAAACGGGTTCACATGTAAAATAAAACAAACGTTGGTGGTTCATTTCAATAAAGTTCCAGTTTTTTCTAAATCAGTTTTTTCAGTATTTTACTATCAATGTACTTACACTCTTTGGCAGATCTGGGGAAAGGCAATAAACTGGAAGGGAATTACCCTGGTTGTATTTATTCGAGTCCTCATCAGTATCATCATCATGACCATTATTATTATCGTCGTCGTTATTACCGCCATACCTAAGGGCTCTAAAGGACATGGGCCTGTCCCATAGATCTTCAGTAGTTCCTGTCCTGCGGTGCCCTAGTCCCTCCTTTGCCTTTGAATTTTCTGCGTTCCCCCATCACATGGTCGTCTTCGCCTGCTTCCAGTCCTGTCTTTCGGTACCCACTCTGTCACCGGGTCGTGCACAGGTTCTCATTTCATAGCTCCACGAGTAAATCAGAGGTGCACTTTTTTCGTAATCTTAGCTCCAATACAGTCCGCCAGAGTTCGTTAACTGACAGAACATGCTTGTTTCCTGTCCTTGTAATCATCCTTCCTTCCATGGCGCACTGGGCTGACGTAAACTATCTGTCCAAAAGTTTAGCAGGACGAAAAGTTCTACACTGCCTGTTCGGAGTTTAAAGACCTCTTCAGAAAGTTTGATTGTGAATTTCTGAAGATGGCAACAAGCTTTCTATGTTCTAGATTTAGCAGGGCGTATTTAGTAACTCGTGTGCTAAATTTGTGATAATTAAAAATACTAGAAGTGAGAAGACAAAAGCTTAGATGAAAAAAGCTGCGACATATGACATTTTGTATAATGTAAGGGCAAATAGAAATTTTTTGTGACTACTTTCATACACCTTTCACCTTGGCAAAGGGGAAGCTAAATCAAAACCTTTAAAGGATGTCACTAATGTTTTCAGAGCGTTATCGTTTACGTTTCTTATAGCCCTTTGGAACACGCATTAGGATATAGCTGTCAGAAAAATTTGAAACTACCTGTGTATGTTTTTTATAACCAAAATTTCACTTAAAAACCATACAACAGCTCGATCTCATAAGTAGTTAATCAATTAGGTAGTGTCCTAATCGTAAACACGCTATCGTAAACGTGACCAACGTTTCCTAGCTATTGCTACAATAGAAAATGTATACCCATTATTGTGATCTGTAACCCTCATATATTACGGTAAAAGCTTCAGCTTTGCTTTTATAACGTTTTAACTAGATTGAAAACGTAAAACCAGAACACCTCCTTGACGCTACGAGAATTTTGCATGTCAAATAGGTGTTCTTGAATCGCTCAGTAGGTGTTCTTGAACCCCACTTGAATCACTCAGCCAGCATTCGCATTTCCTGCCGTAGAGCGATATGCTGGCTGAGCAGTTTAAGTGGGAATGACGACGATTGTAACTGGCAAAAATGCTCTTAAAAGTCGCCTGTACAATTGTACGCTCCGTGTCGCAAACGGATGTAATAATTAAATAGTTTATCACGGCGCGTTATCGATAGAGCAGATTCGCACTGTTTGAGAATGTGGATAATTATTTCTGCACGGCTGAAGCACAGCCAACTGTCTCTCTTTAAAGTCATTTTTTGTGACTGCCTTCTTTGTAACTTTTAGTTCCTTTCCTCCACGTTATGATGTCAAGTGAGCGTCACCGTATAAGGAAATAAAACTTTTTAATTTTTGAAGACGGCTTCGTCCTGTAGTGAAACTTGACTTCAGGATGACCATGAAGAATGAAATGCAACATACAGAAGAAAAAAGAAATAGGAGTACTGCGCATGTTCGTCCGTTTTCGAAAAGTTCTCATTTTTATTGTATATTTTCTTTCTGAGAACAAAACATTCTCCAAACAGCAAGTCTTAAGCGGAATAAAACTAGGCGGGATATAAGAACAGACGAATGACCTCACTTTAGCTTCAGAGGTACCTAGAACGATATCGTGTTTAATATGCAAAGCAAATCTCTGCTCGGGTACAACTTAAGAACGACAACGGAAGTCGCCCGAGCGCTTCGTCAACGCACCGGGTGTTCCTCCGCGCGGCGCAAAGAGTGCATTCTTAATGCGAGTATTTTAAACGTGACTCGAGTCGTTTCATAATTTTTCTGACGTAATCTGGTTATAAATTACTGCGACGACAAAAAAGAAACAAGTTGTCAAAAAGTAGACAGTACTACGCATTAACCGCAATCTTCTTTCAAAACGCCCGCGCGCGTTGAGGTCCGGGTCAGTCGCTTCGGCGGAGTGATACACCACATGAGCTATTGCCGTTCTGAACTTGTACCCGAGTATAGGTGAGCACTGGTACTTTCGTAGCGTTTATTTTATGGCACCACCGTTGTGAATTTACCAGCGGTTCTATCTCGGTGTGCGTACGGTGTGCATAGCATTCCCTCTAGCGAGGGAATGCCACGCATATATGGCGATCATTGTTCGTCTATTGCTGTCTCACAGGCTGCTCCTACGCATCATATCTTACAAAGCCGGCCAAGTTCTGTCAGAGCATGAGGCAGCCGTTCCAGAACTCCTCGTACTGGCTTTTAAGTGCCGTATCGTGCGAAGTTGTATCTTCGATGAGGGAAAGGAAAAGTTAGCGTTTCTACTCCAGTAGATGTGCATGGGGCTGTGCCCAGCGGAGACCACCTGGTGCCTTGATGGCTGTCTGGCAATGCATGGAGTTCGTCCATATCGCTTCCTGCAAAATAGAAAAATGTGAGATGCCGGTTGACCGGAAAATATGGGCTCTCACGCCAGTGCGATATAATCGTGGCCATACCATGGAATGTAAGATAAGGACACCAATGAGCGAAGCGAAGAGAGCAATAGTTTCCACACTTTACCTTGAAGGGTTATAAAATCAGCTGAAACGAAGTCAGGGCACAGCCAGCAAGGCAGAGTGGTAGAGCACCGTATTCCGGAAACTTATACGCAGGCGATTTTGTTTCTGCAGAGATGCATGCAAATTCTGCGAAATATATTTGACCAGGACGCCAATGTATTCGCTGTAAAGTTCAGCACAGAAAAGTCGAGAAGAATAGTTGGAAAAAAGGGTAGCATGCACACTGTACACATCGAACGAGCCGAAATACACAGCCTGAGAAAACAAATATTTGGGAGACCAGATAAACGAAGGAAGAAGCTATTCGCGAACTCACCGCGAGCAATCCTAACATAAAGACCCGTTAAACGCGGCCGTATTAAAATATAGACCGTTTATCATGTCGCGTTCTGGGTGCGGCCATGTTGGAGACGTGACGCCATTCGCCATGGCCGGCCTTTCTGAAAGCGTTGCTTGCCGTGGCCTTCGCTGGCGCGGGTGGATTGGGCGAATTTGGCAATTTTTTCGTGTTGCAATGAATTATGACTTGGCTTCCGGCTAAGTAGTGTGTAGCAACGTATGCAAATTACTTTGTCACGAATAATCTGAAGGTTTATAAGCACTGTTGTGATTGGCGTCAGTCGCCGAGTTTTCTGTAGGCGACTTTCGTCCTGCATGAAACTGTCAGATAGTTCCAGTTTTTTCTATTTCTACGTATTCTGCATAGCCGAAGGGCTGTAACATCATGCATTACGATAATTGTGCATGTATTTATAATGTTTCTGAAAGCTTTCCTTTCAAGCGTACGCTAAATATTGGCTGTGTACGCACGGTTTTATCGACATGAAGGGCTGAAAAACAATATTGAGAGACTAAGTCGAGCAACGGTGTTTATTGTAGCGTTCTAGCCGAAAAAACTTTCAAAAAACGATGATGATCATGCACATAGCTGCTAAAGAAACACTGCCGCATGGGCTGGCGCCGATGAGCATGTACAGATGAAGACGAAGCGCATGAATGGTCCTCTGGAATTCCCCATCGGTGGGAGTGTGGTAAATAATTCTCACAATATTTTATTTATTGTTTATTTATTGAGATACCTTAAGGGCCAAGAAGGGCATTACATGGGGGTGGATTGCATATCAAACAAAAGATTGCATACAAGTTACAGATGCCAAATGATTGCAGGGTGAAAAGCCAGTACATACCTCAAGGGTGTAAAAAAAGTACGAAAGAATATGGGTACAGAACTAGAGCGGATGTTTATTTTCTAAAAGTAAGTAAAGATAATTTATTATAACCCACATATCAGGGCGCAGCGACTAGTGATAACAGCGCTGCCCTAAGTACAGAAAATTATCCAATCAGTTTTTATGTAACGTGGTCATTCTACACACTGCGCAAGAATGTTTGGCGTGGGCAACAAGCTACTACAAATCAAGTCACACAAAGTTCACCAGCGTTCAAAGAAAGAGTTCATAAACTATACTGAACTCAGTACGGCACTAGGGAATCGCTCAGGATGTTGCTCCTGACCACTATAAAGCGTGTAAACCAACGCAAAAGAAAGGCTTCTTCTCCTAGAGCTGCCAACTCGTGTTTCGAATGACTCATGAGAATCGACAGGACACGCCACAGCAGCGGGAACATTGCCCGTTGCGGCCCGGTGCTCGAAGACATGCAGCACCACGATTTCTCCACAAAACAAAAGCACTAAAAACGTTAACAGAGCACTCTGGAACGAGGACAGCTCAGTTAGGTTTGCCACACTGGGAGTAAACTTATTCCATTCGGCAATACTGAGCGCTAATGGTGAATTTTGGTATTTGTTAGTTTTCGCGAATATGGGTCTCACTTTATGCGCATGACCGATGCGTGCTGATACGCAGGTTGCTGGATGAACATGACTGCTTGAAGGCAATAAACCATTGTGATAAAGAGTATGAAAAAATGATAAGCGACAGTATTTTCTTCGAATTGCGAGAGGCGGAAGTTTGAGAGGCGCTTTTATTGCCGGAACACTGGTATGGCGGAAATAAGACGAAAGAATAAAGCGAGCCGCTTTGTTCTCTACTGACTCGAGTAAGGCTGTTAGATATTCCTGGTGCGGCATGGGTGTAGAAGTATGTTTTTCCTTGACTGCTTCTTCGTGTTTCGACGGCGGATGAAAAAGCTGCAGTGTCAGATATAATTGCGAGCTTGCTTACAGCTGACGCGGGCAGTCTTGTGGACCTATTCCGCGTTATCAGCTGTTGCCCGTTCAGTGAGTGCTAACTTGCGGCTATAAAAGTATACTTGTTGATACAGAGATACGGCGCATGCATTGAAGGGAGAAATCATATGTGTGGGTGCATTGGTGCGCAAATCCCAAAAGTGCACTTAACGCGTACAGTGAAGTTTCTAAACGCTCAAATTGAGGGATCACGCTTTGTTAGTACATTGAAATATTTCACCGAGCTGGCACACAAGGCTACTGTCGAGAATACGTTTTTGCATTTTATTTTGGTTGATTATGATGCGGACCATGGCAGTGCACGGTAGAAACCGAAATTCACGTCACACGTGCACAAAGGCCAGTGATGGCGAGTGCGGCGCTAGCGCCATCTGGTTTAGGTGGGCCTAAGTTGTAGCTGCAAACGGTCATAATGCCCGGTGGGGTGTAACAAATAGGAAGTAAGGCAAGGAGTCTGTAAAGGCATAAAATTGGCCTTCGCAGCACATTATTTGCGAATACAGTATGAAGGCCTTAAGTAGTAAGAATATTAAGGCCTTAGTTGCCCTATTGCGCGAAAAACCGTCGATTTTCGCACAAGTAGCGGACAAATCTGCGCTCCTTGTTCCCAGGGCACTCACAGGAGGGAGGCAGCCACCCTAAACCCCCAACCGTCAAGTTTTCATCTCCAATGAGCCTGTCGTCCAGGTCCCCCACCTCGTAAGGCGAATACGCGCACAACAATCACTGTTCCGAAGCATATGCATCCAATCTTCAACAAGGAACGACGTGTCTAGAAGAACTTGTTTTCGGGCGAGTTGGTGCGTCTTGGTGAATAAACACGGGCTTTGAGCAAAAAAAAACACATGCACACAGTACGGGACAAGCTCAACTCTCAACTAACTTTTATTGGACACACCACACAACTATAAGTACACTTGTTATCAGGTCACTCATGCGCCTTTCCTACAATCATAGTAATCTATAAAAGCAGCTCAATCAGATGGCTACATATACGTGTCAAGACATACAAGCTCTTGTTTATGAAGTAACGCCGATGTGTCACTCACGCATTCTCCTCCCTTATATCTTATATGATAAGCATCTAAGATTTCCTGTGCCTTCGTGTCGTTTCACCTGCGTAGAGCCTTAACATCTTTTAATAGCGGTACACACTGCCCATTCGTGCGGTCCAGGCAGAGGGTGGGCAAGCGTCCATTAGTCTTTTTTTAGATGCGGAGCATCTTATAGTCTGGGCATGTCCCGCGTCGGCGTCCGCACTCACACTGCGCATGCGCAACTCTCCTCCTTCCCTCTCTCCCACAGCTGCGCGATACTCCCGTCACTTCTTCTCTCGTACTAGCTGCGTGCACTTCGCTTTCGCTTCTCCCGCGTTCTCGCTTCTGCTTTCGCGGCGCATGCTTGGCGCTTGCGCATCTCTCCTCCTCTCATATCCTCTCCTTCAACCTTGAATGTAAATCGGGTAGCGCGCTGCGCGCGTTCAGTTCAGCGCTTGCTGCGGTTGACTCCACTTCACTCCGTTCTTCCGATGAAGTGTTATGGAAGCAACAGTCCCGTCAGTTAGTGGGTTGGCGCAAGCAAGCGTCAGCACCACCCCACAAACTAACAGCAACGCTACGTCCACTGAAGACAAAGCTGCGCAGCGAAGGGCACGCGACGCTGAGCGCAAACGCTTGAAGCGAGCGGCGGACCCTGAGCTTCGTCGGCGGGAATGCTCGGCGCTTGCGCATCTCTCCTCATCTCGTCTCCTCTCCTTCAACCTTGAATGTAAATCGGGTAGCGCGCTGCGCGCGTTCAGTTCAGCGCTTGATGCGGTTGACTCCACTTCACTCCGTTCTTCCGATGAAGTGTAATGGAAACAACAGTCCCGTCAGTTAGTGGGTTGGCGCAAGCAACCGTCAGAACCACCCCACAAACTAACAGCAGCGCTACGTCCACTGAAGACAAAGCTGAGCAGCGAAGGGCACGCGACGCTGAGCGGAACACAACGGAAACACAACGGAACCCCGAGATACTCAGCGTTCCCTTCGGGAAGATGGGGCTTTTTTTGACAGAGAGGTGGTGCTCACGCATACGGTCGTTGATGCAGCGTCCAGTTTGCCCTACGTAGACTTTCCCACACTTCAAAGGTATTTCATACACCACACCAACTTTGCAGTCTGCATAGGGGTTGGCGTGCTTCTTGCCTTTGTTTTGTTAGTTATTAAAGTTAATGGGTGAATGCTAAACGTTCCCCATGTGCCTCAAAGGCCTTCATAACATCAGCAACGGCTTCATCATTTGTAAAACCGGGTCGCTTTCTTAAAAAAACAAAGACGTCATCCACGTATCCAAAAACCTTGGCAAAAACATCGGTGTCGAGTACGTCATGCAGAGCACGGTCAACATCGGATAAAAATATGTTGCATAAAACGGGTCCCGTACTGTCTGTATGTGTTTTCGCGCAAAGCCCGTATTTATTCACGAACAACGCGTTGCACGGGCTCGGCAGCTCACCAGGAAGCACGGAGGTGCCCCGACATCGCACAGTCAAAAACTCCAAGAACTCTCACCACAACAAAAGACATCGCCCGTGCAGCGTCATATCTTCACGTATCAGTCTGCGTCGCAGTGTAATGGCCATTGCTCATGCCACCGCGACTCATTGCAATTAACCATACCTCACAATAAAAAAACAGCAGCGGCTTAGCTCGGCTATGTCAGGATATACGTAGCGTGAGCTAAAGGTTCAGCAATTCAATCCAATACAATCCAATCCAGTCCAGTCCAGTCCAGTCCTGTCCAGTACAGTCCAGTCACTACTCCTCGCGCATGCGGAGCACGGCTCTCCAAGAGCCACGCGAAACGGCTATCAAGCGGCTCCGGCGCAGCGTCAGACTTGGCTACGGCGCAACGGAGGCGCACAGCTCGGCACGCGCCGGCGCCAGTGCGTCTGCCGCGGCTATGACGTCACTCTTCTGGAATGCGCAGACCGGCGAATGTGCAGACCCAATTCTCTACACACCCGTACTCCAATTAGATTGGATTTGCAATCCAATTCAGCACAATCCAATTTAATCCAATCCAATCCAATCTATTTCAAATCCAATGCTTCTCGCACTTGCGCAGCACGGCCCTTCAGGGTCCACGCGAATCTGCTCAACCTCGGCCAGTGTAACTTACGCTACAATAACAGACTCACAACACACCTGTCGCCCATATCAAGCCAGACTAGCACCTCCCAAGGCACTCTCCATTCTAAAAAGGCTTCCCGACGACATCTAAATTACCCTTTTATAAGCCCCAGGCAATTTGAGCCTTGTCGGCAGCTGCCGCCTACGATATTCATATCCGGGCATTCACAACTTCTGGACAGGACACCCCGAGTGGCACGGAACCTCCAGCCAGCAGTCCAGCTACTATCGACCCCTCTTACAACTCAATTCTCTCACATTACACACACATGAGAACATATCCTAACCCCTTACTATCAAGCTACCAAGCATACATACTCCAAAACTGCAAACAGAAACGTTTTAAAATCGCATAAGCGCCTCGAAGATCCAACTAACCCTGTTCTAACCAGACTGCCCGCACTGCAACTCAACCCTTACGACGTATCATATCGCATTCTCCTGCCTACATTACCTCAACTCCATTAACAACTAATCCGTTGAGCAGTGGCAGCGCGCGCTGACCAGTTCGACACCGGAGCTTCAAGAATCCCTGGAGCAACGAGCCCTGGATTCGGCGTAGGCTCGCGGCCTCCAGGGCATAGCAGGCTAACCATATCCCCGTCCCAATACCCTCTTGCGCCAATAAATGTGTATTCCTCCTCATTAGTACTTCTTGCTGCAGACTATACGAACGTGTCCAATCATTTTCGGACTTCTTGCGAAAGCGTTTAGGTCTTAAAAACATGTTCAAAATGCTAACAAGGAGGAGGCTGCCACCTAATTTTGGTAGGACTGGTGCGATCTCACAGCTCAGAAGTAACTCACATAAACATCGGTTTTATCTCGTACTACCAGATAACACATTGTCATTCGCACTAATGTTCTTATCCTTTTCCGTTGCAAGCGTTTTTTGCGTCTGTTTCTTGTGTTTAATGGTTGTGACACATTATTGGCAGATTTGGTGGTTCCTTCACGACGAAGAAGCTTTTCGCACGTCGAACTCGGCATTTGAGGCGATGAAACAGGAGGCGAGACGGTGATAACGACGACGGAAGGATACGACAGCGAAGAAAAACTGTAGAAATATGTGAAAACGTTATTTACAAAAGGGAGTGACAGAGCATTGCTGTCTTAGCATTCGCCTGACTTTGGTTACACCCTAGAATCAGAAAACGAGGCGACAAATGCGTAAGCCAACCGTCCCTAGCACTATCGCAGTAAGTAGTGCATTTAGATAAATACATGTGACGCAATGCATAGCATCAATGTGTGTCATGCGCCGAGACTGTGCAGTTTCTTCTGTTCAAAATAAATTCCAGTTGTGAGTGGCGCCCTGTTTATGTTTACCTCCGTCATTTCGTCTTTTGTGTCTTTTTGCGCCTGGTGAACTGACCTAAGAGCTTCTGTCTTGGTGATCTACCATATCCGCACGTACAGTTGCCGTCAGAAGTAATTGGAGCACGGGAGCTGTGGCCGTACCGCATAGGAGTGCCTGTAGCTGCACTGGCGGTAAACTATAGGAGCAGAACACGCATGCGCGCCTGCCGACGGTGATAGCCCCTCTATACTTCTCTACCCACTTAAGAAGCTTTTACATGGTGACCGAGAATCTTCCTTCTTCTTTCTCGTCTTCGTCTGTCTCCTCCGAGTGCCGTCGCGCCGAGATTCCCGCTATTTTTCCACGGGCTGACCCCCGCACGCGCGCGCAATTTCAAAACAGATCACAGTTCCTGGCAATCGGAAACATCCTCCCGTCCCCAGCACTGAGGGTTGTAATCTTCGTCTACGCTGCAGTAAGCTCTATGGGTACAGTGACTGCACCGGTCGTCGCAATGTAGCGCCGCTAGGAAACCTCACAATGCAGGCTCGGGAGTTTTGGTCGCGTCCCATGATAACTTATATAACCCGACCAGTCTTCCGCATCTGTCGAGGGGCTTTTAAGTGCGAATGCACTTCTTAAGCGAGCCTGAATCGTCCGCCGCCGTAGTCAGCATAGCAACAGCTGCGGGTGCGCGCGCTCCTCGTCCTCCTTAGCAACGGGGGGAGATGGGCGCGCGCTGCCTGGCCGCTGACATGGCACATACCCACGTGGGGGATTGGCCAGGAATCGGGCGTGAGAAGGGCTAATGCACCCGCTTAAAGGAGTACTGACACGAAATTTCAAAGCTGAGATCCGCTCTAGCAATCCAGTACAATGACAACACAAATAGGTGTCTGTGAATAAATGCATCTTTCTTTCTTTGTAGTTGTGTGTGTGTGTGTGATCTCTCTTTCGCGAACATTACCGAACCGCGCAAATTCAACTCGTGCATTCGCACTTTCACATTCTTCCCCTCGGGGAAATGCGGGGAATTTTTTTCGTCGTGCACAAGCACCGAATCTCCACTTTCAAGCTCGTGGGTGGGCACATTTTTCGCATGGTGGAAAGAGCGCAAGTGCGACAGATATTCCTTTCGCCATGTCCTCCCCGAGAACTGTTCCGCAAGCCGTTTACAATGGCGCCACCTTCGCGTGAGTTCGCTTCTTGTTTATTCCGCTGGTTGTCGTTGACCCGCACGAGTCGCAGCAAGCCTCCTTCCTATTAAGAATTGTGCGAGCGTGAGTACCTCTGGGTCATTGAGTGGTGCAGATAGGTTCGTGAGCGGACGGAATTTACCCGCCTCTGCCTCTTGAAGGACAGTCGTCAGTTCTTTTAGTCGTCAGTGCAGCTTTCCCCAGGATTCGCCGTAAACATGATTTCCCGGTTTGCAACATACGCTTCCAAAATCCGCCCAACCACGCCGCTATTTCTACAATAAACTTTCATTGCACGTGTAAAGGGGCCAGGTAAGGGGGCTACAGGTGCGCTGGCTGGCCTTGGTCGTGTCCTTATGCATGCTTTGCATCTGCCGATTACCTTTTTTACTATTTGTCTTCGGCGCTGGATCCAGAATCTCTGTCTTAGCTCGGTCAATGTGTCTTGAGTCCCGCCATGAAGGGTTCGTTAGTGGCAATCGCGAATGACAAGTTCGGTGAACGGGTTAGAAGGTGGCAGAAAGAGGGGGCACGTGCTTGACTTCCTCTTCTTCTTGAGAGAACTGTAGCGCCTGCTTCGTACACGAATCAATCCCGTTGAGCCAAGGAAAGAACTAAGCATCCGAATGCTTGATCGGCAGTCGAGAGGAGCGTTCTGATTCCAGAGCCGCTCGAGTAACTGTCTTGTTGAACAACTCGGATCCAGTGCAATTCCGCATGCTTAATCTCTTCCACCGAGATGGATGTAGATATCCGGTTGGCAACATTTTTACAATGTCTGATGAATCGCAGAATCGAAGCGGTGGTTCGAAGAATACGCAACAGGTTGGAATACCGCGCCAAGTCCAAGATGGGATTCACATTCCTCAAAAAGCAGACTTCCACACACCTCTCCCTTTCTTCGTCGACGCCTTTCAACTCAATTTCTGACTCTTCCGTAAGCCAATCTGTAGGGTCTTTCAGTAACCCACCGCGGTGGCTCAGTGGCTAAGGCGTTACGCTGCTGAGCACGAGGTCGCGGTTTCGATTCACGGCCGCGACGGCCGCTTTTCTGATGGAGGCGGAAAGCAAAACGCCCGTGTATACGACATTTCGTCGCACGTTAAATATCTCCAGGCGGTCCAAATTAATCCGGAGCACTCCACTACGGCGCGCCTCATCGCCTGCGTTGCGTCGGCGCGTAAAACCCTAAAATCAATCAATCAAATCCTAATGATGACGATGGTGATGATGATGTATACACTGCCCTATTTTATTACCGGCTTTGTACAGTGACAGTTCAGTTCAATTAGCAGTTTCTCAAAACATAAGGAGTGTGCTTTTCAAACCAGTACATGGCGCTCGCTGCGTACAGAAAGTGCCGGGCTTGTTTCTATGTCGCAGTCGTGGTTGGGGCTGTGGATGGCGGGCAGTAGCAACTAAATGCGCGGTAGACCCCATCTCGAAATATCTTTACCAGGTATATGATACAGTAAGTAGAATGACTAACCTGATTAAGACTATTGAACAACAAATCATTGATAATAATTACTTCATCAATTTGTGATACAGTCGAACCCCGTTATAACAAAATATCATCGGGACCGCAAATTAGTTCGTTATAAGCGATATTCGTTGTAACAGTAGAGGTAGAAATCGGCTATAACGAATCGACAATCTGGCTCGCGCAAAAATACTTGATACAAAATGCATATTTTAAGGCTTCGAACCCACTACAAACACGGTAACCCTTACCTTTCTCCTTGTTGCATTTTCAAGCTCAGTGACCCGGAACATGAGTACGTGAAATTACAACAGAACAAAACTCACTTGACGAAACAGGCCTGCGTCCTTATTTATTTGATGATGGATGTGATCTTCGACTGGTGGCTACTTGACAGCACTAAGCACGATTAAAGGAGCCATGAAGAGAAAACACAAGTTTGGTTCATTCAAAAGATTGTCTCGTTAGAATCATACTGACACTACTTTTAACGTAAACTTCGCTCAAATAAGCTACATAATTAGGAAAAACGGGAATGGTCATGCGACCCACCAGCTCATTTCCCGCAACAGAACCTATGATGTCACATGAGCTAAGCTCTGCGATTGGCGGAGGCTGGCAGAAGCAGACGCAAATTAGGCAGAGCTTACAAACTAGACGAACGAGCGATTTGCGCTTAAATTTAGGGCACATTCTTTACAAAGCAATAAGAATGATGGGACAAACAGTGGAAGTTACGAAAGCACATGTAAACATAGAAGTACTGATGCGTTATGCTGTTCGTACTGCGCACAGCATGCTTGGTTTAGCTGTACAGCACTACGGGGCTTGGGGTTGTCTCAGACGACACTGGCCGATTGACGCAAGCAACGGTGTCTTACGTGACCCCATTTGTCGAGCGAGCACTGTTTCAGGGAACGAATATTTTCTCCCAGAACAAAAACAAGCCAAGTTTAAATGCGGGCAAAAACAAACCAAACGCTTGCCACGGTATGGTGGCGCCATCTAGGTTCGGGTAACGTAAAGAAACGCGGGAACAAACCAACACCGCTGTACAGGGTGGAGACAACCTTTGAACGGTCCCGTGCCGCCGCAATTGGGCCAACGGGCTCAACGCGTTATTCTTTTCGTTTCCCACGAGACCTAGCAACGCGAAACAGACAATATGATTCAACTTCTTCAGTAAACCGCGTTGCGGCGATAATTTTAGCGCGGTTTTGACACAATGACTTGCTTCGGCGGCGAGCGAGCAACCGAAAATGTCGGCGCCAGCGTATACGTGTCTCTACCCTGTACGGCGGATGCGTGAATGAAGGTACTCTAGGCTGCAGAGCGGTCGGTTCCTGTGATGTCATTTGGGACCACGAAAACGCACGATTGAGCGGGAAAATCAAAATTTTAACCTAAATTGATTTATTTCTCAGCGAATAAAGCACCGTTTGTATCCGGACAAGCGCTGGGGGCACTATAAAACTGGGGGCACTGTAAGTTTTACACAGCGTGCGCGAACAAAAGGGCCTTTATACTTCTGCAGTTTAGTACTACGGGGGTTTTTTTCCAAGTAGCTTCTCAGCCTCCTGGTCAAATATTTCTTCGTTATATCCGATATTGCTGGCGGCTATCACGGTTTCAGTTTCGTTATAAAAGAACAAGTGTCATGAAATAAAGCATGACCAACCAAAATTTGTATTTAGTTCGCTATAGCCTATAATTCGCTATATCAGAGTTCGTTATAACGAGGTTCAACTGTACCATAAAACATGGACCTTCTTTTTGTGCTGCCGTTTTACAGCAGCAGCCGGGAATACTTTGTTTGAGGAGATTACATTTTCTCGGCGTCTGTTTGTCGCCGTGTGTCCATCACAATGTGGGAGACGCATGCGATGCCGAGCACGGTACTAGAAAACAGTGAGTTTGGATTTTGCCAGCTTGGAAATTTTGGCATGTGAACCAGGCCCTCCCCGTGCTTTTTGTTTGAAGGGAAAGCAGACGAAGGAAAAGTTTATCCTGGCTTGCAAATGTCGCTGGCACAGAGACGTGGAGGGAAATAGTTAGGAGCGAGATAAACATTACTGGGAGCATCAAAATGTGGTGTTCCCAGATCAAGAATTCATTCGGAAACACCAACACCAAAAAAAAATTTCCCCGCATTTCCCCGAGGGGAAGAATGTGAAAGTGCGAATGCAGGAGTTGAATTTGCGCGGTTCGGTAATGTTCGCGAAAGAGAGATCACACACACACACACACAACTACAAAGAAAGAAAGATGCATTTATTCACAGACACCTATTTGTGTTGTCGTTGTACTTAATTGCTAGAGCGGATCTCAGCTTTGAAATTTCGTGTCAGTACTCCTTTAAGCGGGTGCATTAGCCCTTCTCACGCCCGATTCCTGGCCAATCCCCCACCTGGGTATGTGCCTGCACAGACACCTATTTGTGTTGTCGTTGTACTTGATTGCTAGAGCGGATCTCAGCTTTGAAATTTCGTGTCAGTACTCCTTTAAGCGGGTGCATTAGCCCTTCTCACGCCCGATTCCTGGCCAATCCCCCACGTGGGTATGTGCCATGTCAGCGGCCAGGCAGCGCGCGCCCATCTCCCCCCGTTGCCAAGGAAGACGAGGAGATTCCTGGCCAATCCCCCACGTGGGTATGTGCCATCTCCCCCCGTTGCCAAGGAAGACGAGGAGCGCGCGCACCCGCAGCTGTTGCTATGTGGACGGACGGCGGTCAACGGAATTCAGGGTCGCTTATAAAGTGCATTCGCACTTAATAAACGTCACTTCGGCTCCGCCCACGCGTACCTTGCCCACTTATACCTACTTGGGGAGTCACCAAAATTGGCGAGCCATTTGTAGCGCAGTCATTTCCAGGCCAAACCCACGTGTCTAATTACTGCCACTGGGGATTATTTTTGCCACTTACAACGGCGAAGACCTATTGTCCTTGGAATCACTGTCCTTGGGGAAGCATCCAATTACATAGACGAATGACTACAGCTGGAGCTGCAAGGCGTATCACCGACAGGTGTTCGTCTGTAAACTGTCTGCGCTACACAGAGGACGCCATGTTTAAAACAAGAAAAGCTGGCGAATATGAACACCTCCAATAAGCATTTCCTGTTTGGTTTGTGTGTTTTTCCAACGTAATGTATTTTAATTCATACACACGGTAGACACAGCTGACTTATTGAAAAACCACAGACGAATAAGACTATGGTCTAAGTTCTAATGTACCTAATATGTCCAAAGTACGTAATATGAATTTTTATTTCCACCGAGCACACACGGCACCTTCGGCCCTGCGCTGCTTTTGTGCAGAGGAGGAGACAACTGACCACTTCCTGTTATCTTGCAGGCGGTTGTCCTTACTTTGAAAGGTATTCGAGGAGGTTCCCCTCAGCCGTCTGTCTTTCCTTGTCGGTGCACAATTTAGTATCATTTGGGGCATTGCCCAGAGTTCCTCAGGAGTAACAACCCAAACAACATTTTTTTTTTCTCCCGGGCTTTGTAGGGTTTTAGAAATTAACCGCTATGGATTGACACACGAAGGTACTTAGACCTCCTAGAAGAGATAAAGACAGGGCAAGCACGTTTGCCCGCCAGAAAACCAGCATTGTTTATGCGTGTCGACTAGCATTGATCCGGGAAGCTAGATGGGCTCGTGACAGGTAAACGAAATAGTGCAATTTCGTTGTTATTACAAGTGATAGCAATACTAACTTTATGTTTATGGTCTTAACTTGAAATATAAATCATGCCGATTAAAGTAGCATTCTTGTTCGACTGATAAATGGAGATACAAATGCACAGTGTTGCTCAGATCTAAGACCTCATTGTGTCTATGCTAATGAACATAGTATTTTTCTGACATTTTTGTGATGTGGGGAATCACTCTGGATCACAAAAATGTTTTTTTGCGATCTTAATCAAATAAATAATGTGCTGAGAATCAAAGGGTTAACGAAATATTTCGCGACTCCCCTACACTTGCTTAAATCGAGTTTTAACAACTATAAACTCGCACGTCTTGTTACGTATTGCAAGGGTATACAGGAATTAGAGATAATGGTCTCGTTATATAGGAAACATCTAACTCGTGATTAGTATAGTCAGATTGCCTGCTAATTTATGTGTATATCTGCGGGATGTGAACAACTCATTATCACGTCCCACCTAACAATACATAACAATCCGATACTAGTTCGCAGTAAACAGTTTTCTGTTAGCAAATTTGGCCTGAAAACATTATGAACCAAGTGAAGAAAGCGAAGGTAACGCTGATTGTGTGCGAAAGCTCAATAAACTCCACTTGATGCCCGTGAAGAAAAAAACAGCAGTAGTGTTACAGATATTCAACTCCCGCGCGTTGGATGCTATGAGCGACGCGCTTTATAAAACCAAAGAAAAAAGGAAAAACTATTGCGTCTGCGTCATATAACCAACGAAGTGACAACCTCGAAGAGCGCAATAACAAAATAGGCGTTTACCAATTCTTCGTAAACAATTCTGAATTTTAAACACACACGTCATGCTTGGCCGCGTCTGTATCCTGGCGGCGTCTGTATCTGCTCCGACAAATGCACTCCAGATGGCCAAGCATGTATGATTCATAGTTTACCAAATCATTGCTAGCAGATTAAAAAGTTTTCCCAAATTATCAACAGACAGATTAAGAAACTGAAATGACATTTATATTTTATAAAAGCGCAATACAGAACAATCTGGGCACGAAGCTTTTAAAAATAAAAAGAACAACTGTGAGAACTAAGCCGAAACGCAAATATTCACGAAGCTTGAGAGGTTCCTCTCCAGACGTTAAGCGGGCTTATTGTAAGCATCCAATGAAATCCATTAAAAGAACCTGCACTTGTCCGCGTTTTGTCGCGACGGCGGAGTGCAGTTAAAAGCGAAAGCGAACTCCCAGAAGTGATCCGCAAGTTGCGCGCAACTGTCGAGCGCCCACGCGGAGTACCTCTTGGCGCAAGTCATTCTGCAGAGGGTCATGAAGAACACTTTTTCATCCGTCAGTTCGCGGGTCAAGTTCAACTGGAAGCTGTTCCGAGAACGTTCCAGGAAGAGGGAGTACGCGATCTCCACGGCTGCCATGGCCACCCGGCTATGGCGTGGCTGGCCACCTGGGGAATCGCAGTGCCGCCTCTCATTCAGCGCTTCCAGCGATTCCGGCGAAATCCACGACTTCGCGTCGTCGGCGCTTCCATTCGGGTGCAGGTACTCGCTGGGGCTGTCGAGCACGCTCATGAGCGCCGAGAGGAACAGGAATCCAATGCCCCCGAACGTCATGCCCGCTGTGCCGCGCTCGCTGAACACGGGACTGAGCAGGGCGGCCACCGCCACCTCCACGGCGTTCGCCAACGGGTCGTAGGCGGTCAGCTTAGGAGCGAAGCTCGGTAGCAAGGTCGTCGCGTCGTCTCGATGCCCACCCGCGAATACGGCGCTCAGGCATTTCCTAGATTTCACCCACATCGTTGCAAAAGCTGTGTCGTTTTCGGGGCATTCGGCATAAAGCTGCTCGACCTTCGGGTACTGGTCGAAGAGGTCGCTGGGCCAAAGACGGACGATGGCTGAGTTCAGTTTGCGCGTCAGGAACTGCTTCGCGTCGTCGCCCATCCACGTTATTCTATTTACGCGATGGGAAGCTGCCTCCGCAAGAGTCTGCAAGAGCAAGTCGGCGCGGTTTTTGCCCATCGGGGTGAGGCGGGCTCGGGCGAAGACCGCGACCGTCAGTGGTCTGTAGACTGCGTCCACTTCGCGAGCACACAGCAAGGCGAGGTGAGAGGCCGCAAGCTGCTCGTTGCCCATAATATTCTCGAGCAGCGTCCTGTCCAGCATAACTGCGTACATCTGGACGAACTCCCAGGACAGCTGCCACAGGACGTCCGTGCCACTGACGTCCTGAAGGTATGGGACGAGGACCTTTAGAACATTGGTGTCGGCCATCAGCAGGTCGTTTTGAAGGGAGTGCGGTGCCAATCGGCTGACTTGTTCCAGTAGCCCGACAAAGCTTAGGTTTGAGAGGTTGTCCCTAACGTGTGCAAGTTGGAAAAGGTCCGGTACACCGTGCGTATCCAGCGCCAGTTGCATCAGTGCAACCACGGCCATGCTTTGAATTTCAGCACTCCTCTTGATCAGGCCGTCGACGTCGGGGCCCGGCGCGTCATCCACAAGAAATGAGAAGAGCAGCTTCCAGTACCTGCAAATGTTACCGTGTTTGAGCAGGCGCTAAGATTGATGTACAATAAACGACACGCACTGCCACAGTACAAGGACGAGCAGCGTCGTAGTTGACGCTTCATTATATTCAATACTGTTTTGACCCAACCCCGTCCTATGCATAAAAACGACCAACTGTCTGTTAACGCAGTCTCGTTTGAATTTCTGAAATACGCTTTTATAAAGAATTGTTTAGTTAATTCAGATTCTTGGGAAGACAGGGGGGTTATAAGATTGTGAAATGCACTAACGTGGCTATCTGGGCGTGTTGGTTTAACATGATTAGGAGAAGACAGCGCGGTTTACACACGGACACAGGGAAGAGTACTTGACAAACACGAGCGCTGACACACACTCAGCGCTCGTGTGTGTCAAGTACTCTTCCCTGTGTCCGTGTGTAAACCACGCTGTCTTCTCCTAATCATATAATATTGTGCTTTTGAAATGTTGCGGCTGTATGAAGAGCACAGTGTCATCAGTATAGCCGTACGTCCAAATTCCAGAACCGACAGGGAGAGCCATTCAATGACATTTGAAGAATAGGCGAAACAACTGCCCCTTGAAGAGCGACGGTCTACAATACAGTGAAGAGCAGATACTAATACAGGGAAAATTAAACTAACTGTCTCTTAAAAATGCGCAAGGCCACGTCACAACATCCCTTGGGCTGTTCAGGTTCTGTAATCTAGCGAACAACGCAGGATATTCATCTTCGTAGTAAGCCTTTGCAGAGTCTTGGGGAACTATATATGGAGCCGCAGTCTCTCAAAGTCCGTGCGAGAGCTTCAGACAGAACTATTTGGGCGAGAGGCAATTTGATTTGGACCGAGGATATTTGCTATGGAAGGATACGTGTATGCAAAGTCGCCTAAATAGTTTTGCCACATTAGCGACTAATGCTATGGGCTTCATTGTGAACAATGAAACTCTGGGCCGTACATCAGAACATAAAATTGTTTAATCGGGCCACATAAATACAAGAAATCAAGCATTTTTACGAGATAACTGATAATACTCACAAAGTCATTTGGTCAGCTAGGAGGGGTATGTCTTGTGTATCCTTCGTACCCGTTTATATTCACCTCCCCAATGGCGCTGGCCACAGCTTTAAAGGACCTAAGGTATTTCTGATTTCCTGACGCTACCTTCCCCAACGTTCGGACCATCAACTCCCGGCGGAAAAATCGCCGCCTCAATCAATTCCTGCTTAGCAGGAGGGTCATGGTTGTAAGTCTGGGTGTATGGACTTGAGGCTCGTCGCGTGAAGCTCAGGTTTTGGTTACGCGCATGACGTTGCGAGCGCAAAAGGCACAATTTAGTGCGTGGCGGGTCGACCCCAATGCTTAATTTGATAAGAGCCAGTGAAGCGGGACATTATCTTTTTAAAGTAAATTGCGGTGAGATGGACTCCACGCGAAAACCAAGCAACCTACAGCCAACATCACAGGGCGTTTTAACGCGTTAGTTCGCATTCACTTCTTCAACGTTTTCCCCATCATCTCTATTACTGCTACCACATCCATCTCTATTACTGCTACCACAAGCGAAAAGGTTTCGTGCGGTGGCCGTTAAGGCTGCCACGGCTGTCACGACTGCGGCAGCGAGCGTGCGGTGCACGGGCGCCACGGACGCAGAGGAGGTCGCCATCGCTCTGGCGATCTCCGAGGCCGAGTGTCGCACCGTGCTCAGCGACTCAAGAACCACCGTGCACAACTTCACCATGGGTCGAGAGTGTGCGCCCAGGCGGCCGCCATCATCAGCAAGACCAAGCTTCAAGGCAGAGAAGTCCGCATAAAGTGGTTCCCGGAGCACGTGGGCGAGTGCGCAACTACGCCCAACCACGAGATGGCTCACTAGACTTACCTTCCGCTCCCCCGAGACCGACCGCTCGTGGTGGTTCGAGAGCAAAGACCGCCTAGCAAGCTACAGCGAGATTACCAGGGCCTACCGCCTGGCTCGACAGGTGATGCCACCGCCCCACCAGGGTTCAGCCGGGAGGAGGCCGTGTTACTACGGCAGCTCCAAACCGGATCCATTCTCGCACCGGCAACGCTGCACATGTTACATCCAGGACTTTATTTGAGTGGTGTTTGCAAAGTGTGTAAAGTGGGTGTGGCAGACCAGTGGCACATCTTCTGAGACTGTGTCCAGTTTCCAGACGAAGCGAAGTCAAGAACTTATCCGCCAAAACTCCAAGAAGCAGTGCGCAGTAGCGACAAGGAGGTTCAACTTTGGGCCGTCCAGCAAGCCCTCGAAAAACACAGACCTGGCGACCCGCCAACGGGATCCGCTGGCGCTGTGCACAGTAGCAGCAAACCCTAGGTCGACGCCAGGCCCGTGTCGCGGTGCGTAAAAACCCGTCGATTTGCAGGCATCAATAAAGCTGTACCTAACCTAACCTAACCAACGCAGCAGTGAGGAAACTTTCGAAAATGAACGAAATCCGTGCAGCTTTGACTTGCAACCACGTATACTCTGCAGCTTTGCCTTTCGAACCTCAAAAAACTCGAGAATGTAGGATTGCCGCTTTTCCCCATCGCTGGAAAACACCACGCGCGGCAATGCAAGGTCCCTTGCGATGTCGATGTCAACTCTCTTCCGCGCTGGCTGCTTGTCTACTGCGTTTAGTACGTCGAGCTTTTCCTCAAGGGAAAGCGCCACCCGTTTTCGCGACGCCATTAAGGCCCGACAAAGTTCGCGGTTGCAAGCTCAACGGTGTTCTTAAAGCTTGAGCCGCACGATGGCGACGAGAGTGCGTTCTATTCTCGCGGTGGTGCTTTTATAGCAAACACGCACTTCCGGCATTCCAAAGTGAAACTTCCGTTGTAAGCGCAGTGATAATGGTGATAGCATAAAGTAACATAGGGCAATCTAGTGGTGACGAATCGCACCCGCGTGCGACTTCATGCAGTCAGTTCTGTAGCCAAGCCTGGCCAAAGCTCGTCAAACGTCAAAATGGCGGTCCGAGCATGTTTCCCAGGCGTATCCGGGCGGGTTCGGAGTGTCAGATGGTGACGAATGATCCGGGAACGTACCCTGAGCCATGAGGTAACAGTGAGGATTTTAATACATGGGACTTCAAGTGAGCTGCGCCGGGACTGGACAAAAACAACCTAGCAACCGGGAAAACGCAGCACTGAGGAACGTAAGAGCACGGTTCTACTGTAAATATATACATACCACGTGGTATATATGCACCATATATACGTGGGTTGTAGTTTTGTTACACTCAATTTGATGATGCGTGTCTTCACGCACAATTTTTTCTGCGCTAAACTAAATATTGCTGGTACTACAAAATATCTAATTATGTGCTTAGTCTTAGCAATTACCTGCGCTCTGTGAATTATTTCATTTTACACAACGTAGTTTTCATGTCACCTTGGTTGAAACGTCATGACTTTATCACTAAAGGGCTTGTACTTCATTTTAAATTAACTGACGTGTTAGTGTGGCATCATTTCTGCGGCTTATATATTACGTGGTTGGAAATGGCAGGAATGTTTGCCTAGGAATGCAAAACTTCACAGCGCTCGTCCAAAAAACATTCCGATAGAAGGAAACAGTACCTTGGGTAGTCGCCAGCTTCCATGACACGTCTATGGTTTTCGGCGAACAGTCGTATGTCACTGGTGCGCCCTGGCATGATGAGGATGCGGTGAGCGCCAGCGAGGAACGGGTGTTTAATCACCTGAACGCGCAGCCAGAGCGTCAAATCCCAGCGAGTGGCCAGGTCGAGAAGTACGTCCAGGGCAGCGCTCCCGCCCAAGGGCTTCTCCGGCCAGGACAGGTTGCGTGCCCTCATGAACTTGCGGAACTCCCGTCTGTCGAACTGGCTCGCGCCAGTGTTTCTTACACAAGCTTCGAGCAGTGCTAGGGGTTTCCTCGCCACCGGCCACTCCTTCGAGCCGTCCTGGAGCATCTTGGGTAGATCCTCCAGCCAGGCGATGGCGAGGTCATCAAGGGCCGTCGTGGACAGGTCGGGGAAGCGGGCGTCCGGCTTCCACGTGGAACAGACGTAGTTCTCGAAGTCCTGGCACGGGTCGATGCTGCGGTTCAGGCCGTGCGTGAGCAGCTCGACGTGTCGAAGGCACTCTCTCGCCTCGCACCAGGCGGGTGAACGTACCGCGAAGGCCATTCCGGGAATGAGCTGCCCAAGAAGTGCGAAGGCAAAGACAAGGGCGAGCGCGACCACGGCAAGCACGATCAGCCTCCGCCGATCCTTGGCGCGCAAGGCTGCCATTCCGGAAGGTCGAACGTCCCGCTCCTGCGTCGTGCATTTTTGCGCCATCAGTGCCAGTCGAGTGCTTTAGGCAGCTTATCCAAAGTACGCCTCTCCTTTGTCATAACTGAACATATTTAACGCCTGTAACCTTGGCTCAGCTGCAACGTCACGACCGTTTAAGGTTACCTCATGTATGCACACACCTGACCACCACGCGTACACACAAGCCACACACACTCACACACGCGGACGCCGGCACCTATCGCCATAGGGAGGAAATGGTGAACAGCCCCATGAAACGCGTCTGGGGAAACGCGTCTCGTTTGTAAAGCCAAACTTTCCTTGACTCTTTTTCCTGTTTTCAGGGGGATGCTGCTGCTACTGCAATTCGGCAGTGCTATCCGCTGGGTGTTATCTTAAACCGGTAGACGTCGCACTACGCCTACCGCGCTTGCGGGAGTGATACAAGATAACATCGCTGGCCTCCGTGTATCGCGCCTACGGCGCCAAAAACGACGCGTTTTAAACTGTAAGGCGCAGGCACGTGTGGGATGAAAGCAAGCACAAAAAGAACAGAACTCTCGCGCTGTTGGAGGCATATGAGGCGCGCGAGCACTGCGAAGGTGGGAAATCTGAATTGGCCCTAGCACCCCAATGCATTGCAAAAAGTGTGGAGGAAGTCACGTGATTTTTCTTGAGCCCATGGACAATGTTGCTTACTTGTTTACAACTGCGGCGGACAAATTTGGGCGAATAGAACGGGCAGATTTTTAAGGCGCTTGGTATGTGGCTGCTTCGCTACGCTTGCAAACCAGCGCAGTCGCTACGACAAACGTTTTTAGATTAGGCCAGTTTGAAAACTCTGCCGTCGGAGGCGTCTGCGTTCGCCATCCCGCGAGCCTGTTGCTATGACGACGACAAACGCTACTTTGCCAGGCTCAAGAGCTGAAAAATCGTCCTTCTATCTCAAAAACGAAGGCCGTTTTTCGATTGAAACTTTGGGTGAGGGTTAGAATGGGCAAATTGTAGGCGAAATCAACAGCTTATAAGATGACATCGCACCGAGGAATTAGCGACGAAGCTGTTTTCGCTTCGAAGCGGGAGGGCAGGGCGACGCCATGTTAGTCAAATCAAACCGGAGACAGCAAAGGATGATGGGATAGAGTGCTGGGCTCCGTGGGCTCAAGTCATGGCGGGACTCGGCTTCACAAATGTGACGTCAGGGCCTCTCCTAACCATGCATTGGACAAACCTCCATTCCATTCCATTCATCAAGAGAGGAGTGAGACAGGGCGGCGAAGAGTATGATGGGTGATAGCAGTGAGCGGATAACGGCGTCACAGCCCATTATGGTGAATGACTGCTCTGTACTTCCCACAGATTTCACGTTAAGTGGAACGGCTTTAATTTTTTTTTGTTCGACAGCTATTACGTCTGTTTTGCGACGCAATTTTTTATTCCATAAACAGTCATTTTATTTTGTTTCATACCTACCATTGCAATGTCTATGTTTACTATTTTAACTGAGCAGGGTTTAGCCTCCGTTATGTGCGTTTCTTTTGGCTCAAATGTGTTCAGCGATTTCCCCGACACGTCCACTGCCAAACTGCAAGGGTTAAGCCTTAAAGGGACCCAGAAAAGCTTTGTGAAGGTGGCAATCAAATGCATTCATGTGGTAGAACACATAACGGGGGATTTTTGAGCCAAGTGTGAGCCCCATACGTTGTACGGATAATTTGTAAACAATTTTTGAAGATCGCCTTTCTCTGCCGATGAGCTCGCCGCCGCAGCGAGCCGACCGCGGCTGACGCAACGCCGACCGCGGCTGACGCAACGACGAGGCGCCCCCCTGATTCGGCCGATCGTCGGTCGCCGGCAACGTCACTGCCATTGGCTTCCGGCTGCTCTTCCTCCTTCCTGCGCGATCCCGAGGCAAAGACGGGTCTGCAGCGATTGACGCGTGCCGCAGGAATGTAGCTAGCGGAGAACGGAAGTCGAGCGTCGCGATGTCACATGGCAATTCCCAGTGTTTCCAGCTGCTTTGAAAGAAGCAGAGAGTGAGGAGGAATCGATCGGCAAGGGTGGAGAGGTGCACCTAATTGCTTCTGGCGCAGCTAATACTGAATGTAGATCAATAATTCCAGCGGCATTGCATCGGTATATTGGGACTACGCGACAATAAAGGCCTTTTGCAACTTTTACAAAAGGCTTTTCTGGGTCCCTTTAACAGAAATACCAGTGAACTCGTTCAAGCCCACCTGATGGAACAATACGAACACCTCGCTCGCGCGCCAATGGAGAGACGCATCCTCAAAAAACTAGGTATAGGATACCACACGCTATATCAGGACGCGAGAATTCTTTCAAATATTCCCTCGCATATTGTGGCCAAACCAATTAATTCCCCGCAACATCCACTTCACGTACCACCCCGAGCGGAGGAAGCAACGAGCACGCACTCTGCACAAGTACAAAAATGACCCACTGGTCGTGTACGTCGATGCAGTAGAGTACAGACATCACGAGGCTTTCACCGCAATTGCCGTTCAAAATTACCCCAATACCAGCAAGCTCGATGCTATCACAGTCCGGACGCCCATCCAGAACCTGCGCAAGAGGCGGTGATAGCGCTCGCCCTCTTACGCGCCCCCACACTAGCAACAATCATGCAATAATCTAAAACCGCTCTCCAAAATTTTCGCGCTGGACGCATATCTCCAGCGGCGCTTAAAATTTTGCTCTATAACAGCGCAATCCCCAGTACAATTGATCTGGACTTCCGCGCATTCTGGGTTCGAGGGAAACCAGGCGGCCCATGACCTAGCCCGAAAATTAGCTATCCGGGCTGGGCCAAGCCCGTAACGTTACCACGGGGCCCGGTCGGTGCGGGTCCGTCTGGCTGGATTTGACGATTTCACCGCCTATTACCTCGTATCCCGCCGGATTCATCATTGGGCAGATAAATCCCTCGCCTTAGAACAATGCCACTTCTGGTGCCAAATCCAGAGGGGGCCTTCCCCAATCCGGTCACCATGACCCATATCCACCCCAGCATTTACCCAACCTCAGCGCGCCCTTTATGTGGCGCCCATGCCAGCCTGGTTCACATCATGTGGGCATGCCCCCAGGACCCTTATTCCCGAAATCCCCTCTGAGGAGAGTTGGGAGGCCTTGCTTCGCAGTGCCGACCGGAACCTACAGGTCCGCCTGGTCAAGAGCGCGGAACAGGTCGCCGGCAAACACCGGCCTACGGCCACCACGGAACCTCAAACCACGGGACCGTCAAGTCAAGGAGAAGACGTCCAGAAGGGTCAAGCCTTCAGCCCGTTACCTGCCACCACCATCAGGACTTCGATTCTCCTCGAGCCACTTTCTCACAACAAAGTTTTAGCGCGCAGCACTTTGGCGCCTGCTACAGGGGTTTGACGGCGGCGGTGTCGATATCCAGGTTACCGAGTGAGCGAACAAGACAGCGAAGTCAGAAAGAAAACGGAAAGGAGTGTCTGGAGAAACTGTTATAGGAAGGGCGGCACGCGCTGCTATGGCGTCATCTCTCTCACTGCCTCCTCCTCATACTTTTGCCAGACGCTCCACTGTTAACCGCTCACCCGAACCACGTGAGATTTGCGCGGGAGGTTCAAACACGATTTGAAACAACATGCTCGGCGGCGGCGACGCGCCGCGAGATAACGGCAGAATAGCGCGCGCCGCCGCGCATTTGCTGATCACGCGGTCACTTCCTGAGACGCAGCAGATATGCGCCGTGACCGAGAAGACTGCAGTTCGCGCTGCGCACAAATCTCGCATTAAGGAGTACAGTAAACGTCGGTGCTCTCTCTCTCTCTCTCTCTCTCTCTCTGTCATCTACTTATTTCGCATAGGAACGTTGTCATATCGCAGCGCTGTTAGAAGACATTATCGCTGTTAGGTGGGAAACATTATCGCCCACACGCACGTCGTTGTGGCGAAGTGGCTAAGGCGCTCTGCCGATGAGAAAAGCACGTGGGTCAGACACACAGCCGCGGCAGTCGTTCTTTTTTTCTTTTTTGATGGACGCGAAAGACGAAAACGCGCATGTCGAGATATCGGCGAATGGAAAGGATACCTGGTGGTCTAAATTATATAGCCTTCCGGTACGGAGTAGCCTATTGCGTGGGTGCACCTTCACCGCATAAAACAAAACAAGACAAACTAATCAAATAACAATTTTGTCTCCATTATATGCTTAGATAGGTGGATCGTTTCAACTGGTATTAGCAGCAATGAATGCTCCGCATACAAGTTCTCTCACCATGCTTTCCAGCGACGACGAGGTGCTGTAGAATGGAATCTTGGGCAGCCAACGGCGCTTTCCCTTTGCGTGTCCGTTGTCGTGCGGCCCGTTCGGATGCATCGCAGGGGACCCACTGTGTCGTAACGCAGAAACCGATTCTTGGCGGTCGCGGGTGCTTCGAAGCCCACTTGGGGTCAGGCTCATATCTGTCCGGGAAACCCTGGACGGTCCAGCGACCTGCCCAGGTGTCGAGCTTTCGGCCGTTGCCATAACGGTCCTTTTAAGGAGGATACGAATCCACCGGTGGGGTTGATTATGGTCTGGGGTCTTCGGTCACTGTTCCTCTTCTTCCTTCCTTCTCCTGTGTCACATGCCATCTAGGGAGGGAAATAGGGAAACAAAATCATTGCGTGAAAATGTGTGACAGCGGAGAAGCGACCGGGTAGCTCAATTTGCGCAAAAACAGTAATATAATGACAACATTAGAGGTGGGAGGACCTGCGAAGTCAGTTGTACGGTTAGCAACATAACTGCACGGCCGAGACCACTTGACGTGTAACATACCAGCGGGAGTTGGCGCCAACTGAGATTATTGGTTTTGCGGGAAATTATATCACTGGTTTTTCAGCGATATAGCGGATTTCACCGCCACTCCGGGGAAATGTAAAAAATCCTCCAGTCGCCACGCTTACGTTTTCGTGCAAGTACTGACCCTTTTTATCCAGGGCACCTATGACACCGGAGAGGAGCAGGAAACCCATGCCACGAGAGGTAATAGGGAGTTTAAGCTTAGCGTGTGTACCGTGTGTTCTGTGCGTACCGGGACCCGACTGGGCATGTGCGCATTCGTTTCGGTAAAGGCGCTTAGTTCCGCTGACGTGCGGCCGGCCCTCGCCGTGCCCCGCCGCATGGTCATGAATGACTTAAAATGGAAAGACCGTCGCTATATCGTCATCGAACCGATCAACCAAAAAATTACACCATCTCCCCGAAGGGAACTATGTGGTGATGGAAAGCATGGGGGTTCCGTGTAGGTTCCACACCGGAGCAGAACCGGCGAAGGCGGGCGTGACCATTGACGACGTGCCGCGCGAACTTCGTGTGGCGGGTGACAAGGCCCTCGTCGTCGTCGCTGGAAGGGCCCCGCAGTGTTTCCGCTGCAACACCAAGGTACATCAGGCGTGAGTGTAAGGTGTCCCAGTGTTCTTCGCACCGTTGCGTCGGGCCGTTGCGTACCGTTGCGTTGGGCTGTTGAGGGACGGGGACCTCTGCGAACACGTCAAGGACGCGGCAGGCAGGGAAGAGGCAGCAGCAGGGGTCGCCGGCGAGGCGGCGAAGCAGCAGATGCCAGCGGGACGGGTGGAGACCGATGCTGGCCAGCGCGTTCCTGAAAAGGAGAAGCCGGTCGAGCTGAAGGCGCCTCGGCTCTATGCCCCGTCGAACGTGGCCAGCGGCTCCCGAGCGGCAAGCCAGGGAACTACACCGCTGAGTCGTCCTCAATTTAGGTTGAACCCTCTTAGTGAGCCTCCAAGTTTCTGCCCCGTAGGTGAGTACCGGTAAGATGCGGCTGCCATACAATTTCTTCTTAAAGGAGCACTGACACCAATTTTCGGCGTTAATATTATTGCACAGTTCGCTTCCTTCACTCAACAGAATACCCTGGCTGAAATATGAGCGGTCTGCGATGCGAAGAACATAGTTCAATTGGATCTCATTTATCGCGCCGACGGAGCAGCGCGCGGAGCGGCACTCAGCAAATGAACATCAGCGTGACATCACTCCTGGGGAGGAAAAAGAAGTGACGCGACAGCGCTCGTCAAAAACTCGTGACGTCACTTCACGCGCGCGGCCCCGCGAGCGGCGAGCGGGCGCCGGTGACGTTCGCACAAAGCGGTGAAATCAGGCAGGGAGTCTGTCATATGCGCCGTTCGGGATGAAAGCGCGGGAATTTGAAAAAAAGAATTTTCAGGCCGTTCAATGTAATTAACTATCGCGCGCTGAAGTATTTGAAGTGCTGTTTCAGGTTGGCCAGACCATTAAGCATCGATAAAAGCAATAAAAGTGTAACAAAATTTTTGTGTCAGTGCTCCTTTAAAGGAGCACTGGCACCAATTTTCAGCGTTAATATTATTGCACAGTTGGCTTCCTTCACTCAACAGAATACCCTGGCTGAAACATGAGCGGCCTGCGACGCGAAGAACATAGTTTAATTGGATCTCATTTATCGCGCCGACGGAGCAGCGTGCGGAGCGGCACTCAGCAAATGGACATCAGCGTGACATCATCCAGTGAAAGCCAAAAGAAGTGACGCGGCAGCGCTAGTCAAAAACTCGTGACGTCACTTCATGCGCGCGGCCCCACGAGCGGCGAGAGGGTGCAACGCCCTTTCAAGTGGGCGCCGGTGACGTCCGCACAAAGCGGTGCGGTCAGTCAGGGATTCTGTCATATGCACCGTTCGGGATGAAAGCGCGGGAATTTGAAACAAACGATTTTCAGGCCGTTCCATATAAATAACTATCGCGCACTGAAGTATTTCAAGTGCTGTTTCAGGTTCGCCAGGCCATTAAGCACCGATAAAAGCAATAAAAGTGTAACATAAAATTTTCAAGCGACAATGTAGGCTGCCATTCATTATTTGAGAATGCCTGCCGAATGCACTCCACCCCATTCTCATCCTTCCATTTATCTCTGCTTCATGGTTGGGATCCGGAGTCATAACTTGGCCTAAGTAGATATATTCGCTTACCACTTCCACTACCTCGCCACCTCGTTTCGTTTTTCCAAGTTTGGAAAAAAATCGGTAGAAACGACAGGGAAAAAAAAAGAAAAACTTTGTCATTACCACTGCATACGCACCATTACAGTGGTGCTCTGAAAAATGTTCTCGAAGACGAGGAGGACCACGAACGTAAAGAATGTATACGCCCTCATTTTGTAATGAATCATAGACAATAAAACTTCTTTTTCTCCTCTAGCGACGGTTCAACTCTATACGAAAAAAATAATCGGAAAACACTTTTAATCAATTGGCTCAATCATTGTCTGTTCCTCTAATATTTTCATTCGGGGCGAAAGTCCTGAGATTTTGCGCGGGGATCTTTGCCGCACTGTACACTCGTTCATTTCTGAATCTCGCCGTCTACCGCACCAGCCGCTAGACCGCGATGGCGGGCTTCTTTATAAAACATGCAAGGGCCTGTACTCACTGCCTTCCCGCTCACTGCCTCTCCTTCACTGCCGTATCTTCTTGCTTTATTTATCTACGTACTTTTCACGGCTCTCCTTCCTTCTATCATTGCCGTATTCATTAGCGCTGATTTTATAGTTTGGGGTGTTCTCTCTCATGCCGTTTCCCATTTTCGGGCAATCTCCTTATATTTTTTATTACCGTGTATTTTCGCTTTTCTCTATAAACGCGTACTTCAAGTGCATTTTTTATATTTCTTTTAATCCCGAGCCAAGTTTCTTTCTCTCAGTTAGCGCCCATTTCCTGGCCGATCCCTCTGAGTGTGTACCAACCGATCTCCTTTACCCGCTTTCACCAGCCCTGACAAGACATTGAGTCTCCTGCATCAAATAAATTGCGCGTGGTATGCGGAGCCCTTAGTTGATAGATCTTGCGCCCGATCCACCAGCCACAGCTGGGCCTAAAGTAAAGGCCCGTTCACACTTGCGACAAAAGCGACGAGAATTCTGTCGCTTTGTCGCACGGCGATAAAAACTGGTCCCGACCATTCCCGTCGCTTTTGTCGCAAGTGTAAGCGATCAGCTCTCTAGCTCTCATTGCTCGTACCTGAGATTAGGTATATTACCCATTGTTGAGCTGACATCGCGCACCACGCGGTAAACTCTGCGCAACGCGGGCACCAGGAGGCGTCATGGTAGCGGAAATGCCGTGTAAGTTGGTGGGGTTCACGTAAGTGTTGCTGTGAAGCTGTATGAGTACCGCCTCGCGTTCTTTGGTCAGGGAGCTGTCGCCCGATGAGTGCGCGCCTAGCAGGAGAGCCTTAGCGTGATAGCCTGGTATGTAAGCGGTTGGTGCTCACTCTTCTGACCATCACGCGTGAGGCCCGTACAGAATTGCAAGTTTTCTGGCACTCGTGTGGATCCGAGGTTCCCACGCACACGGGAGTCAGCGGGTGTTTAAATAAGCGTGGTAACCTTTTCCTTGGGTGGCCGTTGTCGATGGAAGTTGGTTCTACTTCTGATTTTTCCTTCCTGAGAATGGCTTCGACTTTCAATTGGTATTATTCCACGAGCCTGCGGTGAGCCGATCAGTAGCAATTGAGGTTCATTTGCACAAAAACACAGCCGTCGCTGATATCGTTTTCAGTATATTGTTGAATTCCTCGTAGAACGATGTGTTATTTCCTTTTGTAGGCTCCATCAAGAAACCATCTCGGCGAAACGCAACCAGAAGGGACTAGTCATCCGTTCCTTTTCGATAGGGCGTACAGCATGACTAAAGTGAACTAGTTCATTGTAGCATGGCCTGTAACCACGCCAAGCAAACAATTCCTCGTTAGCTGCAAGATTTTCACGTGATGTTTGTTGTTTTTTTCTATGCTGGCCTCCTTCAGCTAGTGCGCTGTACGCTAGCTGTACTTCAGCCCTGGTCCGAACCGGGCGCTAGCACTTTACACCACTGGAAGTTTAAGTTAGCAACAAATGTTCAAATACCGTGCAGCTACGGTGGCCCTGAAAGCTCTAGAGCCTGTGAAGCGCTTAAAAAGACTGTCGAGCCGTAGTGTTAACACTACCACCTCTAAGTGAAAGCAACGCCGGAGACGCTGCTGGGGGCGCTGCATACGGCACCACTTTACCGGTGTTTCTATTTCTCTATGGCGTCACCACTCCACTAGCGCACTGACGGACGTTAGTCTATTCGTCCGCAGCAATATCATTGGCCAGTTCGGGTTTCTCCTTTTGCACCTTCGCTAGGGCGTTCGCGTTTTATTCGTACGAAAGCGCTTATAAATGGCCAATTCAGCGCGCCTACTTCGGAGTATATCCACATCTGTGCCCCGTGTGTTGTCCGGAGGGGTCACAAGCTCATCGCGGAACGTAAGCCAACCGCCCTGCGTAGTAAATTCGGACATTGCTAATCGCGCATGAGCAGACGTGCAGGACAATTTTAAGGTCAGCCGAGGAGTTCCGAGCTCGTTTAAAATTGGCGAAAGCCGCCGCCTATTTTTTCTCCATTTGAAGCGTCTATGGGCGAAACGATTGTTGGGTGTGTGGAGTAGTAGATTCGAAAGGAGCGCTTATCAACGCGCCTTCCTTATCTGATGATGCGTTCGCCGCATCGCCGTCCGTGCGCTCAGATTGACTCAATTTGTTTGGAAGGTCCGCGAGGCACATGTCTGTTCCGTTGTAGTTATCGTAGATTATTTTTTTCAATTTTTCTTCGAACAGCGCGCACTACCACGAAGGAAAACGAACATAAGAATTGCGTAGAATAGTCGTACGTGTTTTCCTCCCCAGTTTTCAAACCGCGATATTACGTCGTTTGTGGATGAAACGTGCTAAGCCGCTAGATGCTTCGGTCTGAAATTTTGCATGAAAATGTCACTTTATGTTCGATTAAGGTACAGCTGTTTTCTTTTTGTATGTGAACTATTTTCTGTGTGCGGATACACGTAAAAAAAAAAAAAAAACGAAAGGCAAATATTCTGCGTCCAGAGATGAAAACAGGCTTTTCTTAGAATGTAAAAAAAAAAAAAAAAAAAGGTAATAATGTCACTTTCATTTTCATAGGGAAAAATGGGCCACGAAATGCGACCTTCTTCCAAACTAAGAGCGAACAAAAAAAGTCGGCCATTTTGCTGAAATAATTTTTAGAAGACGCTTTTTCATTGTGTAATGACCTGTATTCCCCGTAATGTAACTTATTAAATGAAAATTAAATTTACCTGGCTACACTATACTCAGACTGACGATAAAGGTCACTGGCACGTCTTTTCCTTAGCGATGTGCCATCCATGCAGTTGCTTGCGCCAGAAAATAAACTGGTGTTTACGTTTTTGTGCGCAGTACTTCTCAGGCGAAGCCCAGCCGCAGCACCTGACAGCAAAAGCAAAGTATGGAGGCCGCTTCATGGTTACTATGCTTCCTGGAGATGGCATCGGCCCCGAATTAATGAAGCATGTTCGTGAAGTTTTCAGGTACTTTCATGCTGCAAAACAATTTTATTGGCCATGACTTATCTTTTTGCATCACTGTATGTCTGCGTCCATTTATTCCAGATGTGAAATACATTTATTCTCTATCTTTCAGCTGTCATGCAGTAGCTGCATTTTATAGCAGTGCCAATTTTTCTTTGAGCTACCTCAAGAAACAAGACTCTAATGATACAGGCTGAAAGCTTTCTTAAAGGGACCCTGCAACACTTTTCGTGCAGTGCAAGTAAACCTGCGCGACGTTTAGATTACACTGCCAGGAATATCTGAGCCAAATGTTACACGTGCACGTGAAGCGGTGAGCGCACAAATCACTGTGAAAGACGCGGAAAAACTGACCGCGCTCTCTTCAGTTTTCCTCATTATGCATCCCTGGCATGGTCTAAATGACATCATTGCGGCCATGGCTGTCCTATTCGCTGTCGCTGGTCAACTTCGCGGCTTATTTCTCGCATTTCCTCTGACGATCCACCATCGTCGGCACAGTGTACCAACCTCTTCTATGCCTGAACGTGTGCACACAGTTTTGGCGTTTCTTTCATGTTTTGAGTGCGCGCGGAGTTTGAGTGATGAACTCAATACTCCCCTTTCAATGGGACCACTCGACAACAAACGTTTATTGCTTCAAAAATGCCCTACTAGCCTGAGCACACTTTTGCGAGCAGGCAGCTGCTTTTTTGTAGCAACAGACCAAAAGTAGACCACTCCACGTTGCGGAGAAAAGGAGAAAACTCCCCAGCCTGTGGTATATCGAAGGCCGCCAAAGAGACCGCTGGGAACCGCCCTCATCTAAGTGAGAGAGCACGCAGCTTTCGTCGCGTTGTCTGCGGTCGAGTTGAGAGGGAACAATTACTCGCGATTTCTCCTTGCGCGTAGCTTCGGTGATAGTGAACGGGTTTTCATAATTTTTGCGGGAGGAGATTGCTGGGACAATAGACTTTACCCCAAAATACTTTCCGAGTAGTTGATGGTAAGTGCTGCGGGGTCCCTTTAACAGAACCTTAGTATAACAGAGTGCACAATGTATAACAATTGAGTATGGACGTGGTCATGTGATCATGTTTCCGAAGAAACGTAACTTATACCTGGGATGCAAAAATTGAATGTGTAGTGGCAACACTGTTGTGATTAGAGCTTCTCGTCTGCTCCAGGTATGGTGGAGTGCCCGTGGACTTTGAAGAAGTTCACCTAGACTCGAACCAGGATGACTTGGAGGACGTCGATGAAGCCATTACGGCCATCAAGAGAAACGGAGTTGCCCTCAAAGGTGCGTCTCAGTATTGGTGTGCACATGCTGTTTTTTAAGGGCAAACAGTGTTCAAGCACCTATTACAGACACGACTTGCATAGTTGGGTAACAATTTTAAAATATGAGTGGACTCAGTGTTATGTGCGAGCTATCTTACAACAGCCGTGGGGTTAAGAAATAAGTTAAATTAATTCTGATTTGAGTGTGTTGCATTGGAAGCTAAAAATTTAATGCCGCAACCATTTCGTACATCAGTGCAGCTAAATCGTACTGTGTGTGGTTGGCTAATATTTGTGGGGACACATTCCATACGAATATGTCTTGCTCGTATTTTAATTGCCTCTGCGTTAAAATTAGCATCCCAGACAGTTCTAAAAACGTGCACGCTTTGATATTAAAAAATGTGACCGTAATAAATGAAACATGCGAAGGCGTGGCCTGACTTAAGACAGGATAAATAATAGCCTTATTGCAAGAATAAAAACTTGGGCTTATCAGATGGATTCAAGTACATTTCATCTAATTTTGGCCGTGCGGGGTGTTCTACAAAAAGGAAAAGTTTAATCTCTGCCGCATCAGCTAAATACAGAACATGGCTACGCACTGAGGCCGCCAAAAAATTCTTGGAAGAAAAGTGTCCATGTACAAAAGAGTAATCCGAAATATTTCAGCTGATGGATTGGTGATTCATGGACTGGCGCACTGAAGGGTGATGGTTACGTAACCTTAGTGCTTATTTCAGGGCTATGTGCTTTGGTCGTACTAGAAACTAATTGTGCTTTGGTGGCACTAGAAACTAAATACCTCTTAAACTGCCAAAAATGTGCTATAAATGCACCAGGGTACCACTGAGGCTAAAAGGCCACAGCACTAGCTGATTGCTTTCTTATAATTCAAGCTAGCCACGTGTAGTGCAAACTGCAGAATTTGTGAGAATTTATTTGTTATAATGAAGAGTTACTCTGCTTCATTCACTACGTTCTCGCTGTTGTTACTGCAGTGACCAGATTTTTATCAATGTATGAGCATTTCCATGGGGACTTAACAAGGAAGCTCGTCTGTCAGTCTTTACTTGATGCATCACACTTTTACCACGCAAGGAAATGCTGTTAATACAAAGCCCTAGAACATTTATATTTTCTTGTAAGACCAGTTATATTGCTTTCAAAAAATAAGAAGCCCTTCCAACACCGCATTTGTGTAAAGTAGTTAGGCCAACTTTAAAGGGGCTCGACGTATACCACTCTACTGGGGTATGGTAACGAATCTGGCTGTAAATGAGCTCGGTGTGCAGTGCTGCATATGGGTGCGTAGGGTCTGAAGCAAATATTAGTACAGGCGCTTGGACCTTTCCACTTTGGTATTGGACTGTTTATATTGCCCCTGGAGAAGTGTCTGTTTAGCAATGCTTCAGTGCATGGTAGTGGAGCCAACTCTAACACTTTTGTGCCCATGGGAAAAGAAATGATTTTGGATAGGCCAGTGAACAATTTTTAAGTGTATGGTATAGAATTGTAGAAGAGTGAATTTTCTTCGCAGTGGTAAATGCTTCTTATCGGAGTTTTCATTCGAAAGAAAAAAGAAAAAAAAAATCTGTACAAAAACGTTTGGGGACAAATGCACACACACAAAAAAAAGTCATTGCTGCTCCACACAGAAAAAAAAACACAAAAATTTAAGATATACACTTTGTACATACACTATTCGTTCAAACTCCTGCAAATATCAAATGCCTAGCTGTAAGATTTCTTGACCTACAAAAAGAAATGCTAGCACGAGTGGGTTTCGTGCCACTGTGCAAAGCAGTTCCTCGAAACATAGGTTGGCATGCACTGCAGAAAACATTGGTTTTCTGCTTCACTCTGTTTTGTTCGTAGAACAGTTTGCAGTCTTGATACTTTTGCATTTTCCGGGGCTTGTGTTGAACAGGGGTATCAGGTTCTGGGCCGGTTTGGCCGAAATAAACAAAAGATGATGTTAGTGTCGCTACTGTACTCGGGTACAAGTTAAGAACGGCAATAGCTCACGTAGTGTCTCACTGCTTCGAACGATGGACCCTGGTGTCAACGCACGCGCACATGTTTTGAAACGAGATTGCACTTAATGCGTAGCAGCCTCTTTTTCGCACTTAGATTTCTCGCAGTTGCTTCAGGAATTTAAAATAAGGTTAAGTGCGAGAGATCCTGGAAACACCTCGTGTCACGTTAAAAATACCCGTAGTAAGGCACTTTTTGCGCCGCGCGGAGTAACATCCGGCTGTGATGATTAGGTGCAGGGGCAACTTTTGTTGCCATATTTAAGTGGCCCTTGAGTATAATAGACGGCACCAGCTCTCAGAGCGCACTCGGAAAGTGCCATATTCGAATGGTAAAACATCAAAATTTGAACTTGAAAGCATCGATAGTATACTATCGATTTGAATAGGCATGGTTAGGAAATTGTTAAAGGGGCTTGGTGTATAGTAGAGCAGTTTGCACATTTATCAGACAGTTACCACTTGGGAAGGCGTTTCTACATTTTTTTTTTTGGTGGTGACACAAGGGTGGGTGGGGACGCGTAAAAAGGGCGAGCCGATTGTGAGCCTCCTCCTCCTCCCCGTGCTGTCGGTGGGAGCAGGCAACATTGAGACGAGGCACAACTCGCCCAACTACAAGTCGCGCAATGTGGAGCTGCGCCTGCGCCTGAAGCTCTTTGTCAACGTCATCCACTGCAAGAGCCAGGAGGGCGTGCCCACCCGCCACAACAACATCGACATCGTGCTCATCCGCCAGAACACCGAGGGAGAGTACAGCTGCGCCGAGCACGAGGTGCGTCTCTGGGCATGCCGTTTTCACACCAGGGCTGCGCTCTGGGTCGCACGCTGTTCTTTTTTCGTGGTATTACCCACTGGGCTTTGAAGCGTAAATACCGCGCAAGTTGTGGAGAAGGCAAATTAAATTGAAGTCTAATGACACCTTTGACAACTATCTAGTTGTTCTCGAATGGCCGAAGGCATTTTGGGGGAGGGGGTCTCCAAACCTCCTGACGTCCGTTTCATTCTGTGCCACAAACCCTCTGTGACGAGGTAGAAAAACGGCTTTGCCACAAAGCATGAGGTCCTCTTACATCTTTGCACAACCTGCATATTGTATTCAGTTAGTTGCTGTGGTCCTTCGGCTCAGGGTATGTTGATGTGAAAGTCACCCCCAGTCTGAGCAAGAGACATTCCTTCCCTACTGATCACTTTACCCCATCTCAGAATGGAGGTGACTGTGGTTTGCGCGGTGCAGCCGGCATGGCTACTTTGTTTATTTCAGGGCCAAAAAAAAATATGCGAACTGCCAGGTGATTCCAACAAATGGCAGCCTCAGAATGCTGATATGCAGATGGTTCTCCTACCGTCATTCGCTGCCTCTGCTTTAACAGGATATGGACATGCTTTGCACGGCAGCATGGCAAGCAAAAACACCATGCCATCTGAACAGTACAATGACAAATCTGTGGCTATTTCGCGATGTGGTGTCTGCTAAATTGCAGAACTTGCTGACTCGGCGGGTGATCGACGTAGCGGCCGGTGTCGCGCGACTCGCTCGCCGTTAGATCTCGGCGGTTCTCCCACTGTGGAGTCGCAGAAGTCAGGGGTTCTCCAAATCAGAAGTTGGTGGCGCTGTGACAGAACATACTACGAGCGCTCGGTTTTGACCACCCAATTGCGCAGGCGCCTTACAGAGTGCTCCAGAGCGTTTTAAGCAACCAGCCTCATGCCACACAATTTTACATTCCTTTTTTTTCTCTGGCACAATAATGCAGTCCTGGGAAATGCCGAATGCTTGGGGCACGCATAAAACAACTGCACAGCAAGGTGAGAATGATAAATAGGCGGTGCAAGTGGTTTTAAACATTTTAAACATTGCCAGCTTAAAGGGGCCACGAAGATAAAATGCAAGTTTGTTTTGTTCGAAAGATTTCGTGTTCTGTAGTGCTCGCAGCTCTTGTGCGGAAGCAGACGATGCTTTACTCGCTGCGAAATTAGTCAAGTTAAGCTAAAATTTCAATTGTCGCGCCAAAACGTGTGTTTGAACGACGTTTGCAATGACATCATCAGAACAGGTCTTTGAGCTAAATTTGGTGTGGAGCGGAGACTTGCTTACCGTTAGTTAACCTAGATGGCGCCACCACACCGCGGCAAGCCGTTTTGTGCCTTTGGCTTGTTTGCGACCGCATTTAAACCTGGCTTGTTCTTGTTCACAGAGAAAATAATCGTTTCAAGAAGCATGGTGCTCGCTTGACAAATATGGTCGCCTGAGACAACCCCAAAGCCCCGCAATGCTGTGCATCTAAACGAAGCATAGTGCGCGCAGTACCAGCAGCAGTACACATCAGTATGTTTACGTGTGCTTTCGTGACTACCACTACTTGTCCCACCATTCTTACTGATATAAAGAGAGTGTGCCCTAAATTTAAGCACAAATGCCTCGTTTGGCAAGCTTAAAAGTTCTGCCTAATTTGCATTTGCTTTTTCTGGCCTCCGCCAACCGAAGAGCTGGCTGGTATGACATCGTAGGTTCTGTTGCGGGAAATGAGCTAGTGGGTCGCATGGCCATTCCCTTTTTTACTAATTATACAGCTCATTTGAGCGAAGTTTACGTTAAACGCGGTGTCAGCATTATTCTAACGAGGCAATCTTTTGAATGAACCAAAGTTGAAGTTTGTCTTCATGGCCCCTTTAAGGTCAAGACTGTGTAAGTAATTGTTCGAGTACTCTCTGCTGGCTTCTTTGTTTTCTGCCAAGCACAGTCAAAAGTGCCGGCCCCCTTCCATGGCCTTTTCCACGCTTTGGTGACGTCACCTGCTGTGACACACCGGCAAGTCTGGAGCATGAAATCTAGAGGATAGCACATACATTTAACTGTGCACGAATGGGCAAAGAGTTGATATCAGTCACAAACTATAGGCAGAAAAAGGCAATTTCAGGGGCGGGGCCAACAACAAATTACATTGCAAACCATTCTGACATCAGTGCAGTGGACAAAACTTGGCAGGTGCTGGCTGGTGAAGTTCTTGCGCCTTGGGTTGTTCAGCTAATTAGTCATATAAAAGGACACACAATTTGAACGCTACACAGTGCAGCCACGAATGAGGGAATGACAAATATGATTGATGTGCAAGAGAATTTTAATGTGGTAGACGTCATCCTCCATCCACCAATGGGATTTCCTCCTTCGAGGGTTCTGTGGACCATCCATGGTAGAGAACTTGTGAACCTTGTAAACCTGGCTCGTTGCGAACGAGCAGTGCAAAGCAGCACTTGTTTTGTTCTGACAGCTGGCAGTTAGGACAGCGAAGGAGTAACAGGTGCTGTTCATATCACCGTTGCAAATTCCAGGGGACAGCAGTCAGTTTCTTCAAAGAGACAAGTTAAAAAGAAGTTTGGAGTGCTGCAGCATTTATGTAGATCATTGGAATTCCCAGGCAGTAAACCTACTGAAAACTAAAGACACTGCTGCCTGTAAAGGGTGCATCACCACAAGCATACGTGTAATGTGGGAAAGCAACTGTTGCAAACGAGAGGATAAATACAAATTCTCATCGAAGATTTTTTTTTTTTGGGGTTTCGTCACCTCGTAAAACCTGGATTGTGAGTATGTGACATTGGGCTACACAAGATTTCCGTTCTGGACTGCTTGTGTTCAATCTGGGGATGACACCCACCTTTCCTAGGTGTTTTTTAGGAGCGTCAGCGCGTCTACATTGGCAAGCATATAGTCTTTCTAATCAGGGTTTACCACCCCTTGAAGAAAGTCAGTAAAGAACTCGCATAGAGTCTGTTAAGCATTATCTTAAGTTTGAGGTAAAGGGCCAGTACTTTGATGCTTGATTACACAGACTGCCACATTAGCACTTAGATAGTTCTCAAGCACATGGTTTACAATCCTACAGCCAGCCCATTTCTGTAATGGTTCAGCTGAAAGGCGGGACACGAATGCGAAACAAAAAAGTCTGAGGGCACGTAAACTTTTCTGTTTATGAAAGCACTGGTGTCCAAGTTAATGCTCGTGACCCGTTCCTTTCTGCCCTGCATTCTCGAAGGGCTTCGTCCTCATGCCACTCGGGATAATTTGCTTTGCAATCTGCTCCACTTTACGCTTTCAAATGACTTCGGTCTGTCTCCTATGCCTTCCTGTCGCCATGTAACGGGAGTGTTGACGACGTTGGTGGATTTCGCTGCTTGTGTTTTTTTCACCTTGATGAATTCTTCTGTGGCATGCTGGCGTGAATGTCAACCTTTTGCTACTGGCGAATTTAAGTTCGCGCTGTGGAGCATCTCACGCTACAGAGCACTTAAAAGCCGACGCAAGTGCTGGTTTTTTTTTTTTTTTTTTGCTCAATGGGTAAAGGGTACTTAAAGGAGTACTGACACGAAATTTCAAAGCTGAGATAACTATGTAAAATGCTTCCTCTTTATCAGGAGATATCTCCCAGCAAGTTTCAACGGCAACCGTTCGGCGTAACATATTTCAAATCCATTTTAATCTTTGCCCACACGAGAAAGCCCAGAGCGGGCCGACATGACATCGTCTGCTACTTGCCCCAAACTGCCGACGTCGGGGCTCCCGTGACGAAGCCGACGCGCTGGCTGTGGTTGGCGCGCACTGCTCTGGCGTGTGCACACGTCATGGTTTTGGGACTGACGTCATGCTGCCCGGGCGCGCGGGGACAATGAAGACCTCGGCCGCTCTGGGCACGCGCGTCCAGAGCGGCAGCGGTACGGCAAGAATGGCGACGTCACGTGATACCTCCTGTCATGGCGGCCGCTCGGTGTTCGTTTTGTCGAAACCGAAACTGACACGAATAAACAACACCGTAAATGAATGTTTATGCAATGCTTGACTGTCTAATGTGTCATTCTATGACTAGTGGGCTGGTAGGCACGCACGAAAAAAAACGTAACATGAAAATTTCGTGTCAGTACTCCTTTAAAGTGTCATGTCCCGCATTCAGCCCATCCTTTCCAGTGTGCTAGTGCACTGATAAGGCAACACTAGTGCGAGGAGCAGGGTCACTGACTGCGCACTTCTGGCCTTTGTCGTTCCAGAGCGTTCCGGGTGTAGTGGAGAGCCTGAAGCTGATAACGAGGGAAAAGTCTGAAGAGATCGCCCGCTACGCATTTGAGTTTGCTCGGCAGAACGGAAGGAAGAAGATCACCGCTGTTCACAAGGCCAACATCATGTGAGACTGCAAGAGTGGCGTGGCACTAGACTCCTCCTGTCATGGCAAACTCGAAGGAATGAAGCAGAACATGTTGATCCTCTTGCTTTAAGGGCAGCCCTTTTTTGCAGTGCAGATGTTCAAAGAATGGAGGATTGTGCGTTTGTCTTGACAGTGAAATCAATTTAAGCAAGTTTGCGCGATAGGGAGAGTCAGCTGTATATATGCTTCGATCCGTGTTATAAACTGGGCATGAATGGCATTACGAGAATTGAGTTTATCATGCTTGGATCGTCACACCTAGAAATGGATACATTTAGAACGCGTAGGTGAAGTTAAATGTGGGCAGCGTCGTCTTGTAGCTTGACTTCTAACAAACTTTATTGTCAATTTGTACGCGTTGAAAATCGCCAAAGCTGCGAATGGCAACATTTTTTTCCCCCAACAAAACTAGGATGAAAAACGCATATAACACACGATGTGCTCTTTTGCTTATTATTGCAGCGAAAAATTTCGTCATTTGCCACCACGTATTGTGTTCCACTTACGGAAACTGTTGCCTCTCATTTTCCATTTCTAGCACTGATGCGAGAACACTAGGCTTGGCCTTATGTTTGTCTCACGATGCATAAGTTGGGCAGCAAACAAATTTTTTTTTGTGATGTATTTTTTCGTGTACAAATAGAAACTTGCACTGCTGTAATGCGAAGAAGAATCAGCCCGGGAATTGTCTTTTGGCAGGAAGCTGTCTGATGGGCTGTTCCTCAAATGCTGCGCGGAGACTGCCAAGGACTACCCAGAGATTGAGTTTGACAACATGATCATCGACAACTGCAGCATGCAGGTGAGAGCCGTAAGCTTTCGAAATTGAAAGTTTGACGTCTAATGAAAACTGGTTTGGTCAGTAGAGACATGAAAAAAAAAGGGTACTTTTTTTGCGAGGGGGGGGGGGAACAAAAGGGAAAACTGTTATAGAACGCCCTTCCTCAAGATCTAAGGGGGTACAGTAAAACCTCGTTACAAGAGACACTTGGTTATAAGAGACATTTGAATGAAAGCAGTTTGGTTGGTTTACAAGAGACACTTGGTTATAAGAGACATTTGAATGAAAGCAGTTTGGTTGGTTGTTCTATGTTCGCCATGTTCCAAACATTGCATACAAGAGACCTTGGTTAGAAGAGACCTGTTTTTTGGCTCCCTTGAGTGTCTCTTGTAACGAGGTTATACTGTATACGGGGATATATGAGAAACAGCGGGGATATGTTGAGTAAAATATAGTCAGTGTGAAAGGACTTCGTGACATGCATATGTATCATGTGCACACACTGAGACATTTTTCTCTGAAGTTAAGTGTAATAGCGTCTTCGATAAACCGTAGTGGTGCACACCGGGGCGCACCGGTGCGCCTTTTCATCCTCGATAAACCCCTCCGGTGTGCACCATCCGTCCTCGTTAAACCGGGGCGCATTGTCGCGGGGCCATTTTTGGTTGCCCCACCATGCACCGAGACAGTCGACGGGGCGCCAAGATGCAATCCCAAGATACATCGTGAACGGCGCCGGGGAATCAACTTCCTCTGTCGTCTGCTTCAGCGACGGCGCATCGACGCATTCGTGTGACGGCGAAAGGAGCTGTATATTGTTGCTGACAAGGATGACTTGCTTGCGAATTCATCGGGCAACGATGCGACAGGCTCCAAACGGGGAGTAACAGCGGCCAGAGATTGTAAATGAGAACGCGAACTTCGTGTACGCAAAAAAGTCTGCATGCATTGCCAGCCAGTTGGAGACTTGCAGTCGTTTTGTTCGATTGAATTATCATGAACAGTCACTGCAGTGCCTAGACCACGAAGACCTACATTCTCAGCCATGGCGAAAGGGCGGAACAAAACAGGCACTTGCGTTATATGGCTCTAACGAAAATGAGAAGCAGCTTGTATGTAGCTGTTAAGTGGGAGCGGTGGAAGTACATGGACGCGCATGTGTGACGGATGTGGGTTGTGTGTACATACAATCATTGACCTTCAATAAACATCACTTTCTAGTAGTGCTGTCATGTTGCGCCACTGCATCGCCACTTGTAAACAATTTTATGAGTTGCTTTCTTACCTTTATAGATTGCGCTTCGGTAGAACCACCCAGTTGGTCCTCGATCAACGCTCCGTGCCGGTGCGCACCGTCATGGGCCACCGTGCACTGCGCCGCTTTTGGGGGCAACCCCGGTGCGTGTATTCGAGGACGCTATTAATCACATTTCGTGATGAAAGTAAAACACCACTTAGTACCGAGTGAGTCGAGTACAAAATGCGCATTTAGACGAACTGCAGACTTAGCTTGCTTGCTTCATGCGAGACACAGGTTTAAGCATCACCAGTTTAAATGTCAACCCGACCGCTGGCGTTTGTGTTGCACAGCTTGCCTAAGCGACAAGTTTTCATTTTAGTGTGCTTTTGCATGTTCTGGAATGAGCTGGATGTGTGTTTGGTGAAAATGGTGCCTGCAAATTGTGTTGCAGTTGAGCTAACGACTCGTCAATAATCTTGCAGCTGGTGTCGAACCCGTCCCAGTTTGACGTCCTGCTCCTGCCCAACCTATATGGGAACATACTGACCAACATTGCCTGTGGACTTGTCGGCGGACCGGGCATCACCTCTGGCCGGAACTATGGCCACGATTATGCAGTGTTTGAAACGGTCAGTGTTCTCTTGTTTCTGGGTGCTCCTGCGGCTGGACCGGTCCACTTGAGAGTGCCACTACTAAGTTGCTTTGATAGAGAGAAAAAAAAAAACGGACAAAAAGAAGAAAAAAAAAGACAACGGCGATAACAAAGATAAAACACTGCATTTTTGTAGATTACTGCAGTGCATATCCGTAGCAGTGCCTCATACTTATGCCTCCAGCGTTTAGGATAATTTTCGCATTGCTTGGTTTTTGATGGGATCTCGTAGGGATATATGATGCAGAAGTTCTTGTCACTTGTTTTGTTCAGAGGTGCCAAAGGGAACGTTTACAAAGAATGAAATAGCAGTTCAACGTGGAATCGCCTTCTTAACAGGAATACCATAACCTTAAAGATACCATAATCACTGTGTGCGTGTTCTGTCATTGCTCTTGGTAAATAGGACATAAATGATGACACATACCATCCCAGAGGATTGGCTGAGAAGCATAGTGGAAACCAGAGTGTCGGAACGAAATGTTTTTCGTTTTGTTTTCTGTTTTGTTCCATGAATAAAAATTTCATTCCAGTTCAGCCCCGGAATGAAAAAAATAATGGTTCGTAACGGTACGTAGCCCGCAAGGAAAATAGAAAATTGAGTTTGCGCTGTGCTCTGGGAGCACTTGCGTACAAGCGGAGCATGTCTTGTAGCTGCTTTCATTGAGTCTGCCGCTGTAACCACGCCGAACATTGCAATTTTTTTTCTTCTTTATTATTATGTCGTGTTTCTGAATTTTTGTGCTTATTCATGTATAATACACCCTTACGACTGTTCCTTAGGAGAATGCAGCATGTCAATCAATCGATAAATAAATGAGTTTATTTAAATAAACAAATAAATATCTAAATAAATTGAATAATAAATAATTACGGCCGCGACGTGTTTCACAGCCAACTGCGGGTGGTGATCACACGGAGAGCTAAGAACTAACCATCGACATAGATGTATAGTGTTCTAGAGAGTTCTAGAACACGGTAACTGACTAATAACTGACTAAGAGAGTAGGGCAGCAGGCAGCAAGTCGCCCGAAAGTCACTCAGACACCAGCTAAACAGAAGGCGATTTTATATCCCTGCGAACTGGCCATAGTCTCCCACCTTGCTTCATGCAAGTTAGGTATGAATGCTGAAATGCCGGAACATCTTTCTGCTCGAACCGAAAAACTAAACTAAATTTTTTCAGTTTAGTTCCCAAACGAAATATTAAATAACGTTTTGATTACGTTTTCATTCTGGCCAAAAATAGTTTTTTTTTTGTTTTGTTTTTCGGTTCCAGTTTTCATTCCGTTCCAACACCCTGGTGCAAACTAAAACCAAGTAGTATAAGAGCAAATAAACAGAAAAGAAACTTGTTGGCGTCAGCGATAACTTGGATGGTTTCAGGTTAGTTATCGTTGTAAGGCTGTTGCTGGGGTTCACATAGTGTGTTAGCAGCTGTATCAACTCGAGTGATAGCAGAACATAAAACAAAGACAAATAGAAGCCCAAATTGCGAAACAAATCATAAAGCCTTATGAAGTCTGTGCATTGTTTCGGCTTCAAGACTGCACCAGCAACCAAGAATGCAGCTAACCAATGAAAACTTCCACTAACTATCACATTGTGCCTCGCGCAACAATCACTTGTTATTTTATGAACGCTAATTTGCATAAGAAGGCAGTCTTCAACAGCTTGCAGACTATTGACGGCAGTCATTCAATTCTACCTAGGGAACGCGCAATACAGGAAAGTCCATTGCTGGCAAGAATATTGCCAACCCCCTGGCAATGTTGAATGCAAGTGTGGATCTTCTGGATCACCTAGGGTAAGAACTGGCATACCCAAGGGATATGTCTTACTCTTCCAAATTTTCTCTCTTCACCAGAGCCTAGATAAAAAATAAATGACTGCAATCAAAGGACAAAGCCAAATTCTGGTTAACAATGAAAGAAACACCCAGAGTTTACCCGAATATAAAATTGAAACATTTTGTATCTGCCTGAAATTTTCACGTTTGTAATAAACTTTCTTTGGAATTCCACACCATCTGGTAGTGCATTAATAGGCAGTAAGATTAACCACAATGCACTTGAATATTCAAAGTGCAAACAACACGAGGACGAAGAAAGAAGACGAGACAATGCACATTAACTCATCATCTTCCTTCATCCTCGTGTCTTTTGCGCTTTGAATATACAAGTATGATATACCAACTCGCCCAAACCTTCACCTTGTTAACCATAATGTTTTATTGCAATTGTAACTTCAAAATCTGGTTTCTTTTTTGTTGTTTAGTCTTTGTATAACATAAATTTGCGATCCCGTTATTGAAACGTCACATTCTGCATAATAAAATGGCATTATCTTTTTTAGGTTGAAGAATGACGCCACCATTATCAGAAACGCGATTGACAAGACCCTGAATGTCGACAAGGTATGTTCAACATTCGCAGCAGTCCAGTTCATGCAGTTTTAAATCACTTGCAAGCTCTCAAAGAATGTACGGTCACGGACACATTAAATACGGACACGAAAATACGAACCAGAACACGCAAAATTAAAATATGCCGTTTGTGGAGGTTCAATAATGGTGCACTATTGTTACATTTGGAAAGCCACATTTCCCAACTTTGTTACTGTAATTAAGCCAGGCGTCAATTTGACTTGCACGGTAAGAGATCAGCTGTTTGTGTGTTGTGGTTCATGTTTTCGCAATCGCGTTTCATTTGTTAATGACTGTACTGGGCGTCTCTCATGTGCGTCCAACACTTCAGCGCACAGTGCAAAACATCTGGTGCTCCATTGGTACTTTGTTTCCACTTTATTACGCTTTGTGTTTCTCCGATGTCACGGAACAACTGTGATTCTTGCAATAGGAGCCTCTTATTGTTTCCGTTTTACGGAAAGAAGTCCCATGACTTGTATTTTATCGTAGCTTGTTTGCGGAAAAAATGGAGGGTTGTTCACAAAGTGATCGTGTTTTTCACGCGAGTGTACTATGTTTATGTTTATTGAGCAATAAACATGAACATTACCACTTTCTTTCATTCCTGCCGTCATTGTTTAATTATTCTCTGATTGTTTACTTAATTGTTTGTCAAGTTATTTCTATTGCGCTCAAGCAGAGGGATCTTTGCTTGAACAATGCGATTTGAACGCTCTCATCTGTAGTTCCTAGCAGATAGTACTTCCTAAAAAGTACACAAGAATGTTGCATTTAAAAGAACCAGGTTCGTACTTTTCAAGTTACCAAACTTTTTGTACGAGATGGGCATTGGGTAGACTGTACTTTGAATGTTGGCAAACACTACCAAATTTGGACTTCCTACAATAGCAGTGACAGGCTTACCTGCAATGCACCCCTTGCAAAGGCATTGGGAAAGGCCTCTGGAGCACACTTTCTCCCCCTGGCTTCGAGCATTAAAGTACCCACTGAGTGGCTCACGCACATAAAGTGCTTACTTGTAGCGTGAATGAAGAGAAGAGTTTTAAGTGCAGAGCACTTTAGGGGCTTGCCCTGTCGTCGTAGCTCGCCCGCTGGGCCCAAGTAGAGCCACACGGTGTTTCGTCGTAGCCGCTGTTGTCGCAGCGTAACCCAGAGGCTTCAAAAGCCAAGCGGTTTATATAGTCATAAGCGTTTGAAACTTGTGGACCACCGCTGGTGCTTGTCATACATCTCCCTGTTGTTTAGCGTAAAGAAAACTGCAGGTGCATTTGAGGCAAAGTATATGTAGTTGACTGGCAGCGCCTGCGTTTATTAAATTCGGAACGCTCGTTGGGTTGGTTTTTGCGATAGTAAGTGAAAAAAAGTGGCAGTGCAACGCCGGCACGTGCAGGTGGAAAAGCAAGCACAAAAAGAACAGAACTCCTGCTGGCGCAGTTTCAGGCTGGGGGCGCGCGCATAAATTTTCATACAATAATAACTAGAGAGGAGTCTGGCGCTGCAATCGTTCGCCGCAGTGGGTGTGATGGGTAGTTCTGGATTCGGATTGGCGCTCAATGGCTTGAGGAAGTTACTATGGATTCGATTGTGCAGACAGTTTCGTTTTTGTTTTGGACTTTCATGAACGCATTTGCCTACGCGGTGAGTTGAAAGAACCGTTCAAAAATACGTTTCTCCTTGAACTGAATGGCGCACACGAACTGACGCCGCCCAGAGTAGAAATGTTTTATAACCCAGAGTTGCGAATCGGATGGGTTATCAATTCATTGCCGTACAGCGAGCACGATAACACAAATGACGGCACTGTGTGCGGCGAAGTTGTCTGCGAATTAGGAGTAGTTGTGGCACTGCTCATTCGGCAGAGCAATGTATTGTCCAAGCTGAAGATGGTTGCGAATCACTTGGAACAGCCACATCTTTCATGCGAACGCCGGCTCCTATGGCATAGACCAGCAGTACTGGCGGCTGATAGGAATGCAGCTTGATGAATGTCACTAATTCAGGCAGGAATAGCTTGTCCAAAGGTAATTTTTTTTTTTTTTTTTATGAGCATAAAACTTTTTTTAGTACAACCACCGAACTACAAACTACAACCACCAAAAACTTTTACAAATAGTTTTTAAAGTCCGCGTCCTGCTGTAGTTGGCGGAAAATGGCAAACCTGCTCCACAAACTTCCTCGACTCCGTGTCTGCTTTTTATTTAAATGCGCCGTTTTATTTCGTCCAAAACCAGTTTTTGGTTACTTTCTTGTTTGCCATGTAATTTGTAAACGGAAAACCGTTATTTAAATGCGCCGTTTTATTTCGTCCAAAACCAGTTTTTGGCTACTTTCTTGTTTGCCATGTAATTTGTAAACGGAGAACCAGGCCACGAGTTTTTGTAAAAACACAATTTGCGTAGCCATAGGCCCATTTCGATCCTATGCAATACAGTTCCAGAACTACCCGTCATTCCCGTTGAAGTTACTGAAGTTATTATTGTACAAAACTCTATGGGCACGCAAGCACTGCGAAGGCGGGAAATTCGAATTGCATGGGTTCGTTGCGCTGCTGAGCACGAGGTCGCGGGTTCGATTCCCGGCCGCGGCGGCCGCTTTTCTGATGGAGGCGAAAAGCAAAAACGCCCGTGTGTACGAGATTTCGGCGCACGTTAAAGATCCCCAGGTGGTCAAAATTAATCCGGAGCCCTCCACTACGGCGCGCCTCATCGCCTGCGTTGCGTCGGCGCGTTAAACCCTACAATCAATCAATCAAATCGAATTGCATGGGGTGGTAGCAGTGAGCGGATAATGGCGCTACAGCCCATTATGGCAAATCACCGCTCTGCACTTCCAACAGCTTTCACATTGAGTGGAATGGCTTTAAATTTAGGACCGCAACTCAGTTTTCATGAACTTTTGTGGCCACTTGGCTTGACAGGCCATGGCATTTCCTCGGGTGCCAATCTGACAGTCGCTCACAAGCTTTTTTCTTTTCTCTAACTACGCTGGCTCTGCTTGCTTCAAACAGGTCCACACACCAGACCTCGGAGGCCAAGCGACTACTCGAGACGTCGTGAACAACATTATCAAAGAAGTGCAAGAGAGCGTCAAAATCTGAGGTGACTCTAGCAGGCGCCATGCTTCGAAAAAACCCACCGGACAAATCTGTTGCTACCGCTGCTGATGGCACGACAGCGTCGGTTGTTTTATTTTAGCCCAGTTTCTGTAGGCCTGAGAAACAGTGCCGTGCGCTGAAATTGAAAAGCTGCTAGAGAACTGGCAATACTTTGCTTCAGCACAGGATATGGGTAGCACACAGAGTTCAGTATGTATCAGTTGCAAAGCTTCTGTATGCCCTGTAAAACAACCGTTCTCAACAGTGTTTAGCACACGGTATTTACTTATCGAATGCATGTATCGTCTGACGGTGAAAACAAACACGACACCTTAATAAAAGTCTCAGAATATTAAAGCACTCTAAACCTTTGTGTAGCAATAAAAAGGAGGCAATTCTGATTATTGGGAAAACTTTAGGAGACTATTAATGTGTCGTCAAACATTGCGGCGAGTCGTACACTAGTTGAAATTCCGGCATCACACATTATGTACTCCCCCCGTCATCACAGGAGGGTTAAATTAGGGGTTACATCTCGAGACATGATCCCTGTCGGGAGTTTTGCAACTCCATGTATTGAACTCTGGTAGCAAACTGCAACAGTGATTGTTTTTAATTCTCATGTGCAATATATTTATTCCTTTGATTTTATTCTTAGCAATATTTAGAGCAAATGTATTTAGGGCAAAGTGGTACGAAACTACTTTAACGTCACTATATTTTAAGAGCCGAGAAACGTAGTTGCTGGCTGTGCGTGGCCGTCTTTCGTTGTCGCAGCTGTACCCAAGTTTTTTGTGAATCTCAATAAAGACCCTCGGCAAATGCACTTCCGGCTTTTCACTGTGTCTCCTAGACTTAGGGCTAATATTTTCAGTAGAGTGCAAATCAGTTGGCTACAAGGGGTTTACGAAAGATACCTTTATCTGACGAACTGATCCCTACGAGTTCTCAACAGTCCTCATCAAATGTGTCCATTTTGCTCCTGACTGCTCGAAGTGGAGCAGTTTGCGTATGAAACCTGTTGGGACTGCATGGAGTCTGTCTCTAATGGAACCAAAGGATCAGACATTTGTGCCAGAATACAGCTTGGCGGCAAGACCTTTTACGGCGCTTCAAAAACACCGAATTGCATTTCCCAGCAGAAAATGTTGTGCACATGGCAACCAGCAAATGGATCACTGGACATCTCGCAATGTATCCACAATGCCGTGCCCATGCCTTCAGTCATTTTTTGGCTTCACGGAACACGAATGGATGACGAAACAGTGATGGAACACTGATGACGGAACACGATTGAGGCATGTGTGAATGCCTCAGTGCAAAACACACTGGCTGGGACAAACACGGCAGTTTTTCTTTCATGAACGAATAAGCCACGCAATGAAGATTTGCGGGTTTCTTCAACACGACGATGAAGATGTATTGGCACGCAATACATACATGAGCAAATATTCCCAATCCACAACAAAAAACAAGAACCAAGCCGCCCGCTGCAATTGTGTCTGCAAGGTTATTTATTATTCCATGTAAAAACGAGAGCATCACATTTTACGACCAGCATTTGAAAATCTAGCTCTCCTGCATCACTCGCTGCCCCAGGCTCGCACAGACACTGCGGCTTGCAGAAACAATTTTTCGAAAACGAAACAGAAAACGGGGAAAAGGGGAGGGGGAAAAAAGATAAAGGAAAACGAAGAAGCTCTCCAAATTTTTTACACAGCTCAACAGAAAAATAATGCCGCATGCACAGAAAGGGGGAAGCGACAAAAAGCCTGCATGCATCAAACCTTGTTCAGCTCTTGATCACAAAAATAATTTACACAATTGCTCAAAGTGAAAATAACCCTAGGGAAGAAAAAAAAAAAGCAAGCATGAAGAAGACATTTATTTCAATCGTACAATTAGTGCGTAAACCGACAGCGGCGAAACATCGTTGCAAACGCAATGCAGTCGACAACCACATAGTCCGCCCGCCTCTTTCAAATGGAAAGAAGAAGGTTACGCCGAAAGCAGCATAAAACTCCCCGAGATCATCTCACCCTTCAAAGCAGCCACTTCACACACCACACTCACACCCACAACCTAAAACTGTTGTCAGACAAAACGCACAAAAAAAAAAGAGGAAAGTCAGACGCACGGGCCACAAACGCAAGGGGCGAGACCTTTTCCTATCACATCGCAGCCGTCATCATTCTTCTAATAGTACAGGGACTTTCCTGTCCAAAAAAGCATTTGAATTCAAGTAGTACGGCATGCAATATCACGTCGTGTTGGCTCAGTTGTAGGTCGTTTACGAACTCGTTTCCTCTCTCTCCTTCTCCTACTAGTATTCGACTCTGCGCTATGACCTACTCTCGCAGTAAGACCTCGATTCCCAACCGCGCAAACAAAAAGCTCTCCCAGAAGCCACTGGCTATGTCTCCTTTACAACTGGCTTCCTCCTGTATGCATACAGACTTCCGTAAGAATACGGACCCTCCGTAAGCATACGGACTCCCGTATACAAATGAGACCACCCACACGGACGAAGAAACCTTACAAAAACTAAACAATCCCCACTGCTTTATGCACCCAAAACAGAGATCTTGACTAACGAATCACGAAATTATTCGGGCAAGCTAAAAAAACAAATTCTCACAAAACCGTTTTTTTTTCCCCTCTCCTAAGCACTGTCACTATACGGAGAGAAAATACTAGTGCTAAGCTCAAAAATGCGCGCCAAATCAGGAAAACCCTTAGAGAGAAAGAGAAAGAGGGGGGAGTAAGTGTGTGCTAGCCTATGGCTCGCTTATCACTTGGGAAACACACCAGTGCAGCTGTTAAATGTGCAGTAGCACAAAGTGAGGCGGGGGGGTTCAAAAAAACCTGAGCACTAGCTCCACGTTTAAGCTCTGCGTTGCGGACTGCTTGACGCAACCACTGAAACGGGATAAACAAAAATGGGAAAAGCACGCCACCAGTTTGGCAAGGGCGAGGAACGCAGCAGCAACAAGGGTTAGAGAGAGAGAGAGAGTGACAACGACAAAAGCGAAAGCCGGAGGAGAAGGCCCCCTCGTACGATTTGGACTACCATCTCGCTTTCTCTGCTGTGTCAAGTCGGTCACAGTTGGGGGTGGGGGGGACGGCTTGCCAGCTCTGCTCCTCGTTTTTCCAGCTCCGAGAAGAAGGGAAAGGTCTCCTCCTCCTCCCCCTCTTCCCAGCCTGCCCACTCAGCTCTGCTCGGGGGCGGAGGTCGTCGTCACCACCATCGAGTCCGGCAGCGGCAGTTTTGTCCGCGGTGCAACGAGACGCGCACACACGACGACGCGCACCGGTGCCGGATCCCCCGTCGGCCCTAGCTCGTGTCCATGTGGTCCGAGCTGGCCGACGACGAACAGCCCTGCCGGCTGCTGGAAGCCGCTGCCGCCGCTGCCGTGCGCTTCCCGGAAGATTGCGGCACCACGGGTGCTGTGGCATCGCGGCGGGCGTAGAACAGCACGTACGCCGCCTTGGACTGCGCAAGAAGGTTAATCAGTCTTAAGAGTGCTAACCATTCAAAGCTGATTGTTCTTAACGTTAGTCTGCCTTCATTAAGAATGCTAATCATTCCTAATTATTGACCATGTGGTGGGATGAAAACTAGGGGTGTGCAAATACTCACTCGAATATTCGAATACGGATCGAATAGTACCTCCACAAATAATCAGATTCGCGAATGGAATACGTGCTATTCGATTTTTTAAATAGCCGAGTGGAGTTTTTGAATGTTCTTGGCTTTGCAAAAGCGAGGAACATCGGTGCATGCCATCACACTGCTGCTACACCGTCTGCTCAGCAAGTTTCATCCAAATCGCGCTTTTGACAAACGTGCCTTGCAGAGGCCGTAAATTTTATCCTGCTGCCCGTGGCGACAGCCGCAACCAAAAATATTCGAAAACGTGAAAAAACTGCTCTCTGTTTCATATATTCTGGCTACCAATTTAGTGGCATTATCAATGCAAGTCTAAGACATAATAACTAAATATTCCTGAATCGCTGAAGTTACCGCCAGCCAATTATTTCTGTTGAACTACTTCCAGGTGCGCAGTGAAAAGGTGCGGTCCGGCTCCGTAGCCTTGACTGCATTGCCACAGAAAGTTGTCCCCGAGTATAGTTACCTCAAATCAAAACTAATTATACATTTGAAATCAGCTTAAAAAACTGGACAAGCCCATGAAATTTCGCCAAAATTGGTTGGAAAGCAAACAAAAACAAAAAGTTTCTCAGACCAGTCTGCCCCTTTAAACTTCCCAAACTTCCCAATCTGGCAGTACAACTTGGCTGCCTCCACCGAGCGCTAACAAGAGCAATAGTTGTGGTAAGGCTCGGTCCTTACCACGACGTTGTCCTCCGTGGCTGCCGACACCGTCGTGTCGTCGAAATGGTACCACTGTTGAGTGTCCTTGTTCTTTGCATACGCCGTATCTGCAGAGAGAAAACGGAAAATGCCGGCGTTACGTTGAGGCTGCACACAACCACCAATACGTCACTCTGCTTCTGGAACAGTAAAAAAGAAGGGAAAACGCAAAAACGCCCCCACCGCTGACAGAGAAGCATGTCGGCTGGAATTCACATTTGGGGACCGTCCTGACGCCAACGGTCACAGACCATCACACACCGCGGATTAAAGGCGTGCACTGAATGACTTTTTGCTTCAAGGGAGACGACACTTCACGATCAACAAGTTAGGACGATCAAAATGGGGGCGACACACGTAGTTGCTCCCTTCTGATTTATAGATATAACTTTTGTTTTCGTGTGAAACAAGTCTTGCTGATTTTGAGATTTAAAGGGAAGGTGAAGCGGTTTTACAATTAAAAGAAAAGTTGACTAGCAGCAAGTACACATTGAATAGTTCATGTGTACGAAATATTTTCGCAATACATGCAATAGAAGCGGCGCAATGAGCAAACAAAAGTGGCCCGATGCCCCGCCCCCATCTCGCCGCGCGATGCCGGAAGACCGAAGAGCGCGGGCGAAAACCGGCTGAAAAACGTCATACTTGGACTTCCGGCCGGATCGGCCGCCTCGGTCATGCTCTTTTCGCCGTGTTTCCTTGTGAATGATACTTGTTGTTGTTGTGGTTGATAGCACTCATTTGTACTATTTTCGTGTTCAAAAAGTATGCGCGAACGCCAAACGAGGCATACGTTATCATGCCGTATTCCTAAGCAGAATAATGCCACGCCAAGGTGGATGTGCTTGATGACAGAGAATATACTACACTACGTTAAATACTTTTTAAACCGCTCCATTGCGGTTTTTTTTTTTTTTTTTTGATGCGACGGACGTGAATGTTCACATTAGATTTTAGATTTAGGAAGGATGGGGAATACTGCTGTACTTTGGCCGGGGATGTTTCGTTCCATTCCAGAAACCAAGTCACATTTGATCAGGAAATACTTGTTTCGTTAAACGCGTCGGTTTTCTTTCCCTATGGGCTCAGAACAGTGTTCAAAAAAACAATTTTTTGGCGAAACTAAAACAAGGGGCCAATCCTGATAGAAGTTCTCTCCCGGCTAAGAGGAAACAGTATTCCTACACAGTAAAAGAACCAAGACAACCAGATTACTTATTTTGCAAGTATACATGTCACGATAAGGTGATGTTTGTCAGGAATTAAAAAAAAAAACACCACTCCGAACCACCACCGTGCCATAATTCGTGTTGACTGCGGGGGCCTAATTTTTTGCCCAAGATTCCGTGTGGCTGCATATTATAACCTGGCAAGCACTTGTTGTCACTGAACCTCAAGAGTGCTCCAGTGATAGTCGGTGATATATATAATGATGATAATAAAAAAATTAGGAGCGAAGAGTAAATATACGGCCTCTGTCCGACTAGCGCGGTAAATGCTTAAATCTAGAAATGCTGAAACAGGCCAACGATTCATTATCACAAACGTTTGGTGATTGTTACCTAAAGTAACGTAACTACAACGTAACTGCCTTGTCCGACTGGTAACGAGGTGGCCGTAATATTGTAGCAGAATGCGCAACGCACAAGCGAAAATCAAGCCCTACTAGAGCCAATAAAGCTGAGCAGGCACTAGTATGCTGCAGTGTTTTCAGAATAAATGCATGTGAAGTAGTAAGACGCCACTCATCGAAGTGCAGCTAGCAATCGCGGAGGCGCCGTAGCGCCGCTACCGAAATGGCGCGCGCGTGTGGGTCTGTGTACGGGGATGAGTAACGGGGCTGGGGTGGGCGACAACGAACAAAGGAAATGCGGAAGCAGAGTCTGCTTGTTGGTTTATGCGTGTACCGGCAAGATGTGTCTCGCATGTACGTTTACAGCGCATGAACGCTATTTTTTCGCGCAGTGCACGTACGTGCTTTTCGCTGGTAGATTGTTCATAAAACGCCCATTAATCTTCGGCATAAATAGTTTTGTGTATAATAAGAAACAGTTAAGGCAGTACCTAATATAAACATAAGGTATAAAATCCCCCTATGCTGGTTGCCTAATTCAAAAATATTTTGATGGAACCCACTAGTCGACGTCACAGTCACTGCTTTGGGGTTCTCTGTCGTGTAAAGCAAATTTAAGCTCCAACATAATTGAACCAACAGCACGGGAAATTATAAAACAAACTTCCAGTCATGTGCGAAAATTAAACTGCAAGCTAAATTGCCGCAAAGGCAACCGTGCGATCGTTCGCAATGCTTCCGACAACCCGCGCGGCCGAAGGGTGTCCTCCGTTGACGTCATGACGGGCGCAACCAATCAGGGGCGTCAAAAGACGAAAAACGCGCGTCTTTCAAACGGGGCCGCGCTTTTTGCAAGATATATGCCACTTGGACTCATGTACGATAAATTTCAATGTGATATTCAGAATCAGCGCGCAAGAAACTATATAACTGTTAATCTAACTCAATTTTTTTGGAAAGCGCTTCAGCTTCCCTTTAATTTTGTAACATTTATTGCAGAAAAATTGGTGGAGAGATGCAGTCTTAAGTAGTGCAAAAAGAATAACATCTTTATTCTGCCTCTGCTGGAGAAGAAGTTAGGTCCATTTGAATTTCAGGCTCACAAGATCATAAGGCTCAGCAGCCTACTCATTCCATCCTGCAGCAGGTCACCTGGTTCCTCGCTGACAAGGTGCAAAGGCATTAGGAAAGAATACTCAGGACAGGCTGATAGAATCCCCCACCCACCCAGCATGACAATAAGAGCAGCAGAAGTCATGTCATTTCAGCCACACAGCATTCCAAGTAAGTGCCAGTATTACTATGGCTGTTAACCGACAGGTTGTGACTTTTGGTTTAACTTAGAGCGCGCGCAATTCAACAGGGACGGCAGAAAGAGCGCTTGTGTTTGTCGTCTTTCTGTCGTCCCTGTTGAATCGTGCTCTAAGTTTGACCAAATATGCACCAACAGTGCGTTCTACTGAGGTTGTGACTTCCCCACCAGCTCCATCGGAGTTTGTGTGCCCAACCGGCTGCTCACAGGTTCTGTGGACATCCCAAGATGGCAGAGTAGCTTCACAAGAAGCAACATCTGGGCCTCTGCCAAGCACTTTTTCCTTTACAGTTGCGGGCAAGCAGGGTGCACGAGCAGCCTACAATCTTTGCAACAACTACATTCTCTGCAACGGCTATATTGTATTGGTTGCATTGCACTTTGAGTGCCTATGACTGACCTACACAACCATTCATCGACTTTCTCCCCTGGCGGCGACGGGCTTCCCCACACTTCCGTGTACATGCACCCGCTGCGCTAAACTATGTATGAAATATATATCCAGGCACTTCACCCATGACTGTTGTGAACTACACACACGGCACACTGAAACCACTTCCAAGCCCACCCGTCCGAGTGAATGGCTACTGGCCCCACATATATGATCTTCCCCTGTTAAAAAATTAGTTGTCAAGGAAAAAATAGTCTTGGCTATATCGTTTTTCATTTGTAAGCGACTTATCGGTAAAGGCAAGGTTCTGCTGAAGCAGATCAGGGGCTTTAGGCTGAAACCACACAGTGGCAGCGGCTGACATGGGGTTGCTCACCCACGCCGGTTGACACAAACAAAGCTAGAGCACGGTGGGTACACTCACAGTGGCCGCCGCCCATGCCGCCGTAGTGATTGGCCACCGCAATGAGGTCGTAGACGGCCCGCTCGTGATTCCGGTTGATGATGTAGTCATCCATGCACAGGTCGCTGTGGCATGGGAGAGAGAAAAACAAACACAGTGACATCCCAGCCGACGGTTGTTGTTGTCAGCAACAACAGTGGCGACAGAGGAACACCGCCCCAACACCCCCCTCCGACTCGAAAAGAGAGAGGTGAGGGAAAGGAGGAAAGCAAACACATTCAGTTTCAGCTAGCATACATACTTTGGGAACAATCGGAGCAAGACATCCCACCCGACAGTAGTTGTTGGCAGCAACAGTAGTGGCGACAGAGTGCACCCTTGAGGAACACTGCCTCAACACCCTCCCCCCCACCCCCCTATAATTCCGAGAAATAGAGAGAGGGAGAGAGGAGGAGGAAATCAAACATTTCTTGTCCTCTTGTCATGATTGAGGCTAATTTCTTGTCAGCTACAGGTTGGAAACAATAGGAGCGAGATGCTCCAACCTGATAGTTGTCGGCAGCAACAGCAGCGGCAACAAATTGCAGCCTTGAGGCACACCCACCCACCTGATGGGAAACTCGACGTGGGTGTCGATCTTGTCGCGCCAGAAGCGGTTGTAGGAGAAGCGCTTGAGGTGGATGATGAGCACCCGGGGCAGGCTCCACAGGTCAAACTTCTTGGTGGCCTGCTTGTGCACGCGACAGCGGGGGCAGTACCAGGGGTCCTCGGCGCCCAGCTTCTCCGTCGTGGTGAACAGCTCGAGACACTCGCGCAGCTGCAGCTGACGCCGCCCGCCCCCGCCGGCCCCGCCCCGCTGGTTCACCGACTCGTGGACCAGCAGCTCCTGAAACAGGCACGACGACGTCAAGTCTCAACAGAACACGCGGCTAAAAAAGTTACGATGACACGTAAGCAATCTCTACATCATCAGCGTCTGATTGTTGCATTCTCCTCATTAAAGGGGCCATGCTTACATGCAGCTAAAAAAGTTACGATGACACCTAAGCAATCTCTACATTATCAGCATCTGATTGCTGCCTTCTCCTCATCAAAGGGGCCATGTAGTCAAAATATAATTTTGTTCCTTTTGAAGGAACTAGCCTTTCCAGCCACAAAGGATGCTTTTTCAACAACAAAAAATGCAATAAACGTAGAAAAACTTTCAAATTTACCACTATGGTGATGCAGTAGAGGTCAGCACTAAAAACATAGTTATTAGTGTTAATTGCATATTAGCATTCCAGTGACAATGAAACGATTGATAATGAAGATTAGCGTGCCGACACTACACAGGCGAATGAAGCGCGCCGTAGTGGAGGGCTCTGGATTAATTTTGACCACCTGGGGGTCTTTAACGTACGCCGGAATCTCGAACACATGGGCATTGCCTCTATCAGAAAAGCGACCGTCGCAGTTGGAAATCAAACCTGCATCCTTGGAATCAGCAGCACAACGTCTTAGCCACTGAGCCACCGCAGCCGGCATAATCAAACGCAACTAAAGGCCCCACTACAATCGCTCAGTGATGCTTCAGTGATGATACCGATCGCGCAAAAAAGATTCAGTGATGTCATAGAGGTGTCGCCAAACAGTGGCCGGGGAGCCGCCTCGTTTGAAGTTTGCGATAGAATTGCTTGTTTGAAGTTTGAAAAAATAAAACTGGCATGATTGTTGAGACAATCTAATCTTTTTGATGCACTCCAAACTTGTATTTTGTCTTCACGGCGCCTTTAATACCTTCACCCACCACCCTTTGGGTCTTTTGCTCCCTCTCTTGTAAACATTCTACACACAGCCACACTTGGATCGGCAAGAAAAGGGGACATTTAATTCATGGGAATGTGCTTTGTTACTTCCCTAATGACCACCTCTTATTAGCATGCTCAAATGACTCGTGCATCCATGAGCACATGTCTGTAATAGCACACATCCATAGGTCGGAGGCCACAACTGTGTTCGCGACGTCCCACCCTTATCCCTTTCCTTTGGTGTCTCTTTCTTGTCCTCTCCTTTACTTTGACTCTGCACATACCGACGCTGCAAATCCCGGACCACCCCCACTAACGTGAAACCTGGGGAGGGGCGAAGCAAGCAGTGTATAAGTGTATTCTTGGCGCCTTGGCATTTTTGCCCACGGAGATGAACCGTCGGGGGGTAGAGGCACACAGCTTTGCTGTAAAAGTCTAACCACGAAGCCTTCTAGCGCGAGGTGTTGGAAAACGAGTGTCCCGGTGCGCTCTTTTGCCCACGGAGATGAAAGGTCTAGTGCAAGGCATTGAAAAACGAGTGTCCTGGTGTTTTAGCACCATGACTACATGAGATGCGCCAACAGCCAGAGCCCACCCCTAAGGGGCTTTGCCCCTAAAAAAGGAAAAAGGTGAGAAGACATTTAGTGCAAACACTTTGATGCTCGCCTGGTTGCTACCCCTGTAATTAGGATGCTCAGATTACTCATGCAGGCCCCAGTACATGTCTCTAATACACGCTTCCAAGTCAAAGGATACAATGGGTCCCCCAAGACGTAATGGTGCCAAGGTTGCATGTTTGCCATGGATTCAGGAGGCCCCTCGTTCGTATCCCAGCCAGACCCAAATTTACCTCCTGTTCCATCTCCACTCGCGTTTACGGGAGAACCTCCCCAAGAGCTCTGGCATCAATCCAACCATTCTCCGAGAACTTCTTTGAGCCAATGGCTGGGGAAACCTGCTTTTCAACCTAGCGCACTGACTAAAGGGCCAAGCACAAGCGCAGAGCGATGCATTTCCGCACACGCTTTCTCTCTCTAGAAACTGGTCTGGCAACGGTCAGGAAAAACCTGCCGCGGTGGTTCAGTGGTTAAGGCGCTGCGCTGCTGAGCACGAAGTCGCGGGTTTGATTCCCGGCCGCCGCGGCCGCTTTTCTGATGGAGGCGAAAAGCACAAACTCCCGTGTGTTCGAGATTTCGGCGTACAATAAAGATCCCCAGGTGGTCAAAATTAATCCGGAGCCCTCCACTACGGCGTGCCTCATCGCCTGCGTTGCGTCGGCGTGTTAAACCCCACAATCAATCAATCGACGGTCAGGAACACGCATGAAAGCTACAGGACCCTCCCATAAACCTTGCCAGTGAGAGGAGGCAGAACGGCGGCGGCACTCACGTCGGCCTTGGTCTCGTCGAAGTAGTGCTGCTTGGCCTTGGGCAGCCAGTCGGCGGCCAGGTGGGTGCGGGCGCCCAGCTTGAGGGGCTGGCCGTTGTCCACCAGGCTGCCCAGGTTGAGCGAGCCATTCTCGTTGACGCACTGCAGCGAGAAGAGGCGCAGGGGGCGGCCCTTGCCCCCTGCGGGGGGAGGGGGCTCCACCTCACTGGGCATCTCCTCATCCGCGTCCGTAAACAGCTCCTCTGGCCCGCCGCCACCACCGTTGGGCAGCTCTGCGCCACCATGGGCGGGGGAGAACGGGGGCGACACCGGTGTAGGCCTATCGTAGCCCCGCTCAGTGCAGCAGCGCGCACGCGGAGACGTGGGAACGGCAAGCCGTGCACATGTCTCAACAAAAGGACACCAAGGGCTGAAGTTCCACTTCAATTTCGCGTTTTCCCAAGATAAAAAGAGTGCACCACAAACTGGGAAGACTGAGAGCCACAGCAACCCCAAATGGTCCACACAGTGGGTGCGGCAACAATGGACTTTCGGTTACAATAGACCCTTTTCTGTTGGTTTGTTTGCTCCCCATGCATTTTAAAAGTGGCGTCCGCTCTGCTCAGAACAGACCCAGCTAGACTATCGGCTACAAGAGACCATACGTTAAAAACGAAAATGGTTTTGACGAAATGTTAATAGCGGACTGCCGCAGTGCCAGCACCCAATATGCTTTTTCTGTTCATTTTGCCAAGAAAACTACTACGTCTGCCCCAACATTGCTGACATAGAACAGGTTGTTGGCGCAGCCAAGCCAAGCCAAGCCAGTGCCAGTGGCCTTTTTTTTTTTGACCAGCAGCATGAACGGCATGAATTAGAGTTGGATAAACTAAGCATAATTAACACTGTTTAACATGGTGAAAAACAGGTTGACATCACCAGAGGTACAGGCCTGTTAAAGCAGGGGCTCCGTTCGACCATAAAAAACAAGGCTGCTGCCGAAAAATGCGACTCCGGTGAGATTGAAGAACACCGCTTTCGAATACACGAAGTGGCACTCCCAGATTCGAGTCGGCCCTCGTCGCAGTTTTTTATGCAATAAGGAACTCAGGTCGTGAAGTTTGGCATTTTTTATTATTCCCACACATGCATTATTCCTACTCTGCTCGATGAAAAAGGTAACAAATTCCTCAAATGGAGGGATGGTTCCCATCCACTACGTGCAACCTGCCGCTGGCAGCACACAGTCCAAGTTGTCTAACTTTCCATTTCACAGCTGTCCTTTATAAGATTATTTCTTAGCTCTTTTACCGACCGGACTAAGATGATAAAAATGCGGAAGCTGCCTTGGGGGAACATCGGGCAGCAATAAGAATTGTTTGCGAACGGTTTGAAAAAAGCCTGGCTAATTCTGCCTGCCTTGACTTATTTTTATAAGTGGTTAGTAATTGCTCCTAGCTATATTCTTACTTGGCTTAGCGTGCATCTCTACGCACTCGACTGCGTGTGCTAGGCCTTTTCCAAGTGCCGGCGCAAAGCTTCGAAAACAGCGTCAAGCGATTCTTTTCCCCGCGTGAACGCTGTGCAGAGATGCTGCAGGCGTGTACAAAGAACAAATTGTCCGTAGCATTTATGTGCAACGCAATACTTGTCAAGGTTCCCACTTTACGTTCATGTATACTTCGGATACAGCAAGCATTTTTTTTCCAGATTGAGAGGGCTCGTTGTAACGGGTCTAGACATTAGTACATTCATAATCCTCTCACTACAAACTACCTACAATTCCTTTAATCTCACCTGTGCACACAAAGCAAATCCTAAGCACAAAACTTGAACTCAAGTACAACCACGCCAGTACACGTGTTTCCACTGTTCTATTACATTCCCAGCCGCGCAACAATCGCTGTTCCACACAATCTTCCACAGCTACGCTCACAGTCCCAATCGGCACATCTCCCAAATCTCCCAAAGAACACTTAACAGAGCTTTAATGTCTACACTTTAAAACACTGAAACCTACTCATTCCACACAAGGGCAGTAGGCAGATACAATGAAACCTCGTTACAAGAGACGCTGTTACAAGAGATGCTTGGTTATAACAGACATTGATTCAAAACAGTCTGGTTGGTTTTATATGTTCGCCATGTTTAGGGCCCCTTACTTTTTGCGGTGGAACATTTCAAATTCTGCGATTCTAGATAGGGGAATCTGCAAAATTCCGCGACAACATTGAAACGGCATAAGGTACATGTAACAGTTCATTTATTAGACACTTCAGACTCCTAACATGCTAGATTTTATTTACAACTGAAGGAAGTTGTTGTGGCTGAGCCTCTGGTGATGCTTTGTGCTTTCTTCACCAAGAGAATGGCGCTTGTGAGGCACGATGCCACCATAACGACTGAATGACTTTTCTGCATCAACAGAGTTGATTGGCACCAACAGGTATTTAAGGGCAATGGAAGAAAGTGTTGGAGCCAGGTGTTCCATTCCAGCCCAGAAAGCCAGGACATCAAAATCTTCACCTGGCTTTTCTTGTTTAGAAAGAAATTGTGCCAAGTCCCAGTCACTAGACTTGAGGTCTGAAGTCTGCCCAAGACCTCAAGACTTGCCATTCAGCAGCTAGGGCTATAAATCCAGGAACGGCCCCAAACTCTGATCTCTTCTCTGAGAGACACCCAACTTGCTGGGGATCCAAGCACCTCACACTCTTGAACTTCCAAGTGTCAGAGTTCTCCAAGTATACTAGCGCCTTGCTAGCCACTTTTCTCATTGCACCCTTCATTTGTTTGCAATCTGACGGGCCCTGTCGTGTGCAATGTTCTCTTTCTGTGGCTATGGCTAAGCCCCTTGATTCGGGTGGAGGCTGCGCCACCTAGCCACTTTTATTATTTGATAAGGTAGGAATATGCAGATGCAAATTTAAATTTTCAACAGTAAAAAAGTTGCAGACAATTAATAGAAACCATTTTGGTATTGCTAATAGAAAATACCACTTTTCCGCCCCATTTCACCGAATATATCGTTTTGGGGACGTAGCGCCACACTTCTAACGTTTTTTTTTTTTGGAATTCCGCGAAAACACTTTAATTCCGCGATTTTTCGCGGAATTGCGGAATCGCGGAAAGCTAGGGGCTCTAGCCATGTTAGCAACATTGCATACAAGAGACCTTGGTTACAAGAGACATGTTTCCTGGGTCCCTTGAGTGTCTCTTGTAGCGAGGTTTTACTGTACCACTGTTTGCTATCACCAGGAGCAGATCTGTGACATCTACCTCACCATGTGCTAACCAGACACGCAAGGAAGACAACGTCGAAGGTTGAACAGACAACATTTACCGGTAGGTCCACTTCAGAGACCATCCTAAGCCCTTATCTGGCCTTCCCACCATTATCTGCCGTCTCCTACTACGCTTCAACGGAGAATCGCATTTAACAAATAGGCCAGATTTAATCTCCCCGCCAGTCTTCACCCTTATCTCCCTTATCTTTATCTGCCCACTCATTCACCTCCATTTTGCCCTTCCGTGTCCTCGGATAGGAAGACCTCCTCTTCTCCTGGTTTGGGTGGGGTCACGTACCTCCTGCACAAGCGAGAGACACGGTGAGGGACACCAGAACGCATCGACAAAAGCAAGGAGCGAACTCCCAATGTACTCGCCACCTCGGAAGAGCCCCAGAGACAGAGAAAGAGAGGTGCATCCCATTAGTATTCCCATCAGCTGCGAAGCTCATTAGAATTAGCAGAGGCCAGTCTTTCGTGAATACAGGAATACCGACACAAATACACGTCACAGCAGCACGTTGCAATAATTTGGCTCAGGGAGAAAAGCAGTTCTCCAAGTGAGTGTTGTGTGAACTTATCTTTTGGTCCAGGTTGATGCTTTCTTTTTCCAGGCTTTGGCAGACCTGTCTGGCAAAGCAGTGGGCATGCTGCTTTCTTCCACAGCCTGACTTTGAGCTTTAGCATGTGGATTAGCCGAGCCCAGCAGCTTACTTGAGACTAATTAAGACCGCTCGCCTAATTTCCTTGGTAAGCATTCAGTTGAATGCCTAGTGTTCTGAGTGTTTTCTTTTTCTTTCTATAACTATAGGTACGGAGAGAGGAAGGCAAGAGAGGGCACTTGACTCTCAAGTGATCCACAGCTTTTGTGCAGTTCTAAAGGACCGAAAATAGTACCGAGAACCCCTGCACTATCTATACACCATTTTCCATAAGCAGCCGGGAAAGGAGGAAAATACTCTCAAACCAGTTCTCTTGGCGGCCGACCAGTGTTGCCTGTGCGCGCTGGGCTGTTAACATCGCTCGGCGCGGTATGCTCCGCTGCGTATACAAGGGGTATTTCGCACCGCGTGCTTAGTTTTTGCGGAACTTTCAACTGTTTTAGCCAATGCTGCGATGCCGTTCAAGGCGCAAACGTCACTTGGTCAGCACTGCGCGGTGGTGGGTTATTGAAGAACCAGAGAAAGCGAGAAACAGTCGCTGACAGCACGCATGTGCACGACACTGCCTGGAGAAAATGCAGTGCGGTTGCGGCGTGTTTTTGCTGCATCGCTTCCCAACACACACCGAGTTGAGATATTGGTGGATGCCGCTGATAAACCGCAACGACTTTGTACTAACGACCAACTCCAGGGTTTGTTGGGTGCACTTGGACGGCAAGCAGACGGAGCAAAATCCATTTATCACACGCAAAGCTGCGACAGGGAACGGAACCCCCTGAAATGTTAGAAGCAACTTTATCGTTTACCATACAGCATTGATTGATTGGTTGATTGATTAATTGATTCATTATGGTGTTTAACGCCCCGACGCTTCTGGGTGATGAGGCGCGCCGTAGTGGAGGGCTCCGGGTTAATTTTGACCACCTGAGGATCTTTCACGAGCGCCGATACAATACAACATTACAATAACTTCTGGTTCCTTGTAGTCAATTTAAAATACCATGTATTGTTTGGTCATTACAGCCGATTGGCATTAAACAATACCCTTTTCATTGAATCTAACCTTTAATATCACGGCGTTTTGTTTACTTTTTTTCAGGCCAACGCATTACACTGCCAAACGATATGAAAGGATAACTTTCTCCTTCGCACACTGCTGGTCGATAGCAGGATAAGCAGGCAGCCCAATGTGGAAACGAAGCTCGAGATACGCGTGAACGCTGCATTTGGAAAATAGCTCAACCTGTTCACAACGCGGTCAAAGTAAAAGCTTCTAATCCTTTTGCGTTGTCACGGAATCTAATTACAATTACAAAACAGTTACTGCTGGTCGCGTAAAGCATTTGTGGTGCAAGCAGCGGTTTCACAAAGGTGGGCTCCGAGCGACAGGCCACATGCGCTGCGCAGAGTTAGGTCAATCATAATCACGATCATGATCAACCAGAATTAACTCGCCCGAACGTCGACCCTTCTGCTCAACCTTCGAATAGTAATTTGTCTGGTTGTGCAGTCGCGTTATTTTTCCGCCCAGGTAATTTCGTTTCGTCAGTAACCGTCACAAGTCTAGTTAAGATTATATTACATTGTAATGTCAACAGCGTAGCAATCGCCTCGTCGAAAGTCCATCGCGAGCACGGATCACCGTGACCCACATATGCTGTGCGCGCTTCGCATTCGACGTCCGCGCTTCCGTAAACATGACTAATCGGTGAACATAACGAGCACGGTGGCATTGAAAACACGTATTTACTCCCCTATATCGATTTCTATGTCAGTCGGTGCCATACCGGTACGTTTGCATCACGGAACTGCGGAGCACCACCGGCACCACCACTACACTGCTACTGCTGCTCGCAACAGCCGGGAGCGGCATTTTCCGCTCTGGCAGCAAATGAAGACCTAAAATCCGTCCGCAGATGATGAAAACAAAACAGAACACACACACACAAGCACTGCAACCGCTAACTTAACGCCAAACCACTACGGTTCACTTGGTAATGCACGGGTACCGAGCAGACGCACGGAAAGAACGGAGCACTTAACAGCCCAGCGCGGAAGTTTCGGCGGTCGCTTCATAGACGGCGCTAGCGTCTGGTCAGAAAAAGCAAATGGCGGCGCCCATCTCTAGCAAGGAAAATGGTGTATACACTGAACACGAAAATTTAATTTCACCCCCTCCATCAAACTTAAACAAAAAAACTCATCCAAGTGACATTCTCGTAAATTTCTCCAGCCCAGCATGCTGCACTAACATGTAATCCAAGCACACAGCCTCTACACACCCAATTCTTTTTTTTTTTTTAAGGAAGCAAGCAGAATAGAATGAAGAGAAATATCTGAATCCTAACTGCGTTGTCTGATTATGAGCCTGGCCCCTAACCCTTTATCCAGCCTTCCTATCATTACTAGCCGTCTCCTCAGCTGCTTAGCAACTTTAACCAGGCCCAAATAGAACAGATAGTCAGAAATCTGTTGCGGCAGAAAACACGCACTGCGAAATGCGCAGAGGTGAAAACTGATGCAACGGATCAAAAGTTGCAGGTTGGGCACACAAGCTTTGTGCCTTTTTTTCACTTGTTTCTGCCCTCCTTCCCGCAACAAGGGTAAAAAAAAATGGCCGTGTATCTGCTTCTTTCGTTGCAAATGCCGACGAAACACGATATTTGCCAAGTAAATGCCTCCCTTCTCTTTCCCGGTCACCTCTCATGCTGTTCCCCTCCCGTCTCGTTCCTCTCAAGATAAACAAGCTAGAGGTTTGGTCAAGTCAATTTAAATTTACCGCGGAGATGCGCGTGAATCGAGGCACTCTACTACAATGTTTATAGAATCCCATTGCCCTACTCCACGAGCATTCTAAGCGGAACGTGGAACCTATCTAGTGGAACCTTTCGCTGCTGTTGCCGTTCGATTTTTTTTTTAAATGCCGCCTGGAGATAGCGCTGGCAACAGCAGGCAACGGTTTCTGCAGTGGATATAGTATTTTATTTGCTATCGCGAAAACCAAGCATCCGTGTATTTTTTTAATAAAGGAACACCGCAAATAACGCTTATCTATTGATTTTCTACCTCACATTTGCGTAATGTCTTGTTCTTGTTCAACAATGTTGACAAGTATGAACACTGCCACCAGACTTCGACGTTTAGATTTGGCTGTGGGTATTTAAGACTATTGCGCAGATTCAGTTTCACTTTGGCCCGGTGGCTGAATCGAATCACAGGCAGACAGACAGGCAGACCAAAATTTCTGCGTTTAAGTAGCCCAAGAAAGACTATCGTCTTCAAAAATGCGCGCAGCTTTGTTTCCACCCAATCTCCTCGAGGGGGCGACCAACGTGGAGACGGGCAGAAGAGGAAGCACAGACAACTCACGCCAGGCACTTGAGGATGTGCTCGTAGAGCGTGTCGTAGGTGCAGTCGTCCGTGGGCACGCTCACGAAGAACGGGTAGCTGAACAGGTGGTACAGGGGCCCGCTCCGGCTGTTGCTGGCGTACTGCATGCTGCAAGGGGCCCCCCCCCACAGAACACACTCGCATTAGCGGTGGCTTCATTCAACATCACAGCATAACCGTATCAGCTGACCCTGCAGGATTCCAGGCAGCTAAAAACAGCACTCCTCTAGTCACGAAGCATTACCAGGTGCGACGTCATCTGGTTTTACCCCTGAGCATTGCTTAGTATTCCAGGGGGCACATGGGTCTTTGGGACCGAAAAATTGCCCCCAAAAGTATTTTTTTCAGGTATCACTTTTGTTTTGATTTGCACATTTTTTCCTGCGAATATTCCATTTGTGGAACAGTACCAGGCATTTATAAAAGCCGTAGAGGCCCGATTTCAACAAAGAAATAACAATTTTTCCATAATTCCCCACTTTTTCTTCACAAGTAGTATCACAGTGATAGGAAATTGTCGAGAGGTACATCCCAGCATGCAGTGCAGCTAGGAAGATCATTTCTTTTGTACTGCGAAGCTGAATGCTTAAACCATCCAATACGGGAAGCAGGTTTTGCACTTTGTGCTTCAGCGGTTGTTTAATTAGCGTTATTTTTTAATTGGTTAGCAGGAGTACTACCAAAGTTGAAAATGACACAAACTTGTATGTGATTGCAAAACAAAACAAAACAAAAAAAAACTGCTCCCTCATTTCATTCCCCACAACTTCAGGTATCTATTCACGCCTTGCTGGTAATCTTTTGTTGAAATATTTTTTCCCTATGATTCTCAAGAACAAACAAGGAAGATTTTTAATTGGAAACTAATTACCTCACATCACAACTAATTGGATATCTGAAATCAGCTTAAAAAAAAATGGACAAGCCCATGAAGTTTCATCAAAATTGGCTGGAAAGCAGAAAAAAAAGTTTCAAAGACCAGCGTGCCCCTTACAATTCAAAAATGGAACGTAACAAAGCTCCACACGTATACAGTAGAGCTGCGTTCGGACAAGCTCGACAGTACCAGGAAAATCCCATCACGTTATCGGGAGTACGTCTTCGGGGAGTTCACCCGATAAACATGAGAAACCTGCAACTTTCCCATTATTGCGCAAGTTTTAGTGCGCTTTGCCTTGACACTGCCTGCTTTACAGCGCGGACAAAATGTTGCAGACAGATGCTTAACTTGTGGCATAGTAAATCACAGACAAACCTCAACACAAACAAAAAACTCTTTCTTCTGATAATTTGTGCCCATTATGGTTCTTATAGGAAGACCATGGGGAAAGACTGCGAGAAGAGAAGAACCAAGTCGTGCATGGACTCACCTCTTTTCCCGCAAATAGACCGGTAAGTACATCATGGAGTTGTCCTGTATCGAGTGCGACAGCTCGTACCTGCGGGAGGAACAGGAGGTGTCGTTGGAAAGCATCCAACCCCAGGAACACGCTGCAAGGCATTTCTAAAAAGGCAGGGAGGGCGCACATGCAAGGAAAGGCGAGGCCCAGGTCACACTCACACAAAGACGTCGCTGCGGTCGAGCGAGTCCACCTGGTCCGAGTGCGAGAGCACCCTGAGGAAGCGGTGGTTGTGGACCTCCGTGACCACCAGCTGCAAACAGGGCCGAATAACACACACGCACACATCAAAAAAAGAAAAGAAAAAAAAAACCCGACATCTTGGTTACAATCGGGGCCATTTCTCCGCGAGACTGGAGGTGTAAAATTCCACAGATGACATGTGGGGACGTTACTTTGCTATACAACCACCTACATCAATTGCTTGTTTATCATCTTGTGTGCGCACCCGCCGCAGGTTCGATTCCCGGCCGCGGCGGCCGCTTTTCTGATGGAGGCGAAAAGCAAAAACGCCCGTGTGTACGAGATTTCGGCGCACGTTAAAGATCCCCAGGTGGTCAAAATTAATCCGGAGCCCTCCACTACGGCGCGCCTCGTAGCCTGCATTGCATCGGTGTGTTACACCCTACAATCAATCAATCATCTTATTCGTGTATCTTTTTCTATCTGCCTTTGAAACCATGCTTCCCTTTCCTTGTCAGAGCTTCTTGTGGCAGGCACGCCTCTGCATTGTGTGACCTTGAAATGCGCTGAGGCTACACAGGTGATGAGGCACCCCGTAATGGAGGGCTCCGGATTAATTTCGACCACCTGGGATCTTTAACGGGCGTTGAAATCTCGAACACACGGGCATTCTCACTTTTCACCTCCACCAGAAAAGCGGCCGCCGCAGCCGGGAATCGAACCCACGTGCTCGGGCTCAGCACCACAACGGCTTAGCCATCGCGTGAGCTACAGATGAACCTGGGGTGGAGTTCTCAGTTGTGTGCATTTCATGGCAGTTTCAAAGTGTCCAGTTCAAGAGAGTGCTGACTGGCAGACGGCAGGCCACCTGTTTCCGTGCACGTCACTGGTCAGTCAGAGGCCAAGCAAGTGCAACTACGACCCGACTGAAATAAATGCGAAATGCAGGCTCTCGAAATGGACACAACTCAGAACTGCGCACCGGATTGCAGTTAGTAGCTACCCTCTTATTCCACACTATTCACACTAGCCCTACAGAGTACTTTGTCGCCCTGATTGGATAAGATTAATCAGCTCAGCCTAGTTGCTCGGGGGAGACAGGAGTGGGGAGAAAAAAAAAAAAAAAAGTGTGGCCCAAAAGCCTTCTGCAGGACAGCGCACCCGAAAGGCACTGCCCTGGGATGAGGCCGGCCTCGACAGAGTTCAATGTGCCCATCCTTGAACAACACAGAAGCGAGCAGGCAGCGAGCACTTCCATGGGGTAAGCTGGAGGGCCTAGGGACACAACACTCCCCACCTCAAACCCTTTAAAAAGTTCAAATTTTGGGGGGTTTAACGTGCAAAAGTTACACCTGCGCTTTTTTAGGTGCGCCGTAGTGGAGGGCTCCGGAGTGAAACAGCTTCCTTTAATTTTAACTCTGTGAAACTTGTCAATGTTGCCGCTTTTCCCCCACTGATTTCAAACATACCATTACTTTTTGAGTAGGTCAATTAATTGCCAAGATAATTAGAGATAATTAGTAGGGGTGTGCGAATATCAATTTTTTTAATTTCGAAGCGAATTCGAATAATAAAAACAAAGTTCGAATCGAATCGAATAGTTCTCGAATATTTTTCGAATACGAATACTTATTGTTTTTTGTAAAATAATGTTTTCACCATCTAGAGACACAAAAACTGCAGCTTTATTGCACAACAAATCACACAAAGTAAAATAAGGAAATACACAATACCTTTGCACTGAACAGGTTAAGGTCGGCACTTACTTAAATGTTAACATGGAGAAAGGTTAACTGCTCGACATGTTCGGGGAGCAGTGACAACCTCCTGCTCGTCACCACTTTACCAGATACCGAAAACAGCCGCTCACTTGAGAGACTAGTAGCTGGCATGCCCGAGCCCGTGCACATTGCCGCGCGCTGATACAGTAAAATCTTGATGATACTAATCTCGCGGGACTGCGAAAAATATTCGTATCATCCGAAATTCGTATGAACCAACACAGACCAAAAAATTTAGCGCTGAAAAAAATGTTCGTTTATTTCTTTTCCTACTTTCGCGTGAAGAAATTCGTGATTTTTTCTGCTTTTTTTAACCCCCGTGTCGCAAAGCAGTCCTTTCTGGAGCACGTAAAGCTTCGCGCTCGTCTCCTCGCTCGCTGTGGCCAAGCTCGCTACGCGCCGCAACAGCCAAGCGTGAACCGCATGGTGAGTTTTTGCACGCGATTCGCTCGCCTCAGCTCTGCGAGCGCTGTATTTTCACACCCACATCGACGATTTCGCGCCCGCGGTAGCGCCTACCTCGGTCAGAAAATGACGCACGACACGCGCGGCAGAATGGAGGAGCCTGACTACTTGCGATGAGATCGAGACAGCCGGCTTGGCTCCGCCGGAGATGGTTAGGCTTAGCACCCCGGCAAATATTTTATGGGCGCTTTCACTCGGCGCGGATGATGTTTTATAGTACCGTTTTCGCATGCATTATCAGCTCCTTTACCGCACAAGCAACTTCGTGTCTCCCTTGAGCCGCATTTTAAGGGGGCACATGGGTCTTTGATCAAAAACTTTATTTTTGCAGTTATGATGATGAAAATTGGGGATCACATGAAGTTTCTCATTCTGATTGTAGATATCAAATTTGTTTTTGAGTAAAATGATTATATTGAAATTTATTTGGATTTTATATTCATTTTTTTGACAGCCTTTGTAAAAAAACTGCAGGAGGGATGCAGCTAAACATGGAACCAGTGAACTCTGCACAAATCAAAGAGTGCAATAAGACTAACATTATCATTCTATCTGGTTTGTAGCAGAAGTTACGACCATTTGAAGTTTGGGCCTGGAAGGCAAAACCGGTTTTTCTGGTTGCCACCTTTCAAGCCCAAACTTCAAATGGTCGTAACTTCTGCTACAGACCAGATAGAACGATAATGTTAGTCTTATTGCACTCTTTGATTAGTGCACAGTTCACTGGTTCCCTGTTTAGCTCTATCCCTCCAGCAGTTTTTTTACAAAGGCTGTCAAAAAATCTAATATAAAAATCCAAATAAATTTCAATATAATCATTTTACTCAAAAACAAATTTTATATCTACAATCAGAATGAGAAACTACATGTGCTACCCAATTTTCATCATCATAACTGCAAAAATAAACTTTTTTGGTTAAAGACCAGTGAGCCCCCTTAAAGAGCGCTTAGAAGCGGTCGCACGAGCGCCCGCGCCACTTCGCGGCTGGAGCCGACGCCATGTTGACGCCGCCGGCCGCGCCGCGCGCAGCGTGGGGGTGGTTTCGCGGCGGTGTCAGCGCGTTGGGCGTGCGCAGAGCGTTTTCGCGAGCAGAAAACAACAGCCCGGCCGTTTCTGTAGAAAGAGTGACAAACAGGGGAGCGAGAGCCGTCACTTGCTCGTTCGGCAGTCGGGTGCCTCGCCGGCTCGTTCGTATCTTCCGCCGAGCCGCGCAGGTCCGTTCGTAACAGCCGAAATTTTTCCCATTGCAAACGATGCAATTTAGCCGGGACTTTTCGGAAATTCGTATCATCCCGAAATTTGCACCCCCAGAATCGTATAATTGAGTCCACTGTAAATAAACACCGATACAGACACGCTCTGATTTTTTTTTTTTTTTTTTTTTTTTTTAGTTTTGGGTGGTTCGAATATTTCGAAAAATAAAAGTGTCGTTCGAATCGAATCGAATACCAAAAAATTCGAATCGAATATTCGAATTTTCGAATATTCGCACACCCCTAATAATTAGTCATTTTTGGAGGAACAATAGACGACAGTGTTAGCCATAAAACTGTACTCTTCATATTTTTCAATACTATGAATCCTGGTGAGCGCACTATACGAAGCAGTTTTGGGATGCATCGTTTGGAGCTAATTTTATAGCTCAATAAACTTTGTTGTATACGAAGCAGCTTTGGGATGCATCGTTTGGAGCTAATTTTATAGCTCAATAAACTTTGTTGTTTCAAATGGGTGTTTCAAATCGTTCCTTGCCACTGGTGCCACCAAAGTTTAATGAGCTGTAAAACTGGTTCCAAAGATGCATCCAAAAGCCGCTTCCTATAGTGCATTCACCGGTGTTCATAGTAATAGAAAATATGAAGACGAAAATTTTATGACCAACACTGTTTTGTCTATTGTTCCTCTCCAAAAATGACGTTATCTTGGCAACTAACTGACCTACTCAAAAAGTATTGCCATATTTGAAATCAGTGGGGGAAAAGCAGCAAGAGTGGCAAGTTTCACAGAGTTTACTTGAAAATTAAAGGAAGCTGTATTAAGGGCCGTGGCCCCCCTTTACGCAAGGCCTGTTCAGCCACCGAGCCCCGCCCGTCCCTCACCCGGTCGGCCGAGACGTCAGCGACGAGGCGCGCCAGGGAGCCGCACAGGTCCTGGATGGAGCTGAGCTTGGTGACGGTGAGCTTGAGCTTGATGGGGCTGAGCAGGGGGTCGGCGCGCACCAGCACCAGCTCCAGGGGCTTCTCCTTCTTCAGGGGCAGGGGCAGCGACAGGTAGCAGAAGGGGTCGAAGGTCACCGACAGCTTCTGGCAGTCCGGGCACACCAGCGTCGACTTGAGCAGCCCGTGGAAGATGTCCACGATCACCGAGTTGTTGCGCAGCAGGTAGTTCTGCCACGCCTCCTGGGCCACCACCTGGGGAGCGGACAAGTGCGCTCTGAGGCTTTGATGCGCAAGCCACTTCTCGTTACGAAGTCCATAGGCAAAAACTATGCGTTTCATGTCATCCTGGACAGCCTGTTGTGCTTTCTGCCTTTTGAGGCCTGGTGACACATTTCTGGTCGCGCATTAGTGCCCTAGCATTATGAGCTCCGGCAAGCAAAAGGCGTTATCAATCGAGGACAAAGCGAACATCACCAACTGATCCAAAAACTATCAGCAGTGGTGGAAAGAAGGATGTTGCGGCCCACTTCGGAGTCCCTCCGAGTCAGCTGCGGGCGATTCATGCGCAACAACACTCGTTTTACTCTTTAGACACCCCCTTTCACCCCAACAGCCGTAGGTGTCTTGGAAAACAACACGCGATGCAGCCATTTTAGGCGCGGTGCACCAATAGGGAAGGGTGCACCCCCCATAGCAAAGCTTTCATAGCATTCAGAACTGCCGAGCCGTCTTCCCATCTGCTCACCACCACAGTGCCTACTTGAAGGCCACTTTCACTAGCGGCGCGGATAAAGATTCACCAATATTCAGCAATTTGTACAGATGCGTAACTTGGTGCCAAGAGCTCCATTCTAGCAAGCTGTAATCGGTGCAACATGTGTCTGCCTTGTGCTCACTTCGTTTCTGCTCGCAGGGTTACGCTGGACATTACGCAAATTCCAATGCAATGAAGGGAATTCCAGATTTCCCTGATTCTGTAGCACTGAGATTTCACTGTACTTGTAAATTGTAATAAGTCAAATATGCTGTGTTTAATTATCACTCAAGTTCACAATACATCCAGAGGATATTCCCAAATGTGCCTCCACAATTCTTGCTGAATTATCCCCTCCTGAAGTTTCCTTTTGATGCTTTTGCGGTCTGATGAGAATGTTTCTTTCATATTCCACAAAAAGTTGGTGCCTCTGCGCCTGTAACCGTTCAACCGCAATGAACTGCCCTCTTCTTGTTCAACAGGTGATCCTGGACTTCACCACTGAATACGGAGAAACAAGAACCAGAACGAAAATCTAAAGTTCAATGAAAAGTCTGAACGAACTAATAAACTGAAGGAAGCGCGAACCAACATGCAACACTTCAAAGAAGAAACTAAATTTGAAATTTAGTAGTACAGTTGAACCCGTTTACGCCGAATTATGTATATTGAACCATTTCTGGTCATGGTATATTTGCAGTGAGATTATGTATAACAAAAGGTACGTCTATATTGAACAAAAATACCAGCAACACGATATATACACAACGGCAAATGCCGCAGGAGTGCCCCCCCCCCCACTAAGTTGGCTTCTCCTCAAGGCAGCGGAGAAATTCCATTGACACACCCCTAAATGTGGTTCAGCCTGGCCACTCATGGGCAGCAGGCGGCTCGCTCCCCTCCTCCTTGCTTTCCCTCCCTATTGTGATGCCTCCCTCGCGCCGTCTAAGGTGAGCCGTCGCACCTCCATGCAAAAAAATATCCGGGCCCGCCCACCATGTTTTTTTTGTTTGCTTGTTGTTTTTGCGCCGTCCCTGCATTGCGGGCTTTTTTTTTTCCCCCGAAGTGTTGCTGTGGTGGCTAGCACTAGAAACGCTTATTTGCCGCTGTAGCTAGCGCAAAGCAGCCAAATTTGCATTTCGCCGTGAAGCTGGCAATCATAAATAGAGACGAGTGCGGTAAGAGGTCGGAAGTCCCCGCGGCGCACGAGATTCCCAAGAGCACCCTCAGCACGATCAGCACACAGCTTTGATCAACCTCCTCGAAGCAGGTTCTGGGCAGATGTTACTGAAGAAACCTCCCGAAATTGCTTCAAATCTGCAGCTGATGCGTGCCAGTGATGACTTCGAATATCTTAACGAGCGCGACGAAGCCATCGCCAGTGCTGCCGAAATGTGGAGGGAGCTGTTGGAATTTCCGGATGCCATTGCCGGATCAACGGTCGGCAAGTTTGTGAGTGTGGACGATGGTGTCACGACTATGGGCGAGTTTGCAAGAATACACTGCCAACATCGTACCGAGCACAAGTGAAAGTGAGCGCAACGAGGAAACCAACAAAAATCCTTTGCTTACAACCTCTGAGATGATGCAGCACTTCTTCGCAAATATGAACGGTTGCGGCCTCAGCTGCCCGACTCCTTTAAACAGTGTGGATTAGTGCATACTGTGTCAGGCAGTGAAGGTAGTTCAAGCAAAAGATACAGGACCATTTCGTGCAAAAGTAAGGCAGTTTCACCAATAAAGTGCTTTTAAAAATGCTGTGTGTTTTTATCACATCCAGTTCCTTAGCTTGCTCATATAAAATTATCCCCTATATCAAACTGATAGGTGTTTTTTTGCGAGTTCGATACAGCCGGGTTCGACTATAGCAGCACAGGTCAATTACGAAATTGTGGGCAAAGCATTCACCTCAGAACAACTACTGACCACCTCTCACACCCAACAGTACAGACTGCTGCTAGAGATTTCCCAGGTAGCTTGAACACCCAGATAAACGGTGTAGAGAATCACAGTCAATAATAGCAACAGCCGAAATGGTTGTTTCAACAGCTGCTTCTACCACTGAGGAATCAATCTGGTTCATATTCTTCAATTCACAGTGCCTGTGCATGTCGCCCAACCACTAAGATTGACACGGTTCGGTTCATACAGGCTGTGGCAACCGAAGAGCTTCAAGTTTGGATCGCAAGGCGTCGCGGCCTCCTCCCTCCCAGTGATCCCCTCGGGAAGGCAGGCAGGCAGGCAGACAGACGAGAGTACCTCGTCGGGCCGGCCGTCGTTGTCCTTGAGCTCGATGTAGGGCTTGTGCAGGACGCGGTTGAGGTCCTCGTGCAGGCCGTCCAGCAGGAAGGCCATGAGCTCCTGGCAGTCCTGCTGCTGGAAGCCCGAGAACTGGGGCGCAAAGCGGCCCACGGCCGTCTTGAAGGGCTTGGGCATGACGCTCGAGTAGCTGCCCGACCACATGACCTTGACCAGGTCGGCGTACGAGCGGGCAATCTCGCCGCGCATGCCCAGCGGGTTGCTCGTGTTCAGCTCCGCCATGTACCGGTCCTCCAGGAAGTACTCCGTCAGCAGGGGCGTGTTGCTCATGCACTGCGTGCGCCCGTTTCAAGAAGAAAGGGGGAACGCTCTCTAACGTGCACTGCCACCACGAAGCCACACATTCTTTGTCGCACACCGTCGGAGAACACACCCATGCGTTTGACACGCGGGAAACCAAAACAGGCTCAACAGAACAGACATTTATTCGATACAAAGCAAATACCTAAACAAACAAAACCGCACACAAAAAAACTAACCAAAAAGTATTAACCAACCCCAGAAAACCTGAATGGTCCTCTACTGAAGTAAATACAAAGTACATTCATAAAAAAAAGTTTTCTAAATCCAATCCTCCCAACCTGTGCGCAGAATTTTAAATTCACTTCACACCGCATTCGGTAAACAGCTCTAATCTATGTACGAAATTTAAAGGTGCAAAAAAGACGTGAAATAGGCACCAACACTTGTCCTAACAAAAAGTACTATAGTGACCCTTGTGCAAGCCTTTCATGAAAATACAGGGCTGCACATTTTTTGTACATTTTGACTGAGCAAATAGCTGAATGGGTAGTTCATTTAATCAGCAATATTTTACAAAACCCTTTGCTGTACCCTCTCCTGCGCACACGAAAGAGAGAGTGTGGGAGCTAGAGAGAAAGACGGTGAAAAAAAAAGAGAAAGCCAGAGAAAGAGAGGGAGACTGAGAGAGAGGGCAATACAGGTGGAGGGAAATAGAGCCAGACAGAAAGAGATAGATGGAGAGGGCAAGGAAGATATGGGAAGTTTGATAGAGTGAGATAGCAAACTACAGGGTGAGATAAGTAAGGGAGAGAATGAAAGGCAGGGAAATAGAGTGAAATAGAGATACTGAGCGAGAGAGAGAGAGAGAGAGAGAGAGAGAGAGAGAGAGAGAGAGAGAGAGAGAGAGAGAGAGAGAGAGAGAGAGAGAGAGAGAGAGAGAGAGAGAGAGAGAGAGAGAGAGAGAGAGAGAGAGAGAGAGAGAGAGAGAGAGAGAGAGAGAGAGAGAGTCAGTGGCTGCTCACCTGCAGGGCGGAGTTCATGAAGCAGGTGTTGCCCATGTTGGCCAGGCCGCAGAGGCCAGGCGTGACGCCCCCGTGGGCATCATAGCCGTAGTTGCTGTTGTAGCCGCCGTAGCTGCTGCTGATAGCACTGTAGCTCCGCGTGGCTCTGGGTGCAGAGGAAAGGGAGGGAGGAGGACCCATCAAGTGATGCCTACGTTCTGTCATCTCAAGAAGAGAAAGAAAGCGAGTTCCCGACCGAATGGTTGGGACACTAAAGGCAACTAGCAAGTTGGGCTCAAACGAAAGTTCTACTGCCCCGAAGCCCTCTCAGCATTTAATTGGAGGAGAAAGATACTTTAATTACTGAAAAGTTCAATTGAGAAATGCATTTCATCCCTTGCGCCATTCCACAACGTTTCGCGTGACGCGAACCGAAGATGGAAGCAAGTGAGACAGTGGTGCGATTTAGCAGGAAAACTAAAACCTACCAAGCGAACCATCGCGGCCGCAGGAGCCACTAGTCGCGCTCTCGGCGCAGAGAACAAAACAACTTGCCCGCCTTACACATATGCTCTGTGTGCGCCAAAAAAAGGCATTCAAATTTACAGCTCGACAGATGGGCTCACGTAATGCAGCCTTGGTATACGTACAGTTAGAGGTAACAGGCCTGTAACTATGCCGAACCTGAAATAACTGTCGTAATAATTACCAACGGCGCCGTGGCTTGGCTGCATGCGAATGTCGGTGGAGCTTGAATCATACCTGTACATTTATAATTGTTTATGACTTATGAAAGCTAACGTGCAAAGAAAGATACGTGTTTCTTTGAGAGCTAGTGTGCGTGCTTCTCGTTCTGTTATTCATCACGCGACTCTTGGCACATCTGCTCAGTCGCCGTTTACGTCCCCTCTGCTAGGCGACTGATGGCTTCATTTTTCGATTATTCACAAAATTATTTTCAGGGTGCTATCCCAGAGACTGGTATATTCGTTTTCTGGGGACGCCTATCTATCTACTTAGGCCAACTTAAGTTTGGTCGTCAGTATCTCTTTAACAGCCTGATAAAACGGACGTTCAAGCGCCGGCAGCTAAACCAGGCAATAGAATGGAAATGGAAGCGGCACCCGCAGTATGTGTTAGCAGTGGTCGTAACAAGGCAATGGTTGCATAGGAGGAGTTCTGCCACCCTCAACTTGGTTACAACAAAGCTTTGATTACATCCAACGCCACAGGCCCCCCCACTCGATTATTCGAACCGTCAGATTATTGCACACCTGCATACGAATGCCCATTCAACCACCGCACATTTTGTATGCTCAGTACCGTATTTTTGCGCGTATAACCTGCACCGAAAATGCGAAAATTTCAGGGGTGAAGTAGAGGTGCATATTATATGCATCTCCTTTAGTGCAGCTTCACGGCAATGTGCGCTGGGCCGTGATGCCCCTACGGCAGTAATAGCGACTAAGCCACTGTTATCCCACTGACAGTGCTTATTTTGCACACACAACTCAACAATATACCAGCCTGAAAAAATGTTTGCGGAAAGTCATCTGGTTCCGTAGTCAGCTAGGCAAGTTCTTTTGCATAAAAAAATGTGTAATGTCACTCGAGTAGTAGCTTTGGTCCATAAAATATGCGGGCAATACGCAAGGGATATGTATTTTTTTATTCGTCGACGGAAAGTGGGGGTGTGGGTTACGCGCGCGAAAAAACGGTAGTTCTGCACAGATATAACCAAAGCACACAGCAACCTTGAATGAGGTGATGAACCGAATGGGCGCAGCCATAACACTCACATCGTGTTGCCTGATGACCCGTACGGCCTGTGCTCCGACGTCCGGCTGTTTATGTGCGGAAGCCTGCTGCTGCTGTGGGGGCCAAAAAGAAGAGGGATGGTTGCACTGTCGATCTTTCAGTGGCCGAACAAAAAAAGTGCAAAAAAAAAGTACGGCCAACTTGCCTCCGCATTTGCCTGGGCCACGTCCCATCGCTGTTTCGCTCTTCTAGCAATACAACCTGGGCACAGCAAGGAGGAGAACGGCTGCCGTCACAAACCACAAGGTGACCGTTGCTTCGCATGACACGAGGACATGCCGTTTCAGCATTTTTAAAACAAAAAGCTAACACCTTTTTCAAGAACAAGAGGAAATTCCCCTGCAATGACTGAGCACTTGAAATGATATTTCTTGGAGCACTGAAGTCCACTTAGGTGCTTTAAAGGTGAAAGACAGGCATAGTACAATGAAACCTGGTTATAACAAGATGGCCTATAACGAAATAATGGATATAACGAGCAAATCGTAATTCCCTTTAGAAACGAGTGTATTTGAAACCTAGTTTTAACGAGGTAAAATTTGCCCCTTGTGGGATACAGCGGACAAATTTTGTTAGGAAATAAAATTTTGAGCCAATTTCACTACAGTGCGCAACGCGGATTTGAGGATACGCGCAACGCGACAGCTGCATTTAGCCGTTCAAAATCCCCGCCATACAACCTCCAACAACACGTGCAAAGCGGGATGGCACCGCGTGCATCCACTGCGCTCGCAAAGCCATTCCTACCTTCCTCTCACTGCACATGGCCCGCACAGCTGCGGTGCGCTTGCCTGCTACTGTTGTTATTCGCTTCGGAGTAACGAGGCGCTGTCTAGTCGTTGCCTATGGTTGCAGTACTGCGACTCCCGTGCAAGTTTTTTTTTCTTTTTCAAATGCATATTGTGCTCGCTCCAGATTACTGAAGTACCGCCTTATAGTAGTTGATCGACTGGACTGCTGCAAATAAGAACTGAAAAGTGCATTCTTCAATTTGAAAAAAAAAAAAAAAGCCATGACTCTCGAACATAAGAAGTAGCTTCTGTTTTTTGCACAAAAACCAATGAAAAAATCAAGGCCTGTTAAAAAAAAAACATTCAATTCAATATTCAGCCTCTTTCTGAATTCGATTTGATATTTGATTCGAAAGTAACTGTTTGGTATTCGCACACCCCTACTAATCAACCGTTAACTCTGGCGACCATTAATCATCTGGTTTACTTCTGGCCTTCCCTGGGCTTTGGTACCCATTCGTGTCAACGCCGGGGTCATTCAAGGAGACCTTCCAATAAGACATACCAAGCTTTCACCTAAATTAAAAAAAACTCTGAATTTGTTGCCCACAGGTTGCAGCCACCGCTTAGCTCCCACACAAAAGAGCCTCCCCCAGTACCTGTCCCCGGTAGAGGCCCGCATCCTGGATGGTGAGCGTGCGGTCGGAGAGCTGCTCAAAGGTGTTGCTGCTGCAGCGGCTCCAGATGCGAGTCTCCTTCTCCGGGGGGACGTTGAACAGGGTGCGCATGGTGCTCTCGATCTGCCCTGCAATGCCACCACAGCGATGCAGAGAGAGGGGGCACTCCAGCAAACAACGGCAGAAACACAGGTCCGTGCCATCTGCTGCAACTCAATATTGGCGACGACGCGCTCGCAATAGGTCGCCAGGCGGGTTGGTCTAGTATTCCCTCTCGCACTTTTGTATTGTGGCTCCCAGACACCAGCTGGAAGACCTTCTCCTGGCTAAGAATATACAGGTCACCAGGAAAGAGCAAAGGTAGTGTCGCTAGATAAGGTCACAGAGCATCAAGTGACACACTTCGACGGTTCATGCGTGCTGCCATTTTGGTTGTATATGCGTTTTCCATCGGTCAACTGTGGTAGTTCCAGTTTTTCCTCCCTGCTCTGCGGCTGCGCGCGATTGGCGTCGTTCCGAACGAGAATCAAAGATAACATGCTTCGCAGCATTTCAGTAGCAAAAGTGAGTCCGAAGATGCCGTGTTGCTGCGTCTTCGGCAGTGTTGCTTACAAATGACCTCATCAAAGTTAGCCGTGTGGGAGCAGAAGCGGCGATCTGGCAACCCTGATAAACACCAAAATGGCCGCCATTGCTCACCTGCGTGCCTCAGTGACGCTAGTCAGAATCTTATCTAGTGACACTAAGCAAAGGATGTGTCAACAGGGGCAAAAACATGCCACAGGGTGCTACAGCAGCTAACAAAGTGCCCCGGAAAGTTCTACCGTGCTACGGCCGCGAAGAATGATGGTGGTACCAATCACGTGGTAGCTCTAAGGGCTCACAACAAGGGCCTGCCACCTGTCCAACCAGAGAGACCAGCGCTTGTCCGGGAGCAAGCGATGCTTTGTTCACTGAGTAAGTTAGCAATTACAGCCACCATTTCAATGCTCCCACTGTCCCGCATGTTTCGTGACAATGTGCTAGACGGAGGTACCTAAAACGGAGAGTTAGTATGCACGTTGGCTCCTCGAAGCATTCAAATGCTCCAAAACTGGCAGAAGCGGCAAAAATACCAGTGTAATTGTGTAATTTGTAGTGCACCCCTTGTCATGTATTCAGTACACTCATTGCCATGATCCTAAATCGAAGAACTCCGCAATTTCGGCCAACTCCTTGCTGTATCGCCAGGGGCAAGGGGGGGAGTAAGAACCATGTCTGCACTGCTGAATGAACAGCGAAAACCACGCCCACTCACTTACGAACCCATTTTCCCTGCTTGCAATGTTGGACGGCTGCACTCTGCTTAAACTGCATGAAAAATGCATCTCCTCTAAAAGAAATTTCGTATTCTCAACGAAACTCCTAAGAGCTATGCATCAACAACCGCACATCACGTGGTGGTAATGGCAATAAGTTGCAGGTACAAATACTGTCACATCTAACTTTCACTCCATTGAAACCTTGCAAAACTGCTCTCCATCGTACGTCAGGAAACCGCACAACCAAACACAAACCAGCTGCAGTAGAGTTGGCGTACACCACATACAGTCCCAACAAGGGTTTGAACTGGGATTCTTCACGTGCTGAAGCTACAGCAGCGCTACAAAGCATGCCACAGGGAAGGGATGCGGCTTACTTTGGGCCGACACTAAAGTTGAGGAGTTCTACACAAACTACAAGCTGCAGATGCATGAGGTGCGATTAAAGAACAGAATGGCGAGTCTAATGAAGGGGGAAAGAAGGATGGATGAGTGTGTATCGCCCCTGCCATGTACACGGAAAGCATCACTGAAAGCGTCCGCCACGCATAGCACGTTGGATGGAGGCAGCAGGGCCAGCTCACCGATGGTGTCCTTCTTGCTGAACCTCTGTACAAGCACCTGGTCCATGTTGGAATGCGTGCAGAGCTTCAGGTCCAACAGGTACACCTCCACCTACAGAGCCCATGGGGGAAGATTACGTGGATGAAGGCAACGAGCAAGTTGGTTTCAAACGAAAGTCTGACTTTCCCGTAGTCATTTTAGTGCTGAATCAGTGCCGAAAGCCTTAACTGCCCAGAAATCGCTAGTCAAACACTGATCAAACGTGACGCAAACAGCGGCTGCAGCCGCTGTTTGCGTCACGATAAATCGGAAGCAAGCGAGGCAGCGATGATGTCTAGAGATGTAGAAGCAACCGAATACAACGCTGAGTCGTTTCGTCGGCATTGGTCAAATCAGTCGCGCGTTCCTCAACTCCCACGTCCCTTGCAGATCTGGACCACTAAGAAAAATGTTCCTTCATGGCACCCGAGATCACTATTTGAAGCTTTGCTGAAGAAAAACATAACGTCCTTTTGAGGCCCCGCGAATTTTGGTGTCAAACCTGTAGTGCATCGGGTCTCGACTAGATGGCGCCACGGCGACCATCATCATCAGTGGACAAACTAGCATTCTAGGTGCGCTAATAAAGCAAGCTCCCCGCCGGGGCGGGTTATGTTCCTGCAGGAAGCATCGTGTGTGTGCGTGTCTCTCAGGGCTGCGTGCTCTGCCAGGGCAGTCCCTCGGCGTACCTGCTTGGCCACCCTCAACAGAACCAACCGCTCGTGTGCAGCTCGCACGCTTTTTCAAAAAGCGGTGCCACTGCACCAAATATGATGAGTAGCGCCATCTAATGGCAGCTCCAAAAAACATTGCGCACGCCAGAAGTTTTAACCACTTCCACTGAAAGTTGCACGGTCCAGCCAGTGGCGGCAGCACCGACCTTCCCATTTTAACTATGTTCAATCTTATTTAAAAAAAAGCTATGCGTAAGAGTGGTATATCCGTGCTCTCGGTGAGCTAATCTATCAATCTAGGGCGACTTGTATTTTGACTTCAGTGCCCCTTTAATTCTTTCGTTACCACGAGAAATTGACCAATTTTTGACACAAAACATTTTTTCTGTGCTATACATATTGATTAGGCCCACATTGCAGTGACATAAAATGCAGATGATTCCACGCGCTTTCCAACGACACCAGTTTTAATAATGTTTTTATAAATAATGATTGCGAAAAAAATTATAAAAATTCAAAATTTTTGCCCAGGCGTCGAAGAAAATAAAAAATAGGAAGTTGTGTATAATAAACCACCCCTAGTACAAAAAAATTTAGATAGGTAAACATTTCAAAAACCCGTCCTAGAGAAAAGATTGCGCTGCGCAGTACAATTTGTCAGATACAAAAGAAGAAGTCAGCACGAGTGGTGCCCGTGCCTTGAGGTGAAGCCCAACCTCTATTTCAAATTTTGCTATTTTGGATGGTTCTCTAGAAGAAATCTGGTGGTTTGACATCATTAAAAACCCCAATTAGCCTTCACATGATTTATAAACACCTTGTCAATGGTTATGACCTACACAATATTGAAGGCAAGCAAGCTATGCGAAAAAATCCGCTTGGAGTTGAAAACCAAACTCTGTGGTGGATGCATGTTGACGTTCTGATCATCGCTTATCCGTCAGAACTTTAATTTGTGGTTTATTATCATGTTCTGACTCGCTGTAGTAGCCCTGCTTGCAGGAATAAGGTACGATGCGCTAGAATCATGCCCAGGAAGCTTTCAACAAGCCGCAGTCATGCTATGAAGCGAGTTCAGCATTGCAGGCCTACTACATTGCAGCGCCACCTAACAATTTCGAAAAGAAACAATTACACGGCTGCTGGAGACTTTCTCAGAATAGACAGCTCTACTATGAAGCGACACTAGACTTCTGGAAATACCCTTGGACAAAACCGAAACTGGCCGGTGAGCAGCTGGCGGTGTTCAAGGCCGATTGTTAGCGTTCTCCTCGTCTCAACTGATATCCGCCGACTCGGTGTTATCTTCAGACTTTCACCTGAAGCTGTAAGCGCAGAAGTAAGGTGTGGGTTAAGTGGAAGCACGAGCGGCACGCCTGTTTCGAGGCACAGTAGTGGGCAACGGAGGCGCCATGGCAAATGAGCTTGTAGTTGGGTAACTGCGTAGTAGCACCAAATATGAATTTTGCAACGCAAAAATGAAACCGAAACTGTTAGAAACTGGCTGAAAATGCCAGGCACACCTGCTAGACATGCGAGGGACCATCAGAAATAAGATTTGGCAGAATAAAGCTATCCTTTCTTCGAACCAAAGATCACTAGTGAATAGCTGGTGTCATTTTCAAGTTATTATCACCTCTCAACGCTGTCGAATTACAAAGCTGACAACATTATTTGGTACTTGACTTGCCAGGATCCTTTTGACAAAAAAAAAAGTTATGGTAATGTAGCCAACCATGAGCGGCATGCGTTTTTGTCAAGTGCAGCGGCCACGCCCACTTCCTCAAAAACACCCGCACCTCCGCTCGCAAAAAACGCTGTCAAAAATCTGAATGTTGCTGGAGCGGGAAAATTTAAACTGATTCTAAAAGTGCAGTGCCTAGACTAACTACTGGCCGCATTAGGTGTACCAGAAACGAGTACAACATGTCGAAATAAGCAATATAAATCATCGATCACCGGTGATCGATTTGAATAGGCGTGGTAACAAAAGAGTTAAGCCACCAACAAAGTGAATCCTATTCCTATTCAAAGCATTTAAAAGACACTGACCTTTATGATCAACTACAATACGGTTTGCCCCAAAACTGAGAAGCTTTCAACCAGTGCAGTTCAATCTCGAGGAAACCAAGTTAAACAGAGAAATACCTCAAATGCTTCCTAGTGCCCCAGCTGCCCCGCTTAGAGCACTAATGAGAACTACCAGCTTACAGACAATTACATAACCTGCCGGCCCTATGTAAACCATTCTATGAAACCCCCCCTTGGCTATGAAGGCTTCACCATGAACATTTACCAACTTGCCCAGTTCGCCGCACTTGTAAATGTTACATATTACTCCAGACTACCAAGGTTCTTGCTGAAACCTTGTATTCATGGCCGTACACAGCTACACAACCACCCAGTAACATCCTGCAGGTCTTCCACACAGGGGAACAGTTGCCAGGAAAGAGTCTAGCTCACCTTGAGGTTCTTGACGAAGATGCCGATCTCGATGACCTTGCGCTCGAGGGGCGCCTGGCCCGGCATGAGGCCGTACCAGGCGACCATCTTCTCCCAGGCCTCCTGGGGCAGCAGCAGGTAGTCCAAGTCGTCCACCAGGTGTAGCTTCAGGTCCCCGCTGTTGTCCTCTGGAGGGGGGAGAAAGACGCGGGGAGAGAGAGAGGGAAAGCCAAACAACCGTATTTCAGAGACGACTCGCTCTAGCTGCTCTGCACTGGGCCGCCGATTGGTCAGCACTGTCATCGAGTGATTGGTCTGAAAAAGTTCCAGCCCGTGAGAACTTCATTTGGACAGTCTCGAGACTGACTAGTGAGCATTGTTTCATTTACGGGATGCATAACAAACAAGGCTTTCTGCATGCAACTTATGCCCACTGCTGCACCTGCAAAACAATTTCAATTTCCACTGCGCTTGTGTGTTGGGCCTGCTCTTTATAAGCATGGAAATTTAAAATTCACGATTCCACCTATTTAAACTCATCCGAGCATAATAAAATGACACCTGAATTGAAATTATTCTGCTACAAGTGCTAGTTCTAGTGATTTAAAAAAATGCCATTTGAGATTTTTCTTTTCTTTCTGTGCCTTCCCTTTTTTTTCCCTTTGATTTAGACTGCAACCTAGACCAGATCGAAAATCTGTTTTGTCTCAAGTCTCATCACGGGACTACCTAATGACAGTTTTGCCAGCATTAACTCGAAAGGAGCCAGAAATATGTTCGCAGAGCAAGCTTCAAACTACGTGTGATAATGTAAGTGCATGTGACCATAACCCAAGCTAGAGTGTCGAAACTTCGGAGTCGCACAGTGCAGCAAACGTCAACATTACCCTGCACCAGGCATCCTTTCACAACGACAACTGCAACTGCAATGCAATGACTCAAGTGCGTACACATGCCTTCGTCTTTCGGCGACCAAATGCAGAACTAATACCAATACAGAAACTAATAAGTGACGTATTGAACCCCTTCTAGAAGTGACAACTGATCACTGATGCAGCACAAAATCCTGAAATTCTATCAATCAAACTTAGACAGTCACTGTTCACTCTACAAAATGGCCAAGGTGCTCAACACAGTTGAAGAAATTCGGCTCGGAAAATCAGATAGACATCTTGAAGCAATTGCTGATTAGACAATCCTCACAACCTGGAACCTTAAGTGATAAAAAAATAAAGAAAAATTCCACTTTGAGGAAGGGAGATATTATTTGTCATTCCTTCGTAATCTGGGGTAGTTTGCCAACCAGTGCGGACATCTACTGATAACAAACGCTGCACGCCACTAGCACGAAAAAAAGAGGGAGGGGGGTTTATCACGCTTATCAACCCATTAGGACTTCTGGATGAAATGGTCAAGCGTTCTTAAATACCAATCAAGGCACAAGACTGACTGCAAATACAGCGTTGCCAGCACAAACTGACCCTTTGATACCCAATGTTGCTCAGGAGCAACAGCTGAAACAATATTTTTTTTTTCTCTCGCACTTTGTGGTTTTTTCGGCAACTAGCACCATCTATCGACAGACAGAGGATCCCGGACCTTCAAACATTAAAGAAGAGAGGGCAGCACGTACTTACATGTGCTAAAAAGAATATTGTTTATGCGTGTCAACTCCCATCGAGCCCGGGTGGCTTAATGGGCTAGTGACAGGTAACCGTAATTATGGAATTTCGTTGTTACAAATGACAGCAATACAAACCGTAAATCATGGTGACCAAGGTGGCTCTCTTGTCTTGTTCAAGTGATAACATGGGCAGCTACTGCCCAGTGTGCCCTAGTGTTTGTCCTAATAAACCAAATTTTTTTTTTTTTGGACTTCACATTTGTGATGCCACAAGTCCTTTTAGATCATAAAAAACTTCTCACGCGCTTAAAAAAAATAATGAAGTTTTGGGCTTTAATGGTTAAGTGCTTGTTTCCCCTTGTCCACGACCCCCACACTTGCACAGACAATGACACAACACGTTTCATGAAAAAAAGACAGGTGCTTTCAGGTTCCCAGCGGCAGATTACAGGCACCTGGTTACAGCGCGTGGACTGAAATTTTCCGCGAACAAACCCAGAGCGGATCTTATCTAATCACAGGTGCTTCAGCGGTGGTGAGTGGACTCATCTGTCGTTAATATCTGGATGGCAGTGTGAACTATGACTCGCTCATTTCCCTTTTTCAAAACAAGGTGCGGTTATTGCCGTCTGCACTAGCTTTAAAATTTTCCCCCCGGGTATAAAAAGAGGCTTTTTGATAGCGTGAGGTGTATTGCACGCTCACATCAGGGGGAGACCGTCAAAAACAACAGTGCCGAAGCAATCCATCCCGCTTATCACAGGTTTATTCAACGCTACGTCAGGGTAATACGGCCCAGATGTTCATTTCAAAGTTGTTCAGTGTGTCCAAAAATTTGGCCCAGTTAACTCGATGCAGCGAGTCTAGCCGCTGTATTCGCAATAAGAAAACTTTGCCAGTCTGTTTTTAAAGTAAAAGACCAGGGAATGGATTCACTTATGAAGCTTTGATGCAACGTAGGGTGTGCTGCCTCATAGGGTGGTACGCACCTTAAACAGTGACAAAAATGCGTTGTGAATCCAACCCCAGTAACTCCTTTATCCCGTCGTGTTGCCATGTTTACCGGGAAAACACCGTGGGCCCTTTGGACCATTAACAAGTCTCCAAATCAATCCTACAAACAAGTTACATACGGCCTAAATGAACTGAAGACACAAACTTCTGCATTTCTAATCTTGTCGGCAAAGTAGAACCTTGAAACACTACCATTTATCTGCATTTTTTTGTGCACGTTTAATGCACAAGCGCTTGATTCAAAAGTGTACTTCTACCTTTAACTGAGACTGGCTGAGAATATTTTCCAATCAAAAGCGTATCGGTTCTGAGCACCGGGCTTTACTAATTGGCTCCATTTCTTTTGAAGGCCAAGTTCAAAAACGATTGCACATAACATTTGGTGCAGACTTTTTTAAAAAAAAGGAAGGGAGGGTGAGAAAAGGGGCAGGTTACCCAAATTAATCTAGACCTTGTAAGAAATGCTGCTTTGTTATGTTAACTTTACATAGCCCACTCCATATACGATGCAAAATAGTACTGCTAGGCATCAATCTCTGCGGCACTTTTGTTCATATTTGACCTCAGATTATCTCCTGCCATTAAACAAAACTCGAGAGCACTGACAACCAAATTATCAGGCAGCCTTCCCTCGCTGCGTGCAAAAGTCGGCTATTTCGTATGAAATAGAAACAACAAAAGTGAAAGGCACTGAGGCCGCACGGGTTGCCAACTAACTGTTTAATACCCGTGCCACACGTGCACGAAAAATGACATTACGTGCTTCACGCCTTAAAAGAAACCGAATGACATTATTTGGGTGGTCCGCACTACACGCCAAACCGCAAAGGCATTAAATGTGTTGGGCATGATGTTGATAATGACCAAAACGAGAAATGCACTCATATTTTAGAAGTTTTTAACGTAGAGAAAAACATCTTACAAGGGTTAAAAATGTTTTTTTGCGAAAGTAGTGTTTTCTAAAAAAATGTGAGCCGTTTCTAATGGCTTCGGCAGCTGCCGTTGCCTGCCAGTAGTTGCCAAACCGGAAAAATTCAAAACGACGAGCGAGACAATGTTTTGCCTCTTGCCGCTGTTCTAGTGAACTTAATCTTATTCAGAACTTCGCTACCAACAGTGCATGAAAAATCGTCTTATTTCGAAGTTCAGCTACAGTACTGCGGCAACACTCTGGTGCTGGGAGCTTCGTTGGTTTCGTTTGGTGCTCATCACGTTCGAGAGTAGGCAGATTTAAGGCGTTCGTGAGGGCCAATGAGTTGTGCGGAACTCCTTAAACCAAAAAGGACATTAGAGCGAATGGCATCATATTTCTGCGTGTAGCAGCGAATTAATGGACTACTGTGAGGTTCTGGAGTTTATTATGTCGCTTGACATGTGTGCTGGGATGGGAACGCAACTGAACCTAAACCAAGCCAATTCTGAGATGACCACAGCACCCCAACTGTCCATGCTTGCTGCTTCCTTGGATCATGTTTTTGCTATTTTCCTATCTACCAAGTCGTGGTTTGTTCACACACCGAATTTTCAACGGTGCCTACTTTTGAACGCTTTACTCCAGCTGCCTTTACGAACAAGGTTGGCAGAGTTCTGAATGTATAAAAACAACATTTGTGTGACCCTGCATTTGTACTCAGAACACAAAGCTCCACCAATGAGTCAAGCATATCAACCTAGAAGGTGTTTTTATCACCCATTCTGTAACTGCGTCCACGTGTTGCAGCGGCAACCAATTTACAGTGCGGTTTCTTGCCAACAACGCCATGCAAAGTAGTAAGACGGGTAAAAGTACTGACCTTTAAGTAACGGTGAATTGTCAATCGGTCCCGGGTGCGTTGTCTGCTCCCCCACATTAGATGCCTCCCAAATGTCGTAGCCGACATATCGCTTCCACTGGTTGAACCACTTTTTGTCAACCATATACCTGCAACGAGCAAGCGTTCGCGGCGTTACCGAACCATTCACAAGACGCGCACACACACGAAGACTCTACGACGACGCAATCAAAACCTTACGGCCAGATCCGCTGTTACGTGCGGCAACGAAAAAGGTCGCGGGGTTCAACCGAGATAGGAAGTTTACCCGGCAACGAATGACCGAGTCCGTCAAGACGTTCGCCGCGCATAATTTGTAATGTCGTAAAACGTGCCAAATAAGGACAGCGGGCAGTCCGTGGACTGGACAAGATTCAGAGCGAACTCGCGGCCGAGCATCAGTCGCTCGTGCATGTAAACGTGAGACGCGAATGAGAGACGATGAAACATGAATGACTTTCACGTTTCAAAGGCCTCAACTTGTGCCCGCACCAACGCAAGTCGCTGCGTAATTGCTTAGCAGAGGAGACGCCGCCAAGGAATTTTTTTTTTCTTTCAGACGGGTAGACCAACCGGCGACCTTGGGCGTTAACCGCGTGTACCGAATGCTGCCAGCGACAGCTCACAGAAGACGCTCGAAAGACACGAGACTTGAAAACTCCGGCATTGGTCGGGCCATTCGGTGGACGGGGGGCTAAACGCAGCTCTCGGACGGCGTTCATTTGCCGGCACGCCACCCAAGGAAAGGTGGCACTTTCGGCGACGTTTTGGCACTTCCACAGCACACGAAATGCACAGGGTGGCGGGGTAGATCTTCGAGCACGTACCATAAGTCATCCTTCTGCAGTGGCTTTTTTAGAAAATTTGAAATCTCGTTCCGCTGTGTCTCCAAATCGGTAGCAGGGGGGCCACCTTCCGCCATTTTCGAAGAGGAACCCAGCAGCCAGCAGCGGCGGTGACGTATCGTGACGTATCAGTTTATTGCGTTGAGCAACTCGCGAAGCTCAAACTGTGGGTCTATTCGTTTCACCTGCACCGCGTGAACCAGTTCAGGCGGTGCCGCACTTCGCCGTTCGTTTCAGCGGTGCAGCTCACGGCACCTGAACCGCGCCGTTCGATTCACCGGTGGTGCCGACGGGTGCAGGACGGGTTCACGGCTTTGCCTGCACTCCCTGCCGAGGAGGTGCAGAAGCAGACGAAAAAAGTGCAGGGCTGGTTCCGCCGATGGCGGAACCCACTTTGCACCGCTGTGAACTGGTTCAAGAGGTGCAGGCTGAATCGAATAGACCCTGTGACAGCTTTGATCACAGCTTTAAAACAAAAACTTTCTGCAAAACTACAAAAAAAAATTCTCAGCATTTGCACATAATACCGTGACGTCAAGACAAGTTTGTTTTTGCTTTTTGTTGGCGTATTTTATTCAAAGTTTGCACTTTAAGATATGTTTTGGCTTCTGTATTATTTTATTTTGGCATTAAATACAAATTTTATAAAGTTCACAGTTTAATAGTTTAATTAACATTTTTTTTGTGGGTTGAAGCATGTTTGCAGCCGCATACAACGTTGAATGCAACGTTACTAGATAGGTTCAGTTGTAAAACTCTCCCCATGCGCCGTGCATCGCCGGAGTCTCCGTTTCTCGGCGTGCCGCGAGAGGGCGGGACCGCCGCATTTTGCTCTACCCGGCCGCTGCTCGTCGCGTGCAACGGCGCCTCTCCAAATGCCTCTTCGGCCTTTTCATGACGTTAGCACGCGATAATATTAAAGACTACACGCTACCCGCCAAGTTATCCGCGTCCAGACTACATCTAGGCCAGAGTACTTTCCAGTAGCTGCTCAGGATCGCTTAATGTGGGGCGTAAAAGCCGTTAGTTACGGCTCATTGCTTTACTTTCTTGAACAGGTCAGCCGAAGCGCATCGTAGTTTGCGCGCGCTTGCGTCGGCTGCTCGCTGGCAGTCAACCACGAGCGTGAACGGTCTGCAGCGAGCTGGTAGCGTAGAATAAGCCTCCGTTAAAGCTTATTTTGATTGGCTCTTCCGAATTTTATAAAAAAAAATCATGAAACCGCTCATTTTATTTCCCTCCAATTGGAAGCAAGGTCACCATCAATTGGAGCTATGTCACCTTGTGGCTCTAGTAATTAAGGCCACTCGAAGACGAAACTTCCTAATTTTCTCGACGTCCTTTTTAGAACAGTATCTTTTCCATGTTTTGCCCTGACAACAGTTAGCTTTACCAAACGTACGAAGAAGCGACGTTTCTGCAAATGCGAAATATCTCTAATTGAAAGAATTATTGAGTCATTTAACTGACGAAGTTAAACCAGCTTACATGTCAATAAGCATAAAGTTATTTGCAGCAATTTATTGGTTTTTACAGTACACACTTTACGGCAGACACAAAGTAGAAAAATATATGCAACGTTTTTTTTTATTTACAATCAACTCCACATCATTTTTGCTTAAGGTGATTATGGCTCGTTAAGAGAAACAAAGTAATGAATAGAAATCATGCAAGCATTTTTATTTAGAAATCAACTCATCTTTTTTGCTTACGGTGAATATGGCTACAAAATACCAAAGCATGTTGACAGAAAAAAAGTAATAAATAGATACATGTATGCAAGGTTTTTTTTTCATTTAAATCGAATTCTACAACTTTTTTTGCCACTGTGCTTGCAGTAGCTTAGAGCGTTGTGCGCCGACTTAACCTGCACATTCAAGGCACATTCTCGCTGAAGGAATCTGGAGTAGAAATGCACGTCACCAAATACGATTTGATGACGCGCGCAGAGAATTCCTCAGAGAGAACGTCATTGCATGTACGAACCATTTGTCGATATCCTGTTCGTGAAAATGGCAGTCGCACACTTTGGACTTTGTCGAAAGCTTCTTATCCGCTACAAAGTAATTCGAACAGCGCACATTTTAACGAAGGACGGACAGAGTTACACACCATAATGCTTCTTCGTTAAAATGTGCGCTGTTTCTTCCTTTGTATCTGACCACCAACTAGCCCAACATGGTATCCTTTTCCTTACCCGCACGCGGGATGGCCTTAATCCATAGCGAGCGAATTCGCATCTTTGGAAGCCGAGAAGAAGTGCCTGTCCATGTTGCTCTTAATTGTTGCTGCTGTAGCCACTGGTACACCCGGGAATAAAGCAGGTCGGCATTGTCTGCATCAGCCTCACATGCAGAGGCCCACATCAATGGAATACAGTCGCTGGCAAATCACTAAACGTGCCACTCGAACGGCATCGCGCATTCAACACTACTGAGAAAGACCGCGCGAACAAGAAACTCCGGAGACCGCGGCACTGAATGCGCCGGCTACTGCGAGTACTGCTCTTCGGCAAAAAAAGGACCCGGAAGAACCACACAAGGGGCGAAAAAAATGTCATTGTGTCTGCTGTTCATTGTAGCTATTTGCTTTCGAGAATGTAATAATTACCAGATGTGTGCGCCCACCCAAGCGCCCGCGCACGCACAAGAAACGTACGCGCCGAGCGCTGAACTACGAACGCGAAGGGAGAAGCGAAACCGCCTGCGAGCGCCCGGCTGCCGAGCCGGTTGCGACTGCAGCGCCACAGACAGAAGGATCGGTGGCGGTTCCGGGCAGCGCCGCCCAGTTTTACAACTGAAAATAATCTAGTAACGTTGGTTGAATGAGTGTCCTTATACATTATTTCTAAAGCACAAATTTATATTTTTACCGTAATTATTAATATTTTGAAATCTGTAACGCGAATAACGTACGGTAAACCACCACGAGAGGTAATAATTATTTTCGTACACTACCGCCTCTATTGGCAAAGCGCTAGAAACTTTGTTTTGCGAGGCCTTCTGCCAAAGCATCTGCCTCTTGCGCCGGTTGTGGGTGGCCTCTATTTGTCATGTCCGGCCGATATTGATAGCGAATTTACCGGTGAAACAAGCAATCATGGTAAGCTCGAACATGATCGTATTACGCGGTAACGTCTTGATTTAACGTCCACTAAATCGTTCATGATGGCAACAAGGCAGTTTACGCACGCCTTGAGTAGTTTGCCCCTTCCCGTAGCTGTTAGGTCGCATAGGCGTTGTCATCCTGTCACTTCGAAATCTTGCAGTTCGGTCCGCATTCTCGCATGGTTAAGGGAAAATTTAGGTCAAAAATACGATCGTCTTTCTGAACAGCGTACCACGTTACAACTTTTCGGCTCGTTGTACCCAGAGCCCCTTTTGCCAACGCTACAACTGTCCTTCGTTCGCCGAGTCCTGCCTACCCGTTCATGTGTGAACAATTAGACGATTGAAATGCGGTCTTGAGAAATGAGTATGCGTGCAGGTGACTGGGGAGCTGTGCAAGCCTGAGTGCTTCTAACGTTTTGTTTTGGCTTGTGCGGGACCAAGCTCTGCTTATTCGGGAATATAAATCAACTTTGTCACCAAGCGAGCGCCGGGGGCATTGAGTCAGACTTGTACTGTAAACACGGCGTCTCGTTAAGCGTTTCGTTTTCAAGGTTTTGTTGTTTTGTTGCATTTCCTGCTTCGCTGTCCGCAACAGTGCTGTGCAGCGTCCGCGTTTGGCGTAATACTTTCGTTGCCGTAAATATCCTTACCACAATCGTCGATGCCTTTTTAACGAATGCTCGCTGGGGAGGGCCGGTTTCGTTTAGATACCTCGTAGTGTACGGTCTTCTTGGAGGTAACGCTGATGGCATTTGTTAAGTTTACTTGCGTTTTTGTTTTTGTTTTTTTTTTTCGCCAGTAGAGCTTGAAGTGGCAAACTGTACTAAGGTGTGGAGGCGAGCTAGTTGGTTTACAATCACGGCGAAAAAAACAGCGCACAGAAACGGAAGACAAGAAAGAAACAAAAACGTGGGCCTTTCGTCTCCTCGTATTTCTATTTCGTTTTGTTTCTGTGCGCTGTTTATTTCGCCATAATTTAAGTGGCAAAAGTGTCCTTTGCAACCATGAAGTCGCAAGAGGCCACACGAGCGTATCGGACGTTTTTTGTACGGAATTTGTGGAGAAAAAAAAAAAAAAAAACGAGTGTAACTGTAGTATGTTGTCGGAGTTCATGAAAATTCCTATTTCATTCCACGTGAACCTAGACGGGAGTGGTTGAATTTCTGTTGTTTGCACAATGAGGCAACTGAACAAGCCATCGGCCTCCGAAGTGGCCGTAAAGAACAATCCAACTGAATGCATGTCCAAGTTCTGACCTCGTCGGGTGTGCGTCTGTCTTGCAGTCTGCCACGCTGAGGCCATACCTCACAGCTGTGAGGCACACCCTGAACGCGGCCATGTGCCTAGAGAACTTCTCCTCGCAAGTCGTTGAGAGGCACAACAAACCGGAGGTGGAAGTCAGGTAACAATCAGGAGCGCACTTTTCGTTCTAAAGTAAAAGCTTTCTTAGTGGGACCAGAGACCTACAATGCTTCTCTGGTCATCAAACTCTCGGCCAAGTTTTGTACGGGGACGAAGGCTACCGCGAGGGGCGCCACCGCAGATCGGAGGGCATCGGGCGGCCGCCGCTGCTGTAGCCAGACCGGCAGGCAGGAACGCAGTAGCAGCATGCCCGTTCACACCAAATTTTTTCGCTACTCACAAAATAAGTCCATTTGAGCGGCCCACGACACGTAAAGCAAAAGCGCACTGCTGATAAGGCAGAGAGCGTCTGTTTTATCTTACACCGTGGTCTGTTCCCTGCCAAACGCGCTCTGACCACGCCCCCGGTTGCCCTCCGATCAACACCAGCACCACGGCGCGGCAGCCTACGAAGCTCCCCCATAGCGTGACGGTGAAGTTCCATGACCAGACAGGCATTGAAGGACTCAAAAAAGCATGCATTTTCCCATAGACCAGTTGGTCGACTGAAAAGCTCTGATAAGATCTCCGGACATGTGGTGCGTGCTTGAAGCCGGGCTGCCATTGTGTCATAACTCACTTGAAAATCGCGAAAAAGAAGCGGTCTAGATAAGGCACTACACACATCGATCATGGAGGAGAAGTACAATAGTATTCTTTTATCTCGTAAACCATGTATTGGTATACATTTAGATCATTCGTAGATGCATTTATTTATACTCGGGAACAAGTTAAGAATGGCAATAGCTAATGTACGGTATCATTCCACCTAAGCGACGGACCTGGATGTCAATGGGCGCGCGTTTTGAAAGGAGATTGCTATGAATGCGGGATATTGTCTGCCTTTTCTCGCGTAGTTTTTCATCGCTGCAGTAGTTTATAAGCGTATTAAGTCCAAAAAAATCTTTAAAACGGCTTGTGCCATGTTCAAAATGTTCCCAGTAACGCACTACTTGCGCCGCGCGGAGCAACATCCGGCTGCGGTGATGAGGCATAGTGGCAACTTCCGTTGCAGTTCTTAAGTTGCAACCGTGTGTAGTGCGGGAAAAACCATCGCATAAGTTCAGCGGTTTGGGTCTTCGAAGGGTTTGGCAATCAATTGGACGCACTTTCAGTGGAGGTTGGACGCTATTTTAGCAAAATTTTTGTCACCATTTTGATGTTAGAAAGCTTTTGCGCGTCTCTCAACTTTGTTTGGGAAGGGATGGTAAAGTTATTTATCTCGGACTAGAGCCCCCCCAACTGATTTGATCAATATAAACAGGAGCAGTAAGGAGCTGCTGCTGACGCCCGTGGTGGTGAGCCGGAACGAGAAGGAGCGCGTGCTCATCGAGGGCTCCATCAACTCCCTGCGCATCAGCATTGCCGTCAAGCAGGCCGACGACATCGAGCACATCCTCTGCCACAAGTTCATGCGCTTCATGATGATGCGCGCAGAGAACTTCGTCGTGCTGCGCCGGAAGCCCGTAGAGGTGAGCCCGGAACGTCACACTTCCTGGTGCAAGCGTGTCGACCGGTACCCATTGCAAAAAGTACTAGTTGCATGTCAGGCCGTAGGTACGCTGCAAGACCTCAAAGCCAAATCGTTAGGCCTAAGCTCAGTTGCTGCTGTTCTGGTGATGTGATGCATGCCCACTGAGGTGTGCATGCCCACAGTAGCATATTGGACAACACTTTACAAACATGACGCTACACTGACGCTGTGGGTGTTGCCACAGGCTCTGCCACCTACGGCGCATGCACTAAACAGGGAATTGGTGAATCGACCTCTTAGAGCACGAGAACCACAGCGGTCAACCACAAGGAACCTGTGCCCATGCTCTGAATCCTGTGTGCGTACTACGTAGCCTGATGAAGTGCTACGTGCTCGCAGGGTAGCACATACTTGTGGTGGGGTGATGCTTTATAAGCGAGAACAGTTAAAGCTCGTTAATTTGATTGATTGATTGATTGTAGGGTTTAACGCGCCGACGCAACGCAGGCGATGAGGCGCGCCGTAGTGGAAGGCTCCAGATTAATTTTGACCACCTGGGGATCTTTAACCTGCGCCGAAATCTCGAACACACGGGCGTTTTTGCTTTTCGCCTCCATCAGAAAAGCGGCCGCCGCGGCCGGGAATCGAACCCGCGACCTCGTGCTCAGCAGCGCAACGCCTTAGCCACTGAGCCACCGCGGCGGGTAAGCTCGTTAATTTGAACTTCGAATTTATGGATAATTCGAACTGTATGATTGGGTCCGACCAAGTCGCCATAGAAGTAGTCCATGTGTAAAAAAGCCCTTTTATTCAAACCAGAGTAGGTTCCGCCACGGATAATTTGAACTATGCGCCACCGGACCGGCGCCTGGCACACGGCCAGAGAAACACACCAGGCTGCGTAGAATGGAGACTGCAGATTGCTGTAAAACCAATCTGAATCCCGACCCGCCGCGGTGGCTCAGTGGCTAAGGCGTTGCGCTGCTGAGCACGAGGTCGCGGGTTCGATTCCCGGCCGCGGCGGCCGCTTTTCTGATGGAGGCGAAAAGCAAAAACGCCCGTGTGTACGAGATTTCGGCGCACGTTAAAGATCCCCAGGTGGTCAAAATTAATCCGGAGCCCTCCACTACGGCGCGCCTCATCGCCTGCGTTGCGTCGGCACGTTAAACCCTACTATCATCATCATCAATCTGAATCCCACATGGTGAACATTTTTAAAGACGTGTTCTTTGCGAATTGCATCGACAAGGGCACTATATGTCAGGTCGAAATCGCAGAAACTGTCGCTGCCGATGAGGACGAGGACGTAGCATATTGCGGTGCCCGCTCAGAAGTCATGTTCCCGAATGGAATGCCGCCCGTGTCTTCTTCAGTTCTCGAGAAGGCGAAGATGAGGCTTTGCGCTGCCACAGCCTAGCTTGATTGAGGAGTCGTGCCGCTACGTTCATTTGTTAGAGCAAAAAAGTGCCGAGTGTCTCTTCTAGGGGAAAAGAGGCAGGCCGCAGTCGCAGGCTTTTTTAACTCTTTCAGGACCGCCGGAAAAAGTGATGAAAAAGGGAGGTCTCGGTACAAATTTTTTTTTTTTACATAAAGCAAAGGCACCATCCTGCCTTAGCATATACCAAAATGCAGCTAATTATACGTTCTTTGACATACAATACCAGTTTTTACTTCAACACTGACGATAGAACCATGAAAAAATCTGAAACTAAGAACTTCGTAAAAAAAACTACAGAAAAAGATCGAAAAAAAAAAGCGTAAATATAGAAATATTAAAAAAGAATAAAATTATTTCAGGATATACAAAATCTAACACAATGCTTTGTTTCTTCATTGAAAAAGTTTGATGCGGCTAGGCGTAACTGGTTTTTTGTTATGTGTGTGATCTCTTTGGCACTAGGGCCATGGCTACGTTGTCGCCCAGGTACACGCCGGGCTCTTGTCTCGGCGAAAACTTGATCCGTTTCTGCACTGGTGGCAGGAGATCACCACCATAGGTAGTTAACACCCTAGCGAATAAATATAAACCAGCCAGAACATAGTTCGAGCGCACATACCTACTCCAGAGCCAATTGAAACCGAAACCAACACCCACCTTTGAGCGCGATTTGATGTTCCAGGCTTATCGACACCCGAATCCTCACTCGAGCTGAAATCCGATCTCTAAAGCCGCATTTCGACTCTTCACTGCCACTCTCATCATGAAAATCCACAGTGGAAGGCGAAGATATGCGAGCCGAGACGAGGCGGATTTCTTATCGCGCTCGCACGAGTATGACGCCATGTTTGTTTACATTCGAAACCGCTGCCCGTCAGAATAAAATATCTTACACGTTGCCGCCTGGCAATAAAAAAAGAAACTTCACAAAAGAGAAAACTCCAGTTTTCAAACTATCTCCTAGATGTCGCTAGGTGTTCCATCGAGCGAAAATTTGTATTCTGCAGGCTCGCGAAACCATCGATCATATGTGATCGATGGCCTATGGAGCGGTCCCGAAAGAGTTAAGCATCGGAGTGCAGACATGCCGTACTGTTCGGAATTGCAGTGTACTGCTGTTGTTCGCTTGCATTAAATTGAACTTGCATTAAACTTTTCGGCCCTAGTGTCCTATATTTAGGACATTAACCGAAATTCTTCTAGTGATTTCAGAACAAAGCCAAAACAGCTAGTTTTCTGTGAAATAGTTCTTCGAGGATTCCTCTTTCGATACATAGCACCATTGCTCGTTTTTTGCTACAGCTGAACGCTAAAGTAAGGACAGCACTTAAAGGGACACTGAAGTGATATGTAAACATTGCGGGATTACTAGCGCAAATTGTAGTCCGGAGTCCCCAGGCCATGTTTCGACCACTCTAGGCGCGTTTACGCGATTTTATTTAGTAGAAAAACTAATTCGAAAACGCTGTCCTCCTCTCTTTACGCTCGCCCATTTTCTGTGGCGTTTTCGTGTGACGTCAGGAGGGGATGAGCTGGCAATTGGCTGCGCCGCTGCGCCACGGCTGCGCTACTGCACGGCTCCCCGGCCGACAGAGTCAGTCGGCCCAGCGTTTCGTCCGTCGGCCACCGGCGGGTCGTCGCAATCAAGGAGGTTAAAAAAAATTTGCTTGGTCGCAATTCGTTCGCTTAGTTGAAACGAAGCCAGGACACGTTTGTGAATGGAAGAATGTGCCTTTCTTTACTTGGTTTGTTTGTACACTGTATCTAGCTCCAAGTCAAGGTCGCTTCACACAAGCGCTGCACATGCGACGCTTCGCTGACTGGTACGCCAGTAGGAAAATATAAGGCCTCTTGAAGGCGGGAGAAGAGTCAGCGAAGTCAATATAGGTACTAAGCAAATAAAATCAACTGATATTTTTACCGTACAGCGTAAAACTAGGGCGCGGGAAGCACTTTTTTGCGCTGGGCGAACAAGCACAGCGGTCAGCAGCACGACTACGCATCTGCGAACGCTTTTCCGTCTACGAAATGCAATTGCTAGACGTGAGCTACTGTGGAAACTCGGGCGACGCTTACTGCACGATCGCAGTACAACAAATAGTCACCTAAGCGGCTTGAAATGCCAAAACTAAATAAAAGTGTAAACCGGTTGTACAATATATACCTTATATTAGCAATGCCTTCGCGTCCCGCTCCGTAGCCTAGTAGTCTGAGGCGGTAGGAATTCATTGCAAATGTTTTGCGAGTCACGAGTTCGAATCCCCGCGGGTACGTGCTTTTTTTTTTTTTTTTTTTGTAAGTTAACTTTTTTGTTTTCCGCCGATGTTTTCTATATTGAGTTCACCTTTTTTGGGGCCGCAACGTTCATGGCTACACGAACTAGTTCACAAAACGCGCGCAGGCTGGCACTGGCGCGCTAGCGAGTTCTCGTTGGCGTGCTGTTGCCATAAGCACCGACTGCTTGCAGGCAGTGGGCACAGGCCAGAATGAACAGACCCTTGGCCTGGTGCGAACACGCTTTTTACGATACAGGCATGAGGGAGGCAAGCTCCAAATATGGGGGAAAAGCGCATGACATTTGGGCGTCTGCGGGTACGCGGAGGGCGTTCATGCACTGCGTAGGTCTCGGCTAGTGAATGCTACGACTACAAGCCGTCCTGGGAGGCTTATCTTGTGCATTTTACAGCTGACAGCATGGCAGAAGCGCGGTACGATGATTACTGAGATATTGAGAATGCCCATCCAACAAAGCCATTGGTTATGTTTTACAGAACCGAAACCGAAACCGAAACTTGTGTGATTGCTAACCTTGGGCATCGTCCAATCACGGCGCCCCTCCTCTCAACGTCACAGCCTTAGTTGGTGCGGCCGCCGCAAACCGCGCATGGTAGTTTTTCTTCTTTCGCGCTTTGTAAAATAATTACCGATTAGTCAACCGGATAAACGATGAAAAGTGTGCTAATTTGAGCCAGTCTACGCAGTGCAAGCAAAAACGGGAGCTTGACAAATTCACTTCAGTGTCCCTTTAAGACCAAACTCACATCGTGGTGACCCCAGGGACCGAAATCCTACTTTCATTACATGGCTGTAACTCGAAAAATACTTTCAATACCAGCTTTACTTTTTGTATGCGGGCGCACTGATTTTTAAAATCTAGGAAAACAAGGAAAAGAAAATTCTGTTGGATTTTAAATTTTCAATTGCCCAATGACCCAATTAGATGTGGTGCCTCTAAATCACTAATTACTTGCACCACAAGTTCAATTTTTCGTTTGTAAGCTTATAGGATCCCAATAATAAGGAAAACAGTTTTTTTTTTTTTGCTAGAAATAAATTTAGGGCTGAAAGGGTTGATTCGAACCAAGATGGCATCCCCTTGCAGTTCGAATTAATTAACAAGCTTTTTTTGTGTGCTGCTTTTGCATGATATTCTGTGGTTGGCGCAGCCGAAGCGTCCATCTATTAACTCGAAAATCTTAACTTCCATCGCACTACAAATTAAAATACTGTGGCAATTGCACAAGGGCAGGGTTGCAAACTTGGCAGGAAACGCGTGGCCCAGCAGGAATACTGCGGATGCCGCTATGGTTGCGGGGCTGAAGATAGTGAGGGGGAACTTTTGCCCTTGCCTTCGTAATGTTGTTAGTGTGATTAGTGCAGCACGCAGCCGGTTTCTGAAAGCAGGCACTTCACACCGCACTTGTCACGCCTGCCACACTACGAAAGCAAGAGCAAAAGTTCCCTTCACTCTCTTTCGCCGCGCAACAGTCCGCCGTGGCCTACAATATTTTGAGCAAGACTGTACATACTGTATTTTTGCGCGTATAACCTGCCCCTGCATAACCCGCACCTCTACCTTTTGTCGACGAATGAAATGAAAATATATCCCCGCGTATTGCCCCCATATTTTCATAAAAGGATGGACCAAAGCTACTACTCCAGCAACATTACACATTTGTGTATGCAAAAGAACTTACCTAGCTGACTATGCAACTAGATGACTTGCCGCATACATTTTTTGAGGTTTGTATATTGTTGAGCTGTGTTTACAAAATAAGCACTGTCAATGGGGTAACAGTGGCTTAGTCGCTATTACTGCTGTAGAGGCATCACGGCCCAACGCACATTGCGGTGAAGTTTCACCGAAGGAAATACCTCACGTATAATCTGCACCTCTACTTCACCCCTGAAATTTTCGCATTTTTGGTGCGGGTTATATGCGCAAAAATACTTTAAATAGGTTGCAATACGTCTTTTCTAGGCTTACAGCTCTAAAGAATGGCAACAGGGAATTAGGAGGAGTTCGATGTATAGTAAGTAGTGCGGTGAGGCTTCCTCTGACCAGAGAGCTTCCTTCCTCCCCCCCCTTGATTCGTTTCAGGGCTACGACATCTCGTTCCTGATCACCAACTTCCACACGGAGCAGATGTACAAGCACAAGCTGGTGGACTTTGTGATCCACTTCATGGAGGAGATCGACAAGGAGATCAGCGAGATGAAGCTGGCCCTGAACGCCCGCGCGCGCATCTGCGCAGAGGAGTTCCTCAAGCGCTTCTGACAGCGGCGGGGAGGAGGTGGACGTCAGCCGTTGGCAATGGTTTTTCCCCCACACACACCAGAAACATTTATATAAATATTCTATATGAATCATGTTATTGTAATAAACATTTTTTCTTTAATAGCTCCGGCACTGACGGCAGTTTCTTCAACTGGTATTGGCGTTCCCAGTCGACTTTCGTGAGTGCGCAAATGGTGTGCTGCAGGCTCCGCATGTTTGCACACACGCTCACGTAAACCAGAACGGAAGCATGCCAGCTGCAGAACTCCACCCACTAAATGTGCCTCCGTGACGGCACGAGGTGTGTAAGATGCAGACGAATACTGTTGTGGACGTTTTCATCGCAGCTTTCCTCCAGCAATGAAAATGGGTCATTTTGAGCATTTTAAAGGGACAGACAACCGATTTTTGTCGAGTATATGTTCTCTATCCCACATGAAATCCAGCGTTTTATATAGCCCGGTAACCACAAGCAATTTATAAACAAATTGGCAGAAATAATTTTAATTTGGCACCAAACTTTCTGAAATCGGAAGGGTGGCGGTTCGTAGTGTTGAAACTTGGCACTACAATACGTGTCCTGGTCACGTGACCTGCAAACCTAGCAGCTACTGTGACTGCTGAAATGGTTATTCACTTATTGAAAACCTTTGAACACAAGTATTTGTATAAGTTTAAATAGTATGTGTATTTTTTAACATTATTTTGAAAATTTTCAAGACACACTGCCCACCGTCGCTGGGTTGCTCTCAGTGTGGCTAACTGAGCCACCATGCCCAGAATCAACGGAAGCAATCGGTAAACAAACCCAGTGAAGGAGCTTTGACGATTCTCCTGAGTCGGGGGCGTTTCTACTGCCGAAATATTCTATTTCAGTTTCCAAATACGCGAACGGCAACTTAAGAAAAAAAAAGGACGTGCCCAGGGAGAATCGAACTGCCCACCTCCGCAACGTGAAGCCAGATTCTACCTATCATCCATCCCAACAGATGGCGCCTTCATGCAAAATAGACTAGTGAATTAAAAACACACATAAAGGAATAAGAAAGCCTGCAATTCACGCTTTTTTTAGCTGGGGACAAGTTTTTAAATACCGCTTTTCATCTCGCATACAGATCGTATTTTGCCGCGCTACTGTATGTCGGTTGCCAGCGTCATTTTTTAGAGGACACATACGGCTCGTAGATCTAAATATTTCGATTTAAAAAGTTCTAAAGCACTATCAGCAAAGCTGTTTCACGTTAAGGTGCTTTAAGGGATGCCCTTTATTTGTAATAGAGAACATATACTCGACAAAAATCGGTTGTCTGTCCCTTTTTAAGTTGCTCAGTTGATGTAATGTACCTAAATGTCGCATCGTCCACTGCTTTTTAACTTCCTGTCAATGGTGGCTGGCCATTTCGCAATTCCCAAAACTGGTGGGCTGATTGGTGTCATTTTTTGATGCGGTTGCCCTATGGGGCAAACCCTATGGAGGTGGGTTTGCAATGCTAGCTGTTCGAAGAACTCGTCAAAATGATGAAATGGCAATGCCTAGAAATTCTATTTGTTTTGTATGCCGTATTTGCACGGTTGTAACGCGCACATTTTTATGAAAATACGCATTAAAAAATTCCTGCGGGGTACAATCGGATGCAAAACTCAAAAACCTCAAAGCCAAAACCGTCAACTCTAATAAAACGAAACGAAGCAGCTGAATGAATAATGGAGGCTTCGTTTCAATGCAAACTAATCGTCAAGGCGGAAATGGACAGTAATTTTACGCCCCATGCATAAGACATCCCGGAGTCGAGTGTTCGCTATTGGTGAACACAAGGTGAACACAACACCAACTTTTAAGTGCGAAACTTCACGGAAGGGCTTTAGCTGCCAACAGCTTGTGCCGGTAAACAAGGAAAGTTACGAAAATACACGTAAGCATAGAAGTACCGATGTGCACTGCTGTTGGCACTGGGTGCACTATGCTCGTTTTAGCTGCACAGCAGCCCGCCACTTTGTAGTTGTCTTACATGACACTGGCTGACTGGCATCAGCGGTGTTGTCTTACATGACCCTGTTTGTAGAGGGTACTCCATGTTTCACAAAACAATTACTTTCTACAGTGACAAAAACAAGCCAGGTGCAAATATGGTCAAAAACAAAGTCCGTGGCTGAGCATGGTCATGCCATCGGGGGGGACTGACGGTAGGCAAGGGTGCAGAGCCGCATGGCGGAGTGGAAGTTTGTTTGAATACGCGCACTTATGACTTCATGGCAGACGTCACGGAAACACACGATTATGCGGGAGAATCAAAATTTTAACCTAATGGTTAATTTCTCAGTGAACACAGCACCACCTGCTGGTGGGCAAGCACTGGGGGCACTATAAAACACAATCTTTTGAATGAAACAAACTTGTTGAAAGGGGCCATGCTTACAAAATACAAGTTTCTTTTATCGAAAGATTTCATGTTTTATAGTGCCCCCCAGTGCATGTCCTAGAGCAAACGATGCTTTATTCACTGGGAAATTCAATAATTTAATCCAAAGTTTCGATTCTCCCACTACATCATATGTTCTGTGATGCCAGTAATGACTTATCTGGGGCAGACACAAAAAAACAAAAGATGGTATAGTATGTGGACTGGGGCTGCCACTACCCTACAGATGCCCGTTTTGTTGCCTTGTTTATTACCTGTGTTCTTAGGTGGTACATCTATGCCACTCAAAGGACTTCTGTTCGCACTCTGTTTCTGACCGGACTTGTATACTCTACCTGCCATACTTTTATAGCGGTTGATAGTGGTCCCTCTGTGAAACATTGGGTATAACTCGACAAACAGGGTCGCATACGTGGCTGTGCCGCTTATGCCAGTTGGCCAACGTCGTGTCAGATAAGCCCAACACACCCAACAGCTGTGTTAGGAAGTGTCAGCTGGCAAATAGCCACACTAACTGCGTCTATGTTTGTTTTTGTTTGTAACTTTCTTTGTTTACTCCAGCACTGTTACTGCTATAAAGAGAATGTACACTAAATTTAAGTGCAGTAAGCTCGTACTGAAAGCTCATAATCCTTGTTTAATTTCTGTTGGATTTCTAGCCCCCGCCAATCGCGGCGAGCTGCCGGTAAGTTCAGTGTGGAAAAGTAGCCAGTGAGTCACGTATTTATTGTTTTCGTCATACACAGATTACCTGGGTGAAGTTTAAGTTAATAGTGGTGCAAGTGTTAATCTAAAGAGGAAATCTTTCAAATGAACCAAACTTTGAATTTGTCTTGATGGCCACTTAAGTAAAAAAAGGTTCCGAGTCCTCTGTCTTGCGTCATGAACCAATTTCCTCAGCAACACGTTTTTGTTAAAGGCATCCATACAGAGAGTGACGGCTGCTCCGCAAAGCAAAAAGATGAAGTGAAGGGCTCTGTTGTGTCGGCAGGGTATTGCGTTCTTTGAATTATGGTTCGGACATATTTTTCAGAAGTTCAATCAATGCATTTTGAGAAAGTGCACAATGACACCAGGTTTCACGACACAGATCTCGAACTCTGCAGAACAGGCATTGCTGGGCAGAATTATCTCGCTCTGAAGGGCGCGATAGCTCAGTGGAAGTCGTAAGATCGTGTCCTTTAAGCGATATCTGGCTTTTCTGTTTCAAAATGGGCGGTTTTATTGTCCACACAGATGCAGCTAAAACACAGTACATGCATCTCAATCTCAACTTCACTAGCAAATCTCAGGTACTCTATGCACAACGCCGCGCCATCATTAGTACCATAAAAATTTATCACTAATTCAGAAAAGTGACTAGCCTGGCAACGCATCGTAGTCAGACACGTTTTAAACATCCGCAATTTTATTTTTTTGCCTATGCTTCAACTTCACAGTTGAGTTTGGAAAGCTGTGTTCGATGATCGCAGGACTTCGCAGGCTTTGCATTGACGAGAGGGAAGGCAACCACTGTACAGTCCATCATTTAATCCACCTTCAAATATAGATATGTGGCACGGAATCTCTTTGCATAGTTGTTCGACAAAAATAAAACGATGGGAAAATCTCAATACATTATTGCACACCGGGGCTCAAGGGCAGGGTTTTCGAAACATGCTGGAATGGCGCAGGGAAAGCGGCCAACAACAAATAGCACATGACTGACCAGAACACTCCCTTCACTGTGAAATTCGATCAGTAGCATACGGTTTGTTAGCAGCAATAAGCGACACACTGCAGTCCCAACAAGAAGGGCAGTTATTTTGCTATTGAAGAGTTGTTCCCTGGGACACGATCTCCTTGCAGGTATAAAAATAATCTTAGAAAAAACGCGAGCTCGAAAATAGCCGGGGTGTAGCAAAATGTACAAAATGTAGCCTAGCTAGTACAAAAACGGCAGCAGAAAAAGCCTGGCACTTCGATGTCTCAGCTCAGGAAAAGTAACTCGCTAGTGGACAACTTGCAACATTCACTTTCCTAAAATAGAAAATTGAAGGTACTATCAGTTTGAAGGCAATCAAGAAAATGTGCAGTCAAGAAAAACAATGTGTGGCGCTATACATCAAGCAGAAATTCCTATTGCGTAGAAGACGCACTGTACATAGCTAAATTCCACCAAGCTCTTATAAATCTCCGGGGCTAGTTCGAAAGCTGGCATGCTCAACTGTTTAACAATGCGATAACAACCCAGCTTTTTCCTCATCAGAGGTCTGCGACGAACAAGAAAACAATACAATCACTCCATAGACCTCACCACAATTGTAAAACACACCTCTGTACACGTATCATGCAGCAATTTTCTTGCTAAAAACATATAACAAGAGAGGTAAAACTGGACTATGGCTGCATCTATTTACATCAGTGGATGGAATATGGCAGCAGTCTCGGCATGCACCGGGTTGTTTGTGTAGAGTAGGGCGAACTGTTCCGAGGATGGCGTAGCATTCCACCGCCCTTATAAGTTGGGTGCCAGCCAGTTGAGGAACTTCATGGCCACTTCGTACCCCATGAAACACGCCTGCAAGCCACAGAGGATAGCATGTCATAAGCAACTGGCTAACCTTTTTCAGTGCAGAGCACTTTAGGGCTGCGCCTTGTCGTCGTAGCGCACTCGCTGGACCCAAGTAGAGCCACACAGCGTTCCGTCGTAGTAGCTGCTGTCGCGGCGTAACCCAGAGGCTTCGAAAGCCAAGCGGTTTATATGGTCATAAGCATTCAGCGCTTGTCATACATCTCCCCGTTGTTTAGCGCAAACAAAACTGCAGGTACATTTGAGGCAAAGTATACGTAATTGACCGGCAGCGCCCGTGTTCATTTAGTTAGGAACGCTCGTTGGGTTGGTTTTTACGATAGTAAGCGAAAAAAAGTGACAGTGCAACGCCGGCACGTGCGGGAGGAAAAGCAAGCACAAAAAGAACAGAACTCCCGCTGGCGCAGTTTCAGGCAGGGGGTGCGCGAGCTCTGCGAAGGCGGGAAATTCGAATTGCAATGGGTGGTAGCAGTGAGCGGATAACGGCGCTACAGCCCATTATGGCGAATCACTGTTCTGCACTTCCGACAGCTTTCACATTGAGTGGAACGGCCTTAATTTTTTTTCACTTGTACCTTTGCAGTCAAGCTTTAAAGTCTACACTTTTTTTTTTTTTTTTTCCGGAGAACTTTAGGGGCCTGGCTTGCCATTGCAGCGCATCCGGGGTCACAGTATAGTCTAGCCACCGCAGTCCCGCAGTGTCACGCACCCAAACAGAGGCTTCAAAAAGATCACCGCTTCCTGCAGTCTGGATCGAACGTGGGTCCCTCGTGTTACACAGCCGGTGTCAATCCCACTGGGCCACACAGGCACACGTTATTCATACACAAAGTGTTGGGGGCGATCTCTGCACTGTACCGTGGCCACGGAAGCTGCCATTTCTAGGCCGCAAATAACGCACAATAAACAATAATATAAAACTAGGGAAAAAAATATGAATTAAGCCATTAATTACCCCATATAAATGAAAAATCAATTCAGCTCCTTATAGGCCTTTCCAGGGGCTGCAGCACCCTTTTTTGTCTACTTTCGGTATCAGCCGCCAGGCTGATACTGAAATTAGTCAAGAGAGAGGGCGCCACAGCTATTTTGGTGAGTCGTTGCTCCGCACTTGAAAGCTTTCACGATGAGTCGAACAGCTTTAATTTTTTAAACATCTTTATTGAGCAATCATCTGATTGTGCTCGAAGAATTCCACCTCTCTTCCTTATGAGGCTGCTACATTTCTAAAACCTTCACCACCATCTGTTGTTGAGTGGCAGCAATGCAATGTGACGACCACTGTTAACTGAAGTTTTGACTCGCTGCGTAAATTTTTATAGTGGTACAGGTAAAACCTCATTACAAGAGACACTCAAGGGACCCAGGAAACGTGTCTCTTGTAACCAAGGTCTCTTGTATGCAATGTTGCTAACGTGCCAAACACATTAAAACCAACCAAACCATTTCCATTGAAATATGTCTTATAACCAAGTGTCTCTTGTAACAGTGTCTCTTGTAACGAGGTTTTACTGTAACTCCAGAGATGTTTGTGGCCCGGCAACTTTGCGAGACAAAAGCAAGCACACAGAAAAGTCAGCATCACAGGCGGGAAACAGCTGAAAAGCGTTATTACTGCGAAAAACACAAGTGAAAAAAATTGGTGGGCATCTTTTAGCCTTTCAGAATGCGTGTTCGACGAACTCAGATGAAAAAGCAAAAATGCGCAGCAGACTATGTGCATGTAGACAAAGAGCAACTAACTAGTTAATTAAGTGCTTTTTTGGTGTTTGTGCTTGCTTGCTTTTCTTTGACGAGAATTTCAGATGATGCGAACACTTTTTGGTACCTGAAGGGATTCGTATTAGGGTATCTGAATTCCACACTGCATCAGTGCGATGTCTCGGCCAGGATGGTCCACCAATTTGATGCATACAAACTTGGGAAAGTTTGGAAATTGGCTACATGGGCAGTGAAGGAACAGTCCGTGCATTTACCAGAATGGCCAATAGTAAACTCCTAGAGGAATAGTGAGGGCATTCAATTATGCAATTGCCACCTGCTGTTAACTCTGCTTGCATTCAGACAGCAGGCGCAGATAAAAATTAAGCTCCATTTTTGATCACACCACTTGGTGACACACATCATCTGTCGTCAAACCAACACAACTTATTTTCTGCTCGCAGGCTTTCAATGCAGCCGCCAGCTTCTTATTCCAACAAACGATTGATTATGAGGTTTAATGCGCCGACGCTACACAGGTGATGAGGCGCGCCGTAGTGGATGGCTTTGGATTAATTTTGACCACCTGGGTATCTTTAACGCGCGCCGAAATCTCGAACACCTGGGCGTTTTTGCTTTTCGCCTCCATCAGAAAAGCGGCCGCCGCGGCCGGGATTCGACCCCGCGACCTTGAGCTCAGCAATTCCCACAAACAATCGCTGACCCACACATAGTGCCTGTTCATACCAAAGTTACCGCTACAATCCAAATAGCAGCCAGTATAAAAGCCTCATTTAGTCGGCGATCATGACCACATTCACACCTCTCTGCCTCTACCTCCCTGCACTCAACAAACACCTGTGAGATACAACATGCCTACTGTGCAGAGTTCATCAGGCTGCCAGCTTCCCTTTCCCTCAGTGCTCTCGAGGCTGTACTCACCGCATTAGCCGGGAATGCCCGCAGCATGACCGGTGCAGCACCCTTGTACAAGGCACGGACGCCTTCGTGCTTGATCAGTTCGCGGAACACGTCCCTGATGCCGTTCGGGTACTTCCCTTCGGGAGCTGCACGGGCATTTAAAGGCAGAAAGATGCGTCACAGTGAGCCGACTCGACTGGAGAAACTTTTGAAATGCTGGATCAATCCTGGCTTACACCACTCCTCCACCAAATAATTTTGAGCACAGTTTCGATGGAATAAAGGTAGCCATCTCGGTTGCCAGAAGGGAGGAAAACGAACAAGGAATTAGGGGAAAAAAATTTCTGGGGACACTTCAGTCTGCTTACGTGCTTTGAAGGTGAAAATCTGGCGTACTAGTGTGACGGTACCTTTTATATACACACCCACACATCACCCACACTATTTTGCCGTCCTTAATTCATCTTAATCCACCCTAATCCCACCTTAACCCCTACCTCAATTTCTTCATAATCCACTTTACTAATCATTAATATCAATCATTAGGCAATCCCTGTGTGACTTTTGTAATCATTAATGATCTCTTGTACACAGCTGGCATGCTCTGGTTCGCTTCTGGCTTTCCTTGAGTTTTTGTAACATTTGTTTCGACGCAGTGGTAATTCAAGGTTGCCTTCCAATGAGACATGCAAGGCTGTCGTCCTAGTAACAAGTGCTATCAGAACAGTTAAAAGCAGCTTTGCAGCCAGCTACCGACTACAACTCCAACTGTAAGGTGAGCGCGCGCGAGTGTTGAAAATCAAGCCACTGAAAGTGTGACTTGAGTACATCCAAAAGAATGCATTTGCATCACACGTATCAACCTTTTCCCTGATTTGTATGAACAAAGCAAGATAGTCCACAAACAGGACATCCACAGAATGATCAAGTAATAAGCTGTAAAGGTGGTCACACAGGGTGCAGAGAAGCAACCTAGTATACATCATACGTAGCAACGATGGGCACTCTTGTTCTTCTAAACTCTGCAAGAAGACAGTGTTAAATGGTGCATTTGCTCTACACACAATGCTACTAAAGAGACTCGCCTGTCTGTAGCCGCGACTTCAACACGTCTGGCGGTATGGCCACCATCCAGTTGAAAATGCCCGCCATGCCGCCAGCAAACAGGGTCACCTTCACACTCAGGTCCGACCGGCTGCAAAGGGACATATGAGCCGTGCTCAGCCAAGCCTAGCCAAAGCCAACCGAGAATTAGGTGAATGGAGATTAAATAAGCGCAAGGTACTGGAAAGAAAATTTAACTCGAGCACTCAGAAAGACTGAGATAAACTACATGCCATTCGTTTTAGGTCATACGCCATTGCTACTGTAAATCACGGCAACTGTGTGCTAGAGAAATTTAGTCGACAAACCGGTTAACAAGTGCCTGCCTTGAAGTCCGCAATGTGGGATAAACCTTACCACGGGCCTTAATGGGGACTCGCCTGTTCACGTTCCTATGAGACTTACTACTGCATGACCCACGGGCTTAAAAACCATTGTAGACCTATACGAACAGTTTTGGAGATCCATGAAAAGGCTCTAAACGGCCTAGTCTGCTTATTTCGAAAATAGGTCACTTCCGTACTGAAATAAGAAATAAAACTCACGCTTGCTAGACAGCTAGCACCATCAAGATAAACCAAAATGTGTTTCTTGTTTACTTTTTATTTTAGTAAACAAAATGACATCTTTTTAAAAGAAGCAAACTATGCCGTTAGGAACATTTTCATGTATTTGTGGAAACTTTTTGTATCTGTACACGATGCTTTTTAAGCCCGTAGGTCATGAATTAGCAAGTACCATAAGAACGTGATCAGGTGAGTCCTCCTTAATCCTTTCCACGCTCGCTTGAAAACCTTTTCTCCGCCCTTTTGTTGTGTGGGGAACGAGAGGGTGGGCAGGGTGCATCAAACCCAATATCTCAAATAAGTCCCAAATTGTTCCGAAACAAATGTTAGTTTAAAAAGCTGTCCCTGGATTTTTCAAGACCGCCACCCTGCTGGTGATGGCTCCAGGAAGCCAACCAATCATTGCGCTGGAGAGAACGGTTTTCGGAGAGAACACTGAGAGGTATATAGGGCCGTGGCTAAAACTTTTCGCAGCTACTCCCGTGATAACTTGGGAGACCGATGTATACGCAGCACGCAGCGTGTGCTGGTCTTCTGTGGCACAGTCTTGATGTACTGTCCTCCCCCTTACACTTTCGCCATACTTCCATCCTTCGCTTTCCTGCAGGTTCGTCTTTAGTGTCCCCTTCATTCGTTTGGTGATGAGGCGAAACCACAGTAGCGGGCACCAAAGTGCTGCGCACTACGAGATTTTCAAGCACCTACGCATCCTAATTAGCAGCTGTTTTGTTAATAATTAGTTCACTGTTTTGTCTGTATTCCATACAACTTTTTATTGGATAAGGTATCCCCAAATAAAGTCCTGCAGAGCATCTTAGTGCATTACTAGCATGAAATATCAAACAAATATGCAAAAAAAAAAGAAACTGCTGTAAAAGGGTTAAACTTAGTTGGCAGCTGACGACGTGAAGCTCGTGCAGAAATGTTTTTTTGCGCATGCTTACTGTTGCAGCCATGATCATTCAAACTGTGGGACTTTTACGCTACATAGCTACCCCCTGGGCTGTAAGGATAAGGATTCATCTAGGCCACCAGGAAATCATCAACGTGTGCCAAAATCGCAACTTGCGCGCAATTACGTATTTCGTCTGCTTGAGAAAAATAACTACGGTCATGTTGGAGCAACTACCCCAATCTTCACCCTTACAAAGTTTTACTGTCATTAAACGAAATATTTAATGTGAAAAAGCTTCCTAAACAAAATAAGGACGGTTGAAAATTTAATAAGAGAAGAATCCTGTAGGCACAGTAGGAATTTCTGTAGTATATACGCACACTTCTGCTGGGACTTATTTTTTCTTAACCAAGCGCTGGGTTGTATGCAGAGGCATGCATACCTTTTGCCTTCCGGTGTGAGGACCCTCTGTAGCCACTCGTAGCTGGCAAAGTACACACCACTGGCAGGCACATCTGCAGACGAAAAAAAAAGAAAAAAAAAGGCCCAGAAATTCCAATCGCATCTATCAAAATGGTTCTCTAAGCCAGGTTCACACAAAGGGACCACAAGAATGAGTAGGTGCAGTACGGCGAACACTACACCTACAATAAAGGTGGAGGGGGCAGAAAACAGTAATAGGCCATAATTCACAACGTCCAGAGGCCCACTTTTCACGAACCACCTTACTGCACCATTCAGTAATATCACAACCTCCCAAATGCCTTCTGAACAAGCGATTCCTTCTCCTAGCCATCATGGGGATTCCACCACGAGTATGCCAGGAAGTGTTTCCATCCTACAAGGTGCCTGCGACTGCGCTTCTTGTGGCTCGTGATCCACACCGGCAGTTGGCTGCTTTCTTTCCTTGCCAAATTTTTCGCCTGCGCCTCACTACCAGCATGGCATTCCCACCACACCACTTAATCGTGCAACGATTATTTGCTTACCTGTGGTGTGATTGGCAGCCATTTCTGGGCTTACATTCAATTACAAAGCATCATACGACGCTGAAGCTTCACCTTTAAGTGTAAAGCCCGACAGCATTGTTGAGCCCCGTTCGTATCATTCACTTGTCATGCTCTCAAGCCACACAATGATGTAATTGTCATCATTGTTTGTATGGCACCTGTGAGCAGTGAAAAATTTCTGCTCGACCTGGTCGCACGCCATCTGTTAATTAAGTCGACGCGTTACGACCCCAGGGGTGTCAGTTGTCGCCGTAAGTTGGGCTATGGGATTTTTCCCTAACTCCGACTTTTCGCACTTGATCAATGTTGCCTACGATGTCAGCTTTTCTGTGACACGGGGACCTTAACGCTATGTGGTAAAAAACAGGCAAACATAACAATGGACCACTGTAACCAGCTCTTCTGACATGGCAAAAAAACAGAGAACAGCAGATGGACTAACAAACAACAGAGATCAATTTTTTGTTATGCATGTAGTGTGTAACATTTAAACAATTCCTAACAGACAACTCATTTTTTTTTCATCGCATTTCTGTATAGATAAATTAAGTTTAAGTGATCTTTTGGTGACAAAATTACCACTTTCAAACTCCAAGAAACTGAACAAGCTTCCTGGAGTTTGACTACTAAGACCTGTTATTTTGTGCATGCGGCCGAATGCTGCCTCATACTCGTGACGGTTTAAACTTGCCCCTGTTGATTTTCTTCCTGGCAAAAGGTGGCAACCTAGAATAGCAGTTTCCCTAGACACTAGAGGCAGATTTTCCCTAGTGAGTTCCGAAATATGAAACTCCTGCGCTGCGAGTTTATTGCTATTGTGGACATGTTTCCTTTTTTACTCGTACCTACCTCTGAAAAGCAGGACGGGTAATTGTGCCAAACTAATAAAAATTATCTTGCAGTTTACATACTTTCTCTCTGTAGTGCTATCTATAGAACAGTGACCTGCTTGGGCCATGAGCCTGGAAAAAGTGTCTACCCCTGCTTCATTATAAGATGCGCAGTAATAGTATCCACATTCCCAATTTGAGAGGAATTGGAGGATCATTACTGCGCATTAATTTGAATATTACAGTTAAAGAACAACTGCCCGTTTCTCTACTTCCACCAAGCAAAAACAATACAAAAACAACAAACACGTACCATCTCGTGCACTGCACACCATGACTACAGTGTAGCCTCGTTACAACAGATCTGCTTACAACAGATATTCAAATACAGCACACCAATTTGCAATGTTTGGTTCGTATTCCTATCTGTGCCATTGATTAAACTTATTTCCCTGTGAATCCTGTTTCAACATACATTCAGATATGACAGACCTAGATGAGAAGATTAGCAAGTCCATTTTTGCATCTCTACAGTGGAATTTTTAGGTGTACACAACCCTTCTTTCCATACATTTGCGGTGTGTGTCTTTAATATGTTAGTGCAAAAGATCAGATGTTTACACACGAAAGCTACCAAGGTCGAAACAAAAAAAATGTAAGCCCCCATACAAAAATAGATGGCTATAACAAGACCTTCCCTTGCACTTTGCTTACATTCGGGGTTCAACAATGCAAACGGAAGTGTAGGTTGAAGTGAAATAGTAGTAAGAATAGCGCGAGTGAATGAAAATATGGAGAGGGTGCTGTACAGAACAGGAGCACAGCAAGTGTAAGAAGAAGTGTAAGTGCATGTCATGTTGTGATGTGCTTTATGGCATTGCACGAGGGTGAAACACCCGAAAAATCCAAGTCATCCTGAAGGTCTGTCGGCTTTAAATACCAAACTGTTTCAGTTGCAACTAAATCATGAGAAATGGCCGGCACACTTGTATTGTTTGTTTTGATTTTAACAGTCGAGAAGTCTGGACTCTTGTTATAACAGACTTCATCCATGATTCCGTCAAAGTCTGCTGTAAACAATATCTGGACTGTTCACGCTCCTTGTATAGCAGACAGAAATCATGATCACTATCATGGTCTGTTGTAACAAGGTCATACTGTAGTTGCAAAACTTGGAGGGAAAGAAAATGAAGAACAAAAGAAGAAAAAATTAAAGCCGTTCCACTCAATGTGAAAGCTGTGGGAAGTGCAGAGCAGTGATTTGCCATAATGGGCATTAGAGCCGTTATCCGCTCACTGCTACCACCCAACGCATTTCAAATTTCCCGCCTTTGCAGTGCTCACGCACCCACTTCCTGACACTTTTCCGGCAGTTCTGTTCTTTTTATGCTTGCTTTTCCTCCCGCACGTGCCGGCGCTGCACTGCCACATTTTTTGCTTACTATCGTAAAAACCAACCCAATGAGCGTTCCTAACTAAACAAACGCAGGCGCTGGCGGTTATTTACGTATATTTTGCCTCAAATGTACCTACAGTTTTCTTTGCGCTAAACAACGGAGGGATGTATGACAAGCGCCGAACACTTATGACTATATAAACCACTTGGCTTTCTAAGCCTCTGGGTTGTGACGCGACGACAGCGGCTACGCCGGAACGCCGGCTCTACTTGGGTCCAGCGAGGGAGCTACGACGACAAGGCACGGCCCTAAAGTGCTCTGCACTTAAAAGGAGAGAGGTCGCTCACCACGCAGGAGGGTGGCAGCAGTGCCCTTGTAGATGCTCCGGATGCCGCCCTCGCGATAAAGCTGCTTGACGCAGTCCACTGGTCCCGCATACTTAGGCTTGCCTCCATGGTCAGCGTGGGCCTGCTGAACCTGTCGTCACCATATGCGAAAAGGCGCGCATGTCAACCAGCACAGTAAACTAAACCTTCTCTCTTTTTGTAACTGTGTGAATGCCAATAGTGCCCAAATTAAGGGGGGCACATGGGTCTTTGGGACCAAAAAAGTCCCAAAAAGCATTTTTTTAGGAATCACTGTTCTCTAATTTTCACAGTTTTCACTCCGAAAATTCCCTACGTGAAACAGTACCAGGAGCTTATAAAAGCTGTAGAGGCCTGATTACAACAAAGAAAGAAATATTTTCCCATAATTGCCCACTTTTTCGCCACAAGTAGTATCGTAGTGATAGGAAATTCTCGAGAGGGACATCCCAGCATGTAGTGCAGCTAGGAAGTTATTTCTTTTGCACTGTGAAGCTGAATGCCTAAACCATCCAATATGGGAAGCACATTTTCCATTTTGTGTTTCAGTAGTTGCTTAATTAGAGTTATTTTTAATTGGTTGGCAGGACTAGTTCAAACTTAGAAGTTCGAATTGATGCAAACGTGTATGTGATTGGTACCTATTGGTAACTTCTGGTACCTATTCATGCCTTGCTGGCAATCTTTTGTAGAATAGTTTTTTTTTTTATTGTTCTGAAGAACAATCAAGGAAAGTTTTTATTAACTCAGAAACTAGTTACCTAACGTCAAAACTAATTAGATATTTGAAATCAGCTAAAAAAACTGAACAGACCAGTCAAAATTAGTTGGAAAGCACAAAAAAAGAAAGAAAAAAAGACCAGTGTGCCCTAAAGGGGCCATGAAGACAAAATACAAGTTTGTTTTATTCGAAAGATTTCATGTTCTATAGTGCCCCCAGTGCTTGTCTGGATGCAAACAATGTTTCATTCCCTGGGAAATTAATCAATTTAAGTTAAAATTTTGATTTCCCCCCAAAATCGTGTGTTTTCATGGTCCGCAATGACATCACAGGAACCGACCACTCTGCAGCTGATTCTGAAGCAAGCTTGCTTACTGCTAGTCAACCTAGATGGCGCCACCACACCGCGGCAAGCCATTTTCTGCCTTTGGTTTGTTTGTGACCGTATTTAAAACTGGCTTGCTTTTGTTCAGGGAGAAAATAATCGTTTCGTGAAACATAGTGCTCGCTCAACAAATATGGTCACGTAAGACACCATTGTTTGCATCCAATCAGCCAGTGTCACCTGAGACAACCCCCAAAGCCCCACAGTGCTGTGCATCTAAACCAAGCATAGTGCGCACAGTACCAACAGCAGTACGCATCAGTACTTCTATGTTTATGTGTGCTTTCGCAACATCCACTGTTAGTCCCACCATTCTTACAGGTATAAAAAAAATGTGCCCTAAATTTAAGCGTAAATAGCTCGTCCAGCAAGCCTATAAGCTCTGCCTAATTTGCGTTTGCTTTTGCCGGCCTCTGCCAATCGCAGAGCTGGCTGGTATGACATCATAGGTTCTGTTGCGGGAAATGAGCTAGTGGGTCGCATGGCCATTCCCATTTGAGTGAAGTGTACATTAAAGGAGCCATGAAGACAAAATACAAGTTGGGTTTATTAGAAAGACTGCTTAGTCCCGATAACAATGATACCAATATCATCGCAATCTTCGAACAAATAACGGATATATTAAAGAAAACGTGTGAAGCAGTCACGACCCCCTAGCCAATTTTCCGCAACTTTTCTATGACGTCACAGGACCTTGTTTGTGCGATTGGCGGCCGCCTAACTGACCTGTCGCGACGACACATGACTGGACGTCTGTAATGGGGCCTCTAGTTCCATTTGACGGCATCACTGGAATGCTAACGTGCAGTTAACTCACTGAAAATTATGTTTTATTGTTGGCCCGTATGACGTCATTCTTGCTCTTAACACGTCACTGTGGCGCAAAATTTGAAAGTTTTTAAATACTTCTTGCTTTTTTCCCGTTAAAAAAACATCTTTTGTGGCTGTAATGGAGCTGAGTGAGATACTGAACCCTAGTTCTTTCAAATTAAACGAAGTTGTATTTTCTCTTCATGGCTCCTTTAACTCTTTCGCTACCGCAGAAAATTGACCAATTTTGGGGGGGTCCAAGAAAACATTTTTTTTTCTGCTAAAAAATTATTTAGGCATAATTGCAGGAGCACAAAATGCAGATTATTTAACGGCCTTTCCAATAACACCAGTTTTTTAAAGGTTTTCATATATCATAGTTGTGAAAAAAAAAATCAAAATCAAAAGTTTTGTCAAGTTGTCGAAAAAAATGATAAAAAAGGAGTTGTGTATATCAAACCACCGGTAGTAGAAAAAAATTAGAATATACATTTTGCAGGGAAACATTTCAAAAACACACCCTAAAAAAAATGTCGACTTGCGCGGAACAGTTTTTCAGATATAAAAAAAAAATGTTAGCACGCACGGTGCTCGTGTCATGCGGTGAAGCCCAACCTCTAATTCAAACTGTGCAATTTTGGGTGGTTCCCTGGAATAAATCTGGCGGTTTGACGTTATCAGAGGCACCAATTTGCCCCCACATAACGTAAAAACAGCTTGTCAATGGCTGACTTTGCATTTACAGCGAGCACAATATTTGGGACAAGCACGCGATGCAGAAAAAAACATGCATGAAGTTGAAAACGGAACGCCGTGGCTGATGTTTGTTGTCGTTCACGGTCAGTTATCTCTCAAAACATAAAGCTGAGCTTTATTATCATCTTCTTACTCGCAATTGTAGCCTTGCTCGCAAAAATGAGGTACGATGAGCTAGAATCGTCCCCTGCGATCTTTGGCCGAGTAGCAGTCGCGCGCTAAAAAAGATCAGCACAACGAGCCTCCTCTATTGCAGCGCCACCTAACATTTTTCAAATGAAACAGTACAAAAACTTATCAGAGACTCCGTCCGAATAGACAGTTCAACTAAGCAGCAACATTAGACACCCGGATATACCCTCGCATGAAAACGAAACTGGAAGGCGAACAGCTGGCAGTGTAAGGCCGGTTTGAAGCGCTGTCCTCGGCGGAACAGATATCTGGCGACTGGGTGTGACCTTTTGACTTGCATCTGAAGTTCTTATCGCAGAAATCGGGTTAGGGTGGGGGGAAATGAGGAGCGGCGTGCTTTGTTCGAGGATCAGTCGCGGACGCTTCAGGCGCCATGGCAGTTAGCCTTGAAGTTGGGTAACTGCGTAGTTGCGCTAAATATGAATTTCGCGATGCAGAAACGAAACCGAAACTGTTGTAAACTGTTTGGGAATGGTCCTGGGGTAAGTAGAACTACCAGAGTACTTAGGACAACTTGCGCAAAGGCAATAAAACTGCCTAAAATCATAAAGTAGCTTTGCAACCAGGCACTGCTTGACATTTTCAGCCGATTTCTGGGATTATTACTGTCAGAGCGTGAACCTGACGATTGAAAATCGTTTGCTAGTTCCCCATTCACGCCCTGATAGCAAAAAACAAGCGCTGGTGCAGAGTAATTACGAGTTGCACGCATTCTTCGTTGGTAGCCTTGAGGCGCGATGACCACGCCCCTTTTCCACAACCAGGTGATTCAAAAGCGTGTCAAAAATCACGTTTCCGTTGCAAAAATGAAAACAAAACTGATTTTGAAAGGCCATTTTCTGATCTAACTCCGAACAACTTTACTTGTTCGAGAAACGCCTGGAACGCTATGAAAAGGCGCTCCCAAAAGTATAGATCAAATTGATCGATTTTGATAGGCGCGGTAGCGAAAGAGTTAAAAGTGGTGCCAGTATGATTTTAATGAAGCAATCTTTCGAATGAACCAAACTCGTGTTTTGTCTGCATGGCCCCCTTAAAGGCCAACTGCACTCAAAATTTAGACCGCACGAAATCACTGTTACTGCATAGTATGACTAAAAAGACTGCGATGTACGAAGTGTGACGCCTAAAATGTGCGTAATCACGCCACAAGCAACCAGCAAAAATCGACGATTTTGAAAACGAAACTGGGCAAAACACAGCCATTATGTGCAGGCGGAAGTGATGTATCAGCCGTCGGCGCAAGCGGCCAGACGGCCTGGCCTGACGGCGCGAGCTGTGCGGCCCGGCCGACGCGGCCGGCTCGGCCAGCCAGGAGGAGAGTGTGAGCGCGCGTGTGCGGGGGTGTGGGAGGCGCGCGGAAAAGCGAGCGCTTGTCTCGCAAGCACGACACTATTCGTGCGCTCCGACAGCAGCACACCGCGTAGGCATGATGTCGCGACGACACTCGAAAAGGAGAGAACCGCACGGTTGATGAAGCCTCTTCGGAGCCACGAAGGCCAGGCGTACCGGCGGCGCAAAATACGAGTTTCCTGGATTCTCCCGCTGCAAGGCAGGCCAAGCGGCCAGGACGGCTGGCATGTCACTTCCGCTAAATGGCTGTTTGCGCGACATGCCGGCAGGTGCTTTGTCGTCTGCAAGGGCATTATTTTGAGTGCCTGAAACTGAATAACCATGCATTGCACAGAGCTACTGGTCGCCTCGCAGTAGTTCTCATGGTACCTACTACACTCTTCGAAGGCACTTAGCCAGGGTGAAATTTGAGTGCAGTTGGCCTTTAAGTAGGTAGGCTTCCTCTCTGCTCTGCGAGTAGCCCTTGCACATTTCAAATCGATGCAAGAAAGGCTCTGCTTTCAATTTCAGTCCTCAGAACACTAAAACAAAGTTTTCATACTCAAAAGAGTATGAGCATTTAATACGAGGAGGAGCACATACTTCAAGGATTATGAACAACACAGCGTTTGTATTCTGAGGAGCAGCAGCGTTTGTAGTGGAGTCGTTTCACATCCCGATACATATTATATATACATACACACAACAGACATAGACTGTTAATGACTTAAAAAGAGATGTTTTGTATCTCAAAGAAAAAGGCATCCATTAAAGGGACACTGAAGTGAATTTGTCAAGCTCCCGTTTTTGCTTGCACTGCGTAGACTGGCTCAAATTAGCACACTTTTCATCGTTTATCCGGTTGACTAATCGGTAATTATTTTACAAAGCGCGAAAGAAGAAAAACTACCATGCGCGGTTTGCGGCGGCCGCACCAACTAAGGCTGTGACGTTGAGAGGAGGGGCGCCGTGATTGGACGATGCCCAAGGTTAGCAATCACACAAGTTTCGGTTTCGGTTTCGGTTCTGTAAAACATAACCAATGGCTTTATTGGATGGGCATTCTCAATATCTCAGTAATCATCGTACCGCGCTTCTGCCATGTTGTCGGCTGTAAAATGCACAAGATAAGCCTCCCAGGACGGCTTGTAGTCGTAGCATTCACTAGCCGAGACCTACGCAGTGCATGAACGCCCTCCGCGTACCCGCAGACGCCCAAATGTCATGCGCTTTTCCCCCATATTTGGAGCTTGCCTCCCTCATGCCTGTATCGTAAAAAGCGTGTTCGCACCAGCCCAAGGGTCTGTTCATTCTGGCCTGTGCCCACTGCCTGCAAGCAGTCGGTGCTTATGGCAACAGCACGCCAACGAGAACTCGCTAGCGCGCCAGTGCCAGCCTGCGCGCGTTTTGTGAACTAGTTCGTGTAGCCATGAACGTTGCGGCCCCAAAAAAGGTGAACTCAATATAGAAAACATCGGCGGAAAACAAAAAAGTTAACTTACAAAAAAAAAAAAAAGCACGTACCCGCGGGGATTCGAACTCGTGACTCGCAAAACATCTACGGTGAATTCCTAGCGCCCCAGACTGCTAGGCTACGGAGCGGGACGCGATAGTCTTGCTAATATAGGGTATATATTGTACAACCGGTTTAAACTTTTATTTAGTTTTGGCATTTCAAGTTGCTTAGGTGACTATTTGTTGTACTGCGATCGTGCAGTAAGCGTCGCCCGAGTTTCCACAGTAGCTCACGTCTAGCAATTGCATTTCGTAGACGGAAAAGCGTTCGCAGATGCGTAGTCGTGCTGCTGACCGCTGTGCTTGTTCGCCCAGCGCAAAAAAGTGCTTCCCGCGCCCTAGTTTTACGCTGTACGGTAAAAATATCAGTTGATTTTATTTGCTTAGTACCTATATTGACTTCGCTGACTCTTCTCCTGCCTTCAAGAGGCCTTATATTTTCCTACTGGCGTACCAGTCAGCGAAGCGTCGCATGTGCAGTGCTTGTGTGAAGCAACCTTGACTTGGAGCTAGATACAGTGTACAAACAAACCAAGTAAAGAAAGGCACATTCTTCCATTCACAAACGTGTCCTGGCTTCGTTTCAACTAAGCGAACGAATTGCGACCAAGCAATTTTTTTTTAACCTCCTTGATTGCGACGACTCGCCGGCGGCCGGCGGACGAAACGCTGGGCCGACTGACTCTGTCGGCCGGGGAGCCGTGCAGTAGCGCAGCCGTGGCGCAGCCAATTGCCAGCTCATCCCCTCCTGACGTCACACGAAAACGCCACAGAAAATGGGCGAGCGTAAAGAGAGGAGGACGGCGTTTTCGAATTAGTTTTTCTACTAAATAAAATCGCGTAAACGCGCCTAGAGTGGTCGAAACATGGCCTGGGGACTCCGGACTACAATTTGCGCTAGTAATCCCGCAATGTTTACATATCACTTCAGTGTCCCTTTAAAAAAACTTGAACCGAGAATGCTTACTAACAAGCCCTAAAATATTTGAAAGCGGCATTTTTAATATTTAACAACCTTGCCACCGTCAAGTAGGCCACCAAGAAGAAGAATGCTGGGCAACAATAACATTCAACCACCATGTAACTTGCGTTTTTGTGCCAGCAAGAATAAAGAGATACTGTATAAAATATGATTCAAACTGAAACAGTCAGAAGCGGCCTATTAAATGATGTTTTGTACGGAAATGACGTTGTGTACAAACATCATTAAATGAAGTTTTGTGTGTCTTCCTTGAGCATGTGCGCATAATGCATTTTGTTTTAGTTTGGTAGAGGGCACCGTTCGTGTGCACCGCTCGTTTCAACAACGACATTAAGCTTCGGTTAACATTTAATCAGAACGGGACAGCTAGAGCCGAACTGAACTCTGAATGTTCCAAACGGGAAGGAAAAAACAGCACATGACTTGTGCCATGGCACACGGCTAGAGTACAGGGAATGGCAACTTTGCATCGCACTGTTATACATTTGTTTCTTTCATTCACTTCTAACAACATCAGCCAGTTGTTTTTTTTTATCCCGCATAATTATCGCACCCCCTAACTTCACACTGATTTTTCCGGAAAAAAAGTGAGAATTACGTGAGTAAATACAGTATTCGTCCTTCCACCATGTCTTTATGGCTGCTCTGGGCCAAATTCTGGACAACAAATCGAGAGGACCACCTGCCTGAAGAAGGCACTTGATCCGTTCGCCGGGGGCCATAATTGCTGTCGTGAAGACACCCGACAGCATACCAGCGGCAAACAGTTGGGGCAACCTGGGCCGAGATGGGGGGAATTAGGCCACAATTTCAAGGCCTGGAACATATGGGAAAATATAAATAGATCGCAAATAAAGAGTGAGCTCAACCAATTTGGGCTGGAGTGAGTAAAGTGACCCGAGAAAGTTCTTCAGCGCAGTAACGACAACAAAAAAGGCTCCAAAGGCAATTGGTAATACATAAGCTAGAACATACTGGTTCCTTCACACATCACCTAGAAAGACTTGCTGTCATTCGGTGAAGTTATCAGTTTTTTATTGTTTTTTCGAGGTACAAAATGTTTTTTAAAGCTCGTCCAGTAGTGCAAAAAGCCTACCAATAAAAAGGGGACCACCTTTTACAACTTTTTTCAGTTACTACTTCCTTCAAGGGCCATTGGTCCAAGTAGGTGCAAAAAACGTCTGCTTCTGCTAAAAAAAAAGGGGAGGGGGGGAGGGCAAGGAAAGCATCACCTAACTTTTTTCATGCACCAGCATGTGTCAACTTGGTCTGGTGGCGTTAGCAAAAAAAAAAAAAAAACAGTGGAACCTCATTAACTGTACCTGCATAAAGCGTAGTTGCTTTTTATACGCAGTTAAGCTGAATCCCCGAGTCGGTGTGCCCCTTTAACCGAATGCATTCGGATAAACTGTAGTGTCGGTTAGCACGTACTTTCTTCGCGTCCCCATCAAGTACAGTTTAAGGAGGTTTCACCGTACCAAGAAAAAAACTGCACCACCTGTAAAGGGTGCACCACCACAGATAGGGTGTTATAACAGTGAAGCCAGCTTTCACGCCTGCTCGAGTGTGAGCACAAGGGGCATATGCGTATGGGCACCCATTACTATACCATTTTGAAGGTGATAGACTTTCTTGGGCTACTAAAACACAATAAAAATTGGCGCAGCTTGCACTCGTGGTGCAAGGCTGGAGAAACGGTGGAGCTGGGGGTCGTTCTAGCTTCTTCCCCCCTTTGGGATCCACTGTCAGTGTGGGGGACCGACCGGAACGGCCACGTAAGATCCGTCCAAACCTGGCCTCACCCCCCAACACTTAGCCTCGTCTAGCAAGAACATCACAAGACCTCATAAAACTTAGCATAGCCCAACAAAACTTAGCGAAACCGGAAGAAGCTAGGTCGATCCACAGCTCCGCTGTTTCTCCAGCCTTGCATGACTAGTGCAAGCTGCACCAATTTTTTTTCCACTACAAAACCCTTTTTCGCTTACTCCTTTTAAGACAGAACATGACGTAATGTCCTCATCCTGGCAATCAAGAGCCCTTACTCACGAGTCACAACACACGATAAAACCATGACCATAATTGCAGCCTACTACTCCCTAACCGATTGGGATATCCTGCGCCTCACATTAGCATGACAAGCGATAACACAACTTGGCTTCTGACTGGAAGCACTGGTGGGCTTAGACAGATAGTCCAGTAGCATTCACAGCTGTAACAGTGGAGCTTTTTACTTAGTCTTGCAGTCACTGTATATAGTCCACGGGCTGTCCAAGGGCACTTCTCACCATAAGAGTATATGTAAAAAAATACAGGCCAATCCACTCTGTGAAAATGGTTGGAAAGCGAAGCTGTGAACGACACCCACAACAATAACTCACAAGACGTCACTTGAATTCACACACGTGGCTCTGCAAAGAGTGAAATCAGAGACAAGTGAAGTGCACTTAACAGCACCCTTCATTAATTCAAAGAGATATTCCTTGCTAAGGTCAACTCAATGCATGATCCATGAATGGTGGTTGGTTGAGTTGTATTGGTGAACCACATGAGTGGAAACATTGTTTTATAAAGCTCAAGCTAATTGTTCTTGAACTTGTCCCTCCTGTCAGAAGCTCAAGCTATTTGTTAGGACAACACTTCGCCTTCGTCTCTGCCGCCGCCGATGGAGGCGACGAGATCGGCGGCAGAGATGTAGGAAAAGTGAGGTGCCATGCGTTGGTGTGAGCTTTAATTTTTACAACTCCTAGTGCATGCGCTAGGCGCACTCACGGCCGCTTCACATGCCGTGGCCGCTGTGGCGCGAGAGGTCGCGTGACGCTATCACTTGGCATTCAGCGAGAACGCAGGGTGCAAACCCGCAGATGTGCTCGGTGAGTGCACCATCTGTCTCCCCCGTCTCTGCATGGGCTCGTAGCTCAGTCGGTAAGAAAACGGGCTCTCGCTCCGTTTCTCTATTCATTCCACGTTCGATTCCTGGTAGTGCCAGTAAGTTCTTTTATTTGTTCATGGGAGTTTTCTCCTGACACCAACGGTTGCAATAAAACCCTTGGAGGGTAGAGGTAAAAAGCTTCGCTTTAAAACAAAGGCTGAGTTCTGTCTCAGTTTGTAGAGTCCGGGACTATTCATCGGTGATCCCTAGTAGCGACAGCAGGGCAGTAGCCATAGTAAAAAGGTGTTGTCCCTCTTAGGCAGCACTACAATGCCTCTTCTACACGTAACAAACAGTGCTGCGTCATCCAGTAGATGGAAGAGGTGTGCTTGCGTCATGCACAGACCCACCCATCCCCTGTCACTACATTCTACGTTACGTTCCTGCCTATTCCTTCACAGGAGAAGGTCAATTCGGAATCACTTGTTTCGACAAGTGAATCCCCCTCCCCCCCACTAGTGTGGCTCCCCTGTCCGAACACCTGATGCCTCATTGACTGACGGCGGACGAGCGCAGTGCAACTGCCTTTTCTTCCCTCGACTCACGAGAGCTCGTCGTTGGGGTGCTTCTGTTGGATCTTCTTGCCGATGCCAAAGCCCAGAAAGCAGACGGCAAACATGGGTGTCACGCCCGTCAGGGGTGCTGCCATGCCCTTGTACAGGCCCAGAAAGCCCTGCGAGAGGCAGTGTGTCATGCCCACCACCAAACGAAAACCCACTACCAATAGGAGCCCTGTGACTTTAGGAACAATCAATGTAACAACATACTCCACAAGAATTAGCACTGTGTGCTCACAAAGAAAAGATAAAAGGTGGAAAGACCACTGGGGAACTTTCCGCAGCTTTCAAGCTTTATCATATGACGCAACCAGAGCAGCAGGACCCAACACATAAACGCACACTCCGCGCTTGACTGTTTCAACAGCACACGGTTCACCAGTCTGCGTGTAACTGATGGCATTGAACCACACTCGCTGCATCCTCATCATCAACAGCACTGCAGGACGAAGGACTTTCCCACTGACCTCTGACCACTCCTGTCCTGTGCTGCTCAAGTCCACTCTTTGCCTCTGAATTTACTCATGGCTTCGCTCCACTCAGTTAACAGCATCCCCCTTCTTCTAGTCGCTCCTATCAGTAGCCACTCTGCTAGGCTGGTAACCCACCAGTTCGCCTCACTACATGGTGAGCGCCAGTCCACTTTTTCATCTCAATTTGGGCAAGCATGTCTTCCACTCGACTTTGGCTGGCAAAGCTGACCTAGTTTTCCTTCCTAATGATCCGTGTGGCACCACACTTCTGCCCCACAAGTAATGGCCGACAGCACGCATTGGTTACACACCATTTTTTTTTTTTTCAGTGAGAGAGGCAGACTCCTGTTCATTATTTGGGACTGTCTGACGAGCGCAGCCCAGTGCACACCTCTTCTGCACCGAATTTCCTTCTCGTGGCTGGGACCAGCCCTGACACAACTGTCCGAGGAAGGTAGTTAGTCGAGTTTCGATGACAAGTTTCGATAACAGGGGGCACACTGCTCTTAAAGGGGGGCACATGGGTCTTTGGGACCAAAAAACTGCCCAAAAAAGCATTTCTTTAGATACCACTTTTCTCTTGATTTGCACAGCTTTTCCTAAAAAAATTCCATATTTAGAACAGTACCAGGTACTTATAAAAGCCACAGAGGCCCGATTTCAGCAAAGAAATAATTATTCTCCCATAATTCCCCACTTTTTCGCCATGAGTGGTATCACAGTGATACAAAATTCCCGAGAGGTACATCCCAACATGTAGTGCAGCTAGGAAGATCTTTTTTTTTTTTTTTTGCACTGTGAAGCTGAATGTTTAAAACATGCAGATTTTGCATTTTGTGTTTCAGTAGTTATTAATTAGCATTATTTTTAATTGGTTAGCAGGAGTAGTTCGAACCTAGAAGTTAGAATATATGTAAACAGGTATGTGATCGGAAAACAAAAAAACTGCTTCTCATTTTTCATTCTCCACAACTTCTGGAATCTATTCATGTCTTGCTGATAATCTTTTGTTGAAAAGCTTTTTTCCTATCGTTCTCCAATGAAGAATATTTTTTATTTAACTTGGAAACTAGTTGGCTCACATCAAAAGTAATTCGATATTTGAAATCAGCTAAAAAAAAAAAAAGAAAACTGAACAAGCCCATGAAGTACAAGCCCATGAAGTTTTGTCAAAAAGACTGTTTCGGGGCTTGAAAGGTGGCAAACAGACCAGTTTTGCCTTTCAGGCCCAAACATCAAGTGGTCGTAACTTCTGCTAAAGACAAGATAGAGTGATGACGTTAGTCTTATTTCACTCCTTGATTTGTGCACAGTTGACTGGTACCTTGTTCAGCTGCATGCCTTCAGCAGTTGGTTTACAAAGGCTGTCAAAAAATCAAATAAAAACATTTAAATAAATTTAAATATAATAGTTTTACTCAAAAACAAATTTTGTATCTGCAATTAGAAGGAAAAACTACATGCATCCCCGAATTTTTATTACCATAACTGTGAAAATAAGGTTTTTGATCGAAGACCCATGTCCCCCGTTAAACGGCAGTGTCAAAAGAGCGCGGTGCTCCTCTCACCTCCCTGACTATGGTTTTCTTGGCACAGTCGAAGGTGCCCGTGTAGCGGGGAAGTTCTCCAGGGCCTGGCTTCGGCATGGTCTGCAGCCTGACCTGTTCCAAGCAGGGCGAGAGGGGATCGCTCTCGCATCACAAAGGACAACCACTGGGCGAAACACTGTAATGCCGCCAACGTAGTGAGACAGCAAGCAACTGGGCACATCAGCGAGTGAGCGAGCGTTGAATGAATAAAACGAACGGCCTTCCAAAGCCGTATGAGCAGGTGATCCGCACACATCGCACCATTCATTACTAATGTCAACTGAAGTTAATTGCCTGAAGTTAATTGCAAGCTCAACAATGCAAATATGCGTAAAATAAGACAGCGCCACAGATTCCTTCACAGCCACGATTTGGCCTCTACGATGCAAAACTTTCCCCTACAACCTACTAAAATCCCGCTGTAACTGTGCGGAAGATCGCGCATCCTGGGTGCGTTCGGAATTTATTGAAATTTCACCACCATTTTAGTAGCTGATTTAACACTTTTTTTTTCATGAAGCTTTTAATTATTGCACAGCCTATACCAAACTGAATGTCTGCTATGGTAAAAAAAAAAAAAAATCTGGCAGTCCTGCCATCCTAAATGTCGCAGTCCAACTGCTAAAAGAATTAAATATGAAGATCCTTATCTGGTGCAACGATATAGGAGTACGAAAGCTTAAGAGGCACTGAAGTGCAAAGGCTAGTCATCTTACATTGGTAGATTACAGTGACGTGAATACACAGTGCCACTTCCAGAAACAGCAGATGCTTATTGATGCAGAAGATGCCAAAAGTGTAAGGAATAGTATTACCACCTTATGCGCTTTTCCGCACTAAGGTTTGTGACAGCACAAATCATAAGTGGTGAAGCTTGTCCAGGTGTTTTTGAGACGCTAGCACTTACCCATATGCACGACGTCAATGTAAAACAACTGAATGCGGGAACGTTTGCTGGGCACGTGCTTTTTAAAAGACGCTCACTTCAAGCAAACATTATAAAACAGAGGGCATTACTAGAGGTGGTAGACTTTGTTTCAGCTCCATTTTTCGTTGAAAAGTTGGAAAGATGACACGACAAGATGACACATACCATAGGCATTGTGCAGACCACACAGCTAGGTATTGTGAGCACTGTACTGGCTACTGTAAACATTCCTGGATAAAACCAGCGCGAATTCAGACGAAGACAAAAAGAAGTAACCACAAGGACAGCCGCTGGCTGTCCTTGTGGTTACTTCCTTTTGTCTTCATCTGAATTCGCACTGGTTTTATCCAAGAAGTCTAAAGTCCAACAAGCCTAGCTTGCAACCCTCCTACTGTAAACACAACTGGCTACCCACGTTGCACAAATCACGTATAATGGATACCACAATAGTGGCAATCACAGTGGGCGCAAATCCCACTCTTCTTCGAGACGTGCAGGATTACCTTGATGGTATCGAGTGGATGTCCGGACAGCACATTGCACACTCCTCCAAAGCCACCAGCCGCGAAGACCTTAACCAGGCTGGCTCTATCATCCATGCCCATTACAAAGCGACCAGTGTAAGCCTCACCCACTCAAATTTTTCGCAAACGAGCAAGAGAGCATTAGCGAAGCCAGCCTTTTGCATAAAATCCCAATCTTTTTTTCATAACTGTGAGGAAGGGTGTTCTATCAGGGTTGCAGTGTTAGTGTGCCACTTGAGAGATGCAGCTCTTGTCAACGGCGGTGGGGGTGCTCTTATCTCTGCATGCAGGAGTCAGAAGCATGGGCAGTGCACAAATAAGTATCTAATGCACAAAAAGATAAGAACGCTATCAGAACGTTGCGTAGGCGGTGCTGATAACGATAACAGGAACTAAGAACAGACATTTGAGGGGCTCTGAAAGACTTGTCAGATGCCACTGATAGGGGACCAGTTTAGACACGAGTGGTTTCTTCGGGGAAACAGCAGGGTTCATGGGTGCTCTCACACGCAGGTGGCATTGCTATAGAAATTTGTTCTTTTATGCTTGTGCAGCAGAAAAAAATTTTTAAGGGTCAATGGGCCAGTATAAAGCATACTAACCACTGCTTTTTGGCAAAAATGAATACTGTATTAGATTTGTGGCCCCGGTACCGTTTAGCCAAACATTTCTGCACCTTCTATCTGACACTGCGGCAATGCCAGCAGAATTGTGTGAGCATGGTTCAGCGTCAGATTAGGATCCCCTAGGATGTCAATAATTCTAGCACATAATCATCGAACAAACGTCTTCCATTTTAAAAATATCGGCTTGCCAGGAATGACAAAAAAACCCCTTTTTCCACTAACAAGGCCACACTTTAGTACTTTTGATTACAGCGCATTCTCTTGGGACGTCCTCCTTCTGTGCCGAAAGTACATTGCTCGGAGGTTGCGGAAGTACGTCAACTTTGAGCAAAAGCCCAGCTTTTGGCATTTTCACCTGATGATGCATATTTCCGGCAAATCTCGTTTTATCATCATTAAAATTCTCATGATGACAAAACTCTGCTTTCATTCTCTCTGCCTTTCATTCTTCAAATATTGAAATTAAGAAGGTTAATTTATCGTGCCAAAAACTACACCTAGGCATTGAGGTGCGCTGCCGTGAAGGGCTACGGAATAAATTTGACCACTTGGCTATGTTTAACGTGCAGTCAAATTTCAACATAGCTGTTGTTGTTATTCGCTTCCGTTTGCCCCAAACTGGTACAGCAGCTCAATGCGCTGTCGGCATAGGTCGGCAGGCTCCCTCACACACCCCCACTCAGCACTCATGAGCGAGTGGTGAGTGAGCCTCACCATAGTTTTGGACTGGCGAGTGCGAGCCCCACGTACCACTTGCGAGTGCACTTGTGCTACCCGCGTCATTATTGCGCTTGTACTCGCTGTTGGATATTCGTCGCAGGCTCCGCTCGCTGTGATGGTTATTCATGGCGGGATCGCTTTTAGCTTCGGAAATATGTTGTCACTGGGCTCCTGCTATGGGGCACCCTAGGATTAATTCTCTGGTGGCATGTTGGTTTAGGAATACGATTTGGATGGCCTTCTGACGCCGTAATGCAGTAATACTGTTCGGTTTCATGACTCATGGAGGGTCTGCTGCACATACTCGTGTGCGAGGGGAGTCGAGTGGCGAGCGCGAGCGCGAGTGAGGGCGAGTGGTGACGGCGAATGGTAAGAGTGTAAGTGAGTGCGTGAGGAAAATACTTTTTCTATGCAAGTGTGAGTGAGTGGCTTCCAGTTTTTCCGAGGTATGGCTGTTGGGCAAGTTCTTTTTTATGCCAGAAGGCATTACACCGCACTGATGTCCGGGACAACTCCAATACCCTTAATTGAGCTAAATCAGGCTGTGCCACTTCACCCCCCTTCCGAGACCCTCCATCTTACTCTGTTACAGCACTCATTTCCAAAGTTTAGGAATATGTTTAAGAACGAACAGCACCTCAATCTTTCAGAGGGGCATAAGAGCCAATGTGGAATTACCTTGACGAGTTGTTTGGAGTTAAATCGGGGGACTTCGTTTGTTGCACACCTGAGTGTCTCCAAAGGTGAAAATATGTATCTGACACGTTTGTGAGCTCCACTTCCAGATACTACTTCCTGAGTACTGCCATGTTCTCAGCTTCCTCACAGCGACAAAACGCAGGGTGCTGGAGTCTATAATGCACTTCTTGTCAGCGTCAGTAGAACAAAAGCACTCCGAACTTTGGGGAAGCGGGCTACAGGCAACTTTATGTCCCGTGAACATTTCCCTGGCAGGGTTTATGACGAACATGAAATCATAGCTAGGGTTTCAGGTGATTCAGCATTACACCAATGAACACTGCCATCCTGACAAAATCCTGCCATCTGGCGGCCTAACCTTCACCTGTAATAAATGCCCCCAGCAGCTAATAGTTCAAAGCCACAGAAACTATAGTATGCCCCCCGTGAGCCTTGTATGGATGGCGCTACGTGTGGAAATAGGGTACAACTTCACTTCAGCTTGCGTTTAATATTGTCAGCCCCTTACATGTTTCTGATGGTGTGTAATGGATCGTCAAACACACAAGGAAAGTACGGCTTTCAGGATAACGTATATAATATCAGCATAGAGTAGAAGCCAAAAATATTTGTGTAGAGTGCCATTAAGACATTTCGTGCATTAGAGAAACTCTGCCGATGCTGTGAATTGAAGCAGACAAACACCAGCTTGTTAGGTGGCATTCTTTAGCAGGTATGCAAAATAGCGTACATGTCGGCAGGTGTAATGTCCTGGTGGGTACAACGTCTGAGATTTCAAGTGCACTCTGCCCTCACAGCATTTACCTTGAATTATACATTAAAGCTAGGTTTTGCATTGTAACGCCAGTGCCGTCTACATACCGGTGCCTATAAAATTGAGACTAAGCCAGATTACTGACTGCAGATATTATGTCGACAGGAAGGTTGAGCGCTGAAAGACTGAATTAGATGAAAACGCGTACATTAATTGCGAGTAGCTGGACCGTGCGGCGCTAGTCAGGATGTGCCCGAAACGTCATTCATATTAAAACGGTACTCGAACAGCCAGACCGATAGAAGAACAAGCATCCCAGACAACGCACATACATCCTAGGTAAGTGCCAGGGATGTCCCACCTGGGAGTTCGGGAACTCCCAGGGATATCCCACTTAAGTTCCAAAAACATCCCAAGTGATACAAAAAAAGACCTCGCTGGGATGTCCCAGACTAGGACTTTGCTGGGAGGTCTGACATCCCATGTAGAACAAAGAAAGGAAATTTTTGGGATGTTCCAAAAAGGTGCTCGTAGGTCCTTTTCAGGACACGTTTGATTAATGCTTGTGGTTATAGCTCAACATTCCATTGCAATGGAGCTTTTCCTCCACTCAAGTGCACAATTAGAACTCTGCAAAACCTTGCAAAACCATTTTATTGGACGAATTTCGTACATAACAAAGATCAGTGGCAAAATCAAGCAGCACTTAAGTCTTAAAGGTACACCATACACTTTTATACCACAAACAAAAGTTCTTTATAACTTGATGCATGACTTTACTTCTGTTTCTGACAATAAATTCGACTAGCCGAAGCAGAAGTGAAATTTCACATGAAAAATTTCTAAAGGTAGCACGAGTTATGTACAGAAAGATAAGAGTCGTCTCTTCTCTTTTACATGAGAAATGTGCCATGCACCTGAATAATTCATTTACAAAATAGAGTGAGCCTAATTTCTAAGCAATTTATGGCATAAAGAATAAGGCCTGAAAGTGCTGTACTTTATGAAATACGAAAAGGTGAAACATGTTACAAGACACAGGAAAAGCACATTAGTGCACAGAAAGTTACTGAAAACCATTAAAAGGGCCATGCAGACAAAACACAAGTTTGGTTCATTAGAAAGATTGCCTCGACAGAAACATTTTGACACGACTTTAAAGGGGCCATGAAGACAAAATACAAGTTTGTTTTATTCGAAAGATTTCGTGTTCTATGTGCCCCAGTGCTTTTCCAGAAGCAAACGATGCTTTGTTCACTGCGAAATTAATCAATTTAAGCTAAAATTTTGATTTTCACGCCAAAACGTGTGTTTGAATGACGTTTGCAGTGATATAAGAGCAGGTCTTTCAGCTAAAGTTAGTGTGGAGCGGAGACTTGTTTACTGTTAGTTGACCTAGATGGCGCCACCACACCACGGAAAGCAGTCATGTTTTTGGTTTGTTTGTGACCACATTTAAACATGGCTTGTTTTTATTCATGGAGAAAATAATCATTTTGTGAAACATGGTGCTCGCTCGACAAATATGGTCACGTAAGACACCGTCGCTTGCGTCAGTTGGCCAGTGTGAGACAATTCCAAAGCCCCGCAGTGCTATGCATCTAAACGAAGCATAGTGCGTGCAGTACCAGCAGCAGTACGCAGAGGTACTTCAATGTTTACGTGTGCTTTCCTAACTTCCACAGTTTGTCCCACCATTCTTACCGATATAAAAAGAATGTGCCCTAAATTTAAATGAAAATAGCTCTTTGGGCATGCTTATGAACTCTGCCTAATTTGCATTTGCCGGCCTCAGCCAATCACACAGCTCGGCATATGACATCATAGGTTCTGCTGCGGTAAATGAGCTAGTGGGTCGCATGGCCATTCCCTTTTTTTTCCTAATTATGTAGCTTATTTGAGTGAAGTTTACGTTAAAAGTGGTGTCAACCTGATTCTACCGAGGGAATCTTTTGAAGGAACCAAACTTGACCTGCCTCCATGGCCCCTTTAAATGTAAACATTGCTCAAATAAGCTACATAATTAGAAAAAAGGGAATTGCCATGCGACCCACTAGCTCACTTCCCACACTAGGACACATGACACCATACGCACAGCCGTGCGGTTGGCTGAGGCCAGCGAAAGCAAACGCAAGTTAGGCAGGGCTTATAAGCTTGCACAATAAGCTATTTTCGCTTAAGTGTAATGCATATTCATTTTATAGCAGTAAGAATGGTGGGGTGAAACAATGGAAGTTACAAGAGAAGAATCAGTGCATATTGCTGTTAACTACTGCGCACACTGTGCTTGTTATAGCAGCACAGCACTATGGTGCTTTGGGGTTGTCTCACACGACACTGGCCAAGCGGTGTAAGCGACATTGTTTTACGTGACCCTAATTGTAGACGTACCCCATGTTTCACAAAGCAATTAGTACCTACCGTAATAAAACCAAGCCAGGTGCAAATACAGTCAAAAACAAAGCAAATGTGAAGACAGCATGGTGCCGATATTTAAGAGGATTGATGGTAAACAAGGCTCCGTAGTCCGCTGCAGGCAGGACGGCGCACTTGAAATTAGCTTGAAGACCCTTCCTTGTGATGTCATGGCAGACATCACAAAACACACGATTTGGCGGGAGAATCAAAATTTTAACTTGAACTGATTAATTTCTTGGCGAATAAAGCATCATTTGCTGCCCGACACGTGCAAAGGGCACTACAAAACCCCAAATCTTTCGAAGAAAACGAGCTTGTATTTTGTCTGCATGGCCCTTTAATGTGGCAGTCACACTCCCTCAGGCCGCGCGGCCACTTTTGAACAATACGGGGCTACCGTAAGGCATCGCTTTGCACCACACACACATAGAAATCATTTGAAAGGCCAGCTGATCTAGTTCTGACTGATATAAAATACTAGTTCTAAAACCTACTGCAAATGAAAAAAAAAAACTTATAGAATAAAATTTTGGATCCCGTGTACCTGCATTCGAAATATGTAGAACTATTCAACGTAAAGGGAGGACATTTGCCGTGTGCTTAGAAGGCATGCCAATTGGCCACATGATGACAAATTTGTTCTCAGCCAAATAGGTTTTCACCTGTCTGCTAAAAGGCAAATAAAAGCTAACAGAAGAAAATTGATGAACAGGTAACATTACACGGCTTAGAGCAGAAGAATAACACTTTGCACGTGTTGGCTGTATGCGTATTTTCCTACCTTTAAAATTTGGCTGCATTTTGTCACCATTTTACGCACTGAGGTCTAAATGTGGAAATATATGTGCAAGCATACTTATGAGTAAGCGTTGAAAATGTGGAACCGTGTAAGGATGTATATTGCGACATTTTAACCTTGGCAATTAAAAAATTCCAAATAAATGCAGCCAAATTATGACGGAAAAAAAATCAGTCTACAGCCAACATGTACAAAAACTATCACTGCTCTGCACTGAGTCATGTAAATATCAAGTAGAGAATTTCCCTTTTTAGACTTTTAGCAGAAATATGAAGAAATTTTGAAACCAATTGAATTCCATCATGCAGCCACTAATTGGTATGTATTATGAATGCACAGCAATCTATCCAATTTCTGTTGAATTGTTTTATATAACTTCGAAAATACAGAGGCAAGTGAAGCAAAATAAGATTTTTCGAGTTTTAAATTTGAATTTGTCTCTCATACACTCAGATAAATAATGTTAATATCACTCAAAACTAGACAGGCTGCACTTTGTAATAGTAAATTAGCCATGTATGTGGTGTTAGTTGACTCACAGCAGAGACCATACAAACGTCCAAATGGACAACCACACCCTGAGGGAGTACTGGTGCCATGCACCTTATTCTGGCATGATGCCCTGAAATCCTTTACCACGTAGTAGCTTACCACACACACATAAAAAAACAGTTTAGATTAGTGTCAGGAAAATATACATGAGCAATCAAGAAAAAGAAAATCAGATTAAACGACTTTCATATCATTCCTTGGCAGTCACTGCATTGGAGCTCCAAGGATTTTCTAGTGTGCCGCAGCTCTTTCTGCAGCACGTCAGAACTGTGTTGCTGTTGCTGTCTTCTTATCCTTTGGAGTTCCTTGTGGCTGGGGAGGCTTTCCATGGCCCATGAAGCTGCCTGCACATAATTTAGAAAACAACTTGTAATGAATTCAATGAACAGTGCAGACACCGGCTAGCTTGAACACTGCCAGTAAGAAAACACAACTCGAGCATTACCGAAGTGTACAGATAAACATTGACCCATGGTGATTCACACCATGGGTAAAACGGCATGCTTACGAGTACAAGCTGAGCTTCGCTGATCTCTCACAATGCCCTTCCTGATACATGCTCTCGTAATTGCGCTACAGTCAAAATAAACCTCGCGGCCAGAACTCACAACACTAAAGCAGCCCGCCGCCACGCGAAACCTTGAGGAGCTTGCGGGTTGTTTTGCGCAGAAATTTGATGTGTGATAGAAATTTTGCTATTTAGTTCTGTTTCATGGACATGACCTTTACATTCCATGATTGCCCAAACATTTCACCTGCTTCAGATGTAAATGAAACAGTTTTTCTAAATAATTTTCAGTCAAGAGATTTTGAACTGGCTCTTGCAATCATGCTTGTTCGCACAACGCATCACACACATGCAAGCTACTGCAGCCATTTACCATTAAACGTTTGTCAAATGCGCCATTACATTAGTCTTCCCTGGGACCAATGGTGCAAAGCACAATGAAATATAACAGAGTAACAATAACAAGGACGACACTAGACACGGGAGTCGCAGTTTTCTGGTAATGCCCACCAGGTTTAAAACTGCCTGTAATAACTGCTAACTGCATCTCTGAGTGTCTGCTTGCCAACAAGAGACTACAGGAAACTGGCAAAAAGAAATATAGCTGCTTGGCAGTTAGACTGACTGCAATACCTATATTCAGAGCATATCGTGCAATTTGAGAAAGATTACAAACAAAATGAGTGAAAGGTTGTGTTTACCGCTCATGAAAAATTGTTAAGGCTTTTTAAGAGTAACCGCACTGTGAAGTCAGTCTTCCCAGCTTTTTAAACATGATGCACAACTACCCACACAGTGCCCTTCTTTAAAACAGTCGTCAAAGCGGCCCAGATAACGTTGCCATTTGTTGCATCGTTTGCCGGAATTCTCTTTGCTGTGGAGGTAGTGTAGTCGCCAACATGCCCATCTACAAACGGCCGCAAAGTTACAGCAGCAAGCCACATTTAGATTGCAGCACAGTCATTAGCACATACAAGGGCAGGCGATCACGCGAGCTGAGTAAATTGAGCACATCCCACACTGACATGCTATTCAGTGAAAAATGTTAAACGCGTAAATTATAACGCATAACACCTGCGCTATGCCGCTCTATCATTTCTGAAAGAAAAAAAAAAAAATAAGAAAACGCAGTCAGTACTGAGGGCTGTCACTGGACTGTCTCACGCGTTGACAAAACCCGAGACGTGATTTTATCTAAATACATGCGAGAAATGAGTGATTTCGTTCCGGGTAGCGCGGGACTGATGATTGAGGCCTAGAACCAGGAACTAAGCTACGCGAAAAGTTTTAGTTAGTCAAACTATTGAGGCCCAATAATGTCTCTTTGTCTAGAGTTGTTCTTGCTCGGCTTTCCGGCATCTGCGGCGTTTTTTTTATCTGTTGCAGTGATGCCCTTCTACCCTAGTTGTATAATAAATTCATGTAAAATAATCAACAGCTAGAGGTACAAAACAAGTTGAGCGACGCGAAACAGTGCAGCAAGCGTTGCAACTTCTCCCGCCACCCCGGGAGAAGCCTTTCGACCGTTTCCGCACTGAGCACCCACCTTCGACCACAGAGCAAGAAATCATGCATAAAACACAAGAGGGGCATTGGAAGGGTTTAAACACTGAGTGGTACATATAAACGACTTGCAATAGTTACCTTGTGAAATGACGTTCCAGCAGCACAGGAGCACGTCGCACATTTCCATCCGCGGGCGGCCATGTTTATAAAACTGCGATGGCTGAATCGGCTGAATGAATCAGTTTCGTAAAAAGCTCACAGACGTCTCTAATGGTGTAGAATAACAACGAAACTTTAAAAATGTATTGAGATATATTTAAAATAAAATAGAAATTTTAGTTTTAAACTTATAGTTTGAAATATTGTACATAAATACGAAATAAAATGGCAACAAGGCAGACCCAGAACCAAGCAGCAGGCCATCTGAGCGGGACGGTTCTTTCCTCCCTTAGAAAGTTGCCGTGCTCAAAAGCAGCGTTTTCAGTTGGTTTAATCAGTGTACTAGCCTTTCTCTGAAGCACTTCCTGTAACAATCACGCGCTACCTGCGGGTACGCGAGGCGTTTGCTTATGGAGGAAAGAAAAGTTTTTCTTCCTCCATGCATTTGCTTTACGGCTGTACCTCAATTCACGCGCATTACACGCGCCTATGCGTTTTATTCATCTGTGCACAAAAACAAAACATTGGGCTGACCGAATCAACAAAAAGCACGCATGCGCTTCCGCATACATCCCAATCACAGCCATTCTTGGACATTTTTAGGACACTCCGAGTGCGGAAGTCCCAGGGATGCCCATAGGCTGTGCTGTTTGGGACATGGGATTTAGGGCCTTTTTTGGGATGTCCTTAGGATGTTTTGTGTTGTCTGGGATGAATTCAGCTACCAACAGCAAACGCGTCGTAGGCGCGCGAAGGCAGGCTTGGAGCTCTCTGCAGGCATCCTACGGTTACCTTGATCGTATCAAGTGGATGTCCGGAGGCCACTGTGCAAACCCCGCCGATGCCGCCGGCGATGAAGTCTTTGATGGGGCTAACCTTATTAGCTCCCATGGCGAAGGCGGTCACAGGCGCGGCGCTCCAATGTATTTTTACGCAACAATAAGCGAGAATTCTGCGATTCTACACCCTTTCTTCAGAACTAGGTACTCTTGACTAGCCTCTATGATCATATATGAAGCGTACTGCCACAGCAAGCAGGCTGCGCGATCTAAACCGCTCGATGGGCGCAGCCATTGAATGAATGACCGCTCTTCTTCGTCTTTTCAACGCACGCTCCCGCAGGTGAAAACAGCGCTATCGAACGTCACGTAACACGGAGATAAAAAGAAAAAAAAAAAACCAATACAGAGAACTGCGATAAATAACGATAAGCAGCAAGAAGGTATTTGCAAAGCGTTCGCCCGGGCGCTTTCGTACTCTCGCCAATCGATAAGTCCACTCTCAAGACTGTAGCCACGGGTTTGTTGCAACAAGTGTTTCGAATCCACGTGTTCGAGCACGCTGTCATATGTTTCCAAGAGCGATATGCAATCGAACCCCGGATGCACTGGCGAGACGAGCGCATAACGCACGTAATGAAGGGCCCGGAAAAAAAGATACTCTCGACGGACAGCTCCGGATTGAATGACACGTTCGTCTTTGACGGCCACGGAGGTTAATCCGCGGACACCACGCGCGGATTTGCGTTGGTCAGACGTAACGGTGGACAATTAGTGTGATCGCTCACATACCTTGATAGTGTCCAGGGGATGCCCCGCGAGAATGAGACATACTCCGCCGAAACCGCCAGCGAAGAAATCTTTGATGGGGCTCACTTTCCTCTTGTCGGGCATTTTTTTTCGCTGGGGGATCGTCCGCGCGGGACGTGTGTTTATGGCAGACAGAAGAGGTTCCGGGCTGGCGTTTGCTCGAAACGATAGGCGGTGCGGTCACTCCGGTTGCCTATCGGAGATAATTAAACGACTAACGAGCAAGCATCTACAAGCGCAAGAGGAAATGCAAATAGCGCTCGAAAGTGGGCTGGACGGCTGGACTCAGCTGATTGCCCTCCCCTATCAGTTGAAACCGAAACTAAGTTAACACTTGCAAAAATTTTTTTTTAAATTTCAAATATTTTAAGCACTTTCTTACAAAATATTACTTTAAAAATAATTTTTTGTGGTTTAAAGCAAATTTTTTGGGTATGCTTGTTTCGTGGTATCAGACTACTTTTGCACGCTTCTTGGCGGCTTGGCCGACTTCTCTCGAATGGCGCCACAGTTTTTTTTGTACGATGCGGTAGATGAACTCGGGAATAAGTTGTTATTATCAGTCGTTTATTCTTAATCGGTGCTTGCTAAAGGGCGCGCGAAAGGCCCCGGAGGACTTGCGAGGCGTACAAAAATGTTGCGTCTCATTACTAGAACCGGTTTTCTGGTACGTGCTATTTCATTCCTCTTCTGTTCCCGTATCCTAACACCTGTAGCAGACGCCTTCGAGGATACTTTGGACCTTGACACAGCAGTCAAAAAGCGCCAGTCTAGTGCGGCTACGTCAGACAGTTCCCAGTCGCGGCGCCAAATCAAGCAGTTTTATCACTTCGGGGGTTATCGACACGTATCTTTTTTGTTGTTATCCTTCGCGCGTGCGTCGCGCGCGTGCTATCCAAAGTAAACCGTACAGCGCCCGTACTATTTTCGCGTTAAAAGTTCATGGATGTAAGTGGTTATGATTTCTTGCGTTGTACTTAAATTTGGGCGCTGCAGTGAATTCCAGTAGCGGTTTTTCTAGTCGCATAAAGCACTGTGCATGCGCGCGTGTTCTCGTACTTCTCGTCGAAAACACGGTCGAACCCGCGCGTTCTGTACTAGCTGGAGCAGAACGATTGCGTACGGCGCGGCCAAAGTGAGTGATCGACGTGTGTTGATTCGCCACCGTTAATCCAGTTTCAGGTGTCGGCCCCGTCGGCAAACAGGGCCGCTGTCACACGGCTGCAGCACAACTACGCCCTAGCGCACGACAAGGCCTTCGTCAATGGAAGCTGGCGATCCTCTAAAAGCGGGGCGACGTTTCCGGTGAGCGAAGTTCTTTGCAGGCAGCAGAGCCTGGGCATGATTAAAAAATGAAAAAAGAGGGCAATGACTGCATAATTGTAGTGCAACCTTGTGATTACAATAAAGGGGGCGTGGCTGCGGTTTAATTCACCCATCTTGAGATGCTCGGCACGCAAGAAATCTTGTTTTCTAATATTGGGGTGGACTTGGCTGCCATCTTTGCTCTCGACCCCCCCCCCCCCCCCCTCAAATTTGTACCCCGAGTACTGAATGATTTCAACACCCACAAACACACAACACGTACAGCGAAATTTGAACATCAGTGTAAATTGACCGTATCGAGTGGTTCACAAATATTAACGCCCAGTGGCTCCAGGATGTGTTTTTCACATGTTTTTAACACCAGCTGTGAACTGGCATTGCATGTGAGTGTGCACATGTGTTTCTCATCGGGCAGGATGCAACGCTTTCCCCGTACTGACGCTACACCACAGCTGGTCCTAGAAACGACCGGTAAAGAAGCGGCAGGCAGTTTTCCCTCTCGTGCCACAAAAGCGAGCACCCTGTTGTGGTTTGCACAAAAAGGTATCGGGAGGGCAATATTCCATTTCGAGATAAGTGCAAGCGCGGCCCTCCTGGTGCAATCCAGAACGTTAATACAACGTGTTCATATGTCGCTCCTTTCCTGTAACTTCACCTAAAAGATACCAAACCGCCCTTGTATATGAAGAGAATGTGCATAGTCGCTACAAGAACACTTTTCAGTAAAAAAATCACTGGTCTTGGAAAAAAAAGTTGACGTTTCTGGGGCTTGAACGCAGGGTGTTCACTTCAAAACGCACGATTCTTCCCCTAGGTTACTGAGGCAGTTGCTTAATTAAAGGAGCCATGAAGACAAAACACAAGTTTGGTTCATTCAAAAGATTGCCTCGTTAGAATCATACTGATACCACTTTTAACGTAAACTTCGCTCAAATAAGCTGTACAATTAGGAAAAAAGGGAAAGGCCATGCGACCCACTTGCTGATTTCACGCAACAGAACCTATGATGTCATACCAGCCAGCTCTGCGATTGGCGGAGGCCGGCAAAAGCAAATGCAAATTAGGCAGAGCTGATAAGCTTGTCAAACGAGCTTTTTGCACTTAAATTTACGCCACATTCTTTTTAAAGCAGTAAAAATGGTGGGACCGACAGTGGAAGTTATGAAAGCACACGTAAATAATAGAAGTGCTGATGCGTACTGCTGTTGGTACTGTGCGCAGTATGCTTGGTTTAGCTGCACAGGACTGCGGGGCTTTGGGGTAGTTTTAGACCACACTGGACGATTGACGCAAGCAACGGTGTCTTACGTGACCATATTTGTAGAGCGAGCACTCTGTTTCGTGAAATTAATATTTTCTCCCTGAACGAAAACAAGCCAGGTATAAATATGGTCAAAAACAAACCAGAGGCAGAAAACAGCTTGCCACGGTATGGTGGCGCCATCTAGGTTCACTAACGGTAAACAAGGCTTTCCAATCGGCTGCAGAGCGGTCGGTTCCAGTGATGTCATTGCAGACCGCGAAAACACACTCTGCAGTATCGGATATAATGAAGAAATATTTGACCAGTAGGCTGAGAAGTTGCTTGGAAAAACTCCCGGCGTCCGAAACGGCAGAAGTAGAAAAGGCCCCTTTGTTTGTGGACACTGTGGAAAACTTCATCCTGCTCAGTGCTGTGAATAGCCACCCGACCAAGATCATATCCTTCCTTGAAAAAAAAAGGACCGCAGGGCTGTTTTGTTGAATGAGCTTTGTTCTGTTGTAATTTCCCGTTTCATGTTCTGCTTCATTGAGCTTGAAATGCCACAGGGAGGAAGATAAGGGTTACCTTGTTTATAGTAGGTTCCAAGATTAAAATACAGTTGAACCTCGTTATAAGAGACACTGATGTAAGAGACAAATGGGTATAAGAGACACTATTCACCCACATGGTTGGCTGCCCTATCTTTCCCGTTAAATCGACCTCTTTTATAACAGGCATAGGATGTAGAAGATTGGTTATAAGGGACAAGTCATTCTTGAACTTTAATCAATAATCTCGCTTGTAACAGACATTTTAACTTCAGATGCAGTGCCACCAGTCACTAATTGCAGTTGCTTCCATTCTGGAAACACAGGTGGACAACAGACGCCTGCAGTCGCTATTTATTATAACTTCAACAAACACACAGTGGTTCAGTCAGCTATGAAATGATGATGAGAAGCCCTGCCAATGGAAATGCAACTTACAGAAGTGGTTGAAGCTTACTGCCATCCATTGAATGGAGCGCGATCGCACATGCTGGCTCTCCCACTCGCATAGCTCCCAATCAAGAAGCACTGCAGATGTTGAGTCCTGCAAGCATAATGAATAGCCTGAGCACACAGCGGAAGCTGTGTGCTCTGGCTATTCATCAGGCTTGTGAACTCAACATCAACGATTCATCTTCCACAAACAAGGAAAGGAAAAAAAAGCTTGTATAATCAGTTGTAAAAAACAGTGTAAATACAGTCGTGAAGCAAACAAAGTTTCATAAATTCTGGGGCCAAACATTAATTAGAATGAATCTTTTGAAACATGCTGTAGCGTTCTTTTGAGCTTATTTTAGTCATACGGTGCCCACATTGAACTATGGGTTGATCAGTTAGTGAAAACATAGTACCCTGCTTATAAGAGACATCTCTTATAAGAGACAGAAACTGCTCCCCGGTACGTGTCTTTTATAAAGGGGTTCAACTGTAATGCGTTTTCGCATCAAGGATTTTGGCAGGAGCAGGATTACTGATTAGTTTGAACAGATTTCTGGCTCTACTGTTACAACGAATATCAGATATAACGAACTGTCCCGGTTCTACCGTCTTATAACGAGGTTCGACTGTAGTATCGTTAATCAACTTGAAGTGATCTCTTTTTTATGTACCTGTTTCTGGTAGCTCCAAACACTTCCACTTAATCTGCGTGATAATAAAAGAAGAAAGAAACTCAGTGCCACAGCTGCTACCGCTGATACACAGCGATTTTATTTATACGTACATTACTTAAACACGATAGAAATCACCAGCTGGCTCACGTATTGCAGCGACCCGAACTCCTCATGTCAAGGGTTCAATAAGCACCGTGTTAACGTGATTCCAAACATCCTTCGCATGCCCTAAATATTGCTTATAGCCTGTTCAGAATGGGAAGCAGCTGGTCAGCTGTGACTCCGATAGTTACGTTTTTCCTAGAGTAATGTGTTTGAAGCCCCGAGATCGTGATGAAGTTTCACAGATGTGAATACTTTTATGATTGCACGTCCATTTGCTTCATCATAGTATACTTGCTTGCGCTACGGCGTTAAGCAATAGGGAAGTTACTCGGAGGCGATCTAACCAAAGCCACAAATTTTACTTTAACCAGTTATAGAAGCTAGGGTTCAGCCCGTGCTGTACGTCCCAGCAAACTAATTTGCCAGGTTTGGTAGCAAGTATCGCTGTATTTTCTCTTTTGTTATACCCCTGCTACACTAGGGTCCAAATGTCATCTGAACCAAATGTCATTTGACTCAAATGCCAAGTTGTGCTGCTACACTAGGTTTTCAAATGCCATTTGGCTCAAATGACATTCGAGCCAAATGAGCACCGAGAGAGACATTTAAGATTTCAAATGCCATTTCCAGCACACTCAGATGCAGTGTCTTCGATCGGCAATAAAAAATATAATACTTCCGAACGTAAAACAAACAGAATATTGTTGTTTGTGAAATTTTGTTTATTGTTTATTTACTTAAAATACGAAATCAACATATTTAATTTTCATACTCTCAAAATCAGTGGGTCAGTTGCAAAAAAAACAGCAAAAAAAACAACGCAAGGCAGCCATATTTAGAGTCAAAACTGGTGTATCTTCTAATTTGATATCATTTTACTGCCTCGGACTTCTCATAAGTTTGATTGTTGTATTAGTGTACGAAAACGGAACGGGGCAACAACAGCGCCACTACAGCACAGCGAACAGTTGTGAAAGCTTTCAAATGCCATCGAAATTGTAGTGTAGCACGGCGGATTCTGAATGGCATTCGAAGCAACCCATTTGAGCCAAATGTCATTTGGTTCAAATGACATTTGGACCCTAGTGTAGCAGGGGTATAGGTTGTTTGTTTATAGCTGTGTACATTATTCCCCCCCCCCCCCTTCCAACCTATGAGATTGAAAAAAAAGGCATATAAAGGAGTGCCTAGACATAATTTAACTTGCTGTTGGTAAACCAAACCACCTTGTTTTGTTGCTGCATGTGGGAATTTCAGCCCACTTGGCTACGGACCCTCTGAAAGGAATGTAGGCACCGAGGGATTGGCCCCAGCGGGGTGCAGCCAGCCCGGGCTCAGTTATGGCTGCATGTAAATAGTTCTTCACTTCATGTAAATATATTGCTTCATTTCACATATGGTTCGTGTCATCTTGCCAATGAAACAATATTTTGTGCCTATGACAAGTAGGACATGTCAGTCGAGTGAAAAAGAAAAAAAGGTGACTGGGCAGTTAATTGAACAGCAAGCATAATTTGGTATGTTCTTTATAGAAAAATTGGGGATGCCTTGAGTGGCTCACATGCAATGTGCAATTACACGATTGAGGTGTGGTCGGATGCAAAGGCCGTGCTGTGCGCAAAAATTTGCATCAGCAGGGGTTGAAGGGACAGTTGTGGCGTGTCGCGTTGGCTTCTTAACCGGAAAAAGACACTTGGAGGGACATTTGTGCAAGGATTTGTATCACAACCGTGTAACCATTTATTTATGGATTTCTTAAATCTTCCCTTCTAGCCGAGACAGCTTCTTGTTCCCAAACTCAGCAGTGATTGTGAGCTGAAAAATGTTTTTGAGGGGCCGTGAAAAGAACACGCAACTTAGTTCTATTCGAAATATTTGGTGTTTTGCAGCACCCTCAGCATTTGTCCAGCGGAAGACAGTGGTTTATTCACTGAGAAATTTAACAGTTACGAGCACAATTTCAATTCATCCACTATCAGAATAGTAGACGAAAGGGCTAGCGGAATAAAAAAAAAACAAGCAATGAAGAAAATGAACGCGACACAGCCAAGCATGTGCCACTCAAGGTCAAATGCGCCTCCTAGGAAAAAACCACGTGCAAATGTGACACACCAAAGTTTTAAGGTGACACCAGAACGCATGCACAGCCATCGGTCAATCACGGGAACACCGCCAGACGGCAAGATGCAGCACGTGTAGGACAAAGAAGGAACAGGAAACGGAGCTTATAGGAATGAGCATGCCTGCACTTTTGCAGTACCCTAGTCGTTACAGCCATCATTTTCCATGCCGGGCTACCTTCAAGGGCATTTGGAAACATAGCAAAATGGGAATTACCTAGCTGCAAAGAATGTTGCGTGTTTAATATTCATAATCGCGAAAGAGGGCAAAGTTCCTGGATGGTGTTACTATTCCCGCAGCTTCCTTAGTGATCTGCTTCTGCAGAACAGAATAGCTCAGCAATTTCTACGGAATTATTGCACTTTCCTGTGCTGTCTATGGCAGGGGTTCTCAAGCATGTTGGTCCCAGGGAACCCTGCTAAGTTCCGTTAAGTGCCAAGGAACCACCCCCCCTCCCGCCATTTTTCATTCCGTTCATGCTACATTAACGTGCAATAAATTCAAAAGCAAGCAAGGGTATCGTTTTTTTGCCGTCGACTTTACGCGAATGCGTACGCTAGCGGCACCTATCTCCAAACAGGAGAAATGCGCATGGGGGTTTCAAGTGGGGAGATGGGGGGGGAGATTCAAGTGCAGTAGTTTAACCACGTGGCCCGTTTTCGGAGTCTGGCTGGCTACAAGCTGCTGGCGAGATTTATTGCGCAGCTCGCGCGTTTCTGTTATGCGCCGAGATGTGCTTACTGACACTCGGGCGTGAGTAATGGAGGTTCATTAGATCGATCGTACCTCAAGTTCACCATATAAGACTTTGCGACTGCGGAACCAGGGAAAATTTATCAGTGGCTCGCGGAATCCTGAGGAGGGGCCTGCGGAACCCCTAGGTTCCGCGGAACCCACTTTGAGAAACCATGGTCTATGGGATTCATTGGTGCTGTGAACAGCTGAGGAGGTAGTTCTACTCTGTAAACCAATAAAAGCCTGCAGTTAAGATCTCTCTTCAGTTTGCAGTTGTGTCCTCAAGCAGCAGTTACCGATTGTGCCTCTTCCACCAGAGCCCATTATTAACCCTTAAAAAACTCGGCTGAGGGTGGAAAACTACTACAAATACACTCGCCGGTGGTACTAACAGCATTGCAGTCGACAAAAGTGTCGCAACTCAAATTATTAACACCACGCTACACCTTAACATGATTCGACACATTCGTGTGCTTTTTTCACACTCTTAGCAAAGAGCATTACCCCAGCTCAGAGCTTGGGCACCACTCTGACTAAGAATGCTGAGCTCATTCGAAGGTCCAGGAGAGATCCACGACCATCCCCAAAGGACCGGCTGCTGATAGAGCCCTTCCTGTCTGACAATCTGCCATTCTGCCTGACATAAAATTCTCGTATTTCCTGTGCTAAAAGAACTGCCAAAGGTTCTGAGCGCCAAACATACTGAAATTCCAGGTGGAATCATGTCATGAAGCGTCCCTAAGTGCGAGCACGCTCCCCCAACTTTGTGTTGTTTTTTCACGCACAATTAACGATCGAAATGAGGTACAACTTCCAGCTGCAAATCATTGAGATAGGTCTGGCTTGTCATGTCTTTTAAGCTTAAATTTTCACTCGTTGTTGAATTACCCTGCATGTCGCATAAATCTGATAAAATTGCAATTCTTGCGTGGCTAATTTCACGAAGAAAATGAAGTACTTTTTCACAGCTGAGAACTTTTCCAGCGTTTTTACTGCAAGTCAAAAGTTTGGCGTAAAATATGTTGCTGAAATAAATACGAATTGAGCCTATATTTGCCTAGATGACAGTATTTGGGGCCCATAAATACCTAAATGGCACTCCTCAGTGCCTATAATAGGCGCCTAGAACCTTGATTTTTCGTGCCTAAAGTTCCGGTCTTTAGTCATATAACACTCGTGCAGCAAAGTAGCTGGTCACTTGCATGTTAATCCTATGTTTTCCTCATTATATCACTTAGTCAAGTTTGCGTTAAAAGTTGTATCAAAGTTCTCCAATGAGGCAATCTTTCAAGCAAGCCAAAATTTCTATTTTGTCTTCGTGGCACTTCTAAGTGCGCTACTGTTGTCTTACAGTATGTCAGTTTCTGTTCACTTGTGCTCGCACGGTTTCCTTCATTTAGGTTTATAGTTAGCTCAGGTTAAACCCAACCGTTGTCCTGGCCCAACTAACTAAAACATTAGTAAAGAGTGTGAAGGTTTTTGCTATCCACAATCCAATTGACAGCACATATCATTAGATAAGTTGTTACTACGTTACAATTACTGGGGAAGGAAAGGGTTTTAATGTTCCAAAGCTACATTTGGGCTATGATAGGACACGTGCTGTAGTTGAGGGCTCCGGTTTAATTTCCGCCACCCCATCTGTAAAGTAGCCACTGCGGCTGGAATCGAACTCGCGTCCTTGGGCTCAGCAGTGCTATGCCTACTACGTTGCGTACAAATCTCAACTAAGTGGTCTTCGTTTGACACGGAGGATCGCTTGCTTGTCTAGACATTGCGGGAAATGTTTGTAACTAATCAGAAATGTGAGGAAGTGCTTTAAATGGCTGTTCACATTTCTTTTTCTTCTTTTTTTCCCCAGGTCTTCAACCCTGCAAATGGAGAGGTCATCTGCAATGTCACTGACTGCTCTGCAGAGGACGTTGAGGAGGCAGTTCAGTCAGCCATCAACGCCTTTAAATCTTTTAAGGAGACCACGGCCAAGGTAGGCTTGAGTGTTTGTTAGGTGTGGATGGGCTCTCACAATACATTGCATGTTCCACACGAAGTTTTAGCGAAACCGTGTGCACGTATTGGAGTCACACTGGTGCACGCGTGAAAATAAATGGAATATATAATAACAATTCTGAAATGTCAGAACCAGTTTGGGAAAGTTTTTTTTTATCATGGTCAGATACTGTAGGCTTCTTCCGTGAAAAAGAGAATGCTGTGGTAAAGAATAGATTGTATACTTCATTAGGTCACAAAAATGACACTGCAGCATAATTTACAGTGTGAAAGAATAAAAGTTGGTAAACTGGCTTCTTATTCTAAACTGGCTGCATTCTATGTTAAAAAAATTTCTTCTTGTTTTTCTAGGGTAGGGAATACAGAGTGCATATTTGACCCCTTTATGCGAGAAGTCAACATTGTTGCGATACGAACGCCGGTGTTTTCTACTTTCTTCGAGTTTAATTAATGTGCATATGTTATGTTATAAGTGCATGTAATTGATAACAATTGCGGGACTGAGTTTTCTTTAACTGTATCTAGACATAGTTGAAGTGTTTGGAGCTAACAGAAGCAGCATCGCTGAAAAAAAAAAATGAGTTCAAGTTTATTAGTGTAGCTCTTCCAGCTGAGCCTGCACTTACAACTGCACTGCTCTTTATCCTACTGGTGGCTAGATTCAATTCCATGCACGTGTTTATTTGGGAGCGGAAATTGTCAGCAACACCTCATTCCTTTCTTTCATTTATTTTCTTTTATGTAATGAATTATAATTATGTATTAAATGAATAAATAAATAAAATAAATGCATTCTTTTATGTATAAACTTTTTTTTTCTCTTAACTATACTCTCTATCTGTGCAGGAGCGGTCGGCCATGCTACTGAAGTTCTTTGAGCTCCAGAACAAGCATGCTGAGGACTTGGCCAAGCTCATGACTGCAGAAAATGTGAGCAGCACGCTTTCTTTTCAAATTTCCCGTACTCCCCCACCCCCTCCCTATGCTATCGACAGTACCCAGAGAGATACCAGGACACCTGCAAATAGTGCAGACTATCAGCTGCTTCACCCGCGCACACGGTTTCGGCCTGTAATCTCAAACCCCAGACCACCAACGACAGATTTCAGCTGCTCAGTTTTATCCCCGAAGTGCAACTTGTGGTTTTCCAGCGGGCGGAAGATGCCACAAAGGACTGTGGGCTCATGGCTGCCACCTGATGAGGCGACCACCTAGAGAACCTCCCTTTTGGGTGGTTGCGCTCAGCAAAGACGACCAATAAAGCTCTCTCTCTCTCTCTCTCTCTCTCTCTCTCTCTCTCTCTCTCTCTCTCTCTCTCTCTCTCTCTCTCTCTCTCTCTGATCACCAGCTTCTATTAGCAGCAAGGTTGTCACTATTATCATGCCTAGACAAATTGATAAGTATGGAAAGGGTGAAAAGCGAATGGGTTCCCGGGAGGTTGCCACAAATATGGATTCACAATATGCGCACGCTGTTGAATGGAACATGAAGTGGGGAGCTTCATAGATGGTTAGCGTTGCCACCTGCCTGGTTTTTGACCGGCCTGACCGGTGTTTTAGAAACCAGGCCGGTTGCCAGTTCGTACCTAAAACCGGCCATCATTGGCTGGTGTTTTTGCCGTCAGGCCGCGATTATTTTTTCTTTTCTTGCGTTTTATAAGCGTTAATTGAGCAACTATGTGATAAATATGTGTCGACAAGCTGTGCAAAGACAGACAGCAAACAAACATTAGCGAGCCAGCGCGCTCGGACCAAGGGGGGAAACAACGAAATGCCTCCACTGAAATGGCGAGAGAAAACGAACGACTCATCAGAGCCGTTCAGTTTAATTTTAAATATACATTAAAGTTCCACAAATAGTAGGAGAAGGCGAGTGTATAGAATTTTACCTTTTGTCGTTGTGCATTGTTGGTGTATTGGATAGTATTGTGTGTGTATGTATATGGCATAAATATCAAATGCATTTTGTCATCCGCATTGCCTAATTTTTAATGTTCTTTTGGCGGATTCAGACGCAAAGAGCTTTTAATGGACAAAGTTTGCGCGGTTATTTTTCAGTGTAGCACATTCAGAGCAATAACCAAAATCTCTCACTTTCAGTACCAACGTTGTATTTCTCTCTGGGAAATGCTACAATAAATGGCATTGCATGTCAAAAAAGAAAAAGAACACGGCATCTTTTTTCTTTCAACACAAATTCAACCTTTTATATATCAAGCTCCCCGTTTTTCTTTGTTTTTTTTTTTGTTGTTTTTCGTGGGAAGGTTGCAACTGTATAGCAGGTGGAAGCAAATATTGGCATTCCTTTCGTGGTCAAGCACAGAAGAAAGAAGCTGTGAGAGCAGATGACCAGTAAACAGGAGCAGTTGCCATCGTCTCTTCCTTTCTGTCCCCGACGGGGTTTCAGGGCAAGCCTATGGTGGAGTCCCGGTCAGAGGTGGTCTACGGGGCCTCCTTCCTGGAGTGGTTTGCTGCCGAGGCCCGCCGAATGTACGGGGACTATGTGCCGGCACCAGTCAAGGGGAGGGAGATGGTGTTCATCAAGCAGCCGGTCGGGGTGACCGCCATCATCACGCCGGTGAGTCTGACCCCGACGAGCCGCCTGCCTAGCTTAGTCTGCATGGCGGCTCAGTCGAGAGTTTCCTTCGACGCAAGGGGCCAGCGCAGCAATGCATGGGAAAAACAAGAAGAACGGATACTGTGGTGGCAATCCTTATGTGGCAGCAATCCTCATTGCTTAGCTGTAAGTACCTGCGATGATTGATGCAGACAATCTTTGCAGAGATTGTGGCAATGCTTCTTCGGCGACTATCTTCTGTCTGTGACTAGAGTCTGCTGTAGTTTTGCAACCGCTTCCTCGTACCGAGACAAGAAAAGAAAAGGTAGGAGCAAGAGGATAACTATGGAATAAAATTAGTCCGATTGTTTTATGCTCAAATGAGAAGGAAAGAGAGAGCAAGAAGTAAAAGGAAACTCATCATATGTTGGGCTAACAGCTTTAGGGGCAAAGTATGGCTGATCCTTGCAGTACGCATAAATGCATGAAAATTATTTGTTCTTATTTGATTAGTGTTTCTTAGCAGCAGGGCTGTAAGCATTTAGTTCCGCCGCTGAGCGTTACCAGAAGAAAATACCAAGGCAAAATACCGAGTGCATATGAGCGTGTGCCCCATGAGGAGCGCCCGGCATTGGCCAGCTCGACCTTCGAGAACACTCTGCCCAGCGTTTGTGGCGTGATCTCTCGCGTGCTGTTCTCCGTGCCAGTTCACGTGCGTTTGCGCTTGAAGTGGGGAGGACAGACGCTGGGTTTGTGAAGCCGGTTGCTGCGGTTCCTAGCACGTGCTAATGCAGTCCGCTTTGGGAGCGATGTGACAGGCTGCGGATGAAACGATCTGGGCCTGCCAGTCATGGAGAACTTTCAGCGGGAAGTTTGGAAATTCATGTGGGGCGCAGCCATAGAGTTTCATTCTAATATATACTAGACTAGGGAAACCTGGCGCTGCAATTGCGGGCTGTTGTAGGCGCTGCCATTGCAGCTAGTGGCTTGGCTTCTTTCTTGTCTCAGTGCCAAAATCAGCAAAAAATATTTGTTTTGTTTTTGCATGAAGCTTCTAAACAGTCACCAACAAATAAATCTTTTTTGTAACTTCAATTTTTAATACCAAAACAAATTCGATTAATCTGCTGCAGTAATATTGTTGCATTTTTGCAGCCAGAGGCAACTTCCCAGCGTGTTCGTGAGCCATGCCAAGGACAAGTGGAACGTGCCTGCCCAGTACATGACGGAACGCTCGCTGAAGCGCGGCTCCCCTAGACAGTGGCGCCAGATTTCCCTCTAGTGTATATTAGTATGAAACTCTATGGGTGCAACAGCCAGGTTTTTGACGAAACAGAGGGGCTTTGTGCTAATTTTTGTGACTGAGCTTTCTCTTATAGATGGCACTCATGATGGAAATCAAAATGGGCATCAGTGGACATCTTATTTATCACAATATGTGATGTATGCCTGGTTCCTGCAGAAAATTCGCCTGTTTACATGTACAAATACCAGCCCTGGGGTAGTGGTTTTCCCTAAACCTCCCATATCAAGAGATTCCCTCATCGTGCAGTGGGCATAAATAGGCTGACGTTCATTCGTGCTTTGTTTTTATATGGACGTATTTTACTTGTTCGTATATGGGCCTGTATGTATGTGTCACTCGTCCATATACAATTGAGAAACGTACATTTCGCCTGTTTGTATGTGTTACTTGTCCATATACAAACAAGAAACGTACATTCGGCTGAATTTTTGGGGGAGGGCGTCATCCCGCCGTGGACATAGAAATAGGCTGACAGTGGAGAGGTGAAGCAATTCTCGAGGTGGGTGCAAGCAGTGTATAATCCAAGCTGTCCGGACACTGTATGCAGTGGAACTTCCCCAATGCCATGATCACCCGCAAGATCGGCGCAGCCCTGGCAGCGGGCTGTGCGTGCATCATCAAGCCGGCACCGGACACCCCCCTGTCGGCTTTGGCTTTGGCTCAGCTGGCGCACGAGGCGGGCTTCCCACCGGGCACAGTGAACGTGCTGCCCAGCTCGGAGGCAAACACCCCCGCAGTCGGCAGGGTGCTGTGCGAGCACCACGACATCCACGCCCTCTCCTTCACGGGGTCCTCGGCCGTTGGGAAGGTGAGGAAGGGGAGAGGGAAAGGGGGGAGGAGCATTCGGTCACCACTATGTTGCATGAACAAGTGGAATCAAAACGAGAGTAGGGTAAATAAGGGATGAAGATGAAGTGAAAAAAATAGAAAAAAGTGAGGGAAGCTCACACTAATGCGTAAGACTTGAAGGTTGCAAAGCTGTACATAACCTTCGTGACCATCACGGAGGTTTAGGTCCACGATTGCAGCCGATTTGCTTATTCTTCGCTGACGCAACGCCCTTTACTCCATCATTGTTGCTTTATAAGTGTGAGCTTCCTTTATTTTATTTTTTTGAAGTGATAATCATGTAACATCACCTTGGAGGGGCGTACGCAATGACATGTCTGTCTCGTTCGGAGCAGGTGTTGCCACAATTACGGAAAACGCCGGAATCTTTCTTGTTCCGAGCAAGTGTTGCCACGATTATGGCAAACACTGGAGTTTTTTTAGCCAATCTTGGCCAACCTCCCTAAGTGGGTGTGCTTGGCTTGACAGACGTGCTCCGGGCATGCTGGGCGGTTTGCCGGGAGGAACACGCACACAAGCGCTCAGCATTTTCTTAGTTTTTTCTAACTGCTGGGCGGTCGCTGCAATCCTGGCCAATATCCCTGAGTGCGTATGCTTGGCTTGACAAACGTGTGCTGGGGGCGTTGGGCGGTCGTCACGAGGCATGCACACACGAGCACTCGGCATTTTCTTGGTTTGTTAACTTTAACTGCCGGGTGGTCGCCGCAAGGCCCGTGCTCACGTGAGCGTGCTCGGCAATTTCTCTGTACTTTTAACTGCAGACATGAAAAATTACAATTCGCTAAACATCTTCGCTGTTAAAACAGAATTTAGAACTGGTGGAGGAAGGGAGGAATATGTGCATGGTCGATGAAATTGCATAGGGGCGGATGAAAAGTAGAACCACTGGCGAGAGAAGTCGAAGTTCAACAAATAACTTTAATAAAACAGGCCAGGCGGTTGCTTACAGCCGGTGCCCCGATACAAAGGGGGAGGCCTCTAATCATCATCTAAAGACAAAGGTGGGTTCCCAAGAAATGATTGCAGGGTTTAATGCGCCAGTGCAATGCAGGCGATGAGGGGCGCCGTAGTGGAGAGCTTTGGGTTAATTTTGACCACCTGGGGGTCTTTAACATGCGCTGAAATCTCGTACACGGGCGTTTGTGCTTTTCGCCTCCATCGGAAAAGTGGCCATTGCGGCCAGGAATCGAACCCGCGACCTCCGGGTTCCCAAGAAAGCGAAGCTGAAGGGCGAAAGTACAAGAGTTACTCAGTTTTAACTCTAAAGCATCACGTTGCCCATTCAGTAAGAAAGCTGGCGTGAAAAGCTGGGAGCTGCCCCCTAAACTGCCATTAACTGCAGCACATTCTGGAGCGCATTCTTTGGAAACGGTCACAAGGTTGCAGCGCATGCCTTGCATGGGACGTGGTGTGCACACAGCCACTTGAAAAAGCGGGAAATGCTTATGCTTGATGGGCTTTCATTTCGGCACATGGTACGCGGAGCTTGCAAAATGCCGTGCGGCATTTGATTGTACGTTAATCCGCGTTTTCAATGCACACGCCTACGGTGTTAAATGTATGCCTTGTTCTACTGATCGGAAGAAAAAAAGTGCAGGGATTCACACGTGTGATGACTAACGTAGAGTGGACGTCACCCAGGGCTTAAAAGTGCAGCCACTCACGGTTGTGCTCCCACCCGATCACACGGTCTCCCACTCAGTGTCATTTGTTGCTGCTGTAAAGGTTCATTTCAACCACAGATAATAACGGCAATAAAACTCACTCTCCGTGTGATAAGCCTAGTGCTATTCTAACTCAGTGTTGTTAGTAAGCAGTGATTATTACATTCACTTGACTCACTCATCAGTACTGCCTGCGATTGCACTACCACTTTAGCAGGTACGAGATAAAAAATGCTAGAAGACACAGGAGTGTGAATAATTGAAACTGACTTCGAATACTTCGTGAACACTTTTTGCTATTCGATCTGATTCGCAGCACCGTTTTACCGTTCGAAGTTTTCGTACACGCCAAATTCACAAATAGTACACCAGTAAAAGTTGGCTCTTCCGCACAGCATGCAAAGTTTTAATCTTCACAGCATAGCACGTCCTTTCGGGCTAGCTTTTTTGCGGTACGCCGAAGCTGTGCAGAAAAGCCTGACTTGTGCGTCATATAATCCAAGGGCAGTGCTTTGCTTTTTGAGGCTAGAGCAGGTTGCCTGCGAACTAAGAGTTTTGTGGGGAAGTATTCACAAAATGATGGGGTATGCGTGGTCTGCGGAAAAGAAACAGAAACTATGCGGCACATCGTGTTAGAATGTGAGGGTATCCATCCAAATCTACATGAAGGGAATATTGGGCTTTCAGAAGCCCTAGGATTTAAGGCTATCACAGAGGAAGTTAACTTCAAGGCTGTCGAGGGGACGAAAAGAAGATTAGAATGCTGGTGGACGAAAAGCAGAGAGGGGAATATTGCCTAGGACAGTTACCACCTGTAACAGGAAAAAAAAAAGTATTTGGTGCCTAATAAGCTTTTTGTGCCTGCCCTAAGCAGCGCTAGTATTGAACCAAAAGTGTAAAACATAGGTATATTAGTCCTTTTTGGTCAGATGACATGTCATCACCCCGATACAAAGGGGAAACCAATAGAAATCATCAAATCATCATCATCAGGATTTAAGGGTAGCACAGAGGAAGTTAAACACTGCAAGGCTGTCAAGGGGACGAAAAGATTAGAATGCTGGTGGACGAAAAGCAGAGAGGAGAATATTGCCTAGGACAGTTACCACCTGTAACAGGAAAAAAAAAGTATTTTGTGCCTAATAAGCTTTTTGTGCCTGCCCTAAGCAGCGCTAGTATTAAACCAAGAGTATTAGTCCTTTTTGGTAAGATGACACGTCATCACCCCGCTTCAAAGGAGAAACAAATAGCAATCATCATCATCATTGAATCAAGTATATGCTATCAATTGGGAGCTGAAGTGGAACAGTATTTGTGTAAAATTTGTAAACTGAAAAAAATTTTCTGACAGTACAGCAGTATGAGTGAGAAATTGAGTGTCATTACTTGTTCTACGTGCGTGCAGTAATGTACTAGTCATACCAGCCAGCATAGCAAGTTGGTATCCGCTTCCCGGCTACAGCGGTCGCTTTTCTGATGGAGGCAAATAGTGAAAACGGCTGCGGGTTTGTGATTTGGGGCATGTTAAAGTTCCCCGGGTGGTCAAAGTTCATCCGGAGCCCTCCACTACGGCACGCCTCATTGCCTGTGTACATCAATGCGTGAACTCATAATCAGTCAAGTTGGCATCTGCAGCACATTGAAGAACCTGCATTTCTTTATGGCTATTTAGCCCAAATTTTAGCTCCACCATTTCGCCATTTTGTCGTAATCCCTTTTTTTTAATGTGTTCTACTATTCTTTTATGAAACGCTAATACGTGAACACTCAGATGGGATAAAGCATGACTGCCTAAGTTATCATATAGCTGTTTTAAAGTCTCTATACATGTTAAAGTAAATGTATTTGTGATAAAAATATTCTATTTGCTGTGAATTTTTACTGCAGTCAACTATCGATAATTTGAAGTCGCTTAATTGGAATTTTTGGTTAATTAGAAGCGATGTGCTGGTCCCAAAAATTTTACGTGCAATCCAGTGGAAGAAATTGCTCGATAATTTGAAGCTAAAACCCATTATACCGGTTAACTGGGTGTTATTTTGAATAAAAAACATTGAGGTGACCATCATTTCTCGATAAAATTCAAAATTTTCAAGCCCAAGAACAGCGCTGTGTTATTGATGTCGGCGCTATCTCACTTGAGGCAGTGCACAGTTGACAGTATGGAAGGGCTGTTGAAAATCGCTCTCAACCTTATACATTGCATGCACCGCTGTGCGAGCAGTTTCAACTAGTATCACGGCAACCGTGCCATACATTCGACTGGCAACAAAAGGTGAGATAAGAATGAATTCAAGAAGGAAGACGTGTTGCGGACTGATTACAAGGCTGTTCTTGTGGTTTTTGTTTTATTGAAAGTTCGGTTACTTCGAAGTGTTTTGCAATCCCCCTGTACGTCGTCTTAACGGGAGTTGACTGTATTTTTGTATTAGAAAATATTTGATTTGCAGCCACTTCTTACTACTATTGGTACTCGATTCGCAGTACAAAACATGATATTTGCACACCTTTACTGAAAAGTGCCCTTTTTACAACACCGCTCCAGCTCCTGCTCCAACAGTGCGCTCAGAGTGTGAAGAAGGTGTCACTTGAACTCGGAGGAAACGCCCCGTTCATCGTTTTCGACTCAGCTGACTTGGAGAAGGCCGTCAGTGGTGCCCTGGCTTGCAAGTTCCGGAACACTGGACAGGTTGGTCTACCTCTCCTCTGGGCAGTATCAACATCCACATGCATATGTGCGTGTAGCTGCTTCATGGTGCACCCATATGGTGTGAAACCTTGTTAGTCAGACTTCATGGGACGCAGTTTTCAAGCCATACCCTCCAAGAGTTGTTTCTGCTATTGGTCTTTTTGTTTCTGCAGGACAAAGGCTTTCTCCATTGATTGGTATTCTATGCTTTGTCCATTTTAGAAGTGCCCGGTTTGCGCAGCAGACAAACACAAGTTTGGTTCATTCGAAAGATTGCCTCGCTAGAATCACACCGACCCCACTTTTAACGCACACTCTGCTCAAATAAGCTATGCAATTAGGAAAAAAAGGAATGGCCATGCAACCCACTAGCTCATTTCCCGCAACAGAACCTAAGACGTCATATACCCAGCTGTGCGGTTGGCTGAGGCCGGTAAAAACAAACTCAAATTGGGCAGGGCTTATTTCTAAGCTTGCCAAACGAGCTATTTGCGCTTAAATGTAATGCATATTCAGCAGTGGGGTAAACAATGAAAGCTACGAAAATACACGTAAACGTAGAAGTACCGATGCGCACTGCTGTTGGTACTGGGTGCACTATGCTTTTATTAGCTGTACAGCAGCCCGCCGCCTTGGAGTTGTCTTACACGACGCTGGCCGATTGGCGTAAGCGTCGTTGTCTTACATGACCCTGTTTTTTTTGTCAAGCATACCCCATGTTTCAAGAAATGATTACTTTCTACCGTAACAAAAACAAGCCAGGAGCAAATACGGTCACAAACAAAGCAACAGCAGACAACAGTCCGTGGCCCGTGGCTGACTATACTAGCGCCATCTGGGACGGCTGGCGGTATACAAGGCTGCAGAGCCTAATGACGCACTGGAAGTTCGTTTGAGTACCCGCCCTTGTGACTTCATGGCAGACGACAGGAAAACACGACTTGGCGGGAGGATCAAAATTTTAACCCAGATTGATTAATTTCTCAGTGAAGGCGGCATCGTTTGCTGCCGGACAAGCGCTGGAGCACTCTAAAAGATGAAATCTTTCGAATAAAACAAAATTGTATTTTGTCTGCATGGTCTGTTTATAAGCAGCAAAGCGGGCACTTTTCAAATGGACAGAATTCCCATCCGGGGCATAATTGGCGAGGTGGTTGAAACAGGTTTTCGTTCAACACTGCGTGAAAGGCTACACCTTCGGGTATCGTGAACTAGAACCATCTTTAAAATTGTCATTATTTGGCAGTGCACAGCTGAAAAACAGTTTTAAAAACTAAAGTAGCGCATGTGGTAACCTCGAACAGGCCTCTGGAAATGTTTTGATGCGCTTACCTGTTGGCGAAAGTGTGATATTTTTCTGCACTAACTTCTGTTATATTTTTCTAAGTTTGACTGGCTACTAATTAAATGGGGTACTGAAAATAAAAAAAAAAAAACTGAGAAAAAGCATGTCTGTTTCTGCATGCAGTTATTCAAACAATTTTTTTTAATTTAAGTATATGGGTTATTATTTTATGTATGCTTTGTCTGAAAATCTGTTTAGCCTTGTTTTTTTTTTTTTTCTTCTCGATTTTACCTTTTTTGTACCAAAATGCTTCTAGATTCTTGAGGAGTCTTTTCATGCAAGTTCCTTGGGTTGCATCATCATTCTGTTGTATAATTTCATCATCCTTGTCATCATTCCTCCCATTTTTCCTGTGCAAAGAGTGCCAGCGACAGTCTGCGAGTGTTCTTGTGGCATCTCTAGCAAAAAAATTATCTCTCATCTTCTCTTGTCATCTATAATCCTACTATAAATAAACGCTTTTCAAAATTTGACCGCCGAAAGTGGTTATCACTTGGTGTTTTAGCAGTTCGTCCGCAGGTCCTATTTTATGGTCTTTTTTTTTTTTGTAAAGTTAAATTTTTAGCAGCTTGTTCTTTGCTGTTCGGGATGAAATTCCTCGTTTTCGTTGAATGTAATGTTTAGCACCTCAGTAAGTATTGCATCTGCAGGAATTTTGGAAGTGGGAGATTTTAATATATCAGAAGTGAACCAATGCTCGTAATATCCTAATCAAACTTGCTGTTCAAAGAAAATGTGCCACGAAAAAGTTTTCTAACTTCCAAGTTCCTAATAATGGAGTTCTTAATGAGTTTTTTAAACAAGTTCTTAATAATGGGGTGCTGCAACTTGTTGTACTGCTAGTACCAGCGTGTTGAATGCGTTGCCCTGCAGACATGCGTGAGTGCCAACCGCATCTTGGTTCAAGAGGGCATCCACGACAAATTTGTGGCCGGACTCGCAGAGGCTATACAGGCGAAGATGCAAGTCGGGGATGGATTTCAGCCGCAGACAACGCTTGGGCCCCTGATCAACTCCAAGGCTGTTGAAAAGGTGCAACAAAACTAGTCACGCCGGCACGGCAGCTGTTGTCTATGGTGCTTTTTCTCTAAACTGCGTCAGAGTATGGGTTTCAGCTAGTTGGTTCATGACTAGATAAAAAAAAAACAGTGCAGTAACGAGGACAGTGACGGGAAAATACAACACAGCGGCAGTGTGGTTTTCCTTTTGTTGTTTTTTCTGTTGTTATCCCCGTTTTTGCGGGGGTTTTTTCCTTGTTTTGAGGGCACAGAAAAAGGGTTTATTTGAATTCTGCAGAACAATTCATTGCCTGCTAGGTAGCTACTCTAGTTGTGGACACATGGTGTAAAGTCATTACTCTGTGTTTATGTCATGTGTATTACATGCTGCTCTGGCTGCATAGACAGGAGGCTTAAAAAGATACTATAATCAAAAAAACATTCTTTTTTTGTCCTGCTTGTGTTTGGAAAACATCGGCTTGCATGACAAAAATGCGACGTGAAAAGCTTAAACACAGGCTTAAAATTAACTAACATCTCTTCGTTTTTCATTTATGATTAATTTTATTTTATTTTTTGGAGAGAGGGAGGGTGGGGGGGGGGGGTCACCGGGAGAAATATTTCCTAACAGGAAGTGAAGTATTTTGAAAGGATTCAAGCCCATCATTGGCATGGCTGTTATTGTATACAGCGTGTGAAAAGTAATAAGACGAAAAAGAAATGGTGTTTGTTGAATTTCTTGTGTAAACCTGTTGAAGGGTCGAAAACTGGTCAAGTCAGTACATATATTTGCAATAAAGAATCAGCGAAAAATCTCTGGAGTACAGAAGGTAGGGCAGAATTATGCTGTCCACATACCAAACTGTTGTAGCGTATTCAGTACTGTTCATGCACTTCAGCTAGTCCCGTAGATGAAATAGGATATCACACACAAAAAGAGGATTTCATCAGCGATGGTAGACCCTAAATGCACTAGTCTATGAAAAAAGCGAAGTAACCTATCGGGGAAAAAAAGCCCTTTATTTTTTGCCCCCCATCATGTCGTCAGCCACACTTCTATCCGCCTTTTATGCTGAAGTTTGTTTATTGCTGCAAAAAAGGCTTACCTATCTCCAGGTTGAAGGGGTCACGAAGACAAAATAGAAGTTCAGTTCATTAATTAAAAAGACTAATTTTTCCCGATAACAATGACACCAATTTTTTTGCAGACTTTAAACAAGTATTGGAGATACTAAAGAAAACATGAACCATTGGTGACTCCTCAATCCTTTTCCAACGACGTTTCATTGGTGTCACAGAATCTTAAGGGGGGACTCTGCTCTTAAAACAATTTCTTTTAATTCTTAAGTAAACTCTGTGTAACTTGCCAGTCTTGGTGCTTTTTTCCCCACTGATTCCAACTATGCCATTATTTTTTCAGCTGGTCAATTAGTTCCCAAGATAATTATAGATAATTAGTCATTTTTGGTCAAGCAATAGACAAAGCAGTGTTAGTCATAAAAGAGAAATGTTTGCATTTTCTGATAGTATGAACCGTGGTGAGTGTAATAAGAGAACCGGCTTTTCGATGCACCAGCTTGGAACGAATTTTACAGCTCATAAACCTTGGCGGCACCAGTGGCAAGGAACCATTTTTAATGCCCATTTCAAACACCAAAGTTTAATGAGCTGTAAAATTCGTTCCAAGCGGTGCATTGAAAAACTGATTCTCTTATTGCACTCACCAGGGTTCATAGTATCGGAAAATGTAAAGATTACTGTTTTATGACTTACACTGCTTTGTCTATTGTTACTCCAAAAAATGGCTAATTATCTCTAATTACCTTGGTAACTAATCGATCAGCTGAAAAAATAATGGTGTATTTGAAATCAGTGGGGAAAAAAGCAGCAAGACTGACACATTTCACACAGTTTATTTGAAAATAAAAGAAATTGCTTTAAGAGCCATGTACCCCCTTAATACACTGATAAATTTTTTTTTTAATTCTGGCAAATATTATGTCTCTGTTGTGTGAAATTTAAGTGTTTTTCAATATTTCTTGGATATTTTCGGTTAAACAAAACATCGTTTTTCGTGGCTTGAGCAGAGCTGAGTGTGTTACAAAGGGAGCTGGCTCTTTCAAATCGGACAAAGTTGTATTTTGTTTTTCGTGGTCCCTTTAATTTGAGAGCGGAGCGGCACGTACAGGGGATGATGCAGACTGGCTCCCTGTTGCGATCGCCCCCCAGGTGGAGCAGCACGTGGCAGACGCCATCAGCAAAGGGGCCAAGGTGGTGGTCGGAGGCAAGCGGCACGCACTCGGGGGAAACTTCTTCGAGCCCACTCTTGTCACCAACGTCAGCAGGGAGATGCTCGCCTGCCAGGAGGAGACCTTTGGGCCCATGGCCTCGGTCATCAAGTGGGCATTTCCAACCTGGTCTCCTTTGGGCTTCGACATGGTAAAAAGCGCACTAGACGGGGACAGAAGAAAAGACAGTGACATGGGACGTTAGCGCTCGTCCTGTGTCACTGCCTTTTCTTCGATTTCCGTCTAGTGCGCTGTTTACCATGTCGAAGTCGTATCACCAACTAGCCCAAATTTCTGCTTTGAATAGTCTCCTTTGGGCCCTTGCCTCCTTTGAGCCCTTGTCTCCTTCTGACAATCCTTTGATGGCATTCCATCATGGTGTAAAACAAATCAAATGAACAGGCTCTAAGGAGTGTCCTGGCGTGGCTAAGGCATTGTGCTGCTGAGCAAGAGGGCGTGGGTTCGATTCGGGGCCGCAGCGGCCGCTTTTCTGATGGAGGCGAAAAGCAAAAACGCTCGTGTGTACGAGATTTGGGCGCACGTTAAAGATGCCCAGGTGGTCAAAATTAATCCGGAGCCCTCCACTACGGTGCGCCTTATCGCCTGCGTTGCGTCAGCATGTTAAACCCCACTATCAATCAATCAATGGGCTGGAAAATGCATGAATCCGCAGTGTTCAGCATCTTTCCTTGCCACATGTAGCTTATCAAAGCACGTGTTTGTGCCTTCATCTCGTGTTTTCATTAGCCCAGTCATGAGCTTCAAAGAGAGTGCAAAAAAATAGTGAGGGAAGATTTGTTTTTCAAAGTAGGCTTTTGTAGCTTTTTTTTAAGGTCACGCACGTAATGTCTTGCATTCAAAAGCAGCTAAAACGTACATGATTCAAATTCAACAGTTTCATCAGAACGGGGTGAGCTAGTTTTCAAGATGTCATGATCACTCTAACGGTTGTCCAGCGTCTTCAGATATTGGCCGGCATCATCTGTATTAATTATTACTGTATTTTCCAGTCTATAAGTCGCACTTTTGTATAAGTCGCACCCCCTCAAAACGACAGTTCTTCCAAAAAAAAACGCATATCACCGGTGTATAAGATGCACCAGTGTATAAAACGCTCTTGTTAATCAGGTAAACTCATACAGGATCAGTTTGTTAGAAAGTGCGGGGAAAGTACATGGTTGCGGCGGCCGCCGCGTCTGAACACATCCCCGGTAAGCAGTGCTAGACGTGCGCATCTACTGTCCAAAGTCTAGGCAGAACTAACTTCTCGAAAATGGTTTATTGATACACACAGATGGCATGTACTTACAGATGGCATTTAGGCAAAACCATCGAAGCCTTCTTCCTCCGACTCTCTAACAAATAATTCATTCATTTAGACCATAGTCTCTTAACGTGCGCTGACATCACACAGCACACAGGCACCTTTTCGAGCGCTGACCACACGCAGCCGCCACGTACCGGATTTATTTCATACATAAGTTGCACTGGTGGATAAGACGCACCAACGAAAATTTCAGAAAAATACTGCGACTTATACACCGGAAAATATGGTACTCACAGCATTCACACTTTGGTTTCGATGTAGCTATAGTATTCTTCGGGAAGCAAAGAAAGAACTACCAACGGGTATTAGCAGTATTAGCACCTATATTAGTAGCAATGTCCCTGTTTTTTTATTGCGTGCTGGTGAAAATTTGCGGGCTGCCTTTTTCTGTTACCATTAACTTTTGCCACTTGCTACAGTTGCTCTGTTGTTCAAATAGGAAGGGGTGTGGAAGTTTTTTTAGAAACAGTGTGCTTACTGTTTGTACACGCATAATGGCATGAGTATCCCCTGTGGAAATGGAAAGAGAATTTCTAGCAAGAAATCATACTTTCCAGATTCATTTCTGACTAGATTTATAGATTCTAGCTGGAATCGACCGCTTCTAGCTAGAAAAATCATTAGTCTAGCCAGAGACGATTATTTCCAGCTTGGAAGATTTTTTTTCTTCCAGCTGGACTGACAAACGCTAGCTGGAAGTAATAACTGCCTGCTGGAAAAGAATCTTAGTCGAGCTAGAAATGAGCTAGAAACTGAATTTCTAGCTAGAAATATTTCTAGGTAGAAGAAAGTTCTGGTTCAGTAATACAATTACAAAATTAGGGATGGGCGAATATAGATTTTGAGGTTCGAAGCGAATTCGAAGCGAATAGTGATTTGGTCGAATAATTTCGAATCAAATAGTTCGAATAGTACACATTGCAAATCACAAAGACAAATGAGCAACTTGTGACCTGACTAATGTACACAATTTTTTCTAATAATTAGAACTCACGTAGGCACAGCATTGTGTAAAACTATTACCAGTTGAACATTTATTGCAAAATCTTACACACAGCTTTCCTTTGCTGTATTCACAAGTTTTCATGAAGAAATGCCTGTTGCACCACATGCTCTAGGTGCAGCAGTTTCCGCCGGCTGCTCATTCACAAGTTTAGTTTAAGCGCCACCTAGAAACTCGCAGAGTTAAGCGCCGCCTAGAAGCTCCGCTAAAAAAAGAAGTATTGTAGCCACTAGTATCCTCGGCCGTAGCCAAGCAAAGCGCAAGTGGCTGGCCGACATTTTGAATAGGCTCGCTTAGTGCGGCGTACTGCCACACTGTGCGAGCCTATTCAAAATGGCGGCCTGTACAAGTCTGCTGGCTTGGTGCCGTTATGTTCGGAGCGGTGTCATTTCAGTGCCGCCTTTTTTTTTAACCTAAAGTGTGCTGGCGGCCGAGAGCTTCGTCGAACCTCTAGGCAAGGCAGCAACTCGGCAGTGCTGGCACTGATAATAGAAATGTCCGCGTCGGTGGGTCTTGAGCCAAGCCTGGGGTAACTCTCGGAAAGCTTGGCCGAAAAGCTTGGCTTTTAGCTGCCTATTCGGGAGCATCGAATAATTCGAAAATATCGAATACCTGCATTCGGATCGAAGCGAATAACGAATAGAGAGCTATTCGATCGAATATTCGACAATACCGAATATTCGCCCATCCCTACAAAAGATATTATTTTCACCTGGGATAGCATTGTTTCCCTGCATCTTCTTGTTCGTCTTTGCCCAGGTTCAAGACAGAAAAGGAAGCGGTCGAGCTTGCCAACTCTACAAGAGTTGGTCTGGCGGGTGAGTTTATAGCATCACTTCATGACCTTAGCAAAGCTCTGCTGATTAGCGGCCGCCTTGGAGCTGATCATTTAGAAAAAATGAGCACCTAACAAGATATCAAACTCAACTGTAGCAAGGTCCGCTTGCAGTCGCGGCTTGCCTGAGAACGTGACCTGAACTCAAGTTCTCCCCTAAAGTTGTACAAAATCTTCACTTATGGTGGTCCGAGCTTGCATCGCCAGCTACCATGTTGGTTTCTTTGCAGCTGCTGCGCTGAATTGTGTAATACCCTTGTCGCACGGCAAATATAATGTAATTGAAAGTGAACGACACTGGCTGCTAATGACATTCGGTTTGGCTGTCTACACGGTGAAATAAATGTCATTTGGGAGTGATGGCGGTGGCGATTAGCGGGCTCGCAAAACTGCTAAATTATATTTCAGGTGCATCTACAATGTTTTAATGCATAGCATCTTTTTAAAACATAACACAGGATTATTTTCTTTAAAATAAAAACAGGGCAATCACCAGTTTAGGTGACATTAGTAGACATTACAAGCCGAGACAAGTCCACAAAAAATCCGCATTAGGGTAGCGCGTGCATTGGAGACGCAATTTTCTTTTTTGTTAGTACTTGTTTGTCTTTATTTGAAAAACAACATGAAGGGTAAAGTATGTTTACTAACAGTTTTTAGAAACAGTATTCTTTGGTTTATTACTGAACCTTCTTCTCTAGTGACGCGCCACTGCTGTCGAGGCTACTCATTTTGCTGCTGAATGAGCTCTTGAACCTCAGTTAGCCGCTAAATGTCATTCGCCTCAAATGTCATTCGGTATTCTTGTGCAGCGCCAAATTAATGACATTTAGAGCGAGTGACGTTTGCTCTAAATGTCATTAGATCTGCCGTGTGACAGGGGTATGAGGAACATGTGGACTTCTTACATGGACAGAAGGCTGTAGATGAATGTTTGTTGTATTTTATGGAATTATTCTGCTACAAGGGGCCTTGCACCCACTCCTGCCATGATTTGCTTTCCTGTTATATTGTGCAGCTCGACTTCATTGCCCAAGTGTTGATGAAAGGGAAATTTGAGCAAAATGTAGCAACCGTAGTGGTTAGGCAGAGTGTGTGAGCAGTATTAGGTGCAGAGAAGCGGAAATAGGACGGGCAACGAAGTGGATGAGAAGTTGCAGGGGCAGCTGGGACAGCAAGTGCCGGCATCAAAATATGATTTCTGCCAAGAGAGCCACCCCCACCACCTTTTTTTTACATGTAAACTCATCAGTAGTGCTAAATCTAGCGAAGAAAGAAGGTAACAACCCGTTGATGCATTTTTGGTTATTACATTCTCCCAGATGTTGCACTGCAAAATTTCAGTCCCACTAAAACACATTTTTGATGTTTTACCGTAGCTTCACCGAAAACAACTTTCACCTCAAAAGACGTGACAGATGCTGCATTTCTTGATTTTTCGCTTGTTTTTCTTCATCTTTGCAGGCTACTTCTACACGGAGAACATCTCGCAGGCCTGGCGCGTCGCAAAGGCCCTTGAAGTGGGCATGGTCGGTGTCAACGAGGGCGTAATTTCGTGCGCAGAGGCTGCCTTTGGTGGCGTCAAGGAGTCTGGCCTTGGCCGCGAGGGTTCACGCTATGGGCTCGACGAGTTCACGCACATTAAATACATCTGCTTTGGCGGTTTAGAGTGAATCTCTCGTGGAATGCGGGTTCAGTGATAATTGCAAGGGTACCTGTTATGACGTGGCATTGTGTATGGCATCTCTTTCCAGCCGTTTCCATTCCCATCGATCAAGATCCAGGGTTACCACAGAGGTCAGAGAAGCGTATGAGTAACCATGCATTTTTCTTCCGCTGTTTGCGGCAATGTAAGGATAGATTCTGAAGGAGTAGCGATGCCAATTTTGTGTTTTTTGTTTTTGTTCTTGCACTATTCCCTGTTAGTCCATAAATTTTAATGCGCAAATTAACACTCACCAATGAGCTGCTGGCACTGAATGAACATGTCGCTCGCATCATCTGTTTCGGTTTCTATGGGCGAGAGCCCGGAAGCTAGTGCAAGGGTTCTACAGTTGCTTTTCTTCTGACAGAGCAAGATGCCAGCCTTGTCGACATTTCTTGGCCCCTAGAAACTACGGCAAAGTGTTGATTTAAAATTTGCTCCAAGCAACATTTGCTGCTGATGATTTCAGGACGGCATATCAGTTTTTGAAAATTCAACTTTGTCGTCAGTACCTCTTCAGTTCTAAGCTGTTTTGGTGACATATTGAGAAGTTCTACAATTGGAGGCAGCATGTGCTATAGAAGTGTAAAGGCTGCTGCTGAAAACTTGCCCCCCATTGCTCTGACGGGATTCAGGTGTTGGCTGGTAGAATCGCCAACACCTTGGAGAGGTTTCGGTGCTTGCATGTAAAAAGGAAAGGTTTTGCTAGAACAATAGAAATGTGATAGCTGAAGAATGGTGTCATATAACGTGGTACGGTGAATTTGACGTGGGGATGGCTATTGCGCACATTGTATGGTGGGAGTGAATGCTTTAATACTGCAGTGCCCAGCAGCTCATATTGGCATGTGTAGCAATGTGTGTGCAGCCGAATTATAGCTCCTGCTTCCATGTGTTTGCTGCTGTTTATAGTGCACGAAGTCATTCCCAAAGTGTATGCGTCATTCCCACGCGGGCCAGCAATCTGTCTTCCAGTGCAATAAAGTCGATGTTTCCAGTGTATGGCTTGTGAATTTTTCTTTAACATGACAACTGCATACGCCAGTAACAAAAATTGGATCAATTAACAGGTGCCAGCTCTTGGTCACACAGTACAGTGACTGCTCAAGGCAAGTATACTGCACACTGAGGTTCTACTGCTAATAAAATACACAACAAATTGTTCGGCAGTAGTGTTGCGTACACAAAGCACACTAGCTCGTGTGGCCCCCGGCGAGCGCGTACGCGCGCGTCCTGTACCACCGCCAGCCAATCAGCGTTGAAGGTTGCGCGCACGTAGTTCCAAAGCGCTCGCCACGAAATTCTGGGGGGAGTAGCTTTTCGTTAATAACGGTGGATAATTATTTTACGGACGAAGAAACGTAAATTCCTATCGGTCGCAAAACTTGCTTTTGAATACGCGCGGCGCCTGATTTACACGACAAGTCCCCCTAGCAGCGGTGGGAGAAAACACAAACTTGTGCAATCGCGTTGGGGAACTCTTGGCGGGTTATTCGACGCCGCATTAAAGGCGAGCTTCGGCTGTGATGCTTACGAGCTTTATCCAAGAGCGTCGAAGCATGCAAGTGATCGAAAACACGCCGTTTTCGCGTAGTTCCTCGATCCATCGCTAGAGTCGCAATGGCTTCCGCGTTGCCGTGCGCAAACGCGCTCTACCTCCACATCAAAGTGGCGGGCCGTGTGCAAATCCCACGTGTGACGCGCGGTCCCCTCTGGTTACATTTATTCCATATTGTAAAATAAACACCGCGCTCATCTGACCACGATCAAGCCGTCGAGCCAGGTGAGTCCCGGCGGGCCGGGCGTTTTGAGAACCCCTCCGCGCTGCGGTTTCTCGTCGCGAGCAGCCATTAGCACCCAGCTGAGGGGCCCCGTTCACCCCGACGACTTCGTGGCGCGAGCTCGAGGCGAGGGCGGAAGGGGAAAAAAAAAGCCTCTAAGCCTATCCAGTGTAACTGGCGGCCAGGTCGAATCACGGCTGGTTTCAAGCGACCAACAACGACCTCCTCGCCGACTCCCTCCCAAACGCTGCCGTCTTAATCGCTGCTCTGCCTGTCAGCGCAGCGGGGGCTGAAAACAAACAAAAAGTAAGCCTAATGTTGTGTTTCGTTCCCGAGGTTAGAAGTCGCGCGCTGCTTTCCTGGTTGCAGCGGTTTAGCTTTTCTGTTTTGAGAGCGTGTCGTGCGCTCAGCTGTTGCTCTGTTGCAGTTTTTTGTTTTGCATCGGGCGTTTTTACTGAGCGGTTTCCGCAATCTCGGTACGGCGGTCGGCCGGTAGTGGTAGTAGGTTTACCGGTATCGCAGTGGAGAACATCGGTTGGTGGTGTTCCCTCCCCCTTCTTCAGCTACCTCCCTCACGTTTTCCTTTTCTTGGTGCGTTTTTGTCTTGACGCGGAAGAACGTTGTTGCAGGAAGCCTCGGAAAGGGGGGCGGGGGTGCCGATGTTGTTTATGCGCGGGAATTTTTTTTTTTTAATTTCTCAAACCTGCTGGCGTTGGTTTCGGCCAAGCAAGGGCTTTGGTGAAAGTGTGGCGAATGGTGTGGGGGCCGTTTTCCCCGTAGCTGGCGACCCAATTTGAACGCTGACCTTGAACTTGTCGCCACCTCGCGCGTTCCAAAACAAGATGGGGCGCGCGTTCGGAGGGGACGTTGTAAGCGCGGTTGCCGTCGATGAACCGTGCTTGCGAAAAGCCGTGCAGCTCGTTCTCCCGTCGCGATGGTGCCTGGGTGATCCGAAGGTCGTCCTGTACAACCTCCCGAGAGCACTCGGGCGCGCTCTGCGTTTCGCGGTCGAGGTGAACCGACGTGTAAATGCCAAACAATGGTCACGCTGCGGTCGACACACATGGACCGCTCTGACGACTCCCGCGTCGCGATTTTGCTGTTATTTTGTTTTCGCTGTCAATAATTGATAGAAATGCGCGCTGTTCTCACTTGCTTCCGCGAAAGTTTCGCTTGTCAAAGACCTTGCCGCATACCTGCATTCCTTTGCTCACTAAAAGAACACAGTAATCAACCCTGAAATGGTGTTTCTTGTAGCGCTACCTAATTTCTTTGTGCAGTTTGTGTACGCGTCAGTTTCATGGCCTTAAGAAACATGAATATAACTATGTAGCGTGGAGAGTCATCACCTAAAGGCCCAACCACATGCACGCGTAAAACCGACGTACACGCGCAACGACGTACGCCAGCGGCGGCATACGCCGCTGCCTTTACGCCGGCCGACGACGTCGGAGAGGGCGAGTAACCACAGATCGCCGCAACGCGCGCGTAAACCAATGCGCCGCGCAGTGTGGCTCGACTACATCGGACTCCGCTTTGTGGCGACCAGTTCAAGTACATTATAACTCAAATAAAACAAATAATGCCTATTCACACAAAAATACGTATATTTAATACAGAAACAACTAAAACAGTTCTTGGGACATTAAAAAAACATTAAGGATTAGTATGCATACTTGGCAGGCACAAAACCCTTCCGCTACATCTGGCGTAAAACTGCCTTGCTCCCATAGTTGCTCGTTGCTTCGCGTTTTTTGTCCGGTTGTTTTGTCTTTGTATTTTACAAATTACTTCGTTTTACCGCATAATTAATAGTGAAGTTAGCTTATTTATCAATTCGCTGTCTTGTTATGCGACCTGACCGCCGATAACATCACCGCCAGAGGTGTACGTCAACACCGTGCGCCCGAAAGTTTGTGTCGATGTCTGGCGGGCTCCGACTTGGGCGTAACAAGCGCGTACCAATGCATTCGGAGTACGCCGGTTCCTTACGCGCTTATGCTGGTTTACGTTGTTGCGCGAGTACGTCGGTTTTACGCGTGCATGTGGCTGGGCCTTAAGCCGTCTGGGATAAAATTCAGACGCTAAGTCTCAAGAACATAAATTTAGAGCGCAGGCTCGACCTCACCAGGCCTCAGAAGCGCGCAAATACGTTCCTTCCGGTTACAAATGCATGAAAACTGGCCTGACATTGCAGAACTCAAGGAACAGCTGTATTAGTCGACAATTGTTTTGTCTTCCAGGTGAACCAGCTGCATTGCACAGTGTTCAAATGTTTGAGTTATCGGGCATCGGATGTGGCTTGCCACAGATTTAGAGATCGCATTAGGAGATGATCATTGTCCTGTAAGCTGCCATGGGCTGGTAGAGTAATTGCGAAAATAGCTTGCCACGACTGATATCAAATAATGGTTTCATTTTTCACGCAACAGGTTCTTTGGCATCTCATTTCTGCCTTTTGAACGCTGGTTTGTGGGACGACGCTTAATAAATTTTGCTTTGACACTTTCTAGCTACCCTGTGTTTGCTGAAAGCATCGTAGCGTTTTATGCATAGCAAGTTCCCCCCCTTCTTCCCTTCTTGTTTTTTCTTTCAAACTGTTTTCGATTCGTAGCATCTTGATGTTGGGCAGTTATGTTTATCATACTCTGCAGGACTCTTGCAAAAGTCCAGCAGTGGCGAGGTCTGTTTATCGAAGCATTTGCGTAACCTCAAATGCCAACTACTAGCAAATAGTACAAAGGACTGAAGAGATGCAGCGTTTCTTCTCCATGGTCCACGCAGTGCCTTGCAGCTGTTGCTATCACCCTGGAAGCTTGGTTTGATTGATGCATTTTCGAGAAGGCAAACTGTTCGGTGTGGTGGGACACAATAGGCTTCTTAGGATGCACCTGCTGGAATTGGGCCTTTCCGCAATGCCATGTCACCGAAGCTTGGATTTAAAAATAAGCGGTTGGATGGCCGGCCACATGTGCACATTTCATGTCTCGCATAACGGGTCAAAATTCATGCTTACAATCGAATCTCTTTGTAACGAAACATATTGGAAATTTGGTTGGTCAGGCTGCGGTATATTGGCACTTGTCCTGTTTACAACGAAACGGTATCGGTTATAGCGAATGAATTTAACTCGCCGCGTGGCTTAAAATAGTACAAAAGCTAGCGTGTGTGTCCAAAACCTCGTCTCTTGACTGAATGGCTGCATTGCATGGTCGATTGTGTGAGGAATATTTGGGGATATTGGGTTTTTCTGCAGCTGCAATTTGGGGGGGCAGGTTATGTACACAAAAATGCGATACATATTTGTCATGTAGTGCAGTTCCTAAAGTAGTGCTCTTTAGTTTTGTCCAGCAATTTAGTTGCCCTCTTATATAACGGATATTGAGTATAACGAATTCTTGCTCCCTGTGCGATTTCCTACAGCGAGGATTGACTGTACTGGCAATGGGGTGCTTAAAACGGACTGCTGTATGGGGCAGTGTATTCATTTACTTCCATAGTTTAGGTTCTTGCGAACTGCATTTCTGCCTTGGAAACTGTGCCACAGCAGTTGGTGTACAAAGGTGGCTGCCTCCCACTATGTGTGGACATTCACACATTTTTACAGGCTAGTCTTACAGTAAACTTGGGAAACAGCATTAAGAGCTTAATTCCCCAAAAGATGTGACACATTTATGGCAAGCTTGTTTAGCACTGATGGCAAAACATTCTTTAGGACCCAGACTAAGTTGTGTCCAATGGCACCTTTCACTGCACTGCCTCAGTTTTACTGCTAGACACGGAATTAAAAAAAGAAAAGTGTTTGGGGGGTGAATTGGGGCTTAAAGGGGCCATGAAACGATTTTTTTTTTAAATTGCGCTATGTTAGCGGACCTCTGTTGTACAAAACTATGCCTAGCGGTTTTATCGCGCAAGATCGGAACATAGATTTAGAAATGCGATTGCTGTTTTTCTTATGCTTTCCTTGTCAAGTAGTGAGTGCTTTGCTGTCCTAGTCATGGGTAACTTAAGACAAGCTTGCTGATGTCCTCTAAAGTAAGTGATGCAGGCTTGCTGTCTTGACGTGATCAACACCTGATGGCTTACAGAGTGTGTGGACGCATTTAACAAAAGTAACTTGCAGTTGTCGGAAATTGCATCCAAACCATCTTGTTTTGCAGAGTGCAAAAACGAGCCAGCATGTATGACGCTACCTGTCTCAGATTTTGTCGGGCACAATTCAGTTGCTCTGCCACACTAGAGAATGCCGTTAACGTTCCTTAGCCAGTTGAATATGCTTTGCGGTGGCTTACTGCACAAGCGTAACAATAGGGTGATCAGTAAGGGTGTGAGTGTAAAAAATAAAGGAGCTATAGCACTGGGCTGGACTGAACACGGGCACTAGCTCTTTGTCGCAATTCTCGCGTGTCCACCTTTGCTTTTGTTATCCATTTGCTCGTACGGTCAGCCCATATGGAAGCTGAAGGCTCACGGGTAATTGGTATCGAGCATTGCGTCATCGTGAGGGAGGCTGGAATGAAAGGAGAGGGAGGAGTATTTATTGAAGTGATTAATAGCCGTGGTGGCAGTGGGGGCTTAGTGATTGAGTCCAGTTTGTGGCACATTGAAAGTTTGTCCAATGGAATGGAGGGCAATGGAACAGAAGATGACAGGTGTAATGTTAAGGGACAAGAAGAGAGCGGAGTGGGTCAGGGAACTAACGCGTGTTAACGGCATATCAGTAGAAATTAAGGAGAAGAAATGGGCGTGGGCAGGGCTTGTAATGCGAAGGCAAGATAACCGTTGGTCATTAAGGGTAACAGAGTGGATCCCTAGAGAATGCAAGCGTTGCAGGGGGCGGCAGAAAGTTGGATGGGCAGATGAGATCAAGAAGTTTGCGGGGATAAATTGGCTGCAGTTAGCACAGGACCGGGATAATTGGAGATCCATGGGAGAGGCCTTTGCACTGCAGAAGGCGTAGATAGGATGATGATGATGATGATGATGATAGTTTGTCCAAGCCCTCCTGCTTACCACATGGAAGTGCTCGTGTGTGCTTCCGTGATCTTCAAAGGACGGCAAAGCAAAATGTTCAGGGCAGCCTCATCCCAAGGCATCCTTGCTGTTACGGAGTGCCTTGCAGATGGTTTGCACCACATGTGTGCTTGCATTGTGTTCCCATTAAGCGATGGACAGGAATGCGTTCAATGCTGCTGCAGTTCCTGGCAGGTCGTATCAACGTATGTGGAAATGGGGATTCAGCTGCGCTAGTTTCTGCTTCCAATGTGTCTGCTGCTCTTCACGACAGAGTGTTTGAAATTTCGTGATGATGGTATGGAAACTTAACAGCCACTGACGATATGTGCATGAAGCTGGGAAGGTTTGAAAAGAGATTAACTTGGGCTGTTAACTCCAAAAGGGGCAGTGCATCTCGCTGCCAATGCGAGGTGAACTGGTACTTCGGTCTGGAAGGGAACTCCTTGTCTTACCTAGTCTATTCTGGCTAATTCTGGCTAATTTTAGCACTCAAAAAAAAAAAAAATTGCCCAGAACCATGGAGAAGCTTAAGTTTGGAGCCTATTTGAAAACTCTTTCAGTGTTGGCAGTGCTGTGACAGAGCAGATGGCTCCCTCCCCTTCCACACCTGAACAAAACGGGCAGCGGTAGTTGGGGTTTGTTGCATTTTTAAGAGGGGGCCCCCCATGAAGAGAACATACTTCATTCAGTTTCGATTAATTAGCGCTTGGTAACTCGGCTCCATTCGAGCCACGGAAAACGCTTGTTTACCGGAGAAGTGGAAAAAGACATAGAAACTTTCAAGTCTTGCACTGCAATGACTGAATGTGGGCAGGAGGCAGCTTCAGAGGACACGGGGGCACGACAGGGCGGGTAAGGAAACGGCAGTTCCCGTTTGTCAAAATGTCCATACCTGCCAGGTTTCCCGAATTATCCGGGAGACTCCCGGATTTTGGTGGTTTTGTACGATTGTATGTTCGAAACAAAAATCTCCCGAATACACACCCGTGTTTGGCTAAACCTTTCTCCCAGTCTAGCCACATTGCGCTGGAGCTACCTGACAACCCAATCGCATCCTACACCACTGGACATCGTAATAACTTGTAAAGCATGGTTGGCAATGCACGCAAGTTGAACTGGTCAGTACCACAGAAACGTTGAATGCGAGAGGCATTTCAGCATGGTAAATGAAACTTGCCCCCAGTTCCGATCATCAAGTTCTCGCACAATCCGAGGTCAGTCGCGTTCTTTTGGCGAAGTGTAGCAGGAATGAACATTGTTATGCTCGGCAGTACTCCCAGGGGTTCTTAAAAAAGGCGGCGTCAGCCGCATCGAAGATTTAGCAGCTGACCAGTCGTGTAGCTCGTTAGTAGTTTGGACGAAACAGTTCAGCTCCTACTCTGTTGTGTTGTAACTAAATTAGAAATGCATGTAAATGTAAATCATTCCATTCTGTTGCTACTAATTTTTTGTATCCCTCCTACTCCGCCCCCCCCCTCCCCCCCCCTCCCTCCTCCTCCCCGGGACTCTCCCTAATGCCATCTCGGCGAACCTGGCAGGTATGAATGTCTATAAATCAGTAAATACTCGGATTGCCAGCTTTATATTTTTTCTGTAAGATCAGGGTGTCGTAAGTTTTATGACAAAAAGAAACATTTTAATTGTGTAATGACCTGTCATGCCCTAAAAATAATAAATACTTTCACTATTAGCGTAATTTTTTTATTTCTGTGCTTCGGAGGTGCAAAGATGTATGAAAACATACAGAAAAACAATTATTGCTTGAAATAAAAAAATCCAGGGCTTAAAGGGGTAAAACTTTTTTTTTGTGTGAGGACTGGACTCCATAAAGATAATACCCGTGCCACACATACACGAAAAATGACATTAAGTGTTAAAGGCCTTAAGATACTGAATGACATTATTTGGGAAGGCCATGCTACACGCGAAAACGCAAAGGCATTAAATGTGTTGGGCATGATGGTGACAATGACCAAAAAGAGAAATGCACTCATATTTTAGAAGTTTTTAACGTAGAGAAAAACATCTTGCAAGGGTTAAAAATGTTTTGGCAAAAAAAATGTTATGAGAAATAGTGTTTTCTGAAAAAATGTTGTGGGCCGTTTCTAAAAGTGGCTTTGGCAGCTGCTGTCGCCTGCCAGCGGTAGCCACACCCGAAAAATTCAAAACGACGAGTGACACAATGTTTTGCCTCTTGCTGCTGTTTTTCAGAACTTCGCACCAACAGTGCACAAAAAATCGTCTTATTTGAATTGAAGTTCAGCTACGTTTCTGCGTCAGCACTATGGTGCCGAGAGTTTCTTTGGTTTCATCTGGTTCTCATCACGTTTTGAGAGTAGGCGAATTTAAGGCGTTCGTGAGGGCGAATGAGTTGTGCGGAACTCCTTAAACCAAAAAGGACATTAGAGCGAATGGCATATTTTTGCGTGTAGCAGCGGGGATTAAACGGATTAAAACTTAATGGATTAATTAAATTAATTTCAATAATTAAATTAATTAAATGGTTAATGATTTAAAACTTTGGGCATTAGGCATTAATATCATTTTTTTGTAAGGCTTAAAAAATCACGGCTTTGTCTCTTGTCTTCATTCTCTAGATTATTTGCTTGAAGTTTGCAATGAAATCAGCACGGTGGTTATTGGGATGAAGCAGTCTTTTCAGTGAACCAACCCTGCCTAGTAGTGATGGAAGCGCTCTCCTGTTACCTGCCGCGGTGGCTCAGTGGCTAAGGCGTTGTGCTGCTGAGCGCGGGTTCGATTTTCGGCCGCGGCAGCCGCTTTTTGATGGGGGCGAAAAGCAAAAACACCCATGTGTGAGAGATTTCGGCGCACGTGAAAGATCCCCAGGTGGTCAAAATTAATCCGGAGCCCTCCACTACGGCGCACCTCATCGCCTGCATTGCGTCGGCGCGTTAAACCCTGCAATCAATCAAGCTCTCCTGTTGGTGCTCAGGCAGAACCTCTGCTTTGTATGTTCTCCGTAATATCTCCATTACTTGTCGCATTACTTGGATCACTACTTAGGCCAAGTTGTGACCCCGGATCCCAACCATGAGGCAGAGATAATTAGAAGAATTAGAATGGGGTGGCGCGCATATGGCAGGCATTCTCAGATAATGGATGGCAGCTTGCCATTGCCCCTGAAGAAGAAAGTGTATGACAGCTGCATCGTACCGGTACTCGCCTACGGGGCAGAAACTTGGAGGCTCACTAAGAGGGTACAACTTAAATTGAGAACGACTCAGCGGACAATGGAACGGAAGATGATAGGTGTAACATTAAGGGACAAGAAGAGAGCGGAGTGGGTCAGGGAACAAATGCATGTTGAGGACACATTAGAAATTAAGAAGAAGAAATGGGCGGGGGCAGGGCATGTAATGCGAAGGCAAGATAACTGTTGGTCATTAAGGGTAACAGAGTGGGTCCCTAGAGAAGGCAAGTGTGGCAGGGGGTGGCAGAAAGTTAGATGGGTGGATGAGATCAAGAAGTTTGCAGGGATAAATTTGTCGCAGTTAGCGCAGGGCCGGGGTAATTGCAGATCTATGGGAGAGGCCTTTGCCGTGCAGTGGGCGTAGATAGGCTGGTGATGACAATAACTTCCTTCGTGTTTGCGATGAAATCTGTCGTGTTTGCCGTCTGGACGGAGCAGTCTTTCGTCTTCCCCTCTCTAGGCGGAGCCGCTGCAGCAGGAGGGAGCTGAGGGGCCGAGTGGGGGAGTGAGTCGAGAGCAGACCGAGGCGGCGGCGGCGGAGCATGAGTGCCACGACGGAGTGCTACAAGTGCCACAAGCTGGGACACTTTGCCCGCGAGTGCTTCCAGGACGGAGGTGGCGGCGGCGGAGGCCGGGGCGGAGGACTGGGACCCCGGGGCGGGGGCCGGGGCGGAGGCGGCCGCGGGGGCCGCATGGACTACAAGCCGCCCATCAGGGGTGAGAGGATGCTGCTGTGGGCACCCTACTCCCCTGCTGCAAGTGGGCACTCTGGCATTGTATGCGCGCTCGCTGCATGCTGCCGCTTGCCGCATGAACCGGTATGTAGGTCGGCTCTCTTCTCTCTCGATCATGCAGTCCGTCCTCTTGGGCAACATGAGCTTAATCGCCAAGTTGCTTTCATGACAGCCAGTCACCGCATGCAAATCTCTGTCTGTCTGCAACCTCCTGTAACCTCGAATGCACCGCTGAATGCCTGGAGGGCAATTTGCACGTTGGCAACTTTTGCCTGACTGTTCTCTTCTTTGCTTGGCAGTGAAGTGACTCCCGAGTTTTTCCACTTGTTTTCTCAGCATGGCGATGACATTGGAAGCCACGTAGAGGAGGAACTGAGATCGGGGAAGAACTAGCCAAAAGAAATTGGGGAACTGCGAAAGGAATTGGATTTCAAGCGGGCTCTTCTAGTATTGGGACACTTGTATGTGGGCCGCAATTTGCAAGCTGCAAAAGACTGCTGCGCATATTTTTTTTTAAGATTTCAGGCGTACATACCGGTTTATGCGGTGGTTTTCATTTTTGACGCTATCCTTCTGTGACATAACGCTAAACGTGGTTGAGTGTGCCATGACGCTGGTATGGAGATTAGCTGCCTCGCTGCAATTCTGAGATTTGATTGGTAGACTCAGTCATAAAGAGAAGGACAAAAGTCGACCAATTGAAGTGTAGCAGAGATTTCTTAGGTTCGCACAGTGCAAGCTCACTGTGTTGTGCTAAGGAAAGGGAAAAATGCTTAGATGTGGTGTGGGCTATAAAATAAATTAGTAGCATGTATTGAATGTGAGTTGAGCTTGCACCGTGCACCTCTAGGAGAGAACTTGAACGGGAGGACTCTGTATTTAGCGCAAACTGAAGCTGCGTCCAGAAAGCCCATTTCAGTGGAAATGTCACAGGCCCCTTCCCCATGCACTTCCTTCCTGCCTCTTTTTCCGCATGGTTGCACGAGGTGGCTAGTTGCGCTTTGGTGGCATGAACATGCAGCATGTAACCAAGCTGCAATACGCAGCTGCCTCCACTGGCATTTCAGGTGCATAGAGCGAGCGTCACGTGACTCAAATGAGGAACTTGAATGGCGTTCAAAATCCGCCATGGCCCACAGCGTCTGGTTTTTTTATATATGACAACACCATGCTCCACTACGTCTGGTTTTCTTATATCATATGACAACGCTTGAAATTAAAGGTAATATCACTCACTGAAACTATTGCCACCTATAATTAAATAGTTCTAAACGTAGCTTCGCTTTTTTTTTTTTTTTCCTTGTTTTGTTTCTAAGGGTTTGCCCTTCGCAATGTTGGGATGGAGAATATGTCGAAAGTCTTGCGACTGTATATTAATTCTAAAAAAAAAAAAAATTGTACGAGGCATTTGTCTGGAAGTCGTTAAGTTAACTCTTTCTGTTTTTGGTAATTTTCTGGAAGCTGCATCTAGTCATTGTGAGGAGGAAACCAACGTTTGTGTCTCAGAGGCACTTGTTAGCCTTGAATGCTCTCTCTATGATTTTTTTACTTGATCGTCTTGACTGAATGCTGCTGAAAAATGATATGGAGCAGCTTACAGCTCATTTGAGGCACCAGTGAAGCACGGTCCGCTACTGTAACCCGAAGGTTTCAAAGTTCTTGTTGATTTTTCAGTTGTAAGCGTGATCTTTCACATGGAGGTGGACCTTTCCCTAAAAATTTTGAATCTGGAGGATATGTTGGTGTGTATTATATGCAGTAGCAATGCATTCGCTGACTGGCATCTGCCAGGAACAGACTTTTGCGGTAAAACGTGTAAAATTGTGACTGTGGGGCATTTTTCCACAAAATTTGAGCACTCTTAGTAATCATTAATGTTATCTAGCAAGGCACTGAACTCTCCTTGCATTAAGTCATGTAATGCTTTGAAATTTTAATAGAGGTTGTGCAAAAGACAAGTTAAGCGTATTGCACAGGCCAAGCTCAATTTGAATGGAACGTTTTGGGAGGCAATGACCACACCATTAAGTGCTGCGACAAACTGATGGAGAGTTAGCAGCATCTCGGCAGTAGCCTAAGCACGTATGGGTTGTCCTTGCCGTGACATCTGTCAAAATCTGCAACCAGTTTAAATGCCTGTTGCAAATTAGAGGTCTAGCTGAATTGCTTGTGTTCGACTTGCCTGGATGGAAAATGCAGTGGCCCCCAAGTCCCGGTGGATGTCTCGGCGGGCTGTGGTTTCCAAATTGAACACACATAAACCATAACAGAGATGACGATATGTGCATACTGTCCGAAAGCAGCGTTAGGTGCGGTTGTCTGGCAGAGGCTTTTGCATGTTTGCCACTGTTGTATCCTGGCGTGAACTCCCCATTGACGGCTTTGCGAGAAACGCAGTCTTGTTGGTCTGGTCGTAATGTGGCCTCCTGTAAGGCTCAGTGTGCTTGTTCCTTGCGCAAGCGCGCAGGAACAAAGCAGCGTTGGTGAAGGACCCGCCACATTGGTACGGCGCTTCTTGGACATGACGGATATTGTTTGTCGGGCCTTGCACGCTTACACACGCAAACGCTTGCAATGGAATGGAGATCTCAAGCTTTCTCTATTCCTTCTCCTCCTTCTCCTCCGTTGCAGAGAAGTGCTATAAGTGCAACCGGATAGGCCACTTCGCCAGGGACTGCAAGGAGGCTGAAGACCGGTGTTACCGCTGCAACGGCACCGGCCACATCTCCAAGGATTGCCAGCATGGGCCAGACGAGAGTGAGCTCCTCCACTTCCTCCTCTCCTCCTCCTCTTCTTCTTCTTCCTCTTCCTCCTCTTCTTCCTCTTCTTCTTTTTCCCCTCTGGTGTCTAGAGTGGTACCATACGCAGTCGACTAAGCTAAATTGATGTCCACCGGCGTTTCGCTTTAAAAAATTGTTGGGTGCCACTTCGCTCTCCCTAACGCAAGGCAACGTAACCTAACCTAACATTATCAAAGAAACAGACAGAAATCATATGAAACACCGAAAACGAACTGAAACCATTATGATTAGCATGGAAACTAGAGATGTAAAAAAAAAAAGTCGAAGGAAGCAAGAGCTGAACTTGGACCACCGGCCGCAGCATCAGGAAGCTAAGACATAAAGGCACATTCTCACTTGCGACTGGGGCACGTTGTTCGTGGCGCAACGAGACGCTGTTCGCACTTGCGACGAGCGGTGATGCGACTGTGTTTAATGGAGCTGTTACCCGACTTGTGCGACTTGCTGGGTGCTTCAACCATTTGCAGTCAAAGAAAATTGTTACACGAGTGCGACAACGGCAGACAGAAATCACTCTAGCACACATGCTACTAACCTTGAACAATGCCGAAAGCATTGCAGGTTGCAGGAGGAGCAAAAGAATAACAAACTCAGAAAGGCTCTTTTGAACTTATTATTGCTCGAAGAAATACACGCGTTTGCTTTCACGCCGCAACACTCTCAACCCGGCCCACAAATTTCGCTTCTTTTCACTGGCACAAAGTTCTGACGCCTCGGAACTCTGTGCCGTGTTTACCACTCGCCGCTAGAAGTATGAAAAGGCTGCAAGTTGGCCTACCGTCCCGCTATCCACCTAGCTATATATGATGATTACTTGCTTTTACAATTCAAACATGTTTCTCTACGTTGAGTCCACGCTGTTCGTTGATTAGTACATGTACAGTTAAACTTAGACGTAACGAACTTCAAATAAAATAAATAAAAATAAAAAATAAAATAAAAAAATAAAAAATAAAATGAATATATGTAGCTGCGTGTGCCGTTTTCACTAAGCGCAGTGGTGAAGTAGATAACGCTCGTGTGAGTGGGTGCTGAATGTGGCGGGAAGACAAACCAAATGCTCACTCGCTGAACGTTGGTCTTTCTATAGCAAGGTTGGACACAAACTTTCGTAACTTGTTTTTACTGCGCATACGCAGCCCGTCGCCAGGATGCGCGGCATGTACTGAAAGCCGCGTGCTCCATTGTTTGTATTTGAATCTATCTAAAAAGTACATGTTCCATCGTCTCTTTTCACTGTGGTAGTAGTAGTCATTGTCGTGTCCATCTGTATCGCTGTCTTCCTCATGCATGACTCCTGCACTGCCCAGATTGTTTTGTCCGCAGGCTTTCACATTCCTCCCAAAGTGAATTGCATCAGCACGCATTAGAACCAGTGGCAATCGGCTTAGCGAACTGTGCGTCTGTAGTGCGAGCCAGGTTTTCTGATGGCGCCGCACACTGCCCAGATTATGGCCGGCAACAACAGCTTTGCTGTTGAGAAGAAACTGGCGTTGAAATTTTGTGAACACAGTTTGTGCAAAAACACTTGCAGGCTACGCTTGAGAACTGTGATTTGAGTGACTTTTGCACTCTGTGGTGTGCGTGGTTTCTCAAACTGTCTCCCGCTCCCTCTCCCCCGACCAGTGTCCTGCTACAACTGCGGCAAGATGGGCCACATTGCCCGCGAGTGCAAGGAGCAAGAAAAGACATGCTACATTTGCCACAAGCAGGGCCACATCTCGAGGGACTGCGAACAGGACGAGCGAAGGGTAAGGGGCCGTCAGCGCTGGCTTCGTCCTCCTCCTAACGAGTGGTTTGTCCTCTTTGTTGGTTCTTGTACGCTAGAGGGTCTGCCCACCCTTCTGCTTCTCGCCTGTTGCCTGCCCACTCGTCTTTCTCTCTCTCTCGCACCTTGGTTAACCTAGTGCGCGTAATGTACTCGGTGATTAACTTTGATGACTCGCAGTTCGGCAGATTGCGGCATCGGATTTAACCACACTGGCAGATCCTTTGCCGCGTTGTCTGTGGTGTTCTGAACACTTGTGCCGATCGCGGCGAAGCGAGATGACACCGCTACTCGTTGTGTTGTGTTTATGTGGTACCATTTTTGCCGGGCCCAGTACGGGGTCATTGGCTTGCCGAAGCTTTTGCGGTAGCTTGGTTTGAAACTCGGCATCACCCAGTTAGTCCACATCATGTGCCCCTTCATCATCATCAGGCGAGCTGTGGTGTGCTGTGCCGCTGGTGATGGTCGCCGCCACGCCTGATGCTGCTTCTTTCACAGCACCGCATGCTGTCCCCTCACCTGGCAATTCACGTGTGTCCTCTCTGTTCCACACTAGCATGCGCTTGCCCGCTTGCTGGCCAGCGTGCCCAGGATTCGGTTCTCTCTGCCTGAAACCGGCCAGGTAGGCATCTTTGCCGGTCATCACGGAGTAAGAACTAGACAGGAGGTGGAAGGACGTTTCCTAGGGCGGCCGGATAACGTCACAAGCGCTTGTTCAAAGTTAAGCTAGCGGCATCTGTCGTGGGAGAAGAAACTGCACAGCCACAGCGATCGGCATTTTACTGCACAATGGGGACTAGAAGGCTGTTGGATGCCCGAATGGGAGGGGGGGGGGGGGGGGGGGCGGCTATAAATGACCGTATTACGTGGCTAGCAAGCTAGAGCACGAGAATCGAAGCCCAATCCCCACCGGGAGGTGCGAAGGATGTGCTTGGAGGCAGGTGATGTCGACAAACCACACTTCATTGCTCGGTCAGAATATGGAACACTCACTGACAGGCTGTCCCGAGCTTGGGCGGGAGATGGAGTCTCCGCGAGTTCGGTAAGCCGTCCGTGGCCGCCGTCTCGGTTCGTCCCGTAGTGGGAGACTCGCCTCGGCTCGGGGTCGAGGAACATGGGCTCTTTTGTCCAACCCGTGCGGTTCCAGACCTCTGCAGAAAAGCTCTAAGCCGATAAATCCCACGTTCTGATGTTACCTCAGTTGGGAGAGAAGGGTTTCCAGGGGCGGGAGTGGCGGCGGGGAAGTCGGCTGCTAGGCGGCCGGAGCTCCGAGTGCCGTGATCGCCAATGAGGAAGCAGATGCGCTGGCACGGCATTGCCGTCGACGCAGTATCCCCGTGTCAGTGGTGCCAGACAGTTAGGCCTAACGGCGCTGCATGGCAGGCATGGGGGACCGACCACATCACCCCCGAATGAATTGTGGCCACTATCATTTCGTCCATCAGGTGCTGCTACCCCCTCGTTCACCGTTGCAGCCACAAAGCTGTGTAGCCCACTTTGGTCTTCATTGTGACGTTATCTGGTCACTCGACTGTGCCCGCCGCAATTGGCCGCCTCGCCTCCTGTCTATATTCTTGCTCCGTGCTGGTCGTGCACTTGGCTGGCTGACCTAACGGGTCTTGGGCGGCCCTGCATGCCTGCCCTCCCATCCACCCTGTCGTTCATGCTCCGTTTCTGTCCCGTGCCAGCATGACACATTTGCCCATTCGCTGGCCAACACGCCGGGGAATCGGTTGGCTCTGCCCGAAAACGGCCAGGTAGGCATCGGCATCGTTTGACCGGGTTGCGCTTGTGGGCTGGCTGACTCACGGAATTGTTTTGTTCCCCGCCCGTAGCTTGCACGACTAGCCCGCTTGCTGTCTCATGTACCGAGGTGTCCGTTCACTCTTCAGGGGAGCCTGCAGGTAGGCCTTGCCCATCTGTGTGTGTGTGTGGGTGTGTGTAGAACCGAAATTTCCACCGGGAGTGATTGGCAGCGGTGGTGCCTTGCTTTGGAAGGAGTGTGGAACAGATGGACGTTGCTTGCGTGTTGCGGGTACGAGGTCCCAACTGTTCTGTTCCTTTCTGGTCAGTGGTAGTGATAAATATTTGATGAACTAAAGCTTAACTACATTCATCAAGCTTCTCCGTAGTTGGTGTGGGTAAAATTTATTTTTTTACGAAGGCAACTTTGGTTGCGTTAAACAAGCACGTTGCCGGTATGAAGCAGTGCCGCATTTTCGCGTGTATAACCAGCCCCGTATAAATCTGCACCCCCTCTTTCAGCCCGCTGGGAAAGCAAAAAAATCCTCGCTTATTGCCTGCACATTTAATACAGAAAAGGCTGTACCAAACTACTGCCCAAGCAACACATAGCATACTATGTAGACAGAAAGAGCATATATTTATCAAGTAGGATACACCGACTGCACAGCAAAAATCACAATTCGCTATTAAAATTCAGTTGTTAGGGTGCGCTCGTCCTTGTTTTTTCTTGTATGTTTTGCGCAATCGCTGCCATGGAAGGCTTTAGTCAGGGTTACTGTGTAGGAGCTTCACGGCACACTGTGCATTGCCGTGAAACTGCACTAAAGGAAAAATCCTGCGTATTATCTGCACCCGTACTTTGCCACTAAAATTATCACTTTTTTTGGTGCAGGTTATAGGCGTGAAAATACGGTATGTGAAGGCATAGAGTAAGGCTAGGATGAAGGTATCAGGCTGGCAGGAAAAGGAGAGGGGAGGGGTCGACAGGTGGGGCTCACAAGCTTCAGGAAATTCTGTGCTTGGTATTGTTGGAATCGAATAATGCAAGCACAATGTAATCAACTCGTAAACAATTTTCGGGGCCTAGGCGGGGAGGTACTTTGTGCTCATTCTCCTCAAGCTACACCATTTTCAGATATTGAAAACCGCACAAGGAGAGCAGCGTCGGAGGGAGGTGGTGGTGGCCACTGCCGGGAGTCGGCTTCATGCACAACGCACACGCAGTTAAGGAATTTTTAGTGTGAAAGCATAAAAGCTGGCAAGAGTGCTCACGTGCTCATTTCTTTTTGCACTACGTCATTTTCAGATAAATGCGGTTCTTAGCAGTGCACAGAATAATAAAAAAACTGTATTGGAGCAAAATCCCAATCACTATGAAAACCATCGGAGGACTTTTCGGATTCAGTATCAAAAAATAGGCTGTAGCATTTAGTCTACAGCCCATTGAAATGTTCTGGAAGAACGGTGCCGATGTCCTCTGATCAGCCCAGCTCGTTTGATATCCCGCAGCCGTTTGTGTAGTCGGCTCGCACCTTCCGGCCTTCATTTGTTGCCTGTCGCGCGGAGATGCCAGAACACTGCTTCCGCCTGGAGATATAATGGGCACGGGGTTCTTTGAATTGTATTGGCGGGGTGGGTAGGGCAACGAACTCTGAACAGTCTACCAAAGAGCAGCTTTAAGCAAAAAGTGAAAACTCCTGTGGATTGAGATTTAGGCGCTCGTTAAAGATCCCCAGGTGGTTGAAATTAATCTGCAGCCTTCCCCTACGTTGCGTATCATTGTCAAGGTGTATCTTCGGCACGTTAAACCTCACAATCAATTAATCTCAAGAGCGGCTTTGTCATGTGGTCACCCGGCGCAGTTCAGTGCCAATGCAGTGGAAGCAGTGGAACTTGGCAGAAAACCAATTCATTGCAGTTGAATCCCGCTACAACGGAATTTGACAGGACATGCGAAAAATTTCATTGAAGTGAAAATTCGTTGAGGCAAAATCTGCCCCTAGCACACCACGGAAGGGCAAGAAAAATACCCCTGTATATTTCCGCATCATTGGCAGCATAATGCAATGTTTAGAAAAGGGAGTGACGCGCAGTTACGTTGTGGTTCTTCAGATAATAGACATACCAATGGTTCTGTTTTTTTACCTGCACGCAAAGAGTGCGTTACGGAAGGGAGTAGGGGGGGTGAAGAAATGCAGGCACAAAACTGATTTTCTTGCAGATAGCTGCTAGGCCGTTAGGAGCCCCCCTCTCGCTTGTGGAAGGAGCGGTGCCGTTAACTTATCGTATTTTCGTGCGAATAACCCACACCAAAAATGTGAAAGTTTCAGTGGCAAAGTAGGGGTGCAGATAATACACGGGTTTTTTTCTTTAGTGCAGCTTCACGGCAATGCTCGTTGCGCCATGAAGCTGCACTGCTTGTTGTGCCTTGAAGATGACCTTGTGTACAACAGTGAGGACTGCGGCTCAAGTGATAGCTCTAGCGAGAACAGTGACACTGAGTTGTGACTTGAGTCAGTGAGTCGGTGTATTCGACTTGCTAAATATATATGCTTTTTCTGTCTGCATAGTATGTCATGTGTTGCTTAATCAGTAGTTTTGGTGCAGCCTTTCCTTTATCAAATGTCCAAGCAATACGCGAGGATTTTTTGTCTTTTCTTTTCTGGCGAGCTGAAAGTGGGTGCTGATTTTTTTGTGCGGATTTTGTGGGTGCGGATTTTTTTTCTTTTCCAACGGGCTGAAAGTGTGGGTGTGGATGTGGGTGCAGTGGCAGGTTATACACGCGACAATACGGTATCCTCTGACTCGGCACAAGAGCAACTAACCTTGGCAGGAAAGCCGCGCTCACTCGCGACTAAGATAGGATGACACGGGTTCAAGACTAAAGATGGAAACATTATTTTTGCTTTTGTCTGGGAAGAATTGTAGAAGGAAAACTGCAAGGACAGCTGCTCACAACGCATGCATGACGGTGCCACGCCAGCAGCAGAGTACATTCGGGCTATTTCAACTTGATGCGGATTGGCTGTAGCTCTGGCTTGGTGAACCAGTCCTGCGCCATCCTGCGCCTCGTGTAAAGATGGCCAGCCCCATCGTTATCACCAGCAAACAATGGCGTCCACCTATGAGCTTGTTTTTGTTTTGGGTGGCGGTGTGGGCGCGCGGCACACGTTTTCGGTGAAACCAAGTGTCCAGAATGTGTAAAAAGTTACAGATAGCTGGCATTATGCTTATTTTATTGTAAAACGATAAATTCAAACCCAGCCCCAATGAGCAGTGAAGATTTCGTTGAAGTGAAAGCAAGCCAGACAAATGGTTCGTTGTGGCGAGGACTTTGTTGCATTGACTTCTATGGCTAACTGATGGGGAATTCGAAATATTTCGTTGAAGCGGAGTTCGTTGTAGCAAAGCTGTTGTAGCGGGGTTCGACTGTACATCCATCAGCAATTGACTACTAATGCTTTTGCATTCACTGAATCGTAAAGAGTGCTTAAGTGTCCCTTTTTATTTGCTTTTTTTTTTTAATGGCTTGGAGCACAGGCATATAGTGGGATACCCAGCGCTGTAGAGCTTTTTTGGTTTTCTGCCGCTTCTCACCGTATAACCACCTTCCAACCCTTCATTCTAAGACAAGTCACGATTCCCTTTGTTCATAACCCCTGCCAATCACTTCTGTGCCTGATTTCTCTTGTGCTTGTGCTGCATGGTACATTTGGGACGTCGTTTTGCACCCATCAGGTTTTTTTTTTTTTTTTTTTTTCATTTCTTTCTTTCTTTCTTTCTTCATTTTTGACGGACATCTGATTTTTGCCCCTTCCTCCTGCCAAACCCCCCGATTACCCCCATTTCAGCGCCCCGAGTGAGTTGAGCTTGACAGTGTCGAAGGCCCCCCCACCCCCACTCCTGGAGCGGAAAGAAATCGGCACTCCGTTTTCTCGGGCGCACAGAAAAAGAAAAAGGGAGACGGAAAAAAAAAAGCGAAGCTTGTAGAGTCCTGCACCTCTTCTTCCACCTCACCCAACATGCTTTGCTGCTTGTGCAACCAACCATTGGTTCACCTGCTTTCCCCGAAAGCTTGTTTGCTGCTCCGACCCCTTCCGACACCGGTGTTGTAAAAAACGGGGGAGCTTAGATGGTGTAATCACCTTGTCTTTTGCTGGTGTTCCTTGAACTGGGTTTTTGTTGTGTGTGTGTGATAAGCTTTCACAGTTCTTTTTGCTTTTCTTAAAACAAAGGTTCGTGCAAGCTTTTTTTCTTGTGTTCACATAATTTAATTCTTGAGGGGCAAAGAAAACTTAAGTTCCTATTCTTGCAAAACTGCATAAGAGTAATACCTCCCCTGTCATTTTTTTTCCTGCGCCCTGTTGTTTTTTTTTTTTTTTTTTTGCATGAAGCTACCAACTAGGTTTCTTTGTTTTGAATTTTGGCTCTGTTTGGAAAGTAAAAAAAAATGGAGGTTTGGAGGTGTGCTGTTTTGTACATAAAAAATTTTTGTTTTCACTTGGAAGTTTAAATAAAATGGGACAGAAAAAAAAGGAAGGCCCCTTTTGTTGTTACTTTCTTTTGTTTTGCTTGGATCAAGGGCGAGTTTGCGAGTGCTTTTGCATAGTTGCCTGCCCTCATGCATGCGCAAACATCCGTGTTTGCATGAAGTGGGGTAACCCTTCCCGGTTATCTCAGTGGCATCGATTTGTTTGGAGTACAGGATGCTAGTAGGAAACACTGGTAGGCGATTTATACATTAATTGCATGATACGTAGCATACCAAGAGTGGACACAGAACACATCATTACTGGCATCTTTCAGGCCCTTGTGTTGCCTGTAGTAAGTTCATCTCCATCAGTCGTACTTGTCGGCTAAAAGGCAAAGCCAGTGAGGGGATCAGAGGAAGCAGGAAACAGAAGCTTCAAGCTGATATGGCTTTAAAAAGTGTGTGTTTTGGTGGTTAGTTGGTTTTTCTGAGCTTTGGTGCCGTTGCACCATTGTCAGCATGAGAGATGGACTGAGAAGCGAAATGGATTTTTGTTTAGCGCTACATTTGTCGACGTGGGATTAGTTGAGACACCTGATCATCGTCCACATGTAAGGATAAGGAAACCAGACAGAAAGAGCTTGCGGATTTCCACATCGGCATGTAGCCATTCGGTAAGACAACTGCGTAGTCGCAACACATCCTACATGCGATGTGTCTGCGTAGTGTAGTTGTCCTGTACTAGGCTGTCAGCTGATCTGTAGCCCACTGCTCCTGTGTGGGAAGGGATCCACTGGACTTCCACTGTGAAACAGTCTTTGGTGAGACACTTTGGGAGATAGAATTATGGCTTCTCCCAGGGTGTACCCTGATACAACGGCTCAAGAGCTGGCTTTAAGTTGCAGAATGCTACAGATTGATGTGAAGATACTACCGCATGCTTCGCTCTGAAAATGCCCACGAAATATTCAAATTTGGTATCGCAAAGGCGGCTACACACAATGCCCTCCTTTCGTTGCTGCGCTGCTTGAGCACCAATGATCGTGCTCGGGTCTGCATGTACAAGACGGGATAGTGCATACTTCATGCCCTTGTAAAACCAAGGCGGATTTAGTGCAGTGCAATGCAACGCCTGGATGGTATTTAGGGCTGAATGTGTGCAGGATTCATTCTTGATTGTAATACTGAATGCAAGGTTGGTTTTGCCAAGTTAGCATCACTTGCACAAGCAGTTGTGGAGGAGCCGGAGAAGTAGAGACTGAAACTTGTGGAGGGTCTTGCTACTTGCGACTGCACAGGGAACAGCAAGTGACGGCACCCCAGCCTCCTCCATATTGGCTTTACACTTAATTCTATCAATATTACGGCCCTTTCTTATAATATGAGTATTTCAAGCTTTTGCGTACTACCAAACAACCGCTCTCTTGGGACCCAAACCAGTGAAATCGAAACCACCCAGGAACGCTTCTGACTGCGCTCTAGTCGACTCCAAAATCCAATCTAAGAACACGCGGACTACCGAAAAATCTGCACATGCTTGCCGTTTTGTTATTGTCATCTGACAATACCAAATGTGCTTGTGTCTTTGTGACATTAGTTCGTGACATGCATTCGTATACAGATGAAAAGAAAATTGAAGTCGGGGGAATGGCATCGGCACGCCGGGAGAAAACATCCACGCGACATCCTGCCACTACGGTTAAGATTGAAAGAGGATATGCGAGCGAGACAAGAAGTGTGAGGGTGTGTTGCAGCAGAACTTTGGCAAAAGTTCAGCAACAGAGTGGCAATCTTGGAGAAGAAGTGGATGACACTTTTTTAAAATCTCGTGAACGAGAAAGAAGCACAGGATGCGCTGACAGGCTTCTCTCTGAAGAAGCTGTTAAAATGCGCACAGCTTGCAGGTCAGATTTTTTGCCTCAACCCAGTCCATTAAGTGATAGAAACGGTGGTTTGGCGCTAGAATGCGACGTGCTACTAATGAAAGCCAGAAGACACCAGAAGATTTCTCGGAGGCTCCAAAGGCCTTTCAGTCTGCTGAACCCTCCAAAAGTGCTGAACCCTCCAAAAGTACACCGTCTCAGAAATGGACCAGACTATGGTTAGAATGGATTCTCTGGCTAACAGGATGAACAACGTGATGTGCGACAACAGCGTGCCAATTGCTAACACTGGTTGTGGCCAAGAGGCTTCACGGTCTTCTTAGCCTTCATTAAAAATGTTTCTCTCCTATGCACAGCATTATTTTTTTATTTTTCTGAGGGGCATGGGTAAAGGGGAGTTAACATTTTTGCACCGCCAATTTAAATTATGGGGCAGTTCAAAACAAGGGCCACCTCCTCAAATTTTCCTGAACTATCCTCATGTTGTGGAGGTGTGCTTGCTCGGCATTTTAGGGTAGTTTCGGTGCGTTAAACCCCATAATCATCATTGGGTGCAAGCAAGGCAGCAGCAACCATGCTTTTTTAAAGCTACCAAAATACCAACCTAGGTGGTGCAACAAAGGACGGAGCTTCAGCTGGCATGGATTGGGATGGGTTATGTTATTTAGGCCTGGTTAGGCCAGCATTGCAGCAGGCGGGCGAAATAGGATGGTTGAAATTCATGGCTTGAAAGGCGCTTGTCCATTGTTAGAGCAATGAGCAGTTCACGCTAGGCTAGGCTAGGCGGAAAACTTAGTGCAGGTAAAATTGGGACCTACTGTGCAGCACACCCACAGCTCATCCACTGGACAAAAACAAATAGCTGAAAAGGCTGGCTACTGGAGGGAAAATAGGCCCAAAGCGTATCGTTGTTTACGCTGTTTATCTCAAGCGGCAAGTGATGTTGCAGAACGACTTGCAAGACACTGCCCCTCTCCGTTTGGCCTTCAGCTTCCCCATACTTTTCCTCTTCTCACTTGAAGGGCTACGGGTAGATAGTATACAAGTATACAACTTTTCTTCGATCGAAAGATTACCACGGTGAAACAGCAAACACGGTTCTTGATATTGCAAACCTCTTGGGTTAGGGAAAGATATTCGTATTGTCCAAGTTAAATTTGTATCGCAAACTTAACAAGCAAAAATGCACAAAGACAATGTGCATATTTGTTTCTGATACTTGAACTGTCTCTTACATGTATTCTTTACCTTGAAGGGCTTGTAAAACAGATTTATTTGCATATTGTGTTAGCTGCAAAAAAAAAAAAAAACACACTTCTCTACGAGGTAATTTTGTCTTTAAACAGATTTTTGTTTTTAAAGGGACCCTGCAACACTTGCCATCGACTACTAGTAATGTATTTTGGGATAAAGTCTATTGTCCCAGAAATCTCCTCCCGCAAGAATTATGAAAATCCGTTCACAATTAACGAAACTACGCGCGATGAGAAATCGCGCATAATCATTCCCTATCAACTCGACCGCGGGCAACGCGACGAAAGCTGCGCGCTCTCTCCCGGAGAGGGGGGTGGCTCGTGGCGTTCTCTTCGGCGGCCTTCGGTATATCCCATGCCGGATAGTTTTCTCCTTTTCTCCGCAACGCGGAGGGGCCTATTTCCGGTCTGGTGCCACAAAAAAGCAGGCATGGGTGCCTGCTCGCAAGTGCGCGCTCGGGCTGGTAGGGCATTTTTGAAGCAATAAACGTCTGTAGTCGAGTGGTCCCGTGAAAGGGAAGTATTGAGCTCATCACTCAAACTCTGCGCGCACTCAAAACACAAAAGAAACGGCAAAACTGTGCCTACAGGTTCAGGCATAGAAGAGGTTCGTACACAGCGATGACGACGACGGAAATGGGAGAATCTACCCGCGAAGTTGACCAGTGACAGCCGATCGGGCAGCCATGGCCTATGTGACGTCCCTCGGGCCATGCATAATGAGGACAACTGAAGAGAGAGCGGTTTGTTTTTCCGCGTCTTTCACATCGATTTGCGCGCTCACCGCTTCACGTGCACGTGTAATATTTGGCTCAGGTATTCCTGGCAGTGTAATCTAAACGTTGCGCAGGTTTACTTGCACTGTTCAAAGAGTGTTGCAGGGTCCCTTTAATGTACATCAACTACCCCCCTCCGACAGGTGGCCTCTGTCTTCACCATGTGACAAGTGGCAGTGCCGCTCCGCAAACGCAACTTTGGTTTCTAGCATGTGGAGCGAAGCCGTCTCCGTCACAGGCTCGCCCTCAATGTCCAAAAGTCGTGCAGAGCTGCGTTGAAGGCAATTATATGACAGATAATGCGCCAGCAGGAGCAGATGAAACGTTCTAACAGGCAAACAGAGTTGAAGTGTTCCGTCAAGAAGGATTTGTGCTACATTTTCCTGATCCAAAATGGGAACTGTATTCGTCATTTGAGGGTTAATAAAATTCGTGCACCTGCTCGTCGCTCTCATTGCGTGAAGAAGTGGCAGCAGGGGCTACGCAATCCCCACGAAATGAAGCCGTAACTTCCAGACCGCCATTGTAGTCGCGCAAGACTAAATACTAAAATACGACAGTTTACGTATGAGTTAGCGAGTTGAAACTTGGTCAGGTTATCATTTGCTCATAGCCAATCTAGATAAGGGCTTTTTTTTTTTACTAGTTTTCTTGTGGCCAGCTGTAGGATGGCTACAGAAGCAGCGGCCTCGCATTACATGTCTTTATAAAACTTCTTGGTAGTTATCTACATAAGTTACAGATGAAAAAGTCGGCATAATGAGAGTTGTCCTAACGGTGAAACGTGTTAAAATTCAGGGCTGTAGCTAGAAACTATTTTCGGGTGGAGGGACTGTTGTGGGAAAGGAGGAGTTTTGCCAAAAGGAGCACTAGCACTTGCTTACACGCTGCCTGGAAAAAATTTCAGGTAGGAGGAGGAGGGATTTGAACGCTCACACCTTCCCTCTTCCCCCGACTTCATTACGTGTTGGCATAGTTTGTTTTGAAATAATTACCAATTGGAGCTGTTTTCTCGGCCAAGCACTTGCCGGTTTATCACTTCCAGTGTGGCTCCAGAATATCTTTGTGTCAGTCGAAATTTTGCCCTCTTGGTCGGGTGATGCACTTTTCCGAGGGAATCGTCGAATTCGTATCGTCCCAAAATTTGTGTCATTCATGATCGCATTATTGAGATTCCACTGTGTGCCAGGTTTAGAGGTAACTGCGAGAGAGTCGAGCCACACTGGGCTTCTTTGATTTACTGCCTCAGACTGACGGCGGACTCTCAAAGAAGCAATTCGGCATTTGATGTTCACATATGTTTCTGCGACATGGAAAATCTTCGGTCTATTTATGAAGTATTTACTGGACTACTTACCAAAAAGCCCCACTGTCAATTCTGACAATCCAGGAACTTGAGTCATCCAATTTGCTTTCTTCTTTCATTACAACATTGAGAGTTCAGGTAAGCTCAAGTTGTCCAATTATAGCAACAGCTACGCCTCAACTTGACATTTGTAGTCGGAAGCATTTGTAGTCTTCTTTGAACGTCATCCTCCGACTCTGAGTGCTTCTGGCTGCTCCGACTCCAAAGTGGGAGTGCCATAGAAATTTGGATTCGAGCATTCACGTGATACCAGCCGCCACCGCGCCGGCAACATGGCGTAGCCGTGAAGCGGCCCAGGTAGTCTGAGCTAGAGCACTGCACGGGCCGGAATTTCTAGGCCCGGCCCGACCCGGCCCGGTAGAGACAGGCCCGGGCCCGGCCCGGGCCCGACAAGTTTTTTAAACGGGAGCCCGAGCCCGGCCCAAGCCCGACAAATTTTTAAAATGTGAGCCCGAGCCCGACAAAAATTTAAAATATCAGCCCGAGCCCGACCCGAGTCCGGTAGAATTTAAATGAAATAAGTCCGTGCCCGCCAGACTTTCTAAGTATCAGCCCGAGTCAAAAGGCTATAAACATGAGCCCGAAAACGTTTGCTGTTTTTAACCTAAAAGCGTAAGCATAAAGCGACTACATAAAGCAATGAATGGGAAATACTGTGATCACAATAATATAATTCGGATTTTGTTAGTGTTGACTCAACAGACTAAGTTTACGTACATTTACTGCTGGAATATTTGACAGCATTTTGCTTTTACTATCTGTTGCTAAAGGAACTCGGAGATTGCGCCACGGGTTCGATTCGGGTCCATACACGAACGCGCCTGAAATTTGAGCAGATGACGTGTCCGCTTTCATGACTTCATTTCTGTCTTTCCCTTCAGTGATGAAGGCAGCATTATTTTGTCTGCGTTTGTTTTCTTTTCTGCCTTGAATCATGGTTTTAAAACTTTTTATCCGAAACATTGGCTCTGCTTCGAAAATTGGTCCCCGAAACTATGCACGGTTGTGACTACCGCCCATACGAAAACATGTGGGCGTCCGGCGTTCCTACTTTCGGCAAAAGAATGGGGATGTGCGGACCTTGAAGGCAGCAGCTGATGGCAACAAATCTTGTCTGCCTTGCCTCGGCATTTTTGGGTGACAGCTTGCTTTCCGAAGTGGAGGAACCGCTTCAGTAGGGTTTGGTTTCGCCCTCCACGGACCCGTAGCATCCCGACGACGCTGCGGCCGCGCATGTGCGCTGTGACTGACCCATTTATTTTGTTCGACGACGACTTCGAGCCAGCCCGCCACCACCGGGGGTGTTCCGGCAACCGTTCGAGACAAAGCGACGACGCGGGCCGCACGACCCTTCGTGGAACTTCTGTGAGGCGGACCCCGGCGACGGAATCTTTACGGCTCCCAGCCTCAGGGAATGACTGCTTCTCCCCGCGTCTCCTCTCTCGTGCCTATTCCACCAACCCCCATCCTGTACACAGCAGTGTATTCGACGTGTGCACTCAAAATAAAGAGCTGTACTCCCATTCTTCAGTCTCCCGTTTCTTGTGGAGGCCCAGGCGCTTGGAATGCAGGGCCACGCGTCGTGACCGAGGAGCCGCTTGCTACCACGGAGGTGGCAACAGTAGACAGTGCGAAGTCTATGTCGCCTTTGTTCTGTTTTATTTCAAAAAGCAGAAATAAAGACAGTCATGTTGTATTGTGTGTCTGGAGTGCCCTCGCCTGGCCTGCTCTCTCCCACTATGCTGCCCAGACTGCCTGGTTTATAATTGATGTGAAGGCTTTCTGAGCGGAATCGTCTATTTATCATGTTTTTTAACGGCGCCATAGTGACATTGCACTTCGCTTTTTTTTTCTTTTCACTTAACGTCAAATATCAATGGGAAAACTTGCTATCAACAATTTAGAATTAGCGTCACACCACTGCCGTGCGGCCCGTGCCTCAGGCACTGCTCGGGCCGGCTCGGGCCGGCAAGGCCCGAAACATTTTTCGTTCAAGCCCGAGCCCGGCCCGGGCCCAAGAAAATGTGTGCTACCCGGCCCGAGCCCGGCCCGCGGGCCGGGCCGGGCTCGGGCTTTTGGGCCGGCCCGGGCCCGTGCAGTGCACTAGTCTGAGCTACTGCTTGTTCCTGCTCTCCAAAACGAACTTTAAGCCCCAAGCAAAGTTACCTACACATGCGCGAAACAAGCCGGTAACGTGGCCGAAAATGGCAGTACGAGTTGCCATTCAAGCCTCTTATGAAGGCGGCCATGAAATATCTGCGGTGCACTAAGCCTAACCGTCTCTAGGTGGCCCGTCTGGCTGCTCGTACCCTGTTTAAACCTGTTTGAAAATGGCACCACAGTTGTGCTTTGCTTTATTGCCGCAAGCAGTAGGCCCCTCCCACTACCACGTGGAGGTGGTACTGGCGGTCACGAATCGGGTAAAGCGTTCGGTTGGGGAGCTATGTCTGTCACTCAAATTGCGAGTGGCCTCCACATGTGAGTGCGGTGAGCCAGAAGATCAGAGCGACCACCCGAATGCAGCATTATTATGCTGACTCTCTGGGCTAGGCTTAGCTACTTCGTTTTTTTTAGGCGACATCGCCTTCTAGGTGGCAAATTTCTGTTGTGTGGTTGAGCTCTTCAATAAGTATGTACCGTTTACGACGAGAGAATCCTTTCAGTATGGTTCCCACACTAACTCTGTGCCTACATTCTGTCGATGATTTAGTAAACAGAGGCTGATGTTTTAGATCGGCTTGGACTTCTTCTTTGTCTAAATATAGTGGCTCTATTCATGAATACTCTTTCAGTGTCCGACCTAGACTGGCGGAGTGTTTCACTGCTTGGCTGTTTGGCAGTACTTCAGGTTTTCATTTTAATCTGTAAGCTGCTTGCTCTATAGCCACATGGAGGCGAAAATCAAAAGCGTGCGTGTTGAGAATTTAGAGCATGTTAAAGATCCCCAGGTGGTCAAAATTAATCCGGAGTCCACTATGGCAAGCCTCATAGCCTGGGCATAGCCTCGGTGCGTTAAACCCCACAGAATTTCGATTGTGAACCCGTTGCCCAGCATTTCTTCATTGTATCGGACCCCATTCCTTGGCGATGCCTTTTAGGAATCATTTTACTAGGTCATGGTTGTCCACAAATGTCGAGTTGCCTAGATATTCTGTGATTACTTGTATCCGTAAGTTATCTGGATCCAATTCCGAATCGAAATCCAGGGACCGTGTGCACGTCTGGGCTTTGCGGTGCTTCGATGGAAATTGATTTTCACAGAATTGTACGCATTTTCATATTAAAAGCTTGAAGGTCTTTCAAGTACTTTTTGGTTACTTGGTTTATAACTGAATACTTGGTTTGGTTTTGGTTTATAACTTAATACGTATGTGGGAACTCATTTTTCAAATAAAACTGAAGCACCGGCACTTTCATGTATTGCTTTATTTCCTGGTTGGGTCTAAATGTGAGCATCCATACACAGTATTGACAAAGAAATTGAAGAACAAATGAAATTTTGTACCTGTTTGACTCGCCTGGTTTGTATTATTCAGCCATTGGTTTTGCCACTTCCAGCCACATTCCTCAGGTTACAAAATTAAGTCAGCTTTGGCCTCGCTAACCCTGGAAAACAGGCATGCGAAGCTACAAATCGGCAGCAATGGAAGTGTAAAAAAAAAAAAAATTTGTCACTTTGGATTGCAGTTACATACACCCGCTGTGGTGGCTCAGTGGCTAAGGCATTGCACTGCTGAGCACGAGGTCGCGGGTTCGATTCCCGGCCGCGGCGGCCGCTTTTCTGATGAGGCGAAAACCAAAAATGCCCATGTGTACGAGATTTCGGCGCATGTTAAAGATCCCCAGGGGGTCGAACCACCCGCCACGGTGGCTCAGTGGCTAAGGCGTTGGTTGCGCTGCTGAGCACGAGGTCGCGGGTTCAATTCCCAGCCTCGACGGCCGCTTTTCTGATGGAGGCGAAAAGCAAAAACACCCGTGTATACGAGATTTCGGCGCACGTTATAAGGTGGTCGAAATTAATCCGGAGCCCTCCACTATGGCGCGCCTCATCGCCTGCGTTGCGTCGGCGCGTTAAACCCTACAATCAATCAATCAATCATCGCAGTTACATCTGCACTGTGTGCCAGTAGAAAGCCCTCTAAAGGTTCCTTCAACTCGTACCTTATCTTCGGCAGGTTAACCATAATCTGCATAAGGATGAATAGGAACATCCTTGCAATATTTTGCTCCCAGCCTTTGGTGGCAACAAGCTTGGACAAACCTCAAGATTCTCGAAAGTCCTCCAAAGGTTCCTTCAAGTCGTGGCTTATCATTGTCAGTTAAATCATAATCTGCATAACGATGAATAGGAATGGTCCTGCAAGATTTTGTTCCCAGGTTTTGATGGCAAGAAACTTGGATGAACCTCAAGATTTTCCTTTACGTTTAACGAAGTTTGTTTTCATATGTAAAGAATGCATCCGCTAAAGATTGCATGTATGACTTAATACGTTTACAGACTGGTAGGTGTAGAAAAGGTATCTTGCATAGAACCTTTAAAAGTCAACTGCACTCAAATTTCACCTCGACCAAATTTATTTTTAATGTGTTGTAAGAACCACCAAATCCGCTGGGACAAGTGGTAGCCCCGTGAAAAAGCTGCGCCGCATCTCCACCTGCCGGCAGATTGACTAAACAGCCATGACGCACCTGTGACGCTCCAGCCGACGGGGGCTTCTACCTTTGGCCACCCACGCAGCTGGAGAACCGGTCGAGCTCCAAACGCTTCACTCGTTTGCTGCCCCTTGCGTGCGTAAAGCTTGCGCGCAGGCTTGCTCCTGAGCTGCTGACCGTCCGGCCGCTCGTTGGACGGCTGCAACGTCACTTCAATGGCCGCGCTCTCCTCGATTTTGGTTTCAAAATCTCCGATTCTTGCTGACCGCTTGAGGCGTCCATGCACGTATTTCAGCTATTGTATTTTGCATCTTGCTTTCTTTTGCAGCAGACTGTACGGAAATAGTGTTTTCAAGAAGTCAATTTTCAGTGCAGTTGGCCTTTATTTGCCTTTAGGTATACAAAACTCTCATCTGAGGCCTTTTTGTGGCTTGGCTGGGCACAGTGCAATGGGTACTGGTCATGTGTGTAAACTGGGGTTGTAAAGTTTCATTTGGCAAGTTTATTTTTAGCCGCTATCATTGTTTCATAACTATGCCACACTTCACATGGCAAGCTTCACTGAAAGTCCTCTTTGCTTGAAGCAGGTTACGTATTTTGTATGGAACAAGGGCAGCTGACCTACTGCAAGCAGTTACAATAAGGAAAAAAGTTCAAAATAACATAGCGTAGAATTTCACATCAGCGTAAGCAGTAAGATAACACCAAGCGAAATGAGTCCAGGTAAAATATTATCGTGGCTCATTTTTTTCAGCCCCGGCATTAAGAGTCTGTTGGACTTATGCCGGTTCAGAACTTATGTGCAGTGAAGCTGTCTGGTGTGCAAAAAGATTTATTTCGGTGGTATCATTGTTATACCTGCATTTAACCCTTTTGCTGCACTGACATACCGGTAAGTTTTTTGCATTTCCCATCCGCAGTGTCACGGATGTACCGGTACGTTCTCCATTGCGCGTCCGAAAATTCGCGCCATAGCGCGAAGCTGCCGCGCCTGGACTTTTTGTGCCGTCTGCCGAATCTATCTAGTAGCTCATATTTTCACTCGCAAGCTCTTTTTCGTCGGTATATTAAAGAGTACGGAGCGACCGTGCTGAGGGGCATGGTCGCTCCACACGCTGTACTCTGTCGGGATGAGTGACCACGCGACACGCGTGCGATTACGGGTGCAAGGATTGTTGTGCCATCTGCAATGTGTTTCTAGTTTTTGTTATTTGGTCTCGCATCTACTGCGACGCGCCAGGTTAGCCCAGCGCGCCGTTGCCCTTCCAATAGACTGAAACATGACTCAATCACGCCTTTCGCTCGCTCGCCGCGCTTTCATTTGCCGCTGTCAGCAGTGGACGAGGTTGTTTTATCAATGTTGTATCCCCTTTTTATCTCTGTCTGCCATCATGATTTCATAATGTGTCATTTCTGTGCGTTGTGCGGGTTGCTGAGAGTGCTCCCTTCATGCGCGCGGTTACTTTTGGATGGCTGACCGTGTGGGGCCTTCGACTGTGGACAGGAGCGATGGTTCTTCGATTCCGATCCGAATACGAGCCGAGCTCGGATTCGCACTCTGAGAGTTTATTATCCGAGGAAGGGGTGCAAGTTCCACAGCGTCAGATTCTGATGTTGAAACGGTGGGGTCGTCGTCCCAGAAGCGTGCACAACAAACTGATAATATCTGGAAGAAAGGCGATTTCTCACCTACGCTCTTTCCTTTCGACATGTTACGTTCCGGACGCTACCATAGTCAAATAAATCACTATGCTTTTTTCCTAATATTTCGGAAACCAAGCCAACACTGGGGGGGGGGGTGTCACGATCAGAAATACCCGACAGTGAAAGGGTTAATGGTGTGTATTCCATTTGATACCTAGGCCTCAACATTTAGAATGCTTGACTTGCATAGAAAGGTAACACACTTTGGGTTGAGGAATCTTCTCTAATTTTCTGAAGCATTTGTTTCTTGTACAGATTATCCCAATGGCATGGTTGCTCAGAAAAATCGACTAGAATTTCTATTGCTGAACAAATTCAGACCAGTAAACAAAAAAAAAAGTGATACTCGGCACTTTTGGAACAGAGTGCAGGCAAAGGCAAGGATAGTCAAGAAGACAACTGGCAGCTGGGAGATATAAGAACAAGGTTCTGAGCTTGGCTTTCAGAGATTTCATTAAGCTTCTGGGGGTACACCTAGACAAGTTCATCTTTCTTCTTGCATGCATTGAACCCTTACATCTCAAGTGTACATTGAACTGACAACTGTTCTTACTCGGAAAAGCTAGTCGGCCAGAGAACCTTTGTTTTTCTTTTAAAAGGTGTCGCAAAGTTGTTCAGAAGAATATTGTCTTAGCCGATAACTATTTCTGTGGCATCTGTCGCATCACTTGTGTGCTTCCCAAAAGCACAAACGTCACTTCAACGCTTGAAGTATCAGCAGCAGTCAAGCCCCTGGTTTTTACTATTTTCTGTTGCTGTTATTGTTTATGTGCAATTCTGATGCGATTCTTTTCTTGTTAAGTTGCCTTGCTTTCTCGAAATAACTGACTGGAGAGGCAATGCTAAAGGTTTTGCACGAGTTTATTTGGGTTTTGTTTCCATTGTTTTTCGAATATCAGTTCATAGTGTGCAGATAGTGTACCTAGCCACAAGAACAGTTGGGCTAGGAAGGAACTGTTTTTGCTAAAAGCAATAGCATGCTCTTCACAGAACTTTTCACAAAATGCTGGCACTGAGGCCATTTGTGTTCAGTGTCATCTCTGGGTCCTTCGCACATTACTTTAGCAGTGTTCGTGTTAATAATAACGTCAAAAGTTACATCGAAAGTTTTATACTAAGACTCATTGTTGCGGCGTTCAATCAAACTTGCTGATAGCAATATTTAAAGTGCCATCAATATGTTACTCTTATGACCAGATCGGGCCAAAATGGGCAGTCTTTGGACCATTTTCACGATTTCTCCCGAAATAAATGCAAAATGCAACTTTAATACTAAAGTTGACGCAACCCAGTAAAACCAACACCACCTAAATGAGAAGGCCTCTGTATCAGCCCCTTCCCTTTACTTCTTTGTGCAGTGATTGGCAGGTAATTTTAAAATGTGTGGACATTTATGTTTTTAACCCTTAGTGATTAGCAAAAGTTAAGCACATGGCTCACCTGTCGATGATGTGGTGTATAGAAGCTTTCACTTTATCTTGGAGGTGTTAGACATTCTCTTAGTTCGGGGGGAATAACCGCAGAGACGGGGACTAACGGACGAAAAGACAGTACAAGCGCTTGTACAAGCGTACAGTACAAGACAGTACAGTACAAGCGCTTGTACTGTCTTTTCGTCTGTTAGTCCCCGTCTCTGCGCTGTTTTTTCCCCCTGAGATGTCAAACCAACTAGCCCAATCCCAAGCTTTAGTCTTAGTTCGGATTTTTTTTTTTTTTTTCTGTGTAAGACAACAGTGAAGTTTAGGGTTCTGTGGCTGTTTGTTTTTGGTTGCCCAATAGGTATATAGTTAACCAATATTGTTTTAAGTTGGTTGCACTGCGATTGAAAATTCAAGTACAGCATTAAAAAATATACAACAGCGTAAGCCAAATAACTTTTGCGTTACTTCCATTGCTGTGGTGCTTCTGTCACGAATGACGCCATCACTCCCACATAAAAGTCAGCGAGAAAAGTTCATTGTTCTAATTTCGGTTCCTTTCCCTCTGATGTTAAGAAGCTGGTATTAAACTAAAAAAAACCTCGTTATTGTAGTTTTAACTGATGCGAAATTATTTCAGCTGTGTAACTGAAAGACTGCAAGGTTCAACCCAACTGTGCAAAGGGCCCTTTTTTGCCGAGCGACAGCAATTTTTCTTTCTTTTCCTTTCTGTTGCGTTTTGCATGCCCTCGTTCTTTTGTTTGGCCCGTTTCCTCCTGAGTTGGTATACTGACTGCGAAGCCCTTCCCTCTCCTCCCGGCTGTCCGCCCACCCGAAAGAGTGGTTCCGGCATGTCTCCCCAGTGCTACCTGTGCGGCAAGCTGGGCCACATCTCGCGGGACTGCCCCAACAGCGAGCGGGACGACCGCAAGTGCTACAACTGCGGCCACCTGGGACACATCAGCCGCGACTGCCCCGAGGCCGGCGGCAATGACCCCGTCGCCGACGTCTGCTACCGGTCAGTGGCTCCCTCCTTCCACTCTCTCCGCCCCCTGCTGTTTGATCGTGTGCGTGTCTAGTATGTGCAGGTGCCGTCATAAGTAATTGGAACGGGGATTTGCATACCGTATTTTTGCGCGTATAACCTGCACCAAAATGCGAAAATTTCAGGGGTGAAGTAGAGGTGCGGATTATATGCGAGGGATTTCCTTTGGTGCAGCTTCACCGCAATGCGCGTTGGGCCGTGATGCCCCTGCAGCAGTAATAGCGACTAAGCCACTGTTATCCCATTGGCGGTGCTTATTTTGCACACACAGCTCAACAATATACCAACTGAAAAAATGTGTGTGGCAAGTCATTTAGTTACGGAGTCGGCTAGGTAAGTCTTTTTTGCATAAACAAATGTATAATGTTGCTTGTGTAGTAGCTTTGGTTAATCCTCTTTATGTATAAATTGTGCTGGCAATACGTGGGGACATATTTTTTTATATTCGTCGACTTAAAGTGGGGGTTCAGGTTATATGCAGGGGCGGGTTATACGTGCGAAAATACGGTATATCACACAATATTTGTCTCGCTGGCTTTATGAGAGCCATTATCGGTTGACAGGAAGCTTTTTCCATTAGGAAGGACTCCTCTAAATGCACACCAATGCAGCCATGCAGTTTCCGGGAGAAGAAATTCCTGAACATTTACGAGGCCATGTTCCAGTTACTTTTGATGGCGCCTGTACACACTCACTGAGAGACCTGCCGCTAAAAACTTACCTTGGGTCGTCACAGTGCAGTATTGTCTTCCTTGTTGATGCCTTCATCGTTGTGGGATGGGAATCGATGGAATCGTGGATCAGTGTGTCCCCTTCTCCACCTTAGAGGAGTGGGGTTTTGAAGTGTAAGAGGGGGCGAGGGAGATCGACGACACGTGTTCTTAGGCTGAATGTGGGAAGAGATGACCAGAATACTTCTGAATGGGGCTGATCGTTTCAAACAAGGGAGGGGACATTGTGGGCAAGGGGTTGTTAGGGGCAGCGGACACAGTTGTTTTGCGGCCAAGTTTTTCGCATCAGCATTTGTCCCATGCTCATTACAAGCAGACAACGATGATGCTGCATGTAGCGAGGACACTAGCGTGACGAAATGAGGCGGCAAGAGGAAAGCTGCAAGGCCACATTCTTCTTCTGTCTACAGTAGCCGACTGTTTTTTCGGACTCTGAAAATTGACTTGCTGGATATTTTGGACTTTCCCCGAGGAACTGCCACTTGTCCCATATGAGTAATGACTCGCAGATTTTTCGGACTGCTCTTTTATTCGGACTTTTTTCCGTTCCATTCCAGGTCTGAAAAATTAGTAGGCTACTGTAAATTGCTGCGCACTGCCATTAGTTTATCGGAGCTGCCTGCACGTGAAAGCTATGCATCTAGTTGGCCCCGAAGTATAGGACAGAATGCACGTCTGTTATCTGCTTGAAGGAGGTGTGCAGTAAGTGGGTGGGGAGGAAGAGAATGGGGGTGAGTGGCCTTTCAGATCTTGGAAATAGGCAGGTACTGAAGGTAAATGTTCTTCTCGTTGTTTCTTCTCCATCATTCGGGTGTTGTCTTTCCTTTGAGCCTTTGAGGAGATCAGTCCCTTGTCCTGTGTTATCGCATCTAGCCCTGTCGATGTCAATCTTCCTTCGCTCATTCAGATGCTGATGAAAATGGTGGAACGGGAACTGGGGACAACTATCTTGAAACGGATGCCTTCATTCCACTTAGCTGCATCCGACTACAGCCGTTAATGCAAGGGCAAGGCAAACCTGTAATAGAAGGTAACTAGCCAGTGGCAGTGTTTAGACGTCCCGAGCGTTTCTGTGCTGCCAGGAAAGGGCACCAAGATGCAGTATGTATTCAGTGGCACATGGGAGTTTTCTGTGTGTTACCATGTGTGACAAGCGTGAAACTGGTGGTATTGTGTGCGAGTACACCTGCATACCGTATTTTTTTTTTATTGCGCCATTTTGCCACAGGGCATAGGTAACAGGAAAACAATAGACATACCGTATTTATTCAATTATAAGACACTTTTTTTTTTTTTTCAAAATTTGTGGTCGGAAAGTCATACCTTGCCTTAAATTCGCAGCTCAGTATGTGTTGTGTGTGTGTGTGTGTGTGTGTGTGTGCGCGCGCGTGCGTGCGTGCGTGCACGCGCAGGTGCGTGCATGTGTGTGTGTTGGAAATAAGTGTAGGCAGTCAAGAAAGCCAAGGAAACCAAAGGGGAAAATGTGGTAGGTCAGAATAGCCCCGCCGGTAGCGTAGTGGTTATCGCACCAGACGTGTATTCTGGAGGTTGTGGGTTTGGATCCCACCCGGCGGGCATTTTTTCTCCACTTTCTTTCTTTTTTTCAAAAAATATGTCTGACGTACCACATTTTCCCCTTTGGTTTCCTTGGCTTACTACTTATTTCTGTCTTCATTCAACGAGCCCCTCATTTTTCATTCTAATTCGTTATATAGATGGCTTTTTTTTTTTTTTTTACTCGAAACAGCACCCTCGCCTTATAATCGTGACTGGCTTATAATCGAATAAATACGGTATGTGGCACCCATGCCAGCGTTCAAGCCAATTGGATGTTCCGCTCGAAAACGTCCAGTCCTTTGTATACTAATTTGGTTCACTAGGAAAACGCAAAAAAGCTTTGGATTGCCTTGGCTTCTGTTCTTAACGAGTTGTCAAGTTGATGACAATTAGAGAATCCTGTTTTCATGAAGTGCATGTTATTTAAGTGCCTGAAGTGCCTTATTCCACAAAAACACCCTTGTTGTTGTTTGGTCAAGAAAATTTTCAACTAAAGTCTCCGCGGTAGCAGTTCAGTGTTCGACCAACTGTGCTATCGGCACGTTGCGAGCGTTGAACAAAAATCTTTTTGCTTCGTCGTTGTTCCTTTCTTTGTGGCACGTAGCACTTGAGGGATTGGCCAGGAATCGAGAGCTTTAAGGGGCTAACGTGCCTGCTTCAAAAAAATTACCAATGTTATGAATTCGAAATGTAAAATTGTAGAGCAGCATGTGCTGTGTGACACATCAACATGATTTCACGGGAGGAGAACAGGTGCTGCACAGAACCCCCGATTCTAGGGGAGCTATGGTGTGTGTGCCAGTCTGCCTGCAGACAGAATTCGCACCATAAGACGAAGAAACGAAAGTGAGGAAAGAGACCCAAGCACAGGTGCAGCAGAAAAGAAGCTGTTCACACCGTATTTACTCACATAATGAACTACTTTTTTTTTTTTTTTTTTTTCGGAAAATTTCATACCATAAAGATGCTAGGAGAAGTGTTATCAGAACCTTACCTTTCTGGTAAAAACACATAGGTAAATTATGTAATCTTTTTTTTTTTTTATTCGCAGCTTGCTAGTGGCCCCTATTCGCCATCGTCCCCATACTTGCCACGGCGCTGTCTTCCTTGCTGAAGTCGCTTGCGGCTTCGCGTTCGTTTGCGGCCTACAGCGCATTGTCTTCCATGCCGTCGAGGCACTCCTAAACTTTTTTCCACACTGAGAAACTTCCCTTCTTTGGGCCCGCCAAACACACGGCAGTCCCTGTTCAACCCCCAAACCTGTTGTTTTCACCAGTAGCGTACACGCAATGGGTCAACTCTGAAGTGCCGCTTATATAAGCTTCAATGCATGCTCCACCACCTTTGGTTTAAATAAAGGAGGGGCCATGAAGACAAAACACAAGTTTGGTTCATTCAAAAGATTGCCTCGTTCGAATCATACTGACACCACTTTTAACATAAACTTCGCTCAAATAAGCGATATAATTGGGAAAAAAAGGAAATGGCCATGCGATCCACTAGCTCATTTCCCGCAACAGAACCTATGATGTCATACGAGCCAGCTCTGTGATTGGCGGAGGCCGGCAAACGCAAATCAGGCAGAACCTATAAGCTTCCCGAATGAGTTATTTGCGCTTAAATGTAGGGCACACTCTTTTTATATCAGTAAGAATGGTAGGGAAAACGTTGGAAGTTACAAAAGCACACATAAACATAGAAGTACCGATGCGTACTGCTGTTGGTACTGTGCGCACTATGCTTTGTTTAGATGCACAGCACTGCAGGGCTTCGGGGTTGTTTCAGATGACACTGGCCGATTGACACAAGCAGCGGTGTCTTACGTGACCATATTTGTCGAGCGAGCACTATGTTTCACAAAACAGTTATTTTTTCTTTGAACAAAAACAAGCTAGGTTCAAATGCGGGCAAAAACAAACCAAAGGCAGAAAACGGCTTGCCGCGGTATAGTAGCGCCATCTAGATTCACTAACGGTAAACAAGGCTTCAGAATCGGCTGCAGAGCGGTCAGTTCCTGTGATGTCATTACAGACCACGAAAACACACGATTTAGCGGGAAAATCAATATTGTAACTTGATTAAATTCTTCGTGAATAAAACATCGTTTGCATCCAGACAAGCGCTGGGGGCACTATAAAACGCGAAATCTTTTGAATGAACCAAACTGGTGTTTTGTCTTCATGGCCCCTTTAAAGCCAGCCGTGTTGCTCATGTACTGGCCTATCGTACACCACGCTCCAAGAGCACAAAAGAGGTCCAAACACAGCTGAACAACAAAACGATGGATCGTAATGGCGGTCGCGGAACAGCACAAAGCAGGGAAGAAGTGCGGAGTACGTTTGGTACTTTGTTTGCACGCCGCAGCGCTTTCATGGCGCTATACGCAAGGAGGTTTGTTTTGTGTTTGGCAGGTGGTGCTCCGCAAGTGCGCAATTTTTAAATTGCGAGCCATAACATTCGCGCCCACATCTCTGTTGAGACTTTTTTTTGTTAGAGCGCATTTTTAGCGTTTCTGCGCGTACAGTACTATGGCATGATATCAGGTTCCTGCGATCTTCGACGACATCAGCAACCATGCCGAGATAAAAACATATAGAGCAGTAACTTCTATATTCCTGCTGCATTTTATCAAGGTAACTGTAAACAAATTCTCAAGAAGAAAAGTAGGGGGGGGGGCTCATTACGCGATTAAATACAGTATCGCCAGGCCTTTGCCTTCAAAGCACATAAACTGACTGAAGTGCTCCAAGAAATTTTTTCTCACTGATCAAAAGAAGCAACAACGCTTGATGCATTGTTTTTTCCTCCTCAATGTTTTTGTTTTCTTTTTTTTTTTTTTTTTTTTTCTGGCAGCTGCAACGAGCGCGGGCACATAGCGCGCAACTGCCGGTCGACGCGCGCCAACAACCGCTGCTACCACTGCGGCGAGGTGGGCCACCTGGCGAGAGAGTGCGAGATGAAGGCCTGAGGGGCATGCCTCCTCCTCCTCCTCCTTTATGTCGCTGCACACGACAGCGCCGCCACCCTCGACAACGGACACCGTTTGTTTTTGTTGGTCTGTTTGCCCGCCACCGCTCCCCCATCTTGCCTTCCCTTTGTTTTTTGTGGGGGGGAAGAAAGTAGCCACCACTCCCCATGCCTATCCCCCCTCTGGAGCTTGTGAAGGCAGTTTCGTTTGCACCCCCCTATGGCATAGAGAAATGTAGAGGGGAGACCTTGCAAAAGGAATTGGAGGACATAGTGAGGGCGGAGGAATGGACAAGTTATCTCGTGTTTCGCACATACCGTCGTTACGACTGTTGTTTCAGTTGAGAGGTGGGTGGACGACTGGCTAGAATTCTGCTTTGCGTTGGTTGATTAAGTGTGGCAAGTTTGATAACAGATTGCTCTGTATTTTTTTTTTTTCTTCTCTTTTTTTGTTGGCGCGGTTGTTGCGAGGGGGGACGGCGGGGAAGCGGGCAATCTGTTCTGGGAGCCACACACACACACACTGTTTGTTGTTGTTGTTGACATCGTTGTGGGGATGATGTTAGCTCTCTTCAGCATCTTTCGGCGGTGCCCCTCTCTTCTGCCCCGCTTTTTGTCACACCCGACAGCAGGAAAAAGAAGGGAGAGCCTCCTGCCCTCTGCGCATTTGATCAAAGTCCTCGTAGATTGCTGGAGGGGGAAAACAAAAGGAAGAAACGAGGCGGTGACGATGTCCTGTTGTTTGGTCGAGAAGTGGGGACATTTGTGTGAGGGGTGGACCGACACTGAATGGACTGAAGCACAGTCCCTGAAGCGAGGACTGTCTCCCAGAGGTGGATGTGTACTGCGTCGGGTCTTTGTTCGTGGTTTCTGTGTAGAGAAAGCACAAGACATCGTGCATGGACAGGGAAGGCTTTACTTTTGTGTGGAGGAGGAGGCAAGGTGTGCTGCGGTGTTCCGCAAGGCACCGTTCTGGCACCACCAGCATTCAAAGCAGCATGCGCAGAGAGACTGCTTCGCGACCTAGCTGGTGGGTGGCGAAGGGGAATTGGTTGCGAAAACAGCCGGCGCGAGGTGGAGAGAAAATGAGAAAAAAAACTTATTTATTTTTGTTGAATAAAAAAAACAAGACTGCCTCAAGTTCAGTGCCCCCCTTGAGAAAAAGAGGCACGGAGGGCTTCGTATCTTTGACGTCATCTCGTCTGTGCGGGGGTGCTGCAGCCTCTGTCCCGCCTCTGCGGATTGTTACGGCGGGGGCTTGTTTGTTTTCTGTTTTTGCCCCCCCCTCCCTCCTTTCCCCCTCTCCAAAGTAGAGCGAGGACAGGGCCAAGGATTGGCAGTGTACAAAAGTGAGATTTCAGCGCGACAAAGTTGTACAAAAAAAGAAGTGGCGCGACAGCGTGGCACTTGCGCTCAAAGAGAGGAACGGGATATTTCTTTCGTTGTGGTCTCTTTCCTGGTGGGGGTTTTGGCACCGCAAGGAAAGGCGTTTCTGGGTGGCGGGGTTTAGGGGTCGTTGAGGCTCTTGGCAATCTGATCTGCCGGACGACAGCGGCGGTACTACTAGTTTGGTCGGCGTTTGGTGTGTGTGTACTGTGTGCGTTTGCCCACGAAGCTCTCACTCTCTCTCTCTCTCTCTGCTTGTTGAAAAAGAGAAAAGGAAAAAAAAACCACTGCTCTTGTGTCCAGTCTTGTTGAGAGTACCTTTTTGTAGCAAGCGCGCAGTGTTACGGCTTCGTGAGAAAGGGCAAACTCTTGGGAAAGACCAAAAAGAAGGCAGCAGATTTGTGCCGCGGCCGTGAAGGAACGTCGTACTATGCCTCGAATGATCGGCCCTGCCTGCTCCCTTGGAACACTACTTTGACGCGGCGATGTGCACGTTGTGTAGGTTGAGGCATGAGTAAATATATATATATATATAAATATAATATATATATATAAATAATATAAAGTGTAAATACTTGTTGACGAAGAGAAAGTTTCCCAGAGATATTTACAGCTGGTTCACCACTCGTTACTTGAGGTTGTTTGGAATCCATCCCAGGGGCAATTGTTTCCTCTAGCGACACAGAGAAAACGGAGCGCCCTCCGTTTTTTGCACACAGAACCCACCAACTGGAGGAAGAAGTACCACTGCAGTTGGGAGGGGGCGGTTACCGATAAGCGTGTCTCAGCCGACAAAACACTAGTCTTCTCTTACGAGCACTTGCATATATGACCAAAAAAAAAAAAAAAGTTGAGATGTTGTATACCTCACTCCGGGAACAAGATGCGCATAACATCAGAGCTGGGATTCACACGAGAGAAGGCAATGCCGTGAATACAACTCTGGCTGGTTGAGAAATATCAAAGTGCTTAACAAAAAAGCGAGAGGTGTCTTCACTGTTTCAGAGTGCTGGCTGTAATAGAGCAAGAGGAGCGGGCATTGACACGAGTGCGTTGGACAAAACACTGCCTGTCTTGTAAAGTCATGTCGAATTCACTAATGTGCGATACACATCCTGCCCTTTGCTTCCTTGTCGACGCAGGATGACAAAACTGTTTACGCGTGCGCTGAGACACGGGCGCGAACATGCGCCACGAAGGGCGGGAATTTCAAAATGCAGGAGGTCCGAAAGAAATCGGCCGCAGCGTTTGGAAGGGTACAGTGTACAGCAGAAAGCTGTGGCGCTTGGCAGTTGCTTGCCTGGCCGTGTGAATCCCAGTTCTCGGTGGCCGAGTAGTTGTTCGGCTGTCTCGAGACGTCCACAGTGTTATCTCGCGCGCGGCCGGAGCCTTCTGCCGTTGTACCTTTGTTCTATGTTCCTGTTGTTTTGTTCTTTTTTCTTCTTTTCACGGGGCCTTCATGCAACCCCACGAGCCACAGAGGAGACCCCTGTGCTATTTAACCTACTGTTATCCAGTGACATTGAGGTGTACATAACTGGGATGTGAAACGAGACAAAAAAAAATGGAATAAACCGACGGAAAAGGTCCGCAACACCGTAGTCTGTCTTCTTTTTTTTAACGTGTGAACTGTCTCTCTCTCCACTGCGATTAAAGGGGGACACTCCTCTTAAAACACTTTCTACTAATTTTTTTTAAAGTAAACTCTGTGAAACTTGTCAGTATTGCTGCTTTTTTCTGAGTGATTTCAAATATGCCATTATTTTTTAGTTAGTCAATTAGTTCCCAAGATGGAGATAAGTAGCCATTTTTGGCTTTGGAGGAACAATGGAGAAAACAATAAAACTTATCTTATATTTTCTAGAACCCTAGTGAATGCAGTAAGAAAGCGTTTTTTTTTTTTTTTTTTTTATGTAATGCTTGGGACTAATTTTACAGCTCATTAAACTTTGATGTTTGAAATGGGCGTTTGAAATAGTTCCTAGCCCCTGGTGCCACCAAAGTTTAATGAGCTGTAAAATTAGTCCCAAGCGATGCACCAAAAAACTGATTCTCTTATTGCACTCACTAGGGTTCATAGTATTAGAAAATATAACAATAAAGGCTGCGACATCTGCATTGTAGCCAAATGTGCACGGCAATCACGAGGGGAGCTCGGCACTACGCCTGTCGACACAGACAGAGAGAGCATGGAAGCAGGCAGCAAGCCTGCCAAAGGAGAGATTGCAGCTACGAGAGGATTGACAATTTTATGCCAACAAATCGACGGTAATCTCCCACATCGCTGCATGGAAATTGAATCCTGGAACGCCTGAACTTGCCGCTCCAACCGAAAAGAATTTTTTTCGGTGTTGCTCCTGAATGAAATAGACAAACATTGTTATAACAAACACTGATACAGCGAATTATCGGCTATAGCGAATTAAATATGAACATCCCCTCCTGTATTTTACAATGCCAAATGCATCGCGCGCTTCCCAATGGGAGCGAGTGGTACGCCTGCAGTGCCCACCTGTCGTAAGGTGGGGCCCCAAGCTGGACCACGATCACCCAACCGTAACTGAATTCGTGAGCGACTTGCGCCTGGTTGCCAAGGAAGCCGATGTTTGAGATTGGCAAAGTAATGGCACTCGCGCCAGCGAGAGAAAACTCGGAGTTGCGGCGGAACACGTTTTGCCAACGTCGCCGCCTTCCACCACGCGTCGCGCCGGGATGAACCGGTGACATGACTAAAGCGCTGGCAGAGTCCGTCAATGCATTTCATTGACGGACTCTGGCGCTGGGAAGGCTACAGATTGGGGGAGTGTGGCCGGATTAGAGGGAGAGGGTTGGTTGGCCGGTCTGGGCTGCTGCGTTTAGCATTGTAAAAATACAGGAGGCGATGATATGAACTTTGGTTGGTCACGCTTCATTTCTGTGGCACTTATTCTTTTTCTAACGAAACCAGAACCGCGATAGCTGTACAGGTTATTGGCTATGAAGAAGAAATATTTGGTTCGTGCGAGGCTCGAAACTCGAAAGCTGCTTAAAAGCAAAATACAAAAATTAGAAGATAACAGTTTTTTTAATAGTTCGTAATACTAAAAAGTCCAAAAGCCCTTTAGTGAGCGGACACTGTGGAAACATCATCCTTCAGTGCTGTTAAAATCTACCATACAAAGATTGCATCTTTCTTCAAATAAGAATGCAGGCCTGTTTTGCCCAACAAACTATATTCTGTTGTGATTTTACGGTGTCACGTTCCGGTCCATTTAGCTTGAAATGGCACAAGGAGGCAGGTAAGGATTACCTCGTTTATAGTGGGTTCGAAGCTTAGAGAGATGCATTTTTGTATCTAGGATTATTGCGCGAGCAAGATTTCTGGTTTGTTAACCCGATTTTTACCTGTACTGTTACAACGAATATTGGATGTAACGAACTAATTTAGTGTGTCGAAGCTACTTCGTTATAATGAGGTTCGACTGTTACTAATTAATGTTAAGTTTTCGTTCTGGCCGACAATAGTTTGTGTTTTTTTTTTTTTTTTTTTAGTTTTTCGGTTGCGGTATTCGTTTCGTTCCGACAGCCTGGTTCAGCCTCTTTGGCCAAGTGGGTAACGCCGCTTCTTTTAATGGGTCCATTCGATTCACCTGCACCACGTAAACCGGTTCATGCCGTGCCGCACTTCGCCGTTCGTTCCGGTGTTGCAGCTCTTGGCACCTGAACCGCGCCATTCGATTCAACAGTGGTGCTGACGGGTGTGGGACGGGGTCATGGCTTTGCCTGCACTCCCTGCCAAGGAGGTGGAGAAGCAGACGAAAAAAGTGCAGGTCTGGTTCCACTAATTAAGCAGGATGGCGGAACCGGCTTTGCGCAGCTGTGAACTGGTTCAAGAGGTGCGGGGTGAATCGAAAGGTCCCATTGCTTACGTACTGGGTCCAAGCCCCAGCAATTCTACCTTTTTCTTTTTACTTCTGGGATTTTTTTATTGCAAAAATGTGCCCTTATAACAGCTCTATGCATTCTTTTTGTTAAAAAAAGGGTCGTTGACAACTGTCCAGGTCAGTTTAAGTGTGGAGAGGAGCCTACCACCTCGTGTAATAGACCTTTCCGGAAAGTTGCGCGCGCCCCCAAACGGCGGCCGCAAAGCAGCCTGGGAACTGTGAGCGCCGCAGCAGCCGCCGCCGCCGCCGCCCGGGCCGCTCTTCATGTAGCTCTACCGTGCCAAACCGTGCCGTGCGCAGCAGCGCCTGTGGAGGCAGCATTTGTTGACGGTGCAGCTTCGGCGTTTAACATTGTGTGATGCATGCAGAACATCTGCTATCCTGGACAGCTGTTTTGATAACTGGCTTCTTTTTCAAACTTACGCATTCTTACCACAGCCCGCATTTCTTCAACAAACTGCTGCATTTTGGGGAGTTGCAGTGTGTGTCCCATCGATTCATGCTACACTATGTCTGTATTCGCTTCAAGTACTGTTGCCTAAGAGGTGGCAAGTCTCATTGAGCAATCCTGAGCTCTTTTGCTGTTTTCGGCTGTGTGTAAATATGAAAATAGAAATGTTTATTTCAGTCGAAAAAAGACGAGGCAGTTAGTTTGGTATCATTGCAATAAAAGACACGGACACTTTTATTCGGTTAGCAAAACTAACCAATACCGACTAAAAGGTAAAACTATTCAGAGGGCGCTAATACAAAACACGAGTTGACATTTCGCTTACTTATCGATTGAGAAGTGGTTCATGTGTTAAGTTGTTCAGGTAGCAACAAGTTTTCCATATCTGGTTTGGCTTGTCAGCCAACGATTCGCATTTGGGAAAACATACCACATGTAGTATTCTCAAGTTATTCACTTCTCGAATAACTCGCTCAACGTGTCTCCTCAGCGTGGCGATCTGCCGTGTGCGTGTTTGCTCCGCTACTGTCAGTTGACGCCGACCATTTAACATGGGGGGTACGTCTGTTCAATTTAACGCCAAGTTCACGGAGCTCATCTTCGATCAAAAATCCTGGGTCAGCTATGACGAGCTGTCTCCTTTGTTTTCACTCAGGAAGTACACCATACCTTAAAAGTGAGAAATAATAATTCCACAATGAACGACCGAAAAGAAATAGTCGAAATGCTGAACTCACAATGCCGCAGGAGACACGCTGCAGGCAGTCGCTGTCGCTCGATAAACCGCATCGTTGTCTGCTGGAGCGAAAGCATTGCTTTATCGCCCTGTTACGCCCTTTGTGCTAAAATTCATTTCAAAACGGGCGTTTATTACTCTGAGCTGACAGGAGTATCTCGGCAGTGCTGCATATCACTAGTTTGTCTTGGATGCCTGGAAGCGGGACGGGCGCTTAGGAAGGCGGTGTTTCGTTCACTTCGCGGCAGCATAGGAAAAAAAAAACGTATAAAAAACATAATTTACGTTATAATGCTGGGCTTGCCTGTCTACCGGAGGACACCTCTTGGCTAAGACCAGGGGCGGTATTCCCGTGTTTTGTCCCTTTTGTGTCCCTTTCAAAAGTGTCCCTTTTGAGCGAGCCCTGATTGGCTAAAAGCGAACACCCGGATGTGACGCCATGCAAGCACGGTGGAGCTACGAGCCGTGGCTACACGGAGCAGACGATTTGGAGCAGACGATTTTTTGTCGCCTTATTGTTGGTTCGCTTGCGGAACAACAAACACATAAAAGGTACTCTGATACGGTTTCAGTTCTTTAAATTGCGTTTGCAAGAACAGTTACGGTATTTGAATCAAAGGCCGACTGCTTAACCGGAAGTACGTCACGATGAAAGGGACGCAAAAGGGACGTTTTCAAAAGGGACAGTTACGAGAATACCGCCCCTGGTGTGTAAAAGTGGTCGCATACGGTCCATGTAACATTTGCGTCCGCTCGCGTTGAAATGGGCTCCACATATCCTGTGATGCTCGGACGGCTCCCACAAAGCAAATCGGTCATCACGACCCTGGCGATTTATCCGGCGAACCCATTAATCCTTTTTAATTGTCTTGTCCTTCGGAAACTTGTGCAATGAAACATGCCGGTCTCGTAACGTATTGTTGTCCCAACCGAGCACACAGGACGTTTGTCCGCCTCCTGCAGCTTCCTTGGCGCCATATCGTCAGTATCGCGTAAACTACAAACGCTAAGGCAGGTTGTAAACGAGTGTAGCTTTGCACACGCGGAAATGCATCACGAGTAGCGTGTGCACATGATATGGGCTTCTTCGTTTTTCCCCCCCGGCTCCCCGCGGGCTGCCGGAAGCAAGAGCTGGTTATTTGTATTTTTCTCGGGTAGCTCAAGTGTCACATTTGTTCTCTATTTCCTTGTGTTGAGGAATTTCTCTTTTCCCGCGGGCAGCCAGAAGCGCGAAGACGCTTTTCAACTGGCAGCAGCTGGTTCCTCTCTCCAAGCTAGCAGACGAGGTTGCTAGCAGACGACGAAAGGTTCTCACGCGGTGCCAGCAGTTTCAGAAGGATGGGGAGTTTATTTCTTATTTTGGGTTCAATGGTTTAAAGATGCTTTAATTGATGCGTGACATAACTTTGAAAGCACAGCATTTCATTGACGGGCTCACTCCGCGCACGCGGCGCGCGGCGCCCATGCACCCCGTCGCCGCCGTCGCCGCTCGCACCGCCCGCGCACGCAGTTCCCATGACGCCTTGCGCGGGCCCGCCAGGGGAAGGAGCGGCGCTGCAGTTTCTGGAAAGGTAGCCTGCAGTTTTCGTTTGGAAATGGAATGTTGGTTGTGCACTTGTCACACGGGAAGAAAGGAGTGGGTGTTTCCACACTAACCAAACCTCATTTAAAGTCTATACTTCAATGGAGGCTCATTTGGTTGGGAGAAGATGTAAGAATAAAATGGACACCTTCCTCCTTTTGCGTTGCGAGTCAAGAGAACGATTTCACTCGAAGCCAAAATTAAAGCCTTGCAAACAGGAAAGCTTGCTTCGGAAGCCCAAGTCCAAGGCAAATCAAGAGGGGGAGCAGGGAGGTTGCATATTGCACATGTGCCAGAGCTGATCTGCATCTGCCCGTATTTTGCAGCATTTGAGACAAGCAAGCGGTTTTGTTGTCTTCTGTTGTAGAACCTTACCGGGGTGAGTAGTGTTGATTAGCTGGTTTTTTGACAAACCCTGTTAGTTACTGAATGCTGGACAATACCACTCATAATAATCAATTAAATCACCTAGTTGCTGAATGCTGGACGATACCACTCATAATAATCAACCAAATCACTTAGTTGCTGAATGCTGGACGATACCACTCATAATAACCAAATCACTTAGTTGCTGAATGCTGGACGATACCACTCATAATAATCAATCAAACCACTGAACTACATTTTAACTGTATGATCACTCCAACAACAGTGTACCTAGTATCAGCAAATTGCTTTTATCAGCATTCAGCCGAGGTCTGTTGTACTACACGTGATTGCCCTCAATGTTTTTGGCGTACTTCAGAAATGGTGCAGTTTATTGGCCCTTTCAGTGACAGGGATGTTGTGTACTGACACGCTTGCAACTTCCCGAGCCTGAACACACATGAAAATGGCCGTTAAGAGTAAGCACCCTTGTTTTAAAACACGACATAACGTGAACTGTGACGCAAGACATTGCACTGCTCTGTGCAACTCCTCAAAGGAGGCGCGCCACTGCACATCACAACACCAGTGGCGGAGAGGAACTGACAACACCGGAGGAGTCTGCTGTACAAGACTGCCATATATTCGATTTCTGAACAATATAATTTGCCAGGGCATCAGGCTGGGAACACAACTCAACACGGCAGAGAGAACAAGACTCGAGCGAGGGGGTGCGGCCACTACGTCGTCTCTGCTGCGGCTGCTGTTTCCATCTGTACAATCTTGCGCAGCTGAGCGACTCTCCGCCGTCCCTTCTGCACGTCCTGTTCCCACTGCTTCCTGTACATGGTGTAACAGCGCATGGCAGCCTGGGCATCTTGCACCTGCACGGACACAGCGAGGTCAGCCTCCTGCTCTGGCCAACAGCGCGACTACGCACCTAGTGTCATCTAGTGCTTCCCTTCGAACACCCCTTCTATACGTTTAAGCAACAGCTAAAAAGAGCTCTGCTGTTTGGCAGCATTAGCCTCGGGGTAGAATTGCGGGTTTTGGAGAGCATGGCCCGGCTGGATTAGAGTCCTAGCAGCGTGAAATTTTTTTCCCCAAGACCCGCACTTTTAACAGCAAAGCTGTTTGGTAAATCGTAATTTTTCGTGTCTGCAGTTACAAATACCAAAAAATCGTCAAGCATGCGAAGGTGAGCGCAGGGCTCGCAGTAACCACCCGGCAGTTAACAGAACCAAAAAAATGCCTTATGCTCCCATGTGCATGCCTCGCGACGACCGCGCAGCATTCGGTGGTTCTGTGGTACTGACCAGTTCAACTTGCTCGCATGGCCAACTATGCTTATAAGTGCAGAGCACTTTTAGGCGCTCGCCTTGTCGTCCTAGCTCACTCACTCGACCCAAGTACATAGAGCACCAGGGCGGCGTCCTGGGGTAACGCTGTTGTTCGCGGTGTACCCCAGAGGCTTCGAAAGCCAAGCAGTTTATAGAGTCATAAGCGTTTGAAACTCGTGAAACACTGGCGCTTGTCATACATCTTCCCATTGTTTAGCTCAAAGAAAAATATAGGTACATTTGAGGAAAAATACATGTAATTAACCAGCAGTGCCCGCGTTCCTTTAGTTAAGGATGCCCGTTGGGTTGGTTTCTGTGGCAGTGCGACGCCGGCACGTGCGGGGAGAAAAGCACAAAGAGAACAGAACTCCCGCTGGCACAGTTTCAGGCAGGGGGCGTGCGAGCGCTGCGAAGGCGGGAAATTTGAATTGCATGGGGTGGTAGCAGTGGGCGGATAACGGCGCCACAGCCCATTATGGCGAATCACTGGTCTGCACTTCCGACAGCTTTCACATTGAGTGGAACGGCTTAATTTTTAAGATCTTCACTGATAACGATGTCAACTGGTGAAGGGTTGGCAGGTAGCTCCAGCACATTGTGGCCATACTGGGAGAAAGGTTTGGCCAAACACGGCTGCATATTCGGAAGATTTCAGTTGCGATTGTACAATCGTACAAAACCATCAAAATCTGGGAGTCTCCCGGACAACTCAGGAAACCTGGCCAGTACGAATAATTCCCCGAAATGCTTACCCAAGCACATTTTCAACTAAAACATACGAATCTGCCACACGAATGCAGGAAACAGAAAAATCGGCAAAGCCAGGTTGTTGATACCATGAAGAGGAGGCAGTGAGGCACTCACCGAGCTGTGTTCACCCTGCTGGACCTTGACCCCCAGGAGGCGTTCTGAGAGTGCCTTGAGTGAGGGCGTGCGACCCCCGAACATATTCTGAAACGGCCGGTACGCACTCGTGTCCCGCACGCGCCGCTTGGGATGAGACAGGAACAGCACCTGCCAAACACGCGGGCATTGAGGGGCTCCATTTGGTGGCTACAGTCATCATCATCATCGGTCTGGCGGTGTCCAAAGCTCCAGAGAAAACTCCAGAGTTCTTCAATATACCAGTCGCAAAACTCCGCTGCAGAATCCGCGCAGAGCAAGCACCCCTGATCTGTCGAAGTTGGGCAAGTGTACTGGAGCGGTAATACCTAGGGTTCAAAAGTGCAACTTTGCTAGACAATTACGTAATAACACAATAAAACAAAGATTGTTTTTCTACTTAGGGAACATCACATTTGGTAATGTTTACCTATGCTTCCACGGGTTCTCTTTTATGACTTGCTGCAAGTCATAAAAGAGAACTCGTGCTTGTGGCAGCAGCAGTTCTCAAGTGCTTATGGCAGCAGCAGTACTCAAGTGCTTGCGGCAGCAGCAGTACTCAAGTGCTTGTGGCAGCAGTATTGAAGTGCTTGCGGCAGCAGTCACAAGCACTTGAGTACTACTTTAGCTTTCTGCTGAGACCTATGGCAGGCTTGCACCAAGCACGGTGCAAGTTGACTAAGCTGCCAGAGGTCTCCATGCTTGGCCGTTTGCCCCCAGCACAGGGGGGCAGGAAGGGGGGGGGGGGGGGGGTTAATTGCGGACCTGGTTTGGATACATGGGGCCCGTGGGCAAGTTTCACAACTGGCGCACATTGAGTAATTCAGGCCTACAGGCTGTCCGCATTCCGGGGCACACTCCATTCCAAATCCTTCATCCCACCACCCCACTTAGAGCTTGAAAACAAAGGCCAATAATCATTCGAACATGACTCTAGGTTTTGGCATCGAGGCAAGTTATGTGCAGAAATACAGTCATTAGAAGCTTTTCAGACGAAATAGTCACTCAAAGTCTGCATGGGAGCACTCTGGGAGTCTGGGCACGTGGTAAAGTTTTTGCAGTACTCGAAATCAGGCTGGATTTTCCCTACCATGGGGCCAGATCTGCCAGGGACAGACTGACTACTTACCACGACATTGTCAGTCATTACCGTTTCGCCCGCCGCAAATACCCCCCTGCCCATTCCCAGCTCACCCACGCGCAAGAACGCACATGGCGACTCCTCCAGACTCACACTCTCCCTTGCCAAGCGGTACTTCACCACATCCACCCGTCCCTTTACCCTTCCCCCAATTGTCCTGCCTGTGGCACACGCTCCACTGTACCCCACTCCATGTGGGGCTGCCCTAAAGACCCTTTCCCTCTAATTTCCTCCAACGAGAAGTGGGAGGGGGAGCTGGGTAGCTCTGACCTAGGGACACAACTCTCCCTCGTGGACAGGGCTACGCTAGTCGCCGCCAGGCAGGAGCCTGCGGCCACCCCGACCCCTTAAACCTACTGTAAATAATAAAGTTTTCTATCTCTCTCTCTCTCTCTCAAACTGAAAGTCAATTGTAGCAAAAATCATTTCCTTTTCATGCGACTGGAAGGTCACACTCATCGCTTAGGCAGCAAGGGAAAAAAAGTTCCGCATGCATGGAGCGTCCAAACAACTTTACCTAAAATGAAACAAGGTCCCGGGCCGAGGATAAGCAGAGAAAAAAAAGGAAAAAAGGCCACACATCAACAATTCTTTCACTCGTGAAAATTTCCCCCGGCCAATGTTTCTACTACACTGACAAGAACCCTCAGGCATAGAGTTTCATACTAATATATACTAGAGGGAAATCTGGCGCCACTGTCTAGGGGAGCTGCGCTTCAGCGAGCGTGCCGTCATGTACCGGGCAGGCACGTTCCACTTGTCCTTGGCATGGCTCACGAACAGGCTGAAAAGCTGGCTTTGGCTGCAAAAATGCAATTAATCGAATTTGTTCTGTTACTAAAATATTAAAGCTCCATAAAGATTGGTTTGCCAGGGATTATTTAGAAGCTTCATGGAAGATGAACAAAAAACAATGTTACCCCTTTTGGCTTCAAGACGAAAAAGAAGCCACGTGGCTAACCAAGCCAAGGAGGCGAGGAACGTCGCTAGCTGCAATGGCGCGGCCCACGGCGGCCCGCGAATGCAGCGCCAGATATATTAGTATGAAACTCTATGCCCTCGGGGGAAATCTACATGGTGTGTCAATGCATTAGTGTGGTTGAGTTAGCTGCTGGAGCAGGAAACCTATCAAAGCAGTGCGTGTTTTAATATGTTTCACTACGTGGTGTGGTTACAATTGCATGACAGTCTCATTTGCAAGTGCAGTTAATCAACCCTACGTTAACAGCATTAAACATTTACAAAATATCATGTGCTGGCATCAAGGAACACCACAAAGGAGACAACATTAGTGAAGCAGCCCGCAAATCTTATCAATGCATACCGAGATTAATGATGACAAGTAGCAGCCAATCAATGTAACAGTAGAATGATACAAGACAAGGACAACCTGCATCACTTTTGCTCTCGGTGTTTAGAGAAGTGCGCACAGTACTTATTTGGATGTGGCGCTAACAGCTGCAGATCAATGGGCGCGTTGAAGCATTAAGACTAGCAGCAGAACCCACACCCCAAAGTGGCAAGATAACTTCGTTACAAAGCAGCTATGCGAAAGCAGGCATCGTTCAATCAAAAAATCAGAAATGACGTATCCTATCTTCCAGCTGTGGCACTCTGAATGTGGAGACCCAGACACACAGATGTGCTCAGGTACACACCTTATGCGTTAGTTCCCACTGTTCATTACGCACGAGGACGCGGGTTCGATTCTTAGCCGCGGCGGCCGCTTTTCTGATGCAGGCGAAAAGCAAAAACTCCTGTGTGTTTGAGATTTCGGTGCACGTTAAAGATCCCCAGGTGGTCAAAATTAATCCGGAGCCCTCCACTACGTCACGCCTCATCGCCTGTGAAGCATCGGCACGTTAAACCCCACAATCAATCAATCAATCAATCACTGTTCATCACGCTATGTTGACAGCAATAGTCGCAGTGGCAACCTCCATCAGCTTTTGTTCAGTTGACCTACCCACTTTGAAAAGCTCGTGAGAAGGTACTGTATTTTGGCGCGTATAACCCGCATCAAAAATGCAAAAATTTCAGTGGCAAAGTAGGGGTGCGGATAATACGCGGGGTTTTTCCTTTAGTGCAGCTTCACGGACGGCAATGCGCAGTGTGCCATGAAGCTGCACTGCGCGTTGTGCCGTGAAGATAACCTTGTGTACAACAGTTAGGACTGTGGGACACTGAATGAATTGCGACTTTCGCCTTGCAGTCAGCAGTAGCGGTCCTAGAGATTGGTTTGGGGGGGGGGGGGGGGGGGGGGGGGGATTTTTTTTTGGGAGGCGAATAAAGAATCGCTCCCCTCCTTGCGCCAATTCTGCTGAAGTGGTGATAACCATGGAGGCGTGTGCGCGTATGCGGAGCAACCCGCTGGGATTTAACTTCGCGCAAGTGGAATGCTTAAAAAAACTAAAAATAAGAAACTGAGGACATCTTTGGGGGAAGGCGACCGCCCCCTTTGCCCCCCCCCTGGGACCGCCACTGGCAGTCAGTGTATTCTACTTACTAAATACACGATTTTTCTCAACATAGTATGTGATGTGTTGTTTGGGCAGTAGCTTTGGTGTAGCCTTTTCTGTACCAAACGGGCGAGCAATACGCAAGGATTTTTTTTTCTTTTCTGGCGGCCTGAAAGTGGGGGGGCGGATTATATGCAGGAACGGGTTATACACGCGAAAATACGGTGATTTTGAGAGGACAGACGAGTGCAACAAACACACTAGAAAATGAAGAGTACACCCCTTCACATTATTGTTGTGTAAAAGAGTGTCCATCGAACAAGCAGTACCACCCCCAACTTGGGTGACGCGTACAACAAGCCCCTCCCTCACCTTCAGGTCGTGGTGAACAGCGTGACCGACGAGAATGCGACCATCCAGTATTTCGCTCACTTCCTTCTGGACCTTGTCGAAGTCTTCCCCTGCAGAAAGGGAGGCGAGCAAAGACCATCAACCACCCACACTGGAAATAACAAAAACCGTGCAATGTCCACAGCAACCTTTACTTCTTCACCACATGAAATTTCAGCCAGTTACAGGTTCCGCCACAGAAGAAATGGACTTGCGCAATCAAAACAAAACAGAGGTCACCACAGTCACTGCGTTACCGACGAAGCTCACATTCATAGTCATGTATAGGTTGTATTCACTGGCGAGGCACGCATGCAGGCAACCATGCGAGTGCGCTTTCGTGGGTAGGTCGGCCTCCGTAAAGTGGCGGCACTTGTCGTGCTAAGCACATGATGTGTGCTGGACGTTCCACACTCAACCCCTCTTACCGCAAATAAATGCCTCGACTCCAATGTGAGTGCAATTAATAACACCTCTGTTCACACAACCGTTGAGGACCAGGTTGCAACGGAGCAGACGACGCACGCCGGTGTTTTTTTTATTGCGGCTAGCGGCCACAGTGGCACAAGCCACACCCTGTCCGTGGCGCTTCAGCCATGTCCGTGGCCGTTTCCAGTGTTGCCAAGCAAAGAAATTGACAGCTAAACTTTTCAGTGAATACCATCTATAAGCACAGCGCAAAGATGGACAGCAACGCAAAGGAGCGCGGGAAGGTGAAGAGGTAAATTAAGGAGCCAGTGGAAATAGTGCTGGTCTGTCTGTCTGCCTGTGCTTTGCACTTCATTCCTGCCTGCTTTCCGACAGACCCGACGGATACCAACTGGCCAAGCCTGCGATCCTAGTCCTGCACTGAACAGGTCCACCACAACAACCAAGGCTTTGCCCTCCCGAAGCTGGTAAGAAATTTGGGGGAATAAGACAGCGTTTTTAAGGTGACGGCCTTCCATGACTCATGAAACGTGAAAAGTTACCATTGTCCATCAACACAAATGCACCGAAAAGGCTGCCACTAATTAATCCAGTTTCACTCAATATGAAAGCTGTCAGAAGTGCAGGGCAGTGATTCACCAGTGTTTCCCTTGCGTCACTCTTGTGAGTACCTTGTCTGCGCATTGTTTTTTGCAACTTTCGTACATTCAGTAATGACTGTCGCGTGTATAACATTGCCTGATAGAGGCAGCGTTGCTCCTACTCTCCGGCCAAGAGGGGCTGTGGCGCCCTCACTTGACCAGTTTCAGTATGAGCCTGGCGTTAATACCGAAATTAGTCAAGAGAGGTTGCGGCAGCCCCAGAAAGACCCTATAATGAGGCAATGAATTGTGTTTTTATTAATTTGGGGTAATTATTGCGTTAATGCATGTTATCGTTATTTCATATTACTTTGTATGTATTTGCGGCCTAGTGATGGCAGCGTCTGTGGGAACGGTACAGCGCAAAGATCAACCCTAGCACTTTGCAAAGGAGCAACGTGTGCATCTGTGGTGCAATGGATGGACGTCGGCTTCGTAACGCAAGGTACCCTGGTTTGGTCCAGACCAGGGGAAGCGGTCGGCTCTGTTTGGGTGGGTGATGCCGTGACCTCGGAAAAGCTACGATGGCAAGCCAGGCCCCTTAAGTGCTCCGCTCTTAATAAAACCACATCTGGGGTTATGTGGAATTTGAACCCAGGTCTCCAGAGCAGGGTTACCGCTGCACGTTACCGCTGCACTAGCTTGGCACCCTGCCAGAGTGGAACAAGAATCAGCCTGGTACGTGTCGTGTGACAGGCGAACGGGACTGCACGCAAGTGCAGTAGGTGCACACGAAGGACTCAGACTGCAAGGAAACTGCCGTGCGAATTGCGGCCAGTCTGTCAGTCGGAGTCATTTGCGTCAAAAGACAAAAAAAAAAAAAGCAAGCGACAGAAGAGGCACAAATGCATTGAAGCAGTAAATGAGTCTTCTATAATCACTGCGCTTTGACTTTTCAAAGCACATGCAATTCTTTTTTTTTATTTCTGGTCTGCATATTTTTCTTCACTTTCATTTCATCTTTCGACGCAGATTACCCTGACAGGCAGACTGGCTACACTTCAGGATGCAGCTTCCGCTCTCCTCCACAAAGCACACATCAGGCTGGTTCTTGTCCCATTCTGGCTGGGTGTGGGGTTAGCTCTGTGATTAGCAAGCCTGGCTGCTGCTCCTACGACCCCGGTTGAAATCCCACCCCAACCTATTTTCTCTTCGCAGCGAGCGACGGCCATTTTGGGCCCATTCGTGTTGACGCAAACAACGACGCCAATGACGACTACGGGTCGCTTATCGCGTTCAACGAGACACCTAAGCCTTTCACCGTAAAGATGCCCAGCACTACATCGCTCACCCTTTGCCAGGTCACTGGGCCGAACGCCACTGACGGCCGTCCGGTAGTCGACCACTTCCTCGCGGGGCTTGACAAACTTGTCGTAGATGCAGTGGCCCATGACGTTCACCAGGGAGACGCGCGCCAGCACCGAGTCTCTTCCCTCGTGGCCGACGCCCACCATTTCGCAATCCATGGCCACCACCCGAGTCGGCCTGCACCATATCAGGGTGAAGTGGGGTGACAACCCTTTAAATCACATCTGAATTAGCACCCCATCATATACTTTAAAACGAGATACAGGGCCCTTTGAAGCTGGCGATACAGAGAGTGAAAGAGTGAGAATGGGTTTAATGGTAAAGGCTAGTGTCACTAAATAATGTGTAATTTTTAACTAATGTTTAATGTGTAATAATGCTTATTTTTTAATGTATAGCTAAATAATAAAGGCTTATTTAGTGACTCTGGTAAAGGTGAAGATAGCCGAGCCATTGCACATAGCTTGCTATGCGATATGAGAAAAAAAGAAACTATGAAAGTCTATGTTTTGATTGATTGATTGCAGGGTTCAACGCGCCGACGCAACGCAGGCGATGAGGCATGCCGTAGTGAAGGGCTCCGGATTAATCTTGACCACCTGGGGATCTTTAACGTGAACCGAAATCTCCTACACACGGGCATTTTTGCTTTTCGCCTCCATCAGGAAAGCGGCCGCCACGGCCGGGAATTGACCACGACCTCGTGCTCAGCAGCATGAAAGTCTATGTGTCAAAGAATAAATAACTAAAAATCGTGAGGTGACATGCACAAATTTTTAAACACACACACAGAGTTCAGAAATGAAGTTTTTTGGCAACGCTTCGTCTAAGCTCGTGCTCCGCAAGAGCACCGAAAGGGCTTTGCTAGATACAAACAGCTAAACTAACGTAGCCCATTGCATAACGAAATAAAAAAGAGAAAGACCAGCTGAATGCACCGTAAGCATTCCCAAACCAAGTTGAACAAAAAACAGTACTTCTTCAGCAATACAAAAAGATGACGAAAAGAAAGACCCCAACCCCACTTACTTATCAAACGTTCCTCTCTTCTCAAGGCCGATGGCTTGGCCAGGGGTTTGTACGTTTTCGGGTTTTTCCAGCAGGAGTGGATCGACGCCATCAAACCATACCTCTTCTTTCCTGTGGGGAAGCGCACAGACACGGTGGAGTGCAAGGCATTAGCAACCCAGCACATCAAAGGACATGCTCGGAAAGTACAACCAGAGAGTCATTTACTTTGCCGGCACGACCACAGTGCTGCTGCTGCTGCCAGACCCGTTCTTCCTGCTGCTTGGCTTGGAGGGTGGCACAGTCCTGGGCACCGTCTGGATAGCCTGACATGCAAAAAGACAGATGCACCCAATGACAGTAAATTAGATTAGCCAGTGGTACCGTTAAAGTCAACGTAAAGGGGCCATGGAGACAAAACACAAGTGCCCTCCACTATCGGCAATAGAGAGTTATAGCAGAGTGGGAAACCGGTCCCAGTACACGACCCGGTACACTGCGCACGTGCACAGCCAGTTTTTCCGCCTCTGCACAAGCGCAGTAGCGTTGGTCGCCTACCGGGTACCGTACCCGGGAGGGCCGCTTCTCCACTCTGCTACAACTCTCCATTGATACACAAGTTAGCCATTTTTAAAGCGGCAGCTCATACTGCGAAAAAGTTGACAACATACGGGACCTCAAACTGTAGTTTCTGTAACAGGCAATTACAGAAACCCGGGTAGCCTATAAAAAAAATTAACGGCACTGAGAACAAAGTTATGCTAAAAATAAATATTTTTTTTTGTGTTTTAAGACGGAAGCAGGAAATGCAGTAAAACCACACAACCACCAGGTTAGCTGTTCCCAGTCATTTAATCTGAGTGTAACTGAACTTGGCCAACAGCTAGTTGCGAAACTAGCCCTCAATCTAGCAGAACCTACTCTTCAACTAGCCGATACCACGCTTTAAGAGAGACTACGTGACTTGAGTACTAAATTACAAGCTTATTTACTCAGTGGGACAGCCAACTAGCCCTGCCTGAACAAGCAAGCTTGAAGGTAAAGTGCGAAAAGGCGCTAAGTGACTCCGACAAGCAAAAAACGAACCTTTAAGCTTACTTAAAAATCCGTAATAACAAGAAAGCCGCGTAGAAACACACCTCTTGGAGAGCTTTCCAGTTGCTTGACGCGAACTGCAGCTTGCGAGGAAAGGCGGTATTCGTGCGCGTCGAAGAGGCGGTGACAGCGGAGTCATCCTCCTTCGTTTTACCCTTCTTGTTCGGCGACTGCCCTTCTTTCACAGCAAGCTGGACGGCCCCGTTTTTGTTCCTGGGCTTGCGCTTCTGTCGAGGTGGCGTGTTGGAAGGAGTCGTGGCCATAGCGTTGGCGTCAACCACGTCCCCACTTCGTCTGGCACACACGGCGCAATTCGACCCTGCGCAACAGTGCGCAAACCGCGACTGAAGGAGCTAGATGACTAACGTTGTCGCTAAGCCGCTACGGTCAAGAAATCCTGTCTTTACCACCAGTCATAGTACACACAGCTGCCTACGGGCGGGTGATTTTTGAACCAACTTCAACGACCACAAGCGCGTCGCCATTATAACGTAAAAGCCTTCGTTGCCAGCTGAATGAGTGAACGAAGTCAGATCGGTCAGATTATGCATGTAGCTTTATTAACGTTAACTGCAACCAGAGTAACCCTAATTGCAACAACTACGCGTGCCTACAAGTAACAAAAAATTGTAAGAGGCATTGCAACTTCTTTATCTTAAATGCTTGTTTAAAAAAATTAGGTTCTTGTTTCGGTATTTTGCCTGCGCTACGGGACAGTACAAACCGTTGGCAGTACTAAATGCTGCAGCAGATAAGTTTAATTTGTGAATGCCTTTTGTGCAAACGCTGTACAAGGCCAAAACAAAAGAATTATGACATCGCCGCGGGTTGCTCAGCTGCTCAGGAGATTATTCGATAATAGAATAGTTCGTGTATGTGGTCTTGCTCAACGTTGCTGCGTATACTTCGAGCTCGGGTGGCCTGCTCTCTCCTGCGGTAAAGCGGGCATGGCCACCACAATACCATGCCCCGTTTACAAACAGCTGCGCCTTCTGTACGGCTCCTGCCGAAGACGCTGACACAAATGTGAAGTGCCCTTCCCTGATTGCAGCGAGCTAGATCACGAAACTTTCACGGCACAGGCCTACATGCATCGAGACCCCCCGATCTCCAGCGATGGCTGGGACTTCCTCAGGGAAGCTAATTAGCCCCTCAATCACAACCTCGGTGGCGGACGAGGCTTTGGAAGCAGGGGAGAACTTGTATCTCTAGGACTGTTTTGCCAACAGGTGTAATTATCGCGCAATGAAAACGAAATTATCACTGACTAGTATGAATGGAGAACCATGCATGCTGGGGATCATGCTGGCATAGAGTTTCATACTAATATATATTAGTAGGAAACTCTATGCATGCTGGGGATCATGCTGACTGCATGATCCCCACAAAAATATGGACACCACGTGAACACCTCGATCGTCTCTCTTTTTTGGCGAACTTGATGCTCCTAAACCTGCGCCGGCTGTCATGGGACCGCGAAGCTCTTGTGTTCTGTACTTTTTTTGTGTGCCGGGCGCTACTCTCGTATCGCCATGCATTAAACAGTCGAAACGTTTTGCTTTCTGCTTTTCGCCAGGAAAAGAGGACTCTTCATCTCGCCGCTCGTCCACCACGGACCACGCTACCACGTTACATGACGGAGGCGACGGAGCGATCGGTACGGGGACGCCTTCGCCGATGTACCCTGGTCAATATAGCCGGCTGTGGCTCCCCCTTGGAGATTTCCCTATCAAGGAAGTGGGGCTTCTTTGATAGTTCCTGCTTACCGGTGAATTTTTCGTTCCAGTGAGAATCTTCCCTTTAAGAGCCCAAATCGGTTTGTCGTTAGTATCTTTGGAGTTGGTTGATTGATTATGAGGTTTAACGCGCCGACGCTACACAGGTGATGAGGCGCGCCGTAGTAGTGGAGGGCTCCGGATTAATTTTGACCACCTGGGGATCTTTAACGTGCGCCGAAATCTCGAACACACGCGTTTTCGCTTTGCGCTTCCACCAGAAAAGCGGCTGCCGCGGCCTGGAATCGAACAGTATATATCTTTGGACTTGTGAGCCACAGATCTGGGGGGTCCGGATGTCCTGACCCCTCCCTTAATTTTTGAGTATATACTCCCAAGACGATGGCCCCTCGGGTCGTAGAAAAAGTCTAGTTGAAATGTTTTCTATTTGTCTAATTTTTGCTTTTCCAAAATATGGGTGAATAAAAAAGACTCCTCCTCCCCCTCCTAATCATCATCATTATCGTCACTGATGGAAGCTGACCCCCCTCTCATAAAAAACCTGGATCCGCCCCTGGCCAGGAGTGTCGAGGCGCTACTTCGTTGTCGGCGCTTCTTAATTATTATTCATTATTACTCATGTTGGCGATAAATTAGAAATCCGCAAGATCCTCCCCAACCACTAAACGTTCCCTCGCAAAGTTCCGAAGGGCACAGTAGTCGCACTTGCAGAAGCTTCGGGAGTGTTTTGAAGGCGGGGGTTCGACCCAAGACAGTCAATGGTGATCACCTCGATGACGGCGAGGATGATAATTCATTTATTTATTACAATACTGCCAGTCTCTACGGATACTTTAGCAGGTAGACACAATGTACATAGTAGTAGTAGTAGTAGTAGTAGTAGTTTTAGTAGCAGCAGCAGTAGAAGTAGTAGTATAAACGTTTATTTGCCACAAATGGTAAAGGAGCGGAGGATGATCTCCTGCGTTGGTCTTAAGGTGAACGTCCCCTATGGTGGGCGTCCCTAGTCCGGGACGCCATGACCTGCCGGAGCACGAAGAGCCCGGGTCACCAGGCCACGCTTGTTCTCGATCCAGGACCGCGCTGGTCAGCACAGCCATTCACTGCTCCGGTGATGGCTCTAGGACCTCCGGTAGTTCCTTAACGTTCTTACACTCCCACACCATCATCACATCAACTATCAAGTAATAATTAAGTAAAAAAAGAAGTGACAGCAACTCTTCACTTTACACAAAAGCAGTGCACACTACATGATATGTACATCTCGTACTAGTACATGCTAATTTTCATGATAAATAAGTAAATATTTAAACATTCTGCACTGCATGCACAATTACATACGCAAAGTGCAAGTACAGGCGGGGACTTAATTTCGCAGTGGCAAAAGCCGATGCGCGCTCTGGAGGCCCGGCGCCTGTTGTCGAGACCGGCGCGGCGCGCATGCGCGACCTGTTTTACTCGCAGGCACGCTGGTTTCCTCGCTCCCAACAGCGGTGCTGAGACGGTCACCGAAGCACAGCAGATCGACGCGTTTGTAGCATTCCTTTCTTTCCGATGGCACGTTTGGGGCCCAATCCAATGTGAAGATTGCGCGGCCTTTGGCGCAAGTGCTCCTCGCGTCCTGATAAACACTTGCGTGGAACGTTTTTGTTTGTTTTGGGACAGCCACACGTACGGTACCGCGCTACGGACAACGAAATTTTAGCTATACGAAAAGCGAGCCTTTATTCATCTTGTGTATTTTGTAAATTATTTGACCACTGAACATATATTTCAGCTCGAAAGCAGGCGTCCACCGGCTTTCTGCGGATATCTGACATGTCCGATACCGGATGTCAGACGGATGTTAGATGGACGTCTGTGGTCCAATGGGTCGTACGCGCTTAATTTGGCTACGCCGTTCGCAAGCCGCTAGCCAAAACAAACAAATAAAACATACCACGCAAGTGTTTATCAGGACGCGAGGAGCACTTGCGCCAAAGCCCGTGCAATCGTCGCATTAGGCCCCAAATGTGCCATCGGAAAGAAAGGAGTGCTACAAACGCGTCGCTCTGCGGTGCTTCAGTGACCATCTCAGCACCGCTGTAGAAAGCGAGGAAATCGGCGTGCCTGCGAGTAAAACAGGACGCGCATGCGCGCAGCGCCGGTCTCGACAACAGGCGCCGGGCCTCCAGAGCGCGCAGCGGTGGCTTTTGCCACGCGCTTGCGTGGTCTGCAAAATTAAATCCCCGCCTGTACATGACGGCTTGCGTGATCACATAATAGATTTGGCAATTTAAAAATGCTAGAACATTTTTTTCAACTTTTGGTTCAAAAGCAGATAGTGACTTGGCGTTAGTGGTGAGAGGGTCTAGCATACTCCATTCGAAAAAAAAAAGAGAGAATCTAAACGCATGTTCGTGCCTGGTAGCTATAGTGTTTGTGAAAAAAGAAATATACCTTGAAATGTCAGTTTTGTAGTAAGTATGCAGGAGTTGATAAGGAAATTTGAAACGTATCTGTTTCGCTCGTGCTTCTAGCGTAAGATTTCCAGACATAGCTAGAAGGTTGGTGGCAAAGTGTTCACGTTTGAATTGGTTATGGATGAATCGTACGGCCTTCCCTTGTACTGTTTCTACTTTCTTAGGGTCAGTCTGGGTATGACGAAACCACACAGTATTGCCATATTCGAGGATCGGCCTAACAAATGTCACATTCTGGGAGTTTTGACGAGGGTGCCAATTGAAGTGATCTGCGAAGAAAAAAAATTTTTTTTTTTGCGTAGCAGAAGAAGTAATGCGAACTATATGCTCGTCCCACCTTTGGTCTGCAGATGTTAACGTTAAGCCTAGATATCTACGTTTCTGTACTTTTATCAAAGCTGTGACATTTACGGGGTAGCAGAAGTTTGAAGGTTCTTTCTTCCTCCCTATTGCCGCAAACCATGCATTGGTTTTGTCTGTTTAGGAGGGCGGTAGAGGTGGGTCTTACCTCCACTGGTTCCTGGGGTAAGGCCGTCGCGGTCCCCCTCTCCCTCTCCAGCGATGCGTATTCATCAGCACAAGAAGGACCGACGCACACGTCTAAAAGCCCTAACTCCAGCTGGCTACCTCAGCCGCCTACCTCCTATTCCTCGCTCAGGCGAAATTTTTATTAACAAATATATCGCAAATTCAGCGTACACACCTGAAACACTTCGCAAGTGGTATACCCCTCACCTGCCCCCTCGATGTCCTTACTGCCGTACCACCACTCCATCAGACCTCACACACCTAGTTTGGTGGTGCCCAGCTTTCGCCACGCACCATACATTTAAATCTCCCCAACCCCGTCCCGATTCACAACAAACTGATGCACAACTATTAAATGAAATAGCGGTTTATTCAATTAAAAGCGGTCTGGCACGGGTTGTTTGAGTGGGTCCTCCCCCGAACGAACTGGTGTATGTGCACAAACCCTATTGCGATTACCATGAACTGGCCCATGAATTGCAGGTTCCAAGAACTGGCCCAGTTATTGAGTCTACTGAGAACGACCAGCATTAATTTGTTTATTTTCTCTTACCCTCCCTCCCCATTCCTTTCCCCCATCGTGACCAGTGGTCATCCTTTTCTATTAAAGGTTGTCTCTCTCTCTCTTGTCTGTTTATGTTTTGTTTTTGCTGCCCGGCCGCGCCCGGCTGTGATAATATCTGCGTCCTAAGCGAAGCGCGTGTTCCATTCTTTGTTTTTATGCCGCACGGGTTATCTCATTCTGACACGGAGAGCGCTTCGCCCTAACGTCACTAGCCTAGAATAATCTTCTTTGATCTACAATGTTCTGGATGTAAATCGACGGTTCGAGAAACACTCGCGCCGAAAGGTAAAAGCCTGCAGAGCAGACGCCGCGGTATTCGACTCGCCGACGCTCGCTTGCGCGCGTCACTTTGCTGAATGCTGCTTCGCAGCCTGTGTATTCTTTGAGTTGTTAGGGGAGCCGAAGTTTGCTCCAATAAACTTGTTTTCCTCGAAGACAACTGCGTCGTATTTGGCTTCGTGACACTATTGTCATTGCTGATTTTTTTAATATTGATTGTTATTGGCCAGTCTGAGCCCCATTCTGAAATACTATTGGGAGTCTTGTGAAGGAAGTAGTGATCTTGTTCGTTTTTCTTTTCTCGATAAGTGACACGTACAGCCATCCGCGAATAAGTTTATTTTACACCTTATATAAGTATTTATATCATTTATTACACGAGAAGTAACAGCGGCCCGAGCACACAGCCTCGGGTACCCCTGATGTAACTAATACTACGTTCGAAGCGATATTTTCGAAAATAACAAACTGGGACCTATTAAACAAAAAAATCCCAAACCCAGACAGCAAGTTCTCCGTCTCCGATAACATTAGCGTTTTGTGAAAGACACAGTCAAATGCTTTAGACAGATCAAATAGGCTATCCGTTTGACTCTGGTTAATACCTAGCGCGAGACCGTGTATTACCTGAGTTAACTGCGTCATGGTCGGTAAACCCTGGTGAAAATCGTGCTGGTTAGGAGACAGAATGCCTTCTTTTTCAACGAAAACATTTAAATTTTTAAGAATGATATGTTCTAGAAGTATGCATGCCGTATACTCGTTAAAGATATTGGTCTAAAATGTGATTCAATGGGTTTATCTCCCGGTTTCTAGGTCGGAATAATTTTAGCTATTTTCCAATGTTTGGGTAATTTTGATAATGAAAGGGACTTACGGAAAATAAGGCCCAGGTATCTGGTGCACTACGGTGCGTACCTCTTAAGAAATTAGTTGGGTATGAGCCTCGTGCACTGCAGTTTAAAGTAAACATGTGGCGTCATCTGGTAGCGGCGGCGGAATTTTTTCTGAAGAACAAAATAAACACATACACCAGAAGCGTAACATGGCGTCCTTGTATCCCTTGTACATAAAATAAATGCGTGTTACCACCACCATATACACCAGATCGCTACGGGGCTCAGTTTAAACAACAACCGGAAAATTAGTATACAACAATTACAGCGTTTGGTTACGTTCGCAGTTGTTTTATTCATAGAAATATTCCGCTGACGAGTTGTGCGGGAATACAAGCTGAAATATTTTAGAAAGCGCCCTTTCTCCAATAAAAACAGACGACAGTGCACGGATCAGCTTCCTGTGACGCCGACGGGCACAAAGCACATAGTACTCGAGAAAAAATAAAAAGAACAGATCCATAGGTGCATTTGCGTATTTGAGCGCTACTTGGCGTAAGACCGCTGCGAAAAAATGCCGTGCATCCAACAGAACGGAATGAGTGCTTATTTTTGTAGCTGCTCAAACAGATTGGTGCCAGTATAATAACTGTGCACTCATCAGAAAATACATGGAGCATCCCATGAATATGCAGGCTTCAAATGTACGTACTCATACCAGAGAAATATAAAGAAAGCTTTAAAACGATCGATCACATTAGAAATCTAAATGCTTACGCTAGACAGCAACACAACAATAAACAGATGGACACACACAGTTCGGAGGCTCGCATCTAGTTTTATTGAAATGACTCGCAAATATCCCAAACATATGTTGCTGTACAACTTGTAGTTTGCGTTTCTGCACAGTAGGGGAAAGGAAACGAGTTCAAGTGGAGCTTGTTGCACAAAATATTTTTGCTGACAAAGGTAACATGCACGAGTATATATATCCACGCTGGCATGTAGTTACACGAACATCACTCTACCAGCTTTGAAACGAACTCCATTATTCCAAATGGTCTTTTTTATCATCGGCACTCCGAGTGCGAGGAACCATTTGTGCACAATTATAGCTCCTGTTGTGCGCTCTACCATATCTGTGCCCGTGTCGATGTCGACGGATAAACAAGGTAAAACGTTTAGGGCTTTTATGAAAGCTTCCTCACGCGCCGCATATTAAGTACGCGTTTATATAAACCTATGAAAACACTAAAAAGCGTCGCAACATTTTTCTGAGCCCATCCAACGAACTCATCGTAGTTTCAGCAGTTTGAGGTACAGTTTAGCAGAGCAGTTGCATTTTCAAATACCTGCCTCTACAAACCTGGATCTTCGGGCAATGATACACACGAACCTTTCGCAACGATTTCACACACACAACGGATCACTTCCTGACACGTACAAGGCACAGTGGGGTTTTCACAGGAGAAATTCGCTTCTGCAAGGCCCGTGAAAGTCGCGTCGCCGGTCTCCACTTCGCTAAGCTGTCCGCCAAATGATGCCAGCTATGAACTTATGTCAGTTATGCCCTCACAAGGACCGAAAGGCTAAAACCGAACAAATGAAATCGTTGCCGGCGCCGCGTGAACATTGCGCCGTAATTTAATGCTCTTCGAAGATGAGGGGCACCACAGAACAGGGGCACAGGGATGTCCCCATTGGTGGAGCGATCGCGGCTTCTCTCACACACATTATCGCTTCCAGGAGGCAATGCCCATACACACGCACACTCTTGCTCGCGGGTTTTCGCCTTTTTATTTTTATCTTTCATTTGGGCGACGCCGCTGACGCCGATGGTGTACTTCAGTTGAAGCCGTTGCGAAATTGCAGCGTGTTCATAGGGCGTGGAAACAGACCCGAGTTATATACAACCGATTATGTTTTGATGAATCGCTTTCCTGTCGCCCTTATGAAACCTTTTCTATTCATTTAAACCGTTTGGCTGTTTGTATCGCATTTCAAAAGAATAGCGCCCATCCTTTCTTTCTTGTGCTGATATTCGTACACTGCCTAACGAGACGCTACGGGACGTCACCTGCTCGCGGAATTCAGAAGTTATGTCTTCGTTGTCCGAAAGGTGGCGCGGAACACAGGAAATCAGTGGCGCCACCATTTCAGCGCAAGAGGCCCATATTGTTCGGTCCACACGCCGTTTTAGTGTCTAGGCCAAGCAGGAGATTAACAACATTGCTAGAAACTTTTCACGACCTTGCACGAACAGTAGGCAAGCGTGGACAGGCGGACATTATATTTCTTGATCTCTCAAAGGCTTTCGATCGCATGTCACATCCAAAATTGCCATTTAAGCTGCACATACCCGCCGCGCGCGGTGGCTCAGTGGCTAAGGCGTTGCGCTGCTGAGCACGAGGTCGCGGGTCCGATTCCCTGCCGCGGCGGTCGCTTTTCTGATGGAGGCGAACAGCTAAAACGCCCGTGTGTACGAGATTTCGGCGCATGATAAAGATCCCCAGGTGGTCAAAATTAAACCGGAGCCCTCCACTACGGCGCGCCTTATCGCCTGCGTTGCGTCGGCGCGTTAAACCCTACAATCAATCAATCATTTAAGCTGCATAACATTATCTAATCTGGAAAAATTACAAATTGATTATCCGCTTACTTGTCACGTCGTTTGCAGTATGTAGAACTTGAAGGACAATGCTCAGATACGGTGGAAGTTACGCCGGGTGTACCACAGGGAACAGTATTAGGCCACGTCTTGTTTCTTTTGTTTATAAATGAGATCGCAAATAAGATAGATGCAACAGTACGGTTGCCTGCAGATGATTGCATTATGTACAGAGAAATAAACACCCAGAACGATCAAATATTGCTAAATGACGCGCTAAAAAACATTTCTAAATGGTGCCAGTACTTGCAAATGTTACTTTGACAAGTCTGTATGTATGACTGTGCGCAACTGTTCACAGGAAACCTAGTTTTTCTATGCTCAGCCTTTCCCGCAGCATAACCCTTGTTGATGGGAAGCACGCTTTAAAGACAACCGCCGGATTTTTTTTGCTTCGCCACGCGTAAGTCGAACCGGCTACAACGTGCCGGTTGTTGCCGCTACCACCGCGACAGGCATTCATCATTGATTGATTGATTGATTGATTGATTGTAGGGGTTAACGCGCCGACGCAACGCAGGCAATGAGGCGCGCCGCGGTGGAGGGCTCCGGATTAATTTTGACCACCTGGGGATCTTTAACGTGCCCCGAAATCTCGTACACACGGGCGTTTTTGCTTTTCGCCTCCATTAGAAAAGCGGCCGCCGTGGCCGGGAATCGAACCCGCGTCCTCGTGCTCAGTAGCACAACACCTTAAGCCCGTTCTACATGGAGCGAATTTCGCCTGCAAATCCGCTGGAACGAACATTCGCACTTGCGAAGTTCGCAATGCCTGGAATTGTCGTCTACATGGGGCCTGCGAACGCCGCGATTTTCGCATTTCAGATGCGCCTTGTTTGCAGACTGAATTAAGTTTGCCACCAGCAAAGGTTGTTGTGATTTTAACAAGGGTGGTTTTATTTTACTTTCTTGGCAAGTTGTTTCTGCCTGGTTTGCGGTAAATATAAGTTTATTTGCGGTTTTATATAAGAATCGTCAATTCTTTATCAATGTACGCACACACAGCAGAGAAGACAAAAGTTTTGGTGTGCCCGCGCTTTTGTCGCGCTCAGACAAGCAACGCCATCTGGTTTCCAAGCGTGCAAGTGGTGCGGAGCTATGCTCCTATTGGCCGCAGGTCCGGCCCCTCTACGCCACACACGCCGCACGAGCGGCGTTTGCTCGACCGCTTCAAATGTTTGGCACTTTGCCGCAGCAACGAAAAAAAGTGGTTTTGCCGCACGAGCGGCGCCGCATCAGCGAATTCGCAGGCGAAATCGCTCCATGTAGTCCGGGCTTTAGCCACTGAGCCACCGCGGCGGGAGATTTTCGTTTTCCGAAAAATACATTAGTTTCAATAATCAACAAGATTTTCGACTATGAGTAGGAAGCTCATATTCAGGTGGCAAATGAAGTAAAAATAAAAAAAAGCCCCTGTGAGCACGGCCCCCACAAGTGCTGAATTCCTCCTACCAAATTGTACATCTTGTATCCTTTTGTAGGCTCCAACAGAAGGCAACCAAGTGTTGACCGCCCCGTCTGGTGGAATGCAGCTTGAACTTCAGCATAATAGACAAGGACAGGAGGTAAAGAAGACAGGACGATAGAAAACGACAGGACGATAGCGGCGTCCTGTCGTCTTCTTTACCCCCTGCCTTTGTCTATTACGGTGAACTTCAAGTTGCATAACCAGTACCAACTGGCTCAAATGTCGATCTTTTTACCGTCTGGTGGAACCCGCATCGGCGTAATTGATCGTCGTCGAAGGAACCGTGCGGCCTGGAAGAATATTTCGCATCGTTCCACTAGATACACATTCTGACCCTCACGGGGTGCGAGAATCATGGATATTGAACAGCGCGGCGGTTCCAATGGCTTCTGTAGCGGTGGTGCACGGCCACTCTACGCAGTAGACGGAGAGCCGACGGTCACCAAGACTTTAGCTGTGCGCCAGACTTCTAAAGTGCTTGCACTCCAACACCGCTTCAGATGCCTTGTGTGATAGGACGCCGAGTGAAGGGTCTACCTTAAAAGGACACACCCTCTCTCACACACACAGGTGCAAGGTCGCAGCGATGCCACATCTGCGCGAACGGATTCATCCGCAGTATAGTAGACTCGAAAACTATTTGTATGCACGCAGGGGAGCGTAGCCATTGCGGCGAGTGGGGAAACAATTCGCTAGGCCGAAATCGCCGAAAGACCATAACTTGATGCACTCAGGGGAAAAGCCCCACAAATTTCGTGAGTGCAAAAAGTTCCCATAACGGCTGCTGTGCAGCAAGACGGGTCGGAGAATATTAGAGCGTCTCGGATACCAGACAGGAGAAATAGTCAGACAGTATAGAACTACCCAAGCAGCTCAGGGAAAAACTTGCGGTGTCACCCCTGCCAAGAAACGTGAGCCCGACGCATCACGAGGCTAGACGTAAAAGTAGAGCCAGAGACCTGCAAATTAGATATGGTGGCAGGACTGACGTCCTGTACACAGACGCAGCGGAATATCAGACGAAAAGAGCTTTCGCGGCAGTGGCGGTTACGGAAAACGGGGTCCCCGTCTTGTGCTGCACGATACTGAGAAAAGACGTAACAGAGGCAAAAGAGTCAGCCATCGCTCTGGTGAGGACTCAATCAGGGATGTAAACGATCGTGAGCGACTCGAAGTCGGCCATCAGAAACTTAGATCGAGGAATGACCTCCAATGTCGCATGGAGGATCCTCGCGGAAGAAAAGGCGCCAATCGAACAGGTAACGTAAGTGTGGGCACCAGCTCATCGGGGTCTCATCGGGAATGAAAAGGCAGATGCGACCGCCCAAGGTCTTACAGTCCGGACAATCGCCGCCGCCACCGAGAGAGACTCGGTTCCTCTGTACGGGCTAGGAAACTTCCATGAAGTAGTACAATACTATAGACTGGCGAGGAAATTACTATTACATGCTCATCGGCAGCTTAGTAGGAGAGAGGAGATACACTGGAGAAGGTTACAGACGGAGGTCTTCCCAAACCCCGTATTGTACAGTAAATGGCACCCGAAAGTATCCGATTCCAAATGTAAAAAAATGTCAGGGCATAGCGGATCTCGTTCACATGGTCTGGACGTGTCCCTCCTACAAAAAACGTAACAGAAATGCTGCATCCTGGGAGGCTCTGCTACTCAGCCAGTCCTCCAGCACTCAGAGTAAAATAATCGATCTCGCACTAGAAGCCACCGAATCGCAAGGGATTCAGGCTGACTGATGGCGGGGGGGGGGGGGGGGGGGGCACATTTTTCTGTGCTTTTGACTGGTGTAAATAAAGTTTCTTCACCTCCTCATTGCGAATATACCTGGGTGCCCACATGCACGTGCACACGGGAGAGAAGCTTCACGACTGCCAACAGTGCGTGGAGAAAATTCTCGTGGTAAGGCAATATTTTGCGACACGCGCGCTCTCACACGCGTGAAAAGCCGTGAAAAAGTTCGCGCACGGGCAGCACTTTCGTGAGCACGTGCGTTCACATACGGAAGAGAATTACTTTGAATGCAGCATCTGCGCTACAAACTGCTCTAGGCGGTCCTCTGTTGTTGTTTTAAATGCAGAGCATTTCTTTAACCCACGATGTCACCCGGCGTTGTCGGCGTGCCTCGGCGTCCGCAACAGCCGTTCCAGGTGCGCCCTCTTCCCCACTCCTCCTCTCCCGCATCACGCTACCCTCCTCGCTCTCAACAGCAGGTCCGCACCCCTCCCCCTACACTATATAAAAAAATAATACTTACCGGAGCCTGGTTTCGATCCCACGACCCTGCGGGCGGAACGCAAGGTACATGGTGCTCTACCCACTGCGCCACAAAGCCGACACAGATCGGAAGGCTACGAACGCGCCTTATATCCTTGACTCATTCAAACTACGCCAAGAAGCTGCTGATACAACGCATTCACTACCACCAACTCCCCAAACACTAAACGTTCACGCAATACACCCACCCCCTATGCGACGCATTTACTCGAGTCCCCCTCGCGGGGAGATGGGCCCTTTTTTGTTGTTGTTGAACACGTTTATTTAATATTTTGATACCAATCTGCTGTGAAGAGAAAAAAAGAGGTAAACGTTTTGTCGTTTTATCACTGGCTTCGGTCATGACGGGCTGTAGTTCTGGCAGTGTGTCCGAGCCGGGAACCGGTGGCAGGAGCTTCTGCGTCATCGATAAACTGGTTTAGCGACCTCCAAAGTTCATTGGCGACCGCTGCAGTTGTACACGGGGGTGGTGCAGCCCAGCTCTGAAGGGAGTTAGGCCTTATCTCACTCGGGAGTGAGGCCAAGGCTCGAGCTCTGGGAGCCGAGTACAGCGGGCAGAACCACAGGAGGTGTTCCAGGTCAGCCCGGGTTCCACATGGGCTGTTAGAAGGTGCCAGCGGTACGTTCCCTCGGCGACTCCGCAAATACCATGGGAAACGAGTCTCTCGGGACTGGGTGGAATTCCGGATGGTGGGCGGAGGGATCCTCATGTGAAGGTTAACAAATAAATTGTTTTTGAGCGCGAGTCTAGTGATTGGGCTGGCAGTATCTAGGTCATCCACACAGGAATACACCGCTTTAGAGATACCAAGAAATAGACTAGCGGCGTGCAGCGTAAGCAGTTCCACGTAAGAGTGCAAACACGAACTGTATACCACGAACAAAACTCGCGCTCTTTCCGGCACTGCTGTTAAGGCTGTGGCAGAACAGTCCATGTGTCAGGACCACTGCGGTCGAACAAGCTGGTTCAGAGCCTGCTTTTTTATGCGAAATGGGCGTAATGCATCTATTCTTGTTTATTAGCAACATTGCTGGGGTAGCGTGGGTTCCTTTGCAGAGGTGACATTAATGAGTACCTTTTATTGGTCTGCACAAGGGAGACCTATGCTGGATAAGTACTGGGATCAAGTGGCACAAATGTTTTTTTTTTTGTAGCGAAAGCTACAGTACGCTACCTCGGGCAGTCTTGCGGGGTGACGAGTTTTGACCTTGAGAGTTAGAGGTCATACCACATCCCCTTCCACAAGCGCCGGGATTATAGCCGCGCCCGATGACGGGGAGAGATAGGCGAGGAGGGAATTGAGAAGCGTGCGGGGCTCGTGCCGCCACCTGGCGGAGGAAGGCGAGGACGCCGCCGCCACAGCTATAAGTGCGCGCGAGGCGACGTGTGCGATTTAGTAGGACGATAGAGTAGGACGAACGCCGTGTGCGATAGAGTAGCCGTGTGCGAATGAACTAAAATGTTCATTCCTTGATTTCGCTCTGCATTTGTGCACAACGACAGTTAAGCGTCCTCCTGCCACCCCCCTACACCCTTCCCTTGCGAAATAGTGCACTTCGCCTCTATTTGGTCTAATGAGCACGAGCTTACTTATGTTTCGGCAAACGTTTTTAGCATTTCAGAAGCTGCACTGGGTTTTTTTCATTCCCGCACGATCTGTTCTGTTTCTTCCGTACTTCACAGATCATTTATTTTTCCGTTATCTCATTAACTTTTGTTACTATAAGGCATGAGTGGACACATATTTAATGAACCACAGCCTTGGAATATACTTAACATTTTCGCGTGGCTTATATTCCCATAAAAGGCACAAGTTATTGTCAGGGGTTAAGTAACCACATCCCCGAAACATATTTTTCTATGACGCATATATTCGAAACAAAGCCGCGTTCGTTGTCCGCACTGCAAAACGAAACCATCCTCTCAATGTGCCAGTATCGGGTCCAAACGCCAGCTGGGTCTACCAAGACGCAGCTGTTTTTTGAAGTGTCCTAAACGTACCACTTGCTTACAGACATCCCCATAACAAGTTGTTTAGGGTGCGGAAGGGGAAAACTAAGCAAAAGAGAACCAAAACCCTGCATGAACCCCAATGAGCCGCGCAGCGCTGCTTCCGTAAGCGCCGCGGAGATGCGGCGGTTGGTGGCGCCGCGATCTTGAAGCTCGAGGTGTGTTCTACGGGATCAGCAGCTGCAGAAGCTCATGAACCTCCCGGTTTGATTCGGTGAGACAAACACGACTAAAATATGAGCGGTAAAGCACTTTTCGCGCAATCAGGTAATGGTGCCTTCATGTATAGAAGTGGAGTTAACATTTTCTTGATTAACATAGAGTTAGAGGGCGCTGCGTTTATTTTCATACCGAAATTGAGGATTTATTTATTGCTTTAATGTTTGAGTGCCTTAGCATTCCTTGATTTATATGGCGACAACATTTCTCAATTAGCATAACGTGGACAATATTTAACGAGGCCATGCACTGAGCGCACGATAATTAACTTTAGAATCACCTGTCTAAACTTTGGTAAATGGCTTGTTCTGGTATGTAGATTCATACATGTTTAAATAATGTTCTTTTTTCACTTTTGGCTTCGTAGCAAGTGACTGAATAAAGCGCGTCTCACCTCGGTGAGAGAACCCAACATGTATATCTTACAAGTTGGAAAAAATGGCTGCGGCTATAGTCTGGTTAAGTCTTGGCTTCACTTCGTTAACCTTTGATTCAGCTGTAATTATTGTACTATTCATCCAAAGTCTGCCTTTGTCCACGGTTGTGGTCCAGCTTCCAGCGTTTTCGGAGCCGAACGGCTTGCAGGGCGATATCCAAGGTAATACAGGAGAGTTTGTCGCTGGGCTAGTTGGTGCATATTAAGTTTAGAAGAAACCAGCTGAACATTGAAAACAAAGGACTAAGTCTAAGGACTAAGGACTCGATATCCAAGGGGTGGTCAGACGCCGCTTGCGGACGTCTGCCGACGCCGCTTGCGACTCAAAGCCTCCGGCTCCCGCGCTCAGAGAAAACAGCCAGTCCTCGCTCTCATTCACGGCCAAGCTCGTATGCACGCGACGAGTCACTTGGTCAGGGGCGAACCAGCTGCTCAGAGCGCATGCGCCAAGCCGGTCGCAGTGGAGGCAGCAGTGAACGTGGTCGTTGGCGGAACTCGACCCTACGAGTCACGTGATGCGTTGCCGAGGATACGGCGCAGCTGGGGTCAAATGAAGGTCAAATTTACCGCAAAGGCGAAACCGCTCTACAAGATGAGCAAAGCTTTACTTTAAAATAAACAACAAAATACACGGAGAGCTAAGCAGTCCTCATGGCCTGCCAAAGAAGAAAGAATGGACGCCAGGACATAAATCCCTCACACAACAAGGAATCACACTTGGGCAGCTACAGACTACAGTCAAATGTCGCTACAAGGAACGCTTCTACTACGAAATAGGCGGTACGAAGAAGCACGCCATATGTCCTGGCCAGCTTCCTATGTTTCTCATGTATTGTGAACGCCACTACAGCGAAGTTACCTGTTTAACGAAGAAATTCATGCGTTCCCAATCGCTGAATTGTGGTTTGATAACGAATACACATAGCCGCACACATGGTAACGCGCGGCTGATAGGTGCGTCGACGAACATGAGTCATCCAGTTCAGCCACGTAGCTGCAGGAATCGATAAACACGCATACAGTGCGTGTTGCGGTGCAGCATCGGTTACAACGGCCGACGAAAACGTCTCGGTCGACGACCATGGCCCTGGTTTTCTCTGATCTGACAACTGACCACATCGTGGAGGTCACCATAAGAGAGAAGGGACGCCACAAATGATCAAGTGAGAAGTGACGAATAACTTGCAGAGGAGCTAAGCGTTATGACTACCCGCGTAGCGGTAGCGGCATTTGACGCGCTGCAGATGTATATCTCGTCACTCCCTGAACATCGCGCCGCAGCATGCCGAGAACCTCGACAGCATCAAGTCGGCGGTAGTCTCGCATTCAGTACGTCATTCAACCGCGTGCACAAAAAAATGTTGACATTTTTTTTGCCTACTGCAGTTCAATTCTGACGACTGTTCCTCTCAGTATGCTTATCTGCCTTATCGGGTCAGGGAAGTGCGCGGCGTATATAACAAAGTGACTTGTATAACGAACAATTATTGCGGTCCCACACGCTTCGTTATAAAGGCTCTTGACAGTAATACCGTAATACTTTTACTCGGCCTACGAGATTTCACGATATATTTCCCTGAATGCATACATCCACTGGCCCTCATTGAAGAGGGCTTTCGCCTTTATTTCTCCTGATCAGGGAGTGTCAACAGAATAGAACATCGAAAAAATACCAAGTCCAACTTTAGAGGAGTGGTAAACAGAGCTGGACAGCAGTATCACTGATCAGCAGCTTAGGTTCGTCGGGAGTGCGAAGACGGCAAAAAGTTTGGACTCAGGACTACACTTAGAGCACTGTTGTCTGACTTCAGTAAACGTTTTTCTCATCCCGAGTCGACCACTGTATATTTCGCTCCCTGTTCTTTCTTCTGAGTAAAAGCTCGAGCTGAAAGGCGCGCCTCGCGAGGGGGCCGTTTCTCGATTAGGGACGCCGATGCCGGACGCCGCCTTTTTTCTCAAACTTGCGCGGTGAAACGCCTTGTATTATTGTAGGCCCCGTGCAATGGAACTCCTTCTAGGAAGCCGATTTTATCTTAAGGAAGTTGGTTTTTTCCCTCAATGGGCCTTGCAAAATGAAAGACAAAAGAGCGATGACGCAATTTTGAAACCGAAACTGAGCAACTTCGAAACCGGAACTGAGCGCTGCGCCCTCTATTCCGCAATGCCAGCCAGGCACATCTTGATGCACGGACTCCGGGCTCCTGTTGCAGACGCCAGCACGTCTGCTTCGCAGACCAGATGTTTGTTTTTGTATCGTTTCAATAACCCGATGGAGATCAATGTAGGTCAGATATTGTTAAGCAGGTGAGTCTGTAGAATTTACATGTCCTACTTTGTTGTCTGCTGTTTGTTATTTTGTGTCGTCGCAGCGTGTGCGACGGCGTTGCGTTTGGTCCTCACGCGGCGTCTTATTATTCTTAAACATCATGGAACCAATAACAGTATTCAACCAGGGTCAATAATTTTACCGAGAACAATAACGAAGAGGCAGCTTCTCCCAGGAAATAGCGACACCGTCGAGAAAAAAATATGTACCGCGGGAAGCGTCTCATTCGTGTACACCAGCGTCGACTGAATTCATTGCAGCGGCTGCAGTTTGCGAAGAGCGTCTTGGCTTGTGCGTCTTTGAGTTGAGCGCGCTGTCTGTACTTCTTTCAGCACGAATGAATGAATTTTTTCCCATGCTAAACAGCAACAAAGTATTCGCCTTCTGTAACATTGAGGCCGTTTTATTTTTACGATTCTAGGAAATTCATCTATTTGTCTATCTGCCTTGTCGTCGTAGCTCGCTCGCTGGACTCTAGTAGAGCCGTCGTTCCGTCGTAGCCGCTGTCGTCGCGACGTAACCCAGAGGCTTCGAAAGACAAGTGGTTTATATGGTCATAAGCGTTCGAAACTCGTGTACCTCTGGCGCTTGTCACACATCCCCCCGTTGTTTAGCGCAAAGAAAACTGTAGGCACGTTTGAGGCAAAATATACGTTATTAACCGGCAGCGCCCGCGTTCATTTAGTTAGGAACGCTCGTTTGGTTGGTTTTTACGATGGTAAGTGAAAAAAAGTGACAGTGCAATGCCGGCATGTGCGGGAAGAAAATCACATAGGGTTTCATACTAATATATTAGTATGAAACTCTATGGAAAATCAAGAACAGAACTCCCGCTGGCTCAGTTTCAGGCAGGGGGCGCGCGAGCACTGCGAAGGCGGGATATTTGATTTCCGTTGGGTGGTAGCAGTGAGCGGATAAACGGTGCTACAGCCCATTATGGCAAATCACTGCACTGTGTAACGTGGGGCCCAGCGAATCAGGCTACATAGTCTGGTAGGTCACGTCAGGGGACACATGATGCTTGTGAATGCTGGAGGTCCTGGCGGATCGTAGGGTTTCTAACATTGTCTTCGAATCCGCTAAGATACCGCACCTTGCTGGTGCCTAGAAAAGAATGTAGCGGATCGCTTGGCACAGAGATCAGCGTACCTACATGATGCGCACTGAGGACTGTAAGGCAGCAAGTGGTCGGTTGACGAAACACGTACTCGAGAAGAAGTGCGGTGAGGCTATATGTGCTGCGAGAAACGGTGTTCGTATGATGAGGATATCACCAGTCACCAGATGGGGATATCACCAGATGAGGACTCATGCGTGCAGGCGCCAGTTTAAGTAGACAGATTTGGGCCACCACTTTTGAGCTGAGTCCAGGTATGTTCATTTAAGCGCAGGGGTGAGGGAGGCCAGATGGAACATCAGTAGGAATGATTTGAGGTGCCTCGCGCGCTTAAAGAGCTTGTACTTTGCCCCCTAAACAGGAGTTTTTGTTATGTTGTACATTACGAGCATGAGATCGCCGTTTTTACGCAAGTTACATCCGAAGTATAATCGAATGGTTTCTTGCTCCCAACAAACACCAAGGGCACGCAAGGAGCATGTAAAAGCACCGATTTCCTGTGGGTCAGCAATCTAGTTATGAGCGGGCTCATCAGTAACGTTTCTGGCTGATTTGATTGAGACACCACAATTTTCTCGTTTCGGTAGTCCCAGAGAGACTGCCGTCTTAAAAAACGGCGTCGGATGTGCCTCTATGACTTTTGTAGTTGTAATTACAACTCTGCACATCTTGTCTCCTTTTTTAGGCTTCAACAAAAGACCCACATGGTGAGGGTCCTGCCTTGACGAACCACCATCGCCATCACAAATTGTCCTCTAAGGAACCACATCTCTTCGAAGAACCGCATCACATCACTCCACGAGATCGACGCTTTGTGACGTGGAAGGGGAATTATGAGTGCCGAGCAACGCGCCGCCTCACTACCCCTATAGAAGCAGTCCACGAAGAGCCAACAGACAGCATCACAGCAGCTGGATCCCAAACTTGTGTAGAAACTCCAAGCAGACGCCCCTACAATTGCCCCGTGTGTGAAAAAACGTTCCGCCGACTATCTGTCCTGAAGTCGCACTCGTACACGCATACTCGGGAAATTCAGTGTAGATGCCGTATGTGCGTGAAGGGGACAATCAACAGAAGGAAGACTGAAGACGACGAGAAGCAATACCGTTGCGGCCAGTGCGGACAGCAATTCGCCGAGATGAGGTCGCTGAAAGGGCACTGCTTGCAGCACCCCAGTGAAGAGTCGCACGAATGTCGTGAGTGTGGCAAGAAATACTCAGCAGCAAAAAACCTCCGTAGGCACATGTTCGTTCACACGGGTGAGAAACCTCACGAGTGCCAGCAATGCGGGAAAATGTTCTCGCGGCAAGACAATATGTTGCGCCACTTGCGCACTCACGCGGGCGAAAGGCATCACGAATGCGATCAATGCGGCATGAAGTTCGTGCAGCGGGGAAATATGTTGCGCCACACGCGCGCCCACACGGGCAAGAAAGCGTACGATTGCCAGCAATGCGAGAGAAAGTTTGCGCTGCGCTCACGTTTGTTGCGTCACGCGCGCACTCACACTGGCGAAAAACCGTACGAGTGCAGAATCTGCCAGAAGAAGTTCACGCGCAAGGAGAACCTTCGTATGCACATGTGGTTGCATACGAGAGATACAAAATTCGAGTCGAGCACATGCCGTACAAAGTTGGGTAGTCCGTCTTCAACAGCAACATACCAGTGGGAAGTTCGCTCGGTGACTGGTGAAGGGGTGGTGGGAAGTGACAATCAGGAGCCTGACGGGACGAGGCGGAAGTTCGTGTGGTGGGCGGAGGTGACCTCCTTTGAGGGTTGAAAAATAAATTCTGGTGAAGTGGAGAAGAGCGATGAATGGGTTGACATTGTCTCTTGAAGTCTGCGGTACACAAACAAATCATCGCCATCTCAAGAGACCCAGAGTTAGAGGAATAGTGAACAGTGAAAGCAGTTGCAGGTGTAACCAAGATATGAAAAATTTTATTTCGAAGTGTGTACAGTGATTACCACTCAGGCTCTTTCCTGCACTATCGTGGGGGAAAGTGTTGGTAGCACGAGATGCACTGAACAGTATGATTTGCAGACCAGTCTGCTTTGCAAACTTGGACGCAACTACAGGTGAATTCGGCGAAACCATTCCATCCTTCCACATCGCGAGCGTAGCGATAGGTGGTTGACCACGCCAATACAGCGCAGATGGTAAGATGCTGAAGAACGCCGCCGAAGAATGAACAGGCAAGCAGATAAATTCAATATCCTCGTCAACTTTCCAATTACATTGCGGTATCGCGTACCAGAGACATCGAAGCCATTATTCTATAGTGTTAGGGATGATTGCAAAGGGAAGCGTCCCAAGCGGCAGCTCGCATCTTTTTCTCTCATTGTTATGTTCCGCCAGGATTTTCATTGGTCGGTCGGCACCACGTGATATATGTTTAAATATGGGCGCATACATTTTGTTTCTGGGCGTCTCTCTCTCTCTCTCTCTCTCTCTCTCTCTCTCTCTCTCTCTCTCTCTCTCTCTCTCTCTCTCTGCTGCGCGGACGCTAGAGCTGCCGGCCACACTCTGCCCGTCACAACCGGCGGTGGTTTTGTTGGGAGAGATGGCAACACTGCAAGCAAGAAACAAAATGGCCCTAGATGCTTCCGGATGCACGAAGTGGCGGTACTCTTAAGCGTAACATTTAGGGACGCCTAGCCGTCGCCGGGAAGACTGCAGTTCGCGCAGGCGCTCACACTTTGCGTTAGGGAGCATGATAATCGTCAGCCAATTTTTTTCTGGGGTCCGATTTACACATAAACATGCTGGCATTATGACCTGGTCACGTATTTGACAAACCTGGCCGTCTAGATGTACCTGCATCCTCCTCTTTAACACGTCCTAGTGGAAGAATTTCCAAAACTACTAAACATATTCGTACGGTGAACCGACCAAACCAAACCGTCCTTATTCTAAAAAAGAGTGCCTATAACCTACTTAAGAGAACAGATTGCCGTAAAACAAATTGCTGGTCTTTGCGAAAATAATTAGGTTAACTGGACTCCAACTTGGGCCATTATCGTGATAACCATTGGCTTTACCCCGTCACCACTAAGACTCTCTATTGTCCTACACCACTAAAGCTTTTCTTTCTTTATTGCTTTACACTACTGTAGTCGAACAGTGTAGCTGTATTAGCAGCTGCAAGCGAACCAGTAGACGGCATTTGGGTTCCGTCGCGACCTGGTCCGTCAGCGAGCATGCGAGGAAAAGGACTTTTCGAAGACATCGCTTGCGGATCGCAGAAAAGTACAAGCCTCCGATCCATGTCATTGCTCGAACGAAACAATCGTCTGCTAGCGTCTGGACCAGAGCGGGAAGCAGCGTGGGGAATGGAGGAGGATCACGAAATGCGAGCAAAAAATGTGCAGAAATTTGGCGCCGTTTCGTTGTCAATGTCGGCGTACGTGGACGCGCTTTGGCTGTGGGAGGGCAGACATTGTAGATGTAGAAGGCTATACATCGAATAACCTAGAGGCTAAAGGGCGCTAAAAAGCCAGGAATGTTTTTGGGGGGATTGAAGCGTGAAATTATTATACTCCCTGCTTTACGCAAAAACAAACAAAAGAAACACGTGTTCAAGTACTCAGGGTTGAGTTCGGTTTGTTTAGGGAATCTAGTTTTTTTACAGTTTGTTTGCCTTAGCATTCTGTGAAACACTAGAAATAATTTTTTTTAAATTTGGTAACTAGACATATATTTATAACGGTCACGCTGGGATTGCTAAACGGGGTTTTTTGGATGTATTTAAAAAAGTTTATTGCAAATATTTTTCAAAATATATATTCTTAGCAAATAAAAGTGACTGAATAGCGCGGGTCAAGCGTGAATGAAGAATATCGCAACATAAAAAACTGACAAGTTCTAAAAACAAAGAGCAAAAAAAAAAAGAAAACAGAAAAATAACGGAAACTTGAAACCGAAACTGAACGCGGCGCCCTCTATATCATACTGCCAGCAGCAAATACACGGAGGTCGTCCGCAGTCGTGTGCAGACGCCACCACGCCTGCATCGCTACCAGAACGTTTTCGGTCAGTTTTCATAACGAGAGAAAAATCAAGGCAGTGCAGAGATTCTGAAGCTGGTAAGTCGTGACAGTTAACGTACCGTGCTTTAATGCCAGCTGATTATTTTTTTCGTTTTACAGCGACTGCGATGGCGTCGTATTTGATTGTACGCGGCGTTTAAGCGTTACTCACGTTATCACTGATCCCAATTTGTCAGGTGGAATCATTTTCTGAGGACTTTAGCGTAGAGGTAGCTTTTCAGAACCTTAACAAGGGGATAACTTCGCTCTCGAAATTACAATACGGCGGGGAAAAAACTAACATCGCGGGAAGCATCTCGTGCGAGTACACCAGCGTCCGGTAAACCCACTGCAGCGCCAGGCGTTTGCGAAGAGCGTCTTCGCCACTGCGTCTCTGAGTGGAGCGCACCGCTTAGCACCCGTTTTTTCTACCGGGCGAAGCACCTTATAGGGGCTCGTGCTGTCGGCGTCTGCTGTAGTCGGAGTTGTACGAATCGAAAATGAGTACCGCATTTGCACGATTATAATGCGCCCCCACATTGTTACACGCAGGTAAGTTTACTTATAAAAAATAAATAAATAACTACCGAGGATTCTACCACGCCGATGTAAAAAAACACGAAACCTTGTACCTGTAAGAAGACATTTTATTTGACGCACGCAACTCTGGCATCAGGAATCCATTGTGCTTCATAAACTTCCTTATCCAGATCCTGCCGGCATTAAAAATAAAGCGGGGACCATTGAAAGCCGATTTCGGTTTTGAGCCCGATGTCAAGGCGCGCGTAAGTTTTAACACTACTTTTCGCAAAAAAAACTGTGCGCATGAATCGTGCGGTACTTGTCGTACTGAATGCTAGACAATAAAGTCGATAAGGGTGCATGTGTGAAAGAGTAAAGGTGTATTTCAGGAGAAGAAAAATGAAAGGAAAAGGAAAGAAAGATGGTGGTCTCTTCTCAGATCAAAAAGCCGTGAGCTGAAATGGCAAAGACGGTCCGCACCAACGGTATCCTAGACTAGAAATCCCACCCACGTCCCAGCTGACGAGCACTGTAGATAATGATTTCCTCGATGTGTTCGACCCACACATGTAAAGGGGATTGGCAGGGCTAAAGTGTTTAGCGCCCCTGTTAAGTTTGTTGGTTCAATATTTTTCTTAGAAGGAATTGTAATAGACGTTTGATCCTTTTCCTCTTCCGCGGGCCCGCGATATCATCTTTCCTTGACCTTCAGGCCACCATAGTTCCCGCTCCCACTGGTCAGGGGATTGGGAAGGCAGAGACGCTGGGTACGGGTAGCATTGCTTTCCCAAGCGGATTGAGGTGCTCGAGTAGGAGGAAAAACTTTATTGTGAGCCCGGTATTGTGGGGTGGTCCCTCAGTACAGGAGACCATGGGACGACCATGCTGTCTCAGCCCTGGACACCAGGAGTTGCTGTGCAAATTTCCTTATCTTGTGGGCACAAGCCGGGATTTCCGGTGCCTGCAAGTGCAACGGCAGTTTCTTCAGCGGTGCTCGTATTGGGATGAGTGAGGGTTGCGGGTATCAGGAGTGACCCATGGGAGTTGGAACGCCGAGTGCTTTAATTAGCTGGAAGGTTGGGATATGCTGATTCGTCCTTGCAACGGGTATGACATCTGCGTTTGACAGTATTAAAGAGACTGTCTTTCCCGGGCTCCTTAAACGCGAAAATGTATGTATGTATGTATGTATGTATGTATGTATGTATGTATGTATGTATGTATGTATGTATGTATGTATGTATGTATGTATGTATGTATGTATGTATGTATGTATGTATGTATGTATGTATGTATGTATGTATGTATCAATGTATGTATGTATGTTTCTCCCGCGTACGGAACATCACTGGTGTAGAACGATTCGCGCTGATAATCTATTACACTCCTGCGCGCTGCCTCATATCTATCCAGAAGACAGCACCTGTCGTGTTCGTGATCGCTGCAAACATGTAACCGTGATCACTGCAAACATGTAACCGTGGTTCTTACACGGGAAACCTGCACAGCTGTAGTGGATGGCTAGGGAATATCTGAAGCCGTTTGAAAACATGTAATGTGTTCCTGAATGCCGGCACACCGGTAATTTTGCACCTCGGTACTGCATCAAAACAGCCACGTAGGCTTAGAATTGAGCCTTTTGAATTGTCCTTTTGCTCCAGTTTGAAAACTGCTCCCGGAAATGTTAGCAAAATTTGTCGTAATGACAGTCGAATCACCACCCACTGCAGCGCCCTCACATATGCTTTGAACTTGCAGTGTTCTTCTGTCTTCAGCTGTACACACAAAAAGTGTGACGGGTTCTTTTATTTAACAGGTGAACTCCTCAGAAGCCTTAAAGGGACCCCGAAAAGCTTTGTGAAGGTGGAAATCAAATGCATTCAGGTGGTAGAACACATAACGGGGGATTTTTGAGCCAAGTGTGAGCCCCACACGTTGTACAGATAATTTGTGAACAATTTTTGAAGATCGCCTTTCTCAGCCGATGAGCGCGACGCCGCAGCGAGCCGACCGCGGCTGACGCAACGGCGATCGCTGCTGACGCAACGGCGAAGGCGCCCCCTGATTCGCTCAATCGCCGGCAAGGTCGGCCGCCGGCGGCGTCACTGCCATTGGCTTCCGGCTGCTCTTCCTCCTTCCTGCGCGATCCCGAGGCAAAGGCGGCAAAGGCGGGTCCTCAGTGATTGACGCGAGCCCAGGCGCAGGAATGTAGCTAGCTGCTTTGAAGGAGGCAGAGAGGGAGGAGGAGTCGATCGGCAAGTGGGGAGAGGTGCATTTAATTGCTTCTGGCGCAGCTAATACTGAATGTAGATCAATATTTCCAACGGCATTGCATCGCTATATTGGTGCTACGTGGCAATACAGGCCTTTTGTAACTTTTACAGACGGCTTTTCTGGGTCCGTTTAAGCTCAAGTTCTCAAAGAACTTGAAGGCGGTTGACTTACAATTACAGGAGTGCATGCTTTGTCTCCTTTTGCAGGCTTCAACAAAAGGCAATCTCACGCTGACCACCACGTCTGGAGGAATCACCATCATCATATTCAGTCGTGACCGGAGCAAGCATTCTGCTCCGCAGAACACTTCACATCGTTCCACTAGACCGACAGTTTGATCGCCAGGTGGTGGCAAAATCATGGATGCTGAATAAGGCGATTCTCATGCGGCTTTTTCAGCGGTGTACGACCACTCGAAGTAGCACACAGAGAATCCGGACCCACATCCTGTGCAGATGAGCACTAACTGCCTAACGTGCATCTAAGAAGACTCCCTGCTGGTGTCCTGTTGGGGAAAAGGCGTTCTGCCAAACGTCTGCCCGAAAAAGACACTTTGTTACGTACACGAGCCAGGTGTCGTACCGGTTCTATATCCTTGCGAAAGGGTTTTTCTTGAGAATTATTCTTGAGGACCTTTCTATGCGCATAGGTACGACAAGAGCCACCTTTGCATCCGGTGTGTACAGCGATTCGTTCACCTCACGCTCTTATGGAGCACCTGCAGAACCACCCGGGGGAAATGCCCCACGAATGTTGCGAGTGCGGCAAGAAATTCAAAATGCGAGCTCACTTGCGTAACCACATGGTCGTGCACACGGGCGAGAAGCCTCACGAATGCCAGCAGTGCGGCAGAAAGTTCTCGCTTCGAAGCAATATGACGCGCCACGCTCACGTTCACACTGGCGTTAAGCCGCACGAATGCCAGCAGTGTGGCAAGAGATTCACGCGGCGAAAGAATATGTTGTTGCATGCGCGAAGTCACACGGGCGACAACTATCACCAATGCCAGCAGTGCGGGAAGACGTTCTTGCTGCGAAACAGTATGTTGTACCACGCACGCGTTCACACTGACGATAAGCGTTACGAATGTGAGCGGTGCGGCACAAAGTACTCGAACCCAAGCAGTATGCTGCGCCACAGACTACTCCACACCCGCGAAGGGCCATATGAATGCCAGCAGTGCGGCAGGAAGTTTGCGCTGCGAGACAGCATGTTGCGCCACGCGCGCACCCACACTGGCGATAAGGCTCACGAATGCCAGCTGTGCGGTAGAAAGTTCTCGCAGCGAGGCAATATGCTGCGTCACTTGCACACTCACACGTGCGAGAAACCGCACGAGTGCTCGCAGTGCGGGAAGAAGTTCACGCGGCGAGACAATATGCTGGTACACGCACGCAACCACACTGGCGAGAAGCTGTTCGAGTGCGGAATCTGCGGGAAGCTGTTCACGCGTAAGAAGTACGTCTGCGATCACATGCAGTCGCACGCGGAAAGGAAGAACGTTGAGTGCAGCACCTGCCGCACGAAGTTTCCTAGCTGGTCATCCGCCAGAAGGCACCAGAAAGAAGTTCACTCGGCGACTCAGCAAATGGCGGAGGGAAATGACACTGCAGCGGCTCACGGGACAAGCCCGAATTTTGTGTGGTGGATGGAGGTGACCTCAGTCGATGCTTGAAAAATAAACTGGGGTGAAGACTGGGTGAACGTAATCTCTTGAAAATCAGCAACACACGCAGAAAGGATTTTTTGAAGTGCCCTATGATAAGAGTATAACTTTTTATCGTAAAAAGTTGCCGACATTTAGCTAAGCATGAACAATATTAGCGGGAAGTGTATGCAACGAAGACGTCTACCACTTTTTATGCAAAATTGCCATAATGGCGGTGGTGTACACTGCGTGTCCTACATAATTTGCTTGCAAGGAGGGCTTCGATTCAACAAGTCGGTTCGCAGACTGCATTCGCGTTGCGTAAAGTGCGCAATGCCTCTGATTCTGGTTGCTTTTTGGCGTTGTAGCTAGTGGTTGCGCGGATTGCTTTCCAGAGGCGACATTTCTCAGTAGCTTTTATTGGTGTGTGCAAGGGGGTACAGCTCTACAAGTTCATGGTGCGCACGCGGTTGATCTGTACAGATGTAAAAAGTGGTGAATGCGGTGTTTGCGACAATATTCATTCAAGGCAGCGGTTCTAGAGAAGGGCCTTCAAGTGTTGCAATGATGTAAAGTATTTGAGTCTGGCTGTACGAAGAAGCGTAGTTCGCAACCTTGTAAGTGATGATCGGGGTGCAGCCCGTCATGAGGGGCCCGCTGCGTAATGGGGGCACACGAGGAGACCAGGTTGGTCTTGAGCTATTGGCTGCAAATGAAATCCGCACCCGTAATGGACCTGCAAGGATTTGAGCGATGCACTGTAGAAGCCGTACATTTGCGGGTATATATGAATATGGTAGAGATTTTATGAAGTTTTTGTTCAGCAGAAATAGGAAATGGCTTACGCATGCCTATAGCTATTGGGCGAGTCTAATATCTAGGACAGGGAGACACTGGAGACTAATTGGGTCACTGCCCGAGCACCTTGGGAAATGGCGGTGGGCTTGTCCTTTAGTGGAACACCGATGTGATCCACTCTAAACTGCGCAGGCGCGTCCTGCTTACTGACCGCCAGCGCTCGATGTAGTATACTGGGGTACAAGTCAATAATGGGAATAGCTCATGTAGGATGTCACACCTCCGAAGCGACGGACCGAGATGTCAACGCGGGCACGCGTTTTGGTAGGGGATTGCGCTTAATGTATAACATCGCCTGCTTTTGTAGTGGAAGCTACACTGGCCGAGGTTGAGCAGTTTCGCGTGGACCTTGAAGGGCCGTGCTGCGTAAGCGCCATGAGCATTGGATTGAATTGTATTGGATTTGGATTGGATTAAATTGGATTAAATTGGATTGGATTGGATTTTATTGGAAATCCAATCCAATTGGAGTAGGGGGTGTGTAGAGAATTGGGTCTCCACGTTCGCCGGTCTGCGCATTCCACAGGAGTGACTTCCTAGCCGCGGCAGACGCACTGGCGCCGGCGCGTGCCCAGCTGTGCGCCTCCGTTGCGCAGTAGCCAAGTCTGACGCTGCGCCGGAGCCGCTTGATAGCCGTTTCGCATGGCTATTGGAGAGCCGTGCTGCGCATGCGCGAGGACCAGTGACTGGACTGGACTGAACCAGACTGGACTACCGTACTTACCCGATTCTAACGCGCACCTTCTTTCCGCAAAAATAGGCCGAAAAATCGCATGCGCGTTAGAATCGGATACGAAACCGAAACTGCCGAAACCGCTGAAATTTCGTTCCACCCATCGCCATCGCCATCTTAAGATGGCGCCGAAGCAGGCTTTTGTATCGGCGTTCACACAAATCGTCAAATTATACCACTTGCGCGCTTGATAACAGCAATGGCAGCAGCGGCAACGAAGGTGCGCCGCTTCCACGGCTTACGAGCGGCTTCCACGCGTTCACAACGAGCGGTTGGCTGAAGCGTACGCCTCTGGACAAGCTCGCGGGATGGTCGTGCGAGGCGTGGGCCACGATCCCATCGAACATGGTTGAACGTTCGTTCAGAAGTGTGGCATCGCGTACGCGCTTGACGGCACCGATGACGAGATGTTGGAAAGCTCTCGGAAAGCGACGAGGAGTGAGATGAGTGAGATTACTTCGGGAAATAAATCGCCCGTCTCTCTCGCAGTCGTTTTTCTTGATCACAAAGTCCCTTGCGCGTTATAATCGGAGGTGCAAGTTTCTCGGTTTTTTGCCTGGGAAATCGGGTGCGCGTTAGAATCGAGGGCGCGTTAGAATCGGGTAATTACGTTAGGTTGGACTGAACTTACGTGGATTGGATTGGATTAGATTGGAAATCGTTTTAGCATGATAATCAGCTAATCCTATACAACCAGGAAACCTAAGAATAACCAGCTGAACCTTAGCTCACGTTACGTATATCCTGGCATAGCCGAGCTCAGCCACTGCTTATTTTTTTCTCAAATTGCGTGACGTCGCTTGGGTAATTTATAAACAAATTAAGTCAGGAAAATGACGTAAACGACTCGTGTCGCGCTCAAAGTACCGCAGTAATGCACTCTGCGCCGCGCAGAGGAACAGCCGCTTGCGGGGATGAGACTTTGGGCCAACTTCCTTTGCGGTTCCTAAGTTGCACCCGAGTATAGTTCCACCGCTCACTCTGCCCCTCTCTTCAATGCCTTACGTGAGGCGCGCCGCAACTGTACGTCACTCCATGTAGAGCTGTCCCAATTACCCTTTCCGTCAAAAATCTTTGTACGAGCATTAGGGGAGCAGTATTCTCCCTCGTGCACAGGGCTATGCTAGTCTCCAGCCGGCTTGATCCAGCAGTCATTTGGAACCCCGGACCCGATTAGGATGATAAAGGTGGTCTCTCTCCCTCTCCCCAGAGAATGATATGAGGAAGGAGTGAAACTGCGGCCCACTAAGTGTCTAAGGTATATAAAATGCTCGTTAGGTGCAGTTCTGCCATCGGCAATGTCCTAAGGCCGGTTTGTGGCTGTGTAACTTTGACCACACGATGAAAATGGCCCATCCTGGTTCTGGTGTCTGCCAGGGACCGGGGTTCAGGAACTGGATGCTACTGCGCCAATCGACGAGCTTCAAGGCGAAAGATGCGACGCACCACGTGTCCACGCCAAAATGTGCCGTTCGCGCACGAGAAAGGGGGGAAAATGCATGATATAGTGCAGACTTTTGGAATGTCGGGGCATAAAGTGCTGTGTATTTAAATATGTAGCACACTTAAGTCGGAAATGTCTCAGTGCCACCATTTATTCTTCGAGGCTGATTGCCCTATTCCAAACAGCCAAAAGATCGAAGGGATTTTTATCGCATTTGTGCCCGTAAAACTTGTTCCAACTCTAGAAAAGCGTGGCCGTGCTGACATCATGCGTCAAGGGTGGGACCGCGATGTTCCCAAAGATGGCCTTGAGGTGCCATTGGCATTGAATGATGTTGAGGGGGGGGGGACGACAGGATTCAAAGTTTAGGAGATGTTTTTACTGCACAGCACTTAGGCGCTCGCTGCTGTGGTTCCATGGCGCCGTTGTCTCTCGATCGTAACCGAGCAAACGAGGGGGACACCGATGGAACAAAAGTTAGAACTAATGTCAATAAATGAAGGGTTTTAGAGTGTCGGCACTCTTTTCTCTCATTGTTATGCGCCGCCAGGATTTTCATTGGTCGGTCGGCACCACATGATATTTGTTTACATACGGGCGCAGCCATTTTGTTTCTGGGCGCCTCTCCTCTGCTGCGCAGACGCTAGAGCGGCCGGTCGCACTCTGCCCGTCACAAACGGCGGCGGTTTCATTGGGAGAGATGGCAACACTGCAAGACAGAAACAAAATGGCCCCCAGACGCTTCCGGGTGCACGAAGTGGCGGTACTCTTAAGCGTAGCTTATTTATTGACGCTAGTTAGAACAAGCAGGAAAGTGTAGGTGGACAGTATGGTGGCAGTGTGAGGGAGGGGGGTGGTATTCTAAGACGGCGCGGAACAAATATTTTCTCCGGCGGCGACGCGCTACGAGATAACCGAACGAACGAAGAGGCCACCGAACTCATCATCATCATCATCACCATCATAATATCTACGCCCACTACAGGGTAAAGGCATCTCCCATTAATCTACAATTATCCCGGTCCTGTGCTAACTACCGAACTTATAGCGATCAGAAAGCGGAGGATGAAAGTATGGTGAAGTCCCTCGTGACAACGCGCTACGAGACAACGCCAGAGTATATCGCGCGCTTTTGTGCGTCAGCGGCAATCACTTCGTGAGCTGCAGCAAGTATGCGCTGTCACCCAGGAGACTGCAGTTCGCCCTGCGCACAAATTTCGCGTTAGGGAGTACCGTAATCGTCAGCCATATTTTATAGCTCTTACTTGCTGACACCTCCTTCGTGCGGCCACACTTACTCTTGTCTGAAAATTGAATTAATAAAGACGGCACATCCTGTTTAGGGGGTCCTGTGAAGCTTCGGTTATAGACGTTATTCCCGCGCACCCTGCGAATTGCACGAAAACAATACCATTTCTTTCGTAAGGCGTGGGCCTTTGTATGCATCCAAATTAAGGCTCACCATAAAATAATTGTTCAGAATTATCTACGCAGCACACATAACGCTCGGACTATACGTAATATCCATAAGGGGCAAGGCGGAGATTTCGACCGAATTCTATGATTCCAGTACGATATCATCAGATTGATGATAGCAGTACTAGGTGCACAAACGGCTACGATTTTAAAATGTGTGAAATGAGACTGAAAGTTGACCGCAATATCAATTCATAAGTTTTAACAACGGGTGTGGCATTTTTTGAGCACATGTTTCCATGATTGTGGTCGGCTGTCCTCCCGCTAATTGAGAAGTGCTGGTGGGATCTCGGTTCCTGAAGGGAACTGTGGGTCTGAGAAGTTGTCTAAGCGTCAAGAATCTAGGAAAACCAATTGACATGCTGAAGTTGCATTAGAATCCGTCTATTTCTTTTTCCATAGTGCCTGTGTAAAATGAAGAAATTCCGTGCGATTTTTGTGGAACAGACAGGGGGGAAGGCTTTATCGTGACCAGGTGTCGAGCCAGTTTAAGTTGTAGAAAAGTCAGCCAGCTTGCTGGAGACCTGTATGGCCGCTGGGTAAAAAGCTCGGGACATTGCGGTGCTCTCGTTTTAGTCCAATGTAGCTGCGAATTCAATCTTTCCAGTTAGAAGCGGCACCAATCTGTCTTGAAAACTTGCGGCCGACGCTCTGTATAGTCGGCCACAACGGGTTTGAGAGCAAAGTACCAGAGAAGAATGCGCGTAGGTGCAGCGACAGTATTGCAAGGTACGTGGAATGACTGTTAGGCTTAGTGCTAGACATTAGTTATGTCCTATTTAGAAGGGCCAAATCTGGGAAGCGTAACACTCACGGGACGTTTAATGGCATTTTGTCAGTATGGAAATCCTGTTTGCACAAATAAATTTTTCAGACATTTGATTAACCTGACGTGCTGTTGGGAACCGAGTACTTCTGAAATTCGCTTGAACATCCCTGTCTCGTAAGCGTCGCTTGTAATTTCGTGAAACCCTGCCCCCGCCACCTTTTCTTAAACTCCGGTTTACACATCAGTACGCTCAGGCATAATGACTATGCCCGTCAGCGAGCATGTCGGGAAGTACTTTTTTTTTTTTAAATGCCGCTTGCGAATCGCAGGAAGTACAAAAGTACGCTCCATGCTGCTCAGACGAACCTGTCGACTGGTGGCGCCTCTTTCGGCACTGAAAGAAGGGCGAGGCAATGACGGTGGTCACGAAATGCGAGCGAACGATGTAGAAAAATTTGGTGCACGTCGCGGTCAACGTCAGTGCACGTAGACGGCACTACACGCGTGATTGGGCAGGCATTATAGAAATAGTTGGCTATGCCTTGAATATCATAAAAATTCAAGGGCGCGTGGGGGCCACGAATACATCCGGGGGCGTCACCTGTACAGTTAATGACTTCTCCACGCAATGAAAAATTCCGCGTTCGAGGTGGGCCGCGGTCTGTTTGATCCCGAAAACTAGTTTTTTTCTCTTCAGTTTCTCTGCCTTTTCGTTGCCTGTTTCATTTAAAAACACTCGTGTTTTCGCAACGATGGAAATCTTACTGGGGCATGCCTAACGTAGAACATTTTACTCTAGAGGCACTCTACTGGACTTTGGATAAGGGCTTGTTCTAGTATACATATCCTTGTTTAATATACACTTTTCAATTTCTACTTGGCAGCTAATAGGAGTGACTAAATTATGTTTGTCACACCTGAGTGAGAGGGCACACTACATATAAAAGTGGTCAGTTGAAAAAAAGACATCAACAAGAACGCAACTTGGAAACGAAACCGAAATCGAACGGGGCGCTTTCTACCTCACAGCGGCAGCCGCGCGTATTATGATCCGATGAGCAGACGCCAGACGCCTATCCTGTGCACATGTCATCCCGCCTGCACCGTTGTTAAGACATTCGTTCTTGTTTCGTTTACATACACCGAGAACAGTCAAAGCAGTGCAGAGATTCCGGAGTTGGTAAGTTTGAAGAATTCACATGTTTCACTCTATCGCCTGCTAGAAGTTACTGTGCAATGCATATTCTGCATTAGAAAAAAAAAAAACGTGGCGTTTGATCTTGCGCGGCGTTCAAAGGTTAATGCTTTTGTGAGGTCATGTTTCCAATGGTAGTAGCTTGTAAGGTACAATAACTCTTAAAGAACTTTCACGCAGGAATAATTTCGCTCCGCAAATTACGGTACGCTCGAGAAAAAATGATGCTGGGAAGCGTCTCGTGCGAGTGCACCAGCGTCGAGTGAATTCATCGCAGTGGCTGTCGTTTGCGTAGAGCGTCTTGATGCAGCGTCTCTGAGCTGACCCCGCCGCGTGTTTTTGTGTCTAAACCAACTACATCTAAACCAACTATTCGCCCTTACATACATGCGTTGAGGCCGTTTTGCTCTTGGTTTTCACTGTGAGGAAGGTATCAGTTTTCTGCAAGTGAGAGAGAACCGCGTTTCGGGGAATTCTTCATGCAAGTGGTGCCGCGCTTCAATTTTGGTGTCTACGAACCAAGGACACATAGCTGCTAAGTAAAAGGGCTAACATTCGACATTCAATTTTAATCGCTCACTCGCTCGCGTTTGTGAGCTAACAAAAGGGAGTGAGTGAAAAATGGTGGTGTAAAGGAATTTCCATCTAATTTGATATAAAGAGAATATAAGAGATCCTGTGAATTTCTGGAGTAACTATTCACAAAAAGGCATAATTGATCTTGTATTCTGGCTGCATTGTACGTCCGGTGCAATGGGGTTCACGGGAGAGAAAGAGAAAAAAACTTTCACGCAAAAATCTGGCAGAATGCATTGTGGGGCGTCGTCGGATGTAGGAAAAGTGCGGGCCAGGCTGTTCGAGGGCGGTTCGACCAGTGCGCGTTTTAGGCGGTTTACACCCCTTCTCTTAGGAGTGTTTCGAGTTGACAGAGAGTTCAAGTGTAACCAGGCAAACTTGCTGTTCTTCGAGTAGTTCGACGAACGTGCTCAACGAGCAGCTGGGCTTCAAGCGGCTAAAGGTTGGAGTAAATGTAGGGCGACTTTTGGCTGCAGCGGGGAGTAGGGGGCACCGTAATTACGCGACTGTGCCAAAGAGCGTGGAAAATTCAGCGAGTACTTGGTGTTTTGAGTCCGCGACGCGGCGTGCAGTCACGGCTTATGTGGTGTGTTAGATGGTTGACTTAAACATGCACTTCTGCGGTAAAAAAAGGGCCACTTAGTCGACGGCCTAGGGACGGCGTCGATTATCCGGAGGGTAGTCACTTGATGATAGGGGCGAAGACAACGCTGACTGATGGGTTTGGGCTTGGTTGCGGTAGTCTACCGCGATTGGATTGGATTGGGAAAACTTCTTTGGGGCCTGCGAATGAAGTCCTATTGCTAGGTCTTCATGACTTGGCCAGAGTCGTCACCGCAGATGTAGCCAACCCGGCTAAGGGTCCTCCGCTCCCCGTCACCGGGTAGCCGGGGTCCTCCTGCCTGGCCAGCGCCACGATGACTCGCTGGACAGCCTGGAGTTGAAGATTTTGGTCTTCAGTCCGCACCGCCTCCTCGAAGGCAGGTGGCATCGTTCTTGTGTTTGATTCGTCCGGGTACGCGAGGCAATCCCAGACGATGTGCTCGAGCCTTGCTGGAGCTTTGCGGCACACCCGACAGGTTGCATCAGGGTATGTCTCCGGGTACATCTTGTGCTTTAGGTAGGGGCTCGGGACCGTCTTTGTTTGGAGTTGCCTATAGATGACCGCCTGCTCCCTGCTCAATCCTTTGCAAGGCGGCGGGAGCTTGCGTCTGGCAAGTCGATAGGCCTGAGTAATTTCTTTGTAGGTAGTCATTCGGTCTCGTGTGCTGTGCCACAAATGCTCTCCGCCACTTTGCCCGGCGCGGTTAGTGAGTTCGGGCGCACGAGCGTGTGCGGTTTCATTGTGGTTCTGAGCACGTGCCGACACCGTACCTGCGTGTGCCGGGAACCACTTGATTCTCGTCTTCCCCGTGAGGCTTGGTTGTCTTCGCAGTAGTTTCTCCGTTACGGGGGAAACCCTGCCTTTGGAGAAGTTTTTGACAGCTTGCCTGGAATCACTCAGGACCGTTGTGCAGCCTGGATCTTTGAGGGCCAGCGCGATCGCCACCTCCTCTGCTTCCTCGGGTCTCCCGCTTGCAACGCTGGCCGCCGCTCGGAGGTTGCCCTCGGCGTCGACCACCGTCACCACGAAGCCACGTTCGTTGCAGTATTCTGCTGCATCGACGTAGCGGGCTCCAGCGTCCCCGGCGTGGAGTTCCGCCAGCGCCTTGGCCCGTGCTCGCCGCCTGCCCTCGTTGTACTCCGGGTGCATGTTGCGCGGAACTGCATCCACCTGGATTTTGTCCCTGGTGTCGCCTCGTAGCTGGGTCTTGGTTCCCTGCTGTTCATGGTAGTTGTATCCCAGCTTGTCCAGGATTCTTCTGCCCGCTTTGGTTATGGTTAGCCTCTCTAGCTGCGCCACCCGTTGGGCCTCGATGACTTCGTCCAAGGTGTTGTGTACGCCCAGGATTAGCAGTCGCTCGGTACTTGTAGACTCGGGTAGTCCGATGGCCGTCTTATACGCCTTTCGAATGAGCGATTCCAGCTTTTTCTTCTCATTTGTTTTCCACTTGTGAAACGCCGCCACGTATGTTATGTGGCTCATTACGAATGACTGCACTAGTCGTATGAGGTTCTCCTCGCGCAGCCCCCTCTTCCTGTTGGAAACTCGTTTCATGAGCCGAATGGCACTGGCCGCCTTGCCGGCAATCTTCGCCATTGTTCCCCCATTGTTGCCCTTCTCGTTGAGAAGCATACCCAGTACTCTGATGTCGGATACCCTGGGGATCGCCGACCCGTCCTGGGTGTAGATCTTAATCTCGTCTCGTTCTCTTCGTTGTTCACGCTGACTGTTTGTGGGCTTGTACAAAAGCAGCTCAGACTTACTCGGTGAGCATCTCAGGCCAGTGCCCTCGAGACTCCCCTCGACGGTCCTCACTGCTTCCTGCAGGACCTCTTCCACTTGGGCGTCGCTACCTCCCTTGACCCACAGGGTGATATCGTCGGCATATATCGTATGCTCGACGTTCTCCACCTCTGCGAGCTGGTGGGCGACCCTGATCATTACCAGGTTGAACAGGAGCGGCGAAATCACTGACCCTTGAGGCGTGCCTCGGCTTCCGATCTCCTTGGATTTAGTCTCGACATCTCCGGCGATGAGCACCGCCGTTCGCCCCGTCAGGAAGCTCTTGATATAGTCGTGAGACCTTTTACCCATGTCCAACCTCGAAACTTGCTCGAGTATTGCCGAATGGTTAACGTTATCAAAAGCTCCTTGTAGGTCGAGCCCCAATACAGCCCTGGTGTCTCGGGTGTCCCTGTCGATGGTTAGGTGTCTCAACTGCAGCATGGCGTCTTGTGTGCAGAGATGCCGTCTGAATCCAATCATCGTTGCGGGGTAGAGGTCGTTGTCTTCGAGGTAATCTTGCCACCGTGCCATCAGGACGCGCTCGAACACCTTGCCCACACAGGACGTCAGTGAGATTGGTCGGAGGTTGTCTATATTTGGTGATTTGCCCGGCTTGGGGATCAGGATCATCCGTGAGCTCTTCCATTCTTTCGGCACGATTCCCGTACTCCAACACTCATTGTAATATTTGGTCAGCGCTACTATCGACACTTCGTCCAGGTTCCGGAGCGCCCTATTGGGCACCCTGTCTGGTCCCGGCGCCGACCTGCTGTTAAGCTCTTGCACTGCCACTCGTACTTCCGCCACACTGATTTCTCTGTCTAATTTCTCGTTCGTTCTACCTCGATAGTTGCCGTGCGTGACCTTCGGCGAGTCGGGGATGTACTTATCGAGTAGTTGCTGCGCCACCGCCGTCGCTCCCTTTTCTTTGATTTCCCGATGCATAATTTTCGCTAGTCTGTCCCGTTGGTGAGATTTTGTCTTGGTTTCGTCCAAGAGGTGACGAAACAGATTCCAAGTATTTCTATTATGCATTTGGCCGTCTGCGGCATTGCAAATTTCATTCCATTTTTGGTCGCTGAGCACGCGGCTGTGCTCCTCGATTTTGCGATTGAGTTCAGCCACCTTTTTTCGCAGTCTCCTACCGCGAGTGCGGGCTCGAGGAACAAGAAGGGCTGATTGGCGGGGAGGGCAGGCTTGACCTCCTCGTTCGCGCTATTCCAGCGTGTCGTCTTTCCCGTGACGTACAAAGGCTGCATGACCAAATTGAATGGGACTATTTATCCCTAAATAATCTCCCCATTGTGCGGGCAAAGAATAAATGTTGGTAGCAATTTTGCCTGAGATGAGAAAAGCGGCCATGGTCTAAGGAGTGCTTCTAAGGTTATGAAAGCATGGTTGAAAGATTGCATCTTGTGTGCGAGGTGAGCTCTTGGTTATATGGTGGTCACTCTACCGAATGCGCACGACGTTTTTGGGCCATCTACCACAGCTAAATTAAACCGCGAGGTTTGGCTGAGACAATGGCAGTGCCAATACGTGAACGCCGTGTTGATACTCATCCAATAAAGTATCTAGTTACTCGGAAACCCCTACGGTAGCCTCATTCTCACAGAAGAATTTCTACGGTGCTTAGTATTTTGTAAAGAAAATCTTCCCACATTTTGCAATTGTAACTCCTTCCAAGAAGCTCTGCTAGGTTTTTCTCTGACTGGAATACCCTAGTTTTCATGGATCGATCCACTGTAGTGTCACGCGTTGTTCGACGGCGCAGGCTAGACGTCTGGTGCAGGTAGGGGACACCGCGGGATATATGCTGGTGAGCGCTATAGCAGATGGCACGTTGTAGGGTTACGGACCGCAGTGCAGACAGCTAACAAAAAATGTAACGCAGCGCTTGGTTTATGACAGACATTAACCTAGAAGAAGACGTGAGAGCGCGGGTTTTCTTTGAGATGTGTCTACGTATGTTTGTTTTTATGCAAAAAAATTACGGAACCAAGGGTGAGAAATCAGACGGCATGGATTGGGGTGCTTGGGAAGATACTGAAATTTTTATAGTAATTATGGTTCCTGCGAAACTGGAATTTTCCTTGTGTAGCCAAGAAATCAGTGTTTGTATGAAACCTATACCTCAGGTATAATCGAGTAGTTTCATACAGCTGAAGAAGATCTACGGGTGGGTAACCAACATTTGCAACAGTATCATGGCCCAATGAACCACCAGGAATGCAGGGGCTGGTGCCAGACAATTCTTCGTAGCCGCGTAGGACTGCTTTTATTTGGGTTCGACATCCGCTGCCCAAAAGGCAGGTTGTAGCGCAGCAAGACGGCGATCATACCTTTCCTAGCAGTGCCTAGCAGTTCCTGCCTCCTCGACGCCCGACAAAACATAGATGGTATTCACTGAAACATTTATCGGGAGATTTATTCGGTTGGTAACATTGAAAAATGCTTTGAAAGTGCCCGCTGTGTCTGCGCATTCGCTTTGCGCCCTCATCTCTCAGCAAAAAAACAGCAGCGTGCGTCGTCTGCCACGTTTCAAGCCATATTCATGGTGGTGGCGTAAACACACATTATCAATCCCACACAATTTATGTGGTGGCACTCTACTTGCCCTCGAGGATTTCGCATCCCAGTGGAATGAAGCCGCGGCTGCGAACGAAAGCGACCCAGCGCGCAAGAGGCCGACGCTGCCGCTCCCTGCGACCACGGATGTCCCCATAAGTGCCCTACAATGCGTTGTTGTGTACAAAAAATTCCCCGCATTTCCCTGAGGGGAAGAATGTGAAAGTGCGAATGCAGGAGTTGAATTTGCGCGGTTCGGTAATGTTCGTGAAAGAGAGATCACACACACACACACAACTACAAAGAAAGAAAGATGCATTTATTCACAGACACCTATTTGTGTTGTCGTTGTACTTGATTGCTAGAGCGGATCTCAGCTTTGAAATTTCGTGTCAGTACTCCTTTAAGCGGGTGCATTAGCCCTTCTCACGCCCGATTCCTGGCCAATCCCCCACGTGGGTATGTGCCATGTCAGCGGCCAGGCAGCGCGCGCCCATCTCCCCCCGTTGCCAAGGAAGACGAGGAGATTCCTGGCCAATCCCCCACGTGGGTATGTGCCATGTCAGCGGCCAGGCAGCGCGCGCCCATCTCCCCCCGTTGCCAAGGAAGACGAGGAGCGCGCGCACCCGCTGCTGTTGCTATGCGGACGGCGGCGGAATGCGGACGGCGGCGGACGCTTCAGGCTCGCTTAAGAAGTGCATTCGCACTTAAAACCAGTGATAGTTTTGAACAAATATTTCGCGCGTACGCCGATTTATACAGGATGGTAGCGTAGCAGTTAATGCATGCGAGGCTATCGCCCCAGCCTTGCCGTGCTTGCACTGCACAGCAAGCACAAGAGCTGGCGAAGCGCAAGCGACCTTTGAACAACTCACTTAAGTTTGGTTTCCGCGTGGCACAATTTTCGGCAACAATATTTCTGTCCTTGTCCTTGAACAGGTGTCAGACCTGGAGTAGCAATCGGGTTTCAATTGCATACGCACGCGACTTGGTCCATCACGACGCAGTTGCACGCATACGTAGGCGCCGAAGTTTTTACCGCTCTGCCTAGTGTTGCGACGATTTCACCCGTGTCTGGAGAAAAGTAGACCGTAGGATGGTGCACGTAACAGTATTTGACGTCGAGGTATCACTTCGCGTTTGGTAGGGCACAGTTAGGAACATCCCATATTTCGCAGAAAGGGCAATTGGAAAGGTAAACGTCGTCTACATAAGACGGTTCCAACTTCTAGAGACGCCTCAGCTAAGAAGTTGTTTATGCAAGCCGTCCTGAAGAGGTCTTGTAGCTGTGCTAAAACGACGCTTATAGCCGTCTATTTGGGTGCTTGCAAGACGTCTACACAACGCCTTGTAGAACGTCCTAGCAACTTGTTGTTGACGTCTAAATAACTACTTTTCAAGCAGTTTCTAGAAATTTTTAAGTTGTTTCGAGAAATATCTGCAAAAACCTTTTAAGTATGTTTGCTCAAGACTAATAAGTGGCACCGGTTACATGATTGCACTCTTCACGCAGGAGAGCTTCAGGTATCGCTACGAGCTGTCGTCACATTTGAAACACCAAGCACCTGCTTCCGAAACATTCAGTTCGACTGCCCGCTGTTCTCAGAATGAATATCCTTGCTTAAACTGTCGTAGTTTAAAATACACTTAATCAGAGAATAGGCTGGTCATTGTAAAGTCTTCTGGAAGCAACCAGAGCGCATGCCAATTGTTGACAGCTGTCGACAATATCCAAGACCTACCTGTGTAAACAGAGTAAGCACCAAGCGAACAGCACAGCAGTAAACGATGTTAGCATAACATAGATATTAGGTATTCGCATAAACTCACAAGATTATGAGGTGTTTGATGCCAGCTTTTATTTGACGTTAATAGATACCTGTTTTTTGTCCCGTGTACACCAAAATGATGGAAATGCCAACAAGTAATACCAACCTTCGGTATTTTGAAAACCAAGCTTCATTTTTAGTACGAAAACAGCTATACACTTTAAAGCTGTAAGAAATACAGGGGGAAGCTCTTACAAAGGAAACGTGTAAATTTCAACAAGCTATTATTCCCCAGCAGTGATGGTAACTCGATGTGGCACGCATCAGAAGTACGGCTTGTTCCTATGAATCCCAGCGCCCTTATTTTTTGCCTCGAGCTTGCTGCCCCATGCCAACGGGCTGCCTGAGTACAACATAATGCACCTTGTCACTTACATTGTGTGTAAGTAGTTTATAGTGAAAGGTATCAGACAGAATGACAGTCTTTATTTCCTAAGGTTATGGAGATGCCGACATGGTTGTGGAGAGCTACCCAGTTTGTGCGCCTTTCTATGTTACGCGTAAGCGTCTTGAGGGGGAATTGATCGCTACCTTCGGTTTTCAGGTCCGTGCGCAAAGTGAATATTTTACTAAAGTAATGTGTGACAAAAGAAAGATCAATGCAACTGCTTACTGTTGCGTTTTCGAGTACGTTATGCTGCTGTTATTGAGACTCTTAATGTCATGTTTTATAAGTATATTTCCTGAGCAGGCCTTGGTCTGCGAGATCTGGTATGTGCACTCATGTGCACTTCCTAAAGTTTCAATGGGTGTGTTATGGTCGCTGCAGATGATTCATGGTTGTAATGTGCTAGCGAGAATATTTTCCAGACTAATATTAATGAACGCAGTTCCGAGTTCCAGACAGAAGCAATACACGTACACAACTTGATATATTTCTCAGTGCTACAAAGTGGGAGCGGAAACCCGGCAGACTCTACACCTTTATAGAAACCTACATACAGCAAACCTAGTTCACTCAAGCGGTGCGAATGAAGGGAATAATCTCTTAGCAGCAAGTGATCTCCACTGCGGGATTCCAAGATTGCGAAAAAATGAGAATGGTGCCACCCCACTAGTGGACGAAAATCGGCAAGTATTGGGCGCTGGAGTGGCTGTTCAGTTGAATTATTGTGAAATCCTTGAAAGCTTGCGTTTAATTCCCACTTGGTCGGTAACGCACTAGCGATATGGCTTGAAAGTAACATTTCTGCAGGGTCCGAGTAACAGACCCAGAGTTTCGTGTCTAGGTATCCCGAGAGGACCATTATTTTTGAAAAACGGTGAGCGCCGTGCGTCCACAACTGCTCATTTGGAATTATAGCTGTGCATATTTTCTCTCATTTTTTAGGCTTCAACACAGAACACTCTTGTGCTGAGCGCCCAGTGTGGCGCAACCACCATCGGCATCATCAAACCACGCCGAAGGAATCACAAGGCTTCGAAGAACTAGTTCGTATCAGTCCACGACATCGACACTTTGCTCGTCACGTGGAAGCAAAATAATGAGTATCGAAGCATGCGCAGTCTTACAAACTCTTGAAGAAATAGACGAGGAGCCAAGAGCCGCCAAACCTGCACCTGGCCACAAAACTTGCGAAGTACCTACAAGCGGGCGCCCAAACAGATGCCCCGAGTGCGGCAAAACATTCCGCCGAGAGTCTGTCCTAAAGAAGCATGTTTACACGCACACTGGCGAAACGCTGTGCCGATGCCACATCTGCGAGAAGGGGTTTACCCACAGGAAGAGTACTGAACCTTACTTTTGTCCCCAAGGGGGCAAAAAACGCCACCGTGTCGCCCAGCGCGGACAGCAATCCCCTGACGACAGGTCGCTGAAAGTGCACCGATTGAAGCGCACGAGGGAGAGGCGTCACGAATGCCTTGAGTGCGGCAAGAAATTCTCAGCGAGAAGTTACTTGAATACACACATGCACGTGCATACGGGCGAGAGGCCTCACGAATGCCAGCAATGCGGGAGGAAGTTCTCGCAGCTAGGGACTATGAACCGCCACATGCGCACTCACACGGGCGAGAGGCCTTACGAATGTCAGCAATGCGGAAAGAAGTTCGCGCTGAACGGAGGTTTGTTGCGTCACACGCGCTCTCACACTGGCGAGAAACCATACGAGTGCTGCTACTGCCCGAAGAAGTACACTCGCAGTAACAACCTTCGTGCGCACATGAGTTTGCACACGGAAAAGAAAAACGCGGAGAGCAGCATCTTCCTTACAAAGTTACCCAGCTGGTCTTCTGCCAGAAGCCACCAGGGGGAAGTTCACTCGGCGACTCGGCCAGAGGAGGTTGGAGATCGGAACGCGGAGGCTGACGGGGTGAGGCGGAATTTCGTGTGGTGGGAGGAGGTGACGTCATTGGATGCTTGAAAAATAATTTATCGTTAAGCGGGTGATGGCGAAGATTTGATGGAGATGAATAAAGTGGAGCTTTCTTTGCCTCTCGACTCGGTTTCCGGAGGGCTGCTGCTGCTTTCTGGCAGGGCATGCCGCTAGGTTTTATCTTATTACAGATACCGCAGGCTTCTCCGTGCTGGGCCTGCTGGGCCTCAAAGCGACTGAGATAGGGCAGCCGAGGAATGTACAGTAACGCTGTCCTCAGCGTGTCGCACCCGCTGGACCAGGAGCGAGTGCCAGTGGGGCAGACGCAGTACATGTTTGCGTATTGTGTCATCTGCGCTTGGAGCTGGTAACACCAAAACAGCGTACTCGCCAACAGTATACCTTCGTTGCAGAAACGCAAACTTAGACGTGACGGTCAAACGTGGACCACCGGGTTACAACCCTTGCGCGCGATGTTTTCGGTGACGAGTAATCTACATCCACCATAAAACCTTCAAGTGATGATGTCAGTGCACTAGCACGATTGCGAAGTTTGGCTTTGTATTATTGCTGCCTTTGTGGTGTTGTGCCAGCCAATCCTCTGAGTCAGGGATACACAGCGAAATCATTTTTCTAAAAAAATCCAGAGTGAGAACAGTAATGAACGGGAAAAGCAGTTGCGGGTGTTTAGTAAATATGGAACGCTTTAACACGAAGTGTATACAGTGATGAACACGCACACTTTTTTGAAATGTGGTAGGCGGTGATAGCGCTACACATGCCCAACACTGCTTTACAGGACGGAGGTGGTTGAGCGAGTCAGTTAGCATCGTGCTTTAGGGCTCTGATCGTGTCAATTTGATGTGTACTGATTTATTTGTCCCATCATGTCAAAGTCTCATGAACACCTTTGTCGTGAGAGTACGCATTATGGTTCGTCACTAGGGCATACCCCTGGCTAAGTCCTCGGGCCACATAGAGCAGTTGGATATGGGCGGAGTAGAATCAATCGCGTCTATGACATCTGACATTGCAGCAGTGCTGAAGTAGGGCGTCGGGTGTTGATATGTCCTTATATTAGGGGCGGAGCACCTTAGGGGCTCGGGCTGTCGGCGTCTCCTGTCGTCGTCGTCGTCGTCGGTAGTCACAGTACTAAAACACCGTGACACTCGTTTTCCCGCGCATCGCGATGGAAGGTAACGTGTTATAAAAGAACACACCGGGACACTCGTTTTCCAACGCCTCGCGCTAGAAGGCTTCGTGCTTCAAAGTGACGAGACTTTTGCAGCCAAGCTGTATACCTCTACCCCCCAACGGTTTCATCTGCGTGGGCATACTTGGAGGGTGCATACTTCTTAGCATGCTGACGCGTGTGACGGAAAACAACTTGCGGCCAGTCTGTCTCTAATTAAATTGCTTAAATCCGGTTCAACGCAAGAGAGGGCTCCACCGCCTCAGCAAGCGTGAAATTTCTCCCACATCGGCGCTTCTCCGGCGCCCAACCAGCGCGCGCCGTGTGACAAGAGAGAGACTTATAATCTTTGAACACACTTAACACTACATGCTTCGGCCCTCCCAGGTTTCACTTTAGTGGAGATGGCCCGAGATTTTTCTCTTTAATGACGACGTTGTTTTGCTGGATATCTCGAACACGCCGCTGGTATTTTCTGCGCAGTTCTTCAAGAGAGGTTGCGGGTGGGGCGTAAAGTTGGCGCACCGCTTTGATGTTGAAGAATTAGAGGCCTGTGGGGCGCCCACACCGCGAATGTCCCCATCAAGGTCCTTTGGCTACTTCGGGGAAAGCATGGGACGGAATGTCTATGACTGCAATGCTGAGGGCACAGATGTCGTGTAGTTTTATTAAGATGTGCGGGAAGACTTAAGCGTCTTTAGGCATCGACGTAGTATAGTTTGTAGGAAGACAGGCAGCTGGCTGGAGTCTATTTGGACCACTGCGGTAGCAGCTAGCCTTATGCTGGTGGCTCTGTGGCCTCTTAGAGCAACTTTGGAGTGGAATCACCTGGGTAGAGACTCTGCCGGAGTGTCTTAAGGACTGCTCAGCAGCGTTTTTAGCTAGCCACATGGCAGAGTGAAGCAGGTGGAGAAAGTGTGCAAAAACGTCCAACCAAAATGCCAAGTTAGGTGAAATGCCTGTTAGGTTCAAGGTCGTCAGTTGTATAGGGCCTATTAGAATAGTCTATTGGGGCCAGTGTAGCGCTCACCGGGCTCTTAAAACTACAGCTCGCCAGCCGCCTCTGCTAAGGTATTCAAAACGCATTTGCCAGAATTTCATGCTACGAGTAACCCTGCATGCTGCCGGGAAGCCAACCCTATCTAAATTTATCTTGAGCTTCTTCTGTCTATCCCTAACGTTACTTGTGGATTCTTGAAAACTCAAGTCCAGCACCAGTCTCATCCAGCATGAGTCACAGCGCAGGAATGAAGACACGTCTTGAAAGCACACGATAAGATATCCTGAATATGGCTAGCCCACCGGGGTGCGTTAATTTGGTTGCGGAATCGATATGTTTTTTTTCAACTTGTTTGCCTTAGTGTTACCTCACCAATTTCCAAACAATCTTCTTATTTTAATAGGGAGGCAGCAATTTATCTCCGGATGTGCAGTAGCCCAGAATATTTCTCTCAAAAACACCTAACTGGGCTATCGCAACGCGCTTGTTGTAATGTACATTTGTACGAGCCGACTGTAATTTTTCACGCCCTTTTCGGTAACAAAATGAAGTCCCACAATACCATGCGTCACACAAAAGTTAAACGACTCATAACACGTTAGACTAATAAATTGTAAAAACAAGCTGTTAATATAAAAATGAAGGAAGCTCACACTAACGCGTGAGACTGGAAGGTAGCGAAGCTGGACGCAACAGTAACGTGTTTTTTTTTTCTTTTCCGCCTCACGGCTTTGTTAAAGCGTCGCCGCTTTTCGAGCGGCCACAGCTGGATGTTCGTCCTACTCAATATCGCATACGGCTCTGCCGGCTCTGCGCGTACGTCGCCTTCCTTCGTCGCGCGCACTTATCGCTGCTGCGGCGGCGTCCTCGCCTTCCTCCGCCAGGTGGTGGCACGGGTCCCGCGAGCTTGTCAGTTCCCTCCTCGCCTATCTCTCCCCGCCATCGGGCACTGCTCCAATCCGGGCGCTTGCGGAAGGGGGTGTGGTTTGACCTCTAGCTCTCAAGGTCAAAACTGGTCACCCCGCGAAGACTGCCCGAGGTAGCGTACTGTAGCTTTCGCTACAAAACCTCAAAACCTAAAGGTTAACGCGGTACACTATACTCCTTAACGCCAGCCGAACACGTTTTGATGCAAAGAAGCCGGTCACCCGTCCTGTGCAGATGCCACAGCGACTGCACCATTGTCAGAACATCCCTGTTTCTTCAGCTTACAAAGGAAGAACAAAATAAACGCAGCGTAGAGCCTCTGAAGCTGGTACGTAAGGAGAATTTACAAATCCTACTCCACGGGTTGCGGGTAGTATTTTTGTGGTGCATCGTCTGCATTATGCAGGCGTCGCGTGTGATCTTACGCGGCGTTCACGTTCAAGTGGTAATATTCTAAAACACTGTGGTGTCAATACTAGTCAAAATCATTACATTGATAACTTGCACGATGACAGGCCTTCTGTACGGTAATTGCGATACGGTCGAGAAGCATAACATAGCGGAAAGTACAGCAGCGTCGAGGGAATCCATTTGCATTCATTCGGCTGTGGTTTGCAAAGAGCGTCTTGATTGTAGCGTCTCTAAAATGACAGCTTCGCTTGTTTTTCTGGCCGAGTTTTGGTGAGCTCTTCGTGAAAGGGTATAGGGCTTTAAGTTTGACGTGTACAGACAAAGGACACACTTTTCAGGAAATTGATGCTGGTCATAGGCTAAGAAAGGTGAGTGAATGAGTGAGTGAGTGAGTGAGTGAGTGAGTGAGTGAGTGAGTGAGTGAGTGAGTGAGTGAGTGAGTGAGTGAGCTAGCGAGGAATTAAAACGTCCATTAGAGCCGAGAAAACGTTGCACTGGATCTTTCAGCATCTTTTTTCACTAAAGCGTTTCTTTTGGGTAGGTTTGCTGCCGAGCTTTCTGCCGATGAGAACTACGTTGCAAAGGATCTTTCAGTATATTTTTTCTCTAAGGCGTTTCCTTTGGGTAGGTTTGCTGCCGAGCCTTCTGCCGATTAGAACTATATATAGTTGACATCGACAGAATCAATGCTGTAGGCCATAGCCTACATCGACTGATAATTGTTCCTTTCCTGCATAAAGCTCTTTTAGGGAAAGTCGAAAGCTGGCCGTTATCCACAGCAGCTTGCGATCACATAACGTCATGCAAAACCGCCATCTCCGACGCAGTGTATATGCATTACAACCAAAAGAAATGTTCCGGGATGCCCACCACGGTCCTCCCCCGCCCTTCACTTCACCAGCCTCCAAAGCAACTCGGGTCGGAATACGAAACAAACGCACTGGTTTCAAGCAGACTGTAATTGTTCGGTCCAGCCCGCTAGAGACGATACAGAGCGAGAAAGGAAAGCTTCACTAATAGTCGAAGCGAGTATTCTTGTGGTTGAAGTCTTCAGTCCAAAACTCCGCTGTTGCGGACGGCTGTCTTTGTCCTCTCCGCCAGCAAGCGTCGGGTGCGTTATCCGGCGCCTCTTCTGAGTATCTGTGTGCGTGAATGTTCCCTAGCAGAAGCCGTACTCAACCAGTTTTTTTTTCAATGTATATGAACGCGAAATTCGAGGTATGTGTTCCCCTGAGCCGTTTGCCGTATAGGTATAGCATTTGTAAAGTCTTTACCAGTGTGCGTGCTCTCCCCTGTATCTCTAGTGCCGACCTACTAGGGCACTGATTTACCTGAAAATATTGTCATGTGACGACGAAGAGATAGAATGTCGGAAGGGGTGTATTTACAAAGCAGACACCATTGCCACTGGCACTAAGGCAGGTTGATGGGACGCAGCCTGTCCAGGGGGGACTCGTATTTCGTCTTCCTTCTTTCGATCAGGCGCAGCTGATCTTCGAGGCCGGAGCTGGCCAAGGCTCTCTCCCAAAGCTCTGTGGAAAGGTGGATGTTAGGGGGGTCTAGGGTGGACTTGTCGCAGCCGCCCACTATGTGTCTGAGAGTCCCAGGCTCTCCACAGAAGCGGCAAAGGGGAGAAACGTGTGTCCGGTCAAAGAGGTGTAGTCTGGTGGGATGCGGGAAGGTGTTGACCTGCAGGGCACGCAGTAACCTTTCCTGATCTCTCGGTAGCGATTTGTGTGGTGAAGAGTAGGTTTTACGGGACAGCCTATAGTGGTTTTTAAGTGCGAATGCACTTCTTAAGCGAGCCTGAATCGTCCGCCGCCGTAGTCCGCATAGCAACAGCTGCGGGTGCGCGCGCTCCTCGTCTTCCTCCTCGTCTTTCCTAGCAACGGGGGGAGATGGGCGCGCGCTACTCTCCTCCTCCTCTCTCCGCTCAGTGACTGCGGGTGTTGGGCGCCTCCTCATGGCACATACCCACGTGAGGGATTGGCCAGGAATCGGGCGTGAGAAGGGCTAATGCACCCGCTTAAAGGAGTACTGACACGAAATTTCAAAGGTGAGATGACGTTGAGTCTTACATGCGAGAGCAGGTGCTGCTGTACGTGCCCTTTCGGAGCGAGGGGGTCGACTTGCTGGACGGCAACAAGTTCCTAAAGTTGTACGAAGAGCACAGGGACGCTATAGAGAGCAAGAGGATGGAGTACAACCCGGCGAACAACGATGTGGTCGTTCAAGAGTTAGTCGAGCAACATTACGCGGAGATGTTGCGCATGAGGAGAGAGCGGGAAGTTGAAGAGGAAGAAGAAGAACTGCGACGGAGAGAAGAAGAAGACGACGATTCGACGCCGAAGGTGACGGCCGTCTCCTCCGCCGCCTCCACCTCCGAGCAAGCCGGGGCGGGAACGGACGCCGACGTCCTTCCCAACGACCGCCTACTCCGCTTGATAAAGGAGACGGTCACGCCGTGCGCCGCAGTTCGCAAGCGACGGGGAGTAATGGACCGACAAGAGTACCTCTCGATGATGCGCAGCACCAACCCCGAGCAGTACGAGCTGCTGCGCGAGATCCTGCATCGCCAGACCACTCCCGGCCAGCCTCCGCTGCGAGTCTTCTTCACGGGACCCGCATCCTTCTAGCAATCAAGTACAACGACAACACAAATAGGTTTCTGTGAATAAATGCATCTTTCTTTTAAGTGCGAATGCAACCGTGCATTCGCACTTACACACTCTCCCCCTCGGGGAAGTGCGAGGGAATTTTTTCCCGTTGGTCATCGACCAGCGTCTTTTCACCGGAGTCCATACCCAGATAGGAAGAGATTGGCCACATGGATATGCGGTTATGCTTTGTGTACGTTTTTCGGGAAGCTGGCCAAGTCTGGGACAATATGAACACCCGTGTATCGGTAAAACCTTTCAGGGCCCCTTTAACACGCCACTGCCTTTAAACAAAGTGCTGGTTTTTGCGAAAAATATTCGAAAAGGTGGACTCAAACTCAGGCCATCATCGTGAAGACCATCGACTTTACGCCTACCACCACCAAGTCTTCTTTATTGCCCTACACTACTAAGGTCGAACAGCGTAGCCATATTGGCAGCTCCAAGAGAACCAGTAGATGACACATGTCGGGTTCCGACAAGACGGCCACGTCCGCCAAGCTGGCGACCCGGGTCGTCAGAGAGCATGCGAGAAAAAGCATTTTTCGAAAACATCGCTTGCGAATAACAGAAAAGTGCAAGCGTGCGATCCATGCCGTTGCTTGAGCGGAACTATCGTCTGCTAGCGTCTCGACCAGAGCGGAAGGCAGCTTGGGGAAATAAGGATGATCATAAAACGTGGGGAGACGTGTAACGATTTAGCGTCGTCTAGTGGTTAATGTCGGTGTACGAAGACAAGCTTTGGTGTGGTTGGTCAGGCATTCTAGATGTAGAAGGCTATGCATCGCCTAGAGGCCTGAGGGCGCTAGAAGGCTGGGATTTTTTTCCGGGAGGCTTCTGCCATGGGATTATTATACTGACTGTTTCACGCAAGAAAAAGTTTCGACGGATTCGAGTGCTCAAGGTTTATTTATTTATTTATTCATTCGTACCCTCAAGGCCTAGAGGCTTTTCAGAGGGGAGGGTTGCTTCCAGTTCGATTACAGAATCTATATTTTTTACTGGTTATTTGTCTTAGCATTCTGTAAACGTTATATGTTTGTCCCAATTGACCTGGAAAAGTTCAACTCGTCCGACAAGGCATGCAGAGAAATAATTTGTACCTACTATCCGAACAACTTATCACACACAATCGCTAACCTATAGTCTGCCGGTCCTGCTTAACAGGCTGCACTCAGAAAATTTTGACGTAACTTCCCATCCATACTCGCATATTATATTGCATTGCCAGCAATTGCGTAGCACCGTTTGAACTAGCGTTCTTTCGAACAGCGCAAGTAGACGAGGACGTGAAGTGTACAGGACACAGCGCAGACTAACAACAGGCGATTTATTGCACGAAAATACTTAAATACATATCTCCGTTGCAACAAAGGAGGAGAAGGAGGAGGGGGAAGATACACATGGGGGAAGGGGGTAGAGGAAAGATACACATCCATTTTTCGAGCCAACATGGCGGATCACGTTCACTAACAAGATAAAAAGGCGATTTCTTTGTCGGTTAGCATGACAGACGGGCGGCTGATGTGTATCTTTCCTCTACCCCCTTCCCCCATGTGTATCTTCCCCCACCCCTTCCCCTCCTTTGTTGCAACGGAGATATGTATTTAAGTATTTTCGTGCAATAAATCGCCTGTTGTTAGTCTGCGCTGTGTCCTTTACACTTCACGTCCTCGTCTACTTGCGCTGTTCGAAAGAATGTCGTACCAACACGCCCAAGCTTCTACCTTTTTGAACTGGCGTGTTCTTTTAGATGTAACGCATCTCTTTAACTCGCCTTGTCCCGGGTCGTTTTCGCGGTGTAGTCCGTATCCCTCCCCCATTCTCCTCGCCGCGGCAGCTGCGTGCTCCGCCGCTCCATTGCAGCGCCATCTGTGCGTCAGCGCGGTCAGCGCGCAGCTTGCGCTCGGCTGCGCTCGCTCCCGTCGCCGTGCCAACTGTGCGTTAGCGCGCAGCTTGCGCTCGGTTAAGAAATTTACACAATCTTCCCGCGAGGGGAACCGTGGGGTAGATGCGACGCATCGGGGGTGAACATGCTGCGTAAATAGGATACACAACAACAGCAAACCACACGCTGACATCGCTAACATAACGGAAACGCAACGGCAACCCCCGATGCGTCGCATCTACCCCATGGTTCCCCTCGCGGGAAGATGGTGTAAATTTTTTTGACATCAGTGTGTTCCTTGGATTTCCAAGAATCATTTTTTATTCTGATGCTCAATACCTTTTTGTTGCAGAAAAAGCCCCTGGGCTTTTGGTTAACAGCAAGAGTGTTTAATACGCCTGTAATACGCCTTTCAGATTTTGTCAGCAACATTATATATTATCCTATAAACAGTTTTATGCAGTTCTGCATACGATATGTATAATTAATTTTTTGGTTTTGTTGAGTGTTTTTTTGTATATGGTTATTTCAATTATGTTTCACCTATGACGAGTGTCGCACCACCGACACTGATGCCATTGTATACGGGGCTGGAGCCTCTGTCAAGCTGGATTCACAGCTTATAGCTCCAGCCCCCTCCTCTCAAAGTAAAATAAAGAATTGAAATTGAAATATACAGAATTGAAATTGAAAACAATTATTTTACATTGATAACAAGACACCTGTTTATTACAGGTACGCTGGGCTTTTGGCAACGGGCTTGTTTGAGTGCATTTATCAAATTTTATTGCGATGTTCACCTAATATTCGTAGAAAAAAAAGTGACTGAATAACGCGGGTGAAGTCTAAGCGAAGAATATCCCAACATGTAAAACTGGGGAGATGCAAAAAATGAAAGAGAAAAAAAAATTCAAAACTGAAACTGAACGCGGCGCCCTCTATTTCATAGCGCCCGCAGCAGATGTCATGATGCACGGAGGCCTGGCGCAGTTCTATGCAGACGCCACTACGCATGCACCGTTATCAGGACATTTTGCAGTGTTCATAGCGAGAACGAAATCAAAGCCGTGCAGAGATTCTGAAGCTGGTAAGTCGTGAGAATTAACATGCCTCACTTTATTGCCAGACGATTGTTATTTTGTTTTGCAGCGCCTGTGACGGCGTTGCGTTGGATCGCATACGCGGCTTTTAAGCGTTACTATATTTAAACTCACGCTATCAATGATTCTAATTTGCCATGTTGAATACCTTTTTTGAGAGCTTTAACGAAGAGGTAGCTTGTCAGAACATCAACAACGCGATAACTTCGCTTTTGACATTGCAATACTGCGGGCGAAAACCCAACATCGCGGGAAGCGTCTCGTGCGAGTATAGCAGCGTCCGCGGAATTCATTGCAGGGCACGCCGTTTGCGAAGAGCGTCTTCGCTGCCGCGTCTCTGGGTGAAGCGCAGCGCGTAGCGCTTGTTTGTTTTCCCACGTGAGTGAATTTCTTTCTTCCACACTAAACGGAAACGTACTAGCCTTTGGTTACATGCGTTGAGACTGCTTTTTCTTCCACTTATTCGAAGGGCATACAGTTTTTGTTGGTGTGTTCACCGCATTTTGTTGAGTTCTTCATAGAGGTCTCGCAGGGCTATCTGTCGTATCTGTACGAACCAAGAACGAGTACCTGTCGTACTGAATGCTAGACAAAGAGGTCAACGAGGGTAAGCGTGTGAGCGAATAAAAAGGTGTATTGGAGGAGAATAAAAATGAATCAAAAGGGGAAGAAAGGCGGTGGTCTCTTAGAAAAAAAAATTAGCAGTGGCTAAGTTCGGCTAATCGAGGATATACGTAGCGTGAGCTAATATTCAGCTGCTTATTCTTGGGTTACCTCGTAGCCTAGGGTTTCCTAGGATTAGCTGATTATCATGCTTACTGCTGCTAAAACGATTTTCAATACAATACAATCCAATTTAATCCAATCCAATCAAAATTCAATCCCATTCGATCCAATCCAATGCAATTCAATGCTCCTCGCGCTTGCGCATCGCCACCCTTCAAGGTCCACGCGAAACTGCTCATCCTCGGCCAGTGTAGCTTACGCTACAAAATTTGCCACCCCAAAGTTGAGACAAGCGCCATAGCTCTACAACATCAACGCTGCGTCAGAAGTGTGTCCAACCTTCGCTGAAAGTGCCACCAATCGATTGTCAAACCTTCAGAACCATATCGTAAACGAAGAACGAACCCATGCGGTGATTTTTCGTGCACCAAGTAAACGCATCTACCAACGATCCAAGTATATGCCTATACGTGGTTTCTGCAATAAAGGTGTGCTATGCCCTCCGTTTTCGGGATCGATGTGTGTATTGTCTTAGCTAGAGACTATCCTTTTTCGAGATGTTTAGGTAACCGTTTTGACGCAATGGAAGCCCGGTTTCACGCACGCGCCGTGTGTCCGGAGATCTTATCAGAGCTTTTCGGTCGACCAACCGGTCTATGGGGAAAGGCAGTAGTTTTCTGACACGACGATATTGGTCCCACTAAAAAAACGTTCTCTTTAAAAGCCGCGAGCTTAAAAGGGGAGGACGCCGGTCTTCACAAACGAATTCCTGAACTATAAATCCCGCCCCAGCTCGAGTGCACTGTAGATGAAGATGCCTTCGAGGTGTTCGGCACGTACCTAAAAAGGGAAACTGACAGGGCTAAAGCGTCGACAGCTCCTGTTAGATCTATAAGGTTATTATAGGCTTAGCTTGGAAGAAACTGAAATATGCGTTTGATTTTCTTCCTTCTCTCGGTCCCCGTGAGATGGGCTTTTCTTGAATTTCACGCCAGCATAGTTCGCCCTCCCACTGCTCAGGGGAATGGGAAGGCAGGTGCGTAGGATAAAGAGGGCGTTGCTTTCCCAAATGGATTGCGGGATGCGAGATTCCGTTGCCTTGTGGGCACAAGCCCAGCGTTTCCTGCGCGTGCAAGTGCAATGACAGTTTGTTCAGCGGTGCTCGTATTTGGATGAGTGAGGTTGCGGATGTCCGAAGTGACCCACGGCAGTAAGGACGCCGAGGGCGTTAGCTGGTAGGTTGGGAAGGAAGGAAGGAAGGAAAGAAGGAAGGAAGGAAGGAATACATTTTTCCGTGTTGGGATTAGGTATTCTGGGTGGAGGGAGCCCCCAGGGCCGCCGCTACCGCCAGGGCCCGGGAGGTGGTCAGGACTTGGCCTGACTTCCCCGGATCGCGTAACATCTCCCAGAGGTGAGGGGAGGGAACGGGGGGTACGGGTCTGCGGGGCATTCGCAGAGGGAGTGGTAGTGAGTGTCGAGTGCCCCACGGGCTGGACAGGTAGGGTAGGGACTGTGTATCAATTGTGTTCTGTGTGGGAAGGTGTGTGTTTGTAGGATACGCAGCATGTGGCCTGCCTCCGGAGAGAGTTGTGGGTGCGGGGTGGGTATCGACGGCAGAGAAGGCGGTAGTGCAGGGCAATAACCTTGTATTGCAGGAGGGAGGTTGGCTTGCCTGCAGGGACACAGCGTGTAGGCGTAGTGAAAATGGCGACGCGGTCAATTAGTTCGCGAGCACGTACGTGTACCACTTCATTAGCGCCTACGCCTGTGTCGGCTGGTGTCCACAGCAGGGTTAAGATGTCGGATGGAGGATTTTTGGAGAGAATTTGCAGGGCTATAGGAGAGATGTTACCGCGAATAAAGTTGCGAATGGCCCACCGAGAGTCAGATAGGACGAATTCGGGGGTGGGGCGCTGGGTGAGCGCGAGGGCAATGGCTGCCTCCTCCGCCGTAATTGTGTTGGCAGTTAGGATGGTAGCCGCCGTGAAGTTTGGTGGTGTGTGTTGGCCAACAACGTAACATTCATCTTAAGCGCACAAAGAACACAGAGACACAGAAGACAAGGACAAGCGCTACTTCCAACTGAATTTGATTGAACTAGAGTGAAATATATACCAGCAAAAAGACGAGATACAGAAAAGGTTACGATTATACAGATTGGAGTAACGGAATCACTTGGTATTGTCCCACACGTGTCAGTCATTACCATGACCAGTTCTTTTTTAAGAACGCTGCCAAAAAAAAAGAACTGGTCGGGGTAATGACTGACACGTGTGTGACAGTGCCAAGTGATTCTGTTACTCCAATCTGTATAATCGTAACCTTTTCTGTATCTCGTCTTTTTGCTGGTATATATTTCACTCTGATTCAATAAAATTAAATAAAATTCAGTTGGAAGTAGCGCTTGTCCTTGTCTTCTGTGTCCGTGTGTTTTTTGTGCGCTTAAGGTGAACGTTATGGAATACCAACTAGCCCGAACGCAGGCTAACAACAGCTACACAGTGTGCAGGTTTGTGAGAGTAGGGAGTGGCATCAGTGTATAGTGTGCAGGGTGATGGTGGGTATAGTTTGGCGTGGGCGTTCGCTCGTGCTAGTCGCCGGGCTGCATGGAAAGTTGGGTGCATGTGGCGAGGAATTGGGCGGATTCGGATGCTGTTACGGATGTGAGGTGGAATGGGGAGTGGCGGGATTGGGATGGTGGGTGGCAGTACGTTTATAGAGTTGAGAATGTAGTGCCCTGTAGGGGAAGATGCGAGGCGCGTGAGTTGGGAGACGCGGTGGGCGTCTAGGTGCTCCCGTATGGTGTTGTGTATGCCGAGGTCGAGTAAGCGATGCGTTGGTGCGTATGGGGGAAGCAGGAGTGCATGCCTATACGTCTTCCGGAGGAGGGCATCAAGTGAGTCGAGTTGGGTAGATGTAGGGTTAAGGTATGGTAGGTGGTACAAGATACGATCGAGTAGAACACTGTACGAGGCGGAGGCGGTCCGGTTCCGTGATGACGCGGTGTTTGGTGACGATCCGTCTAATGAGATGCGTGGTTTGGGTTACGTATTTACGTGCCGGATGGTGGGTGCCTAAGAATCTAAGTTGCTGTGTGTGGGGTATTGGGTCAGACTGCATATAAAGTTGGATGGGGGTGTTTGCAGGGGGTTTGTTGCGAGGGCGCGTAAACGTTAGGAGAGAGGATTTTTGTGGAGAGCACTGTAGCACTGTAGCACTGTGGAGAGCACTGTAGGTTCGATGTGGTCTAAGACTTGGTTGAGGCCGTGTTGGAGTGTGGTTTCAACGTGTTGGTCGGACCCAGAGTAGGGCAATGTCATCCGCGAACAGTGGGCTGCATAGTGTGGGTAGGGTGAGGAGAGAGCGGGCAATTGGGATTAGGGCGAGGTTGAAGAGCGTGGGCGAGAGGACCGCTCCTTGTGCGTCCGGAAGGCTAAGTAAAGTAGGTGGCGCTGGCTTAACGCCCAAAGCCGAACAGGAATCCACGTTAAGATCTATCAGCTGCAACAAACGGAATACAGGGAATTGCGAATTTACCTACCGTATAAACCGGAATATAGGTCGAGTTTTTTTCAAAAAAAAAAATCCGCACAAAAGTCACCCCCCGTCTTATATAGCGGTCATTGGCAGAATGTAAATCGTTGTCTGGCAACAATGTGCAAGCGTAGTCCGTCGCCAATCGCCATCGCCATTCGTGTCGAACTGCTCTCTCGCTCTATCAGGCCTTTATTTTACTTCACTTTTCTCTAGTTTTTCGTCTTTTACTCGTCTATTACGCGTGCGTCCGTACATTTCTGTACGTCTCAATTCCGAGATAAGTGGCGGCAGTCGACGCGAGTTTACCGCAGCGTTTAAGCTGACGGCGATTGAGTCACCGAGCAGAATGGGAATATGGCGGCGTAACGCCAGTTGGGCGTTGCAGAGAAAAGTGTGCGGTACTGGTGGAGCCAGAAAGCTAAGCTGTGCGCGTGCAACCCCCGAAACCGATCGTTCTGTGGACGTCAAGCGGTGCACCCCGATTTGGAGAACAAAGTGGCGGACTTCGTCCCGGAACTTTGTCCGGGAACTTCGCTCACGATCGCTCCGGAGGCCATGCGCGGACCGGCTCCGCGAACTGTACAATGAGTGGATAGCCGGCGACAACAAAAAGACCTATACGGGCCGGTTGCGACCGTGTCAAGCTGGGTGTCCTTCTCTGGGCAGTCGCTGCCCGACGACATGGTTACACGAGCGTTCAGGAAGTGCTCCATCAGCAACGCGCCTGATGGCATGGAAGATGACAGTGCGAAGCAGTCATCCTCGGACGACTCTGAGAGCTCGGACGAGTGACTTCGGCAGGCATAGTAAGTGGCAGTGACGTACGGGCGTCGAAAATAAATATAGACATTGTGAGTGCGCTTCTGTGCCGAATTATTTTTTTTTCGTCAATTTTTCCCACCTCAAGGTAGGGGGTCGACCTATATACCGGGTCGACCTATAATCCGGTTTATACGGTACCTCAAATGCGAGTTTTTTTCTCCCGTACGGAGTATCACTGATGTTGAACGATCCAAGATCATTATGTATTTCACTTCTGCGTGCTGCCTCATACTAATCCAGGAGGCAGCACCTATAGTGTTTTCGATCGAAGGGAGCCTATTCGCAGGATTCACTGCAAACATGCAACCTTGGCTCTTACACGGGAAATGTGCAAAGCTCTAGCGGGTCTCTAGGAAATATCTGAAGCCATTTGAAAACATGTAATGTGTGCCTGGATATCGACACACCGGTAATTTTGTACCTTGGGTACTGCATCAAAACAGCCACGTAGTCTGAGAATTGAGCTTTTTGAATTGTCATTTTCTCCAGTTTCTAAAGTGCCCAGAAATGTTAGCAAAATTTGTTGTACTGACTTCCGAGCCGCCACCTACTGCAGCGCCCTCGAATATGCTCTGAACGTGCATTAACTTCTGGCTTTGGCTGTGCGAAAAAGGGGACGTATCTTTAACGGGTGATTTTCTTGTACCCGTGCTACACGGCCGTTTCAAAGGAATTTCGGAGGCCGTTGAACTAATCGTCTATTGAGTTCTCCATTTCAAATACATAGGGCGCACTGTGAGGGAGTGTTCAACTGCCATTTGAAAATTGCGTGTAGCAGATGCATTACAAGTCTTAAGTCTTAAGATCAATAACACAAAAGTACTTCGACGCTGTGGACTTACAATTACAACACTGCATGTTTTGTCTCCTTTCGCAGGCTTCAACAAAAGACTATCTCGCGCTGACCACCCCGTCTGGAGGAAACACCATCTGCATTTTCTGTCGTGATCGCAGCAACCATTCTGCCTCTCAAACTGCATGAAATCGTTCCACTAGACCGATAGTTAGATCGTCACTTTGTGGCAAAATCATGGATGCTCAATAACGCGAGCCTAAGGTGGCTTTTTATGCAGTGTTGGACGACTGCTGGAAGTTGTAGAGAGACAACCGGGAACCGAACCATGTGCAGCTGAGCACTAACCGCCTAACATTCATCGAAGAAGACTCCCTGCAGAAGTCCTGTGGGCGAACAGACGTCGAAAAAGACACTTTTTCACGCACGCGAGCGAAGTGCCGTACAGGTTCTATATCTCCGAGAAGGGGTTTTTCGTCAGAAGTGTTCTTGATGATCTTTTTGTGCACGCAGCCGCGACAAGGACCCATTGTCATCCAGTGACTACACCGAATCACTCAACCTAAGATGCTTGTGGAGCACCTGCAGAACAACGCGGGCGAAATGCCCCTCGAATGTCGTGAGTGCGGCAAGAAATTCAGAAGGTCATATGTCTTGCGTAACCACATGGTCGTGCACACGGGCGAGAAGCCTCACGAATGCCAGCAGTGTGGCAGGAAGTTCTCGCTTCGAACCAATATGGTGCGGCACGCACGAGTTCACACTGGCGTTAAGCCGCACGGATGCCAGCTGTGCGGCAAGAGGTTCACGCGTCGAGACAAAATGGTGGAACATGTGCGAACTCACGAGGGCGACGATCCTCACCAGGACCAGCAGTGCGGGAAGAAGTTTTTGCTGCGAGACAGTATGTTGCGTGACGCACGCATTCACACTGACGGTAAGCGTCACGAATGCAAGCGGTGCGGCAAAAAGTTTTCGAACCGAAGAAATATGCTGCGTCACACGCGAACGCACACCCGCGAAGGGTCACACGAATGCCAGCAGTGCGGAAGAAAGTTTTCGCTGCGAGGCAATATGCTGCGTCACCTGCGCACTCACACAGGCGAGAGGCCGTACGAGTGCGGAATCTGCGAGAAGCTGTTTACGCGTAAGAAGTACGTCTGCGATCACATGCGGTTGCACACGGAAAGGAAAAACTTTGAGTGCAGCACCTGCCGCACAAAGTTTTCTAGCTGGTCATCTGCCAGAAGGCACCAGAAAGAAGTCCACTCGGCGACTCAGCAAATGGCGGAAAGAAATGGCACTGAAGAGGCTCAGGGGACAAGTCCTAATTTTGTGTGGTGGGCGGAGGTGACTTCATTTGATGGTTGAAAATTAAATTGTGAAATCTGGGCAAATGTAATTTCTTGACGTGAGCAACACACGAGGAAATAATTTTTGCTGCTCCCTGTGATAAGAGACGAAATGTTCATCGTAATCAGTTGCAGTTGTTATCTAAGTATGAAAAATAATAGAAGTGTACACAATGAAAAAGCCAACCACTTTTTATGCAATATCGCCATGAAGGCGGTGGTGGACAAGATGTCTGGGACACAGTCGAATTTCCGTGAGAGCTTCGGTTGAACAAGTCGGTTCGCCGACTGTATTCGAGTTTGGTAAAGGGTGGCAGTCCTCCGATTCTGTTTGATTTGTTGGCGCTGTAACTAGTGGTTGCGCCGATTCTTTTCGCGAGGTTACATTAACGAGTAGCTTTAATTGGTACCTGCAACAGGGTACAGCTTGACAAGTCCATGCGACCCACGGGCAGATATTTGTATATGTAAAAAGGGGCAAAGGCCGCGAGTGGGACAATATTAAACAATGGCAGCAGTTATAGAGGCGGGCCTTGTAGTGTTGGAAAAGGTGTATTAATTGTGAGTCTGGCTAGACGAATGAGTGTAGCTCACGTCCTCGTATCTGATGAGCGGGGTTTCTGTGCCGCCCGTCATCAGTGCACCGCTGCGTGATAGAGGCGCATGAGGAGACCAGGTTTGTCTTGAAGTAGAGGCTCTAGAACGGAGTCGTCCACAACGGGTACCCGGAAAAGCTTCGGCAGACGCTCGGTATAAGCCGTTCATTTGCGGGTATAGTATATCTGGGCAGAGATTTCATGCAGTTTTTGTACGGCAGCTAGGGAAAACGCTTACGCGTGATATAGGTATTGGGCCGGTTTGGCATGTGGGACACGCAGGCACTGGAGACTGATATGGGCACTGCTCGAATACCTTGGCCAATGGTACTGGGCTTGTGGTCCTGTAGCGGAATATCTAAGTGAACCATTCAAAACAGCGCCGCGGCGTCCTGCATGCTGACCGCCTGCGCTCGGCATAGCTAGTTACACCACTCACTCTGCCCCTGTCCCTATTGCATTGCGTGTGGCACTCCGATACTGTAGCAATTCACTCAATGTTGGTCCGCCCTAATGGCCCTTTTCCTCACATTTCTTCTTACGAGCATTAGGGTGGCCTCTGACTCTGGAGCAGAACTCTCCCTTGGGGGTAGGGCTACGCTAGACTCTGGCCGGCTTGATCCAGTGGTCACCCTGATCTCCAAACCCTCTTGGGATCAATAAAAGTCTTCCCTCTCTCTCTCCCCAGCGAAGCATATGGGGAACGCGAGCAGAGTCCGCACGCCAAGCTGCCAAGGTAGGCAGAATTTTCGTTAGGTGTGGCTCTGCTGTAGGCGAGGTCCTAAGGCCGGTTTGCGCCAGTTGTCACGTTGATCGCACGATGAGCATGGCCCAGTCTGGTCATGGTGTCTTTCCGGGACGGGGGTTCAGGAACGGGAAGCCACTGCTCCGCGCGACAAGCTTCTCGGGGAATATTGCCGCGCACCAGTTGGCCGCGTTCGAACGTGCTTTCACGTGCGCGAGGAGGTGGAGGAGGGAGGAGAAGGAGGAGGAAAACTTTAGTAATGTACAGGACAGAGTTAAAGGGAGGGAGAGGCGGTTAAGGCTATCAGCATAGGTGGTTTTCCTCAGAACGGGACCCCATTGGTCGAGGCCGCAGCCCATGCCGCTTGACGAGTCTGCTGAGACTCCAGATTTGAGCATCCGGACAGTGCCGCCTCCCAGCCCTCCCTGGTTGACTTCACTTTGGCTTTTATGCCTGCACTATATTGGCGGGCCTATACCGTATGATATGTATCTGCCCACTGGCCGCAGAAGTTATACGAACCCGAGAAGGACGGGTTGATGTGTATTGGGCATTGCGGGGCTGTAGAATGATCCCGTCTGCAGCCGGCGAAGATGGCGCTCCTCAGTTCTACCCGGGCCCTTGGCGGGCACCGGAAACGCCTGCCTACAGAGGCGCACGTATGTTATGACCTCAGAGGATGGGCTTAGCGGGTATGGTACGGGCGTACGGTCAGAGCCTGGGAAGTCAGAGGAACTCCGGGGGAGAGACGCTCGGGCGGCTGTGCGCAGCCTCGTTCCCCTCTACTCCCTGGGGGCGAGGTACCCATACAAGTTGTTTTATGGTGTCGGATATTTCTGGATTAGCATTTGTGAGAATTTTTCTAGCTAGGAGTGCTATCCGACTCCTGATGAAATTTCGGCAAGCTTGTTGTGAGTCAAACATTATGTGCGTTGCGTCAGAGTGAGTGGCGGCTAGTGCTATGGCCGTCTCTTCAGCAAACTCAATTTTACTCGTTTTCACTAAGGAGGTTAAAAAATTGCTGGAGTGGAAGTCGCCTATACCAACCAATGGGCTCGGCTGAAGCCGGCGGCGGCCATCTTGCTGGGGGCAAGAAACCACATGCCAAGTGCTTTGCAGCGGTGATTGCCGACTTTCTCAGGGGTTTCAAATCACGCAGCGGATTCTCAAGCTCTTATTCAACACTGTGTACTATTAGGCGAGCCATATCCGACGTATCCGCATTGATTTCTATCATAGAAATTTCGTCAAAACTGAGATCTCCAAGTACAGGGACATTGTTTTTTTCACCTTATAGGCTCGGATATGCAGCTGCCACAAAGTAAAAAAAATACATTGGTTTTCACCGATAGTCCATCCACCTGTGTTCCCTCGTGCATGACCGCAACCGTACAGATGCCCTCCGGTGTGGGTGCCGCTGCGTCTACATAATACATGCCTTGACGGGTGCCATATATAGCCTCCTGGTTAGCTCAGTTGGTAGAGCGGCTGCTCCGGACGGGTGCCATATTGTTTTGTTATGGGTGTTGCCTGGGCTTGTCTTCTTCCTAAGTTTCGGTCAGGATGCATATTACGGGGCAGAGGTTTAATGATTAGTTTACGGCGCCAGGCGGGACAGATGTCGGCTTTGTCTTCAGTGGTAGGGGTATAGAGCGATGCGGAGACCCTCAAGGACGTGCCTGGCAGTAGTTTTCATTGACAGTCGCAAGATTTGGCTCGTGTACTGAGCCTCTATGAGCTCAGTGATCGTATTGTGCATCCCGAGCTGTGTTAAGCGTTCGGTGGACGTTTTGGAAGGGAGTGCAAGGGCTCTCTTAACAACTTTCCTGTTCATAATGTCACGTTTCTTAAGATCGCATGGTCGTAGCTTGAGATAGGTCACTGCATATGTTATGCGGCTGATGACGAAGGCCTGTACTAAGCGGAGCAACTCGCATTCCTGGAGACCCCCGTGTTTGCCTGATACTCGGCCGATCATGTGGCTGATTTGTTCACACGTAGATATAAGTTTGTTGAGGGCAACGGCGTTATTGCCTTTGTTATTGATTTGCACGCCCAGCACGCGGATGGTCTCCATTTCGGATATCTGAGTGCCGCCCATAGTAATGTGACTTTTAGGTACTTCTACTTTGTCCCACGTGATGTGAAGCAGCTCGGATTTCGCCGTCGCACACTTGAGGCCGCATTCCTCAGCGCACGTGTGCACTAAGGTAGCCGCTGCCTGGAGGGTTTCCTCAATTTCTCCGAAGATTCCGCTTGCCGCCCACAAAGTAATATCGTCCGCGTATATAGCGTGGCGGATCCCGTCCACCATTTGGGTCTCTCAGGAAGTTTCATCATGGCCACGTTGAACAGAAGGGGGTAAAGCACCTCCCCTTGAGGTGTGTCAGGAGTTCCAATCTGTACGGGCCCCTAATTTGTGTCATCGATTTTTATGGATGCATTCCTTCCCCGAAGAAAATTCTGAATACAATGAAAGGTTTTGTGCCCGCAATTCGTGGAATTTAGGTTCCTAAGAATTTTGCTGTGCTTTACGTTGTCGAATGCACCTTTCAAGTCTAGTGTTAGGATGGTCCTGTCCCCATGTTCTCGGTGAGGGGGGTCGATCACCTCCCGTTTAAGCTGGAGGAGAACGTCTTGGGTTGACAGGTGAGCACGAAAACCAAACATGGTAGGGGAGAAGAGACCCTGTTCTTTGTATAATTTGTAAATTTGTATACTGCCGACGACTTCGTGCCGACGGAAACATCGGACCAGGCAGCATTCAACGACAGGGTTGTCCAAGTTGTGGTGGATCTCAGCATTGGGCCGCAGTTATAGCCGAGTGGGGAGTATCGCATTCTATACTGTCAAACAAAACAACCTACTTCCGATGTCATAGCCACGCGAACCAAGCTGCCGACACTCGAACTAACTACATTTAATGGAGGTTGAGGCAACTGGTTCAAATTTCGGAACCAGATTGAGAACATGATGCAAGTTCAATCGAAAGTTCGAACTAAGACAAATTGTAAAATCTGGTCCATTTTTTAACTGAGAAAGCAGCTTCCGCATACCAGGAATTTTATTTATTTATTTATTTATTTATTTATTTATTTATTTATTTATTTATTTATTTATTTATTTATTTATTTATTTATTTATTTATTTATTTATTTATATCTCTAAATTTCACCTAGAGGGCCTTAGAGTAAGGGGGTAAAAACACATTTTCACACGCGAAATGTGCCAAAAAAAGAATAAGAAGAAACAGGGAAACACACAGAATGCCACCGCCAGACGAAAGCTACAACAACATGATAGCTTTATTCAAGCAGTGGGCGGAAATCAGGCGCTCCTTGCGCAAGATCCCGTACAAGTCCTCCTCGAGTCGCAACCGCCTTCTTTATCCTCTGGCGTAGACCCATTTCGAAATCTCTATAACCCGGTTGGTATTCATTGCCGAAGCTTGAAAGCCGTAAAGATGAGCCCTGTCACGTACAGCTCCATGCTTTAGGGAGATGTTTCCAGCCGCAATATCGAGGTGTGGTGCTTAGCTATCGTCAGTGGTCAAAGGTGCCCAAGAAAACTACCGAGAGTTATCCTTTGGAGCACACTGATATCACCGAGATAAACTTGGAGCAGCTTACGACACTTTTGAAGCAAGCACTTGAGGTCCGAGAACCGAATTTCGCCTTACCTAATTCACGCAAGGCTACTCGGCCGGACGTCTTCAGCTGTTCTGACCTTTAATGGAACAAGAGTACCTTTCTACGTGAAAGTGGGGTGCGAACTCATTCGCTGCCGCCCGTACAGGCGGGTGGTGCAAGTGTGCCAACAGTGCGGGGAGGTGGGCCACCGCTGGGACGTGTGCCCCCACCTCGAGTCCACAAACTGTTTCAAGTGTGGCGCTGCTAGCCCATCACCAGACCACACCTGTCTCCCAAAGTGCAAACTTTGTTATGTGAACATCTTCGACAGAACTCTGTCTGGTTGGGTTAAACTTAAGAGGCAAATACACCAACCAAGGGCGTTTATTCAAAGCGGTCCCAACGTTTCGGAGCCAACTCGGCTCCTTCATCAGGGGTGACTATGCACGACAAGAAGCAGCGGTTATATAGGTGTCTTCTTCTTTTTCTTTTTTCTTTTTTCTTACTGGATTCTTTCCCTTGCGCGTCGGAGGCCGTGGGCGTAGATGGTGGGAATGGCTCCGAGGGATCTGTTCAGGCCCTGCCGTTTCCCTTGTATGTGCCAGGACTCAAGCAGTAATCTTTGTGAGTAATTCGTTTCGGTGCCAGACACCTATATAACCGCTGCTTCTTGTCGTACATAGTCACCCCTGATGAAGGAGCCGAGTTGGCTCCGAAACGTTGGGACCGCTTTGAATAAACGCCCTTGGTTGGTGTATTTCCCTCTTAAACTTTGTGATCAGCCCCACCCCACTGCCAGCAAAGAGTGCCCCAAAAGGCATCTTCCCACCCCGCCACCGCAACGAGGCCGAAAGCAACAGCCTGCCCAGTTCCAGGCCCATCTACAACAGCAGCAGTGGCACCAGGCACCTCCTGCCGTAGTCCCGGTCCACTACCCACGGCCCAGGTGAGCTGGTCAGCGGCCGTACGCGGCACTCCCACTGCCGTCCTCTTCAACTCAACTATGTCCCACAACAACACCCCATATCCCCCTACATAATAGCCTTCCTAAACAAACTCTCTGAGAAACAAAAAGAATTTCAGGCACGCCCAGATGCCCTCACAGAAAAAGTGAACGAACTAACCTCCTCCCCTCTCCCGCCTATCCTGTCCCCGGAGCCCGAGCAGCTCGATGAACGATTCAACAATCTGATGGACACCATTACAAAAGCCCTGTCCGAAGCAATCGCCCCACTACACGCCGCAGTGGAAGCACTTACAACACATAAGCTGATGTGGAAAAGGCAATATCCGCCCTCTCACCAGCCACAACCCAATCCCTAGCCTCATCATGACAAGCGAAGTACCGTCCATATGACGACGGCAGCCTCTCCCCGCGACCCCCATCTAGTCTCTCGTAATGACTTCTGCCCCAGCGCCGACCCTTAACGTCTTTCAATGGAACTGCAGATCGTACAACAGCAAGAAAGACCAATTTGGCCACTACATCCTCCGAAACCCCCTGACATTGTCTCCCTACAAGAGGTAAACACCCCGAACCCCGGCCTCCAAAACTACGCCTCATTCTCGCAAGACGCCCAAAGCAGAACGACCGTCATGGTAAACAAAAACCATCCCGCTACCCTGGTTACCCTAAACCCCTCCCTAACACATCACCCGAGCAGTGGCAGTTTGCGCTGACCAGCTCGGCTCCGGAGCAACAAGCTCTGGTCGACCGGGCACTTGAATCAGCGCGGGCTCGCGGCCTCTTGGACTTGGGAGGCTGACCACTTCCGCTATTCTTTTCCTTTGGGATAAATAAACGTTTATCTCTCTCTTTTGATATTCGAGCCGAGAGGACGATCTCGACTCGCTACGATGACCGACGTCCTATGCTTGAAGCAGGTGAGGGATGAGGACTGCTTTTCTTGCTGGTTATTAGGCTTATTTACACTATTTACATTACTCCAAGTATTTACATCACGACAGAATGACGGTTACTTTGTCACTCTGCCCGCAGCATCCTGTTCGACCGTGATCTACACCGAACTGGATCCCCTCGAAAAGCCGACACTCTGGTTTTGATTCCAAAAACCACGCCTCCAAAGGGGGCGTTCAAGAAAGAGCGAAAACCCTTTTCAACATGATATATATGGACCACGGATTGGCCACAAGAACTAACCAATCCTAAACATGTCCCCACCCGTGGTCACATGACCCAACACTCTCTCTAATGAAATTCACAGTACGTTTCCCACGCACGTTATTGCAACCGACAAGCAAATGCACGACATTTGCCACCTGAAGTCACTGAATGCGCGGAATTTTCAAACGATTACGTTAAGCGGGCGGCACTCGCACAAAGCCAAAGCCGAACGCTTAGAGCGGTCTTCGAGTGGCTAACATCCTACAGTGTCCTCGCCTTGCCACCTCGCCTTTGTCCCCGTGTGCGCTGGCACAATGAGGGAGTCGTGGGCTTATCCCTTCGCCATACTAAGGGACAACGCTGCCCGCCGCCTGACCGGCGGGAAGAGCTGCTCCAAACCCAGGCGAGCATTCTCGAGGCGAATGACCCATAAACGAACAGCACCTACGCCGGCTTCGTAAAATCCTCAGAGACTACGCCGCGCGCCTTTTCGACAGTACCGTAATTACCCGATTCTAACGCGCACTTTTTTTTCGGAAAAACAGGCTGAAAAATCGCATGCGCGTTATAATCGGATACGAAATCGAAACTGCCGAAACAGCTGAAATTTCGTCCCACCCATCGCTATCGCCATTTAAAGATGGGCCAAAGGTCTTAGCAACAATTTTTCGGATCTAGGCGCCTAGGCTTTTCTATCGGCGTTCACACAAATCGTCAAATTATTCCACTTGCGCGCTTGATAACAGCAATAAGAGCAGCGGCAACGAAGGTGCGCCGCTTCCACGGCTTACGAGCGGCTCCCACGCGTTCACAACGAGTGGTTCGCTGAAGCGTGCGCCTCTGGAGAAGCTCGCGGGATAGGCGTGCGAGGCGTAGGGCACGATCCCATCGACCATGGTTGAACGTTCGTTCAGAAGTGCGGCATCGCGAACGCGCTTGATGGCACCGAGGACGAGACGTCGCGGTCAGCGGAAGGCGACAAGGAGCTCTCGGGCCGGAGAGCGACGAGGAGTGAGATGCGTCAGATTACTTAAGCAAATAAATCGCCCGTTTCTCTCGCGTTCGTTTTTCTTGCTCACAAAGTTCCGTGCGCGTTACAATCGGAGGTGCAAGTTTTTTCAGTTTTTTGCCTCGAAAATCGGGTGCGCGTTAGAATCGGGTAAGTACGGTAATCCTTTCGCTTCCCGTCAGCTGTCAACATTGTCGAACGACCGAGCCACCTCCCAACGTCGACAAGCCATAATAGCGGCGTGCGCGCTGTCCGAGGGGGATACCCGCGCCGGAACTGTTTTCACTGCTGTGCACCAATCCGCCGTTCACTGAGACCGCCCGGTAGAGCTGAACGCACACCAACGCAACAGAGGTACTCGGGCTAAGCACCCCCCGTCTTTTGCCACACAAAAGGAAGGAACACAAAGCACGCTCTCGGCGGCCCCCAACTTCGCGTCCCTGCGGCTGCATGAAAGGAACACAGCATGGCAGCTACTAGCGGAGGCAAAGCCGATACATGAGCCACAGGCGGCTTTCATTAATTAAATGAGGCGCCCGAACATAACAATCAGGGGCGGTATTCTCGTAACTGTCCCTTTTGAAAACGACCTTTTTGCGTCCCTTTCTTTCATCGTGATGTACTTCCGGTTAAGCAGTGGGCCTTTGATTCAAATACCGTAACTGTTCTTGCAAATGCATTTTAAAGAACTAAAACCGTATCAGAGTATCTTTTATGTGTTTATTTGAACGTATTTTGAAAAGCTAAGCGTGATAAATTTTTTTTTGTTACGACGTTGAAAGTTTTCACCGCAAGGGGAGTCTACAGTGTTGCCAAATGTAGGGTTTTCGCCCTACATGTAGGGCGTTTTGGGAATTTTTTTTCTTGCCGTAGGGCCGTAGGGCCGTTCACTCATTTTTCCGCCGAACGTAGGGCGATTTTAAATTTTTCTGTTGTAGTTCCTATTTTAAGCCACATCAAGCCGCGAAAATCTGAAATTATGTCTTCATCTAACTGGTTGTAACGCAAATTTCGACCGCTATATTACGTTTCCCCTCATTTCCTATTCTGATTCGCTACATGCATAGCGAGGGCCTCTGTTATGGCAGTCGGGGTGCCATAGCCTCAACATTGGTCGACCACTCTCGAGCCCCTCATTTCCTATTCTGATTCGCTACATGCATAACGAGGGCTTCTGTTCCGGCAGTCTTGGTGCCAAAGGTAGCTTAAGAGGTTTCAACGCTGGTCGACCACTCTCGACATGTCGTAGACACTCGAGTGACGGCCCGGGGGTCAAAAGGAAGGTCCCCTTCACCCCGAGTAGTCCGAGTTAGCTGGCTACCACCCCCAAACGCAGGAAACAAAAATACCTTAACATAAATACCCCAGAAAGTGGAGGGAAAAAATAGCCCCGCCAGTAGCGTAGTGGTCATCGCAGCAGACCGGTATTCTGAATGTCGTGGGTTCGGATCCCACCCGGCGGGCATTTTAAATGCAGAGTATTTCAGTAACTCACGATGTCACCCGCGTTGACGTCCGTAGTCGTAGTCCGCATCCCTCCCCCTACACTATATAAAAAAATACTATCCGGCGCCTGGTTTCGATCCCTCGACCCTGCGGGCGGAACGCAATGTACATGGTGCTCTACCCACTGCGCCACAAAGCCGACACAGAATGGGAGGCTACGAACGCGCCTTATATCCTTGAATCATTCAAACTACGTCAAGAAGCTGCTGATACAACGCATTCACTACCACCAACTCCCCCAAACACTAAACGTTAACGCAATACACCCACCCCCTATGCGACGCATTTACTCGAGTCCCCCTCGCGGGGAGATGGGCCCAATTTTTTTCTCTACTTTCTTGCTGTCTTTCCAAATTCTTTTTCTGTTTCAATGACCTACCACATTCTCCCTTTTGCTTTCCGAGGTTTTCTTGACTGCCAACTCTTATTTCTGTCTTAATTCAACGAGCCCCTCATTTCCTGTTATGATTCGCTGCATGCATAGCGAGGGCTTCTGTTCTGGCAGTCTTGGTGCCATAGAAAGCTTAAGAGGGTTCAACGCTGGTCGACCACTCTCGACATGTTGTAGACACTCGAGTGACGGCTTGAGGATTAAAAAGAAGGCCCCCTTCACCCCGAGTAGTCCGAGTGGCGCTGGCTACCACCCCCAGCGCAGGAAACAAAGATACTTATCAACAGATGTATAGTGCAAAAAAGACGAAGGACAAAGAATGCACGAGGACGAAGCGCTAACTTGCAACTACTGGTTTATTGAAAGAAGCACACATTTATAACAACAGCGTACATGATAACAGACAACTTACGCGACACATATCGGAAACAAGAAAAAATTTTTTGATACCCCACTACACAATCTTATCGCCCCCTTCCCGAGCCACGGACTTCCAAATAAGCAATCTCTTTTGCCGATAAAGCAATTGATGCTCGACTAATGCATCCGTCTCTGGCTTTGTGGATTTCGAGCGCCTCCACTATTTCCCTGGTCGTTTGATTCTTGCTTTTGAATAAAATCTTACACTGTGAAAAGAAAGGCTCGCATCCACAATCGCGACAGTGCTGTCCAATGTGACCCTGTTTCTGCCGCACATTATAGTTGTGCTCCCTCAACCTGCAATTTATGCATCGACCGGTTTGGCCTATGTATTTCTTGCCACACCGAGTCGGAAAGGAGTACACCACACCTTCTGCGCATGGTACGAACTGGTTTTCGTGCTTTATCGAGCACCCTTTCGGTTTTTGGACAACTGGATTAGTCTGTTTGCAGAGCCGCGATAGCTTATTTGGCGCGGAAAACAAAACGTCGACCTTGGCGCGCTTCCCAATCTTTTTAATGTTATGAGATATCCTGTGCAAATATGGTATTGCCACTCTCTTATTACGTTGTTCGTCAGCGTTTTCTGCGTGCCCTTGGTTTTTAGCGTCATGTTTACCGCGCCAAATAAGCTATCGCGGCTCTGCAAACAGACTAATCCAGTTGTCCAAAAACCGAAAGGGTGCTCGATAAAGCACGAAAACCAGTTCGTACCATGCGCAGAAGGTGTGGTGTACTCCTTTCCGACTCGGTGTGGCAAGAAATACATAGGCCAAACCGGTCGATGCATAAATTGCAGGTTGAGGGAGCACAACTATAATGTGCGGCAGAAACAGGGTCACATTGGACAGCACTGTCGCGATTGTGGATGCGAGCCTTTCTTTTCACAGTGCAAGATTTTATTCAAAAGCAAGAATCAAACGACCAGGGAAATAGTGGAGGCGCTCGAAATCCACAAAGCCAGAGACGGATGCATTAGTCGAGCATCAATTGCTTTATCGGCAAAAGAGATTGCTTATTTGGAAGTCCGTGGCTCGGGAAGGGGGCGATAAGATTGTGTAGTGGGGTATCAAAAATTTTTTTCTTGTTTCCGATATGTGTCGCGTAAGTTGTCTGTTATCATGTACGCTGTTGTTATAAATGTGTGCTTCTTTCAATAAACCAGTAGTTGCAAGTTAGCGCTTCGTCCTCGTGCATTCTTTGTCCTTCGTCTTTTTTGCGCTATACATCTGTTAATAATGATCGACCAACTAGCCCAACAACGTACTTTACTAAACAAAGATACCTTAACATCAATATCATAGAGTTTGTATGAAACTCTATGATAAATACCCCAGAAAGTGGAGGGGAAAATAGCCCCGCTGGTAGCATAGTGGTCATCGCACCAGACGCGTAATGTGGAGATCGTGGGTTCGGATCCCACCCGGCGGGCATTTTTCTCCACTTTCTTTCTGTCTTTCCAAATTCTTTATCTGTTTCAACGACCTACCACATTCTCCCCTTTGCTTTCCGAGGTTTTCGTGACTGCCAATGCTTGTGTGCGTGTGTGTGTGTGTGTGTGTGTGTGTGTGTGTGTGTGTGTGTGTGCGTGTGTGTCTGTATATATATATATATATATATATATATATATATATATATATATATATATATATATATATATATATATATATATATATATATATATATATATAAGCATTGATTCGGTAGCCGAAGCTAAATAACTAAAAGTAGTACAAACAAAATTTTAAAATTAAAAAAAACAAACAAAACGAATACAACCGTGTAAAATAAAAAAATGCAATTTTTTTGGCGTAGGGCGGAGGGTAGGACTATCGCGAATATTGCGCACAACGTTTATAGATACTTTTCTATAAACGTTGATTGTAGGGCGATGTAGGGCTTTTTGAGGTGCAGTGTGGGGCGATCCGGTCAAAATTGGTTGGCAACACTATGGGAGGAACCTCCAAATATGGCAGCTGCAGTCAGCTGTTTCCTTGTGACAGTGAAGTGTAAACAATGGTGCGGCTACTCAGTTTTTCACGTTTTGACTCCGTTTTGAGGTCGTTAACAATTCCCGTGCATCAAGATAAGCGTCCAGTTACGTATTTTGGCATCGACGCACTTGTGGCATACTGATGCGGGCTTTTCCAAGGACCTGGAATGGTGCTTTACGTCGTTGACATTTTTGTGGTGCTCTACGAGTGAAAAAATGTGTAAGAGGGGGGATTTTCGTTTCTTAACGACGTACCTGTAGCGCGAGAAGTCTACGAACGTTAAGCTGGTATGTGTATGCGTAAAGTAGCAATAAAAGGTTATAAATGTTATGCGGAGTGCTTGTGTAATTTTGGTCGTCTGATCGACAGCTGTCAAGCTTGCAGACGATCGTTTATTTCATTGCACCTGCTGACCGTTAGCTAGCTCGCAGACTATCTTTTATTTCACTGTGTGGCTGGCGGCGTATGATACACAGGCTCACGGAGGGCTGCGACAGCGATATCGTTTCTTCGTTACCGGCCGCTGACTGAAAGCCACCGGTAGCGGAGAAACGAAGGGCCCATAACACTTGCTCCTCGACGCTGAGCCTGCGTATCTGCCGACCAAGTTCGTCCCGGAGCTCGTCGCACAGCCACCGCACGGTGCTCTTTGAGAGGCGGAAATGCTGGCCGTATGCTTCTCGGGGCATATCGAACGCATCTACATTGCTTCTCGACCGCTTGTTCCACCGGCGAGTCAACAAGGCGATAATCGGCGCATTCATGACTGCTTCCAAAAACCGTCTGTTTGAAATTCAAATCGCCTGTTCGAAGAAGCCGCGGTCAAACGCAGTAGGTCCGCCGCGCTTGCGTTGCGTCACATCCGGTTGTTTGCTTTCAGCCAGTCAGGGCTCGCTCAAAAGGGACACTTTTGAAAGGGACACAAAAGGACAAAACACGAAAATACCGCCCCAGGAAGAACGCAACTTCAAAACGAAACCAAAATTGAACGCAGCGCTTTCTACCTTACAGCGGCAGCAGCGCGTATTATGATCCGAAAAGCAGACGCCATACGCCTATCCTGTGCGCACGCCATCCCGCCTGCACCGTTGTCAGGACATTTGTTTTTGTTTTGTTTCCCTACGCAGAAAAAAAGTGAAAGCAGAGCACAGATTCTGGGGCTGGTATGTTTGCAGAATTCACATGCTCCACTCATCGCCTGCTATACTCGGTGAACTTACGAACGGCACCGGAAGTTGCCGCCGTGCCTTATCACCGTGGCCTGATGTTTCTCCGCGCGGCGCAAGTAGGGCGTTACTGGGAATATTTTGAACTGGCGTGAGCCGTTCCCGTGATTTTTTGGACCTAATATGGTTATAAACGACTCCAGTGACGACAAACAAACTGCATGAGACAAGGCAGACAATATCACGCATTCTTAGCAAACTCCTTTCAAAACGCGCGCGCACTGACGTCACGGGTTCGGCGCTTTGGCGGAGTGATACACTACATGAGGTGGTGCCGTTCTTGAGTTGTAACCGAGTATAGTAGTTCTTTGTGCTGCATCGTCCGCATTAAACAAGCGTCGCGTTTGTTCTTATGCGGCGTTCAAAGGTTAATGCTTTTGTTAGGTAATGCTTCCAATGTTACTAGTTTTAATGTACAACAACTCTTAGAGAACTTTCACGCGGGAATAATTTCTCTCCGCAAATTACGGTACATGATATCTCCCGAAGCGTCTTGTGCGAGTGCATCAGCGTCGAGTGAATTATCGCAGTGGCTGTCGTTTGCGTAGAGCGTCTTGCTGGAGCGTCTCTGAGCTGACCCCACCGCGTGTTTTTTCGTCCTCATGAATGGAGGATTTTTTTCATACTAGACGTAAACCAACTATTCGCCTTAAGATAGATGCGTTGAGGCCGTTTTGCCCTTGGTTTACACTGTGAGGAAGGCATCAATTTTCCGCATGTGAGAGGGGACCGCGTTTCGGTGAGTTCTTCATGAAAGTAATGTCATGCTTCAATTATGTCTCTCATTCTTTTTTCTGGCGGGTTACAACTGCGCATTACAACGGTGCGATTACAGCTGTACATATTTTTTCTCGTTTTCTAGGCTTCAACAAACGACAACCCCGCGCTGAGCGTCCAGTCTGAACCTTCCACTGCAGCCACCTCCGGTCGTCATCCAAGCATCCCTACCTTTTCGAAGAAGCACTACACATCAGTCCACTAGATCGACAGTTTTGTGATCGCGTGGAAGCGGAATCGTGAGTGTCGAAGAAGGCGCCATCTCACGACCAATGGAAGCAGTAGACGAGGAGCCAACAGACAACAAGCCTGCAGGTGGTCACCAAGCTACCGGAGAACCTCCAAGCGGGCGCCCCAGCGGATGCCCCGAGGGCGGCAAAACATTCCGCCAACAATCTTTCTTAAAGGAACACTCTTACACGCACACTGGCGAAATGCCGTGTCCATGCCACATCTGCGAGAAGGGGTGTATCTGCAAAAAGAGTACTGAACATCATTTGCACGCCCAAAAGGGCAAAAAACGCAACAATGTCCCCCAGTGCGGACAGCAATCCGTTGACAACAAGCCGTCTAAAGTGCACCATTTGAAGCCCGCGAGTGAGAGGCCCCACGAATTCTTTGAGTGCGGCAAGAATTTCTCATCGCGAAGATACTTGAATACACACACGCTCGTGCACACGGGCGAGAGGCCTTACGAATGCCAGCACTGTGACAAGAAGTTCGCTGCGCGAGAAAGTATGATTCGTCACTTGCTAACACACACGGGTGAGAGGCCTCACTAATGCCAGCAATGCGGCAGGAAGTTCGCGCGGCGCGAAAATATGAAGATTCACATGCGCATTCACAGTGGAGAGAAACCTCACGTATGCCAGCAATGCGGCGAAACGTTCGCCCTGAACGGAGATTTGTCGCGTCACAAACGCACTCACACGGGCGAGAAACCGTACAAGTGCTGCTTCTGCCAGAACGAGTACACTCGCAGCAACAACCTTCGTAAGCACATGCGTTTGCACACGGAAGAGAAAAGCGTGGAGAGCAGAATCTGCCTTACAAAGTTACCCAGCTGGTCTTCTGGCAGAAGCGACCAGGGGGAAGTTCACAAGCCGACTCGGCTAGCGGAGGTCCGAGATGACAACGCAGAGTCAGTAGGGACGAGGCGGAATTTCGTGTGGTGGAAGGAGGTGACCTCATTGGAGGCTTAAAAAATATTTTATGGTGAAGTGGGTGATGGCGAAGAGTTGATGGAGATGAATAAAGCGGAGCTTTCATTGCCTCTCGGCTCGGTTTTCCGGAGGGCTGCTGCTGCTGCTTTCCGGCAGGGCACGCCGCTCGGTTTTTTCTTAGGGAAGATATTGCAGGCTTCTCTGTACCGCGTCTGCTAAGCGTTAAAGCCATTGGGATAGGGCAGCCAAGGAGGGTACACTAGGTAACGCTGTCCTCGGCGTGTCGCGCCCGCTGGACCAGGAAGCGAACGCCAGTGGGGCAGACACAGTACATATTTATGCATTGCGTTCTCTGCACTTACAGCTGGTAGCATCAAAACAACGTACTCGCCAGCAGGATAGCCGTCGTTGTGGAAACCGCAAACTTAAACGTGACGGTCAAACGTGGACCACCGGGTTACAACGCTTACGCGCAATGCTTTCAGTGACGAGTAATCTACATCCATCATAAAACCTGCGAGTGATGATGTCAGTGCACTAGCACAAGCGCAAAGTTTTCCGTTATTTTATTGCCACATTTGTATTGCACCAGCGAATTTTTCTCTAAGCCAGCGATACACAGAAAAATCATTTTTTTAATCCAGAGTTAATACAGTAATGAACGGCAAAAGCAGTTGCAGGTGTCTAGCAAATATGAAATGTTTTAACACGAAGTGTTTACAGTGATGAACACGCACAATCTTTTGAAATATGATACGTGGTGATAGCGCAAGACATGCCCAACACTCTGCTTCACAGGACGGCGATGATTGAACAAGTCAGTTGGCATCCTGCTTTAGGGGTCTGAACGTGCCAATTTTATGTATACTGACTTATTGGTCCCCTCAGGTCAAAGGTCTGGCGAACGCCTTTGTCGTGAGAGTACGCATTATTTTTCGTCACTAGGGCATGCCACTGGCTAAGTCATCGGGCCACACAGATTAGTTGGTGACAGGCCAAGTAGAATATATCGCGAGTATGATATCTGACGACGGCAGCTGCGCTGAAGTGGGGCCCCGGGTTTTAATCTGTCCTTATATTAGGGGCGGACCACCTTATGGGCTAGGGATGTCGGTGTCTCTCGTCTAAAAACACTGGTACACTCGTACTAAAATACCGGTACTAAAATACCGGGACACTCGTTTTCCAACGCCTCGCGCTAGAAAGTGTCATTTCCGTGGGTACAAACTCGTACTGAAAGAACACGCCGAAACACTCGCTCTCCAACTCCTCGCGCTAGAACGCTTCGTGCTTCAAAGACACGACACTTTTACAGCAAAGCTGCATACCTCTACCCCCCAACGGTTTCATCTCCGTGAGCATACTTCCAGGGTGTGCTGCAGCGTGCTCCGCTGCATACCTCCAGCGTGCTGCAGCGGGCTAGAGCTTGGCGCCCCCACAGTGAACGGGCTGTGTCAATGGGTTTTGGAGCGATAGAGCGGGTACAGGAGGCTATGACTGAGCCAGCACGAGTCGCTCGTCGGAGCGACTTGGGTATTGTCAGGGGGAGGGTGGCACACGCTGCTATGGCTCCATCTCTCTCACTGCCTCCCTTTCGGCAGACGCTACTACTCCGTGCGTGGCCCATTCAAACCACATGACATTTGCGCGGGAGGTTCCAACACGATTTGCAACAACATGGTCACCGGCGGCGGCGACGTGCTGCGAATTAGGAGCAGAGTACTGCGCGCCGCCGTGCGGGCGCTGATCACGCGTTCACTTCCTGGAACGCAGCAGATATCCGTAGTGACCGGAGTACCTTCAGTTCGGGCTACGCACAAATTTCGCATCAGGGAGGATAGTAATCGCCAATGCATTTTTAAAGCAAAGCTTTCTACCTCGACACACGGCCGGGCTACAGCGGCGGCGTCCGCAGCTCTAGCCCGGCCACGCCAACGCTTCTACGTTCGGGACTTCGCCCCTGCGAATTATAGGTAACGGCAGGCAGGATCTCTGGTTTCACTCTTTGTAGAGCCCCGTGTGTGAAGTCAAGTGACGTCGCATGGACAATTGTTGTGGGTGTCGTGTACAGCTTTGCTTTCCAACCACCTTCGCAGCGTGGATTGGAGCCAATTTTTTTCACATCGTGGAAAGTATCTAATGGGGCATGCAGAAGCGTAACAGTATTCACTTTAGAAGCTCCGGAAAAAGCTTGGAAGCAAGCTTATTTTAACGCCCTTTGCTCGGCAGTGAGTAAAAGCGGCCTGGTAACGGGCGTCACACCTGAGCGGAAGGAGTAACAGCATGTGAACGCAGTCGGATTGGGCTTCAATAAAAGTTTATTCATCACCTAGTTGAACGTTTTGCTGAATTTGCGGCCGTGCCCGTTATCCCTTGATCAGCACCCTGGACCCCACGGAGATAGCCACCGTCATTTCCCGGCCCGCGCTGCGTCGCCCTTTCTCAGAGCAACCCTCCGTTGACCCTCCCCCCCCCCCCCGACTTCGCCTGGTGCCGCCGCCACCAGACACCGGGGAGGCCCTGCGGGTCATCAAGACCCTCCTCGGGGTCCACAACAAGCGGTCCACACCACCCCAGGCCATCCGCCACGAGGCGGCCGCCCTGCTGCAGGACGAGCTGAACGGCTACCTGCATCTCTTAAACGGCCCCGTCAAGCACAGCACGTGCGAGGGTGCGGCTGCGTGCGTGGTGACTGAGCTGGGAGCCAGCCGGAGCGGCCACCTGCCCTTCCTCGCCCTCTCCACACGGGCAGAGCTGGACGGGCTGCACCTGGCGGCCGACCTCCTCGAGAGGGGGCCCCAGGGCCACCCCGGGGGGGGGGGGGGGGTCATCCTCACGGACTCTAGGCCTGCCCCGCTGCGGCTGCACGCGGCCGACCAGCACACCAACGGCAGCGGCTACCCGGAGCGCCCTTGCAGCCAAGCATCACACGGTGTCCTCCCGAGGCTGCGACCTTCGGCTGCAATGGCTGCCGGGCCATAGTGGCATCCGGTGCAACGAGGACGCCGACGCCGCCCGAGCCAGGGAGGCCCACCAGGAGAAGCACCCCAGATACCCGCGACGTCACCGCCTTCGACGAGGCCCGCACCGACCTGGCCCGCATAGTGCAGACGATGCACCCCCGACATTCGGGTTGTGAGTGGTAGCCTGGCGCCGCGGCCGCTGCCTGCACGAACCACGAGGGACGACCGCTGCCTGCCGCTTTGAATGCGGCTCGACTGCTGCAGTGTGGCGGAGAGCCTGCATCGAAACGGGCGCAAGGACACTACATGCGTGGACTGTTTGGAACCAGAGACGCTGGAGCACCAACTCTGCTTCTGCCCCCACCACGCGGGGCCGAGAGCAGAGTTCCACCAAGCGCTCCAGCGTCAAGGCCTTCCCAGCGCCGGCATGGAGGACCTTCTGTTCCCGAAGGGGCCTGCGGCAACCCAACGGGAAGTCTTCGCCCATCTACTCCATTACCTGGAGACGACCAGCCCCACGCAGCGGCTATAGCCCGGACTGCAGTTACTGACATGTGCCCGGACTGACAGCCCTATCTCTTGTGTTTTATCCTCTCTTTATGTCTTTCTCTGTCTCTCTCTCTCTATACTTTGTACTTTCACTCCCCCTCTACCTACCTTCTCCCGCACTGGCTTGTATGCAGGTAAGCTCCCTGCAGAGCTCACAATATCCGCAGTGCACTTCATTCCTTTTCCCTTTCCGCAACCCGTCCCCCCCCTCCCCCCGCATTGCATGCTTCCCTTCCCTGGAGGGCGATCCCCAGTTCACGCTACCCGGCTCACGCAACTTCAGCTTTTTTCGATCCCCTATATATTTTCTGAACCCTACAACTCGCGTGCTTGAAACCCCGAGATTTTGGGCTTTCCCCTTAAAACTGACTAGGCGCAAAAACAAAACAAAACAAAATAAATGGAGCGAAAACGCAACTTGGAAACCGAAATTGAACGCGGCGCCCTCTATTCCACAGTGCGAACAGCCCATGTCGTGATCCCCAGAGGCCAGACGCCTGTTCTGCGAAGACGCCACGACCGGTGCAACGTCTTGAGAACGTCTGTTTTCATTTCGTTTACATAACTAGAACCAACGCCACCTGCAACAATATCAAATCAGTGCAGAGCTCCTGAAGTTGGTGAGTCTATTCTATTTCCACCGGTTGTTATTTCGTGTTGATGCGTCTGAGACGGCGTCGCGTTTGGTATTACGCGGAGTTGAAAGATTGTGCTATCAATTGCTGTAGTTTTCGAGGTTCAGTATTTAAATCAAGAACTTTAACGAAGAGATAATTTCCATCCCAAAATTACAATACGGTCGAAAAGAATAACATCGCGGGACCAGGGTCCAGTGAATAGGGGGCAACAGCTGTCGTTACCGAAGAGCGTCTTGGCTGCAGCGTCTCTAGTTGAACGCCCCACTTGCTTTTCTGTCTGCATGAAAGGAGATATTGTTTTAAGTGCGAATGCACTTTATAAGCGACCCCAAACCATCCACCGCCGGCGGTGGCGGCGGCGTCCGCAGTGCTCCTCTATATTTAAAAAAGAAACAGCATCCGGCGCCAGGTTTCGATCCGAGGACTTTGCGGCCGCAGCGCGACGCGCTACCGACTAAGCCACGGACGCCACGCTGATATCAGTGTGAGTAACGCGCCTTATATCTTTAACGCATTCAAACTACGTCGTCAGCGGCGTGCGTTGGCGACTCAGCGGCGTTATAGCGGCTTGATAACTGCGTGGTGTACACGTGATACTACAAACCCGATGGAAGAGATGGAAGAGAAGGCGGCGAGGCGGTGGGCTGCGGGGGCCGAGCGCAAGCGCCGCAAGCGGGCCGACAACCGTGCATTCGCACTTTCACATTCTCCCCCTCGGGGATTGCGGGGGAATTTTTTTCACTTTAACCGGGAAGGAACTGCTCGACTTCGGTTAGACGCAAGGAGACAGTTCCGCTCTTCTGATTCTGCGGATTAGTAGTTTTTAGAATTTATTGACCTAAAATTGAAGGTAAAGATGTGTGTTCACCAATAGAGAAAAAAAGAAAGACTAATGGTTCAGCGTCCTTTGCCCAGGAGACCGCCAGACCGCGCTGCTTGCAGGGCTTCAGTCAGCCGCAGCCGGGGTTGCTGTTGCTCCGGCGATGATTTGGCCTGCGCGGTCTCTTTGAATGGTGGGGTTGGTGGCGGGCGTGGGTTGTGTGCGCAGGACTAGACCCAGCGGTAGATGATGCACGAGTCATGTTTTAAGAGGTCGTAGAGGGAGGGCTGTAGATTGATGCCGCTTTCCCTTGTGTCTAAGACCCTGCGATATATCCTTAGGCAGACTAGTTACAGGTGCCAACTTTTTTTAATTGCGACAACTGTGCTCTTAGGCAATTTTCAATAGCGGAGCTCTTTAAGCTTTAGTTCCATCCGTGCCTGGCGTCGCGCAACGCTCTACGCGTCGCAACGCAGTTGGGAGGAGGAAGATGCCAGGCCAAAAAGTGTCAGCAGAAGTGGCGAGGGGCCTCGGAGCCGACGAGCAAATGTGGGGAGTGCGTGCGTCAAGAAGAAAACACTTCCCTTGGTAAAAAATCGAACTCGGATCCATCGCGTTATGAAACTGGCGTCTATTCGATTGCGCTATCATCGCGTTCGGGGCACTCAGGATTTCCTTTAGGGTTCCTCAGCGCGGCCGTTGGCTTTGGAGTTTGGCTGAGTTGAAGTGGACAGATGTTCGAGTGGGGAGACGCGCGTCGGGAATTGGCTGAGCCTAGCGATGACGTAAGCTCTGACGTGCAGGTGTTCTCCTAGTTGAGAGAGGCGGTGTGCGCTAGGCAGCATCCAGTGTCCGATCTGCCGATGAGATGGGGAGGCCTCAGAAAAGCCAAGTTAAAGTTATATAGGGAAGACCATCAGTTTCGCTGTTTCCTCAGTCTTCGCATCTCAACTGCAACGGTGGCTAAATTTTTTTCTGCACTGTGCCGGGCTACCATACTGTGGGCGCTCTGTGCTTTTCTTTTTGCTGTGTGCCTTACGGTCTCTTTTTTTTTAATCTGCACTGATTTTATCTTAGTCTTGTTTTTATCGCTGCCTCACTGATTGGTGCCTCACTTTTTCCCTGTTAGGCTGCTCCCCAAACTGTAAACGGGTGTGTAAAGTTTAGTATTGTTGTTGGTGCCTTCTCTTTTTTTTTCATCTACAAATTGGTTTTTATGGGAAAATACCTTTGAACTTCCACCCCTTTTCATTTACTTTTTATTTTCTCTTTACCTGTCATAGCTTGGATGGAGCCGGTTTTGTTTCCATCCATTTGTTCTTTCTTAAGGGGGGACACGGAATAAGTAAAGGAACTATCTGCAGAAATTCAGAGAATTGTCTGGCACTGCATAGCATTCTTATGCCGCTTGTCTTCAGTGTGAATTTCTTACACGAATTTTTTTTTTTGTTTTTCTAAATCCTGCCCGACCAATTATATCCGTTTACGCTATTATAACGATTACAGGTGGAACTTCCGCAAAATATCCAATATTGTGCAAATGCACGGTTCGTTACACGGTTCGCTATTTTCCGTATTTTTTTATATTTTCCTTATTTTTTAGTTTTCCAAATTGAGTTCGTCCAATTATTTCCATTTACGCTATTATAACGAGTATAGGCGGAAAATCCGCGATATCTGCATTTTTATGGAAATTCAGGGCGTTACCTGGTCCTAGCTGGGGGGGGGTACTCGGCAAAGAATATTGCTACGCATTAATAAAGGGGTTTATGAAATTTCGGATGGCGTGGTTGTAATTGGTGATGGTTTGAAGTCTGCTCCAGACGTTTGCCTCGTAGCTGGGGAAGGAAATAATTAGGGGATGGTAAAGCCTCCTGGAATGCAGCTATTAAGCGGGAATGCCGCTGTATGTGGGTTCAGTCCTGCAGGTGGGAAGAAGCTAGGAACCTTTGTTCGTCTCTGCAGATGGGAGGGCGATAAACTCAAGATGGCGGGGTGCAGCGCGTGCTGCTTCATTCCCTGCTAGTCCACTATGACCGGGGATCCATATGATAGTGACTTGCGAATCTTCGGTGAGTGTTTACAAATATATTCTGGGATTGCACCGGTGCCAGCTTGCTTGAGAATGGCGGCACGCACTCTGAGAGCCCGTGATGACGTCGAAATAGGGTTGTGTCGCGTGCATGGTCCCAACGTGGGCGGTGGCAAGTGCCTCGCCGTGTCGCGGAAGATGTGAAGGTAGGAAACCGCTCCTTTCTCAAGCTCTCTAAATACCCCCTCTAGACATGCTGTGAATAGTTTTGGCGAGATGGTGTCTCCTTGTCTCACTCCCTTCCAGATCAGCGCTAGTCTTCTTGTGTTTCGGCTGTGTTGCGCTGTTCCCCTCTTTGTAATCATGCACTAACTCGCCAAAGCCTTAATCCCTCCAAGAAATTTATAGCTTTGCTTGTTGCTTTTGTTGCTTGTGGAGGGCTATCCTGCCCGTCATTCCTTAAATATGCCTTCTAGAAGTCTTATCGCCACGTCAGAGCACTGCACGGGCCTGATTTTAAGGCCCGAGCCCGGCCCGAGCCCGCTTTGTGAAGCCCGAGTCCGACGCGGGCCCGTAATACCTAGCCCGGGTCCGGCTCGCGCCCGGGCATCCATAAGTGAGCCTGGCCCGGACCCGGCCCGGGCCCGTCGTCGCGCACCATTCCCTCCTCCACACAAAAACCTAACAAAAGAACAAGAAGGCCACCTTCGAGCTATCCAAACCAATACCTTTCCCCTCCCAACAAGAGCCCACATTCTGGCTCCCACCCTGTACTCCTCGAAATGCCGCTTCTGTGAGACTCCGGGCACGCTTTACCACATTGTGTGGGGCTGTGATAAAAACCCTAACCTACCCCCTCTGCCCTTCCCCTCCCCTGAGCACTGGGAGAGAGCACTGTCTAGCTCGGACCCTGATGACCAGCTTTGGCTGGTGAAGAGAGCCCAAGAAGCTGGGCGGTCTCAAGGGGTCCTGGAATAAGGACTCTTCCCCAAGGCGAACTTCTTCATAGGGACGTTTATTCCTCCTCCTCCTCAAGCCCAGGCCCGGCCCAGTTCGGTCATTAATTTTTGAGCCTATGGAAGGCCTCCGTGTGTGTGCCAAGCCCAGTTCTAGACGCTGAAGAAAATTTGTCTATTATATTTGGTTCAGTGTCTTCGTAGCGGGCAATCATTGATTGATTGATTGTAGGGTTTAACGCGCGACGCAACGCAGGCGATGAGGCACGCCGTAGTGGAGGGCTCCGGATTAATTTGGACCACCTGGGGATCTTTAACGTGCGCCGAAATCTCGTACACAGGATTTTTTGCTTTTCGCCTCCATCAGAAAAGCGGCCGCCGCGGCCGGGAATCGAACCCGTGACCTCCTGCTCAGCAGCGCAAGTAGCGGGCAATCAGACGGAGCATTTATTGTATACAAGCACGTCATGAACTGAAACACAAAAAATAAAGGGTTTAAAAGTGCACATAGTTTAGCTTACACCGTCTGCAGTTCACGCCCCATCGGCGTAATAATAGCTCGTATTCTTACACGAGAGACACCATCACCTTTGATGACCAGACTCTCCGCAACTTCACGTCGTTGCATCGGCCACAAGTTGGTATCACTGATCTCCAGATCAGTGGTTGGTATTGCTGAAATTTTTTGCTTCGCATTTGAATCCGCGAGTATGTACGTGTGTTGAAATATTTTACCTGCAGGGAGTGGTTGCTAAGCGGTGGTGTTTCTCTAGCACGCGAGTTTGATTCCCGGCCACGCCAGCCGCATTCCCATTGGTACGACATATAAAAGACATGTATGGTACACAGCCCGACGTTGTCTGTATTAATTCGTTCCCCGCTAGGGCATTCCTTGTAATCGTTCTATGGTATGTTATACACCGAAATATAAACTCTTGATGCAGTACATAAAATGTCATTAAAATTACAGTATAGTGACTGTCGAACCTAGCAAAACAGGTTTTTAAAACATTTCCCACAACTAACATCAAGAAGTGCGTAATAATAAACTCAGAATATTCATTTTAATGCTCTTTTGTACACTTCGCGTCGGAACTATTAGGGGCCGGGCCTATGAATTCAAGCCCGAGCCCGGCCCAGGCCCACGGCGTCGAGCCCGAGCCCAGCCCGGGCCCGGCCCCGGCCCGCCGATAATAGACTTCGGGAGGCCCTGCCTGGCCCACGGGCCCGGGCTTTTGGGCCGGCCCGGGCACGTGCAGTGCTCTACGCCACGTCTCCTTTCACGTTGAGGGTAGTTACAGCGGTGAGTGGTGCGTTTGGTTGTTGCGCAATAGGCTTATAGCTCACCTGCTGGTCTTCTACTAGAGGTGCAGACCTGAGAATTTCTGCGGCCCTTCTGCATGGGTTTGGGCACAGGTACCACTCTAATGCAACGTAAAGTGCTGGATGCGATGAACTGAGAATCGTTTCTGGAATAATAGCCGGCCGGCCGATGTCTCGCTGGATTTCTCTCCCTGGCGGGGTGAGGGCGAGGGATGGTAGGTGGGATATTATTTGTGCTTCCCCAAGTTCAGAAAACGTATTATGCAACCCGAGTGGAAGTTTTTCGCTATAGGTATACGCTAATAGGCCAAGCGCTTCCTTCTACGACTTGCGGATAAGTACGTCAAGGCTGCTGTGTCCGCGTGTCTTGACTACAACGAAGACGTTATTCCTCTGAAAAGCATGGCTTGGACGAGTGCTTGGATGTCGCACACTTTGAGGCCGTGTTACTGGCCGCGGATCCTGCGAATCAGATGGGCGAATTCGCTGACTGTTGCTCGGAGTTGGTGTAGAAGGGCAATGCCTGAGCCATCGTCATAGAATGGTACGCCGAGGATCCGAACGCAGCGAAGTTTGGACTTTTAAGACCGGGAATTCATATTTCAGGGTCCAGTGGAGAGCAGCCGCCTTGGCTAGGCGTCGATCATTCAAGAGGAAAAACAAGTGTTCTACGTCGACCCCGCGGAATACCCAGACAGAGCGGCCATGAGCATAGTGGCAGTGGATCAGCATGGTAATTCAACTGCATCTGGTTCAGTTTGTAGAATTTACAGAGACCGGGGAGGAAGCAGCCATTGCACTTGCCATATCCTCCACACCCGCAAAAATAATTGTGACTGACTCGAAAACAGCCATTAGAAACTTTGACAAGAGTAGAATTTCACCCCAAGCGCAGCGCGTTCTTAACCCTTTACAGGGTCAAAACTCCGCAAGGTCCTTCTGATATGGACGCCAGCACATTCGTCCTTGCCAGGTTATGAGCATGCTCAAGAAGCGGCCCAAGGCTTCAGCTACCGGTACCGCCTCGATCTTGATGAGCAATCGCAACATATGGGTGGCAGGGACAGGCTTGGGACATATAGGGACATCACCGCTCTCTATCGCTTAGGCCGCCTGAAATACCCGGCGGCGCATCCATCCCTCAGTCGGTGGCAGTCTGTGGCCTGGCGACTCTTGCCGTCCAACACCTTTCCCAACCCCGTAGCCTACAGCCGCTTATACCCAGACCTTTACAAAGAGCAATGTAAGTGGTGCTCGGAACGAGCTAACCTGCAACACATCGTATGGGCCTGTCCCCAGAAACCACAGCCCACATCACAGACAATAGTGATAATGACTCTGGATCAATGGGAGGCCATGTTGCTCCGCTCCGACCAAGAGACTCAACGCAGCCTTGTCCAACTAGCCGAAGATGCCGCTAGGGCTCACGGGCTCCTGGCCGCCATCTGACGGGGAAGGACCGTTGAACGCTCCTTTTCGTCCCCTTCCTTCCCCCAGTTTAGGCAAAATAAAGTTTTCTCATTGTCATCAGGGTGCAGCGTTGGTGGCCGTGCACGTCCCCTGGTGTGTGTGTGCCTTGAAGATTAACAGGCCCGCTTAGAGGGTTCACATGCCAGGCTTCATGGCTGGAGATAGGTTAGTGTTTCATCAACTGTTTGCTATATGGTGTCGTTTTGATCCCCACTGGAGCCAGGTTGGGTTCATAGAGAAGGTCGTCCGGGTAAAGTGCGTGTTGGATGTGGGGGACGGCGTCCAGTTTCTTGGGTACTGAGAAGATAACAACGATAAAGAGGAGGAGGAATCGCTGAGCCTTGGAGTGAGGCAGGTGTATTGAAGGAAGGGGACTTGCGCTGTCCCAGTTTTAGCTCAGGCTTTTACCTTGCTGTAGCTCCGAAGTTTGCACTTTTTGGTAATGAGGTTTTCAAGGTGCACTCTTCACGTCCAGAGTGAGGATCGCTTTGGGAGCGGTTTTGCTGAGGCGGTTTATGAATTGATCTTTCAGTTGAATCAGAATATGTCAATTTGAAGTGTGCCGGAAACCAAACTTGGTGAGGGGGTAGAGGCTTTGAGTATCAAGGTGGTTAGTGAGGCGTGGGGGAACCTTATGCTCAAAGATCTTTCCCACACATGTGAGAGCACTGGGTCTCAGGTACGTTGCGGAGATAGCTTTCTTGGGTTTGTGAATGAAAGCGATGTCCTAGTGCCTCGAGTGTCAGTCATTCCTTCCAGACATTCTTCCGAGTGATGACTGTACAGGTAACAGAGATAGTCTTGGAGGCCTTTATCCAAGATTCTGAGGAGGCGATTGGTGACGCGATCCATTCCAGGGTCGTATTGCGCCTTAATTTCGCTAGTGCTTGTTCAAGGTCTTTTGGAGTACAGTCAAACCCGACTATAACGAACCCGGATAGAGCGAATTATGCTATATATCGAACAAAAATAAATCAGTTACGGAAATGCACGCGAAACATATAACTTCACATCTGATATATCGAACTCATCGAGCCTAGAATGGCAGCCAAAATGCATGGTCTCGGAGTGGCGATTGAGATGTTAATTGGCCGCGACCATTGAGCAAAGGCCGCGACTGAGACATTGCGCCTCGAATGGAGTTAGTACATGACACCCGATACTTTGCGTAACTGTTTCCGACGCGCAGAACTCACGATGGAACCCGCCCAGTCAGTGAGTCCGGACCAAGACGGCAGCTCGCCAACCTTCCCAATGCTAGCTGTGCCGAAAGGAGTGTCCTTCGAAGATTTCCTGAGTGTCGACGACGACGTTGCCGTCACTGTAAGCTTCCCCTCGGACGCAGGCACCGTCAGCAGCACCGTCATAATGCTGATGAAAAACACCGAGGAGGCAGAGGATGAAAAGCCGCCCGACGCTTAATGAAGTGCTTTCGGCAGTCGATGTCCTCCGCCAATATTTCTTCGGTATTGAAGGACACGGACTAGAACTGCTGCAGACAATGTCTCGTGTAAAGAATGCTGTGCTAGTTGACGCTGCCAAAACGAAAGGGAAAACAATAATCACCGCCTTTTTTTGGAAGTAGGCAGTTAAGGCGGAAAGTAGCTTTATTATTTGCAATAAATCGACTGTTTTGTGTATGGTAATGACATACTTTATTTTCTTTGTTTCTGCATGCGGGGATAGCAAGGGGATTCGCGCGTACTGCGAACTCGTAACAATAAGCTCGTTATACGCAGGTTCGGCTATGTCGAACTATTGGATATATCGAACTAATCGGGGAGCATATTGCAGTTCGCTATAACCGGGTTTGACTGTAAAGTGTCCGTGCAGATTAGCGGTTGGCTGTACAGTACTCGGCGGGGTCGGCGGAGTACGATTAGTGGAGGGGTGGCCAAAAATGTTCTCTAGAATGGACTGCAAATGAGCATGCGGTCGAGAACGAGAGCTGTGACGTAGCGAAGAAGTTTCAAAGTTCGTTCATTGCTGACGGTTCCTTTAATTCGGTTGCAAAAGGATCCCCAGTTTTGCTGTTGTGAGATGTGGCCATGTTCTTCAGCTCGGTGACTAAGAAGAGGTGCATTTTTTGAGGAAGTGGTTGTGGCGCTGGTGTCGCCATCGCTTTAAGGGGCCACACAGGCTTTCCAGATGTGGGATGAAATGCGTGCGACACGGAGAAAAGAAGGCTTAGGGGTGTCCTCGGCGTCCAGCGGAACAATAAGAGAAATGTGTAGGACGTTGCGTGGTTTTTTTTTTTCACGCTCATCGGGGGTCACTGGCAACCCCTTCCTAGCAACGGTGCCGAAGGCCGGCTTACTGAGTCCTTTTGTCACTGCGCGGTCTAGCAAGCGGAGAAGAATCAGACGACAGTGGAGTGAGAGAAGCCGGAGGAGCTGGCGCGTGCGTGTAAAATACGAGCAAAAAATAGCAGTGGCTTAGCTCGGCTATGCCAGGATATACGTAGCGTGAGCTAAGGTTCAGCTGGTTAGTCTTAGGTTTCCTGGTTGTCTAGGATTAGCTTTATTATCATACTTACTGCTGCTTCAATGACACATGCACACGGTATACGCATTCTGTGACACATGTATATTTATTAAGCGGCTCCCGCGCAGCGTCACCAGTCGCCCCAGAGCTAAGCTGGTTCCGCAGGTGCACGCCGGTGTTGCTGCGACGCACGAGCCATCGGTTCCACACCCGGCCACCCTTCATATGATCATCAAGTGGACCGGGCCACTACGTGCGGAACGGAGGTCGGATAAGACACTGGCCGCGTGGGGTGTGTGAGAGACGCCGGGCAGTGAGAAACGTTCTGTGCGCCGTGTAGCGTCACTGCTCCTCGCGCATGCACGCACGGCTCTCCAGAAGCCACGCGAAACTGCTCAACCGCGGCCAGAGTAGCTCACGCTACAAAAGGTGACCGCCGAAAATGGCGGAGCGGCTTCACCAAAACGTGACGTCATGGCCTATCTAAAGCTTTTCTTTCCTCCATGCTGCACATTGCACGTCGTATGCATGTGGAGGATGGGATAGACAGAGATGTGCGAGCGAAAATGTGGCCAGATTCGTTGCGGTACGTCAAGGGTATACGGACGAGGCGGCCGAAAATTGAAATGAAGCGGCAGCACGTGAAACGGGACGGGAAGGTAAGTAGGCAAACACTTGCGCTTGTGACAAAGCTTAAGTGTTTGTCTATTTCTCATCCCGTCTTGTCTGACGCGCTGTCGCTTTCTTTCAAAGCTTAGTAAGCAACCAGCCCAAAATGTAGCTGTTCTGAGGCCGAGCTGTGCACGGACCGTTGAATTCACACGCATTGAATGCACACGCGACGTATGAGATGAGTTAGTCGGAGAATGTGAGCAGCAGTTGAGAAGAAGTTGTAGTTCCACTTCTTAGCACCAAACGTCCGAAGCGCAGTCACTTGTGGCACAGAGGTGGAGGCAATAGCGACTGATAGGTCTGGGCTTGTGTGTGGAATTCGACTGCGTGTTCAGCTCGGAAGACAAGGGCTAATTTATGAACAGCCCGGACGAGACCTCTTTCCTTGTTTTTCCCTATCTCACTTATTCACCTCCATTTCCAACTTCCGCTCCGGGCCTGTTCCGATATCCTTCCTCTAATCCCATTTCCTCTAATTCTCCTATGCCTCCCTTAATTTTCCTCCCGTCTTTCCACATAGTCAACAACTCTAATTTCACTCGCACCTTACACCTTATTCCCTTCCGTGTCCTTCCCCGTCTCCTTCTCGCGACACTCTTTTTCCATCCTAATCTCCCCATCTCACTTTCCTGACTCCACCTTTTCTGCTCCACTTTTTTCGTCTTCTTCCTTCTCTCTCCTCTTATCTTTCAGTCCCTATCTCCATCATCCCATTCCGCCGCTACACTCATGTTCCCCTTTACCTTATCCAGTGCAATCACCATAAGCTTTTTTTTTTAATTTTGTCTCCCCCGCATTATTCCCCTCTCCATGCATATCCGCCCACTTCGCCCTTCCCTTCCCAGTATCCTCTCTCTCTTTCACAACGTCTTCTCGCTCTTCCTTTATTCTTCTCACTCTGTGTATTCCGATTTACCTCCTCCCCTTACCCCTTCTACGCTCATTTTCTCCTCACTAATGACTTACGCAACAAGTCCTAATTGTCCTAAGCCGTCGACACAAGCCCAGCAGAGAGTGCCAGAGATCGGAAGTCAGTGCCCCATCGAGTTCCGCAAGCTACGCATCAATTTGCCCTATACCGCGGATACATGAGTACGTAATTTCTTGAGCTATCATGATCCCAAGGTTTGTTTGGGTTCACACATTACGCAGGCAACGCCCGGCAAGGATTTGTGCGTATTGAGTGATCCGTTTGTGAGTGAATGCCATGGCAGCGCTTTTCTCGTGGGAAAGGTGGAGGCTCCAAGACGCAAAGTATTCAGATATAACTTTTAGAGCTCTCTGTACATAGTGTTGTACGATGTTCTCTCGCCACACTCCAAATGCGGATATCATATCCGCATGAATTCTTAACTCGACATAATAAGGGTGTACACGCCCTACGTGGATGCACGTAAGGTTGAACAACTGTGGACTTAAAGGGGCCCTGCAACACTCTGAGCAGTGCAAATAAACCTGAGACGGTTAGATTAAACTGCCAGGAATAGTTGAGCCAGATATTACGCGTACAGGTGAATCGGTGAGCACACAAATCGCTGTGAGAGGCGCGGAAAATGCTGTAGAAATTCAGAGAATTGTCTACCACTCTTATTCCGCTTGTCTTGAGCGTGAGTTCTTTACAGCCAATTTTTTTGGTTTTTCTAAATCTTTTCCGACCAATAATCTCCATTTACGCTACTATAACGATTACAGGTGGAACATCCGCCAAACCTACATTATTCCGGAAATGCAGGGCGTTACACGGTTCGCCATTGCTCGTAATTTTTTAAAGTATTTTATTTATTTTTGTTTTTCAAAATTTCGGTTGACCAAGTACCTCCATATACCCTATTATAACGATTACAGGTGGAACTTTGGCGAAATCTGCATTATTGTGGAAATGCAGGGTGTTATGCCGCTTGCCATTTTCCGTACTTTTTTAACATTTTTCTTATTTTTGTTTTTCCAAATTTCGTTCGACCAGTCATCTCCATTTACCCTATTATAACATTACAGGAGGAGCTTTGGTGAAATCTGCCTTACTGTGGAAATGCAGGGCGTTACACGGTTCGCATTTTGCGTATTCTTTATATATTTTTATTTTTTAGTGTTTCAAGATTGTGTTCGACGCTTATATAACGATTACAGGGGAAACCAACCGCGCTTTCTTCAATTTCCGTCATTACGCACCACTGGGATCGCCTAAATGACGTCATTTGTGCGGTGCTGTCCTACTGGCTGTCGCTGGTCAACTGGTGATCGGCCGTCGTCGGCGCTGTGTACGAACCTCTTCCGTGTCTGAACCTGTACGAACAGTCCGGACGTTTTTGTGTGTGTGTGTTTTGAGTGCGCGCGGAGTTTGTGTGACGAACTCAATACTTCCCTTTCAACCAGCCCACTCGACAACAAACGTTTATTGCTTCGAAACTCCCTACCAGCCTGAGGGCGTGCTTGCAAGCAGGGCGCTATGCCTGCTCTTTTGTTGCACCAAACCGGTAACAGACCCCTGTACGCTGCGGAGAAAAGAAGAAAACTCCCCGGCCTGTGATATATCGAAGGCCGCCGAAGAGAACGCCACACTGAGGGAAGAAAATTATTCGTTCCTCCATGGAACGCCACGAGCCGCCCTCTCTCCCGAAGAGAGCGCGCAGCTTTCGTCGCGTAGTCCGCGGTCGAGTTGAGAGGGAACGATTATGCGCGATTTCTAATCGCGGGTAGTTTCGGTGAGAGTGAACGGATTTCCATAATTCTTGCTGTAGGAGATTGCTCGGACAATAGATTTCACCCCAAAATACATCCCGAGTAGTCGGTGGCAAGTGCTGCAGGGTCCCTTTAAGATGGCTACTTTGGATACTTCATTCTGTACATTGTGATAGAAAGTAGTGTCCTCCGACCTGCTGAACATATAGTTCCTCGCGCTAGCTTGAAATCTAGGTACGCAGTCTCCCACCAACACCGAAAGCAGGCAGGAACTGCAGATTTGCAATGTAAAAGACGGACTCAAATTCCGACTCCACGTCTAAAAATATTGCCGATGGATGCATCCACCATGTAGTTCTATAGTGACGCCTCGGCAACAACGATGTCGATGGCAGGTCGATTTTCCAGAAAATCATTCATTTGAGGTGCATAGCGGTTCCTGCTTTCAGCGTACCAGGTCATTTCCGTCAACAATAGTTTTGCTATACTTTTGCCGACCCACTAGCTTATGGGTCAGAAATAGTCGTTCCTTGTCGGTTGCTTTCCAAAGTTTAGAATTAAATTAAGCTTTGCTGTCTCTCGATCTTCCAAAACGGCACGTACCACACAGCAATGTTGAGTTGTAGGCGGGAATAACAATTGTAAATTGCCTTATACGTTATGTCGTTACAACCAGGAGGACAGCATGTGTTGACATCCCAGTCGAGTGTTGAGTTGTATTGGATATGGAAGGTCCATGGCGAGTACAAAAGCTGGTGGCGCCACAAGAGGAACATACTGAGGGGACGTTCAAGGTAGGAACATTGTAGGCAGACGCCTACAGTACTCCTGAGCCGCATCCTTTCGGTAAGAAAATTCCCTCCTGAAAACCGAACCCTCAGTGGGTTGACGTGCTGGTTGTCGTCTCGTATGCCTTTTATAACTCGCCGTATCTCCCCAGTTGCCGACTTAGAGGTTATACACAGCATCTCACGTGTCCTAGAGCTTAACTATAAAAGCGTTCAGAAAATCCTCTAAACTTTTAGCGCTCAAGCCTTCTCCGAATAGAACGTAGCCTTTAATAATATCGTTATCTAAGTGCTCCCTCACGACGATCGATGACTTTTAAAGCGAAAGCTTTCTTAGTGTATACCGATGGCATTCTGTGGCTCGGTTGCTCGCCCGGTTGCTCGCCCGAAAGGCCAAAATCTCTGGGCACACGGCGCGTGCGTGAAACCGGCGTCCATCGTGTCACAGCGGTTACTTGAAAATCTCGAAAAAGGAGCGGTTCAAAGAGGACAATACAGGCATCGATCATCAAGAAGGAATACAGTAGTGTGCCTTCATTTCGTAAGCCACGTATCGGTATACATACAGATCATTCGTAGGTGCATTTACTTATTGCGCTAAAAATGGTCCCATGGCTTCATTCTACTTTTTCGATTAGGGTCTTTCAAGGTCGGACGATCGATTGGACGCATTTTTAGAGAAGGTTGGACGAACTTTTAGAAATCGTGCTTCTCTCAGCTTTCTTAAGGAAGAGATGGTTTTTTTTTTCAAACAATGACTCATAGCTGGTGATAATTCGCCGTGCGTTGTTGTTATTATTCTTATGACGACACTGTGTTGAAGGCTTCTCAATCCGCGTGCCTGATTCTATTTTCACAACAAGGAGCAGCCGCTTCCTGTTCTGGGCGCGAGCGCGAACACGCGCGCCCACACCGGCAATGGCGCGACGAGAACGGTTACGTCCCGAGCGCCCTCCTGTCATGGCGGCCGCCTCAGTGTTCATTTTGTCGAGAGCGCAACTGACACAAATTGGGGAGGCTGTAATGAATTATGTACGCTGAGACCAACCGTCTAATGTGCCATTCTATGATTAGCGGGCTGGTAGGCACGGATAACAGCGAAAAGTTCCGTGTCAGTACCACTGTAAGGTTAGCGCTGAAAGTCACTGCTGGCCATGGGGTTTCTCGTTTGGTCTTCTCTACTCCGATGATTCCCGATGGGTCAGTAACCTACTTAAGAGGATGTTTGCCAGTAACATTCGAGAGTGACAGACCGACCAAATTGTCGCGTTTAGGTAGCCAAACCGAGACTAGCGTCCTGAAAAAGGAGGAGGAGGAGATAGCCTTTGTTACATTAGGAAGACGCTAGGTCAAGTGGAGGAAGTGGGAGTAGAGGGTGGGATATTCGAGGCTTGGGACATCTTGAAAATAAACCGTTCAAGTTGAAGCTGGTTGGCTCCTTAAGCCGGAAGAGGCCACGTGGGGTGAGGAGAGCAGGCTCACGGCCCTAAACTGCTCGCGCTAGACCGCTTTCTAGAGAGTAGTGTGCAATTAAAGTCAGCGTGGAGGGTTCCAGTGCGAAAGAGTGCCTGCAGCACTGCTGAAGCGCAATTAGAACGGTATCTACTTTGTCTTCTTTGTCTTCTTTAGCAGGCTTCAACAAACGACACTCCCATGCTGGTTTCTCGTCTGGAGGAGCCACCATCGGCATCACCAATAGTCATCGACGGAGCCAATCCGCTTCGAAGAACCGCTTGCCATCATTCCACCAGAGCAAAACTTTGATCGGGACACGGAAGTGAAATCATGGATGTCGAAGAATGCGCCGGCTCACAACCACTCGAAGCAGTCTCCGAAGAACCAAGAGCCAGCACGGCTGAAGCTGGACACCGAAATTCTGAAGCACCTCCAAGCAGGCGCCCTTGCAGATGCCCTGTATGCGGTAAGACGTTCAGCCGCAAATATGTCCTAGAGAGACACTCATACACGCACACGGGCAAAATGCCGTACCAGTGCCATATCTGCCCAAAGGGGTTTATCTACAGAAAGAGTTTTGAAGAACATTTGTGCGCACACAGGGACGGACAGCACCACCGTTGAGGACAGTGTGGACTGCGATTCGCTGACGTGAGGTCGCTCAAAGTGCACCGCCTGACGCACACATTAAAGAAGCCTCACGAATGCCCTGAATGCGGCAGGAAATTCTCAGTGCGACAATACCTGCTAAACCACATTTCCGTGCACACAGGTGAGAAACCTCACGAATGCCCACAATGCGGGCGGAAGTTCTCCCGGCGGGGCAATATGGTGCGTCACTTGAGCACTCACGCAGGCGAGAGGCCATACGAATGCCAGCAGTGCGGAAAAACGTTCGCACGGCGAGAAATCATGTTGCGCCATGCGCGCACGCACACTGGAGAGAAGGCCTACGACTGCGAGAACTGCCGGAAGAAGTGCACGAGCAGTCAGAACCGTCGTCTGCACAAGAGAGAAAACTTTGTGTGCAGCATCTGCCGCGAAAAAATTGCCGACTGGTCTTCTGCCATAAGCCACCATCGGGAACTTCACGCGGCCACTGGACAACTGGCACAAGGAAACGAAAATGCGGAGGCTAACGGGACTCGACGAAATTTTGTGTGGTGGGCGGAGGTGACCTCACCTGAGGCTTGAAGAATACATTGTGGGGAGTAGGGGCAGGGCTAATATCATTTCTTCAAGCCAGTGACACAAGAAATCATTTTTGGAGAGACCCTAAAAGAAAATTGTACAGCTGAAATAATTGCAGATGTTTCCTAAGTTCGAAAATTGCTCCGTTCTTGCACTATAACCGTGGTAGCACAGTGGTAGCCCGAGGTGTGTAACGGTAGTGGTAGCACAAGGCGTGTCAGCCATAGTAAGCATGAAAGGGAAGCTGCGGTTGAACAAGTTGGTTTGCAGCCTTCTTTCAGGTGTAAAAAGCGCGTCGTGCATCTGATTGTAATTGGTTTGTTACAGCCATATTTGGTGGTTGCACGAGCTCCTTTGCAAAGGCGGCATTATGAATGCCTCTTCTTGCTTGTGAAAGGAAGTGCAGCTTCACAAGTTCCTGGATCACACAGTGCAGATTTATAGACAGAAGTGGTTAAAGTAGCCTGGGCAACACCCAATCATACCAGCGGTTCCAGAATATGGTCTTCCAGTGTTGTCTTAGGCTACAGTATTGCGTCGGGGTAGACGGAGTAGCGTATCTGTAATCCTCGAACGTGGTGAGAGTAGTTTCTGTACAGCCCATCGTGAGGGGCGCATTGGCGTTGGGAAACGGGACCGGGTTGACCCTAAAGAATTGGCAGAAGAGAGGAGAGGGGGCTTTGATGTCATGAGCGACCCCAGGCAGCGCTCTGAGGGAGTAGCGGGTAAGTGTGGACCGGAAATTCTATGGTGCCAATGTGGAGGGTACGGATTTTATGTAGATTTTGTTGAGCAGATGTGTGAAAAAAGGTTTTCGCATAGTTAAGTATCAAGCCAGTTTTGGTTGTCGGAAAGGCAACCCTGTTGGGCCAATGCAATAAAAGCTTAGCAGACGGCGCCAGGCTGCAAGTTTTCTAGTTACGCTTAATTTTACTATGCTGGAAGTACATCACTCGCTAGAGCAGGAATACCTTACGTGTGAGTACGGTACCGTTCCGCACATGAATAGTGTAGGTGTTGTGATTGTGTCGACCACTGCTTCGAAACGCTCATGATGACTTTCACTGCATGCGCCTCCATGCTAGCAAACCTTGCAGTATCACCCAGCAACAAGCAGCATCCGCCACACAGGTGTCATGTCAGCTCCACTATTCCTAGCATGCTTATGGTGGATCACGTGGTCCAGCAAGGCCACCAATATCATTTTTGGTTCAACAGAGCATTGCCCAGCATAGCCGTCATGCCTGTTTTACATACCACTACTGCTCTTACTTTCCCCAGGATCGACAACCACTCCTGCTAAAGTTTCGCGCCCTGGCCAATTATGCTCACCCAATTTCCCACTACGAGCCTTGCTAGCTGCATTTGGGATTGGGCTGTGGGTTTTTAGTGCAATGTAGGAGTGTGGCCAAAGCTGCACCAGTGCGTCCTGCGGACTGTCGGCCAACACTCGCTATAACTAGCTACGATTGGTTGGCGGGGCGAAAGAGCCAAAGTGCAGCTCCTCCACGCCGATCTGCCAAGGTAAATAGAATGCCCATTGAGCTCAGTGCCGGCGAGGCAAGGGCTTGGAAGAACCTACCCGGCCAGCGTAATGCTCACTCATAACGGAGAGAAGCACCAAGACCTCAATTCTCACTTGCTTTTACAGAGCCGGCACGAGGCGAGCACAAACGTGGCTTCACGAATACGGCACGACAATGCCTACAGTTCTTCTTACTTTAGGCAATCGGTTGATTGATTATGGGGGTTTAAAGCGCCGACGCTTCACAGGCGACGAAGCGCGCCGTAGTGGAGGGCTCCGGATTAATTTTGACCGCCTTGGGATCTTTAACGTGCGCCGAAATTTCGAACACACGGGCGTTTTTGCTTTTCGCCTCCATCAGAAAAGCACTTTAAGATATCTTATAATGTCTTGGAATAAACCATTAGACATGCTCAATGTTTCCGTGAAGATGGTTAACCAAAGTTGCCGCACGTTAGGGGGCCATAACATGTGGTGACGCTTGTCGCCAATCATCTCTAAATTGATGAATCCGAAGCTCACACACTGCTAAAAAATTGCAGCAGCTACGATAAACCCCTGTTCTTAAATTGTTTACCTTCAACTGTAAGGCATGTGGTTCACTTTAAGAAGGCTAGTTCATTTTACGACAGATAGTTCATAATGTTATGTAAGTTATGATTGCTTTTACTAGCGATTTCTGCCTAGTTTTACGACATTCAGCTCTTAATGTTACGATTGCTTTTACTGGTGACTTCCGCCACGCTACACATGCCACTGGGACAAGGAAATGGGTGGTTCATTGTCACAAAGGAGGTTGTGCATAACATTCAAGTACTGCCATTTACGAAAATAAAAAAATCCAACTGATAGACCAGTAACAATGTACTGGTCTTTCACTTTGATTTTTTTTATTTTCTGTTACTACAGTCTAATTGGCATATTCGATATTCTGAATCAGGACTCGATAGATCATCACTGTTTGCGCTTCATCAGAATACGGCACTTTTCAGTACCGTGATACAGCAGAAGCTAGCAACCAAGACGCAAGGTGTTTCCTCGAAGAGTGGATTGGTCGTTGTAAATGTGTATTAAACAAAAGAGGGAAAAGAGAAGAGGAGTGAAAGAATAAGGAGTGATGGGTGGCCATCCTGTTCCAGTAGGCAGCGACCCATCACAGCCGCCTTTGCCGAGGTTGTCAGGGCTTCCTGGCGTTTAAGCTGGCAAACTCGCAACGCCCTCTCCCATTGCTTAAGGGTGGGGAGAGGGGGTGGTGGCTTGGAGGGCATGTCCAAAGTGGAGAGAGAGAGGGGGAGAGAGAGAAAGAGAATGAATTAATGAATGAATGAATGAATGAATGAATGAATGAATGAATGAATGTGCTTTATAAGGAGGCACGAAGCCCTTTGGGGGAAAGGAGGTAAATATAGAAGGGATGAGAGGGGATACCACTACAGTTATTGTAGGATCCTAGGTCCTTTCGTGGGCGTCTTCGTTCTTGTGTGCCACCTAAAAAAACTTGGTCAGGCCCACTCTATACTGCTTTATAGAGACCACTCTCTAGTGCGTATTATTGCTCCGAGTAAGGATGCGTTACTCCGGTGTAGCTGTAAGTGCGCCTGGGCGTCACTTGACAAGGGCCTTGACAAGGGCCTTGACAAGGGCCTTGACAAGGGCCTTGACTTGACAAGAGCGGCCCTTGACAAGGGCCGCTCTGCCCTTGTCAAGTGTCGGACAGTGCCAGATTAAATGGTGCAGGTTAGGCGTCGTAGACTGCCCACAAAAGGTACACTTGAGTGCCGTTGTGAGGGAAGCGGCCCCGTTGTACCATTTTCGTGTTACGTCCGGGGTATATGCCGCGTTTGCGTAAGCCTTATTGATAAAAATTTCTTCTTGCCGTCTCAGGGGGATTCCTGCAGGCAAGAAGCACCGAGAGGCGATGTATTGCAGTCTCTTACGGATTTCTTGTTGCAAGCATTGGCGCTGCAAATACCATGTCACTAGTGTAATCGCATGCGGGAGGGGGGGGGCGGGGGTTGGAAATCAAGGGAGGAGAGGTTAGGAGGCACTCCCTTGCAGCGTCGTGGGCTTGCTTATTTCCAGCTGCCCCAACCGTGTGACCAAGTGTCCACGTAAATCGAACAATCGTGCCTTGTTGTTGGCGGGTCTGTATTAGTGCTATAATGTTATTGGCAGTTGCATTGCGAGTGTAGGCCTTGTTGAGCTCGTGTAATGCTGCATGAGAGTTCGTAATTAGTCTGAACTTGGTGGCGTTAGTTGGCGCAAAGTGTTGCCGTTGTTGAAGCGCGCCGACTATTCCAAGGAGTTCAGCTTCTTTGGCGAGGCCGTAGGTGGGCGCAATTCGGCGGCGGCCATTGAGGGTAGGGTGTTCAGGGCATACCCAAGCAATGGCCGCTTGCGCACCATCAAGTGAGGCATCTGTGAAGATGTCTAATTCATCAGGACCTTTATCTTGCTTAAGTTTGCGTATATATTTGTAGAATGTAGACATTTATTTCAGACAACAAGAAAGGCAAAAGTTGCCTGGGGGACCGGCGTAAAGGCACAGAAGACCTGACAAATATATCGTTCCAGTACAGCCATGTTTCTTCTGCGATTGGTTTCCGGCGTACGGTGGCAGTTGTTCGGCGATCCCAGGTTGGCAATGAAGGTGGTATTAGCGTGGGGTCGATTTCACTGTTCTGCAGATCTCATCGTCTGAGTGCTTGACCTTGCGGTGTGAGGTCAAGGCCTTGCTGGTGCCTAAGTTGCCTTTCCTCCACTATGTTGGTGAGCGGCGGCAGTTAAGCGGCCTGTTCAAGGATATCAATGCGGGTATGTTTAGGGAGCCCAGTGATTGTACGGATTGTTGCCCGGTACAAGACATTCAGGTCCCGTATCTGTATTTGTGACAAAATCTATGCTGGCATTCCATAAGTGATTCTGCCGACAACCACCGCTCGCGCAAGCGTAAAACAGGCCCGTTGGCTGGATCCGCCGAATTTGCTTGAGATACGGGAAGTGATGGGCATCGACTGTCGCCAGGTTGCGCGTAGGGTACGACTTCACGCGTTGTGGCTGTTGCAGCTGCTAAGTTGGACGCCGAGTAGTCGAATAGTGCCGTTTTTCGAGGTTAAAGTTTCGGTGTCCATTTGGAGTGTCAATTGTTCGGCCGGGTTTGTTAGTCACCGACCATCTATACTCAGGAATTCTGTTTTGCTGGGTGAAAGTTCCAAGCCAAGTTCTGCGAGGGAGTTTACAAGGCTGAATACTGCTGCCTGTAGCTCAGTTTGCATGCGCTCTTTGCAATTGTAATCAGCCGCTTCCGTCCAGACGACAATGTCATCGGCGTAAATAGCAAATCGGGCTGAGGTGTTTCGCTCTAGTGCGCGAGCCACTCTGTTTATAGCCAAGTTGAAGAGAAGTGGGCCGAGTATTGATCCTTGGGGAAATCTCCTATCAAGAAAGAAAGTTTGAGGTGTCCACTGGGAGCTCTTGTTGTGGAATCGAATTGGTCGGTGTTTTAGAAAGCTGCATATCGAGTTCTGAGCTCGCTGACTGGGGAACGCAGCTGCGAGTTCTTGAAGAATGGCATTCTGGCTGACGTTGTCAAATGCCTTCCGTATATCGACGGCCAGGAGGTAATCAGGTAAGTGTTTTCGAGATTTTCTCGGCGAAGTAGCCAGATGTCGTCTTGGGTACTCAGGTTGGGGCGGAAGCTGGTTTGGGATGGGTGTAACCAGGCCGTTTGCTCGAGATGGTATTGCAGCCGGTTGTTGAGGAGTCTCTCGGTATTCTCCATATTCTCCCCTGGTGAGCCTGGGGAAACATTATTGCGTTGTTATTGACATAACAACGCCGCCGCCATGTTGGCCTTGAAGGCGTTATAATTGTCATGGCAACAACGCGAGGAGGCGCAGCTTGCGTGGTGGAGAGGTGATGCTCTCGCCCTCTCATGCCGATTTGATTCGGCTACCCCCCTCCTCGCCCTCCGTTTCCCGCCGCCCACGGACGGTCCTCACTGGGCCAGCTCCGCTGCGACTGGCGCGCAGCCGGCGCAGCTACGCTGCCCGTCGTACACCGCTTGGGCAGTAACGACGCCAGTTCGAATGTCATTTGAACACTTACTTCGCGTTACGTGTGCGAACGCGACGTGCGCCGAGAAACACTGATGCGCAGTACAACACAGACAGGGTTATCTGTCATCGAGCATAGCACACGCACAACACATGCCCTATCCCTCAAGGCCAACTGCACTCAAATTTTCGACAACGTAAAAATGATGTAACCTATTAGTGCACATAAAAAGGGTGCGAAATGCGAAATACTACGTTTCAAACATGAACACACGCGACGCAAACGGCCCATGACATTGGCATTTTCAGAACCGAAACTGAATTGAAAAGGCGGCCATTACCGGCGGCCAGACGTGACGTACGTGATGGAACGGAAGCGGCCGCGCTAGAACAGGTGGCCGCTCAGAGCCACCTTCAAATGCGCCTGGTAGCGCCGCGTTTCGCACTGTTACTTCCACAAACGTTTGCCCAGGATAATGGGGTTGCTATCTTTGCTAACATCGCGTTGCTATCAATCGAAATGAAGTATACCGAGCGACAGTTATTTTCCACCAGAATAACTGCCGTTGTAGCAATCCTTGGCATTGCAAATAAAAAAGCGGACGCTGATTTACAAAGCTAGTTGCTCGTATGATATCGAAAAGCAGCTTTGGTTAGCCGGCGCCTCGGCTATTACATCGCTCTCTTTGAAGGGAATAAAGCGCACGCGGGCGGAGATGCATCACTATTTTTACTATACATTACGTGCAAATAGCTTCGTGAATATCTGTCCAGTATTTTTCGCCTTGCTGCACATCGAGAATTTTTAAAATGGATTTGAACTATAAGCCAGCTTCCACAGCTAAATGATGCACTAAATCAGGAAAAAAGTTACCTACCTACCGCTGTTTTATACTTTCGCCGGAGACATGTGCTCTTGAAAACATTTTATTTTCAAGTAGACTAAATCTAGCGCTCTGCAAAACTCAATACTTCATTTGGAAATTGAAAAAATCAAGTTTATTGTTTATGAGAGGAGCATTTTTTAGATTTCGCACTTCGCGAAGACGATGGCCCATATTTGCGCGGATATATTTGTTGCCACGAGCAAGGCTGATTTTGGTTCACTTAGCGAGTGAGGCAAAAGTCGCACAAATGTTTATACCGACGTGTACAACAATTTTAGTTACATCGCAAAACTTTGGAGAGGTCTTAGCGATGGAGGTGGCTTTGGCCCAGCTCAAATGCAAGTGCAAGTGCAAGTGGTCAAGAATTTATAAAAAATCCTTTTTTCTGTGATAGGTGCAATAGGAATGACAAATGTAAGCCAAGTGTGCGTGTCGCGATATTTTTTTAGCAGAAATATCTTCAAGTAAAAAATACTTTTGCTTACTCTAGAACGTTCGCAAGCGCGTGAATAGTTTGTAAACTTCTAATCTCTTTTATTGTACTGAGAAGGAATTGCAGATATTGCTATCTATGTGATTAGTTTTAAACATGTGATGGCGACGGTGGCACAGCGCTGTGGTGTAGCAAAGAAACCCCCGGCGAATGCATCCCTACGCCCGGCGGAGCGCCGCGCAAGGCGCCGGTATAGTGCCTAGAGTATATTCTAGGCACTATAGCGCCGGAGAAGCGCGAGCTTCACAGGACAGGTTCCCCAACCTCCGTCACAGGCATGGAGGTCACAGGCCCGTCACAGGCCACTCGCACGGCCTCCACGATCGGCTTGTTTCGGCGACTCTCCGCCAGGTGCAAACGTCGTCTGCACGGAGCATAGAGTTAATACTACGCGAACGGAGCCACTTTGAATGACGGTACCTAGTGTGCTCTGTGCTTACGAAGCTTAGGATTTCCCCACGGTGATTTTAAGAGCATAGACTACTTGTTTGGATCACGTTTGGACTAAGAAAAATTTAAGTGCAGTTGGCCTTTCAGCTCAGCTTCACGGCATACGAACGAGGTACTCACCTTTCGCTTACAGCACTCAAAAAGGCTTCTTGTTGCGATTCGGCCAGGTGTTCGTGGCCTCCCCTTTTGCAGCACCATAATGTCCGAGAGAGCACACACGAGAAGTCCCCCGCTACATGAGACGCGCGCCGCTCGGCAGCAGCGCCGACCGTTTTCGCGCATGCGCGCCGCCAGTCCCAACGGAGAGAAACAGAGAGGGAAAAAATTAGCAGTGGCATAGCTCGGCTATGCCAGGACATACGTAGCGTGAGCTAAGGTTCAGCAATCCAATTCAATTCAATCCAGTCCAGTGCAGTCCAATCCAATCCAACCCAGTCCAGTCCAGTCCAGTCCAGTCCAGTCCAGTTCAGTCCGGTCCGGTCCAGTCCAGTCCAGTCCAGTCCAGTCCAGTCACTGCTCCTTGCGCATGCGCAGCACGGCTCTCCAGGAGCCACGCGAAACGGCTGTCATGCGGCTTCGGCGCAGCGTCAGACTTGGCTACTGCGCAACGGAGGCGCAATGCTGGGCACGCTCCGGCGCCATGCAGTGCGTCTGCCGCGGTTATGACGTCACTCCTCTGGAATGCGCAGACCGGCGAATGTACAGACCCGATTCTCTACACACCCGTACTCCAATTGGATTGGATTTCCATCCAATCCAATCAAATACAATCCAAATCCAATCCTATCTAATGCTCCTCACGCTTGTGCAGCACGGCCCTTCAGGGTCCACGCGAAACTGCTCATGCTCGGCCAGTGTAGCTTGCGCTACAAAAATGAGAGGGGAGGGGGGAGGGTGTGTTTCCCCAGTTAGGCGCGCATGGAAAAATAACTAACGAAGCAGTTCAGGGAGATATGGGCTGGGCGTCGTTTGAAGTGAGAGAAGCTCAGAGTAAAATATGCTTTGAGATGAGGTTGAGGGCAATGGATCAACGAAGGTGGGCAGCCAAGGTTTTTAGGTACCTATACTTGAAAAGCGTGGACACGCAGTGATTAAGAAAGACTAGAAGGCTAACGATGAAATACGGAAAGAACAGTGGGGAATCCAAAGAAGCCAAGGTAACCAAAAGAGAGGCAAGGCAGATTGAAACAAATAAATGGAGGGAAAAAATGGAAGCTAAAACGTCGTTAGAGATGTACAGGGCTGAGAAGATGAACATCAGAAAGGAAAATTTCTACGATAATTCCCAGGGCAGTGCTTTGCTTTTTGAGGCTAGAGCAGGTTGCCTGCGGACTAAGAGTTTTGTGGGGAAGTATTCACAAAATGATGGGGTATGCGTGGTCTGCGGAAAAGAAACAGAAACTATGCGGCACATCGTGTGAGAATGTGAGGTATCCATCCAAATCTACATGAAGGGAATATTGGGCTTTCAGAAGCCCTAGGATTTAAGGGTATCACAGAGGAAGTTAACTTCAAGGCTGTCGAGGGGACGAAAAGAAGATTAGAATGCTGGTGGACGAAAAGCAGAGAGGGGAATATTGCCTAGGACAGTTACCACCTGTAACAGAAAAAAAAAGTATTTTGTGCCTAATAAGCTTTTTGTGCCTGCCCTAAGCAGTGCTAGTATTGAACCAAAAGTGTAAAACATAGGTATATTAGTCCTTTTTGGTAAGATGACATGTCATCACCCCGATACAAAGGGGAAACCAATAGAAATCATCATCATCATCATCATCATCATCATCATCAGCTCCGCTACTTTTAGGACCGCAATAATAGAACCGAAACTAGAAAAAAGTACCATCGGCCTGACAGTGTAGAACTTGCATTCGTAGCTGTATAATGTGGGGTACATCAAATGAAATTGTGTGGCATGTGGGAATGAATTGATCGTAGTTGTGATTCGTAGATTCGTAGTAGATTGATTCGTAGTTATGTTAATTCTTCTTTGGTGAGCTTTGGACTTGGAGGTGGGTATTTCCTTGGTGTTCCAAGATATATCTCTAATTCGTTTTGGCAATGGGATGGCTATGCTGGCTGCACGTGTCATCTCGGAGAGGAGGTGTGTTCCCGACAATCGGCAACTGCCCGGAGTGAGAGGCCTATAGGGATTCGTGCCCGTGTCCACAGATATGTCTACTGGGTTTCGGCGTGCTAGGAATGTCTTGAATAATATTCGAAGTGCCGTCTTAGAAATTAGTCCTCTTTGGTAATTCCGGCAGGCTGCTTGTGTTTCCGGCGCTGTGATGATGATGGCAAGCGCAACCGCTGCCTCCTCCGCCGAGTCAAACGTCAAATTTACCTCTTCGAAAAGGTGGCGTTGCCGCTCGCTTCGTATTTCCTGAGTCCTGGTATATCGTAGGAATGTAACACTGAGCATCCTCGATTTACCAGTCCTGGACGGTCCGCGGGAAGTCCGAGGGCTGCATTCGGACCGGAAGACCCATAGGAATACCTGGGAAAATCGAGCGCCGGATCATGTCTCGGGCAGCCCGCAGCCTCGGCGCCGGTCAGGGAGCCCTACCTGATAGCACTGAGAAGGCAAGAGTAGAAACGTGCGTTGGCGAAGTTAGTTTAGAAGTGTAACTAGTAGTGAGCTCTAGCATATTTCTAGCTAATACGTCGCGAGGGTTAAACCATCAGATGAAAATGACAGCACTTTTTTGCTGTAATGCGTATAGGTTGTTAATGCGTATAGGCTTGTTAACTCCAGGAAACTTTCTTCTTATGAAGCACATGTTTGTGTTAACCGGTGGTCTTTTTTTACAATATTCGAATCATAATCGAGCAATTGGATTCAGACTTCATTGTCAATGGCTTCCACAAATTCGTCGACATAAATAACGGTAGATGGTCACGGACTCCTATTTACTTTGCTTTTCAAAGCTAAGCCCCATAAAAATTTGCGGCACGTCAGCAGTAACAGGTAGCATTTCATAAAGCTCGTACTTTACAGTGCCTTCGGAACAAAAAAAAAATGTTAACACGGCAAAGGTACGGGACAACCTGGCTAGCTGCGAGGCACTTCATAAACGCAACGGAACGCAAACTGACCCGACGGGGACAATTGGACGCGCCTCCTGCCCCAATGAAGCGAGCTCCTGTACCATACATTCCAGGAACAAGTGAATGTTTGGCACGTGTCCTACGGGAATATGACGTACGGGCAGGTGGCCCGTACGTTCCAGCCAAAAAGATGCGCCATGAGCTCGTGAGAGTCAAGGAACGCTGGAGCGTTTCCCCGGTGTGCTATACGAGATACCTTGCGCATACTGCAGCGGTGTTTATATCGGGGAATCAGGGAATTATAAGGATCGTCTGCCGCAGCACGCCTGTTACGTAAATAATAAGAGCGTCCACAACAATGCTTTAGCCAGAACACGCCGTCGAGAATGACCACAAGATTGATTGGGACAACGCAAGAATCGTCGCAACAGAAAAAATGACAGCATCGCGGCTACATCTGGAATCACTAATCATTCAGACCACATCTAACACAGTCAATCGTATAAGGACGGAAATCTAAACCAGATCTACGCACGCCCTTTGCAGCGATTACTCAAGCCCACTTAAACGACCCACTTCTAGTGATGCATTCATTGTGAACAAGGCTTCTGTGCTGGAAGCCGAAACGTCAGTACGTTTTGTTTGAACTGGTCGGCGTCTCTGTTTTGTTCCGAATGTACCCTCAGGAATGTACCGACTTCTTTACAGTCTTTTGAGACAAAAAGCAGCTTTAACTTTTGGATTTCGTTTCGGATCTTTGAGAAGGGCTTGACTGTCAAGCAATTAAAATGCGATGTGTGAAACATAAATCTCAAGGGGGGAGGTGAGGCAGTGGCAAGGGGTGTCCCTCCAGCCCGAACAGAAGGGGGTTCAGGTCCTCTTATGCGGGCGTGCAGGACGGCCCGCTTATTTGCTTGGGGCAGTGTCCATCAGTACTTTCTACTTGGAGGTAAATCCTGCGAGGTTGTTGTGTTACTGCTTTCACGCTGGGGTGGGTTGCATGAGCAGGGTGACTGTTTGGTAAAAGGCCGGCAGAGAGAGCTCACATTGGGCCACCAAACAGCCACTGACTCAGTGGTGGACCATTGTGTTGGTCAGTTGGTTCGACATGCTCAGATAGGATCGTCACCTGAGTGCGTGTGTTAGTTCGCGTTCGCGTGCGTATCACTGTGCGTTCACCGTGAAACAACTCTTTGACGACTTATGCTCCCCTCGCCAACAACATGTGTGAGTGCATTCGCGCGTGGACCACCGTGCGTTCACCGTGTAACCTCTTCTGTCGATGACTTTCACCGCGCGCTCGCCGTGAAACAATTTTCGATACCGTCCTTGTGTTTTTATGTCCCCCTGTGTGTGTGCGCGTTTCTTTTTTTTTTTTTTTTTTTTGTAATACCGGCTGGGACACCCCTTCGGTGTCTACCCGCTACAAGGGTCAAACCACTCCATCATCATCATCATCAAGCGCTGGCCGTATTTAGTCTGCCCTCCACTCTGTGTGTTACCTCGACTCGGTAAATAGGACGATACCACAACGCTTTCACATGTGATGATTCCTCGACTGAAGGCTTGAGTAACGGAGTAATTTGAATACCGCTCTTGGTCGGTCTCCCAGTTCAAAAACCGCTGTGCGGTCCGTCCAAACCATTTAATAAAACTTATGAATACTGCTTTTTAAAAGTAATTAAAAGAGTTTGAAATTATTTATGAGCTTTAATTTTAAGCACACAAACGTGAAATTTGAAACAAGTATTTTCAGTTTTGTATGAACGCTACCGCCACCTGGCTACCGCTTTTAGTGCAATTTTTGTGAGCTTCATTACTGGGAACAATCGTCGGAGGACGCCACTGATGCGCTGATGTCTGACGGTTGCGGCGAGGCGTAGTGTCTGGTGAAAGATACGAATTTTTCTTCCTATTGTGGGCCCGCAGACGTCACATTCGGTTATTTATTACCCAGCAAACTACCTTTTATATGGCCTCGGCGTTGTTCGCTTGCACAAGATGCAACGCTCGTCACCCGTTCGAAGAACTCTCTCAAGGGCAACAGCTTTGTAAAGTAGGTGGACAGCGCTTTAGTTTCTTGCTCTTCTCTGCATTCGTGCTTGCCGAGAGGTGCTGCTTGAAAATGTTATCGCCAGCATTGTAAGTATACGTTAGTAAATTGGTGCAACCACCGCAAGTACCGGTCTCGCAAAGTGGCACCGAAGTCGTACGTTAGGCTTAACCCACTACGATCCCTACTCTACTACCGGATGAATCAAACCTCTCTACGGAACCCCGCCGGAGGCTGCGTCAACGCCCAACGAGCATCGTTCCAGGACGTCGACACGGTCTGATTGTTCAATTGTAGGCGGTTAGCTAAAGTGTGAAGGTCTTGATCGATCTTGCTGGTTGGAGTAATCTATCATGATATGCTAATAGTTTCCTCGGACCCCTATTGTATTCGTATGCCCGGATTAACGGAAATTCTCAGCGTTCTTTGGTTGTGCTTGTGTCGGCGTTCAAAGGACGAGAAACTGCGCATTTCGTCGCCTTCTTCCGATGCGCAGATTTTTGTTACGTAAGGCGCGTCGGAGACGCACTTTCGCGACCCAGTTTTGCGCAGAAATGAGTCATAATGGCTGCTTATCGACGACAGTGCGAGTTTCCAGTTGCGAGCCTGAGTTTTCTCGTCGTACTGCGATAATGCAAAGCGCGTAGTTGAAAAGAAAAATTACTTTCGTTAGGCAGCTCTTGAAAGGTTTCGCTTTGTGCCTTAGGAAGCAACGACGTCTTTGTATTTCGTAGGTTTAATTTCTGTTGCGCTGTCTGCGCACGTAATATCAGAGGTTTATCCGTCTTTCAATGCCACCATTATATTTACCTTGCCCTTACGTTTACTCGAATGCTAATAATTTTGAAAGGAGGCGACCTTTTACGGCACGAAAAATAGTTGCGAAAGCAACGGAGTTACAAAACTCGCCCAAAACTGCTTTTTCCTGTACCTTGGAGCCTCGTTCCATAAGTCATTTGAAAGCTTTAGGAGCGCATGTTTACCTCCTTTTTCCCATGATGTCGTGATGTCGTTTTTTTTACGTGTGCGTTAGTTTAGGATTATATGCCTTCTGCTATGGTTTTAAATATGTTTGCAGTTATTGAAAAACTTGAGCTACATGTTATCACCTTGGGCTATTATTTAACAGGGCTGGATTAGCTTCGCACAATTTTGGCTCTCCTGCCAGTGACGTAGCGTAAACTGGAGCGTATAAAGCTGGGTGTGTGGTGGTGCTTGCAGTGATAGTTTGAACAGTCGTTGCAATGGTTGCTTTGCTGATAGTGGCCCAGTGATGTTGCATGCAGAATATTTATTGCTAGAATGACGCGAATCATCGATGAAGTTGTGCATTTATTAATTACCTAAAGAATACCCCTGGCCTAGCACAGGAAGAGAAAGTAGGGCAAGTTGTAGGGCCGTTGACAGTGCCTAGCAGCTGTGATTGATTGATTGATTGTAGGGTTAACGCGCCGACGCAACGCAGGCGATGAGGCGCGCCGTAGTGGAGGGCTCCGGATTAATTTTGACCACCTGGGGAACTTTAACGTGCGCTGAAATCTTGTACACACGGGCGTTTATGGTTTTCGCTATCCATCAGAAAAGCGGCCGCCGTGGCCAGGAATCAAGCCCGCGACCTCGTGCTCAGCAGCGCAATGCCTTAGCTACTGAGCCGCCGCGGCAGGTGCGTAGCAGCTGTGACCCCCTTGGCTTGGCGCCAGTGTTTCGACAACAGGTGTGTTAGGGCCTTGACCCTGGCAGAGTTTTTCCGTTTTTTTTTTATATATAAAGCACTATTTTAGTCATCCAACAGTGACATAGTATTCTTAATCTGGGCTCATTCCTGAAATTAAGCTTTAGGAATTCGGACACATTAGGTCTGGAAAAATGGTAGTTGGGTCCCGTTTATGTATGATTTTTTAATCTTGACATACAGAGGGATTTGAAGCAAGATTCTGGTGAGATTCCTTCTTGCTCCCTTGTGCTTAGAATGTCAGTTAAAAACAACGTTAAAGGGCCATGGAGACACAATGCAACTTTGTCTCATTTGAAAGAACTAGTTTTTGGCAACTCACTCAGCTCCATTCCAGACTTACCCTTTCAACCGTGGATCTTTTATTTCAAGCGAAAATTTCTTTTCTGCATGTTTTCCTACAGCTTTGGACCTCAGAAGCACAGAAATGAAAAATTACGCTATTAGTGCAAGTATTTATTAGTTTACAGTCCCGATAATTAGGTCATTGTGCAATCAAAAATTTTCTTTTTTGTAAAAAATGAAATTTTCATTTTTGTCGTAAAACCTATGACGCCCTGATCTTACAGAAAAAATATAAAGCTGGTAATCCAAGTATTTACAGATTAATGGACATTTCGACAAACTCGAATTTCCATTTCATTACCCGCCCGGTCGTCGCACCCTGTGTCCACTGAAGATTCCGTCTGTTTCATATCGTCCAGCCCCGGGAAAACTCAATAATGGTGATGTCTATCGCAAGAGGCACCCTTGAACAGCCCTCACCTAGGAAACTGGCAGTCTTCGTTTTGTTCTTAACTCTTTCGGGACCGCCGGAAAAAGTGATGAAAAAGGGAGGTCTCGGTACAAATTTTTTATTACATAAAGCAAAGGCACCATCCTGCTTCAGCATATACCAAAATGCAGGTCATTATATGTTCTTTGACATACAATACCATGTTTTACTTCAACACTGACGATAGCACCGTGAAAAAATCTGAAAGTGAGAACTTTGTAAAAAAAAACTACAGAAAAAGATAGAAAAAAGCGTAAATATAAAAATAATTAAAAAGAATAAAATTATTTCAAGATATGCAAAATCCAACACAATGCTTTGTTTCTTCATCACGAAAGTTTGATGCGGCTAGGTGTAACTGGTTTTTTGTTTTGTGTGTGATCTCTTTGGCACTAGGGCAATGGCTACGTCGTCGCCCAGATGCACGCCGGGCTCTCGTCTCGGCGAAAACTTGATCCGTCTCTGCGCCGGTGGCAGGAGATCACCACCATAGGTAGTTAACACCTTAGCGAACAAATATAAACCAACCAGAACAGCGCACATACCTACTCCAAAGCCAATTGAAACCGAAACCAACACCCACTTTTGAGCGCGATTCAATGTTCCAGGCTGACCAACACCCGAATCCTCACTCGAGCTGAGATCCTATCTCTAAAGCCGCATTCAGGCTCTAGGAGCTGCTGGGAACATATGGGTCCCGTAACTAGGGAACCACCCCGTCTGGTGCCAGCGCGCACCACCGATTTCTTGGGCTCAGTAAAAGTTGATTCCTCCTTCCTCCTCTTCACTGCCACTCTCATCGTTAAAATCCTCAGTAGAAGGCGAAGATATGCCAGACGAGACGACACGGATTTCTTATTGTGCTCGCGCGTGAGTATGATGCTATGTTTGCTTACATTCGAAACCACTGCCCGTCAGGATAAAATATCTGATGCGTTGCCGCCTGGCGATAAAAATAGAAACTTCACAAAAGAGAAAAGGCCAGTTTTCAAACTATCTCCTAGATGTCGCTAGGTGTTACATCGAGTGAAAATTTGTATTCTGCAGGCTCGCGAAACCATCGATCATATGGGATCGATGGCCTATGGGAGCGGTCTTGAAACAGTTAATGTGCTACAGGTGTTGTGCTGTCAAATGACGACGCCAGGACCGAAAGGGTTAAAATACGTCTTTATTTGAGAGAGAAATGCAGCAAATATTGAAAAAAAGTTTAAATGTTGGGCTACGGTGGCGTTATATAATATTGGCCAGCACTAAAGACAGTACCTGTGTTAACTGTGGGTTAGCGTTCCAGCGACATTAACAAATGAAAATAGGTTCCTTACTGCAATCTCTCGGTCATGTTTTGTGGCTGTGGTTCAGCCCAGCTGCTGCCAATCGGGAGAATTGCTTGAAAGTGGGTGGGGTGTTGCCACTGCGTCGCAAGCTTTCCTTAATTATGTCGATATTTCTTTGAAGTTCTGCATTGTAGCTGCTGTTGTCAGGAGGAAGCAATCTTTTTAATGAGCTAAACTTTTAGTCTGTCGTCATGGCACCTTTAAGTGCATGCTCAGTGTTGCCATGTGACCTGCCGCATTGGCTCAGTGGCTAAGGCGTTGTGCTGCTGAGCATGAGTTCGCGGGCTCGATTCTGGGCCGCGGCAGCCGCTTTTCTGATGGAGGCGAAAACGCCCATGTGTACGCGATTTCGGCGCACGTTAAAGATCCCCAGGTGGTCAAAATTAATCCGGAGCCCTCCACTACAGCGTCGGCGCGTTAAACCCTGCAATCAAGTGTTGCTATGTGTTTCAAACGGACTGGAACTGAGTGAGGAATCCATCCAAACTTAGACCCCTGCCCTTCAATGTTGCACCTACCGTTTTTGCTAAAGGCGGGGATTGCTACCATGAATGGTGTCCACATGCGCATCGACATTTCCCTTGTGTTGTGCGGGGAGAAACTTGCCTTTAGCGGGACATGTACGTGGGTTACGGTATGGCCAGAGTTCAATGCATTGCTGGGAGAAGCAGGAATTTGAGCAGCCTCTTTGGAGCTTTTATTTTTTTATTTTTGAGCCACTTTGTATGGCAGAGTAACAGCTGTGGGTGCTTCTAGATAAGTCCTCCGGCAGTTTGTTGGATACTGTCAGGCCGAGAACTGCTGTGGAATAGCAGCGTGACAAAATTGCCAGGCAGTCCGTGGGAAGTCCAAGATGGACTACTGCAGAAGTCTGGTGGCAACTCGTAGCAGTCTGTTTGTGACTGTCCTGTCTGTTAGCGTGGAAGTTACGTGAATGCACAACTTTTGTTCCCTGTGGTGTGTTGCAAAGATTCTGTGATTGTTTTCCTTGAGTCAGTAGCAGTGTGTCTGAGTAAGTACATGGGACCTTTTATCTCGTCCTGTGTGCTTCCGGAGGAGTTGAATGCTGTGAAGTTGACATTGCTTACCATTTGCTTTTTTGAGGTCACAGTCGCTTTAATGTTAAACTGGTCTTAAATTGCCGGTATATTTGCTCCGCCTGTGTGGTGCACTCTTGAGTCCGTCAGGGCACCTTTGCTGATGCTAGCCTTTCAACTGCCTCCCAGATGCTGGCCGGCACCTTACAATTATGCACGGCAGGTTGGCCTGGAATATGTGTCGGCTTTGATTATTCTTTGGGTGGCATCGGAGAGTTTCTGAAATGGGATGTCAGTTTTTTTTTTTCGTGCGATTGCAGTGGATGTGAGCGTCGTTGATGGGGCTTTTGTTGAAATAAGGTGAAATTGAAAAAAAAAAAAAGAAAAAAAAAAGTGAAAAGTTGTTTCATTTTCCTATGCTGGTAGCTTGAGTGAATTGGTATCTCGTGGAGACTTAAAAAAAGTCCAAACATCTCACTATCTTATAGTTTTCATGTTGTTTTGCTCGTGTTTGTTTTAGACAGTCAATCTCGGGATGTGTACCATGTTTTTTGCTTTGTTGCTACCCTCCTGGACCTTTACCTGTGCTCCATAGCAAGGAGTGTCAGTCGAAGCATTCATATGACTCCGTAACATTTGGGTTGCTTCTTGTGGCACGGTCAAGTTAATAAGCTGGCAGATGCGAGTTAAACGGAAAGGCTAACAGCAGGATAACGTGCTTGACTCCGTGCCCCTTGTGCATTTATCGAGATTTATGTGGGATAACATAGCAAGGGAGGTTGGTGGTAACCAGTGCATGTCTCAAGGAAGACACGCCGTCTATGCATCATGGAATTACGTGCCACTTTTTCTGCAAACCCTATTGCAAACTGCCATAGATATTTTTATGCAAGTGCGAACGAGCTGTGCAACCAACAAAGGTTTGCATGGAGTGTTTGGTCAAAAGACTGAACTCGTTCTTATGAAAAAGCTTTGCCCTCCGAGGGACTGTGAGTCCTAGTCCTTCTTCCATCTCTCCTAGCGTTTCTGGCCGCACATACGTGCTTGTGTCACTAAAAAGCCGCCACTGTTATCCTCCTCAGCCTGTACTCTTTGCTGGACAGTGTTTAAAAGGCTGGTGAACGGGAGTCAGTCCTTCATGGCAATCTAGAGCTGGCAGTATGATAACAGTTTTCTTTTTGTCTGATTTGTTCCTGCCATTGGCTCAAGTTTGGGGCCTTGTCATGAGATGCAGTAAGGGCGAGGATGTGTTTGATTATGCCTAAACGTGGCTGTATCTAGCGATCACATGTTTCCCCCTACCTGTCCCAAGTAATGTTCCACAGCTCCTTGCAGCTGGTGATGGCTGCCAAGAGTGGCCGGGCTTTTGCATGGGCTTTACTAGCTCTGCAAATGAGACAAGAAGCTGTCAGCCTGCTTCGATTGATTGATTGTAGGGTTTAACGCGCCGACGCAACGCAGGCGATGAGGCGCGCCGTAGTGGAGGGCTCCGGATTAATTTTGACCACCTGGGGATCTTTAACGTGCGCCGAAATCTCGAACACACGGGCGTTTTTGCTTTTCGCCTCCATCAGAAAAGCGGCCGCCGCGGCCGGGAAACGAACTGTCAGCCTGCTTCGTTTATCACTTAGCAGAGGCAGGTCAAGTGGACTCGGCACATATTTTAAGGGAGAGCAGCTGGGTAGAGTTATATTGACCTATCTGTTCCCTTTTATATTTCTTTATGGGTTTTTTTTTTTCAAGCAGTGGGATAATACGTGAATTAAACTGCCCTAGCCCTCTCCCCAATGAAATTTGGTGTTGGGTCTCAAGCTTTACTTCCTCGCTCTTTCGTTGCGACACTGTTTGTGGTGCTGTTAATACGAACTGTGCAATTGTAGAATTTTTTTTGTGTGTGTGTGTAGTCGGATACAGCTAGAGAAGTGTGATTTCCAACAGTGCTGTTTGATGATGTATGCTGAATACATGGCTGAAAAAGGCTGGAGAGGGGATAGGGCCTGTCACCTTTTCCCACCATTCCTCCTAGTCTACATTTGCCGGTGTCATATCTCTTCTTTAGCTTGGGAAGGACTGTTCAGTCTTAATATGTAACGTTTGATCTGGGATACTGTCATTGACTAGGAAGCAAAGAACTCGTGTTTGGTATGGTACTTGTGGAGGGGAGATAAAAATATTTATTTTTGGTGATGTCTGAAGTGTCCGAGCTTTTACCATAAAATAGTTGTGTGTGCGTGTCATGGTGTAGATCTGATGCAAAGTGTGCTTGTTGGCCAGGCATCCAGGCTGTTTGAATTTTGTGTTTTGTTTCTGTCGATTTTAATCTGTGGGGATTCATTTATTTTTATTTATTTTTATTTATTTGTACATACTGCCAATCCAATGAGGATTATCGGAGAAGGGCAATACAGTCATATACATACATCTGTTTGTCAAAGAAAATAAACTGCTTTGAGCATTCTTCCAGAACACGCTTGCCTTTTTTAAAGGGACCATGAAGAGAGAATACAAATTTGTTTAACTTTAAAGAGTTAGACTTTAGTACCTCACTCAGCTTCATTCCGTTCACGAAAGACGTTTTTTAACCGATGAAATCGCAAGAAATGCATAAGGACTTTCAAATTTTGCGCCACAGTGACGTGTTATCGGCACGAGTGACGTCATATGGGCCAGCACTAAAAGCATTATTTTCAGTGGGTTAGGTGCACGTTAGCATTCAAGTGATTCGATCAAACGGAATTAGCGGCCCCACTACAATCGTCCAGTCATGTGTCCTGACGATCGATTAGTTCGAATGCCGTCGATCGCCCAAACAAGATTCTGTGACGTCATAGAAAAGTTGCCGAAAACTGGCTAGCGGGTCACCACAGCTCCACACGTTTTCTTTAATATCTCCGTTATTTTCTGGAAGTTTGTGATGAAATTGGTATCATTTTTATCAGGACAAAGCAGCCTTTCTGATGAACCTAACTTCTATTTTGTCTTCATGGCTCCTTTAAACCAGGGCAGGCAGAATGTGAACAGCAGGTGAATATGAACACATTTCCCATGCGGTAGCTGAGTTCAACAACAAAGTTCTCATAAAAACGTATCAGATATGTAAAAAGTATAAACACCTCACTACAGTAAGTTCAGGATGCAGTTCAGAACAGATGCATCTGAATCGTTTATATTTGGTTTAAGCGTGTTTCTACTAATTCTAAAATGTATGTAATGATGCACTGCTAGTGATTGATGAATCAAGGCTTTTCCACTCCCTTACGGCACGAGGAAAAAAGGAGTATTTGAAGCAGTCGGTGCGAAATGGGGGTTCAATTAGAATTAATGAGTGCTTGTGACGTGTATCTGGTTTTTGAAAGGGAGAAATATTTGGAAGTGTTGATATTTAGCTGGTTGTGGATGAACTGGTACATAAGTTTTAGTCTAGTGGCTAGCGCTCGATTTTGAAGAGTGGGTATGCCTGCATTCCTTTGATTGCTTTTCTTTGGGTATGTTTGCTTTGGGATGCTGCTGATAAAATTAGAGCTGCACTTGATGCATTTGTTCTTTTGTGAGGCAGTGTTCAAAAGTTGCTTTTGAAGTCACTGGCAGTTAGGGTTGGTTAAGTACGACTTTCAAAATGTGGCCTGTTGCTTCATTGTATGCTGCAACCTTCTGGCTTCGCACAGTGCGCTGCGGTGTCCTCTTGTATTAGTGCTTTCATGTTTTTGAAGTTCCAGCACCGATTACTGCATATTCATGTTTAAGCAGTTTTGTTTCATACAGTCATCCTTGGATACCATTGTCAACGAAAGGTGCGGCTGTGTGTGTCTCTAATCCAAAAAGCGTCTGAGCATTTCGCCGTTCGGTGCCAGCAGTTTTCTTGAGCATCTTGTTTGTGAGGCAGCTTTGATGGAAAGCATTGCTGCACATTTCATATGTGAAGATCTGTACAGTCTTTCAACAGAGGTTGCTCTGGTGTAGTGAAAATTTACTTTGTGCCCCAGATTGTCTGAAGTTTCCGCATTTCACCGTTATCGTTGACACGCATTTATTCTGTATGCGAATTTTTCATATGTGAAACTTGGCGCTGCTTGTCTGTGTGTGTGTGTGCCTCCTGCTGTGGCTGCCGAGTGTTGTAGCCCTGTGTCTCTCTTCTGCTCTTTCACAGCTTGTATCCTCCGCCATGAAGAGTGCCTCCACAGTAGAGAGGGCACTGGCTCTCGACGAAGGTAAGGAGATGCCCAGAATTCTCCATTGGCTTTGTGCGAGGGCCCGCTGGATTCGGGTTGTGTGTTGTTTTCAATCTCTGATCGCGGCCACGGGAAGGGCAGGGTTGTGGGCTGCCATTGCTGCATTGTAAAGTTTGCGAGGCAGTTGCGTTCCACTGACAATTAACTATCGTAGCTCTGTTCAAGCACAGCCATTCCTCTTGAAGCCTGCTCCCAGTGGAAGCGGTGGGGTATGAGGCGAGCAGTCTCTCGTTGCATGCAGTCCAGGAATGCCTACCATTGGCCGAAATGTCGTTCTCTTGCGAGTTGTGAAACGCACTCTGGAAATGAATATTTTTAGAGCGCATCCGCATTTGTTTGTCTTATAAAATAATTTTGTGTAGCGCATGCCACTTGGTGGCCAAATATTCTACTTTGGGGAGCTGGTAGAGTGGTTGAAGAAATGGGTTGATCTGTGAGTAGTTTGTGCAAGTATTTTAGCGCATGTGGCAAAGAGATGAAAAACAACACACAAAGCAGTCCAGTGAGCATGGTCAAATAAAAGAAAAAAATTCAATAAACAGAAGAAAAAGAAAATACCATAACGGGCTCATTCAGCATTGACTTGTCTTGAGCTGAAGTTTGTGGAGGCACTGCTCATTGTGGAAACATCTCAGGTCTGTGTGCGTCCTTACTTTACTGTCCCTCTATCTTCTGCCCTTCCCAATTTTCCCCCAAACTGTGGACTCCCAACACTAGTATATAAATGGGCATAAAGAGCAAAATTCTGGCTGCCATCTTTACATTGGCAGGGAGCTAAAGGGAAGCAGGCATGGGCTGGCCTTGCCACACTTCTTAAAGTGAATTTGGGAACAAAACGAAACAGTAGAAGAAGGTAGTGACACAGCAGTGATGTTAACCGTAGTACAACTTCACCTGTCCTTCATTTTTAAGGGGGAGTATTGAATGTAAGATTTAGGCATTGCGGGGAACCTCAAACATCTTAATTCAGGCTATTGCTAGGAACTGCGTTTGCAGTAATTCGCTACAAATAATTTTTCTGCCCAGTTTATCATAGCCCTGCAACTTCCAAATGCAAACTTTCAAATGCAAATGCCAGCCAGAAAGTGTAGGTTTTGTTGTGGAATAAAGCAAGCCTCATGTTTGCCACTCTGAGCTGTGCCTCCAAACAGATATTTTTTCGCTTCTCTAGTGTTGTACTTACACAGTGCTTTGAACACGTCTTGTTGAGCCTCTCAACTGAACTTAAACCCATTTCTGTTTTCTGCTTTCCTCTATTTGTGCAGGACTGTCGGGGTGCGTTCCCTATAGTCAAGTGCACCTACTGCCGTACAGAGTTCCAGCAGGAAAAGTGAGTTGAACGATGCTTATGGATGGCAGACTTTGCTTCTTGGTCTTGGTTTGTCTGTGCTTTCCAACAACCGTGTGTGTGTCCTTTGTTTTGTTTGTTTGATGACTTTTTAACTGGCTGGCACGTAACACTATGTGCAAGTGTGCTTGATGCATTAGTAATCCTTTTTATAGACACTGAATGGAGTCTGTATCGTAATAGATGCGGAGGTGGGTCTAAGCAACACCTTTAAAGAATTTATAGGTAGACGTGTTTGACTCTAGTATGCACCAGTGTGGTTTGCTTATATCCAGAAACGTGTGTGGGAAACAGGCTGCGTGAGCGCTGCCAATCTTGGTTGCCAGTACTGTGACGGGGGCTCGTAGAGTGACTGTCCCCTAATCCTGTATCAATGCCCTTTATTTGGCACCCTTTTATTATGTGTAGGAGGTTAACCTCGTATGAATGTTGAAATAGGCGGGCTGTCTCGCGGTCTTGTGCGACTGGGTGCGTGACATTTTCTTCTTTTTCTGTGCGTGTCTAAGAAAATAAAAAAAAAATAAAAAGCAGGTGAAAGAATGTTTAGAGTGGCGCCCAGTTTCTCAGGGAAGTGCCAGGACACAAAGTAAAGTGACACTTTACTCGAAAGCACTATTTTTCCATCTCGCGTAGTCACGTTTTTCGGCAGTGGCCTTGTTCCTGATGGTCGAACGGACCGTCTGCTTAGAAAGACCCGTACTTTTGGTGATGTAGACCTGTTTTTTTGCCATGTTCGACAGCGTCAATTGTGTTTAGTTTATTCGACAGTGAAATCGGCTACCCTGCTGCTTGTGCTTGCTGGTCGCACACAAATAAAAGCCACCTTCACTGGCTTGGCTTGGCTGCGCCAACGACCGTCGCAAAAAAATGTTCCCAGACAGAAGTTTACTCGCTAAAATTAATGAAGAAGCATGTCGGGTGCCAGCGTTGCGGAATTCCACTATTCACATCATCGAAACAATTTTCGCCTAAACTTTTAGTCTGTTGCAGCCAAGAGTCTGCTATAGCCGGGTCCATTATGAGTGGAGGGGAATGCATGGAAACCAAACAAACCAACAGAATTGATCTATTGTACCCGTAGGTCCATTGTTGCCAGATCCACTGTAGCGAGCGTAGACTGTACAACATATACAAGGGTTCATGTTCTGTGATTACTGCCTGGACCCATGCCTCTTCCTGGGAAATTTAAATTCCTATTGACGAGGAAAACAAAAGAAAAAAAAATTGTAGAACTCAAAGGAGTAGTGACACGAAATTTCAAAGCTGAGATAACTATGTAAAATGCTTCCTTTTTATCGGGAGATATCTCCCACCAAGTGTCAACAGTAGCGTTCAGTATAACATATTGTAAATCCATTTTAATCTCGGCTCGCACGAGAAAGCCCAGAGCAGGCCAGCATGACATCATCTGCTACTTGCCCCAAACCGACAACGTCGGGGCTCCCGTGACGTAGCCGACACGCTGGCTGTGGTTGGCGCTCGCTGCTACACCGTGTGTACACGTCATGGTTTTGGGACTGATGTCATGCTGCCCGGGTGCGCGGGGATAGTGAAGATTTCGCTCGATCTGGGCGAGCGCGGGCGTTCGCTCACTCGCGCGTGCATCCAGACCGGCAGCGGTGCGACAAAAATAGTGACGTCAGGGGCTACCTCCTGTCATAGCGGCCTCTCGGCTTTCATTTTGTCGAAACCGAAACTGACACGAATAAACGATGCCATAAATGATCGTTTACGCTGCGATCGACCGTCTAATGTGCCATTCTATGATTAGTGGGCTAATGGAACCCACAGCAGCGAAAAAAACGCAACATGAAAATTTCGTGTCAGTACTCATGTTCGTGTCAATACTCATGTCAGTACCTCATGTTGCTGAGTGCTGTTTTGCCTGCTGTGTTCATGTAAACTCATGATTTGGTTCCTAAATGCCCTACCCTTCCATTGTTCCCCAAAGCAGCAAAGGTAGCACAGCCACCATCTGCAAGAAGTGTGAGCAGAATGTCAAGGCATATGGAAAGGTACGGAGAGAGACTCTTAAAGGTAGTGTGTGTGTGTGTGGCCCTGTGTGTGACCTCTGCTCCCGTTTGACCCCAGCCGACGGCGTGCGAGTACTGCAACATCATTGCGGCCTTCATTGGCAACAAGTGCCAGCGCTGCACCAACTCGGAGAAGCGGTACGGGCCGCCCGTGAACTGCGAGCAGTGCAAGCAGCGCTGCGCCTTCGACCGCAAGGATGACAGCCGCCGAAAGGTCAGCGTCCACTGCGTGTGGTGGCAGGGTCTTCCAGTCGTTCCTTACCTTCTGCGTGTGCATATGTGAGGGAAGACCTACTGTCTACATCTTAAAAGGGGGGACACTGGTCTTGAGGACCAAAAATTTGCCAAAAAAAAAAATCAATTTTTTGTATTAATTTTATTTGCATTCTACAGGTCCCGAAGAATGTACCTGCTAAATATTATAGCTGTGCCGTAAGTATTTACGAAGCTATTGCCCTTTGAAGGGGGGGCAAGAAATGCAGTCAGAAAATGTATTGCTGTACCACAAGGCGTATCTACCGAATTGATTGCTTGCAGATAGCTGCTAGGCCGTCTGAAGCACACCTACCCTCGTTTGACGTTGGAGTGGTGCTATTATGTTATCCTTTGACTGGGCACGGCGGCAACTGACCTTGGCAGCCAGGCCACACGTGCTTGCATTTATCGCGATCGCACGCTCGCGGTTAAGATAGGATGTCGCAGATTCAGGACTAAACACAGAAACATTTGTTTTGCTTTTGACCAAGAATTGTAGGAGGAAAACTGCAAATGACAGCTGCTCACAATGCATTCATGACGGCGCCGCGTGAGCAGCATTGCACATTCACCACGCGATTTAAACTGGATATGGATTGGCTGTAGAGCTGGCTTGGCAAACCGGGCCTGCGCCTCGTGTAAAGACGACCAGTCACCTCGTTATCATCAGCAAGCAATGGTGTCCATCTATGAGTTTGTTTTTGTTTTGGGTGGTGGTGTGGGTGCGTGGTGCGCGTTTTCGGTGAAACTAAGTGCCCTGAATGTGTAAACAGCTACAGATGGCTGGTGTTATGCTTATTTTGTCGTAAAATAAATGCCCGAACCCAGCCCAAGTGAGCAAAAGTTTCGTTGAAGCGAAAGCAGGCGAGACAAATGGTCCGTTGTGGCAAGGACTTTGTTGCATTGACTTCTATGGCTAGCTAACGGGGAATTGGTAATATTTCGTTGAAGCGGAGTTCGCGGTAGCGGGTTTCGACTGTGTACAATATTTAAGGCGCAGCTTCTCTAGTTTTATTGTAAGGCTCATGAAACTGTCTCCCACCCTGAGTTCTCACGATTGTAGATTTTAATTGTACTTCTAATTTGATAGCACTTACCTTCATTGTTCAGTCACTTAACAAAGAAAATAGTGTCATAACAGGAGCGCACTAGTTCAGAAATTCTTCCCATTAAAGTATTAACACAGTCCTTAGGGTCAGCACAGGGATGAGAGATGAAAAATTGCCTCTGCGCTGTCTTTTGGTCTCTGCTCGTCTCCTGTTATCGTCGTGAAAGCCGCATGCCAAGTTTCTCTGCTGTTTTTGCACTAAGTTAAGGAAGGCATAGCATTCACACAGTGCATTTCCAGTTATGCATAAGGTATGTCTATGCCTGTTTATTCGAACATCTGCGTTGGTTGCTCACAAGAGCCACGTGCAGAAATGCGGGCTGGCCTCGGAAGTTCCGTGGATGCAGGCAACAGTCACCACTATTGGAACTCTCTGGCTGATGCTCTTCTTTGCCTTTAAATTGAAAGTCAGTAAGTAATAGTGCTTTAGTCTCGGCAGGACGAACTTGTACAGTGAAATCTCGATGATACGAATCTCGCGGGACCGCGAAAAAAATTCGTATCTTCCGAAATTCGTATGAACCAACACAGGCCAAAAAATTGAGCACTGAAAAAAGATTTCCGTTTATTTCTTTTCTTACTTTCGCGTGAAGAAGTTCGTGATTTTTTTTTGCTTTTTTTAACCCCCATGTCGCAAAGCAGTCCTTTCTGGAGCGCATAGAGCTTCACGCTCGTCTCCTCACTCGCGGTGCCCAAGCTCGCCACACGCCACAACAGTCAAGCGTGAGCCGCATGGTGCATTTTTGCACGCGATTCGCGCGCCTCCGCTTTGCACGCGCTGTATTTTCACGCCCGCATCGACGATTTCGCGCCCGCGGTAGCTCCTACCTCGATCAGGAAATGACGCACGCCGCGCGCGGCAGAATGGCGGAGCCTCACGACTGGTGAAGCGCTCGAGACAGCTGACTTGGCTCCGCCGGAGATGGTTAGGCTTAGCACCCCGGCAAATATTTAATGGGCGCTTTCACTAGCGGCGCGGATTATGTTTTATAGTATCGTTTTCGCATGCCTTATCAGCTCCTTTACCGCGCAAGAGCGGTTTGAAGCAGTCGCTCGAGCGCCTGCGCCACTTCGCGGCTGAAGCCGCCGCCATGTTGCCGCCGCCGGCCGCACTGCGTGCAGCGTGTCAGCGCGCGTGGGGCTTGCGTGGCGCGTTTTTGCGAGCAGAAAACACCAGCCCGGCCGTTTCTGGAGAAAGAGCGACAAACAGGGGAGAGAGAGCCATCACTTGCTAGTTCGGCAGTTGGGCGCCTCGCTGGCTCGTTCGTGTCATTTGCAGGGCCGCGCAGGTCTGTTTGTATCAGCCGAAATTTTTCCCATTGCAAACAATGCAATTTCGCCGGGACTTTTCGGAAATTCGTATCATCGAGATTCCACTGTAGTGACACTTGATATTGACTGGCCACAGCCTGCAGAGAGCAGTTTGTTGCTGGGACGTCATCCCAACATGGTGCAGTGGTTCACGTCAAGATTGCAAGTGTTGCTGTAATATTCTGTGGCTGTTCACGTCATTGTGCCACAAAAAATTCGAGTTTGTATGCCCTTGCCAGTGCCAACCACAAAGCCAACTGGAAGAACCAGTGATGTCCATGCAGTGCATTCTTTAAGGATGCATGCTAGTAAACCACCCATGCCCAGCCCATCCTAACTGCAATGGTGTGTGACAATACCATGGAGAAAACTATGCCATCGCTCTGTCTACATGAGGGACAGTCACGGTGGCTATTAGAGTTAATCACTTTAGGGCCACACCTTGTCGTAGCTCACTCGATGGACCCAAGTAGAGCCGGCGTTCCGGCATAGCAGCTGTAGTCGCGACGTGACCCAGAGGCTTCGAAAGCCAAGCGGTTATCATAAGCGTTTGAAACTCGTGAACCGCTGCCGCTTGTCATACATCACCCTGTTGTTTTTAAAAAGACAAGAAAGATACCATGAAAGATAACATATTGCAAGCAGACACTCCTACATTTTCCTGCCAGTGTTCTTGTTTCTTGGTTGTCTGAGCAGATCTGTTTCTGCACCTTCATATTTTGGTTTTAGGTTTTATCGGTTTTATTGCGCAAACGTAGAGTGTCGCTCTTGTGTGTATATTTAGGTGTCCCCCGTTTCTGTTGTCTTTTTAATTAAACAGTTGCAAAACAGTTGCAAGTTTGCGCCTCGTCCCAGTCCTGTTAGCGTCCTATACTTAGCACAATTCAGTATGAAGCATCGACAACTATCCCGATTTTATGTCCTTTTGTACATGTGAGGCAAAATATACATAATTAACCGGCAGGTTGGTTTTTACAATAGTAAGCAAAGAAGTGGCAGTGCAACGCCGGCATGTGCGGGAGGAAAAGCAAGCACAAAAAGAACAGACGTCCCGCTGGCGCACCTTCAGGCAGGGGGCGCGCGAGCACTGTGATGGCGGGAAATTTGAAGTGCATTGAGTGGTAGCAGTGAGCGGATAACGGCGCCACAGTTCTCTATGGCGATTCACTGCTTTGCACTTCAGGCAGCTTTCACATTGAGTGGAATGGCTTTAATTTTTTCCTCCAACGAATGCTCCCTCCCTGCTTCCCTGCTTGGCCGCTCAGGTGGACGGCAAGCTGCTGTGCTGGCTGTGCACGCTGTCGTACAAGCGGGCCCTCGCCAAGGCGAAGCAGAACGACCCCATGCGGCACTCGACCCTGGGCAAGGCCAGCGCGACCGCTTCTTCCCACCACAGCCACCACAGCAGCCACGGCGGCGGCCACCACGGCAGCCACCACGGCCACCACCACCGGTCCTCCTCGGGCTCGGCGACCACCTCCTCGGGAAGCCAGAACCACCACCACCACCGAAAGCACTCCTCCTCGTCTTCCGCCCTCTCCAACCACAAGTGAGTGGCGTGCGGTCGTTGACTCCGCGTGTGCCTGGGACACGACGCTCGGCAGCATGGCTCGTTGGAACGGGGAAGTAAAAGTAAAGAAGCTTAGCTCTTGGGTGCAGATCTCAACTCTCCTCTTACCTGCTGTTGTGGCTGAGTGGCTAAGGGGTCGTGCTGCTGAACCGAAGGACCCCGTGGATTCGATTTCTGTCCCCAACATCCGCTTATCAGGTGGAGGCGAACAGCGAAAGTGCTTGTGTGTAGAGAATTAGGTGCGCATTAGAGATACCCAGGTTGCTCAGATTAATTAAGGGCCTTCCACCACGGCACGCCCCAGAGCCCAGGTGTGGCTTCGATATTTGAATCCTCTTTCCTCCTCTTCTGTGGATGGTTTTGCCTGGCGGCATTTAGTAGTAACTGGGCATGTGTTGGTGTGTAATGACAACACTGCTGCCAACTTTCCGTTATTTGTGTTGATGGTGCTGGGTAACCCCTAAATTTGAAGTTCCTTGAGAACAAAATAAATCGCATTTCACTAGATCCGAGGAGATTGGATGCAAAACAATGAATGCAGCACCAAAGGTTGCTGTCGCAGCCTTATCGAAGTCCTTTGTTTCGCCGCAAGTCATTCAGACGTGCGTCTCGTATTTTGTTTCGTATTTCGTAAAGAAATTCCATATTTCTGTGATTTTGTCGCATTGTTCAGTTCCTAAGCTTTCGAATGCAGCAAACATGATACAAATCTGACCAGAACATCCCATAATGTTGTACTTGACAGTTGATCTCGTGGGGAAAAATTGGTCCTGAGGAAATGAACTGCAAAGTTTGGAAACATAAGAAACATAGTTTGGAAACAGTTGATGTGGGAATTTTTGAAGGCTTCCAGTGTCACTGCTGTATACGCTGAGCGTCATTGGACTACTGCAGTCGGTTATGTAGTTAAAGGGACACTGAAGTGATTTGTAAACATTGCGGGATTACTAGTGCAAATTGTAGTGCGGAGTCCACAGGCCATGTTTCGACCACTCTGAGTGCGTTTACATGAATTTATTTAGTAGAAAAATCAATTCGCAAATGCTGTCCTCCTCTCTGCATCCTCGCCCATTTTCTGTGACGTTTTCGTGTGACGTCAGTAGGAGATGACTTGGCTTGACTGTGCTACTGCACCTCTCGCTGACCTTCCGACAGAATCAGTCGGCCCAGCATTTCAGCATTTATGGTACAGCGTTTAGTCCGCCAGCCGCCGACGGGTCGTCGCAATTCAATCGCTCAATTGAAACTAAGCCACGACACGTTTGTGAATGGAAGAATGGGCCTTTCTTTAATTTATTAGTCTGTACACTTTATCAAGCTCCAAGTCCAGGTTGGTCCACACAAGCGCTGCACAAGTGCACATGCGATGCTTCACTGACTGGTACGCTAGTAGGAAAACCTAAGGCCACTTGAAGGCGTGAGAAGTCAGCGATGCCAGTATAGGTAGTAAGGAAATAAAATCAACTGAAACAAATACCGTACAGTGCAAAACTAGGGAGCAGGAAGCACTTTTTTGCTCTGGGTGAAAAGCACTGCGGTCAGCAGCACGACCACACATCTGCGAATGCTTTCCCGTCTAAGAAATGCAATTGCTAGATGTGAGATGTTGTGGAAATTTGGGGGGATGCTTACTGCACGAGCGATATACAACAAATATTCACCTAAGCTGCTTAAAATGCAAAAACTAAAAAAAGTTAAACTGGTTATACAATATATACCTTATATATTTGCCGTCGAGAGCGCTCTCCCGTCGCCAAGCGGTCTCGAGCGCTAGGTATGATATTTTGCTACTCGCAAATTCAAATCCCAGAGTTTTTGTAAGCTGATTTTTTTCTGTTTTCGGCCGATGTTTTCTATACTGAGCTCACCATTTTTGGGCCATAACGTTCACTGCTCCACGAGCGAGTTCGCAGAACGCACGTAGACTGACACTGACGCGCTAGCCAGTTCTCGTTGGCGTGCTGTTGCCGTAAGCACCGACTGCTTGCGGGCAGTGGGCACAGGCCAGAATCAGCAGACCCTTGGCCTGGTGCGAACACGCTTTTTACGACATGGGCACGAGTGAGGCAAGCTCCGAATATGCGGGAAAAGCGCATCGCATTTGAGCATCTGCGGTGACGCGTATGGCGTTCATCCACTGCGTATGCCTCGGCTAGTGAATGCTACGATCCCAAACCGTCCTGGGAGGCTTATATCTTAGGCATTTTACAGCCGACAACATGGCAGAAGTGCGGTACGACGATTACTGAGATATCGAGAATGCCCATCCAACGATGCCGTTGGATGTCAAGCATGTTGTTTTGCAGAACCGAAACCGAAACTTGTTTGAATGCTAGCTACCCTTGGACATCGTTCAATCACGGCGCATCACCTCCCGTCGTCACAGCCTTTAGTTGGTGCAGCCGCCACAGACTGCGCATGGTAGTTTTTCTTCTTTTGTGCTTTGTAAAATAATTACTGACTTATCAACCGGATAAACGATGATAAGTGTGCTAATTTGAGCCAGTCTACGCATTGCAAGCAAAAACGGGAGCTTAACAAATTCACTTCAGTGTCCCTTTAAGTGCTGCAATCAGTTAAGCAGTTGAGACTGCAACAGTATTGCATTCTGTCCCACCCCTTGCTCAAAGAGATTCCACAGTCCCACGCCTGAGCAGAGCGTGGCTACTGTGCCCCTTGCAGGGTCGGCAGTGAACACGGCAGTGGCAAGAAACCACGGTTGGACCCGGCTAAGTTGGCCAATGGAAGCACCGCTTTGAGGTGAGCATTGCTGGTACACAACTACAATATATGCTCCTCTGAGACCGGAAGATTGTGTTGACTTTTATTCTCTCTCTGGTATGATTGTACAGTGGAATCCCGATATTGCGTCCGTCAGCCCTACAATGACCCACTTGTTACGACGGATCGCCAGGGTCTTGTCAAACTCCCCATAGAAACAAAGCATTAGAAGCCCCGATTATACAATGCTCGGGTGCGCGCGGTCCGCTTTATACGACGGACCCTGGTGGGGACAAATCGGCGTTTTTCCCATCTTTTACACCGCTTTGCTGCCTCGTCCCAACCTGTCTTTATTCTTAGCCCCCGTTTGACGCTGCTTGATGTGCAAAGGCCCCAGGAAGGCCAGACCACTTGCTGAATAGACTCAAGCAAGCTCGCGGGGGTACTGGCGAGCGGGAATTAACCCTTTTTATTTTTTTCCCCGGAGGTGCAGCTTTGGGGGGGTCGACCTACATTTGAGTCGACTTACAATCGTGTAAATACGGTAGCAGTGGCTAGTCCTTTCAGATTGACCAGTTGTGCTGAAGTTCTTCCCCTCCCCCTGTTGGCCTGACAGCAAGAGCACCCCCGAGAGCAGCAGCAGCAGCCTGCTGGACCCGACCAGCAGCGACCACGTGGTGGTGCTGACCCAGCTGCGCGAGCAGGTCTCCTCGCTGCAGAAGCAGGTCTCCCTCAAGGACCAGCAGCTGCTCGCCAAGGACAAGCAGGTACGGACGGGATTGATTGGGGAGGAGAGGGCCGGCCCTCTTCCTCTCCTCCTCCTGCTCCCTCCTGGTTGGTGGGCAGTGCACTGGCGTCACCTCTCCTCTCCCCCCCGCATTGTGTGCAGATTGCCGAGCTCAAGGCACACATGTCGTCGGACGAGCGCAACGCGCGCACAAAGCTGCTGGCCGAGCAGAAGAAGCACTCCGAGGTGGTGCAGGACCTCATGGTGGGCCCCTCTCCTGTTCCTTTGGGGCGGGGTGGGTGACTAGGTTGGCCTTGCGAGTGTTGAAGGCGGGACGCGTGATCTGGAAAACGATGGTCATTCGAGGCTTCGAGAGGGACCGAGTGCGTGCATCAGGGACTTTGTATCGCGGCGATCGGACCTGACATCGCACGAGCGGAACAGGTGTGCACTCACGACGACAGAGAGCTCTTATTCTGGACAGGCTGGGGTGTCCCCAGTGCTCCCGTCGAAGTAATGTGGTCGAAAAGATGGCAAAGCAAAAGCAAACAAAGAAGCGCAGACACTGGGCAGCAGTAGAAAAGTCTCTGACAGCTGTTACCAGGGGAAGCCTTTGAGGTTTTGTCTTCAAAGCACGTAAGCGGGCTAAAATGCCCCGAGCAATTTCTTTTTATTTACAGCTGCCCGGCTAAAATTTGAAGGAATTCTGAAACAAAAATGGGCAGAATCTTTCTAAATCTGGTAAGGTATGTCATACCTGTTCAGTAAAAAGTCAACGTTAGGCATATTTGGAGCACAAACGTCAGTAGATGCCTGGTAGTAGGCAGTATTTTTCCTTTTTTTTTTTTTTTTTTTTTGTGAGGAGAGATCTGCGCTTCATATATGTGATAGCAAATTTGAAAATGTGCGTTGAAAACTGTTTTTTCCCCAAAATACAAAAATAGCTCAGGCCTGAGCTAGACCTCTACCAGCATTCCAAGCAATCCAGCAATAACAAAAGGTTCCAATAGATGGCGTGCAAGGCAGGAAAATTGAATTGAATTGGCTACAGCAAACACTCACCGTGTTCATCACGGCAGAAGAGCGCGAGGGGTGGGCGAGGGATAGATCAAAAGGTATTGACACGGTGGCAGGGGCGGCAGAAGTTTATCGTCTTTTCGACGACATCTGCAGCAAAGGGAGCAGATGCGTGGACAATTTTGCCGCTTGTCCCGCCTCGTTGCAGAACAAGCTGCTGACGCTGCAGAAGCAGATGGCCGCCAAGTCCAAGAGCAACCGCAAGAACACGGCGTCCACGGACAGCCCGTCTTCGCTGATCACATGACCCGAGTGGCTGCCCCGACCCTGCGTGCAGCCCCTGCCACCGCGGCGACGACGGGTCCCCTTCCCCTGTCTCATGGCGCATCCGCATCTTTTCTTCTCCCTGGGCCGGGAGGGTCTCCTCATCCCCACTCTATGTTACGTTGCCGGCTAGGATTTTACGGTTTTCGTCTTCGGAAGGCTCGGCTGGGTGCTGGTTTGTTCAGGTAGTTGTTGTCTTGGAATGGCGGCGGGGTACAACGGTAGGCCCAGATTGGGAACGATGGCGAACCAAACGTCGCCGCGCTTCGCAGCAGGAATGAGATCTCATTAGTGCTGTTAACACTGAAATCACAGATCGTTTGTGGTTCGGGCCACTAGGATGAAGCGCCACTGGCATGCGTAAGGCTGTTTCACTTCGAATGTTTTGATTTCACTTCATAACTAAGCCAGGTTTTTAAGGACATCCCGGTTTTATTGTGCGCGGTGGAGAACCCCGTCTTTTTAACGTCATGCTGACAAATCACTGAATCTGGACTCTGGACCAGTTGGCCTGCGTGGTCTGTTTATATCTGCACAAGGTTCAGTCTGGAGGGTACGTTCCCTCCTCCCATGTATTCAACCTCTGCATGATTGAGGGATTGGATTTGTGGTTGTTCGAGAGTTGCGTAAAGAGAGAGTGTGTACTGCTTAGGCACTTGGCCCCTTGTACTGCTAGCTTCGTCAAGTGGGGACTGAGAAACGAAGAGGTAGCGAGATCAGATGCTCTTACGGAAATCGGATAGAGTGGGTAGAAAGCACGTAGTGTATTTTGAGGGATAATGAGGTAAACTCGTTCAGCGTCTTTGAGGCGCGATTGTGGTGTAAACTTCTGTACAGGACTTTTGAGTAGGACTCGAGATCCAGCTGACCGCATGCATGTACGTAAAGCTGGGAGTTGCCATCCCAGGCACATTCCGGGCTGCTTGTGAGTGTGACCTAGAGTCTAATAGTTGTGACATGTAGCAGTCCGTTATCCTGTTTGTACAGTGTAATGTGGTGTTCTGTATTGACAATGACAAGTGTTAGTGCGAAGGGGAAAAAAAAGCGTCGCGTGAAGGTGTTCTGTGCGCAGTTGAACCTCAATTTTAGTACCAACTTCCCAGCTTGGAGAGCTAATTGGAATTCTCTCTACAGTTTTTGCATGGCCTTGATGCTCTCCTAATTTTGCGAGGTTCTTGATGGAATGAAATGACTTGAGTCCCGGTGACCTCATTGAATTGTGTTTGGTATTTAAAAAGCCTTGACCTCCCCAGGTATGGGGGAAAGTTTTAGTACAATATGTGCAGCCACGCTTAAATCCTGTGCGAATTGTGTACGAACTCTCCTCTGCTCTTTTGACTCTTTGTTCACAGAATACATTCACTTCGCTGTGTGCCACTAATGTCACTTCGAGTGATATCGCATCCGGTTATTGCATTGCGTCTGGTGTGTCCAGGTTTGTTATTACACCACTCTGCTTTGGTTAGGCTTTCTGGCTAGGCTGGACATGTACTACAAACGTCTCGAGGGCCAGCCCTAGAATGTCGTCTACCCTTAGAAATTCTACAGGCCTGAACTAGCACCGAGCGAAATTTGTCTCTAACTGCAGGTAGGAACCCATGCAACGCCTTGTAGCATTGCCTGACCAAGCTCGGGCAAGGTCAAGCCGGCGCCCCATGGGGTTTCGCTGAGGGAAAGTGTCTAACCACTCATGCAGCTTAAGGGGAGCGGGGCCATTTGTGCTTTTAAGTAAGGTTATTCGGGAAAAACCTCGGTGGCGTTGATTTTGCAAAGTCTTTGTAAAATAAGCGAAGTGGGTTCATTTAGGTATTTAGCACAAATCGGTCCCCTAAACTGAATTTTGGTTCAGATATTTTAATTCATATCCTGCGGCGTCGTAGTGGCCCGCAAATTTTAATGTTTTTAGTTCCTTCTTTGGAATGATTTTATCTGTCAAGGACAGGAACTGTTTCACCGGCTGTTCTCAGTGACGAGAATTTACCAAGATTTGTCAGAAATTCGTTGTTTTGAAACGTTCCTGGCTATTTAACCGAGGATGTTTATTTCATCATCAGCCCAGGTATATATCGGCTTCTGCTGAGCACAGGGTTATGGCCTAAAGCTTCTAACTGCGAAATGCAGTCTGGATTACTCGAAATGGCTCGCTGCATGGTACCATGATTTCCTGTATTCCGATTTGTTACTCTCGTGTTTGGATGTTTTTGGAGAGGCCTGAAGCCTATTATTGCAGGTCTCTGGCAGAGTCTGCAGTTATACTTTTTATTGGAACAGGAGACAGGGCTAATAACGAACCGCGGGTATTAGTGTTCATCTTGCATTCGTTCGTTAATATCTGTCTTTTGCTCACGTCAAGCTCAACATTGTTTTTTGGGGGGGAGTTTTTTTTATGGGCGGTAGTACCTTGCGGCCATTCCAAGACTCCCAACACTGGTTTTTATTGCTCGAGGTAATGGAGAATGTATTTTGGTTGCCCCCTCAAAACGGGAACATTGAGGCGTTTTTAGGTTCTACCTTTTGTGCCAAGCTCATTTCCATTTTTATTTGCTGCTGCATTTTATGAAATATTGTGAGGACATTTGCTAGTTGAGTACTACGACTGCAATTCAGGCAGTTCAAAACTGCTTTTTCTTTTTTTTTTTTTTTTTTTTGCAGTGATTCAAATCTGCGCTCGTGAAAGGCTGTGCATGTTTTATTTTTGTACAGAATGCAAAGTTCTATTTGTAGTCTTCGTAGGCCTCTTGCTTGTAGAGTAACAGTCTTGAATCTTGGCGTGTTTTTTGTGCCCCGTGCATGTTTTACTGTGTTACGCTCGAGGCAGGCAGGCTGGCTGGTGTAGAATTTGGCGCTTCGTTGCTTGTGCCAGGTTTGCATGTGCCCTTGGATGCGGAGTGTCGAGCGATTGTGGAGCCCAGCCTGCTTCGGCATTCATTGTAAAATTCATTTGCAGCATTGTACGCTGGGAAAAAAAGAGAAAAAGGAAACAATAAATGGATTCGCTGAAACCTCAGTTGTTTTGTTGGTGTCTGTTCATTTGGGTTGGCAGTAAATATTTCATTGCAAGGCACACGACATAAAAGCAAGACTTGCCCCTGGGGCGAACTTTACTTTGTGAGCGTGGTTTCGGGAGCTGTCAAAGTACTGCTGCTTGAAAAGTACTCAAATATTTATCAGTCAAATGTAACGAGTTTAGTTTAGCCTTGATAGGATGGTGCCACGTTGGACGAGGCATATTACCTAGGCAGGTCTGCGCTGGCTCCCTCCCCTCTCTTTATCTCGCAAGGGATCATGGGTAATTTTACTGTGCAGTGTTTGCTGCTTATTTGCAATGGACTGCTGTACACCTCACTGATTGTGCCATATGGGTGGAGAGTAGTAATGCGCATCTACAAATGTGGCTAGGCTCCTGTTTTGAAATATGGTAGGTGAAATTGCTATCAGTTTATTTTTCCTCAATAGAGACGAGTATCAGGGTGTACATCAGAATGATGGAGACAGTCCTGTCGAACTGATTTATGCAGAAGGGAAAAAAAATTACACCACAGTGCCACGCATGGGCTGGTCTGTCTTGCAGTGTCGCGAGAGGTCTAGAAGCAGCGTTTTTTTCCCTCTTAGGGGAGGACTCTTAAGACAGCTTCCTTTAATTTTTAAGTGAACTTTGTGATACTTGTCAGTCTTGCTGCTTATTCTTTTATTTCAAATACGCAATTATTTTTTGAGTCGGTAAATTAGTTACCAAAATAATCATTTTTGGAGGAACAATGGACAAAACACTGTTGGTCTTAAAACTAATCATTCTTTTTTTTTCATTACTCTGAACCCTGGTGAGTGCAATAAGAGAATCAGTTTTTTGATGCACCGCTTGGAACTAATTTTACAGCTCGTTAAACCTTGGTGGCACCAGTGGCAAGGAACAATTTTGGAGGCCCATTTCAAACGCCAAAGTTTAATGAGCGGTAAAATTAGTTCCAAGCGGTGCATCAAAAAACCGATTCTCTTATTGCATTCACTAGGGTTCATAGTATTGGAAAATTAAAGATTACAGTTTTATGGCTAACACTGCTCTGTCTATTGTTCCTCCAAAAGTGACTAATTATTTCCAATTATCTTGGTAACTAATTCACTTACTCAGAAAATAATGGCATATTTGAAATCAGTGGGGGAAAAGCAGCAAGTCTGCCAAGTTTCACAGAGTTTGCTTTAAAATTAAAATTATTTCAAGAGCCATGTCCCCCCGTAATGCTGCATCTTTGGGCCTGAAAGAAGCTCCTTTTATGAAGAGCTGGCTGATGCTAGTGGCAGTGCATTGACAGATGTGTGTAAGCAAACCCTTGTCATCAAGTGCATGAAATTCAGAAAACGAACCTTGCAATTGAGCGAGTGTGCGAGTAGTAGCGGTAGTATCACTTTTAACACTGAAAGAAAAGCCGTGGTCTGGGTTGAAGGAATGGACGATTATAAAAGGGGAGGACGGGAACAGGTTCAGGAAAAAAAGCAGAGGCTTTGGAGATAGTTCTTTAAAAGCAATGTCAAATATTTTTTTAGTCTTGGAAGTGGTGTCGTGTGTTACAGTAAAGACACACCATGCCCACAACTCAATGTACGCCGCTTTTACGTGAAAAAATGGCAGCATCTTTACTCCGTGGATGATGGCGAGGGTGCGGAGTACGGGGACTCGAAATGACATCTAAGTTGCGCCCCAAGTGACATCCGATTTGCGCCTCAACCGTCATTCGATTTGAGCCGTGAGTTGCACCTTGATTATTCCCTGAATGAAACTGCAACTCATGGCTCAAATTGAATTTCGCTTGGTGGTGGTGCGCGCACAGATGGACGCGGACAGACATTGGGAGGTCAAGGTACTCCGCACCGTTACAGGCGACGGGGTAAGCCGTTCAACTCTCGGGTACTAACTCACGATCGTCCCGTCTTATGTTAAGTCTTTTTTCTTTAAATTACTTGCAGGAGTATTACCTGTTAAAACTTGGATGATTCAAAAAGGTTTGTTTGTTCCCAGGGGCCCTGACTGCTTGTTTTGTAAAAAGCCAGAAACAGTAGACTTGGGACGTTTTGCAGCGAACACTAAAAAAGGATTTCCCGTTGGATAGCCATGGAATCATGTTGGCCATTGAAAACTACGGCGGCGTCCCGTATGATCTTTTGACATTGCTGGCCCTGCATAGTATATGGAAATCTCGAGTGGCAGTTTGCATAATGATGTTGATGTGAGGCTGAGCAGAGAGTTGTTCTGCCAGAGTGTACGGGAGATCTTAGAAGTGTACAAAGCCCAACCTTGTCCACCTGACTGGTTAAATGTGTTGGAAAGTGTGGCATGGCTTCAGCCTTTTTAACAATCACACACTAGCGAGTGACGTGCTGGTGTCTTTTCACACTTCGTAATCTTTTTTTTTTTTTTTGTTCGTAATGTGTATACCAAAGACAGGCAATAAAGAAACAAAAAAAAACAGTTGTAGCCCAATGGGTAAGACGTCCGACACTAACTCTGTCTGGTCTACCAGACACAGGCTCGAATCCTGCCGGTGCCTGTGTGATTTTTTGCGATCGTAAATGCTGTGCGCACGGACACGGACGGACATTGTGCAGTCCTAAGGTACTCCGCACCTAAAAATTCAACGCACCATGTCTGGACCCAGTTTGTAATGATCTACGTGGGAATGATATCCAAAGTTATTAAGAAAGCAGGTGAAATTGAGACAAAAGTGGATGCGAGTAAATTGCATCCATAGCATGTGGCTCGCTGATTGGACCCACCCCAAGTCAATTCTTAGCGTGGTCAGTCACGAAAGGTGATCCTGGTATCTAGCAAATACTTGGCATAGCAAGTGTTTGGCAATACTCTTCCATAACAGCATGCATTGTGTGAGAATACAAACAGCAAAAATAAAACCTCAACACTGAAATTTTCCTTTCTTTTGGTTGCCGTTTCTACCTACGTTCAAATATACAAATCTGGAGATTTTTTTTTTTTTACTTTTGGACTTGTGCACATAACGCTTCCCAGCCAAGCCTGTCACCAGCAAGTGTTGTGGCAGAGAGGTGAAGAGTATCGTTCTCAAGGAAAAGGAGCCTGGGTTGAAGCCTAAGAACTTGCGCACCGATAAAATCCTTCGGTTTTTCTGTTTTAAACGTGCACATGTGCAGGCATAGAAAGTAATGGGTACTGTTGAAGTCATTTAATTTAATGCAATTTAATTTAAGATGTCTGGATGTCCCATGTTTCGTCACCATCGTTAAAGGCAGAAGGTCTAATTCTCGAAGTTCACCTGAACAAGGAGAGAAAAGAAGCCGTACGCCAAAAAGCCTTCAAATTTTTATAATAGCACGTGGATATGACTTAGCAGACGGTAGAGAGAGACCAGCAAATGTGAAAGTAACCTGCAAAAAGGGTCATTTCGCTGGCTTTCTTCATGTTAACAGCTACTATTTAACGATACTCTTCACTAAGAACAGCTTTCTTGAGCCAATTATAGGAGCAAAAGGTGCAGTGTCATGCCTTGGAGCTTTACAATCAAAGGTCTACAACCACGCAATGATAGCTAGCGTAACTTAGGCTAGATTGAACAAGAGCTTAAGGCTATCAGTACGGTTTAATTAGCGTAAATTAATGTACACTCATTGGTGAATTCTTGAACCACAAATAACGCTATTCTACTCCAATACTCACTAATGTTGCACATTATCATCAATATATTCAACATTCAGGATCAAAAATCGATGTTGGAAATTTCACTGCTGTAACCTGCATCCATGCTGGAAAATTCACTAAAGTAATTGAGTTGACCGCACTATTTTTGAGTGCCATTTGATACTTGTGGGAAATCCCATTGGGTGATCTGGATAAGGTGACCACATCCACAACTAAACAACAAAATACAATACGGAGTGGCTAGATCGGAAGCCTTACAGATTCCCTCCCCCCCCCCCCCTCCAAGAAAAATAAAAACGATTAATTTGGCGCACACACGCACAAAAAAAAGACACGGTCTGGGTACAATGTGTCAGCAGACGATGCTAACAGATAGCTGGTTTTTAGCTTGTTGCTGCTCTCATCATCAAACTTCCACCTTGCTACAAGCAAGCACTGGAACTAACAATAACGCAATCTTGGGAGTTATAGTCAAGTCCAACTCATCGGATTGTCGCAAAATAAAGCACTCCATCAAAAAGCAACTTAAATCTACGAGCCAGCCACACAAGCAAATATGCTCCAAATCAACCAGTGAAACAGCGATTTTTCTTTTCAGAGCAAGAAAATCTGCTCCAAGGTGACCAGAGGTATTTGGCAACCAAGGGTAAAGCATTTATCAAGGGCAGCATAAACTTTTGGTGCTCACCTACAAAACATAGGAACGTATTCACTTTATTTCACAAGCTTTTAGCCCTACGGGCTTACAATGCATCAGCAACTGCTGCGCAAACCAACAGTCAAATGCACCCGCGGACATTTGGGACGACAGTGAGTGGGGCACTTCAATCACCCGGTATCCCAGGTGTCTCAACTGACGCACTTTCATGTTCTCAATGCCCATGAGCATGTTCGAACCTGCACGGTATGATCCTGGACCATGAACCACCACAGCGCAGGGCCATTCCGCAGGACACTGCTGTGGTCTCCACGCGCCGTTCAAAAGGTCCACTTTGCACTTGGACACCTTCAGTTCCGGCCCATCCTCGACACTGAACAAGACGTCGGGGTAATGGTGGTGTGGCAGTGTTCGCTTGATGCTGAACACATCACCGTACTTCCCCCGCAAGCGATTCACAACGTCTAGCGTAACCTTCTCCCTGTAAAGCAGCTTTTCCGTCTCTGCATCAAGGTCGCGCCCCGTTAGGTGGCGCTCGGTACACAAGCTCTCCAATGTCTTCTGACTGAGGAACGGTCCATTGTATTGCGGAAATTCAACGCGCATGGAGCTCTGAAGCGCCTCTGCATGAAAACTGACATCTGCATGCTTGCGACTCCCGTGGATTCGGCTCTCATCTAGAGCGGTCGCCAACAAGTCGGCGGAGTAGATGCCCGCAACCGCCAAGTACCACGCTGCCGAAACAAAAATGTGATGGTAGGCATAAACCTCTGCCTTCCTACGCGTACTCAAGAGTTCGCGCACAATGGATTCGTAGAGCTCGCCAATACTGTCGGGCTGATGGTTGAAGACAGCCAGAGCACGCAGCGTTCTCGTTATTTCCTTCAGTCGTACCGCACTCAGGTTCGTCATCAGGTACTCCAAGCCAATGTCCAGGAGACCCGGGTGGTAGCTCTTGAGAGCGGTGGCCAGAACCGTCACTTGGCTAACCGTGGAAGGCGACCAGTTTGCCATGACAGGCTCGCACGCAACCAGGGCTCTCTCCCACCGTACTGTGTCCTGGTCGAACCTGCTAAAGCGGAGTGCCTTGGCGATTGAAGACACGACGATGCTGTGCGTTTTCGCAGCGTTCTGCTCCAACGACTTCACGATACGTTGCACTAGGACACTGTCTTTGATTGCCTCCTGGCATTTGAAAAAGCTCTGACACACAAGGCCCACTTCCGCGACAGTAAGATCATTGAAAGAGTCAAGCAGCCTGGCCTCGATAATCGGTTTGGTCCTCTGAACCATCCATCGCTGGAGGTTCGAGTAGAACAAGTACTGCATCAACTCGCGCACTGTCAGCTTGGTGACGAAGCGTCCCAGGGAGTGTAGGGCGGTTCTGTTGTACTTGGTGATCCTGCTCAGTCGCAGATGGTAGAAACAGTCCGCGAACAGGAGCTGGCGGCTGTGATCCCATTCAGAGCACCGGCCGCTGCACTCTTGATCCAGCGCGTTCCACAGCAGTTTAAACTGAGGCGTAGTAGTCGCTTCTGTTGGCGGCCACAGGCAGAGACCCGTAAGCAGGCACTTTAGGTCGTTGTGCGACGCGCGGGGTAAGCTAGCTACGATGTCCTCGATAAGCGGTTTGTGTTCACGATTTTCTATGGTAGATGCGGATCCGTTCGTCCGTACGGACAGATCAACGAAACGGCGCGTCGGATCGCCCGCCGACGCGGCAGCCGCTCTAAACAGTTCACGCACAGTGGTTTTGTTCGGCTGCGATATCACGCTATGCCTGAGCTCCGGGAAACTTTCCAGAACTCCGTGGTAGAACTCATTCTCGTATTCTCGGTGCAGTTTTCCGTGAAGCTCCCGTCGTGCTAGCAGGACGGATTCGAGACGCCTTGTTGAGGAGTTGAGAAATCGAAGCATCTTGTAAGTGGCGTTCACAGCTGACAGAAACAAGTTTTCATGACGTTAAGAACACCTAAAGAGGGGGCGCGTATGAAAAAACGACAGCGGCATCAAAAACTACATTGTTTTACGGACGATGGTCTTGTTTTCGCCATGCTTCTGCCCATGCGGATTTGGATTGGCATGTCTGCGGCACGCAAAGCAAAATTGTAAGGTCATTGCCTCCTTTACTACTACAATGCCTGCGGCGTCACACGAAGCGTGCCCGCCTTGCCCTCTCCAACTGCGTTTGAATTCCATGTGGTGGCGCGACCCACCGATCCTCCCGCCACCGATCCTCTCCCGCTAAATCGCATTGTAGCAGACGAACCGCGGGCAAACCGTGCACTGAGCATTCCCGCTTTTTGCCAGTGAACGGCTCTTCATGTTACATATTTTTTACAATATCTGCAAGCATACCTGCCGCTAAATTCGTGTAAGTAAAATACCTGCGCATTAACCAAGCGACGAAATGTTGTGTTTTTTTTGCTCGTGAAATGTAAAACCGAAGAATACGAGATTTGACGCCCATTCTTCAGCGTGCGGAAGAAGAATCCGGATGTCTCGTACCATGAGTTCTCAGTGAACGAAGCCCTGATAGCACAATGGTTAAATAACATTTCTAGAAAGGACAGGGAACCCAACTCAACGTCCAGTTAGTTACTCGATGGTCTGCAATCTGCACTTTCGGCCGGAAGACTTTTCGAGTAACAAGAAAAGAAGTAAGATGCTATGCCTAGTGTTTTCCCGCACTACCCTTCGTACATGAGGCCGGCACCGAAAAGAGAAGCAAGGAGCGATGTAAGCTTCAAAAATGGAAAGCGAGAATCCGCACCGGCAGATATCCAAGTGCGACTGCTGCTTGCCTTGAAGTTTTCTGAAGCGATGCTTTTGGATCTTCGGTCGCTTACGAAACCCCTCGAAGCATGCTTGAAACAGTGTTGAGCTCATCACATCAATGCCAGTCTTTGTGAAAATCCTGACGAAGCTAGGTCATCGCGGCGAGAGTTGGTGGAACTCGTATGTAGAAAGTTCATTAAGCCGCTGCTGACGAACCACGCATTTTTATAAGACCAACAGAATGCAGTGAGAAGGATGTATATTACACCAAGCCCCTAATAATAATAATATTGGCACGGGGGGGGAGGGGGGGGATAACCGGGTTGTGGTGTCCATGGGCAGCACTAATGGGACTAGTGGCGCGAGATGGCACGCGCAAGGAGTGTGGACTCAGACCTGTCTTTAGGAAGGTGAGTCCGGAGGGTCAGGGGTGCAGACAGAAAACTTAATGCCGGATATGAGCACCGAGTGTCGGTGACGAATGGCACGGGCGCGTATATAGTCTGCTTGCTCAGCCGGACAGAGGATGAGAGGCAGCTGGTGTCGCCGAGGGAGCCATCAAGCACCCTGTAGAGTAGGCGGACTCGAGATACGTCACGTCGTTGTTGCAGGGTGTGCCACTTGAGGGTTTTCAGACGATCCTCATAGCCAGGCAGGGGTTTGCGGCGACCGAGGGTACGAGCAAAGAGGGTACGCGTTGCGCGGCACTTAATGCCCTCAAATTTGTCGATGAGGTGGCTTTGGTGTGGGGACCACACGGAGGCGCAATACTCGAGCCGCGGTAGCACAAGGGCTAGTGTACAGGGCCCTGAAAACCATAGAGTTTCATACTAATATATACTAGAGGGAAATCTGGCGCTGCATTCGCGGGCCGCCGTGGGCGGCGCCATTGCAGCTAGCGACGTTCCTCGCCTACTTGGCTTGGTTAGCCACATGGCTTCTTTTTCGTCTTGAAGCCAAAAGGGTAACATTGTTTTTTTGTTCATCTTCCATGAAGCTTCTAAATAATCCCTGACAAATAAATCTTTCGGGAGCTTTAATTTTATAATAACAGAACAAATTTGATTAGGTTTTTGCAGTAACACTGTTGCATTTTTGCAGCCAAAGCCAGCGTTTCAGCCTGTTCGTGAGCCACGCCAAGGACAAGTGGAACGTGCCCGCCCGGTACATGACGGCACGCTCGCTGAAGCGCGGCTCCCCTAGACAGTGGCGCCAGATTTCCCTCTAGTATATATTAGTATGAAACTCTATGCTGAAAACCTCAGGGCCGCAAGGACGGGAGATGCGGTACACAAATCCCAGAATGCGGCGGGCCTTGGACACTGCGCTGCTGATATGAGCAGAAAAGTCCAGAGAGGGACTGAACGTTACACCCAGGATGGGAAGGGTCTGGGTGGTCTTCAAGAAGACGTCTCCGAGGAAGTATTCTGGGCATGCAGCAGCTTTGTTATGGCTGATGCGCATAGCAGCGCTCTTCTCGCTGCTGATGTGGAGCAAGTTTGTGCGGGCCCAGTTGTGCACCGCATGGAGGTTGGCAGATGATGCTGGAGATGAGATTGGCATAGGATCGTGGTGTCGTCAGCGTACTGCCCCAGCTAGCAAGTATCAGCATGAACCGGCATGTCATTGACGTAGATAAGGAAGAGTGTGGGTCCAAGCACAGAGCCCTGGGGGACCCATGAGGGCACTGCGAAATCAAGACATGCACTTCCATGGAAGAGTACACGGGAGGAGCGGCCAGTGAGGAAGCGGCTCAGCCACAGAAGCAGGGAGCCCAGAATACCCAATTGGGAAACTTTCTGTAGGAGCATAGTGTAGTCTAATGCGTCGAAAGCATTGGAAAAAAAAAAAACTACCACCTCTCCTCGCGGCAACCCCTGTGTAGATGCGACGCATAGGCGGAGCGTCGAAGGGACCGCGTTTTATAGCGCGCATAACGTTGAGGGGACTGCGTAAGCCGGTCCCAGTCGATGACGACGTTGGCGTACTTGTAAAGCGGCGTGGACTCCTGGTGTTTGAGCCAAGCGTGGATGTTGCTTCGCCGGAGAACAACCCACCGGTTATATGCGCAGCGCGCCCGAAGGAGAGGAAACCGCGGAAGAGAGAGTACTGCACATGCGCCGGCCCCAGCGCGTCTGCCGCGGCTATGACGCAACACAATCCACTTTAATCCAATCCAATCCAAATCCAAGCCAATCCAATCCAAGCCAATCCAATGCCCCTCGCGAGAGAGTGTTCGCTATCGGAGAGGAGAGGGGGTGAGCGGCGGAGAGCGCAGCTGGCGCGGCGAGGAGAATGGGGGAGGGGCGGACAACGCCGCCGACGACGACGACAACGCCGGAGGGACAAGGCGAGTGAATCAGATGCTCTGCATCTAAAATCGAGCTGAATGATGTCAGTAGGATCGCGGTTGTCAACGTTGGCACTTGCGAAGTTGGCAACAGAAGCCAGAGCAGTTTCGCAGCTGCGCTTAGGCCTAAATCCGTGCTGAGAGGAAGAGAGCAAGTTGTTTTCTTCTAAATAGTGCATGATGTGCCTGTTTATGACAGAAAGTTCTGAAAGTTCTGAAGCTTTGAAAATCATCCTTCCGCTCATAAGTACTCGCAGTGTAACGTCAGAACTCGAACTTATGGTTTCACATGCATGCACGCGTGCATGCACGCATATGTACTATTGTAATGTAACAACTCGCACCTTTGTTTTCACATCTGTTTCGTTTGTGTTCATTCATAATTGTTCTGAAGCTGTCTGATGCCGCTTAATTTGCTTGAATTTGTCATAAACGTATGTGTTGTCCGTCTTAGTCATACCGTAGACTGGAAGCTTCACCGCTGCTGTTTCATACGTGGAATAACGCAATTTTCAGAAAATCTGAGACCAGCAAACGGTACGGAAAAAGGATTGCAGATAGGAGTTGCAGTTGCCTATTAGAAGTAGCCAAAGAACGACAAAACCGATATGCAGTTAAAGCGGGCTGGTGGACTGTACGAGCGAAACAAAACCTGTTCATTTAATGATTGCACAAGAAAGCACTATGGAAAGGAGCAAAGTTACCCAAAATTAGAACAAAAACACAGGCAAACAAATTTTATCTTAGAATGTACTTCAAACGAAAACAAAATGGCGCACAAAAACACGGCATCAGCTGACACCGCAACCGTCACCGAGGATCGGTCACTTGCACCACCGCGCGGTGGGTGAGTGAAATAGACCAGCGATCTGGCAGCAATGGGAACCGCATCCGACTAAGGGAACCATATATAATAAAGGGAATTGGCGCGACACCGCAGGCATTGAAGTAAAGGAGGTGATGGTAAGGTGGCCATTCAGGCTAAAGTCCCTGAAGGGGTTTTAATTCAGGCCACCTAGCAAGTGCCTGCTCCCACGGCTACCACCCGGCATAGAGTTTCGTATATGAAAGTTTATGTCACCCTGTGGATATACCGCTTTTCGGCCTTTTCGGCCAAAAGCGCTGTTCACCCCCCAGACGTCACATCCGCATACGATGGTGTACTTTTTTTTTTTGGGGGGGGGGGGGGGGGGGGGGGCAAAGGTTGTTGCTTCCCGAGGACCCTTTCCCCCGGAGTACAGTGGTTCACTGTCCCCCGGGGACTTTAGCGCCGATCAAGGGACTTTAGGTGCTCCAGCCTCGCCAAATCGCTGACGGCTGGAGCGCCCCACGGAAATGACGTCACCTGTTTTTTGTTATTATTACTTGGATTTTTGTTCTTGTTGATCGCCGAAACTAGTACAATTGATGTGCCGGCCTTGCTAAGTGGCCGTGTCGGCACCGGCACTCATTTGTAGGTCGGCTGCCGCTGTGCTTTTCATTTTCTACACCCATCGGCTGTCGTTCAGTGTCGTGTTATCTACGGCGCACCTGAGGGCAAGGCAAAGCCACCCCGAGCTCGCCGGCTTTTGTCACCTTACATCTTTCTCTCTTTTTATTTTGGGAGGTGTGTGCGCCATCTCACGATACCAGGTTTGATGCTGTGGCTCAATAGGGAAGAATGGGCCTGTGTCCTCAAACGTGGGCTCTGGCTGAAGGGGCTGCCGGCAAAGGTCTAAATAGTGTTGCATGAAAGCCGCTTGCGCCACGTGTTCGCCTGACTGCTGCCTGCGCTCCCATTTAGATCATATGATCTGTGGCTTCTGTGGAGAGAATAGGCGCAAAGAATACCTTTAAAGGCCCTGATTTGACAAGAGTTCTCTTGGGCCTAGTGCTCACTGGATCTTCCACTAAACAAGTTTATTCTATGGTTTTTGTGCACCCCAGTACGCGACGCTGAACACCAGCGTTTTTATCCGTAGTTTTGGCGCAGCAGCCTGATATGTTTTGCAACCTCGCCATACTTTCTGTGCATAAAAAGACCAGCAGGTGCCTTATTTCGGGGAGTGAAACCAGCACAGCTGGGACAAAAGAGGCCTGAGTTAAAGTGTATTGGATGTGACAAAAAGGTGTTTGGAGTAAACACTGTGTCAATACCTTTTTTCGTCGTGACTACAACTCTGTATCTTTGGTCATGTTGTACCAACTTTTTCGAGCTTCCAAAGTTGCAAGGGACAACTCTGTATCTTTGGTCATGTACCAACTTTTCCGAGCTTCCAAAGTTGCAAGGGATACATTGCAGTGCTACAAGTACTGATCACAAAGTGTCAAAAAAATTGGCTTAGCTGGCACAAGCACAACATTGCCACCGTTGTTAGTGATGGCCTGGAAAGAATCACGCCAAAGCAGGAAGCACCGACCAACCCAGGAGATACGCTGTAATATGTTTCGGGAATGTGACTACCCAATACCTGACAATAACTTGTGCCTTTTATGAAAATATAAGCCACGTGAAAATGTATAGTATATTCTAAGGCCGTCTCGTTAATTATGTGCCTACTCACGCCCTACAACAAGGACCAAAGAAAGTTAATAAAACCGCGAAAAAATAAATGGTCTGCAAAGTCCGTAAGAAACAGAAGAGCTCGTGCGGGAATGAAAAAAAAACCCAGTGCAGCTTCGGAAATGCTAGACATTTGTCGAAACATAATCAAAGTAGTACTCTGCAGACCAATCAGAAGCGAAAATGCACTGATATTTCGCAAGATATGGGGGTGGGGGGTGAGGGGAGGGGGCGAGGGGGTGCTTAACTTTCGTTGTGTACGAATGCGGAGCGAACTCAAGTAATGAACGTTTTTGTAATCCCACACACACAAGCTACGCGTTCACTTTCCTTTTGTTTTTAGACTCAACAAGCTGATCACTCGGCGGACGCCTTTTTTGAAGAATACAGTAAATACGTATACAGTAAGTTCACAAGCGATAAACAGTGTTGTTGGAAGAGTGTGGTATCTGATAAGGCCCTCTGATTTCAGTTTGTGCTAGATTCTTCAAGCTCCCTGCGTCATATGACGATAATTCGAAGAAACGTTTAGTCGCGGACGCCCTGCTCGCGGGATATTTATGCAGCAGAGGATCCATTGCGAGCGCTGACCTGACGACAAGACGACCCAACACTAAATTTCTTGTCGTGTGCTGATTCCCACGTAGAATTTTACATCATTCATCGTACTTATTTGATGTTCGTAACTTCGTGAAACTTATGTCACATTGAATTGTCCAGGGTAGTGATTAATATCTGAGGTATGAAGCGAAACTGGCGTCCTCAGGTATGAGTGCTCCGCTAAATTATGTCAGCACACAAAACCTATTGACATCGTAGTGTATAGTCGTAGCACGACCATCTGAAGAAACGCTGCTTACGGAGATACTGTTTGTAAATTTCAGGGCAGTGGAATTGCAATCAGCTCCACGCATATGCCGATTTCACGACGTCGGCCTGTGACACACTCTTGGCGCTTATATACGGACCGAGTGTACCGCATTAAGATCGCGTCAGAAACATTTACTCTCTCTTAAATACATCACTTTTGCGAACAGAGTGACTGCTCCAGATAAATATGTACTTCCGACTCATACAACCGGTAAATCTCAGTCCTGAACGTGCAGCAAAGGTAACAGCGACAGTGGGGCGCGGGCCGGAGCCTCCCGCGACTACTTTCGAAACGGACCGCTAGGGGGATTTCAGTGGCGCCCCTACAGGCAGCGATCGAGGCGTATAGGCGCGTCTCAGCCGCTCACAGTGAAGCAACAATGGTTGTCCGATCTTCCCAACCTCTTTTCGCGCATGATTTGCGCTTTTGAAGAAACGAAAGACCTGACACTCATCGAATGCGCGTTGTGTTCTCGCTGGCAGCCGTTGGCGACTCGCCGGCCGCGCCCACTCGGTTTCTGACTGAACTTCACTTCCGGGCGATCGTAATGTGCGCTCTTTCATCCAGTTTTGGTTTCGAAAAGAGCAATTTTCAATCTTCGTTTGCATTGCTGCGACGCATATTTGGGCCTCCAGATTTTGCACTTGGCACATTTAAAGTACTACTACCGGAAAACAGTGCATTTACGGGATCGAAAATTTCGTTACAGTTGGCCTTTAACTTATACGTAAATGACTTCTCGGCAGTATGCGACTCCCCACGGTTGGTTATGCGTGCAGATAATACTAATATGTTCTTCTCCTTAAAATTACTCCCTGGGTTGGAAATAAACGTTAACAAAGTACCTGGATATTCTGTCAAATTGGCTGCATATGAATAAACTTCCACTAGATGTCAGTAAAAATAAATATGTAATGTTTGCGCCAGTTATTAAATCAAAAATTGTAATTTAAGGATACTGTTCCGAAAGTGTAAAGTAGACCAAGTAGAAAACAGGAAACTCTCAGATTTTGGTTAAAGGAGTACTGACACGAAATTTCAAAGCTGACACAACTATGTAAAATGCTTCCTTATTATCAGGAGATATCTCCCAGCAAGTTTCAAGACCAACCGTTCGGCGTAACATTTTAAATCCATCTTAATCTTCGCCCGCACGAGAAAGCCCGGTTCGGGTCGACGTGACATCATCTGCTACATGCCCCAAACTGCCGACGTCGGGGCTCCCGTGACGAAGCCGACGCCCTGGCTGTGGTTGGCGCACGCTGCTCCGGCGTGTGTACACGTCATGGTTTTGGGACTGACGTCATGCTGCCCGGGCGCGTGGGGACGGTGAAGACCTCGGCCGGTCTTGGCGCGCGCGTGCGCTCGCTCACCCGCGCGTCCGGAGCGGCATCGGTAAGGCAAGAATGGCGACACGATACCTCCTGTCATGGCGGCCGCTCGGAGTTCGTTTTGTCGAAACCGAAACTGACGCGAATAAACGACGCCATAAATGAATGTTTACGCTGCGCTCGACCGTCCCATGTGTCATTCTATGATTAGTGGGCTGGTAGGCACGCATAACAGCAAAAAAAAAAAAAAAAAAAAAACATAACACGAAAATTTTGTGTCAGTACTCCTTTAAGAAGTAACTTATTTCTGTAATACACACGTAGAAAAACTGTGTTCTGAACTAGGTAAAACTGTTCGTGGCCTTTTCAAAATATCCTCTCTTACGCGGCTCTGGGGGAAAAAAATTACATTAAATCTTATTTTATTCTATGCTATCATACTGTTCACTAGTATGGGGTACCACGTCCGGTTATAATTATACTAGAGTCATTATATTGCAAAAAAGGTGCTCAGAATTTTTGAAAATTACCATTGAAGCATTCACGATCTAAGAACCCAAGATTTATTCTCGAAACGTGGTTTGCTTATACTTATTGAAGTTTATTATTACAGACGGCTACAGTGCATAATTATTAATAACCTTTATAACCACCATACACTTCAGCCAGCGAGTCGGCACGGCCTGCGGGGTGGACTTAGAACAACTCCCAGGACCCGTACGAATCACGGTACACAACATATTGATTTTCTGATGACAATGCTCTTAAATAATATTGGGGAACGCCATGATTGTGGCAAATGGTTGTCTAATAAATTCATTAAGAAAACGCTGCTGGATCTTCGTGTGGAATACTCACTGTGTGCCTGTTTTTGCTGTTGTCTGTCTGTAAATGTGCTATTACGTATCTGCCGTTTATTATATGTTTACAAGGTGTAACTTTAAACAATAAGAGGTGTGTTTGTAAGCTACCAACTATTTTTGAGGTGAATTTAAGTACTCTACAACCGTATGAGAGAGCTTCTTAATAGATGTATTCATTCCTGCCTGATTCTCCCTACTTTCACGCTGCGAGTGTATTTTTTTTTGCATGATTTATGCATTCTGACATGTCACTGAATGTTCTTGAGCTGATTTGCTAATACACTGTACGGCTGGATTGCCCATGGAGCAAGAGCCTTTGTCAGGCCGTAGCATTTAGCTCTTGCTGCACTTTCCGCAGATCGGAAAGAAGCGAATAAACTTGAAACTTCAAATTCACACACTTGGGAAAAAAAGTGATGTTCACAAAGCCAAAAATGTTCTTAGTTTTACGGCCCGTACTCAATAATGCCCGCAATGACACTTGTGTTCGCGATCATAACAGAGAAAACGATTTTTCGTGGGTAGAAAACGACACCCTCGGTTATAACAATCATCTAATAATAAAGTGAAAGACAGTGAAGCGTGTATCTACAGGTCCAGAAAAAAATGGCAGTGAGTTTAAAATGTTTTATCAGTGCCGGAACCGCTGAATCACATCCCGGATCCGGTCGATGCGGGTGCGACCCTTGGGGCAAGGGCCGTCGGCCACGTATGACGTCACGTTGTAGATCAGCCAGCTGAGAAGACGCTGCTTGCTCGGTCCCAGTCTCCTATAGGCGCGGATCATCTGCGAAGAACGTGTGCGCGAACGGTGAGTGCTCAGGGCTGCCGCAGTTCGAATTCCGAAGCTCCAGGCTGAGCACAACAAACGCAAGCATTATACTTGTAGCACGACCTTCGACTGCATCTCCTGAACTAAGTTATACTGTCCTTCAAAGATGACGACCCTGTGGCGGTCACGTCAGCTCTCAATCCTTGCGTCCCAGTTTCTACATTTAAGGACAGACGCGGGCAAGGTGACCTCCTCTACAACAAAATTCGTTATGTGTGAGGAGCTAGATAGAAGAAGACAGGGTTGCAAGGATTCGTCAGCCACATTTCGGCCGGCTTAGTTTTCAGAAAACTGTCGGGACACAGAATCATTCACCGATACCATGCATAGAAAAGTGAGTGAATCAATCGAACAGATTTGGGGGGCATCCCCAAGGTGGAGTAAGTTTCTGCGAAGGAAAGTTAGCTTTCCTTCGTAGCCGTATGGTTGCATTCAGGTGTATGTCAAACTTTCCTTCGCACTGAGTGAATTAATCAGGCTCTCCTGTGTGTAACGTGTCACGGATGACATCAAGGATGCGGCACCCGAAGGCGAAATCCTTGAACACTTTGTGAGAGTGTTGCTTGCAGTTTGAGTACGCACTTTGTTTTCTATGCTGGTGGGTGTCTCAAAGGTGTGGACACGCCACTCCTTCTGTGAGATGCTGGTTCGCAGGTTGCACTCCGCGGCAGCCTCGTCAGATGTCGACTCGTCATCTGGTTCTTCGGCGTCGGGACAGGACTGGAAGAAATCAGAGAAAAAGGTAGTTAAAGATTTTACCGAAAAAATTGACGCCCTGCTTTAATTAGAAAAATAAGCACTTCAAATAATCGTGCCAGCCAAGCGAACAATAAAGCTAGCGAGCAAGCAGGATTCCCCGAATCATGCTAGGTTTTTTTTATTACCAGGCGACGTCGCCTATAAGTATCAGCCGTTAGTTGACAACGGAGCAGTTTTTGCTTTTCATTCCAGAGGACCTGCAGCCGAAGATTGGCTGAAGGACGATTCAGCCCCGTATGTACGTCGATTTTAAGTCTAGGAGCAAGTTATTTTTAGCAGTTCTTTAAGAGAATATCGACCGCGTCCCGAGCTGAACAACAGATGGCCCCAGGCACATAACAGAATATCTGCTTCGGTGCAAGCCACCCCTATTCTGCTCTACGATTTAATATCGTACAGGATGCCTTCATTACCCTTCCCGACGCCTTAGATAGGAAGAAATTTCAGGACTGCCGCACGCCATTCATTGAATCAAAGCTTCCTTGTTAAGATGAATTGTTCATTTAAAACCAAATTTCAGTTCTAGTGGAAGCCTGTCCCACGTGAGCTCACGTGCCCGCTCCAACTCTATGGTTCTCACATGTTGGGGGACGTATTGGTGCGTGTGGCCGTAGCACCTGCTGCCGAAGATCCCGTTCCCCTGCACGCCTTCCGTGTCGCCGTTGGACAGGTCCGCGTCCAGAAACACGTCGATCCTCAGGCTGAGCGTAAGGGCGAACCGCGACGTGGGTCTCTCCACGCTCGCGATGAGCTCGAGACAATCTTGCTGCACAAGTTAAGCAGACGTACAGCATAGTATACGCCCGTCACTTTGCACGTAGCTAACGCCCGGGCTGGATCTTACGGCTTCTTCAGACGTTCAAGGCTAGTCTGTCATTTGTACACGCTTTGTAAGGAGGGCTGAGGTGACCAAATGTCTAGCTCGATATCGGTAGACATCTCGCCCCGTCGTACTCATGAGGTGCGTTATATTCTCCGAGGGGGAAAGAAAAACTTTTCTTTCCTAGATGCAGTATTCTAAGGCCAATGTCATCCGCTTAGTGTAGTCGGCTGTCAAGTAGGCTTATTTGTAGCGACCGCGCTGCGAAACCGCACCTGGGAATTCAGTGTCGCCATTCGTCGTTGAAAACAGGTGGTTCTCCCACGAATTTCGCGGAGCAAGGTCAAAAAGTCAGTATGCGGGCCGTCTAAAATTTACGCCGGAAAAAAATGTGGGCAAACGAATCTTCCTACACCTGTGCAATAGAAACAGCAAGATGAACTTGGCTAAGAGAGAAAGAGAGGACGTTTATTAGAAAAGGATGACCACTGGTCATGATGGACGAAAGGAATCGTGATGGGGGTAAGGGAAAATAAGCAAATGCGGGTCGTTCTTAGTAGAGTGTATAACTGTGCCAGTTCTAAGAATCTGCAGTTAATGGTCCAGTTTGTGGTGATCGCAAAAAGAGTCAGGAGTTTGCACATGTTTGCCAGTTCGCTCGGTGGAGGACCGCAAACAGCCCGTCCTAGAAAGCTTTGATTCGAATGAACGGAAATTTCTGATAATAGTTTGTGCATCAGTTTGCTGTGGATCGGGGTGCGGTTGGGATCATTTAAATGTACGGTGGCTGGCAAAGGTTGGGCACCATCAAACTAGAAGTGTGAGGTCTGATGGAGTGGAGGTACAAGATACTCACAGCACTGGAAGCAGAATAGGGCTGGGACTCCAAACACAACGAACCAAAAACTCCACCACCTGGTAACAACTTTGCGGCAAAAGATACCACAGAAGCTACCATAGCCGCCTCGACAGCGGCAGTAGCAAAAAAGCAAGGCCTCAAACTGTACGCGCAACACACGACTGAGCCACAACACCACCCGTACTAGTTCGGAGACGGAGAAAACGGCCTCTTCTTCAAGAATGAACTGGGTCGCCCTATCACATCAGTGCCGACGCGAACTTCCGTTCCGACCCAAGGGGCCGGCTGGGCGGAGCCCCCCGCGAAACAGTGGACCACATCCTCTACTACTGCCCCAAGATGTCCTTAGTCGTCTCGGCCTCCAAGGACCGAGCCGAAAGCTTGGCCTTGTGTGGGTACTGAATGGAGGACCGGGCCACAGGGACCGCTTTCACGAAGCAACATTTCCGCCTCTGGGAACAGCACTGTGGACCCGCTAACGCTAACAAACTCAGCGACACAGCAGAGAGCCAGCAGCAAGCCGCCGCAAGCGCCAGAGACTGCAGTGATGATTAGACAAGCGAACATATATACTCAACACACTGTCACTGTCTTCGGTGAACATCGGAACTAGTCGGAACACTCTACGAAAACAAGCCACACGCGTGAAGTGCTGTCCACAGTACGTCAGCTATCCCGTAGCCGACCCGACATGGCTCGAAACGGATTGGGAAGCGAGATTTGCGGCTGGGGAAAAAAACTATCTAAGTGCGGCAAACAAACTGTAAATATATATTTCTATGTCCTGTGGCGCTAACCAGCGTCTGTCCTGCATCAAAGTGGACGGAGGTCTTACTTTACATTACTTACTAACAGTGACCTTCTCCACTACTTGTATTCCCATGAATCGCTAAACTCCCTATGTCCCTGCAGTGCAGGTTCTTCCATTTTGTAATACCTTGTTCTTGTGATAGTGGACTTGATTAATTATGAGGTTTAATGAGCCGACGCTACACAGGCGAGGAGGCGCGCCATAGTGGGGAGCTCTGGATTCATTTTGACCACCTTGGGATATTTAACATGCGCCGAATTCTCGAACACACGGGCATCTTCGGCTTTCGCCTCCATCAGAAAAGCGGCCGCCGCGACGGGGAATCGAACCCGTGTCCTGGCTTAGCAGCACAACGCCTTAGCCACTGAGCCTTTGCGACGGGCATGATACTGGACTTCTTCATGTGCGTTTCAAATGCAGCATTTTCTGCGCAAAATCCCTGCGCCCACTTTAGAGCACACGAGGGCATGGTGTTATACGTAGTAAAGTGTGCGGAAAGAAGTGAACAGTTACTGTCCAGTATAGTTGCCCCTTAAGGTGAAACCGATCGAGGCACACAAAATGAACGCACTATCTAGCTTATCAGCAGACTTTGAAGACCACAACAGGCAAACAACAATTCCGTAAATGTTACACCATGACACTCTTGCGTTTGAATATTTCTTCATTGGTTTTTTAGCTTTATTACACATCATTTATTAGATTAGCTCTGAACGTTTCTCGATCACCCGAAATATTCTTCTTCGACGTGCACACCATGAGAGATCTGTCTTTCCCACGTCGCCTCCTGTTCAAAAGCAGCTGGCTATATTTGGCAATACCCTGAATGCCACAGCCCTTAAATCTATTTAAAAATTTCAGAAAGTGCAGAAGAAAAACACTGGCAAAAGAAACATTTTTGGCGACTTGTAAACGTTACGCCACTGCAAGCATCGGCTTAGAGTAAAAAAAAAAAAAAAAGATAGGAACCTCACAGGCACTGGTAACTTTGAAAGGCGCCAGCGATAATTTCCTGGGACAGTAGTCACCTTCAGTGGCGCATGCGCCGTGTTATTCGCGAAGACAGATGCATCCTCGAAGCGCAGCGCACAGATAAGGGTACCTCAGTAAACGAATAAAGCCAGTTCTACGGCTGTGACTCCAGCTTAAACAGAGGGACTGACTTTGACACGCTGGCAGCCACCTCCCGCAAAGGGGAAGGGGTGGCTCCACTCGTGCTGTAAGTAACTTTGGATTCCGACGAGCTAGTTGAGGTGTTGCCGGACTTGGACAAGAAGGGGGCCAATTTGGCGTTCTCAATAAACGTCGAAGATTTGCTTTATAGTGTCCCTCAAAAAGAACTGATTGACGCCGTGAGAACGTTGATTGAAGAAAGCGGACCGGTTCGTTTTCAGAATGCTAGCGGGATATCCACTCAAGGGTTCATTGATCTTGTAACGTTTTATCTGGAGTCAACCTTTGTCGCTTTTAATGCCCAGTACAATGTGCAGAAAGATGGTGTCTGTATTGGTTCCTGCATTGCCCCAATACTTAGTGAAATCTTTAGCCGATTGTGATAAACGCATTTCAGCATGCCTCAACCACAGTATAGTTAAGCGTTTTAGACATGCTGATGATTTCATTGTGTTTGTGAATGTGGACAGCCGTCAGGATATACGCGGCGTGATTGACAGTGTTTTAGATCTTTTTCAGACGTGTTCAAAGGGATTGAAGTTCACTTTTGAGGAACCTGATAATGGAGCCATTCAGTTTCTGGGTGTGAAGCTATGCTTTACCGAGGGGCATATATGCTGGACATACCAACCGCGCTCAAAAAAGCAGATTTTGAATTACTCTTCGGCCCACTCCGAGTTGGTTAAGCGCGGCATAGCGGCGAACTGCCTGCGCGGCGCCCTCCAGAAGTCGTGCGCTCACAACGTATCTGGTAGTGTGCAAGCTCAAGTGGCGCGTCTGACGCATGCGGGCTTCCCTTTGGAGTTGATGGCTTCGGTCGCAGAAAGCCTCATCAAGGAGGTTAACGAAACCAAGCGCAAAGAAACAGCATAGGAGAGCGAGCCCGATTGAAGCAGACGACAAACGCGAGAATCCCTGAGCCGACGTCACGGAGACGCGCTTCGCAGCGCCGCCCGTGGTCGCGCTCACCGCCAATTGACAGCAGTCGCTGTACAGCACCGCGTCGACAGCATCAATCCAGTTACTGTCTAACGCACTTCTTGTAATTCTCTTGTGCTTTTCGCCTCCTACAATATTTCAATCGGTACTCGCACAATTATCTAATGGTGTTTGGATGGCCTCTGAAGTGTAGAAAATTGTGTCTGACTCACCATTGTGGGTTGCACGCCATCAGGGACGAAGCATCCGGAATTGGCATCCCACGCTGATGGTGCTTCCACGACACACTCACGTCTTGAGGCCGATAGGGAGAGCAGTATCAGGAACCTCACCCGTCTGTTCGTGTAGCGGACGAAAATGAATTTGTTATGCTCACTGTGAAAGTGCACTACCTCAGACACGTGTCTGGTTTTTTTATATCGGCCTGTTATTTTCGAAGAGATTCAAGTGCCTTGAGGGTGACAAACCACAGAAAAAGATTTAACTTGTGGGATGCTGATATTAAAGAAGGGCCTATTCTTGCTTGGCTTTTCATGTCCACAGTAAACACTATTTTCAATTATGTAATAGGAAATTGTGCAAAAGTACAACGAAGTTTTTGTGGCTTTGTGGTATTTGATCGAGGTAGAACTCTGTGAGGTGGTTCTTAGTTGCTTACAGACATTACTTAGAGGCAACGGCTAAGTCAAGGGTGTGGATATGCCATTGTGCCTACCTCTGGGCTAAACATGATGTATCAAGGCGCAAAGGCCGCCAGGACGATCATTACAAGTATGTTCGCTCATAGGCTCCGTAACTTGATTTAGATCACGCGGAATCTTTATTCATAAAGAGGGGTCACAGCGGTTAAGAACTTGATAGAAAAAAAATACTATCTATCAACGAAAATGTCCATACAATATTAGTTGTCATTTTCTTGTTATTGCACTTAACTAACTGCAATATTCAATGCACAGAGCAAAGAACACTTTGCCCGGCTTGTTTCTAAAGGCCAGTACTTGTGCGACAGGTTCTTACAAAAGCTACCCTTCCATAAATCTATTTTCTACAGGGTCATAAAAATCCTGACTCACCCATCGAGTGCTTTTAAAAGATTAGAGAAGTTCAGAAAATATCGACGCAGGTGAACAGGTCGTAACCCCAAAAAACTGACGATATTGTATTCTTCGTATCCTGCTGAGACCAGGCCTTTTTTCAGCTCCTGGGAAATCAGAAAAAAAGGGCAGCTCTTTTACGAACCATCTTTTTGCAAAAAACAACACGGTTGCGAGAACTCTCAGTAGTGCATCACTTACGGAGCACATGCTCACTGCGGGTCATCTTTAATAAAATTAGCCAGTGTCGTATTCAAATAAAAAGCTTTTCTCGCGGTGAATCGCTTCTTGTAAAGCAGACCGAACTTCGCTTGGACGGTGGGAAGCTACCTTGTTTTTTTTGAGACATTCACCCTTTCGTTTTACTGCAATATAGGTCTCGTAACCAGCGGAGTGAACTTAGTGCGATTTTCGTATTTTGTTGGGAATGAATATGTCTAAACAAAACTTACATAAGCTCTTGAATTTCTACCAAAGGTGTTTCACATTGTCGCCACAAATCTCGGCCACATCATCATCTAAAATTTCAAGAATGCGCGAGTCTGCGGCGCGCGCAAATTTTTGAACATATTTGGTGGCATGCGTATACTGTGCGCTAAAGCTGTGATTGAGACGGCCCGGTAACTGCCTTTGTCCTGCGGCATAATTCTACAAGCGCCACCCACCGAGAACAGCCGGACCGTGTCACGAATAGCACCGTCCGTGACGGCACTGCCGGCGGTTCCCGAGTCGCCGTCCAGGAGTCCGAAGCCACGAACTCTCATCGTACGGCGTAGAACGGCGGCGCTGCCCAGGAAAGGCAGCTCGCGGAACGTCGCCCGGAGTTGGTGGAACGGACGGGCGGCCAGAGTGAACAACTTCGCCGTTGTGTCGTAGTTGCGAAGAAAGGAGTACTCCGATTCTGGGAAAGAATTGCCGATACCAGATGGGTTACTGGAAGGAAACATTGTTATTAGGAACAGAAGAAAAAGATGTTCCTTGGTCACAGTTACCGTGGACTTCTGGCTAGATTGGCTTGACAGGGCCCACCCTTAAAGCCAGTTTCGGCCACTGATTTCTTTACGCGTGCGAGATAAGGCTTCGTGCAATGCAAGTACAGGTGCTTTCAAAAGTAATTAAAACAAGTTCGCGTAAATTTATAGGAATTCCTTCTTCCGGAAACTGCCTGGGTGCATTGGAGCGCGTTTAAAGGCGTCCTTCGTGATAGAAGCAGCTGCCTGTCTGTCATAAAGTCAGTAAGACAAAAAATGGCAGCATATCCACTCCGTGGATGAATGATGGCGAGGGTGCGGAGTACGGGGACTCGAAATGACATCCAAGTTGCGCCCCGAGTGACATCCGATTTGCGCTCCGACCGTCATTCGATTTGAGCCGTGAGCTGCACCTTGATTATTCCCTAAATGAAACTGCAACTCACAGCTAAAATCGAACTTCGCTTGATTTTTGCTTGATGGTGGTGTGCGCACGGATGGACGCGGATGGACATTGGGAGGTCCTAAGGTACTCCGCACCGTTATAGGCGAGGGAGCAAGCCGTTTGACTCTTCGACTCTTCGACACGGTCGTAACCCAATAGGTAAAACGACTGACACTAGCTTGGTCTGGTGTACCAGACACAGGCTCGAATCCTGCCGGTGCCTGTGTGATTTTTTGCGATTTTAAAGGGACACTGAAGTGATATGTAAACATTGCGGGATTACTAGCGCAAATTGTAGTCCGGCGTCCCCAGGCCATGTTTCGACCACTCTAGGCGCGTTTACGCGATTTTATTTAGTAGAAAAACTAATTCGAAAATGCTGTCCTTCTCTCTTTACGCTCGCCCATTTTCTGTGGCGTTTTCGTGTGACGTCAGGAGGGGATGAGCTGGCAATTGGCTGCGCCACGGCTGCGCTACTGCACGGCTCCCCGGCCGACAGAGTCAGTCGGCCCAGCGTTTCGTCCGCCGGCCGCCGGCGGGTCGTCGCAATCAAGGAGGTTAAAAAAAAATTGCTTGGTCGCAATTCGTTCGCTTAGTTGAAACGAAGCCAGGACACGTTTGTGAATGCAAGAATGTGCCTTTCTTTACTTGGTTTGTTTGTACACTGTATCTAGCTCCAAGTCAAGGTCGCTTCACAGAAGCGCTGCACAAGCGCACATGCGACGCTTCGCTGACTGGTACGCCAGTAGGAAAATATAAGGCCTCTTGAAGGCGGGCGAAGAGTCAGCGAAGTCAATATAGGTACTAAGGAAATAAAATCAACTGATATTTTTACCGTACAGCGTAAAACTAGGGCGCGGGAAGCACTTTTTTGCGCTGGGCGAACAAGCACAGCGGTCAGCAGCACGGCTACGCATCTGCGAACGCTTTTCCGTCTACGAAATGCAATTGCTAGACGTGAGCTACTGTGGAAACTCGGGCGACGCTTACTGCACGATCGCAGTACAACAAATAGTCACCTAAGCTGCTTGAAATGCCAAAACTAAATAAAAGTGTAAACCGGTTGTACAATATATACCCTATATTAGCAACGCCTTGGCGTCCCGCTTCGTGGCTCAGTGGTCTGGGGCGCCAGGTATGTCACCGCAAATGTTTTGCGAGTCACGAGTTCGAATCCCCGCGCGTACGTGCTTTTTTTTTTGTAAGTAAACTTTTTTGTTTTCCGCCGATGTTTTCTATATTGAGTTCACTTTTTTTTGGGCCGCAACGTTCATGGCTACACGAACTAGTTCACAAAACGCGCGCAGGCTGGCACTGGCGCGCTAGCGAGTTCTCGTTGGCGTGCTGTTGCCATAGCGTGTTTCCGTCTCCAAAACGCCGTAACACCAAAACTTCCGGTGACGTCACACAAAAATAAAAAACAAAAAACAAATACGCAGAAGCCGTCTATGCATTACGTAGTAATAAGGATAATCATAAAAAGTAAAAATATTGCTGCGCGTGTAAGCATTTGCATCGAAACGTTTCACGCATTAACGAAAGTGGGGCGGATGCGCCACGAGCGCCTACTAGGGGTAGAAAGCACCCGTAAAAAAAAAAAAGGAAAAGAAACAATGGAGTTTTCTGCTGTGTGCGATTTGTCCACGAAGTTTGTGTAGGAACTGTTACGAATGTAGTGCATCATAAGGCTCTAAAGTCGTCTGCGCCGTGTGTGTCTTGTCAAGTCGTCATTTGTACGTGAGGAAGTCGTGGTGGGCTGTTTTTACTCGGAGCGTCGTCACCTATCTCCTGCCGAGAACGTCCTGGCTTCATTTGTTGCTGGTGTGTTGTGTGTCTGTGTAAAATCTCCCTGATGGAATTTGAGTGGCTCTGTTCTACGACAGCAGTGGTGACAAGCTACAAGGGTTCTTTTTCTGGCTGTGAACATGGGCTCACCCGACGTTAAACGTGAGGCCTACGTAGCTGGTGTTACAACTCACAGTCTAGTTCACTCTACTGACAACGGAAGGTATCCTTTACGGAGTGGTTTCGCAGGTTGCTCTGGGTGGTAGTACAATCGGAGCAACGATGCGTTTTTATCCTGTACACAATCGTCTGAGTCTGCGTATCTTACAAACAAAGCAGTATGAATGAGCGCGAATATTGTTCAGGTAATCAAATGCGCTGGCGTTATATAGAGTGTTTCATGACTGCTATGGACTATGGTTGTTCGTAAGCATAAGTAGTTATGTCGGCTGTACAGATACACTGCACTGCACATCGTGTGTGTGTGTGTGTGTGTGTGTGTGTGTGTGTGTGTGTGTGTGTGTGTGTGTGTGTGTGTGTGTGTGTGTGTGCGCGCGCGCGCGCGCGCGTACGCATATTACAGAGGTGATACCACATGTTGGCATCGACGGATAATATGGCGGCACCTGGTGCTTCTGTGGGCCACTACATCTTTCCCTCCCGGGGAACAAACAATCATTAGACTAGACAGTCCTGTCTGAACAAATCACCAATACGGTCACCGTTTGTGTGCGGTGGTACAGCGCGTGAAGACTCAAGTTGATCTGCGGATGAACTCGCAGATTGTGTTTGTGGCGGACCCCCAGGTGCAGTGATCCAAGTCTTCAATGGTGCAGCTCTACTTTTGTAGTCCGTCAACGGGGGCATGTTGTACGTGCAAGAGTGGTCCTTAGTTTCTTGCCCTGGTGATGCCTCTTTTGGTACCGCTGATAGCTGTGAAGCGTTCCAAGTTCTACCGTCTTCCAGATAGAAGGACCAGCGGCCAATTTTTTTGAGGATCTTTAATAGTGGTCCATAACTTGGAGCCAGGAACTGGTCCAGGAACTGGTTTCTTCACTCGTATGTAGGTGCCAACTTGGAACTTGGGGACTCTTGCAGCTCGCTGTTGTTCAGCGTATGCCTTACTTTATCATTCACACTCTGCGACTCTTTTTCTGAGCGGACTCATCTCCCGTGAAGGATTTGTGCTGAAGTTAGCTGTTAGCTGACCAATGACGTCCAAAGAAGTTCTCATGTGTCGGCCATGTAGAAGAACGGCCGGGGAGAGACCGGTGGTGCTGCGAGGGGTGGCTCTGTATACTCCCAAGTACTCAGTCACAGTTTCCTTCACTGGACGCTGCTCCAGCAGAGCCAGTTGAATGTATGACTTCAATACACGATCAAATCTCAACGAGATCACTTGCCTGTGGGTTGTACACGGCAGAAAAGATGTGGTTGATTCCACGGTCTTCAAGGAAGGACTCAAATTCCCTTGATGTGAAGTCGACCGTGAACAGACACTATTTCAGTAGGGTAACCCTCACGTACGAAGAGTGCTAGAAGCAACTTCGTCACCGTGTGAGTGGTAACGTCAGTGCAAAAAGCCACTTCTGGCCATTTTGAAAAATAATCAACTACTGAAATGGCAAATCGGTAGTCTCCAGGTGCACGCTGAAAAGGAGCAACAACGTCAATAGCTATCTTGTCTCAAGGTTTGTCAGGAAGAGGAATTGGCTGAAGTGGTGTGGGTGAGATCTTGGCACTTTTTTCCGCGTGCTAACAAATGGAACTGCGGATAGCTGTTTCATCATGTTTGCCTAACCCTGGCCATCATACTTCTATCATAGGCAGTTTTTGGTTTTCACGATACGAGGGTGGGATTTGTGAACCAGCTGGACAAAAGTCGCTGTGAGTTTGACAGGAACTACGATGCGCTTAGTACGGAAGAGCATGCCATCAACTGCTGTCAACTCCTTTTGGACTTCATAGTATGGAGTCAGCTTAGGTGCCCGATTCTTGCGGGGCGGCCACGATGTCTGCACGTAACGGGAAACTTCTCGGAGAGTGTTATCCTCCACTGTCGCTTGTCTCAGTTCATCTTGATGTACAGACGTCACCAGAGACTATTTCTTCAGACTCGCGTGGTTTCGTGGTGGGCGGTGACAACTTGTTTGAGTGCTGTGGATGCATTTTGGGGCCTTGTGTCAACGTTTTACTTGGTTTGTGTTGTTTGGCCATAGTAAGGCAGTGTAATTCTGTGCCCACAATCTGGAGACCAAAAGCTTGTACGGCATCAATACCCAGAAGTGATGTTCCACCTTTGGTAATGTGGAAGGTCACTACAGCTGTTTCCGATTTGTGCACAGTGAGGGCAGGGAACTGTCCACGCACAGGAATTTTTCGACGTGAAAAATCCAGTAATGTTGGTTGCGATTTCTTCAGCTCAACTTGGTCTCTGAATAGGTTTTGAAAGCTTTGTTCTTTCATTATCGATACAGCTGAGCCAGTGTCCACTAAAAATTTTATGATGCGCCGGGGTGATGCCAGAGAAACAGGTTGAACCCCGACATAAAAGTGGACACCCGTACGCTTAATTATCAGTGTGAACAGTAAGAATGTTCATGACTCTCAGCGTCTTCCTCTGGAACAATTTCGGCGACTCAGGCCGGGCGTCTTCCACGCCCGCGACGCAAACTTCGACAGTACTGTTGAAAGTGACCTCGAGGTGGCCACACGTGAAGCAGGTTCAACCGCTGGCTACGGAGGTAGACAGTTGTCAGTTTTGTGCGCCGCAATTTCCACACGCGGCTGTGTTTCCGGAGTACGGGATGACAGCACCACTACATAGGGCACCACAGTAGTATTCTTTACAAGTTATGAAAAAGGAACCAAAGACATTGCTGGATTTGGACCCCGTCATTGCAGAAATCTGAAAGTATGTGGCCCCGCGGCATTACTTGATGTGTTTTTGATAAACTGATTTTAAAAATCCACATACATGCAGTGTTTTATTATGCCTGCTACGCTGCTAGTTCGTTGTTCCCGTTGCTAATGAAGGTGGCATCAAAGGGGCCGACTAAGGGTGTACTGATCTCAAATTGCCGTTATTTTGTTGGCAGTGTTGGATTCTGTCTGGAGTGTTGTCAGCTATTAAAGTTATTTTGGAATTGTGCAGTGCATTTCTGAGGAATGAACCCAGCAATTTATCTTTCCTTTATTTTTCTTCAGAGTTTGTAGAATGACCTTCGTGAGCAATAAAAATGTGCTTTTGAAATTGTGCTTCATAGTGATGGCTGGAGTTTCATGATTACATTTTGGTGCTCGTGCAGTTTAACAGTAGAGTATAAATTTTTCCAAAGGAGTTTACAGAGTGTATTGGCAAACAGTCAGGTGTCCAGCGTCCCCTTACAACGATAGAGCCATTATTCTACCAAGTGGGACAATTTTTTCAGAGACTTCCCATAAATATAAAGTTTGTTTAGATTCAACACCTCTTCCATACACTTGGAAGTTATTATTGTTCTAGCAACTATGACTAGTTTGAAGGGCTTCAGAGTGCTGTGTCACTGATTTTCAAGCATGCACAGTTGCATCTGTTTATGCAGCTGCGGTAAGAATAGAAAATGATGCGGCATATCAGAATATTTCAGGACCTAAGTGCTTCATGTTGCTGCATTTCAAGAATATTCTGGCTGTACAGCTGCAGTAAGAATAGGAACCAGTTGCCCAGCAGGTTGCAATGGTTTGATGTCAGTCCTTCGAGGTGCTATGTTGCTCCTTTGCAGAGGTGGGCTGTTGCTTCTGACTAGAAGGCTACGGCAAGAATTGCAGACTTATGTAGTACACTGGAATGGATTCATGTGAGGCCCTCGGGCTGTAAAGCCGCTGCTTCTCAAGCGCACCTCTTGTTTACAGCCATGAAGCCGCGGTGAGAGAACATGCCAGAGACTGTGAAGTTGGTGCTTCTCACGAACACAAGTGTAATTTTTGTATAGGACCCACACCTCCACCATGACCTTTGCCAGCTCTCCCAGTATTGGCGTTTTCAATGTGCGTGCACAGCCTGGACAGCTTTCATGGTGCGGAAAACACTACTCGAACACTGCGCCATGAAATAATTTTCTTTGTGTTGTGCGACGGCTTATGAAGATACGGCATCACTTTCACCTTGTTTTCATCGGGCATCTGCACTTTCGTTTTGCCTTTTAAACTTGATACGGAGGCAGTCTGCAACCGCCTTAAGCACTGGTGTCAGAAAACCCTCTGCAGAAAACCCTATGAGTCTGGCGGTCAATGTGTTCCTGGATTACGTGGACACAACTTTTCTGCAGTGCACTGCAGAAACGTAATGTGGCTATGCCTCATCAGCGATGGCTCAGAGGTACTGCACTCGCCTCATATGGGGGAAGTACTGGGTTCGAATCTGCACACCGCCGGGCACCCACTGGTTTCTGTAATGGGTACAGGTGTCCCTGGTCAAGTGCGGACCTTTGAAAGGATAACTCACGCCTGGAAAGCTGCCTTTACCCGTGCGAGGGGCTTCCGACCTTTGTCAATCTGGTGGGGCCCCGGCCTTCTACAACACCGCATTGCCGATGGGAGGAAGAGTCTGGCGGCATGTCCTACCACAGGCGGTTACTGAGTAGAGTGTGCAGCGTAGCTGTGGAAGTCGCCATGTGCATTCGTGTGCCTTGGTGGTGCCGGGCACCTATTGAGAAAATAGGTACAAGCCTGGTGCTCGGCCCTTGTCACCACTAGAAGATGCTCCTGGCGTGTGACTACACTTGAAAAGTTGACCCAGCTTGTACAGGAAATCACCTCTATGCAATGAGGTGGCTGGAAAGTGCAATTTTTTTTTTTGGTTTGTGTCCCTACACGATTGATCAAATCAATATAAGAAAAAGGGACTGCTAGCTCACATCTTCACCTCAAAAATTGCAATTAATAGGACAAAAAGTCTACGCAAATTGTAGCGAAAACTGGAAAGCGGCAATAAAGTACATAAGTAGTTTACTGAAACACTGGCACTGCCGCCAGTTACTGAAATTTTAGAAATTGGAACTGAGCTGGTGGTAGATAGTGGCATTGGAGCTGTAGAGAATAAGTGAAAAAAGTTTTGTCAATTGCACCTGCATGATTTCGGTGACACAGGTTTTGGGAATTACATTCTCAGATGTAGGCTATAATTTATATTTTAAGCACCTGCAATGCAGCCTACTAGGGAATGGTGCTATGAGATGCCCCATACCCTACACTGAACCAACAAAGTGACGTGACTCTGGTCTCTGAACCACTGTTAGATGGTACAGACAATAAACAAAACCGTTCGCGAATGACAGTCAACAGGTGCAGTTTAATTTTAACGCTCTCTTTATCTACTTTTGCTGCTAACCTTCCAATTTTGACACATACGCGTTCTGGGGAAATAGAAATTTCGAGAAATGTGAGCACGGCCCCTGCAAAAATGGTCCCAACTCAAATGCTGCAGTATTATTCCAATATTATTCCTGCGATTATATCACCGTTTGTTAGCGGGCTGAGAAAGAAATCGTGCAATGTACTTTCCGCCCTTGCATTTCAGAAATACAATACCCAGAACTACAACTTTTTTGGAGGCTGTGTTTGTGTTTTTGTTCGTGAACTTCGATTTCGAGAAAGCCCTTGCTTATATCGTTCCGTCCAGGCGGAACGCCAAACAGCGTTCCCGGCTCACAACTCCCAGTGAAGGCAGTCTGTGTGCATTTTTACCATACCGCTACCGCTCACTGTTAATTAGTAAATACCCTCAATAAAAACATCGCTAATTACAGCTTCGGCGACGGGCCTCGGGGCAAGCAACCGCACTGAAATGGTCCATGTGAAAAGCTTGGCATACTGCGGAAAAACAATGCGATCACAACCATTGTCACTCGAGAATGTAAACACAAGCAGCGCACCATCGCCTCCTGTACGATAATCGCGCTCGCCCGCTGTTTATTATTATTATTTTTTTGATAACTGCTACAGACACACAACACACCAGCAACAAATGAAGCCAGGACGTTCTCGGCAGGAGATAGGTGACGACGCTCCGAGTGAAAACAGCCCACCACGACTTCCTCACGTACAAATGACGACTTGGCAAGACACACACGGCGCAGACGACTTTAGAGCCTTATCGGCCTTATGATGCACTACATTCGTAACGGTTCCTACACAAACTTCGTGGACAAATCGCACACATCAAAAGACGCCATTGTTTCTTTTTTTTTTTTTTTTTTTTACGGGTGCTTTGTACCACTAGTAGGCGCTCGTGGCGCATCCGCCCCACTTTCGTTAATGCGTGAAACGTTTCGATGCAAATGCTTACACGCGCAGCAATATTTTTACTTTTTATGATTATCCTTATTACTACTTAATGCATAGACGGCTTCTGCGTATTTGTTTTTTGTTTTTTATTTTTGTGTGACGTCACCGGAAGTTTTGGTGTTACGGCGTTTTGGAGACGGAAACACGCGTTGCCATAAGCACCGACTGCTTGCAGGCAGTGGGCACAGGCCAGAATGAACAGACCCTTGGCCTGGTGCGAACACGCTTTTTACGATACAGGCATGAGTGAGGCAAGCTCCAAATATGGGGGAAAAGCGCATGACATTTGGGCGTCTGCGGGTACGCGGAGCGCGTTCATACACTGCGTAGGTCTCGGCTAGTGAATGCTACGACTACAAGCCGTCCTGGGAGGCTTATCTTGTGCATTTTACAGCCGACAACATGGCAGAAGCGCGGTACGATGATTGCTGAGATATTGAGAATGCCCATCCAACAACGCCATTGGTTATGTTTTACAGAAGCGAAACCGAAACCGAAACTTGTGTGATTGCTAACCTTGGGCATCGTACAATCACGGCGCCCCTCCTCCCAACGTCACAGTTTAGTTGGTGCGGCCGCCGCAAACCGCGCATGGTAGTTTTTCTTCTTTCGCGCTTTGTAAAATAATTACCGATTTGTCAACCGGATAAACGATGAAAAGTGTGCTAATTTGAGCCAGTCTACGCAGTGCAAGCAAAAACGGGAGCTTGACAAATTCACTTCAGTGCCCCTTTAAATGCTATGCGCACGGACGCGGACGGACATATTGTGCGGTCCTAAGGTACTCCGCACCTAAAAATATTAGCTCCATCTTCCCGAAGGGAACGCTGAGTAGATGCGGAGCATCTCGTGGTTCCGTTGTGTTTCCGTTGTGTTCGTAGTCGAATTTGGGGAACCCACTAACTGACGGGACTGTTGCTTCCATCACACTTCATCGGAAGAACGGAGTGAAGTGGAGTCAACCGTAGCAAGCGCTGAATTGAACGCGCTCAGCGCGCTACCCGATTTACATTCAGGGTTGAAGGAGAGGAGACGAGAGGAGGAGAGATGCTCAAGCGCCGAGCATGCGCCGCGAAAGCAGAAGCGAGAACGCGGGAGAAAGCGAAAGCGAAGTGCACGCAGCTGGTACGAGAGAAGAAGTGGCGGGAGTATCGCGCAGCTGTGGGAGAGAGGGAAGGAGGAGAGTTGCGCATGCGCAGTGTGAGTGCGGACGCCGACGCGGGACATGCCCAGACTATAAGTTGCTCCGCATCTAATATGTTGCGATATTCCCAAATCATTGTTCCAGTTGCTTATGATGCACCTCTACATTGTTTTGAGCTGAAGGTTCTTTAATTTTACTATTGGTGATAGTGGCTTTGAATCTATGTCACTTTAGTGACGTTGTCTCGTTTAGCGCACCCTTTGTAATTACGACAAATACCGAAGAAGCATTGAGAAACACGAAACTCAAGGCAACTGTAGAGATGGAAATGAAGACGTAAACCGAACGAGCAGCCACGTGCGTGTCTCAGACTCCTACCGTACGTAAGGCTTTCATCAGAAGTTGGCGAAGGCAAGCATTGCGTCCGCCTAAACTCACAACAGAGGTCCCGCACTACGAATAAAAAACAAACCATTCGTCGTGCTCTTTCTGATTTGTCGAAGTGTGCAGTCAAGAAAATTTATACTCTGAAATCGAGCCGTTCGCAAGCACAAATGTTTCAAGTTAAACTTATGGGTTAAAAATATTATCATATAACTGCAAACTCTATGGGAAACTTCAGCGCTAAGAAACAAGAAGTTTGAAGAAAATCTATAAAAACATTTTCGAGGAAGAATTGCAACTTAATTTATGGCAAACCTCCTGGTCATTAAAGGACACCCGTGTGAAGAACTTAGCGCCCAAAAAATCTGTGTGATGAAAACAAATTTTTAAGCGCGCTAAAGCGTGCCCGAAGAAGCGGATTGAATTCGCTTAATTTTTCCTTTGTTTGAATTTTGAACTGAACGAGTCGCCAGAACTATTTCGGCGCCTTCGTAAGTATGCTTAGTCTAAAAATGAGCTAAAAATTGTGATTTTTATTTTACCATCTACCATGACATGTATTATCTGTGATGACGTTGCTTCGTAGACTGTGTTGCACCTAACTTATTCTGAGTACACAAGCCCGTTATAATGGTTACAGAGGCAAATGAGGTTCGACAATAGACATTATGTTGCTTGCAAACACAGTCGATAAGCCTCAGACAGTATGAAACGATGCTGCATAGTACTGTGTCGGCAGGGCGACACCTTGCGATGCATGCGCAAAACTTTACCATCTCTTCCTCAAGAAAGTTGCAAGAAGCTGGAAAGCTCACTCAGATCAAAACTTCTTCAAACGTGCGGCAAAACGTTGCTTAAAGTGGGTTAAATCTTCGCTGAAACTGCGTTAAATCGGTCGTCATAACTTCGAAGTCGCAAATCTCAAATGAAGAAGAAACGCGTAATCGACCAGGTTTAGGGGAAATCCCCAAGGTGGAGTAAGTTTCTGCGAAGGAAAGTTGGACATCCACCTAAGTTCAGCCAAACGGCTACAAAGGAAACCTATTCAAAAGGAAGCCTCTTTGTAGCCGTTTGGCTGCATTTAGGTGGATGACTAACTTTCCTTCGCAGAAACTTACTCCACCTTGGGGATTTCCCCTAAATCTTAACCCGCCGCGTTGGCTCAGTGGCTAAGGCGTTGCGCTGCTGAGCACGAGGTCGCGGGTTCGATTCCCGGCCGCGGCGGCCGCTTTTCTGATGGAGGCGAAAAGCAAAAACGCCCGTGTGTACGAGATTTCGGCGCACGATAAAGATCCCCAGGTGGTCAAAATTAATCCGGAGCCCTCCACTACGGCGCGCCTCATCACCTGCGTTGCGTCGGCGCGTTAAACCCCACAATCAATCAAATCAATTTCCCCTAAATCTGGTCGATTAACACCTATCCATCACTTCGAGTTGTTGATCAATTCGCTCTCGCGCTACAAACGACTAGCCTCCTGGTTAGCTTAGTTGGTAAAGCGACTGCTCCGGTTAAGCGGTGGTCCCGGGTTCGAATCCTGGACCACGACGAATTTTTCTTAAACTGCGAAGTTGCTGAGAAAGATGTATAGCTTTCCTTTGTAGCCGTTTGGCTGCATTTAGGTGGATGTCCAACTATCCTTCAAATAAAAAACCCACGCGACGATTTTCCGTGCACTGAGTAAATGCACCTACGAACGAGCTAAATGTATTTCGATACCTGGTTTATGAGATGAAGGTACGTGATAAAGGGTATTGTAATCCTTCTTCATGATCGGTACTGTTATTATCTTGTATACAGCCGTTACTTTCTCGCATTTTTTAAGTAACCATTTTGAGACGATGCAAGCCCGTTTCACGCGCGCACCGTATGTCGAGAGATCTTATCAGAGCAGTTTCGGTAGACCAACTGGTCTATGGTGAAATGCATTAGTATTTTGACCGAGCGCCATTGATCTCACAAAGAAAGCTTTCGCTTTAAAGAACTGTCAGATGGTCTGTCATTCTCGATTTACAAAATAACTTAAAGAGATAAATAACCTCAACAGGAGTATAACTACGTTACCTACAACCAACACATAAGGCTGGCCTATTTGACTATATTTTTTTGGAATAAGAGAATGAGACCCGAGCCAGTCTCGGCGTAAAAGCAGATGCACCACTAATTTCTCCTCCAAGAATGTTATCTATGCGATACTGACAGACATTTCGGCCCCCGCCTTTTTTAGACTAAAAAACATAACCACTACGGCATGTGACGAAACAAATTTTTGAATTACGGGGACAATGAAATCAAGGCCAGGCTAGCGTGACGCGGGTGTGTTACTCTGTGTGATTCTTAAGAACTACGAGTAGGGCCTACGGTGGCTCGCACAGCCGGCGCATTCCATTTGCAGGACAGGCGCATGGTTGTTTCTAGTGCACACGAATTGACATATGCCCGTGACGCTGTGCAGAAGCACACAGTGGGTGAATGTGCTCTCATTCAAAAGGACTAACATACACCGTTATCCTGCTCGCAAATGAAGCGATTGGTGGCTGCTTTTTCGGACATTTCTACGCAGCCACAGCTACGTCACAAACGTAGATTGATGAGTTTCCAGTGCAACCAAACCAAGAGCAGCTTCCTTCTCATTTTTTTTGCATTTTAATGCAAAAGATTCTTTGGGTACTTCAAACACTTCGCAATAAGGCTGTGGAGGATCTTTCCTCTCCGAAAATTATAGACCATTGTGCCTGTAAAGGATGCTCCGCCACAGAAAGAATAATACGGCCGTGAAACATACATCAGTCATTATTGATTGATTGTAGGGTTTAACGCGCCGACGCAACGTAGGCGATGAGGCGCGCCGTAGTGGAGGGCTCCGGCTTGATTTTGACCACTTGGGTATTTTTAACGTGAGCCGAAATTTCGTACACATGGGCGTTTTTGCTTTTCGCCTCCATCAGAAAAGCGGCCGCCGCGGCCGGGAATCGAACCCGCGTCCTCGTGCTCAGCAGCACAACGCCTTAGCCCAACGCGGCGGGTATACATCAGTAATAAAGCGAAGCATTCATACATCCCGCTGATCCAACTTGCAATACTCGCGCTACATGATTGTCTACCCGTACAGCTGCATCCGGGGTACTTTTTCGAGGTACTAGCCAGTACGTATCCACAGCCCCTTAAAGAATGTGTCGCATTGAAAGACAGTTATTGGACATGAACACTGTCAGTAATTTTTTGCGCTGCGCATAACGGATGAAAATCAGGGGCCAACCATTGTAGGACCCGTCCGGGTTGACGTCGGTGTCGAGGATGATGTAGTCGCAAACGCCATGCGCCGGCAGATGTCTCCACGGGACCCAGGACGTGTCCTTGGCTCCGCTGGGAAGCCGACCCGGAGCCACGATGGCGCACAGCAGCACGGGCTCTGCGAGGCACCCATGGCGGCCGGATGCAGTGACAACCTTGCCGTATGTGTGGTCTCATAGCCCTCCCTTGAGCTACGTGCTAGCCCAATGCAGAGACATCGCATACGGAATAAATCAAAACGTAAGAGTCATAATTGACGTTTTTGAATGTGAGGATATCATGAAGAAAGAACACCCATCAGAGGTGATGAAAAATGGGAGCTGTTACAACGTGCAGCAGGTGCCACACGTGAATTTCGGCAGTGGTCGCTTAAACTTGACGAAACATGGACAATAGTATCTTGCGCAAGAGGTCTGTAGCGCGACACCTTAGTTGAATGGCGTATGTTAGAAGCAAATACAACGAAGCAGATTACAGCAGTGAATTTGTAACAGAGTATGATAGGGCGATAGGCAGGAATGAGGTACTTATCCCAGTCGCGGTTCTTGCGTACGTTGCCGCTTTATTACGGAAATTCACGGGCACATTTAGGAGTACTGATACCTGTGAGGCTAATAATCCTGGCAGCGCTTAACGACCAAGCATCGTAAATCACTTCGGAACATCCGCAGATGCAATTTTATGGCGCACAAGACCTACGTTAACGGAATATCTCTCACAAAAGGCAACATTACTTAAGTTTAGATTCACCAACATCTTCTGCACTACAATTTTTTGGCCCTTTCTAATCAAACTTAGTGCAGGATTCGGAACTTTAAAGTGAATTTTGACTTTAACGCCTATTCCTTACACCTTGCATGATGCATCTTCCTTCTCCTTCTCCTCTGTTCCTCTTCTTCTTGTTTATCATTATCACCATCATCACCATCGTAATCATCATCATCATCAGCCTGCTCACGTTCACTGCAGGACGAAGACCTCTCCCACTGACCTCCAACCGCTACGGTCCTACCCCAGTCGAGTCCAGCGTTTACCCCCGAAGTTCCGTATTTCATCCCTCCATCGTGTTATTGACCTTCCCCGTCTACATCCATCTATTAGTATCAACTCTGTTAAACTTATTTTCCACCGGTTTGCTGTTCGTCTAACTGCATGTCCAGCCCAAGTCTATTTCATTTTCTTTATTTGTACTATGATATTTACTCTACTTTGTTCTCTGATCCGGGTAGCACGTTTCTTGTCCCTGAGTGTTTTGCTGAACACTATTCGTTCCATGGCATGTTGAGCCGATATAAGTTTGTTTTCTAGTTGTTTAGTAAGGTGCCAAGTTTCAGCTACGTATGTTATCACCGGTGATACGTATGCACTAGTTGCAGATTTTTTTTTGAGTGGCAGAGGCAGCTTACTTGGGAGTGCTTGCCGAACGCTCGCCAGCCTACACCTATTCTGCGCCTGACTTCTTTCTTGTGTTGTTTCTTGGTCTTTGTGCTCGAGCACTAACCATCTGTCCTAGGTAGTTATATTTTGTTACTTCTTCAAGCATTTATTTCCATAAGCTGATGAAGACGTTCTTGGCATAGTTATTTCTCATTAATTTACATTTATACATATTTCTTTAGCCCCACGGCCGTACTTTCTGATTGTAGTTTCTCAAGCATTGTTTGCATGTATTCTGCGTTCTCACTCGTCCAAAAACATAAAATGGCCCAAACATTCCCCGTTTATCCTTAATCCTAAGTTTTCCCTCTATAGCTTTCTAAATACACCCTCCAGACAGCAGCTTGCATAAGCAGGTCAAAAAAGAAACCGAGGCACAAAGACGGATGCACCATGAAATGCTACGAATGATATAACATTAAAGGGTTTCTTGGCTTTAGTTATTCCGCCAACTTCAAGCATTGGTGGTTATTTTTTATGCGTGCAGGATTTATAAAGCTACTGTCAAGGCCAACGCACTTTATTAAATCCATGATTTCCAGAGGGTAAAACGGGTAATCGCTAGACGTAAGTTCTATGCTCAACCAGCCGGTGTGATGCAGGGACCAAAGCGTCCTTCTACCTAGCATAAGGTTGGTAGTTTCGTTTCGTGCAACGGATGCTGTACTTCCGACGGCTGCTAAGCACGAATACACCCCCGTGTACGAAACGTCAGCGCAAGCCAAAGAACGTTCGCTGGTCAAGCCTGCCACAAGCTACAGCACGTTTCGTGATGCAGATGCGGCTGGAACATCGAAAGTCTCCGCTTAATAGCTATGAAGAGAAACGCCGACAAAACACAAACGGCCGTTATTAAAGCTGAAAGCTGCCAGAAAAGCAGAGTAGAATAGGTGACAAGACAGTAAGCACCACGTAGGTGTGGCAAACCATGGAAAGGACAGAAAGTACAACTAGATTACTCGTTTTTCTCCCATTTGGGCGGGTCGTAGTTTGCTTATGGAGGCGCTGGAAGAGAATACAGTACACACTCGTTATAAAGAAGTCCTCAAGACAACAAAAAAACTTTGCTATTAGCCGTACTTTGTTAAAAGCGGAGATTGTTTGCTCTCAATGCACAGCAGTGAGGAGGACGAAACGCTTCGAAAGAAATCGACTTCATTATAACCAGCGTTTACTGTATACTCTTGTCCTAGATTTTGTTAGGTACCAGCCGACATGAAAAACTCAGAAGGTGTCTGCTACTTTGCTGCCGCAACCACAGTGGTCCTGTGCAGTGAAAATACAAATTTCAATGCCTGTGTGCTGATAAAACACTTATAGGTCCAGTTTAAAGAGCATGATTACGGCATAACACAAGCTTCGGTGTAAACAAAACAACCCTAAAAAGATAAAGTTGAATAAAAACCTTCCAGAGTAGAAGACATTTACATCAGGGTCGTCGTACTCAGGAAACTGAAAATGCTTTATCCATTTTTAGGTGCATCCGATGCACACTTACCAGGAAAAGGCCGATGACGTATTCGTTTAGAACTGGTCTTTGTGAACGCACTGGCGAGCTTTACAGGTGGTCGTACAAGGGGGGCTGCATCTTTGGCTACCTCGGCAGGGTAGACAGATGACGTGAACACCCTCGCATCGCTATCTGCAACTACAAACCAATTTTCATAAAAACGAATGCCAGAAGAGCAGGATAGGAGCAGTTGCATAGAAGTATGGTACGGGGAACTTTCTGCCTGAAGTGGTCGTAAATAGGCTCATAAATACGGTGACACGAATGCACGCTTACACGCACCCACATAAAATTAAGGAACAGATTCACTGCATTAATCAGAAACTGGCTGCTCACGTAGTACACAGAATTGACCAAGAAGTTTTACATAACCCTGCTTCTGGGGCAAACCATTAAAAAACGGGGCAACCATATAGCCTGCCGTCCGTCGAAGGTAAATACATTAATATTCAGATGCTTGCGGCTGTTGAAACCAGAAATACACGAAATGCCACGAAAACAGTGGTAGGAATTGCATATTGTATTGTTTGAAAACTTGAAAGCAAGTTTTATTGGTATGTTTTGTTAATAAACAAGTTGTTTAGCAAAGTTCAGGTTTGACCTCTAGATGCCGCGCCAATACACTTCCACTACGTTGACCAATACATCGCTAATACGTTGACCACCAAGCAGGCGTGCTCACAAGGCCCTGATTCTGAAGCGGAGTTGCGGAACTCCGCTTAAGAATCATCCGCTTCAGCTCATCAATTGCGGAGTTTCACATTCGATGAATTCTGACATGCCGTGTCATCATCTACATGACTTTTAATGCGTTTCTGCATCCAGCGCAAACGAAGGAGTTGAAAGGTGTCAGCGCCCCTGTATAGGGTGCACCACTGCAAACTGTGTGTTACTGAGGTGAAACGCGCTTGCAAAGCGTCAAAGCAATAAGTTGTTACAGCGCGTTAGTTTGGAAGCATGAATCCCCCAACGCATACACGTTTCCTGAAATCTCCCAGAAGAAGGAACATAGCCTCAACCATCTTCCTGACCACTGTGAGCCCGTAAGAATTACTACAGAAAGGTAATCGGAGGACCAAATAAGTCTTGGTACTTCACATTATGAAGACACTTGAGTAACAGCAGTGCTGGAAAGACTGAACTTACGAGTGTTAGTACATTATAGTTTATCCAGATTTCTTTAAACTCCGCTAAGATGCAGTTTTATTAGGCGAGTATGGTTGAGTTCGTTGAAACCTGCAACATGCTTGAAAAATCACCTTGCCTCCAGCATTACGTAACCGCGTTATTACTACAATGTACGAACATACAAATACTACTTTGTCGTGTCTTCCATGTTGTTACTAGATTCTAACCTGCTCAACACACGCAAGAACAAGTTAGTGTATGATCTCGTCTTGCAGTTTTTATGCTCAGAATCCGCGAAAAAAACGTGAATTCCTAGAACAGGTGTTGAAGCTTTGCCGAAACTAATTGCATCTTATAGATACAAGGTTTATATTGTAGTATCAGCCTGTCACATGTTCCCTGAGAGCAGCTCTCTATTCCTAGGTGTTGGTAAATACTGGAAGAAGAGAAGGCAAGGAAACATGACGTACTTGCGTTCGCCATGTAGATCGTGAGTCCCGCTAGAAACAGGACTACGAATACAGCCAGGACGACGATTATCTCGTCCGTGTTCCTGCAATGCGCCGAGTTGCATGGATGTGCACGCATCACGATACATGGTTTTCTCACAAATACGATAACTTTTTAGAACCGGATAGTTTAAAAAACGCTTAGTGAACCTGGCACCTAATTCTGCAGGAGTAGTACTTTGTAATTTCTCCTACAAATGCATGCATACCTGAGCATGTGTCCTCCCACGCACCCATGCACACGCCCGCGCGCGCACACACACACGCACGCACGCACACGTAAACCCGCACACGCACAGACACGCAAACGCGCACGTGTTTGTGTGTGCATGTGCGTGAAGAGTGAAGAGGGCGTAGTAGTGTATTACGTGTCTCTCTCCTCGATTTCTTAACCCGACTGCTGCTTATGTTATAAGGGGCAGTAAATTTGATGATATGACCACCAGGAGGCTGCTATTCTATAAGGTCCAGGACAATATCATCAAATGAGAGCCCACGTGATATTTTATTCGAATACCCTCCAGGTGCAGCTTTCCAGCTTACGTAATATTGATTTCAGGTTAGCGCTCTGAAGTGTTTTGGTGTAATGCAAAGCATTTTTACACAGGTCACACTGCGCACGACAGGTTCCTTTGTGTGCAGTTTCAAATTTAGCATGCTTCTCTACCATGTTTCAGAGCCATAAAAACTGTACAGTTGTAATGTACAGGCGGTAAGCTTAAACAACGAAATACACAATTACTATTCAGAGTTCGCAAAAGTGTTTTCATGGTTTTCTCATCCAAGTCTACTTTCTCTTTCTACTTTCTTCGACTTTCATCTTCTTCTTCTGCCCGGAACAGCATGAGCGGGAATTCTGTTTTTTTGAGCTTGTTTCCATCTCGCACGTGCTGAAGACTTGCTCGGCACTTTGAACGCGTCGTTTTTTGTTCGGTGACCACTTTTTGGCGTACGAGCCCAATGAACATTCCTAACTAAATGGACGCAGGAACTGCCGGTTAATTTATCCTCAAATGCACCTGCAGTTTTTCTTTTTCGCTAAACAATGGGACATCTATGACAAGTTCCAGCGGTTCCAGGAGTTTCGAACAGTTCTGCGTATATAACCGCTTGTTCAACTTTTGGCTAGAAGGCTGAATCGAGGGACTAGCGCGCATCTTTCCGAGGCGTCTTTTTGTGTGCGTGACGCCATGGGGCCCTGTTTGGATGTGTGACGCCGCGTGACTGTGGTGGCTAGATAGCGCGGTCGTAAAGGAGCTGCGACACAGTGCTTGGCACGTAAAACGGAAAAGTATACAAACACTGGTCAATGTCGGGAAAATTTGCCTTTCCACCTGACGTCAGAGATGTTCAATGTACTTGTAAGTGACATTACTACACCGTCCCATCCTTCTTACACACAATCTACCGCAGTACAAGGAAATATGGTTCACAGCATGGGTAGTGCTTTTGAAAAAAAAATTACGCCCACCTCCCCTCGTGGGAACCCTGGTGTGATGCAACGCATCTCATGGGAGGTTCCATTGGCGTTTTCCATCGTATTGATTACGCTTATAGCATAGATTCTCACGCGAAGGGGAGGTGGGCGTAATTTTCCATTTTCACCATGCAATGCACATGCAGTACACGTATGCTCAGGTACGGTCTTTATTGCAGACAAGAATGAGTGCCTTGTGGTCCGTGAAGTGCACAGTTAGGGGCTCGACGATTGCATCAAGCAATCGTCGAGTATTGCGAGAGAGTGCAAGCGTAACGCGGACGACCGTCGACTGAGACCGTCGGAGCGCGGCATGCCGCTTTATATTCACAGCGCCCGAAGGAGAGGAGAGCGCGGAGAGAGAGAGAGTACTGCACATGCGCAGCGCGCGCAGCGCCGAGCGCAGCGCCGCCCACCGGCGCCTAGCAACGGAGTGAGAGCGCGCTGCGCCAACCCGCAGATGTTTGGGAGAGAGTGTTCGCTATCGGAGAGAGGAGAGGAGGAGAGGCGCAGCTTTGCGGACAACGCCGGACAGAAGCAGGAAGGACAGAGGGGCGAGCATGAGATGCGTTGCATGTAAAAATTGATGGCACGAAGAGAAGGGCAGGTTATTCTCGATTTAGGATTTGCGATCCTGGCACAAAGCCTAGACAGACAGTGCAGAAAACACAATTTGGACGTCATGCTTAGCGTTCTTTTTTCTGATTTCGCAAAATTTTGATAGCAGAATTAGTGACTTGCGCGCGTTTGCGGCCTACATATAAACACGTGTACGACGCATTTTCTTTGTCCCTTCATCTAGATTTTTTTTTTGTTTCGGCAACCGCATTTACAGGGAAATCAAGGAAGCCTTTAGATGCTTAGTCTTCTGATCAAAACTTTGCTGCGGTGAAACGGGTGAGATTGGATTTCTCAGTTGTCTTTTGTTAAATGTAAGTGTCTTGCAGCTTTTCGGGGACACGAACAACGTTCCCATATTTTCCAGTGTCTGAAACAAGTCACGAACGTGAAACTAAACTGAAAAGGAACACAGGTTGCATATGAAATTTGCATAGCAAAGAAAGTCAGCTTACGTTCCGGGCAAACCTGAAACGAGACGAGAAGTTGAGGATCACAGTTTTTAAAACAGATAATAAAATTATCGTATTGGTAACAAAAAACGTCTCCAAGGAATATTACCTGCATAAACACGTTCAATCTCGACAACATCTGAAATTTGACGTGGTTTTAGCGAAGTGCAACGTCACCTTCTTGAATACCGAAGTCACTACAAAAAACCTTTCTGTGTTAAGCGCATGACGTTTACGGTCACCCACCTCGTGCTTCTGACGATGGGGGCGGAGGGCGGGCTTGGCCTGTGAAATAGTTTAGACAATTGGAACAAATCAATGAAAAGGACGCAAGTCAAGTAAGCTGCAGTGCCTGCTTTCTTTCCGTCAGGAGTTTCAGATAGAACCTCTACGTTGTATTTCGTCTTTCTTAAATGTTCGAGGTACTATAAATATCCACTTACTTTGGGCCGAAACGGTTACCCAGCTGTGTCAAAGCTGACCAGACTGGCTATTTAGTTGGTTTAACAGCAAGGCGCCGTTAATGCTCGATGCTAGGAGGCCTTCAAAAGCCATATATTCGGTGAGCGCGCGGGTAATCGCGAACAACGGGGCCTGTTCACTGAAATAGTCTCCTTAAACTACACTATATGTATAAAACAAAAACTGCATGGTTTCATTTTACTTTTGCTATCCAGATCCTCACATTGCCGCTTTCACGGCCTGACAAGAACGGCCGGGTTAATGTGACGACGAGGTGGAGAACACAACGCTGATATATATCTTGGAGAACTGCAACAACTTCCCGCGGTAACAAAGAAGCTATATCTGCCTATAGGCCATGGAAGTCTACCCGACATTTCTCAATACCTTTAAAAGGACGCGGGGTGTTACCTGTGTTGCGATACCCTTTGTACAGGAGTCGTGAAAAACGTTCCGAGGCGTGTAAGACGCTAAATATCAACATAGAAAAAAAATCTCGTCTCTTTTGAAGGCTGCACAGACGCAAACTCAGGCTTACTACGATACAGAAGAAGCAGAAATTTCACCACAGCACTCGACCTTCAACAGTGCGTGCACCGCGTTAACGGCACCCATCCTACAGAGTGCTTCCTGTGACAAACTCTTTTCCCGCCAGCACTATGGCAGGGCCTATAAATATTACCAGAGTCCTTCAATGCTGCTATTACGCTATAAGTCTGAAGGAGTACAATATGAAGGTGATGTATGGTGTAGGCGTTTTCTAATACGACCAAGTAGGCCGACATTTGTTAGACAGATTTATTTGACTAGATAAAACTAGAGCAGCCAGTACAAATTAAACCTAGCCGAGCTGCGGAATGTCCGGTCCTGCAAACCAAGGAAGGCGCAGACAGATACGGTCAAATTGAATTTTACGCAAGCTAAGATTCAAACGATGAGGCCTGATCTGACCACGTATATTTACTATTGCTTCTTTAGCTTCCTTTTTATGCGTCACAATAGATGCATGGGAGAAAAATAAAAACAGCGGTCTTTTCGCTAAACTACGTATGCAAAATGCTATTTGTCTTGGCACTCCTACGCGACTAATATCTTTACGCATACAAAAAATACCTAGGCTTACTCGTAAACAGTACTTGATAACAGTGGTGACGTGGTATTTGTGAACGGGACGTTACAGCATCCCTCTCATCATATTAAAAGGCAAATGTACAATTCATGCCTTCCTGTGCAACAGGCCGCCCCGGTAGTGTCATCGGCGTATGGGAAATGGTGGGCAAAATCGTCGCCTCATACATCGCATTGCGTGGTGGCAGGCCATGAAGCATTGGTGTATACGATGGGCTGAACTTCTAAAAAAGTGCGGTATCTAACCGTCTCTCAGGAATGTGCCGTAAGTTAACGAAAGAATGTACTCAGGAGCACCTCCCCAGGGAAACGCTCCGGTGAGTACGAAAAGCCGCCCCAGTCTGGGCTTTCCACCACAAGTAGAAAACCACAAGTAATACCGTGCGCAACACATCGCTTCCGACTGTTTCCGGAAAAATCGTACTGAAGCCGATGATAGACATCCGTTTCTGCGAGTGGGTCGCTGCTCTTCTCTACTTCGTGACCCGCAGCCGCGATAACTAATGACCGCTTCATTCGTCCGGCCATGCCCACTTCCAATTCAAGAGCCGAGACAGTAGCAAATCTTAGGGGTTGTGTCCGATGATGACACTTTCCAAAGATATTTGCTGTCAGACGCAGTGGTAGGCCGATTTTATGTGGCACGTCTATTCTCGGGGACCACGTTTCATCGCATATTAAAAACACTGTAGATAACTGATGAGCCTTTACAAAGAACCAACTTTTCTGAATTTGAAATTTTGGGGGTATTGCGTGGAAGCTTCATCTGTGCTAGAAGGCGCATCGTAGTGGAGCGTTGGGTGTTAATTTTTACTACCTACTTGGGGATCCTTAAGGTGCGAGAAATCTCGACATCAGGCGTTTTCGTTTTTCGCCTCTGTCAGAAAAACGGCTGCCATGACAGCAATCGGAGCCGTGCTCTTGGGCCCAGCAGCACAGCGCCTTAGCTACCGAGTCACCTATGATGGTAAATGGGGCTCCATTCAGTTAAGCCTAACCTTCTATTTAGTTACAGCGCACCGTACGGACCTGAGCTTACAGCGGAAAGAAAACAATGCGTTCACTTACGCGGAGGGATAGCCATCGCAGACGAGGTGCAAAGAAAAAAGAAGAGTCGGCCGTACTGCTCTTCCGAGTCTTCGTGCCGTGATTGCGGCGAGGCACCTTAGAACGAAGCTAGCGGCACGGGATAACGATGATGATGATGCCCTCAACCAATTTTGCACGTGATTACAAAGCGATTGGCCAGTACTAAAGCATCTAACGAACTCCCTAGTGGCCCTAGCAAATAAAATGGGCACCGTAAAAAAGGAAAAAAGAAATAACGAAACAGGGATTATTAAAAATTAAAGCCGTTACAGTCAACGTGAAAGCTGTCAGAAGTGCAGATCTCCAACATTACCCTGCAAGCTGTGAGGCATGCACACAGGCTCACAGCACAAACTTAGCACTCCTTCTGCGATCCATTAAAAGGCGCGAAACGTACCAGGTCCATCCTTCGCAAGCTTATAAGAGACAAGCCTACACGCACTACCACCACCCACCAAATCAATCGCCTCATCCGAAACAGCGATCTACCCTCCTCAAGAACACCTCCACCCTCTCCGTGGCCACCTCTCTGGGCACCGGAAAACCCATCTCATGCCCACTTCTGCCCTATATTCAGGTCCCACAAACGCAGCACTGGACAGCCTCTTCACCGCCGGGAAACTGCACCAGGCCCCCAGCAAGCTCACTAAAAATACGACTTGTGGCCGTGATCGCATCACCAACAACATCCTGAGGCACAAGAACCTCTTCTTGCTCTCTCTAACCACCCCTGGCAAGCTGGCACCCTTTGTCCACAATGGCGCCACGATAACGTTACTCTCATTCCCAAACCCAATAACCGATTTCACCAAAATAACCTACGTCCCGTATTCCACACGTCATGTCTCGGCAAGCTGCTGGAACATATGTTCAACGCAAGAATCACTGTTCATCTGAAAAATACTGCCCTTTTTCCGCAGACTACGTTTGGGTTCCGCAACCACCTTTCCACACAAGACGTCATTTTTCAGCGAAAAGAACAGGTCATAGACAACCGTATCAAAATTCTCCCTAGCGCAATCATAGCTTTGGATGTTCATGGTGCCTTTGAAAACTTCACCCATGAAGCCATCCTCAATGTCCTGAACAGCACACGCTGCGGTCAACTCACCTTCGACTATGTACGGGCATTTTTATGCGACCAAACTGCTACAATTCCACTCGGATCACTGACCTTTCCGACGTTCTCCACAACCCCCAAGGGAGCCCCCCAAGTTCGGTTATCCCCCCTATTATTCAATATGGCCCTTTTAGATCTGCCTGAGCAGCTTTTCAAAATCAATAACCTTCATCATGCTCTCTACGCGGATGATCTTTACTTCTGGATCACCCAAGAATAATCCGGCGCCCTACAATCCGAAATAAAACAAGGGCTGGGCACCGTAATCAACTACCTCGCACCACGCGGTCTGACCTGTCACCACTCAAAATTAGACCGTCTCGTCCTTCATGCACGTGCCCGTAGAAGACCCCCGAACCAGAACCGGACCCTGAGGTCATGATCCACCAGGAACCTATTTCACAAATGAACACCCTGCGAACCGTGTGAGTAAGCTTCCATGCAGATGGATGTGAGTGAGTGAATGAAAACTTTATTGAGTAGCACTCCTACCCCAACTACACTCCCCCATATGACAATTCGCCTACCTCATCCGACGTATATGTATGCGCAAACACGGTCTTAAAGAAAAAGACACTTGTCAACCTGTGCAAGAAATACTACTCAGGGGGCTTACGTATGTCACTCACTACATCCATCTCCGACCCCGAGAACTATCGACGTTTGGTGCTCTCGTCCGTCGAGCCTTTATGATAGCCCTGGAACCGCCCGATTTCACTCCCATCGTCTTCAACTTAGCCTACATAATTCACTCTACGAACTCATAGAAGCCCAACGCAGCAGCCAACTCTCTCTCCTTGCGCTCCCCCCTAAAGGCCGCACAGTACTCCAGGATGTATGCCGTCCTATACCAGGACCCCATGAAGCACTACAGCCGACACCACCTCAGATACGGGACACCATCAGTCACCCATTTCCAAGACATATGCATCCCGAATACAACAAATAACATGGCAGCGCTCGTGTTCGCTACCTACGTAAGAAGTATTCATCAGACACCGACACTTGCTACACCGACATCGCTCAATCCCCTTCCCATACAACCCTAGCAGTCTCCGACACCAACGGCACCATCTACACTGCAGCGACTTACAGCCATCTATCTCCATCTGCAGTGGAAGCCTTAGCAGTGCACGAGGCAACGTCCGACTACCTGGCGATTATCACCGACTCGCAGCAAGCCTGTCGAAGATACCTCCTTGTAAAAGTTCCTCTACCGGCCCTAAAGCACCTACAAGCCCTAGCATTCCCTCCTAAATGAACCATCGTCTGGACCCCAGGTCACGCCTCCCTCCCCGGGAACTAAGCAGCTCACGCTGCGGCCCGCGCACTCCACAACCGGGCACTCCTGACAAGGTCTGACGACTGGGACACCATGACACCATGCTACACCCACTACCAGCCATCTACTCCGATATGTTAAGGCACTATCGCCACACCCAACAAGAATACCCTCCTCCAAATCGTACCCTCACCATCAAAGACTCCGCATCTGGCGGCGTCTTCAAACAAATACATTATTCAACAAGACCATCCTGTCTGATATCTCCCCCAGCCATTTCACTTACAACTGCCATGATTTCCACACTTGTTGGCCCAGGGCGCCTCTGATCACGGTTTTCACAGTTCTCCTGAACTCCAACATCTCAGGTTCCGCTGGAAAAGAATTCTCTGCCAAACTCGCTTGTGCAAAGTATCGCTGACCTCTTTTCGCTGTGTTGTTCCCCCCCTTAATCGATACATATATCTCGCGGATCTGACAAACTCTCCCTTGTGCCATTTTTGCTGCGAAATTGAATCTGAAAAACATTTGTTCCTTTTTTGCCGCCGATTTTCTAATCATTGGAGAAGGCTGCTGGAGACTCCTCTGTGACGTCTGGGACTGCCATTGACTGTGCCAGTGCTTTTGTTATTTGGGTGCACTAAGCTGGGCCACTGCCATAGAGACGTCGGCAACGCCATCCACTTATTCATAGCTCGCCCGCCATGCTGAACGTATTCCGATTAGGTTGATTTGTATCTAGTTTTCCTACTAATTTCTCTGTTGTCTTTTTTCCGTCTATCTTGAACGTAGGTTAAATGCTTTCTTCTCCATTATCCTTGCATTATCCGATTGATTACCAAGAAAAAATACAACTCTTGGCCAACCCGCCTAAATGTGAATGCGCCATTTTTATGGGCTCCCACCACCACCACGCGCCACTTCCTCTAGGTGTGTGGCGCCATAGCACTGTTCTCAAACAAGTGAGGTAAGCCAAACGCCCGCATTCTCTATGGGCCAGGTGCAGTCCTCTGAGGAGGAAGTCGCAGCTGATGGCCCTATCACCGCAACTAGCTCTTTCGAAGTGGGAGGAGGGCCTCCCGAAGAAAACACGGCAGGAAAAGCGGGGCCCGCCGCTCCGCCCGAGGCCCTCGTGGGCCACCAGGATGACTGTTCTCCACCGGGGCAGACGCTTTCCAAGGACGGCCTTCCTCCGCCCGTGGAGCTAGGAGACGTAGCGGCTAAAGAGCACAGGGCCAACCGGGTGCGGGTGAGTTGAATGTAGCGCGTAGTGTTGTCTGCACCTCTGGTAAAGCTAATGATTGAACCGCAGAGATTATCATAACTAGCCTTCCACCTGAAGACGGGTGCCCATCTCTACCTGTAAATAGGTTTTTGTTATGCCAACGGACATTCTATCGCAAATAAAAAGAAACGCACGACAGTCCCGGGCAAAAACATGGTTCGGTGACAGGTATACCTCACAGTGCCAGCAAGGGGTGCGGCTGTTGACCTCGGCGGGCTCTTTTCTATCGCCCAAGACACTCATCGATTCATGAAGGCGCCGTAAAATTGTTCCATGCCCTAGAGAACAAAAGCCGGTTTGCTGCAAACTTACTATTTTCCGGAAATCTTTACTCGCTTCTAGAAGCGCCCGCAGGTTCGCGCAATGAATGCACGAAACACGTTATTTCTACTAACCCATCTGTTTCTTTGTCTTTGTGTGCAGCAGTCCAGAGAGCCCGAGGCGGAATTTACGCCCACAGCAGCTGACATTCGCCAGGCCAGCCAAGAGCGAAGCGGAGACTCTCGGGCAGAACCACATAAGAGGTCTCGTAATCGACCCCGTGGGTCACTGAGCAGGCCATCGAGTCCGCCTGCGCTAACAGCCAGGCCGACTACGCCCGCCATACGACCGCCTTTGGGCAGCCCTCAGCCGGGGCCTGCGGATCTCCCTGCGACCCAGGTAGATTGGTCTCCCGAACATCAGGTAGCCCGCTGAACATGCCCGTGTAATATAGTAGGCCAGGTCTGCCACACGCTGTCAGGTAGGCGTCGCTGTGGCGCATGTATTTTCTTTTTACTTATGATTATTCTCCGATCAGCTAGTGCTTAAACAAAAATTTGCAGTGGCTTAGCTCGGCTATGCCAGGATATACGTAGCGTGAGCTAAGGTTCAGCAATCCAATCTAATCCAATTCTATCCAGTCCAGTCCGGTCCAGTACACTCCAATCCGATCCAATCCAATCCAATCCAATCCAGTCCAGTCCAGTCCAGTCCGGTCCGGTCCAGTCCAGTCCAGTCACTGCTCCTCACGCATGCGCAGCACGGCTCTACAGGAGCCACGCGAAGCGGCTATCAAGCGGCTCTGGCGCAGCGTCAGACTTGGCTACTGCTCAACGGAGACGCACAGCTGGTCACGCTCCGGCTCCAGTGCGTCTGCCGCGGCTATGACGTCACTCCTCTGGAATGCGCAGACCGGCGAAAGTGGAGACCCAATTCTCTACACACCCGTACTCCAATCGGTTTGAATTTCCAATGCAATCCAATACAATCCAATTTAATCCAATCCAATTCAATCCAATCTGTTGTATCCGCCGCCCACCGAGCCACCATACGTGGCAGAGAGGCGCAGACGCTACCTCGTACCCACGGAAAAGAGAGCCTTTCTTCTTGTTACATGATATTTATAACCGGGCTTGTGGTTGCTGATGATGATGCTGGAAATTGGCCACCTTAGCATTGTGCGCAATCTGGTGGCATGAACAGAACTACATTACACAACACAACATCCCCTCCTCCCAAAAAGGGGCAGCACACCGTCGCACAACACAACAGCCGAACCACGGTGAAAGGAGGTGAATACGATGGGGAACCTTTTGGCACATGTCCCGGTAGCTTAATCCGAACTGCTTGTCCTGCGCTCAATGACGAATGTTTGGCTGCACGACGTCGATCCGTGTAGTGCTTGCTTGCAAGCTGTTTCCGAGTTACCCTTTGCTTGACGGCTTGAAGCTCCACGCCTCCGACCTCGGGAACACTTCCAGTCGGTCCTGCAGCGAGATCGAGGGTGACGCCCGTGTAGGAGAACAGCAGGTTTCTGACCCGTAGTTGCATGCGGGGTGCAGCGGTAGATCCCAAGAAACTCTCTGACAGCCTCCTTTAGTGGGCGGTGTTCCTCCAGACACACCTGAACGTAGTCCTTTAACACACGATTAAACCGTTCCACTTGTCCATTTGACTGTGGATGATAGACTGCCGAGAATGTGTGGTGGATACCTCTGTTGCGCAAGAATTCTTCAAACTCGACGGATGTAAATTGTGGCCCATGGTCACTCACTACCTCCATCGGATAGCCTTCACGGCTAAATATACTCCGCAAAAAGGACATGGTCGTCGCCGAAGTGACGTTGGAGGTGAACCCTACTTCTGGCCACTTGCTGAAGTAGTCTACTAAAGTAATGGCAAAACGACAGTCCTGAGGAACCCTTGTGAAAGGACCAACGATGTCGATGCCTATCTTCTCCCACGGTGCTGAAGGAAATGGTACCGGCTGCATTAGCGGCACAACTGGCTTTGCTGATTTGTCAACAGACTGACAAACGGCACAAGACTTGATCAGCTGTTCGACGTGCTTGTTCATGCCAAGCAACCAGTATTTTTCTCGGAGTCGTTGCTTTGTACGCGTGATGCCTGGGTGTGATTCATAGGCGATATCCAGAGGTGTGCTCACCAACGAAGAAGGTACCACGAACTGTTCCCCTCGGAGCAGCAGGTCATTCATTACTGACAGTTCGTCCCGAACCGTGTAGAAAGGCATTGCTTCTGGAGGCAGCGTCTTGGCTGATGGCCACCTGGACGTTGTCCACTGCACCACTTGGCAAAGTACAGAATCCTGTGCAGTTGCAGTTACCAATTCCTCGTGAGTTGAACATGAAGAAACAAAGCAAACTACCTTCCGGCTCCGGACGGGCTCCATACTTCTCCTGCGGTAACCGGGAAAGGGCACCTGCGACAGTGTTTTCAGTGCCCTTCTTGTATTCTATTGTGTAGTTGGATAGCAGGTCAGGAGAGTCCCCTTCCGGTTTACAAGGAGTGTGGAAGCAGCTCAGTGACGTACCATTTATCTGTAGTTGCAGTGTGTTGATGGCGTCGATGCCCAGGAGATTTGTGCCTTGTGGTACCACGTAGAAAATGAGTTGAGCATGCCGGTTTCGATACTGGACTGGAGTGGCGAAGCATCCTTGAATGTTGATTTTTCTGCGTGAAAAATCGAGCAACGTCGCCGGAGAAAGGCTCCCCCACGGAAAAGAGAGCCTTTCTTCTTGTTGCACGATATTTATAACCGGGCTTGCGGTTGCTGATGATGATGCTGGAAATTGGCCACCTTAGCATTGTGCGCAACCTGGTGGCATGAACAGAACTACATTACACAACACAACACAATCCAAACCAATCAAATCCAATCCAATGCTCCTCGCGCTTACGCAGCACGGCCCTTCAAGGTCCACGCGAAACTGCTAAACCTCGGCCAGTGTTGTTTACGCTACAAAAATTTTCGCGAATGGTTGATATGAGGCCATTTACAAAACGTGATACTTGCGGGTGGGGGTCTCACTAATTGCCCATGTCATGGCTGCCATTCTCTCTGCTGCCGATATTGTACAGAAGCCCCAAACCACTCCCTGTGTCTCCCACATAATATTTTTACCCCTATCCAACCCAGGTAAAATGGTCAGTTTGGATTCATTTTAATGTCGTACATCCTGTGTACTACTGCACTTGATTTGAAATTGACATTAATATTTGGCCATTTTTCGTCCATTTAAATGTCATTCGCGGTGCACGAAAGGTTGCTAGATCTACTTTAGGCTTTGCATTCTTTCGCGAATTAGCAAATACATACACGTAAACGCAAAAAGATGTTTGCATACTAACTGAACCGCTCCGTTAAAGTAAAAAATTAAAGGAGAACTGCCCCGAGCAGTGCCTCAAACAGCTAAATAAGCGGTTTGTTACGAATTGTCTGTAAAATGTTACTTTAACAAAATATATAGGGCGAGAAAATCTCTTCTGAGGGCATTACCGAGTCACGTAGCTTTATTACATTAGACTTTTGGCAGTCCGTCCGTCCCGTCGTGTACGTAGTTACCGGGATAACCGGGACTCGTCTGGGTACTTGTGCATTTGTCACGGTAGGGGGATTAGTTCCGCGGACCGGCACTCGCCATGCTCGTGCATTCGCCACGGTGGGGTGCGCCTCCTCGCCCTTCCGCGCGCGCATGCGCAGTCGGGTCCCGTTTATCACGGTAACTACGTACACGACGGAACAGACGCACTGCTAAAACTCCCTATTTTTAGTTATGCGTAGCGTACTTGCTTAATGACGTTAGCGGATCTTTTTCAGGTCCATTCCTCCGCAGTAACATGCTTGATAACCTATTACAGCCGTGCACGGAATGCATATCGAATTCCTTCCTTGAACTGTATTCAACAGGACGCTTTTGTCGGTGGCGTTACCGTTTTTCTCACGCCCCATGACGCAGAGTCCCGGTGCGGCTCCCCGGCACATGGTGTCGGTGGGTGGCTCAGTCAAGTGGGCCCTGGCGTGCGCCCTGTTCATTGCCGGTTGCCTGGTGGGTGTGGTGGCTATCCTTGTGTACGGCACCGTCAAGAGCGTGGGCCACCAGCGTCGCATTGTCGGTGACTTCGACAACTGGACGCTCTTCCGGCTGAGACGACCGAGAAACGACTCGGAGGCTGGCAACAGCTCGGATGCGTCGTTGCTGGACGTGTTTCACGGCGCAAACCTGACCCAAGGCGCTGCCAACGTAACTCTTGCCAGAACGGAACCACCGAGAAATTAAAGTTTACAGAGCGCATTTTTCTTCTTATAATAAAGTATTTTCTGCGATTAACCTGTTAATTAATTATTTGTAATTATTTGATTGATTGATTGATTGATTGATTGATTGATTGATTGATTGATTGATTGATTGATTGATTGATTGATTGATTGATTGATTGATTGATTGATTGATTGATTGATTGATTGTGGGGGTACTTACATGTTAAGGAAGCAGAGGTGTGAAGGATATGGACGACCACCCCGCGCTTACAGACGACAAAAATTCCAGGACACCTACGCACTCCTTATAGAGGCAGTGAATGAGAAAGCATACTCTCCGATTACCAAACTAATAATGCAGGTATTGTCATAGACACTACAGTGACTGCTCCGCCGTCGGGTGATGCCGCTGCGCGAGGGAAACATATCACCCTTTTATCCCTGCGTGCCTCTCTACAACACTACGTTGCCACGGCGGAGTCTCTCGCCACGGGAGAGCCTCTTTGCCCCTGGGGCAACGGAAAATCTCTTCGCGGGTTTTTCCGCGCCACCTTCTCTGAAACACCGTTCCGTCTCTGTTCGCTTGGCTTTTGAAAGGAATCGCCGATAGATTAAGAAGGCTGGAAGCGTGGCCCGGGGCAGGAAAAAAGGTTTGGGTTCGGTGCCCTATTAGATAGCTGTCATTCCTTACCTACACGGTGTATCACATCGGCTGAAGAAAGTGGCTTCAAGATATGGTGTGCACGTCGTCTTTTCAGCCCAAAACAAAGTGTCCAAGATTTGCCCTGTGGTGCAAAGGTGAGCAGACAAGAAAGTAATGCAGGGATGCCCGCTGCATGCTTCTCTGCATACGGCTCGACTGCTGCAATGTGGCGGAGCGCCTGTACCGACGCTGGCGCAAGGACTCCCCTACATGTGTGGACTGCCCGGAACCAGAGACGCTGGTGCACCCACTCTGCTTCTGCCCCCACCACGCGGGCCCGAGAGCAGAGCTCCACCGAGCGCTCCAGCGTCGAGGCCTTCCCAGCGCCGGCATGGAGGACCTTCTATTCTCGAAGGGGCCTGCGGCAACCCAACGGGAAGTCTTCGCCCATATGCTCCATTACCTGGAGACGACCGGCCTCACGCAGCGGCTGTAGCCCGGACTGCAGTGTCCATACTGATGTACCCCGACTGACAACTTTCTAGGGCTGACAGCTCTCTTTATACCTTTCTCTCTCTCTTTACTTTATCCTATCACTTTTCCTCTACTTCCCTTCCCCTTTACTGGGTTGTGTGCAGGGGAGCTCCCTGCCGAGCTCAAAATTTGCCTTTCCTTTCCTTTTCGTCTCCAGAACCCCACCCTCCCCCCTCATGAGGAGGATCGGCGGCTTGTACAGGAACATTCGTGACATCTGGTACGGCAGTGGCGACCTCCGGCGGAGCGTCGATTGCCTCTTGATGAGCGTTCATGACCCGTGGAAGGGCATCGTTGGCTCCTTGTGGTCCCTCGGTGACCTAGTCTGCAGCTCCTTCTCCTGAGGCTATGTCGCCCGCATCTGCGTCACTGTGCTCTTGATTATCGACAGTGCCATCGTCCCAATCCTTTTTGCCCGCAGCATCGCCTCTGGTCGTCGGCTTTGTGCGGTTCCACCAACTACATCTTAGCTTCTTGAATGGCAGGAGAAATGGGTCTGAGATGGAATGGAAATTTATCTTCCACGGACCCTTCCGATTTCTCCTAATAAACGTCGGCGGCCGTCTCGGGTTGGCGAACGGGAGGTTCCGGAGTTTGGGTAGAAATATCCTCCATGAGTCACGGCGCAATGTCGTCTTCTCCGGCCTTACGGAGGATTGCCGCTTGGCGATGAATGCCGTCAATTCGATCTGTGTCATTTACACGAATCTGGGTTTACAAGATTACCGATGCGTACCTCGAATCGGACGCGAAATAGTCAGCAAGCCGCTTATTGTGGAATGTCGGCGGATCGCGTCTACGATATATTTTCAGCTGCTTCGTTATCCGCTATCTTTTCTGTGGTTGTCCCGTCTCCATCTTCGATCCGAATCGTCCCAGGCAATGGTGCCGGCGTTTCTTTCTTCACGAATTGGAACACAGGGTACCCTTTCTCGTGCCTCTGCTATATTATGCCCACCTCCTGTCGCAATTGATGTCAGTTTGGTAGTTCTTTTCGCGTATAAAAGACGACTCTCACCACGGCGCACTGGGCGTCACCATCCCACCCCTTCGTGGGTGCATCGCCAGTTTTCAGGGGCAATGGTATTGCTATTGGAGATCAGGTATTCAGAGCTGCGCTGAACGTATGAAGAATACCTGACAGCCCATTAATGAGAAGGTTATAGCCGTATTTCCTTGCAACTGCAGCAACATCCGGGACCTGCTGGCTAAAGATGCGCTCTCACTCCCTGTCAGAAGTGTAACTTGTACAGCTGGCATCCCACAATGGTAAATCTCACCCGTTGCGATAAGTGTCCTGCCTTTCGGCGGTACCTATACATACGGGACTTGCAGGGCGGAGATGTGCTCTGGCTTCCTGTTATAAGAGTCACTTGGGGAGCTGGGATCGTACATCGGTGAAAATTGCTCGTAGCCATACGAGTGGTAGGAAAACGCTCGTATCGTGCACTCAGCATCAGCGATATGACGGAGCCTTGTGGTGTGCCCATCTTGCCGAGGTTCTTCTTGTTCATCTTAGGTCGCCCGCTTTCACCTCAGTTGTTCTGTTCGGGAGGAAGTCCTTGACTTAGTTCTACGTCCTCTTGCCCATATTGAGTCGGGACATCTGCCTCCGGACTGCCGGGTGCTTGACTTTATCGAAGGCACACTGCAGGTCGAGACCAAGTATTGCCTTGGTATTCCTGGTGTCATGTGTCAAGGGCATCCCCCCCCCCACCCCGAGAGGGGATGCATGAAAACCCCGGAAAACGAGGAAAAAGAACAAAGGAACGGCCATTTGAAGTGCGGGCCAGGAGCGCGCCAATCAGCAAGCGCAAGCGCCGACGCACCGAGGAATCATGGGCAAAGGTGGCAGCGCACTGGTCGGCCAATCAGGGAAGACCGCGCATGGGACAAGTTGCGTATTGACCATATAAGGACAGGGAAGAAGCAAGAAGCCAATAAGAGTGCGCCACGAGAGAGCCCAGAGGGTATAAAAGCGGGGAGCACAAAGAGAAGGGGGAGGCAAGACAACGGGAGGCAGACAACCAGGAGGCGGCCGGAGCACGTGAGCTTCACGGAACGAGCCAGGGGGACGCGGCCAGGCCATCGACCACGCCATCCGAGCCTGGGCGGGAGCGGGCCGACTTCGCATCGGCACCGTCATCCTAGGTGCACCACGAACCCGTGTCTTTGTGGCCCCAGCGGCATCGGTCGGGCACCAGCGGCCAACGTCCACGCTCCGTCGACGTTCGTCTCGACGGCCCCGAAAGGCTACGTTCGGGCCGAGCCTACCTGGAACCTCCAGCGGCAGCGGCTACCAGGGGGTAGCCACCAAGGAAGCACGCCGCCGAAGGAATGACCGCGCGCGTCGAACTCCGGCATCAAGAACCTCCAGCGAGAGCGGATACCAGGGGGTAGCCACAGAGGAAAGAAGTGAGGACGCGCGGAGCCCACGCCGTCCAAGGATTGACCGCGCGCATCGAACGCCGGTACCGAAGCAAGACGAGGACGGCTACCACCAAGTCGCGGCCACGCAACGGGTGCGACACGTCAGCGGCGACGACAGCGGGGTAGGCCAGTCCAGTAGGGACGCAGTTGTAAGGGACACAACTAGGGAGTTGTGATACGAGAGAAATGAACTTGAACTTGATTAAGGAGTGTATTTGAACTGATAGGGTAGGACTTTATGGTAGACACTTTTGGGTTTTGAGTTGAATTGTATATTGAGCTGTTAAGTTAGGGGTTTGTATTTGAGTTGTGTTTTGGGATTGTTAGAGGTTTGAGTGTGTATCATTTGCGTGTAGTTTAATTATTGAGTGCTTTGCGTTAGGGTTTTTGAGTGTGAATTAAATGTATGTTGTTAAACCCGTCAGCGGCTTCCCTGTGTCCATTGCTCTGAGCTGGTAAAGACAACCTACCATCGGTTCACGTGACACCTGGAGTCTCCTTCGATTATGTGTTCAGTTGAATCATGCCGTCCTGAGTGCTGAGGTGCGCTCTGAAGCTGATGATTGTATCTGGGTACAGTTCTTTTATTTCGAGTTACTCCTGCAATCTATTGAGCTGGATGTGATCTAGCATCTCTTCCACGCACGTTGTGGGCGAGATCGGGCAGAGGTTGTGCGTGCTTGGCGGCTTGCCTAGCTTGAGGATTAGTATGGTGTCGAAAGAAAATTTCCTAAAAAACCTGGGGCTTGTACCCAGCATCAAGCATCCGAAATCGCGACTATACCACTTGGTCACCAATGCGGAATGAATGAATAAAGTTTTTATTCATTCATTCCGCCTTGGTAGCCCACTGGTAGAGCCGCGAGTAAAGCTTAGCGGTTATTTCAAGCAAACCACAGATCGCGCCACATGCAACAGAAAGCGCTTGGCTTGCACCCACAATGAAACCGAAACTCGCCAGACAGCGAACAATAGTAACGGGTGGATTGCTCAGCTCTCAGGAAGGACACTGTTCTGCTAGCTTCATAAGTTACTTTCAAAAAATGTTTCCACAGCTATTGATATAATTTATGAGCTATTGATGTTTGATGATTTATTTTGTCCAAAAGTAAGAAAAGGAGGGCCGGGAGTAGGAGGTTACAGAAACACATAACTCCTTCAGACGACGGCCCGTGGCCCTTGAGCCCAGACGGCGCCCGATGCCAGTCGAACGACAGCTTCCTGAAGCTGAGCATGGGAGCTGGGAAGGCATGTCTCCACAGCTGTAGTGCGGTTACCTGAACAGGTGATCTAAGCGTGGAAGGTTTAGAAAATTCATATATATGTGAGTAAGTGATTCATGTTTCTCTCTCCATTTGCATGTGTCTTTGTAGGCGTCAGAATATGCGAATCCAGAATATCGGGTTCGGAAAACTACCGGCGTGCCGTTGTTTCCGGGCAAAAGATTCTCGCTCATTCAGGGTACTTCATTTTGCAACCAAGAACATCAAGTGATATCCTTCTCTCGTATCGAGAAATTACACGCCTAATTCGCCTAACTTCCCTTAGCTTCCTAAAGCCACTAGGCGGCTCAGCCAGCAACGGGGAAGCGGCCGGCCAGTGGCCGGTGTCCACTATGTAGAAGTTGTTTTCTCAAAATATGAATATAATAAGGGAACACTGCCATTCCCACAGGACATGACAGCGCTTGCTTTACCATCCCCCTTATTTTCACTGCTTTCAGAGCTTCATGGACAATAGCTTCTTACTAGCGTCATCGTGTGAACATCTCGTAATCTGGGCACCAGGGCCCCGAACGTTCTGTGCACGCGCTATCCATGTATTGCGGGAAAGGTACAGCGCGATTTGCGGTTACAGGTAGCCTAGGAGTGTGACCTGCGCTTGTGACGAAGCGAAACGTTGAGCAAGCCGGAGTGAATTCCTCTGAAACTGGTCATGGGCAAAACAAGACAAACACACGCACACGCGCCCGTACACTCAAAGGTTCACGCGGGCATGTGTGCGTGCATGTGTGCGCGTGCGTGCGTGTATCAAAACAGCTAAGCTGGCAAAAATTGATCCGAGACCTTACTGAGTACTCTATGGATAGAGTAATTAGTACAGGCGAGGCTGGGAGTCAAATATAGAATGGCGGACAGAATGTGTACCAACAGCGATGGCCCGGACATTCCCCACTTCCGCTCACTGGAATTGCTGAAACGTACGAGTTTAGCTGTTGTCCCTCCTGGTGGAATGCTGTAAAAGCTCACGTCAGCCTTACCTTTGCAATTTTCCTCTCTTCGCCATGTTGGCACTAATTTTATGAAAACTCTGCGCCTTGTTTCTTTACAAAAACGTCATCTATGAGTGTGTCATGCCCACATTTTGAACAAGCTACAACTTTGGGCGAGGAGGCAGAGTGGGTGCACTTGGAAATGTGAAGAATGGTCATATGCTTGCTTTTGCCACGGCCGCTAGATAGCAAAGTAGTTGGCATTTAGTCATGTATGTACACATGGGAATGGAAGAATCAGAAACATATTGCTTTAGCAGTTTTTTAAAACAGATTCTTGTCAAACAAAATAGCTTTTTACATATTCATGAGCACTGGCACATAAAGACAGGTGTACGTCACGATGACGCATGAGAAGGGTAGGATCTAGTCCACGTTGAGCGCGAACAGGTAGGGTTCCGTGGCGTTGCCAACTTCCTTCGTTGACACAGCAGTGCGGCGTAACCCACGGGCCTGGTGCGTGCTGCCGTTGTCGGTGCTTGCAGAGGCGTTCGCGTAGTCGCCGACGACGCCGGAGAGGTTGGCGAGCAGCGATTTATTCTTCTCTCCCCTGGCGCGTCCTATGGCGAGCACGGCCAGCACGACGCCCACCAGGGTGACCACGAAGCCGGCCAGGCTCAGACAGCCCCAGCGGCAGACACGCCACCTGCTCCGCCTTTGCTCGCTGCTCGACGTCTGCGATGGGCAAGGCCAGGAAGAGAGAGAAAAATTAAAGCCGTTGCACTCAATGTGAACGCAGTCGGAAGTGCAGGGCAGTTATTCGCCATAATGGGCTGTACTGCCGTTATCCGCTTACTGCTAACAAACCATGTCATTCAAATTTCCCGCCTTCGCAGTGATCGCGCGCCCCCTGCCTGAAACTGCGCCAGCGAGAGTTCTGTTCCCTTTGTGCTTTTCACCCCGCACGTGCCGGCGTTGCACTGCCACATTTTGCGGCACCGTCGCAAAAACCAACCCAACGGGCGTCCTTAACTAAAGGAACGCAGGCGCTGCCGGTGAATTACGCATATATTTTTCCTCAAATGTACCTATAGTTTTCTTTGCGTTAAACAACGGAAAGAAATGACAAACGCCAGCGTTTCGCGAGTTTCGAACGCTTAGGACTATATAAACCGCTTGGCTTTCGACGCCTCTGTGGTACGCCGCAGCGAAGGGACCGTGACAGGCTACACCGTAACGCCGTGGCGATATGCTTGGTTCCAGCGAGCGAGCGAGGACGACAAGGCGAGCGCCCAAAGTGCTCTGCACTTAAAAGAGAGTTGCGGGAACAAGAATGGCCACCACTACTTCTAAAACGCGTTAGTGGTAATACGTGAGCCTTATGAAATGAAATATGCACGCATGGCCGTGAAATGAAACAAACAGAAAATATTGACGTAGAGAGAGGGAGGGATAAAACGGAGTGCCCGACGTTAGATGCAAGCAAAGAATGCAGCTGAATCTGACGCATCGCGTGCACACCTCAATCCGTATTAGTTGAGTAAACACTTCTTCTTGGCTGTGGAGTAACAAATATGTCTCGAATTGGTGATTCAGCATTTATAATGGCTGCGTAATACCAGCATTCGAAGGAACGTGCACATAGGAATTCAGACACCGCTTTAACTACTAAGCTGGGACACGGCAGAGCGGCTGCAAGCGCTGACCACCATTCGCTGATGGTAAAATTCATTATCCTGTCGTCTCATCGAGAGGACGAACCTTGCAGGGGTGTACCCCACTGCCTTAGCGAGCTCCGTCCGAGTTGATCAATCTTTCTTGACACGTCCTCACAAGGACACGTGTCTTCTTGTGTCTAATACTGCTAATTTCTCGAGAGTACAAAGCGTCAGAGCACTCCTCCATACCTGCCAGGCTTCCCGAATTTTTCGGGATACTCCCGAATTTTGATGGTCTTGTGTATGAGTGTGCGACCGAAACACGAACATGCACCCATGTTTGGCGAAACCTTTCTGTCAGTATGGCCATATTGCGCTGTAGTTACCTCACAATCCGATTCAATGCTACACCAATTTAAATCGTTGAGAGTGAACAGTTTAAAAACCGCAGTCGGCCATCGCGGAAGGGGAACTGGTCTGCACCACAGAAGCACTCAACGCGAGAAAATTGCACTCGGTACCGAGCAACCATTTTTGATACAACCCTCAGTCGCGTTTTTTTAGCGAAGTGTCACGGGAAGAAACATGGAAGGAACATGGGCCTCGTCAGCGACGTCGAAGATTTATCAATAATGACTGGTGTAGCTTGTTAGTAGTTTGGACGAAACAGTGCAGTCCTGCTCGGTTGTAACTAAATTAAAAATTCAGGTGGGTTATTCTCTTCTGCTGCTACTAATGTTTCTATCTTCCACCCAGCCACCCCCCCCCCCTTCCCCTGCTCCCGGGTCAGATCTCCCGAATCCCATCCCGCCAACCTGGCAGGTATGCCCTCGGTGAACACAGCACTGACACTTAGGCTGCTGGGAGAGTTGCTGCTGATAATGACAAATGTATGCACAGTACGCCCCTACCCTTATCCATGTGCTAAGGCCTATACCTTTCCTAAAAGATCACTCTGATGAGCCTCTGAAGTGATGTCTTACGCGTAAAACTATATTCTACCTGCCGATACAGACACCGTCTAGGCAACGCGGGCAACCGAGTTTGCATGTTGAAAGTAAGAAAGAGTACGTACGTCGTCCTCATACTCGTTGTACCGGGACAGTTGGGAGAGGTGGAACGTGCGTTCTGCGTGAATCCCGTCGAGATTCTCTGCATTCGAACTGGCAGACTCCTCCTTCTGCGTGTAAGAGAAAAAAAAAAGGGGGGGGGGGGGTTAGTGCAGAGGTCCCAGGTATGTTTGACGGCAATATACCACGGACGATATGTATGCAGGAGCTTCGCAACTTGGCACTCATTGCAATTACTTTCACATGGCTGAGACGCCCACTTGGGCCAGAGAGGATCTTTACCGTCCCGAGGTTCCATGTACTCGGCAGCCAAAACAGGACTGAATGTTCACAAACAACTACTAATCGCATTCTCCTAAGGAGCGATTCATCTGAAGTAATTAATAAGATTTTGGTAGTTCAAACCTTTGCAGAATTTGTACTTTTCCTTCACGAACACAGGGAATGGGGTGAAAAACATTTTGCAGCATGTAGAGGGGCGTTTTTGTTACGCCATTCGCACATTATGAAACATTAGGTGGTTCGTCCAGGTTAAGCAGCTAACACAAATCCTAACAGAAATTGTGTTTTTACATCATCCAGAATCTATTGCAGGTGCTGTAATCCCTTGGTGAACGAGCAGGCACTACGTGGCCTCCAGATGATAGTGGGTGAAGCAGCATGGTTTCTCAACGCGTCTTTGCACGAGCAAATTATCAATGGTCGTACACATTCATGCCGGCTGTTGAAAACTTCCTTGTCATAATAATTACCCCTCCAAGCTGTTGGACCTGCAATAAAAGGCGCCACTCATGGTGAACTGAATCAACCAGGTTTATACTTTCTGTACAGTCTGCTCTCGTTAATACGAAGTCCACGGTGACCGCGAAACCCTTCCAAAAAAATTGAAATTCCGATAAAATAAAACGCACAAAAACAGCATTGTGTTTAGTCTACAACGCGTGTCCCTTCTTGATTTTGTTCAGAATCTCGACTGTCGTCACCAATTCTAGCGTACGACACGGGTTGTTCTGATAGTTAAGTCTTATCGCTTTAATCGACGCCTGAAGCATCCACCACCCAAAAGGCTCACATAGTGATGTCGGGAACAAAGAAGGTTGAGGACATGAATAAAGAGGGATACATACGCTGGCGCGAGACTCGACTGGGCTGCTCCTTTATTAATTTTGCGCTGCTCAGTTGCGATGACTCCAACATAGTGCAGAAAACGGCGGTGTTTTGGTGCTTAAAATTATGAATTTTATCGGGAAATTATGATCACCTCAATGCTTTTTATTCGTAATACCTTCTAATTAAGTGATATGATTGGCTTTAGCTTCGAATTATCGAGTGATTTCTTTCACTTAGTTCGGCATGTGAAATTGCCGGTACCAGTAAATGACTTATAATTAGCCGAAAATTCCAATTAAGCGACCTCAGATTATCGAGGGTCGACTGTATTTCGTTGGTTCATACTCCCCACCCACCGTAGGTGGCGTATTTCGTCAATTCTCTCCATTGCGTTGCCCTTAGTAGCTGTCCCTTATTCACAATTTTGATGCAGAAAAGGGTAATTTTTTGTTGGTCTGTAACGCTTTTGCAAATGTTCGCAACGCGTTCGTACGGCGACCCTCCCGTCGGTCAAAGTACCTTCACCCCTCAATCTTTTTCAACCAACGACTTATTAGAGCGCCATCAGTCCTGTGTTTTTAAGCATCTAAGTACGGTCGCAATCAAAATTTTGTGGGGGGGGGGGCAAATGTAAATAGGAGAAAAACAAATCAAAATACAGGCTTGCCTATGGAGTGAGCCTTGAATGCTTTTGCCAGAAAGCTGGCGAAGGCCACTGTCTCTCCTCTGTCCTGATGGTCCCTGTCCTCCTCCTTCGGTCCCACTTGAATGTTAAAATATTGTTTTGAATTTTCTGCGGCCCGAAAACTTTGCGCGGGATAGAAAATTCTGGCAAAAGGTGCACAATGCTTTTGACTTTTGCGCATAGTACAAGGTAGCGTAGCCATTTGTTGCACAAAAAGGACTAAGGGTCGCATTCTGTGTCGCTCCTCCACTCCATTTTCTCCCTCCACTCGTCTGAGGGGAGTATTCCGCAATGCTTATGCATGAGGAAGCCTATTTCAAGGACCTCCTCCGCTGGAAGTTCGCGTGCAGGAAGGACTCAGAATACCAGGGCAAAGATCTAACTCAAGGCAATGCGGACGCACGAAAAACTGCGTAAAACTAATGCAAGAGAAAACTTCAGCGCGAGAAGAACTGAGCCCTTTTAAAGCGCCGCCTTACAACCACCCTTTTCATTTTTACACTACTGGTCCGCCCCTGACACGCCCTAATTAAAGACTACGAGCAGAGAAACTAATAGAAAAGACAAGCATAGAAACTACTACAGTCAAACCCGGCTATAACGAACCCGGGTAGAGCGAATTATGCTATATATCGAACAAAAATAATTCAGTTACAGAAATACAGTCAAACCCGTTTATAGCGAACTTCAATATGCACCGCGATTAGTTCGATATACCCAATAGTTCGATATAGCCGAACCCGCCTATAACGAGCTTATTGTTACGAGTTCGCAATCCGCTGGAGCCCCCCGCCGCCTCCCCAACTCCGCCATCCTCGTAGGCAGAAACGAACACAGTACAGTAGCCATTACCATACCAAAATAATCCATTTATTGCAAGTATCGAAGCTACTTTCCGCCTTAACTGCCCACGTGGCAAAAAAAAAAAAAAAAACGGTGATTTTTGTTTTCACTTTCGTTTTGGCGGCTTCAACTAGCGTAGCATTCACTACACGAAATATTGTTTGCACCAGTTCGGGCCCGCGTCCTCAAAAATCTAAGAAGCATTGGCGGAGCACATCGACTGCCGAAAACGCTTCATTATAAGCGTCGGACGGATTTCACTCGCGACATCATCGGGAACGTTGGCGAGCTCTTCCCACCGTTCACCGATGCTGCTGTCTTGGTCCGGACTCGCTGACTGGGCGGGTTCCGTCGCGAGTCACGCGCATAGGAAACAGTTACGGAAAGTATTAGGCGTCACGTCGCTCCATGCGAGGCGCAATGTCTGAGTCGCCGCTCTTACTCCGTGGCCGCGGCCAATCCACATCTCAATCGCCGCTCCGAGATCATGCATTTCGGCGGCCATTCTAGGCGCCCAGAGTTCGATATATCGGATGTGAACTTCGTTATAAGGAATATGTTTCCCATGTATTTCCGTAACTGAAATATTTTTGTTCGATATATAGCATAATTCGCTCTATCCGGGTTCGTTATAGCCGGGTTTGACTGTAAATGGGAAACATATTCCTTATAACGAAGTTCACATCCGATATATCGAACTCTGGGCGCCTGAATGGCCGCTGAAAGGCATGATCTCGGAGCGGCGATTGAGATGTGGATTGGCCGCGACCACGGAGCAAGAGCCGCGACTGAGACATTGCGCCTCGCACGGAGCGACGTGACGCCCAATACTTTCCGTAACTGTTTCTGACGCTCGGGACTCGCGACGGAACCCGCCCTGTCAGCGAGTCCGGACCAAGACAGCAGCATCGGTGAACTGTGGGAAGAGCTCGCCAACGTTCCCGATGATGTCGCGAGTGCAATCCGTCAAACGCTTATAATGAAGCGCTTTCGGCAGTCGATGTGCTCCGCCAATGCTTGTTAGATTTTTCAGGACACGGACTCGAACTGGTGCGAACAATGTTTCGTGTAGGGAATGCTATGCTAGTTGAAGCCGCCAAAACGAAAGTGAAAACAAAAATCGCCGCTTTTTTTTTTTGCATCGTGGGCAGTGAACGCGGAAAGTAGCTTTATTACTTGCTATAAATTGATTATTTTGGTATGGTAATGGCTACTGTTCTGTTCCTTTCTGCATACGCGGATGGCGGAGTTGGTGAGGAGGGGGGGGGGGGCTGTGGGTGGACTCCCGCGGATTACGAACTCGTAACAATAAGCTCGTTATAGGCGGGTTCGGCTATATCGAACAATTGGATATATCGAACTAATTGCGGTGCATATTGCAGTTCGCTATAAACGGGTTTGACTGTAGAAAAGACTACGAGCATAGAAACGAGCATAGCAACGAGCATAGTTGTATAGCATTTCACACATCTACCTGTGGGTTTGTGTCGACAGCGACGCAAAAGTACCACCCCACCCAAACCTAACAAAATACTGTGTGTAAGTGAAATAAATTCAGTGTATTCCTTCACCCACCACCGTGGCTCAGTTGCTGAGACGTTGTTTTGCTGAGTTCAAAGACACGGGTTTGATCCCGGCCGCGGTGTCTGCTTAGAAGGTAAAACGGCCATCTGCCCATGCAGATTCACGCTCGTTAAACATCCCCAGGTGGCCAAAATTAATCAGGAGCCCTCCACTACAGCGCGCCTGATAGCCGAGGCGTAACTTCGCTGCAGAAAACTCGACAATCAATCTTCTAACTGCCTTGAAAGATTGAGGTCCCAGTGTGCAGAGCACAGCATACTCGAGCCCAACGTCGATAGACACCTAAAACTACTATTTGCTCCAGCTTCATAAATCTTGTAAACTGAGTAGTTACCTTAAAAAAAAAAAAGAAATCGAAGCGTTTGGATTGGAACTTCTAGACTCAAGACACATCTCGGAGGTAGAACTTCTGACGAATGAGTGTGGGCTTGTTCGAAGACAAGCCGGCACTCATTTTTTGTAGCCGGTACTGAACATGTGCGGTAGAGCGCATAAGCATTACCCGTAGGGTTCAAGATTTCGTGCCTATTGCATTAGTCTACGTGTAAATGTAGACATAGACTTCACCCCCGATTACTAATACCAAGTATACGAGTGTTCATGCTAGGATTCATTGGCTAGTTACAATAGTCAAACAAAGGGCCAATAAATTCATGCGTTCTTGGTCGTAAACAATGGTTAGAATGTTCAAAAGATCAAACGATGCACGTAACAGCGTTGTCACCTGTGCTTTTCCGATGTCCGGTTGGGACGAAGAGCCCCCTTTGTTGTGGCCTCCGAGCTGTTCGCCTGACCCTTGGCTCATGTTTTTTGCGATCAATGGCAACAGAAATTACGGCAGGGTTTGTGCCCTAGAGAGTCGATAGAATAAACCGCCCCCAGGTTGTTTATCTTCTTCTTCTTCATCTTCTCGTGATGCTTTCTGGTGTACTGCTCTTCGCACATAAACGTAGCACGTGCCAATCGGAGAAATATTTACCTCTGCTAGCTACCCATCTATAAATATTCCTAATCCTAAACTAGAGAAAAAAACCAAACGCTAAGAATGTTGCAAAGACGAAAACATAGGGAATTAGGAAAATAGTAGTGCATATTTGTCTTCCGTAGTCGTTGACAGCTGAATTGCCCAACAGGAGTGCCAGGTGAAGGACTAAGTACTCTTAACAAATCTTTAACGGAAACAAAACGGCACATGCAAGACTGCAGGCAAGACTTTAGTTAATTCTAAAAATTGACTTTCGTAGGTAAAACTGTTCTTCTGTCGCGAAGTTATGAGAGGCCAAGACGTGCGCAATGATACGTGTTCCAATTGCTATTTACGGTAACAATTGACGGGAACTTGTTAATTAACTCTTTAGTTACTGCACTTAGGTGTGTGATTGTAACGTGGAACTTGTAGGGGATCGTAAGTCAATCGTGTATCCGGTTATTTGCGTACATATTGAAACGAGGTAGACGCCGTTAGAATTAGCTGTATTTACACTATTTACAAAAAGAATGGAATGGAATGGATGACTTTATTACAGGAGGAGGCCAATAGGCACTGGTGTGGGGCACGGGGAAAAGGGGAGGGGAAGATTGTTCATATAAAGAAAAACTCGGAGACACAGCTCATGACCGTTTTAGCTTCTGCCGGGCGCCGCACCGATCGTCGTCCTTGTCGTCCTCCACGACTGGCCTTATGCCGTGCAGGGGGATTTCTCGTCAGAGCAGTGGCTTCAGCGCTTCGCAAAGGAAAGCTGCACCGTAACAATATTATTGCCAGCACACCTGTGGGCTGCGTACTTCTGTCCTCCGGACGCGCTCATCTGGAGCTCGGCGAATGCAAAGCGCCACAAAGCCATGCCCCCGTGTTAGCGTAACTCTGAGCTGTATGCGTCACACGTACGCCGCGCTTTATCACGGCCGGGCTAGAGCGGAGGCCTCCGCTCTATACTCGGTTACAACATAGGTTACAACTCAAGAACGGCACCACCTCATGTAGTGTATCACTCCGCCAAAGCGCCGGACCCGTGACGTCAGAGCGCGCGCGTTTTGAAAGGGGTTTGCTATGCATGCGTGATATCGTCTGCCTTGTCTCACGCAGTGTTTTTGTCGTCACTGGAGTCGTTTATAAGCATATTAAGTCAAAAAAATTACAAGAACGGCTCACGCCATGTTCAAAATATTCCCAGTAACGACCTACTTGCGCCGCGCGGAGAAACATCCGGCTACGGTGATAAGGCACAGCGGCAACTTCCGGTGCCGTTCTTAAGTTGTCACCGAGTATAGCCCGGCCGTGGTTTCACCTTGTCGCGAACGGAAAGAAGCGCGACGTACGGGTGACATGCACAACTTTGAGTGACGGCAACATGAGCGCGTGGGTTAGCGGCGCTTTGTCGCCGCCGAGCTCCGGGTGCGCGAGTCCGGGGGACTGAGGTACTCAGCCCATAGGTCAGTAAGCAAATGCATTTTCGGAAATCTAACGCTGGATATGGGGTTGACTGATGATCCTTTACAATATCCACATAACATTCACACGCCCAACCGTTGTAATTAAAAGCGTAAGTAACAAGTACTAGTTAATTGTTGCCCTAAATAGCAATTCGAACTTGTTATGTTGGGCCCGCCACGGGTTCTGATACTTCGCGCAGGAAAAACACACTGTGTACTAAATCCCGGAATAGAGGTTTTGTCAAATAGAAGATTGCAAGAAATTGGCGCAGCTTGCCCACGTGGTGCAACTCAGGAGAAACAGCAGACCTCGGGTTCCTTTTCCTGGTCAGCGGAACCAGCTGTTGCGTCATCATATAATCAGCAGCAGCCCACTAGGTGCACTGCAGAATGAAGGCCTCTTCTCCCACTACCTCCAACCGGTCCTGTCCCGCGCCGCTCTAGTCCATTCTTTACCTCCGAATTCCCTTATTTTGTCCCTCCCTCGAGAAATTGGCCTTTCCCTTTTCCTAGAGCCGTCCCCGGGTGGTGGTGGTAACACGCATTTATTTTATGTACAAGGGATACAAAGACGCCATGTTACGCTTTAGCGAATTTTGGTGTCTAGGGGAGAGGGATTAGGTAATGGGAGTTGGGGAAAAAGTAGGATACATCCAATGGTACATCCAATTGGGTGTGGAATTAAATGAAATGGTGAAGACCAGAGTCCTCGACGAAGTTTCGTAGAGCGACGAGCAGGCGCCGTTCTTCGCTCTGATTGGAACTGCCTGGATAAAGCCAGTCATTAAGGCTCGGTGGGATTGCCAATCCTACGGTTTTGAAGGCTTGTTCGCGACAGTCGGCAAAACGAGGTGCAGCTATAGTACCGGTTGCCTTTGGCAGCGCTAACTCGGCGCCCGGAGCGTGAGCTGTTGTTGTTCATTTTATGATGGCACATACACACGTGGGGGATTGCCACAAAAAATTGGGTGACTTTTTTGGGCTATAATGCCCGGGGAAAGGGTTACCGAATTATATAGTACATCTACGGAAGAATCAGCGATTGATGCAATTCTTGGGAGCATAGACTAAAAAAAATTTGAACGGGTTAGCAGGACATGCGTCTAGTCTCTGATATGTACGCGTGAATGGCCGCAATAATGCCTTTATGACAAAACCCCAGGGATGTGTCCCCGAACGAAAGGAGCACGGGCATCAACCGAGTAAGGCCAATACGTTGAATTGCTGCCGCTAGATACCGTTTCCGAATGAACTAACATCCCCATCAGTACAAGAAAAAGTGCTCAATTGTTTCTTTTAGCACAAAGACCGGAGGAGGTGAGACCAGCGCGATGCAAATCAAAATTAAGCTCCGGTATTGTACATCTGTTACTAATTAAAGTGACCTCTCTCTCTCTCTCTCTCTCTCTCTCCGAGAGCGTTAGAATGCGAAAACAGCGCGATGAGATATCCGCTGGCTCCGCAATAGAATACTCGCAACGGAACCGTGAAAGCTGAGAGCGCATTCCACCGCGGCTAGGGACACTTGTAATACGTTGCTTAGAGTACAGGGTAATGCTTTTGATCACGGTGGAACGGCCTGATCATGGTGCTTAGAGGAATGCCCATGGGCCTGTGGCGTGTGCCGCCATGATGGTGGCTACTTGTCCCCGTTGTTAAGGCGACACCAATGGTTGACGGCATGCGAGCGACGTCAGTGAATACGACCTATAAAACAATACCCGGCGCGGTGGCTCAGTGGCTAAGGCGTTGCGCTGCTGAGCGCGAGGTCGCGGGTTCGATTACCGGCCGCGGCGGCCGCTTTTCCGATGGAGGAGAAAAGCAAAAACGCCCGTGTGTACGAGATTTCGGCGCACGTTAAAGATCCCCAGGTGGGCAAAATTAATCCGGAGCCGTCCACTACGGCGCGCCTCATCGCCTGCGTTGCGTCGGCGCCTTAAACCCTACAATCAGTCCCGACCTATACAACTCCAGCAGCACTTTCACGGGGCGAACAATCGACAGGCATGACAGCATCACAGAAGGCCTCGGGCTGGAGCAGCTGCCAAACTCTTGCTACGGTGCAGCTAGCATCTTCGCCCACTTTTCCAAGCGCTGTAGCAGTTTAGTACAAACTTACCCAAATGTACGTTGTTCTTCGAGGTACGTATCCAGTCGGCTGATAACCGCAGGTAGCGTGAGGGGCCAGTCAGAGCGGGAAAATAAGCCCCAAGGATGCTGGGTGCAAATGGAATATGTGTCGACACAATTAATGCCACATTTACTATTAATTTATTTTTCCAAGGCACAAATTCGTATCCACCTAAAACACTTGAGCCCCTTTCTTGAGAGAAAGATGGTTAAAACTCAAAAAGGATGGTTCGCGTTTTAACCATCTCTTTCTTAAATCAAAGTGAAAAGTCTAAAATATGAACCGTTTCTACCGTGTCGAAGTAGCGCGATGGGGTATGGCAGCTTCATAAAACGAAGGACCCAGGTTCGGTACCCACCATGGGATGCGTTGATTTTCTTTATGTTTTTCATGTGCCCCTGCGGACACACATTGTGTAGGTTAGCTTTCCGGTAGTGCGTTTTCGGTGGAACGATTTGGATATTGGACTTTCAAGACATTGTCTTTCGACCAGAAAAAGCTTTCCATTTCAACCATCTTTCCCTTCGCCCATGATCATCATCATCATCGTCAGAGAAGGTTGGCTTTCTGCGGTGCGTTTTGGCGTGGGGGGTCGCCATCAGTGAGGAAAAGGACGCTCAGCTTTAATAGCACCCCTTCGCTGTGAGGCTGACTACCTTAAAAACCCATGAGAGCAGGCCAAGAGATCCCTGTCATTTACCTGGTGTTGGTAATCTTTATTTGTTACATACAAAGAAGTTCAGCATGCACGCATTACAATTGCGGGAGACCTGGGCTCGACAGGTTTGCCATCAAGGCAAAGATGCTGAGGGGAACCAGGTAGAAGAGATAATATACAAACGAGGTCGGACACGGTGACAATAATTGGAGTGATATTGATGATGAGGAAAATGATAGCAACTTTATGTTGCAAAAATCTGGGTGAAAGGAGGAAGGGGAAGCTGAAGCCTTCCCGGATTTCTCTTCTCAGATGCCGGCCGATCCATCTTCTGTCGAGAGGCAGTCAACTGAATTCTGGGAAATCCTTTTTGCGACCTGGGAGGAATCACGATTATGTAAAAAAAAAAAAAAAAAAAAAACGCGTGCTCATACGCCTTCATATATTTCTCGTTGAGATTCTCCCCGTCTGATTTTTGCTCTAACTTATGATTTCGCACTTCCATCTGGTTATCCTTGTGTCAAGCCTTGGTCAAACGTTTCTCTGATGGTGCGTGTTGCGCTTCTGAGCGAGCAGTAGCACGCGGGAAAGTGCCATTCATTGAAGGTCATCATCAGCAACAGCATCATCGTAAGTCATAGCAGAAATATCATCATCGCCGTCATCAACAACCAACAAAAGATGAAGAAGAAACTTGAAAACTGTGGGAGACGGGCTTATTGATCCCATCGCCTTTGGTGAGGACCCGACCCGAAAGAATCTTTGTTGCATTCATCGCCACAAGCATGAGTATAGGATCAGAACAACTGCGCGAAGGCCTAGCCGGAGGAGATTCCTCGCCGAAAGCGCACAGCTGGATTTTAACCCAGGTGACCAAAGTGCCTCCTTCATGCTTGTTGGATTCGTCGAAGTCTTAACGACAGCGCTTTAGCTGCGCGACCGCGTATGTATCAGTTTATTTCTAACCGTAGCGTTACATACGAAATGGCGTTTGATGCTATACCGGGATAAAAGGGGAAAGTAGTTTGCAGACTTCACGCACTGTTTTTGCTGTCGTATACTTGAAAATCAGTAGCGACAGAGATTTCCTAGAAGCACAAGTGGCCTAACACTGAGCCTTTAGAGTAGCACTTCGTGAAAGCCAGGTTCCGAAATTATATACTAAAGCAACCATGAAGGGCGAACACGTCTATCAGGAGCATTATTCGTGCCGGCTCGTACACGCAGGCAGGGACAATGAGTTCGACCACGGAGACCCCTGAGGCGATCCGCGCGGAGCGTTCTTTCCACCTCTCCCAGCTCTCCCGGTACGGCGAGTCTGACAACGACGACGTACGTATCACCTTCCTGCTTCGAAGCTAAGGATCACACAAAATGGCGTCCACGAACGTTGCTGTTCGAAGAAGCTCAAATACCTGAAGAAACATTGTTCCCCTGTTTGTTTCCTGAGGAGGGTTATGACCGGAAATGTGAGAAACCGCCATTTATGCCGCTGCTAAAAATGCCGGTCTCCGCTAGCCTCTTCTCGGTTGTGCGCTCGTTTGATGATGTGTGAATTTTTTGTGTCGGTCATCGTTCACTTCTACTTCGTATTCTTCTACAGCGACGGCTCACCCTGCTTTAGCGAAGCTTACATCGAGCCAATCATAAACTCATGGCGGTATCGACGAATGACGCTTTTTAGAGAGAATAGTCAGTTTTTTAACCGCGAGACGTCTTCTAAACCTCTAAACGCTAAAATTTGGCCTGTCTTTCTGTTTGTTTGCCACTTTATTCAACCGCGCGGCAAAAAAAAAAAGGAAAAAAAAATGCTTGCTCACGAAGTATAGGTAAGCAAGACCATTCCAAACTACTAAGCGCGCTGCCATGAAACATAACGTTTTTTAAGCGGGAAGAAAACCTCAGGATTATTCAAGGCAAAATATATAACTACACAACAGGCAGTACCGACGTTCTTCCGGTAAGGAATACACGATGAATTAGTTTTTGCAAGAAAAACCACAATGCGCTAGAAACGTTATCAGACGGAGAATATATAAGGAGGCAACCACAAGGAGCGATTTTAGTGAGTGATGCGAGAAACTTGACTTAATATTTACAGTTCTCTAGTAGTGCGGGTGTCAGCGGCAAGCGGTCGTCCACCTTACAAAACGATTCAGCGTCTAAATATTCAGCGGGACGAGAGATACGACGAAACGAAAGATCCAACAGTTGATCATCCATCTCTTTAAATCTTTCATCTCGTTGGATATCCAGGCTGGATTAGATCTTCTGTCTCGTCGGATCTTTCGTCTTTGTGGGTATTCAGACTGAATTGGATCTTCTGTCTCTGCAGATATTTCGTCTCGGTCGATATTCAGGCTCGTTTGGATCTTTCGTCTCGGTGGATCTTTCTTATCGTTCAATACTGAGGTTCTTCTTGTTATATAAACGTCCGAAGCACCCTACAATCTCCTTCAATGACTAATTCCGAAGAATAATAGCGAAAACGTCTGGGATTTTTTTTCAAATTTATAACTTTGCCTAAATAAACGATAATTTAAATCGAACTGTACTCGAGGAATTAGCCGTTCCACGTGGTCAGGGAAGAGAGGAAATGCTATTTCCGAACAGTAGCCAGGGATGCCAGGCTCTCAGAGAGTAACCCGCCAAATGTTTTGAGCTCCATAGCCCAAAAGTAGCCAAATGTTGACATTTTGAAATAGCCCAAATAGCCAAAGGAGAAAACTGCACACACAATTAATTTGAAACGTTTATCAGATGACTAATGCTAAAAGTTTGACATATTTACAGAATGAGAGCAAGTTATATAACCAAACATCAGTTTGGAGTACAAACAGCTTGAACAGTGTACATCGCGGTGGTATTGAAACAATCCAAAAAGATGTCGGATGATGCAAAGTCCTTACAACACTTTACACTTCTCGTTGTTCCAAATTTTACATGTAGAATGTTCTCCAAAGTTTCTATGGACATTCGGTTCCGCAAGTCAGTTTTTGTTAGAGTGACTTGACTGAACACTCGTTCTACTGCAGCATTGGACACTGGCGGCGTGAGCAGTGAAATTGCTAGTTGCGACAGCAACGGAAACATTCGGGCACCAGCGCTGTTTTTGGCATCCAGGAAATTAACGAGCTCGCACCACATTCCTGCTGTGACTGATTCGTTTACTTTTTCTTTCGAGCCAGCCCAAAAGTGGTGGGTCGAAAAGTCTGAAACAAAGCATTTTTAAGACTTTAGGACGTAATACAGAATAGCCCAAAAATAGCCAAATAGCCCACGACCAATTTTCCCCGCCAACTACAAAATCAAGTATCCCAATTTGGCAATTTATAGCCCAACCTGGCATCCCTGACAGTAGCTTCACGAAGACGAACAGACTAGCTTATAAGATACATGCGCTATCACTCTTCTATCAGCAGGGCAACGCCCACAACAAAAAGTTTTGCGGATGCGCTGAGTTCTTTATGTCCGTGTGCGCGTGTGCATGTGTCTGAGCGTGCGAGATTTGCTCATTTATCCTTACAACAAAGGGCCAACCGCGTATCAAAAACCAAAATGGTTCTAACTTTCCCTCACCGTGAGTTTACCCCCACAGGACTATGTGTTTCAATCCCTTTATCTCGAAACATTTTTTCGGGGTACCACAAATACCTCAAAACAGAGTTGTCAGACAGGGCACAGAACAAATTTCTCTGCAGGCAGCTGATAAGGTCTCCTTTTGAAGGCTTAGCTTCGTCTACGCTGCGAACAAGGTTATGAACGGCACATTTACGCGGAGTACGCGCTGTACGAGGCTGATATTTCCGCTGCCGAAATGCGGCCCGACGCCTGCATTGTTGATATATCTGTGGACGAAGCAGCTGATCATGCGGACGACGAGAAGCCTCGAGAGGTGCCTACAACGGGAGAAGCAAGCGGTATTTCGATATAAGCGACCAATCGAGAAAAACTAGAAAGTTGATCTTTAATTGCGCCAGAACTGCGAGGAACCAAAACACAAGGTATTTAGTGAAGCAAAATGTTTGTTAAGGTAAAAAATGACGGTGCGTTTTGGCTGTTTAATGTTCTTGCCGGACGCGAGCAACCCCTACTCCAATTTGACCAAGCACTGCATGAGGCTGTGGTCACCGCCTATGCATTCAACTTTATTTCACAGCACGCGTAGGAACTCCCGCGTCCGCACCATAGTTGCCACTTCACGTTGCTCTTCGTCCTCGTCGGGGCCACCAAGTGTAAATTATCTCCGAATCCGTCGTTGATGCGACCACGGGAGCTGCAGCGTCCGCCAACGCAAACGTCTCGAAGTCGCCTTCTATCTCTTGGCCAGCAATTTTATGAACAGCCTCGTGTAGATCGCTGCCAGTCCGGTCATCGCCAGGCTGGTCATCGTCTGGGTCGCTGACAACGGTGCGGAAAAAGCCGGCGTACGCAAAGCAGTTGGCGACCTATGAAGGTGCGAGTTCCTTCCATGAAAAGTTGAGAAAATGGATCGCACTGAGGAAATCAATGTTGTACGTCTTACTGGCGTCATACGCTGTGCGCATGCGCCGCATAAGAGCCTTGCGGTACATCTTCCGGGTGGTTTTAATGATACCCTGATCCATAGGTTGCAGTAAAGCGACCTCCTTGAGGTTGTCGATTGATTGATTGATTGTGGGGTTTAACGCGCCGACGCAACGCAGGCGATGAGGCGCGCCGTAGTGGAGGGCTCCGGTTTAATTTTGACCACCTGGGGATCTTTATCGTGCGCCGAAATCTCGTACACACGGGCGTTTTTGCTTTTCGCCTCCATCAGAAAAGCGGCCGCCGCGGTTGAGGTTGTCGATCATCCCGTGACTGAGGCAATTGTTAATTAGGAAAAACACTTGCCGATTCTTCGCCTCACTGGGAATTTTTTCCCGGTGTGTGAAGCCTTGAAGCTTCCAAAACAAGTTTTTCGGCGCCGCGTTGTCGACGGCACTGCTACTTCTATGGTTCGATTGTCAGTGTTCACACAACGTCGCGTCCACGCAATTGACTAATGTCTAGGAACAAAATTCAGTTGCCATACCACGGATTCGGGTCGTTTTTTTATACTCAGATAGCGCTAATCGAGCATGATTGGCTCGAGAAGATCACCAGGGAGACACCTGCTTGCGTTGACCTGCCATGATGACAGCCTGACTCGCCGCCGCTCGGCGACGCCTCCGCTCTCCACTTCATTTTAAGCGGGTTAACCTGTTCGAGCGCTGCGAGCAATGCGGCCAAAAATGCATGCGTTTGGGTTGGGACCAGAAGAAATTTCGAATAATATATATATATATATATATATATATATATATATATATATTCTGATCCCACCCTGCGGGCATTTTGTCACCCCTTTCTTTCTGATTCAACAAATTCTTCATCTGTTTCTATGACCCACCACAGCCTCCCCTTTGATTTCCGAGGTTTTCTTGACTGCAAACCCTTATTTTCTGTCTGATTTCACTGAGCCCCTCATTTCCCATTTTCTGATTCGCTACATGCTTAGCGAGGGCCTCTGTTCTGGCAGTCTTGGTGCCAAAGGTAGCTGAGGGTTCAACGCTGGTCGACCACTCTTGACATGTCGTAGACACTCGAGTCACGGCCCGGGGGTTAATAATAAGGTCCCCTTCACCCCGAGTAGTCCGAGTGGCGCTGGCTACCACCCCTAAGTGCAGGAAAACAAAAAATACCTTAACATAAATACCTGAGAAAGTGGTGGGGAAACAGCACCGCCGGTAGCGTAGTGGTTATCGCACCAGATCGGTATTCTGGAGGTCGTGGGTTCGGATCCCACTCGGCGGGCAATTTTTCACCACTTTCTTTCTGGCTCAAAAATTCTTTATCTGTTTCTATGACGCACCACAACCTCCCCTTTGCTTTCCGAGGTTGTCTTGACTGCCAACCCTGATGTTCTGTCTTATTTCACTCAGCCCCTCATTTCCAATTTTCTTATTCGCTATATATATATATATATATATATATATATATATATATATATATATATATATATATATATATATATCTATAAGAAAGCTTCCAACAAGGTACAAACCACGATTGTTGCCAACGTTTTAGCAAAGAGACTTGCCTTAGTCAGCACAGACTCTCGCCTGGCTGGCACGCTTTATATAGGGGTAGGTACCCAGGTGAGAGGAGAGAAGGAAGTGGATTGTTCGAAGTTTTCTTGTGTTCATTTGTGTTTTGCTTTTACCGCCCGGCTGCGCCGGTCTGTGTTATCGGTGTTGTGTGCGCCACGGGAGGCGCGTGTTCCGTTCTTTCTTTCTGTGCTGCATGTGTTAATCTCTTCTGATAGGGAGAGCGTTCTGAACTAACGTAACAGCCTAGAATAATCTTCGTTGATCCACAGTGTTCTCGATACAATTCGACTATTCCAGAGAACCCTCGCGCCGAGTGATAAATTACCTCTGAGCAGATGCCGCGGCATTCGAATTGCCGACACCAGTTTACGCACGTCACTTTGTTGACTGCTGTTTCGCCGCCTGTGTATTCTTTGAGTTATTAGGGGAGTGCAAGGTCGCTCCAATAAACTTGTTTTTTCTTCAAAACAGCTGCGTCTCGTCTTTGGCAACGTAACAATATATATATATATATATATATATATATATATATATATATATATATATATATATATATATATATATATATATATATATATATATATATATATATATATATATATATATATACATATATGTATATTGGTCGGGTATCTTGTTCAATGGGCCAGTTCAGCGGCGTATAGCCTAGTGAGAGAGACGATAGCGTTTTTCCAGTTTCTTAGATTATTTAATACGCAACAGTTTCGAAAGGAGGACGGTCCTCCTTTCGAAACTGTTGGGTATTAAATAATCTAAGAAACTGGACAAACGCTATCGTCTCTCTCACTATATATATATATATATATATATATATATATATATATATATCGCGTTTTGTCTCTCTGTCGCAACCTGTATATCCTCCCTGTTTGCCGTGTAGCACTGTATGCGTAAGTGTCCGTTTGTAACAACCCAACCACTTATCTGGTGCATTTTGGAAGGAAGCACTTGCGCCCTTTCTAGTCGCCCGAGTTTCACTCTTTTTCTGCTCTCCCTGTGTAACGTAGACGTCAAGTGACGAGCATCGGGAAAGGAAACGGCGTCTCTTCTGCTACTGCGGCTGCGTGGCCTTGGCCGGCTTCGTGGGTGTCTTGCTTGCCCTGCTCGGCTTGGGACATGCCAAGGGACACCCCAAGAAGCCGCTGGGCGCTCTCTCCTCCAACGTGTCGGGCGACTACATGGGCGCCAACTTGGCTGTAGAAAACGGCACCACACACCAGCCAAATGGTGCGCGCCGCAGCGCTGTGTCAACGGAAGAAGTAGACAACGCCACCGAATTCTTCCTCTTCGCGCTCAACGTGGACTAGTTCCTGATAGTTTTATTTGTATTGATGAAGTATACCGATCTTTAGCTGGTATTAAGCCTAATTATGTAGAGAGCCTTTTTTTTCCGATAAGGTATGATAGTTGAAAACTGGACTGGTATTCCCTCCCTCGTGCTTTATATCCCACCAGTAGACAACTCATAAAGTAAGGCTTTACGACTTCCTAAACATAAGAGTGCAGCCATCCGGTCAGTGGGCCTAAAACTGCCACGTAATGTTGGAGAGTTGATAAAATATTACCTGCTGCGCTGACGAAAGAAAAGAAAATGAGTGCAATAATGACGAACAAAAAGTTGCCAAAACGAAAGCTAACATCAGATTCCACCGCTTCAGCTCCAGCCACTTCAGTTCCAGATTCCACCGCCACTCCAGTAGATAATATCATACATCCGTGCCCGAGAAAGTGGTAGGAAGTTTATTACGACGTTTTTTTCCCTATGGGGCCACAATATGTTTCTGTGTTCCGTAACCGGTTTAAAGAATGATGCCGGTCCCCTGTACCCTGGAGCAGTCAAAGCGTTTTGATCAGTGTTTAAGGCTCAACTACCATGTAGCGCCCATGCAAGAAAGCGCACACTCTCCACTCGAGTTCGCGCGCACATCCACGCATCCACGCACTATACAACTTGCAAAACCAGGTGCAGAAGCTATATGAGCAAGTTCTAGTGTACTCTACTGCGACGCGCAGCTAATGGAAATCTATACGGTTTGCGCCTCAGCGTTTTGTGCGCCCGGAAAATATCGCTATCGCTATTCTCGTCATAGGAATGGAGTGACATACGAGATGCTATAAATTCTATTTGTCACCGTCGTTTTCGTCGAGGCGGCGACCATTGGCAACATAGGCGTCGTCTTCCCAACGCGAGGGACCCAAGTTCGATTCAGACAACGGGAAGAGATTTAACAGCGGAACGGTTGTACAAGCCGTGAATCCGGCGTTTAAAAAAATACCAAGAAAACGCGAGCGCTCGTGAGCACGTGCCTCGCTACGACCGCCGAATTCCCAGCTCCCGCAGTGGCTTTAGCAAAAGAAAAAAGAAAACTCCGCGTTGTCGCCAAGCACTATCGCGCATGCAATGCATGGCATGAGCAACACGATGATATCGATGCATATGACGATGAATACTACTAAAATAAAATAAACAGGTTGACACTTGAACTGATGCGTGGTGATACGTCATTCAATGCTCACATATAAAGAAACCCTGCATCCTCGCTATGGTTTACGCTTTGCCCGACTTAGTGCGAGGTTCGCCAGTTGAGCTGGTGGAAGTCTACAATGCTGAGGATGACTTTGCATCCACCACTAGCCGCTGAGAAGACGACGCCCTCTTCGATGCATATGACGACGATTACTAGCACTGTATCTACCCAGGTAAACAATGATACACCCAAATTGACTATGTGTCCGGCAACGCTCACCTACAACAGCTTGGCCATTAAAGTCTTGCACGTGAGTGCAAGCTTCCCTGATTTTTTTTAGACACTTGATGCGCCTTCGCTTATCTTCATCACTGTTTTGTGAAACCCGTTGTGTAAAGTTGGCTTTCCCGCAGGGTGTCTAGGCGCTACATGGAAGGCAATCAGTGACGCATACAAAGCTCGAATCAATTGCAGTCAGGGCTGCAGCAATTAAAAAAATTCCCCGCATTTCCCCGAGGGGAAGAATGTGAAAGTGCGAATGCAGGAGTTGAATTTGCGCGGTTCGGTAATGTTCGCGAAAGAGAGATCACACACACACACACACAACTACAAAGAAAGAAAGATGCATTTATTCACAGACACCTATTTGTGTTGTCGTTGTACTTGATTGCTAGAGCGGATCTCAGCTTTGAAATTTCGTGTCAGTACTCCTTTAAGCGGGTGCATTAGCCCTTCTCACGCCCGATTCCTGGCCAATCCCCCACGTGGGTATGTGCCATGCACAGACACCTATTTGTGTTGTCGTTGCACTTCATTGCTAGAGCGGATCTCAGCTTTGAAATTTCGTGTCAGTACTCCTTTAAGCGGGTGCATTAGCCCTTCTCACGCCCGATTCCTGGCCAATCCCCCACGTGGGTATGTGCCATGTCAGCGGCCAGGCAGCGCGCGCCCATCTCCCCCCGTTGCCAAGGAAGACGAGGAGATTCCTGGCCAATCCCCCACGTGGGTATGTGCCATGTCAGCGGCCAGGCAGCGCGCGTCCATCTCCCCCCGTTGCCAAGGAAGACGAGGAGCGCGCGCGCCCGCAGCTGTTGCTATGCGGACGGCGGCGGAATGCGGACGGCGGCGGACGCTTCAGGCTCGCTTAAAGGGCTACTGAAGCACTTTTAAAACCGGGCAAAACTCTACTTTTTACAATTATTACATTGGTCAGTTTGTGCCTGTAAAGTTTTTTTGGTCATTTTTAGCTTGGGGACAGCGGTATTCGTCGTTAAAGCTGACCCTACGCCCCGCCCACTGCTTCCTGCCGCATCGCCGGAAGAGCGAGAAACTGAGAGGCAGCGACCGGAAGTAGCGTCATATTCGGAAGACGGCCAGCGACGTGCGCTGCCGCTTTGCTGTGTCCCAGTTTTATGGGCGAAGTTCCGAATTAAGCAGGCGTGTAATCTGCATTTTATTAATCATCATTGTCTGAAGTTGCTTCCGCGTCGATTTTTTAACCGTAATGCTACTGTGTGATTCCCTAAAGCGACTCCTAGATACCAGAAATTTCCTACCCGAGCGCCCGTGGCTACTACATTGCCTTCACGAGTAGTCGCGGGGCCGGCCGTGTCGTCGGCTGCTCTGTGCTTCACACGCGAAGCGACGGCCTCAAACAAATACGGAGGTACCCAGGGTTTCTGATCCATTATTATAAGGGAATTAGAAAATTTGTGGGACCACAGCGCTCTGGGCTTCCCGAACTTCTTGCTCGTTTTCTCGATCAACGTTGTTGGCTGTGACGACAGCTTAGCAGAATAGCTAGATTTTAAGAAGAAATCAAGCAAGCTGAAAGCATGAAGCGTTTTCTGCGCGCGGAAGTGCTCCGCACACTCGCCGGTCGTGCATGCCCGTACGGCGCACGAAACGGCTCGCACCACACATGCCGCGGCAGCGACCGCTCTTCGCTGCCGTCCAGAAACAAGGCTGTCGCGAAAAGCAAGGTAAACGTGCAAGAGAGGATGATAGTGTGGTGAAAAATTGTGCTGGGGATTGTCATCGAAAGTGATTTCGAAAGAGGTGATCGAATTTGTATCGCGATGCGGAGCGCCGACCCGTCGCGGAGGCTCGTCGACCGGCCTGCCCGAGCAAGAGATGCGGCCAGAAGCCGAAAGATGGCGTTACCTGCGCGCAAGAATGAGCGCAGCACCGATCGCTAGAATGACTATCGACGTAGGAATAAGGTTCCACATGCGAGAAAGGGGATGATAATGTGGTGAAAAACTGTGTTAAGGATAGTCATTCGCAATTGTAGAAATAGCGGCGACCAACTATCTCCCTTGGTGTTAAACTTGTTCCCTACATCACCGGCGATCCGTGCAACCTGAGCCGGCTGGAGCTGTTGGGGAAGGTGTTCTAAAGCTCGTCGGGGACCAGCGTGCTGCGCTTGGGTTCCTCTACCTTTTGGGGGGCGACCAACGTTCAACTCCCCTATTCTAAAACATGCGTATGTGCAGCAATGCCACGCTCCGCTGACCGGCCGAGCAGCGACCCGGCACCAGCACCTCTGCGCGACGCGGCGACCGGCGGCGGCCGAGCTGCCTGTGCGCATCGCAGGCCGCTGCACAGAGCTTGTTGCCGCCTGTCCAAATGTAAAAACAAAGTTCCACATTCGAGGATGGGGATTATGGTGGGTTGAAAAGTTGTGCTAGGAATTGTGGCTAGCGCTGGTAGTGAAAGCGGCGAACCAATATCTGCGCAACTTCCCTGCATCCGAGAAACAAGTCGGCCATGAGTCGTCGGGGGAGAACCCCTTTCTAATGCTCGCCGCGAGCGAACCTGTTTTGTTTATACTTCCCTCAGGCTCTCCTATTCTAAGGAAAGACTGTGTGAGCCCTCCACTCACCAGAGGACCTTTTAGCCCGTATCTGAACGGGAACAGAATGATATCTTCAGGCCGTGCGGTCCCCGCAGCGCCGGCACTTACGAATATGACGTCATCTGCCGCCAGCCAATCGCGAAAGGCAGCCAGGGCTCTCACCGTGCCCTCGGGCAGGGGTCGTTTGTTTTGACGAAAAAAGATGGTTTGGGTGTATTTACACTTCAAATAAACATGTTTTTCGAATTCAGCGACAGGAAAACCATAATGTAATGCCCCCAACAAAATTTTTTTGAAAAGCTCTTCACCAGCCCTTTAAGAAGTGCATTCGCACTTAAAATCTAAACCATCCACACTTCTCACTCGAACGTCGGAAAACAGTCAGCGGTGTCATTGCTTGTGAAGGGAACTGTACGGTGGAGCAGGCCCTCCCAAGGATTTGTCAGGAATTGCCCCCCCCCCCCCCCCCGCCACAGCAATTCAAATGACGACTTAGGGAATGCGTGCGACCTTCCTTCGACTAAGAAGTGTATGTTAGAACGTGTGTTGAGGCTTACAGGAAGCAATCTTAGAACAATTTTATCAGCGAAAAAAGACAGGGACTGAGAGAGAAGAAAACAGCACAATCGCGAGCTGCTTGCTTCTCTCTAGGTCCCTGTCTTTTTTTCTCTGGTAATATGGTTCTAAGTGACTACCACATAGCACAACTTTCGGCCTTAATCTTAGAAGGTTAATGACATAAATAGCAAAGCACACTTACGCTAACAGCGAATATGCACTTACAAGGTCTAGGAAGGAGACGAAAGAGAAGAAGAAAATGATCCCTCCTGCGTGAGTACTCGCCAATACTCTAGAGGAACAGGAGAAGAAGAACAAGAGAAGCAAACAAAAAATGTGTTTGTTCCCGCTTCCATAGGAACCAGTAAAACACGAAAGTGAAATGTGCCTTCACAGGAGCAGTTGAATGTTTATTGTGCATCGATATGAACTTGCACATCGCTATATTGCACCGTTATACGCATCAACGTTAGGCACTGGATTGCACGCGCTTTAGCATTGCGTAAATCCTACTGAAACCACAGGCGCCCGCAAACCGTCCGTGCGAACTAAACCAAACCGGTTATCGGCGAATTGTTTGGTGAACACAAGGTCCACTGCAGCCAAAGGAGCAGCGCCGCCATACAGGGTGGAGACACCCTTTGGACGGTCCCTTGCGGCCGCTATTGGCTCAAAGTGCTTACCGCGCTGTTATTTTAGTTTCCTACAAGACCCAGCGACGCGAAACAGACGAAACGATTGATACTTCGCAAGTAAACCACGTCGCGGCGGCAACTACAGCGTGGTTTTGATACTATGACTTGCTGCGGCAGCGAGCGAGTGACCCAAAATGGCGGCGTCAACGCATACGTGTCTCCACCCAAAGATAGGATATAAGGCGCGTTCGTCGTCCCATATACGCGTCTGTTCATAGCGCCGTCGGGAGCGCGTTTCGTACCTCCCGTTGCAGCAAAAGAGTTTGTGGCTCGAATCTGGATGCAGCCACGTCAATCGAAGTTTTTCTGGCGATGTCATTTCCGTGACGGATATGACGTCGTGAGAGCTTGGTGGACCCCGGCATAAAACACTTTCGTGTTAAAAAACGAAATGACGCAAAGGCAAAAGGACAATGTCGAAGGAAAAGGGGGACACAATTTCACCGCTGTATGCCTGCAAGAGTATTTGGAGCACGCTAAATACAAAGCTAGCGAAGCATGTTTATGAACTAGGAGAGTTCACGCTGTGCTAATTGCGAGATCAGCCAAGTTTTTCGGCCATTTTAACAGAGAGACGGCGGAAGCGGTGCAAACGGAAGCATATAACGGGATGCTAACAGCAGGACACAATCTCACCGCTCGAAACCTATGTGAGTCTGGCGAGGTTTTTTGCACTTGGGCTCACCCCGACTACGGTGGTTCTAGCTACTCAGTGAAGGGTAGCACTTCAGCCGGTTGGTTTAAAACCAGAACGGACAACCTACTGAGAGCAGTCCTGATTCTCGCCCAACAGGACTAAAAGCTACGACTCATTGAGTGGCTAGAATCACAATAGTCGGGGTGAGATAAGTGCAAAAAACCTCTCCCACATGAATAATTTAAGCGAGCTGCAGAATTGGCCCGTTCACGCTTTTATTTCACGCTATTTTTAACGTTGTTTTGCGTACTTTTTTGTTTACAGGAGAATTTGCTGAAGGGCCAGTTGGCGCTTGTAATAGGAAGAAAAACAGCGCAAAAGGCCGGGCAAAGAAAAGAACCGCAAACCACAGGCCGTTCGGTTTTGGGGGACATGTATAGGATGGATATTTTCGATTTTGTCAACTCATTTTAGTGAACATTTTATTTTTTGTTTCTTATGTAAGGTTTTCCAACTTTTTTTTCCACTATCATCTTCATTTATGATATAACAACTAAAGGTGTTATTTCCGCCAAATCTGCAGTTTGTGCAAATGCAGGGCGTTACAGTTTCGTCATTTTTGATACCTTTATTCACATTTTGAATGTTCTTTGGCAGACTTTTCTTGTTTATTCTTCAATTTTGGGGGGAAGGTGTATAAAACCCGCGTATAATACGAACCCGCGTATAATACGAGGTGTAATTCGGGGACAGCAAAATCAGAAAAAAAGTTTTCATCCGCATATAATACGAGGTAAAGAGCACAGAAAACATTTATTTGCACTGCAGTTACCCTTCAACCCTTCAGTCATTGTCAGTTTTCGCTGGCACTGTCTCCCGACGTCCGTTCAGACATCGTCAAGTTCGCTGCCGCTGTCTCCGGAAGTCGCCTTGTTGGAAATGTCTTCCCACAGAAAGGGGTCCTCAGTGCCATCAAGGGCGTTCGAGATGCCGCATTTCTTAAAAGAGCGACTGACGAGCTCCTCTGGGATGCTGGCCCACGCATCCGCGATCCAGCCACAAAGCTCCGCTGGAGAGGCCCGCGTCAGCCATTCGGTAGCTGTCACTTACGGGTCTCCTGACCTCATCCACTCTTGGTAGCAGGACCTGATGCAGTCTTTGAAAGGCTTGTTGATGCAAACGTCTAGCGGTTGCAGCTGGGATGTCATTCCTCCTGGAATGACAATGAGTTCGGTGCGGGGTTCGCGCAACAACTTCTTCACTGAATCAGCCAGGTGGCAGCGAAAGGCGTCCAACACGACCACTGACGGGAACCCCTAACAGTGCTCCAGGCCGCCGACACCACACAGACTTTATCCAGTCAAGCACCAGTTGCTTTCTCCACCCGCGAATGCTGCCTTCGGTGACGCCGAACTGCCGTCATGCGGCGCAATTCGGGATGGTCTCGGCACATAAAATAACTTTTCTTCTAATTGCAGCCGAATACTGCCTTCGCGCACCTGACATCGTGATAGACTTGTGGTGAACGTGCCGATCCTTCGAGTGGTCAAAACAATCAAAATGGTGCCAGCTGAGAGAAGCCGCAGCCAGCTTACGCCACCGCAAGATGGCGCACCCTCCGCTGATGCCGAAACCGAAAGTGCAAATTTTCGGCTGAAAACTTTGGGATCGACATATAATACGAGGCACAAATTTTACATGGTAAAATTTGGAAAAATACCTCGTATTATACGCGGGTTTTTACGGTATGTCGCCTGAGTGCCGTTCGTGGACTACTGGATGTAATATTACAATTACCCATTACTAATTATTATTAATGATTATTAATAAATAACAAATTATTAATACTACAATTACATTACAATATGACCTCCTAAACATAATATTGCAAACACCCGGTAAGCCGAACGAGACATCCTACTATCACCAAGTTAATTTTCTCGCTCCCGACGCCGTGGCTATTTCTCCATCCATACGCGTCTATCTCTACTACTTCTAATCGAAATAACTATTTGACCACTGATATCAAAATTGAACAATGACATTTCGCTTTTCCCTGATGATAGTGTTGTGTACTCTATTATTCAAAGTCCCGAGGATACCACGACGCTACTTGATGACGTTGACACAATCGCATTATGGTGAAATGCGTGGCTTATGCCCCTTACCTTGTCGAAATATAAACTAGTCTCATTTTCTCGTAAACGCGCAATCGTCCACCAGACCTAGGATATTAATTATGTCCCAAGAACTCCGCTCGCATCTTATCAATACCTCGGCGTTCACATGGCCCCATCATTATCGTGGGTGCTACAAATCGGCAGTATCTGTTCTGAGGCATCAAGAACTTTAAGCACCTCCGAACCAATCTGAAATCCTCGGCCACTGAAACAAAAAAACTAGCTTATCTAACGTACGTGTGATTAAAACTCGAATACGCTTCATCAGTCTAGCATGAATCGTAGGCATATTTGACAACTCGCTCAGAAGTAATGGAAAATCGTGCAGCTCGCTTTAACCCCTCCCAATATATCCCAGAAACACCGCACCAGCCCTAATCATACGCAATACCTTTCCGATATTTGATTCCCCCGTCATATCGGCCGCTTATACCTCCTTTATGGCAAGCACTGTCACCCGAAATCAAGAAAAAAAATGAATAAAACCCCTTCACTGAACATCCGCGAGCCTAGTTCACACCCACCCAATACACGGCCTTGATTTAAAGTGCAGCCAGAAAGGCCACTTCATGAACGGGTAAAATTCTCAGCATTACTGCCGCATTGATTTCCTCCTGCTGCATAGAAGTTTGCCGGTTCTCTAACCTTAATCACGCGTCTAAGAACTGCCGTTATATTTGTCTACCTTGTCCACGTGTATTGACTGTCCACGCCGTTTTCCCCCCAGTTATGAATAAAAAAGATAAATAAACCGTGCGAAATCGCAGTCCGGTTTAATGGAAGTAGAAGTTCAAATGAACCACGGAGCCCCTGCTTTTAGAAATATTCGTATTGGGAGGAACCCGCTTTGTTTTACGCCGTGCGGCCATTAGACAGAGTGCCGCCATTTTCATGTTCATTTTTATTGCCAATCCCCAAGGCTCCACAAGTGAGGCATGGTTAAACCAAGTGCGCCAAGACGAGTTCGCTGCCCTCTGAAAAGTGAATCGCGTGCGCCGACCGGCCCGCCATGGCAAACTAAGGTTCTCTCGAACGGCTCCACTATTGATCTATGCGTACGTGCTAAAGGGCCAAGAACAATAGCCTGCATTACTAACGAATGACGAGTGGCGCCAACATATTTCCGCCATTTTCAGGGTTCGCATTCTGGAAGACCTTAGAAACAATTGCCACAGTGATTTGTCAGCACAATGAGATGTGCTAAGTACCTAATTCTCTGCGCTTTGTATCAACAAGTGTTTACATCCAATGTACACCTGACAAAGCACCTCGGAAACTTCCTCGAAGACCAGTCGCTGCTCCATATGCTGCCTAATTTTTCCCACAACATGGAGCTGCACGTCGTCATCCCTCGATGTTGTCTGGAGGGGAACTTCGAAATCGTGCAGATGTTCCTGAAGAACGAGAAGCTGCCACCAAAGATGTTCTTCACCGACCTTAAAAGAGTTCCGGACGACCCGCCCGCCTGCCACATGGAAAGGGTTATCGACTGGAGTTTCAAACATGAGGTCTGCCGCAGGGTCCTCTTGTTCACAGACTGCGGTCACACAAGTTGGGGCACACACATGAGGCGAACGCCACCAAAATACGCCAGCTACATGATAATCGACCTAATGAACCGAACACGTGGAAACTGCGGTGTTCGCTCGCGGGATCCTCTGTGCGTCTACCTCCGAGAAGTGGACGTGTACATCGCACAGTATAATGACAAGCAGGTTTCTGTTCATCGCCACGAAGATTCTCAGTGCGAGTCATTCGTTCCTGGAAGTGCAAACAGACGCGCCGCTTCGACACGGTTCTCACAGCAGCCACTTGGTAACGCGTCATTGTCACTGCACTGTCTTTACGCAACCACATGTGAACTGCCCAGTATCAGGGTATTCATCGATGCTCTCCACTACAAAAACGCCGCAGTCACTGTCAAAGAACGCAGCGTTTTTGACACCACCGATGCTGACTTCGTGAGACACTTCCTCAAATGCATAGGTCCGTACGGCGTGATTTACAATCCGGGTAGCACTGTGCGCCAGGTGCGCCCCATTCGCAGGATGCATCCTCATGTAACCCTTGTGCGTCCGACAGGCTCAGCTGAAGCCAAACATTTCGCAAGAAAACTACCTCGCGTTCCTAAGACTGCTATCCTGATTCTTGCTTTCCAATGGCCCTTGTGGCTGGGCTTGGTCATTTGTTATGTATGCTTTTGTTTGTTTCTTACCATTCACCCGCGTTTTTATGGTTATCAGAAAACCGGAGCCGTAGGAGTGGCTGCTTGGCTCGTGTCGTCTTTACTGAATCAAAGCGCGACGCTTGTCACAGCAACTTCCACTAAGTCATCGCTCAGACTTCTCCTTGGTGCGTGGCTCTTACAATCTCTCCTTATGTCCAGCGCATTCAGGAGCGCGCTCATGAGTATGCTCGAGAATATTCCGACTAGAGGACGGCTGCCCGAGTTTCCCACCATCTCGAACAAAGTAACGTCAGGGTACACATCATATTACCTGATTTGCGGAAACCACAACTTGTACGGGCGCAAGAAAGTAATATACAAAATGCCTGGCACTACAGGAGCATGCTGGGAGGAGAATTCTGTAAGGAGGTCTTCAAAGCGCGTGTATGTCATGGATCAATTGTCGCAAGAACTCACCGAAAATTTGACGCAAATTCTGGACGCGATCGGTTATGTGTGGCTTGGCCAAAATACTTTAAACTGGGTCACGGGTCCTGTCGTTACTCTTAGATCTCCGTTCAAGAACGCCATTGCCAGGGTTACCACGCAAGCATTTGAAGGAGGGCTGTTCGAAGCACCTACGGCTCTGGTGAACTTTAAGTTTGTTTATCGTCGCGCGCTTGTCACACTGAACAGCAGTAAGCAAGCCGCAGGTTTGAACACCAAGAGTTTTGAACTGAATTTTGTAGTGTTGCTTGGGGGATTTGTAATGTCGCTGACTGTATTCGTGCTTGAGATACTTTGTTCTGGATACTCACCGCCTACTTGAGAGGTGCCAAGAAATATATTTTTCCGCGGCACTCACTGCTATGCGAAATGTTATGAACTAGCAGAAACACGCACTACACCTCTACTACCGCTTTTCGTAATATCTACTGACGTCGTGAAGTTTTGCCTGTAAGCACGCCTGTTCAAACGTAAGATAGCAGAAAGCTGCTGTCCATCCGCCGTCAATAAATTTTGCACTCAGTGTAATGTTGTGCAAGTAGCCATGTTTTAGGGGCGAATCCGATTAGCGGTGAATCCCCTTTGGGGCTGGGGCTGTTGGTGTCTCCTGTAGTCGTCGTCGTCGCAATCGTAGTCGTAATCTTCGTTTCATGAGGTCACGGTAATAAAACACCGGGAAACTCGTTTACGCCTCGCCCTAGAACGTAGCGCGTACTAAATTTACGCCTCGCGCTGGAGCGCTTCGTAACGCGTGCTAAAAAAATCCCAGGCCATCTCCGCTAACGTGAAACCTGAGGGGTGAGGGATGCAGTGTATAAGTGTATTCTTGTCGCATTCGCGTTTTTGCCAACGGAGGTGAAACTGTTGGGAGGTAGAGGTATACAGCTTTGCTGTAAAAGTCTCTTGTCCTTGAAGCACGAAGCCTCTGGCATTTCCTTGGGCATCACCGAGGAGGCCTTGGCAGAGCGGCTAGCCGACCAGTTCACCCCGGCTTCACCTGCCGCTGCGGCCCAGCTGCACGTACTGCCGGCGGTCCCCCAGGATCCGCAAGTGGTGGCCATTTGCGGTGGAGACATCACACTCCGGGAGCTGCGGGCCGCCATGGATCGATGCCCCAAGCGGCGGAGCGCCCCTGACATAGACGGGGTGACGTATCAGATGCTCCGGAACCTGCACGTCACCCAGCTGGAGCCGCTTCTGCAGCTCATCAAACCGGTGTTGAGAGAGAGCATCCTACAGCTGCGCCGAATGCCCAGAGCCCGAGACGCTCGAGCGCATACTGTGCTCTTGCCACTAGCATGACACCGCGAGGGAAGAACTCCGGGCCGCCCTCCAGCGACTCGGTGCACCAAGCCACAAGCTGGAAGACTTGCTTTTCCCAACGGGTCCGGACGCCTTCCGACGGGAGGTCTTTCAGCACCTCCTCAACTTCCTGGTTGTTACAGTTCTTGTGCATCGTTTGTAGCCGTCGAGCCGTGGACGAGACGAACGCTGCATAGACTGTACCCCACTCACCTCTTTCTTCCCTCGCTTTCTGTGTTCCTATCCTTTGAACCCCCTTTCCCTTCCCTGGACTGGGTTGCATGAGGGTGAACTCCCCGTTGAGTTCAACAATATCCCCAGTTCTTTTCTCTTCCCTGTCTTCTTAATGAATCACCACTACCACCGTAGCGCGAGGCGTAAACGATTGCCCCGGTGTTTTTTAGTACCCGTTACGAAGCGCTCAGCGCGATGCGTAAACGAGTGTCCCGGCGTTTTTTAGTACGCGTTACGTGCTAGCGCGAGGCGTAAACAAACTTCCCAGTTTTTTAGCACCGTGACTACATGAGACGACGATTACGACGACGACGACGACGACGACAGGAGAAACCAACAGCCTCAGCCCCTAACGGGCTTCGCCCCTATAATACACCGCGACACTCGTTTACGCCTCGCAACTGAGAGCTTAGTGCTACAAAACAAAAGAGACTTGTACAGCAAAGTTATATATTTCTTCCTACAAACGGTTTCATCTCCGTTGGCAACAGCGCCGAGGCGCCAAGAACACACTTATACACTGCATGCTTCGCTCCTCCCCAAGTTTCACGTTAGTGGAGATGGCCCGGCATTTATTTTTCTCCTGAGCTTCTCAAGCCTATACATTGTGATATCATACTTGAGGCGAATTTTTTGTATCATTATTAAAATTCTCGTAATGTTGTTTGAAATTTTTTTTGTAATTGCTGTTTCGCTCCATTTTTCTGTCTGCCCGAATGTGTTATTCTGCTGCCGCTGTCGAAATACGCAGGGCACGGAGCTAGTCAAGCACTCACTAGATGTTTCTCCGGTGCCCGCTTCTTGTAAAAGTAGAAATAAACTGCATTGAATTGAATTCGAATTTCTGGAGGGTTACATTTGAGGCTGACAAAATTTGAGGCTGACAACAAAACCCTGCCCCTGTGGTCCAATAGAAAAAAAAAGCCTCGTTAATCAAAGAGTTTTTATTACTTCCGTGCGTCAAAATATAGCAACTGAACCCTGTCACCCCGTATTCATGACATCTGCGTTTCTGCTACGGGTAACTAGTACTGCTGGCTGAAAAAAACTCCATCGAATAGCGCCTTGAATAGGCTTGGGTGGTCTGATCCCTACGAAAAAGACATAGAAACGTGCGAATTCGAAGGCACACTAATGGGAATTAACAGCGTTGCAACACTGGAATAAAAAATTAGCGCCTTTCCACTCTGTGAAAACTAATGACCTGCAAATCTTCACGCCCTCCACTGTGTCCACGAAACAAAACACGATTGTTTGTAATTTACGACTGAGCATACTTCCTAGCCAATTATCTGAATGAAATTTGGAAAGACCCGAGCTTTATCCTAGCGGACAGATGTAGAGCTGTTGCCTTTTATTCCCACCCGCGTCGTAGGCATCTTACTGTTTGGGTAACATGCCAACCCAATCCACTCTACCACTCAGGACACCAGACCGGTCGCATTGGTCTTTTTGACGGCCCAGTGTAAACCTCAAGCCCACAGAACGGACATGTCATCGGTAACCGCATGAAACCTCGAGCTGGTCGCTTTCCTCCCCCTTCCCTGCACTCCCAACCCGTGCACTCATAAACCGCCAACCGCTCATAAGCGGGTGCTTTGAAGGGAAGGACACTGTCAAACATGTCGCTTTGAACCCTCTTTAAGCTGAAAAGGAATATTGGCCCACGTCGGCATTCCAAACGGGCCAGTTACAGTTCATTCGGGAGGGATTCGCAGCTACTTGGCCAGCTGGAACTTGAGGCAGCGATGGCGGCGGCAGCGGTTTTCTATTGTCTTCGCGCCCGTTCAAGCTTCTGTTCTGGCTGAGGTATTTTCAGATTCCGCTCTTCTTCCTCCAAGCGAACGACATGCGTTTGTCCCATATCGCGGGAACACCTCGAACGCGTCGGCCTTTATTCGAGCGGACACACACGTGGGTGTCCGTTTTGTTGTCCAGTCGTAGGCATCTTATTGTCTGTGCAACACACTGACCCAGACCCAAACCGCTCGATTGCGGCAGACAGCTGACAGGGAGCATTGAGCCATAAGACTTCCACGTTTAAATCTCCCACCACCACAACAGGTATGTCATCGGTAGCGGCATTAAGCCCTGCTGTGCGTGCATGCCCCGTTTCTCCACCGCCAACCCGTGCACACCTAAACTGGCAACCGGGGATAAACTCATAATCGCACACACCGGCGAAGGGGCAGAGAAATACTTTATATGCGGCCAGATTAGATCTACTATTATCCTTCCGCCAGAAGAACTATGACCAGCTGGTCAATGAGGGTCACCGACGTGATAATGTTGCTAGGAATGGCTTTCAAGCTGAAGATGTATTAGGCTCACGGCGGAGTTCAAACGGGACAAGTTACTTTCAACCGGCAGGCACCCTCTGCTAGTGGTCGAGGTCGAATTTCAGGCAGCAACGGCCGTGGCTACATTCTAAGCGGCGGCGGTGCCGGCGGCTTTTGGGCGTTTTTACAGCCATTCGCGCAGCTGTTAATTCTCCGCAATTGTCTGAAAATGGCGCTACAGCCGCTGTCACCCGACTACGCACTTTGCGCACGAGGCAGCGGTGCTGGCGAGGGGAATAACCATTGTAATAACTGTCGTGAAAGAGGAGTCGGCGGTGGCGAGGAGGATCCCCGGAGCGACGCCGAGTAAATCGGCTTCACCGGACTGAAAACGGGGGACCGGAGACATATACTGCTTCCCAGTAAAAATTCCTCAATCCGAAATTCACATTGCTCTTTTTTAAACACCAATCTGCGCCTGGACACATCGATGCTACGCGCCGTAACTTTCTGTTCGGTAGCATCGACTCTTGGTTAACTCTGACACAATCTGAAATGCACTGCTGGAATAAAAAAAAACTAGCTTACCTAACGTTCGTCCGACCAAAATTTGAATACATTTCATCAATCTGACCTACATTCCTAGCATATTTGACCACTAGCTTTGAAGCCCTACAAAACAGTGCAGTTCGCGTTGTACCCTGCCTATATTACCCAGACACTAGCGACACAGCCCTAAAACTGTCCATTTAATTCCCATCCGACGCATAATCGCGCTATCATATCTATGCCTCCTTTATGGCGTGTGCTGTTATCCGCTATAAACGTACAAATTATTAAATCCCCCTAAACGAACCACAGCTCACCTAAACCACACCCACCCGATAACACAGACACCCCACCGAACAGCATTTCCAGGCTTCGTTTTTCCTTACGCAATAACCCTTTGGAATGCACTACCAGACGATATAGTATTATGCACTGACAGCACATGCTTTAGAAAAATCTGGGCGATAGTTTTCATCCCTGCTAACCTCAAACATAAATTATGCATTTTCTTTTGTAATTAACTGTGAAATCGGTATTGCTTTTTTATTGGTTGTTCCTCGTTCTTGTTAGTAGTGTTTTCTATTGGGTGTTAGCCACTGCCGTTGCCTTTATCTACAGCTCTAATCCTCCTGCAGATATTGATGAATAATATTCCACCCTCCTTGAACAATGTTATAACCGATGTATCTTACCCCTTTTTCCTTGCCTACAGGCCCTTAATTAAGGAATAAATTACTATTACTACTATTACTATTACTATTACTAAAACTATTACTACTGCTGCGGAATAGCGGAATGTTTTCCCTATATATATTTACGTGCATCCTCAGGGCGGAAGCATTAAAGAAGAAGTGGGAAATACATGAACAATTAGAAATGGTGAACAGTGAAAAATACATATACATTTCAAGGAGACCCATAAATAATAAAATATAGTTTCGACATCGAACACGAGTTATACAGTAATAGTTCAAAAAATTTACAACAGGGGCATTTGACAACAAAAAAACACGCTCTGCAAGGCTAGGCATCTCAGTTTCCCCGGCGAGAACAGGCCTAATTTCATTCACGTTATCTACAGCAGCTATGGCGGTTGTAAGACGACTCGAGTCTACTGAAACCCGCCGTGGTGGCTCAGTGGCTAAGGCGTTGCGCTGCTGAACACGAGGTCGTGGGTTCGATTCCCGGCCGCGGCGGTCGCTTTTCTGATGGAGGCGAAAAGCAAAAATGCCCTTGTGTACGAGATTTCGGCGCACGTTAAAGATCCCCAGGTGGTCAAAATTAATCCGTAGCCCTCCACTACGGCGCGCCTCATCGCCTGCGTTGCGTCGGCGCGTTAAACCCTACAATCAATCAATCAATCGAGCCTATTGAAGCGCGCGGGAAATAAAGAAGAGACGAAAAGATTACGAGGGGACAGCAACTTTGCGCTCATGGTCACGTCATTCAGACCCGTAAATAGGGCATGAAGGAATTCTTTTTTTTAAAGAAAATGATCGCAAAGTTTGTGCAAAAGGCAGAGACGAGACATTTCTAAACGAAGCTTTTTACCTCTACCCCCAAGGGTTCTGTCGCGACCGTTGGGTCAAGAGAAAATTCCCTGGAAGAAATAACAGGAGTTACTGGCACCGCCAGGAATCACACCTGGAACGAAGAGAGAAACAGAGAGAGAGAGCCCCTTGTCCTACTGATTGATCTACGAGCCCACGCGGAGACGGGGGAGACAGACGGTGCACTCACCGAGCACATCTGCGGGTTTAAACCCTAGGTTCTCGCTGAATGCCTCGCTGAATAGATTCACGCGACCTCTGACGCCGCTATGCGCTCCGCCCACGGTGCGTGTAGCGGCCGCTTGCGCGCATTGCGCCTGCACTAGGAGTCAGTAAAAATTAAAGGAAGATCGCACCAACGCGTGGAACCTCATGTCTCCTCCGTCTCTGCCCCAGATCTTGTCACCTCTGTCGGCAGCGGCAGAGGCGGAGAAGTGAGATCGTCTAACACCGGGTTTGAGCTTCCTCTCAGTTTGTAAAAAAAGTATCCACTCCTGTGCTTTACCAATACAACTCAGCCAACCACCATTCATAGATTATGCATTGATTTGACCTTTTTTCAGTTGTCTCAGTTGTCTCTGGTTTCACTTTTAAATGCAGAGCATTTCAGTAACTCACGATGTCAGCCGCGTTGTCCCGTCGTAGTCCGCACCGTCGTTGTCCGCACCCCTCCCCCTACACTATATAAAAAAAAATACTATCCGGCGCCTGGTTTCGATCCCTCGACCCTGCGGGCTGAACGCAATGTACATGGTGCTCTACCCACTGCGCCACAATGCCGACACATAATGGGAGGCTACGAACGCGCCTTATATCCTTGACTCATTCAAATTACTGCTGACGAGCGCTCTCTCGTCGGCAGTTGCCACAAGTGCAACAACATTAACGTAACGCAAACTACTTAACGTCGTGCGCCCCCGGAAATGCTCTGCATTTGATCGTGCCCCTCGCGAGGGGGATGTTTCACTGCGTCGCCATGCGAACAGTTTGCCACGCTTTAGTTTGAGTTCTTTCTTTGCCGGGGTGCCGACGAGCGGCGCCACCTCCTCGCACTTCGCCGCGGGAGGATCCGCGGCGGGGGCGAGAGATGGCGCTGGGGTCTCCGCGGCCGCGTCTGCGGCCTCCGCGGGCACCGGCGCCGGCACGGGGTCATCGCCCTTCTTTAAAAGTTTATTTCGCACACCACGCAGGAAGAATTTTTTTTGTAGAGCCACGTGTGTGAATTCAAGTGACGTCGCATGGGTAATCATTATGGGCGTCGTTTAGAGCTTTGATTTCCAACCACCTTCACAGGGTGGATTGGCGCGCATTCTTTTGTCGTAGTGCTAAGGTTTGTAATCTAAGTGTTGATTTTACAGAACTTATGCTGGCTGCTGTACTACAGTTGAAGAAAAATGAAACGGAAACGGGTGAAATCATTCTGAACCATATCTAGTTTATGAACCAAAAAAGCAGGGCCAGGGTCCCATACTGAAGCAGCATATTCGAGCTTTGCCTTTATAAGTGTCATTTAAAGAAGCAGTTTTATGGACGATGCGACTTGGGGAAAAATGTTCCAGGTGACATCTACGTTTAGGTCTTTAGATGTATGGCGCGATAGCGTTACTTCGGCGTTGAGGGAGCGTTCTGGATTGGTGTCGTGCCTTTACCATTTATGCTTTCCGAGAATTGCAGTTCAGCGACGATAGATATATTAGCCACAATGATCACTGTCAGAGTTACTTGATGTAGGAGTTGCGAAACTCCTCATAGGCCCTATGCGTCAAAAAGTGGCCCTACGATTGGTCCACTGCTTTGAATCGTGTTTTACAGCGGCGCCATCTTTTGGTGACAAAATAAACTATACAACTTGCTTCGCCGCTCGACGACCTGGGTGAAAAAAGGTATTTGAGTGCTTACGTAAACTTGTTATGCCAAAGGAGCCCAATGTACTCAACTATGCAAGTGTTTTATATACATAGAAAGCAAAAATAGTAAAAAGAAATGCGACCATGGGGTCAACCGTCGCTTGCGCCCTGTCGTCTGCTGCGCGTCCTCCTCGGTCTTCTGGCGGCAAAACAATAAATAAGTCGCTTTGACGGCTTATGCAAGCTGAAATTGATTATTTAGAGCAGCTTGATCGGCTACTAGATTATGTTTGATATACAATGAGCTGTAGGCCAAACTATTACTGCAAATTTAGTACTTCAATCCGGACTTATGTTGTGCCGGAGTGCCCGCACAATCGCCAATTGGTCGAGACAGATGCGCGGACGCAGAAATAACTGCAACCTAAAAACCGGAATAAGATAGCAATTAATAACTTACGAAGGCACAAAAATCAAGAATTATGCACTTTAAAACAAAATTTAACGTTAAATTGTCAGTTTCAATAATTAGTTTGTATTTTGGATAGTGCATGCGGCGGCCGCAGTCCCGCCACGGTACGCACGATCCAAAGCAGGGGGGGTCCAGGTGCGGGCCGTTTTTTGAGGCGGAGTTTCGCAACTGCCTACATCGAAGAGCTCTGATCACTGTGGCACAAGAAAGGCAGGCGACATTCCCGCTTGTGTGGTTTAGGATGTCGGCACGAAAGATTGCGGCTGTGCTGTGTTGGTCAGGTTGAGCAAGCAGGTGGCAGCAGTGTCAGTGTCTTACCTTATTAGGTGCGGAGTACCTTAGGACCGCACAATGTCCGTCCTCGTCCGTGCACATAGCATTTACAATCGCAAAAATCACACGGGCACCGGCAGGATTCGAGCCTGTGTCTGGTAGACCAGACAGAGTTAGTCCGCGTCCATCCGTGCGCACACCACCATCAAGCGAAAATCAAGCGAAATTCAATTTGAGCCATGAGTCGCAGTTCCATTTAGGCAATATTCAAGGTGCAACTCGCGGCTCAAATAGAACGACGGTCGGGGCGCAAATCGCATGTCATTCGGGGTGCAACTGGGATGCCATTTCGAGTCCCCGTACTCCGCACCGTCGCCATCATCCACTGAGTGGAGATGCTGCCATTTTTATTCTCTAGCGTTGTGGCCTAACTGGATGTTTTGGTTTATTTACAGCACACGTAGAGTGAGAGAGAAAGAGAGAGAGAGAGACACACACAAAGAGAGAGAGTAAGAGTTTTATTGTGTGAAATTGAATGGAAGTTGTTCGCCCCTGAGCACATCCTTGAATATGACCACGTCGCGTCAATAGAGCGGTTGTTTGCCCGTATTTAGCACAGTTTAAGGTTAATGCACCACGTTCCCTATTTCACATCTTGGCCCATCAAAACTTATTGAATATTAATTGGGTTGTATCGTGCGCCTAGTTTGCAGTTATTCGGCGCTTAGATCCTTTTGTGGCACGGGAAAGGATGGTGTTCCTAGGCGAAGGATGAGGAGAAGTTCCCAATATTATATTTTGGGGGTAGAGAAGTGTGGTAGTCGTGGTCAACCTGGAGCACGGTATGCGAGTTTGCAGTTTGCGTGGATCTTTATCGGCTGCATCATTCCCTTCCAGTCCGCCGTGTCATGGTTGCAATGTGACGTTAACTTTCATTCATAATAGTCACCGCTGACGAAAACCGGACAAGAAGAGTAAGGAGGACACAAGGACGCTGGAGTAAGGACGCTGCGCTTGTGTCGTCCTTACTCTTCTTGTCCAGTTTTCGTCTGCGCTGACCATTATGAACGCACTCCAACTCGCCCAATTCGCAACCTTGTTGCAGTTAACTTTAATCTTCGTAGATTCAAGAATCCTCCTCAATTATTTAGGTACTATGCCTGCAGCCACGAGAGTAATGGCTTTTTAGGCTATGTAACGAAGGTTAATCATGGTTCCGTTTAGCGGATTATAACGACGATTTCCGCTTTTCCTTTCCTGTGTGTGCAGGGTAATGAAGTCACAGCGATTGACATTGTAGTACACTGCGACAGTTGTTGCCTTCGTCCTTTCAAACGTCCAGGCGTAGGCGTATACTATGTTTTCATAGTCTTGGAGCTTTCCTCAAAACAACTTGATCCTAGCTTTTGGCCTGTTCTTGTGTAGGTCTGCGACTCGGCTTTTCAGTAGGAGGAGGGCTTCAATGGAGAGCCGCTGGATTGGTGACATATCCATCATGGCGTCCAGCCTTCCTCTCTGGAGGTGCGGCATAATGGCCGGTCCCAGTGTTTTTCCGAGGGGCTCCTTTTATGCTAGTATAGTGGCCTGTCAGAAATATTCAAGAGAGAAAGAGAGGGAGAAATTTTTATTGAAATGAAAAAAAAAACACACAGAAACACAAACACAAACACAAACACAAAAAACACAACTCAAACTTACGCACATTCGTCCGATACCCAAACCGAACAAAGATTCCGCTAATCTATTTAATCTCCGACCGATCTCCTTAACCCCGGTGCTTTGTAAAGTCATAGAACGCCTCATTAATAATCACCTTTAACATCATCTCGTGTATGTCTCACCATGGTTTCATCCGACGCAGACGGGCTTTCGTCCAAATCTGAGTACCCAAGACTGTCTTTGGCTGCTACGACCAGTCTTCAATCGCACCTCCTGTGCAGGTAACCCTGACTACGTCCTTTCAATTGACATGCGCAAAGCATTCGATCGTGTAGTCAGGCTGCTATTCTTGAGGAGTTAGCTTAGGCATTCCCTAGTCAGGGGGCCCAAAACTGGGTACGTAATTTTCTTGAGAACCGGCCCATTCGTCTTAGCAGCACGAATCCGTGAAGGAGCCCCTTGACCTACTACGTGGATAGGGGCGTGCCCCAGGGCTCTATCCTTGGGCCCGTGCTTTTCAACCTAGTCATGGCTCGGGTTGCTCGTATGCTCGAACGAGGCTCTGCCGCTCGGTTTGCTATATACGCAGATGATCTCTCGGTTTGGGTAGAAGCCGCTGAATTTTCCGACCCGGATCACATGTTGGACGAACTTCAAGGTGCCGCTAACAGCCTCAATGATATCCTTCCGACACTGGGACTTGAGATTGCCCCTGAAAAGACGGAATTTCTCCTTGTTCATGGTCGCCATCAGCTCCTACTGGATATGCGCAAGGTCATCTACCTCGGCGACACGCCAGTCTCCCCTAAAAGTGGGAAACTTCGTATTTTAGGTGTACGGTTGGCGTGCAACAATAGCGCTAGGTGTTGGATCAGCCAACTTAAGCGCAACTAGAAACCCGTGCTTAGTCTCATTTCGCGTATGTCGAACGAGTACGGCGGAGCATGCCAGTCAGCCTGCCTTACGCTTACTCCAGCAATGGCAATGAGTGGACTCACGTATGGCGGTCCTGTCTATAAGCTCAACAAAGTGCATATGAAACATCTTCAGGTTCTTTATCGGGCTGTTCTTCGCCCCATTACCGGACTTCCGCGCCATACCCGCACGGAAGCACTGAATCAATCAGCCCTGGTACCCCCGCTCGAACCGCTCCTCGAGGAAACCCGACAACTGCACGAAGATGGCCGTTTCTTGACCTGACAGGGTGCGGCTCTTACAGCTTGGGACTCACAAATGGAGCTCCCCAAGACCCTACCGCAGCCTCCCTCTCCTCCATGGAAACGACTTTTGGGGTTGACAATCTGCAACGCATAAGTGTCCCAATATCCTGATCAAGAGTTCGCCATCATGCTGTTTCTCTCACTCTGGCGGCTAAACTCCCTGATGAACAAGACATTTACACAGACGCGAGCATGTCTGCTAGCCGCGTGGGACTGGCTTGGCGATGTCCGGGTTTACCTAACTTAGACGGCGCTCGCACTGGACAAATATCCACTACTTCTATAATGGACGCTGAGCTACATGCCATCCTCGCAGCCCTCGACCACTTGACTGCCCCATTACCACTCCGCATTGGGTTCCTGACTGACTCCCAAATGGCGCTACGTGAGCTCCGGAAACCCTTCTCCGATCACCCTCTGGTTCACCAGATTCAACATGCATATGTATGTACAGTGTGGGACCCTTCGACTGTGATTGACAAACAAAAACTAGAAAGCGTTCAGAACCTCGCGGTGCGATATGTATTAGGCAAACATGCGAGAAATAAAGAATACAGTGCAACATTTTCAAAACAAACATTGCAATGGGAAATATCAGAACACCGCCGAAGCAAGCTCTGTCTGAAATTATTCCATGAAGTATACTCTTTTAAAACAGGTGTTCCGCGAGAAGAGTACATTGCATCACCGCATTATACATCAGCGCGGTTGGACCATGCCTACAAAGTGCCAGAGTACAAATGCAACACTGCATCCTTTGCAAGTTCTTTTTTTCCAAAACTATCAGGCAGTGGAATCGGTTATCGTCAGCAGTCGTGTCGCGCATTGGAAGCAACTCTTTTTACGATGCTTTGTCTGAAACTGTGCTATCAACCAAAAAGAACTGATGAATGTGACAGGGCTTTATTGTGCGTGTGTGGGTGTGTGTGTGTGCGGCGGAAGTGTCTTTTTTTGCAATGTGCAATGTGCATTTTCTTTGTTGTTAACCGTTGACCTTATTAAGCGAAAAATGGGTTTTCATGCTGTTTTATGGTATGAAACTGCGCAGGGAAATGCGCAGTTTGTTTCGTTGTCAACATGTGTAGTACTGAATTATATGTACCTATATTCTTTTCAATTTTCACAGTGCCATATCCCCGTTAAGCGATTGCTTTTTTTTGCGATTTGATATCCGCTGTATTTTTTATTCTTCAATTATTTGGCTTGTAACCCCCCCCCCTCCTGCTGTAATGCCTGCGTGGCGCTGTGGGTAATAAATAAATAAATAAATAAATAAATAAATAAATAAATAAATAAATAAATAAATAAATAAATAAATAAATAAATAAATAAATAAATAAATAAATAAATAAATAAATAAATAAATAAATAAATAAATAAATAAATAAATAAATAAATAAATAAATAAATAAATAAATAAATAAAAAAAATAAATAAATATGATTAGTCTGCTTGATCGCAATAGTACCTCTGCACGTGTTGCGTGGATACCGGGACCCATGGCTCAGGGTTCCGGCATTCAGGCTGCCCATGAGGCAGCGCAGGAGAGTCTTCGAGTAACTCTTCCACGGGTGCAGCCCTGCTCCCCCGCTCTTCCTCAGGCAACAGCTGGATCACGCTCGCCAGGCTAGGCACAACCGCCTTGCCGCTGCCACTCCTGTAGGTGTCCCGCATAATGTCCTATCCCTAACTCGTCCTGCCGAAGTTTTTATTAACAAATTTCGCGCGAACGCTGCATTGACTCCCCACATCACACGCAAATGGCATCACCCGACCGGCGATCCTCCGGCCTACTGCCCATATTGCAACACAGCTACAATAGCAAATCTGACACACCTTATTTGGCACTGCTCTGCGTACCAATCCTTCCGCCCCATCCTGTTGAATGCCCTACCCAATCCAAGCGAGATACCTCCAACGACACTCAGCGACCCCGATTTCCTTGCTGCCCTTGGGCGCGTCGCTCCCGAGAGTGGCCTCGCAAAAGTAGTTCAGCCGGGGTCTACCACCCCTATCTGTGCATTCAGGAACTGACTACTCCTCTCCAGGATCTTCAAATGAACATCACCTCTTGACCGCCTCTCCCCTTCCCTTTCCCCCCTTCTTCCCCTTCCGGCCCCTGGGCCCTTCTTGTGTGAATAAGAGACTTTCACTCACTTCTTTTCGTGTTAAAAAGTTCTGCCACATATTGTCACGTGCGCAACTTCAGGTTAACGCCACGATAGAGTAGGACGCTCAGGCTAACACCCCACGTGGGCACGTAGCGTGTGATGCGGCACAGCAGACGACGACGAAGGAGCGCGTTGGCTAGCGGCTCGTGTTTTGGTTTGTTCGCCATACATGTGGGTACGTGTGGGGACGAGTTTGTGGGTACGTGCCATCACACGGCCCGTATAAGACTGTTGTGCGTCCTACTTTATCATGGCGTTATCCCACAGTTACGCACGTGACAATATCCAGCAGATATATCCGATATATCCACACAACCGCTCGACATCACGCAAGGTAATTTTGGCGTAGCCACTCTCCAGTTGGCATAGCTTATCTAGCTGTTGCGCATATTAACAGCGAAGCTGTTTAACAAATCGCTTGTGCATAGTGTCCGCAGTTAAAAATACCAAGAAAACGCCCAGCGCTCGTGCACGGGTGCCTCGAACGCACGTTCGTCAGGCTAAGCATGCCCACTTAGAGAGAATGGCCAACACTGTCTCGCCCACCTCCTTTCACCTGCAATTGGACCACGCTCGCCACGCGCGCCGATGCCGCCTATCATCAAGAACTCCGCTTGGCTACCTCAACGGCGTCCCTTCTCTACCACGCCCAGCCGAAATTTTTATCAATAAGACTCTGGCCAACGCTGCTCTCACCACTCACATCATAGCCAAATTGATTCACCCTGGGAAGTCACCACCGCCACGTTGTCCGCACTGTTCGGCGACTTCTATCGCGGACCTAAACCATTCAATCTGGCACTGTGCTGCATTCTCACACCATCGATATATTCTCGAACGTGCACTCCCAAATGGTTCTTCCCCAGATAATCCCTCCATACCATCACCCTCAATTCCTCGCCGCGCTAGGAACTTTTAAGTGCGAATGCACTTTATAAGCGACCCCGAACCTTCCGCCGTCCGCATAGCAACAGCTGCGGGTGCGCGCGCTTTTCGTCTTCCTTAGCAACGGGGGGAGATGGGCGCGCGCTGCCTGGCCGCTGACATTGCACATACCCACGTGGGAGATTGGCCAGGAATAAGTGCGAATGCACTTCTTAAGCGAGCCTGAATCGTCGCGCTCGCATAGCGCCTCCTCTCCCCCCTCGCCTACTCTTCTAAAGCCCCTTTACTACTCTCCAGCTCGCAACACCCTCTCTCGGCGCGCCAGCCACTACACTATATAAAAAAAAAACAGCATCCCGCGCCAGGTTTCGATCTGCGGACTTTGCGGCCGCAGCGCGACGCTCTACCGACTAAGCCACAAACGCGACGTTGATATCAGTGTTAGTAACGCGCCTTATATCTTTAACGAATTCAAACTACGTCGTCAGCGGCGTGCGTTGGCGACTCAGCGGCGTTATAGCGGCTTGATAACTGCGTGGTGTACACGTGATACTACAAACCCGCTAGTTCTGCATTCTCTCACGTGACTGCGCCTCCTCTCCCTTCACTCCGGTCGGCGCTTCGCAGCTGCGGTGCGCTGCGGTGCGGTGCGCTCCTCCTCTCGAACATACACGTTAATTCACCAAGATTTCTGCAGAGGGACAAACGAGGCGTGTTAAGCCGAACGTGATCACGTGGGGGTGTTAATGTAACTAACGGGCAAAATGCCACCAAACTTCAACAAACTCCCCCTCATAGCATCACCCCGTGCTTCGCACTTCCTCATACTCCCCTTCGGGGAAATGCGGGGGAATTTTTTTTTTCCCTTGAGAGCGGTCTGGCTCGAGTAGTGTGAGCCGGGGCCTACAACCCAGTCGGCCCCTCAAACTGGACAATTACTGCCTCACCTGGAAGCTGTTTGCACGACCTTTGAAGATTCAAGAAGTGCTATTCCTCCATCTCTGATATTCCCATTCCCCCCCCCCTCCCCCTGGCCAACCGGCCATTCCTTCCCACCAAAGGACTTTACTACTACTACTGCCCCCCCCCCCCAAAAAAAAAAAACAAAAAAAACTCCAGCATTCGCCGTATTGTGGCAACACTTGCTCGGAACGAGTAAGACACGCCATAGCGCACGTCCCTCGTTCGTTCGTCCTCGTGCAGAGCCGCTACTTCAATGTGCAAGCTGCTGTAGAGCATTATTGACTCCACATGGCCGGGAAGCGGATAGCCCGCACGGCCGAGGAAAAGGCTCTCTGCTTCGAAAGGCTCGGCGTGCAAGGCATACGCTAGAGACCAAATGTCGCCCTTGCAGAGAGGCTTACGAAAACGACGATCTCATTCTGGCCTTGCTCAACATAACGTCATTGAAATGACATGCCGCCAACATCAACCAAAACAACACACTGAAAATAAACTAAACTTTGGGTCCTTCGATGATCACCTAAAACTTCGTCATTCACGTCTTCCGCGTGACGGCAAGCTTCCCTGAATTTTGGATGCTGCTTTAATTAAAGCTCGAATCTGTTATGGTTTCGAAGAGATACCCTATCAAGCGCCCTTCAAGCGCATGGTAAGTTTACTTGCCGAGAGCAGGGGGAACCGAGCTAAATTACACACACGAGGATGATTCCGGAGACATGAGTATACGATTGGCGTACACAAAACACAACCGAATTTTCTTGCAAGCCTTCGAGCAGTGATTGAATCAAACACCAGTAACGTTTGAAATTATGAAAGTCAAGGGGCTTGGAACAGTTCTCTCATCACGTTTTAATACCAACAGGAGCTGCTGAATAAAGAAATTTATGAAGCGGAAGAATTTTTGTGGCCACAGTTGCACGCGTCAATTAAAACGTCTTTTGCCAGGTACGTGGTGTCATATTTTTACGTCTGCGGAATAGAATCGGCGTGGTGGTGGAAAAATGTTGTCAAAAATTTTTTTTTCAAATTTTCCTGAGTAAATTCACCCGCGCGTTACAATCGGGGGTGCCTTAGAATCGCGTGAATACGTATGTGCCAAGTGGTCAGTAATTCAATATTGAGGTTTGCCATTCATTCCTTTGATTGTTGCAGTAAGTATATCACTTCTTGTTCATGTGCAACTCTTCATCTTTGAGCTGGAAAGCCGGAAAGACAGGCTGTGATTTAGCAAATTTCGTTAGCTTTTCATGGGCCAATCTTATACTAACGGAAAGGTCTACCGATATGCAGTTGAGTGCGCAGTCAAATAACTTTTTCTCCTGTCTTGTAGTGACTAAATTTAACGAATGCCGGTCGACATCGAAATTGCGAGTATGAGCCGAGCCGGCGCGCTTGTTCACTGCTATCGGGGTTGAAACCCTCATCTGGGCAGATAGACGAGATCGCCACAACTTTGTTTTCAGTTTCCGCCCATGTTTCTTTGCAGCCTGGGATACCACATTCCTGCGGGGACGGCCCTCGAGGTTATTTCTGGAGTGTCCCGGAGAATTGTGCTGCGTTGCTAAGTTTGCAAAACTCAGTCTGTGCCTGAGACACTACTGCGGAAAGACTGTCAATTGCAAGCGATTTTATTCAAGGGTAGAGAGTCTGTCGCTGATGTAATCTAAATTTTCCCTAATGTCGTTCTGGGGGGTTTTCATGTCAAGAACATGCGGAGCAAGTTCGTTATGCCTTGTCGATTGATCAAGTGAGTCACCGTGAACGTTCGTCAGCAGTCGTAGGATTTCGCGGTATTTCGAGGAACTTGCTCTATTTTGTGTGACTTCAACGGTTTTGTCGATCGTCACTACTTCTGTTCCAGAGGCTCGGTCGGAAACCGTATAACCGCGAGTTTTGGGGGAAGGGGGCGGGATAAGCCTACATCTCCTGAACAAACCCCATATCAAGAAACCCAGCAGCGAAACTCAGCTTCGGCTGGTGGAACGTGCGGAGAAGGCACCAAGCTCCAACGGGATAACGGGATCCTGAAATGAGGAATCCGACCATGTGCTCCTTTTTGTTTTCAAAATAAAGATGACTCTCTCTCTCTCTCTCTCTCTCTCTCTCTCTCTCTCTCTCTCTCTCTCTCTCTCTCTCTCTCTCTCTCTCTCTCTCTCTCTCTCTCTCTCTCTCTCATACTACCCCAAAGAGCACTTGCGGGCACGGGAACAGCACTAGACAAGGATTGTTGCTTTTTTCCAGCGCACAAGTAATGGCTTTCACTAAACTGCAAGGCGTGAAATTGCATAGCGTGAGCCTTGCTCCGTGCCCACTCAAACGTGCCAGTAGATGGCACAATGCGCTTTTTTATGACACCTTAACGCCAATCCTTCAAAATTCTTCCTGTGCCTAAAACATGAATCCCACCAACTTTCTGCGCCAAAAATGTCGAGATCACAACAACACCATCAACACTGATCCGTGCATGGCAGCGAACAATACTGCCATGCTCGTAGTGGTGGACAACCAATGGAGAGTCCTCGATTCACCGACCCTTAAGATACGTGCACACTATGGTCGAACTTGCCGTGCCGCCCTGCCGACGGCCACCAGCGGCTTCACGCCGCACTGCGGGTGAAGGCTGCGGCGCAACGCCGCTGGCAGCCGTTGGCAGGGCGGCACGGCAAGTTCGACGCTAGTGTGTACGTAGCTGTACTCACTCGAGCACAGGCGAGGCCGAAACGGGCGCCTTAATACTGGCACTATGACAGGGTGAGCACACCAGCAGTGGGCTAAATGTCATCACAGATTCACGACGAGCTGTGCGACTCCTCGTGACAGGGAGAGTCTCACGGAGACCACGGAGACTATATCACCTAAACAAAATACACATCACCTAGACCCCCGGAAACGAGGGACGTCGGCGAAATGCAGCCGCACATAAGGTGCTGCGCGAGCTTACTCACCTTACCGACCCGTCACAGATCACAGCTACCACGTTAACTTTGCGATACCCTTTGGCGAGCGCCTCGAGACAATCCGACCCAGTAAGCGATGCTTCCCGGGACCAAACGCTGAATTAGACGCCAACGACGCCACTGCTCTACGTTCTGTTAACACAAACACTTGCATTCAAAAGTCTCGATTGGCCTTAATATTTGAGGAAAATGACACACTAGATGCCAATTGTTTAAATCGCAGTGAACCACCAACACTACTTCATGCCCCCTCGGCCTGCCTTCGCATATGACCCAGGAGTAACAACACGTACGCGACTACTCCAGAGACTTGGGAGGCCGCACTGGCCAGTCCACCACTCTGATCAGCTCATGCCGGCCGAGAGGGCGAGGGTAGAGGCTACAGCCTCAGCAGCCCCTAAACACGCGCTTCTGCCCCCGATCTCCTGGCTCTTCCTGTTCCCCTCACTCTCTTTTCCCTTCTAACATTAAAAGTTGCCTGTGTCTAGAGGGCCGTCCGACTCCCCTAAAGCGACGTCCACCGACGTTTTGGTGACAAAATGCCGCGTCTGGCAGTATTTCACCCTCCATTAGCGCAACGTAACGTACACTAACCTAATATAGCCACACGAACAAAATACAATCATTTAAAATACCAAAAACTAACCGAAGTCAAGAAAATTATAATTAAAAATTAAAGGGGCCATGAAGACAAAATACAAGTTTGTTTTATTGGAAAGATGTTGGGTTCTATAGTGCCCCAGCGCTTTTCCGGAAGGAAACGATGCTTTATTCACTGCGAAAGTAATCAATTTAAGCTAAAATTTTGATTCTCACGCCAGAACGTGTGTTTGAACGACGTTTGCAATGACATCATAAGAAAAGGTGTTTCATATAAACTTGGTGCGGAACGGAGACTTGTTTACTGTTAGTCAACCTAGATGGCACCACCACACCGCGGCAAGTCGTTTTCGGCTTTTGGATTGCTTTTGACCGTATTTAAACCTGGCATGTTTTTGTTCATGGAAAAAATCGTTTCGTGACACATCGTGCTCGCTCGACAAATATGGTCACGTAAGACACAGTCGCTTGCGTCAGTCGGCCAGTGTCGTCTGAGACAACCCCAAAGCCCCGCAGGGCTGTGCATCTAAACAAAGCAGCATAGTGCGCGCAGTACCAACAGCAGTACGCATCGGTACTTGTATGTTTACGTGTGCTTTCGTAACTTTCACTGTTCGTCCCACTATTTTTACTGATATTGAAAGAATGTGCCCTTAACTTAAGCTCAAAAAGCACGTTCAGCAAGCTTATAAGCCCTGCCTAATTCGCGTTTGCTTTTTCCGGCTTCCGCCAATCGCAGAGCTGGCTGGTATGACATCATAGGTTCTGTTGCGGGAAATGAGCTAGTGGGTCCCCATGGCCATTTCCCTTTTTTCCTAATTATACAGCTTATTTGAGCGAAATTTATGTTAAAAGTGGTGCCAGCATGATTCTGACCAAGCAATATTTTGAATAAACGAAACTTGCATTTTGTATTTATGGCCCTTTTAAGATGTAAAAAAAGAAAAAGCGGAAGCAAGAGCCGGAATCGCACAACCGCCATTAGTGACATGAAGCTAAGACAGAACCTTCACCCCAAAACGGCAGACGCGCTGACTTGTGCCAGCCTAGTTTTAAAAATTAAGATGTCGTCGGATGGCGCTCTGGCCACGGCTGTAGCGCTGAGCTCTAGTGCCGTCGGACGGCTCTCAAGACTGCGTTAAAAGCTTATCCACCCCCACCACCCCCGTTAAAAGATACTGCAAAGGGAGAGGTTTTTTGGCACCAGGAGCATTAACCATCTGCTCCGGGGGGAAGAGTAGCAGACGGCGAACGCTCCCCCCGGTCCACACCCGCCTCCATGCGGTGTCCCACGGGCAACGCCGTATTTACGAGTGCAGCGGCTAAGCGGGTGTGTGAAAACTGGCCTTACGGCCGTGAAGGGGAAAGCCCAGTCTTTCGAAGTGCCACGAGTGCGGGTCAACTGAGCCCGGTTACCACCAATCAACACACTTCAGGAATGCGGGTAATCCCGGCTATGACAACCACTCCGGCCTATCCGGGCTCCGGGGCGGCCATGGATTTGACTTACCTAACTGAGGGTCTGTTGTTTGTTTGTTTGTTCGTTTGTTAGAATACCCTCAAGGCCCATATGGTGTTACAGAGGGGTGGGTAACAGCATTTTAATGCACACAAAGGAAAAAAATAAAAATAAAAAGTAAGGAAAAAAGAAAAAAATGGAAGAAGCAAAAAGACCAAAAACAACAGAAATAAACTACAAAAAGAACGGATATGCACACGGCAAACAAGCAAACAAAACACATCAGTAAAAGAACACTGCAGATGGTTACAAAAAGTGCTGAGTAATCGCAGTTTTAAACAATGAAGGAACTTGGATGGTTACGGTGAAAGCAGGTAAGTGGTTTTATTCAGCGCAGGTTCTGGGTAAAAAGGCCGCTAAAAATAATTACGTACGGCAAAAAGGAATGGCAACATTATGCTGGTGATCAGTGCGGGATGAGTGGTATGATGGCTCTGAAATAAGGTCTCGCCTCATTGATGAGTTGTGCAAGAATATCTTTAGGCACACTACGCAGCCTATCACGTCGTTTAATTAATGTTCTGCGCAGTAAGAAGACTGACAGTTCGGTAAGATCTCTGACGACGGACAGAAATGTTCTCCAGTTCTAATCAGCTGAGCTTGACCAATCCACTGGAGCTGGCTGAGCCCGTACGGTTAGCACGTGTCTACTCCCTGGTTGTTACCCCTGAACCATCAGAGGGGGGCAGAGGGGGGAGTGACAAACAACAGCTGCGAAGTCTCTTAGTATCTCAGCATAGCGAGGGAAGTAGCGTTTCACAACTGCGGAAAAATGGCAGCATCTCCACTCCGTGGACGATGGCGAGGGTGCGGAGTAGGCTACGGGGACTCGAAATGACATCCAAGTTGCGCCCCGAGTGACAACCGATTTGCGCCCCGACCATCATTCGATTTGAGCAGTGAGTTGCGCCTAGATTATTCCCTAAATGAAACTCCAACTCACTGCTCAAATCGCATTTCGCTTGATTTTCGCTTGATGGTAGTGTGCTCACGGATGGACGCGGACGGACATTGGGAGTTCTTAAGGTAGTCCGCACAGTCACAGTTGAGGGAGTAAGCCGTTTGACTCGTGTACTAAGAGAGAGAATAGTCTTTAATGATACTGGTCTCTCTCTTAGTGCTCACGGTCGTAGCCCAATGGGTAAGACGACTGGCACTAACTCTGTAAGGTCTACCTGACTCGTTCTCGAATCCTGCCGGTGCCTGTGTGAATTTTGCGATTGTAAATGGTGTGCGCACGGACGCGGAAGGGCATTGTGCGCTCCTAAGGTACTCCGCACCTAAAATAAAAATGATCCCACTGGTAAGTTGCGCCTTGCGACTGCGTTTTCGCGGTAGCTGTCATCATCTACCCGAATAACTTCGTCTCCGTTGTCACCACCGCGATACTTCGGGCCAATCCCCGTGTTTTATCTTTTTGCGAAGTGTGTAAGCTTAAAGTAAATGCGAAGCAAAGTTTTATGTGAAGACAAACGGAACGTGGATGTACACCAGCTACGTCACTCCCTCTTTTTATAAAGATATCACCCATGCGAAGAATAGCGTCGTCATCGTCGCCTTCAGATTAATCAAATTGAAAGCGCCTTTTTTTTTTTCTTTCGTCACCATCCCCATTATCCATTGCGTGTCAGTGGGCGTTGCTGTCCCAGGTGCTGCCTGCACAAGTAGCGGTCGGGTTCTTGTTTTACGCAACCAGTTCTCTAAATCTCAGGCATGCTCAAAATCGTTGGGTAAGTGCGCCACGATGCTTAGCATTCCGCGCACTGCAAATAACGAGTTTTTCAGCTCCGCAACGCTGCATCTTTCAAGGTCACTGACCGGGTTGCGAAAGACCTCCAGCCGCCGACGTGCACGCTGTGCCTTTCTTGCTTGTCGCATCACTCGCTCGGGGCCTCGCTGCCGCGGTACCACGTTACCACGGTACTGCGGTAACCACGGTACAGCGGCACCACGGTACTGCACTTGATCGCTCAGACAGGGCTGCGTAATCTGGGCGTGAACTTCAGCTGACGCGAATGCCGTGGCTAGGCAAGTGTTTAACGCTGCTTAGCCGACGCTTGGTCCATCGTTTTTACCATTACTGGCGCGCCGGCAGGGCTGTCTCAGCGCAAGCGAGAGGAGGAATCCAGTCATCCAGCAGATATAGCTAGACGACAGGCTGCGAAATCTCAAGCAAAGGCAAAGGTGGTGTGTATTATCCCGGCAACCTTGAGAATTACCGTCAGAAATTTCTCACGGCAGTCGCCTAAGTTGGCTAAGCACGCTACGGCAGTTGGCTAAGCACGCTACGCGGAGATTCTATGGGATCAATATTCCCTAAAAAGCCGAGTATGCAGCTGCCCCTGTAGCGCTTTGGTATAGTACTGGGGTTTTAAACGAGAATGCTACAATTCGAGTCCGCCATTGCGATGTTTTTTTTTTTAACTTACCGAATTTTTCGTTCATCGTGATTTTGTTAGTACTTTTTTTTTCATGAGATCGACGCACGGACTTCCAGAATGGGTTAAATTGTGTCGTTGGGCTGGGTTAGATTAGGTTTGTCGCAGTTGGGCTGGATTTGGGTAGGTTATGACACGTTCGGTTAGGTTACGCTAGGTTCGATGAGGTTATGGTATGTTAGGTTACGTTGGGACGTAATATCAGCCAGCTTTCATGGAAACTACCGTGAGACTTTCCCGGAGGTAATTCTCACGGCTGCTAGACGCAGCCAACGGCAGACTTGCACGAAACACTGTGTGCATGGTCTTCGCTTTCGCTCGTGACAAGTGCGTTTACAAGTGTTAAATCTGAGCCATTTCATTATCAATGCGTAGGTATGGTCCCTTTGGGACTGAAGCTGTTTCAAAGGTAGTCGTATGGGCCCCCGCAGCTACGGTTCTTAGCGAAGTTGCTAGCACTATGTAACATCTCTGACCGGCAACTTAGGATGTGGCGAGGACGCGGAATTGTAGGTTTGTTTGACGTGTCCAGCACGCCGAGCGGGTAACCCAAGACAACACGACATCATGTGCAGAAATTTTATTTTCACTGTAATGCCAGCAGGTGATACAGCCGCAGAAAAATTTCTGAGCGAAGAAAAAACGAACAGCGTTATCTTTTACTTATACACTTCACCGGGTCAATTAATTAACAGTCGTTTAACGGTCATTTCGGGAAAAAAGGAGTTCTTAAATTCTATGCTTCATCGGTTTGTGCAACACGCATGGGGCAGCGCCTAAATTACCTGCCTAATCAGTCAAAGACGAGTGTGTATTCGAGTTAATTACCTATATTCACTGCTCGATCAGGGACGTGGGTGGGGTTCTTACCTTAGGACATTTTTTCGCTGCATGATCAAAGAAGATGTAAAAATCTCCGCTAACGGCCGCAAGATAGTTGCAATATTTGGCCCCTGACTTTGCTGCGTGGTTTTAATTCGTTCTTCACAAATTCTGGGCGTTCGTACTGAACCCGCACGTCCTGTCAGAACATGCTTCATTGTTAAAAACATACCATTTATGTTATTTAATGCCAAAGTGCCGGATAACTTGCTTATACACAGCGTACGTTACACAAAGTGAATTTTTGGCTAAACGTTGGGGTACGATAAGGTGGACCATAAAGTGCGTATGCCTGCCCGTCTACTGCGAATTTTTTCTCCATTCAGGTGTTCCACATTTTCTTTTCCAATTTCTTTCCCGTTCATTCTGAGAAGTTATGTCACCGTCCCAAATATAAAACTGCGGTCATTGAGTGCCCTGTAGCGTTTTCTTTGTTTTTTTTTGCGAATTTCGCAGGGAGGTAAACGGTTGCTTCACGCTTGGCATCACGTTTTGTCTTCGTACTATAGGTTAGAATCTATTAAATAATTATTAAGCGTATTTATATCAGCAGGATGTTTTGCAGATTATTGGTGCTTAGTGCTAGACATTGCAACAATGCTATTTCTCAGGTTAGTGTGCAAGGTAAAATATTGCTTATGATAAGCATCACCGTCGTCAAACGGCTTCCCTAATTCCAGAAAACAGTGTCAAATGTCGGAAATGACCCAGTAACGTTGCGGCTTGCGTTAGCAGGGCTTGCCTCTATAGACGTGCTTGTATTTTTGCATTGCGAAGCATGATTGAAGCCAATTTTCGTGATTATAATGACGCCTGTGCGCTTGGAAGTTTACTTTTACATATGCTTCAATCAATGTTTCTTGACAGTCGCCTGTCTGTCGTTACCACTTATACTCCGCGACAGATAAGGAGATAAGCAGTGACAGCGAGTGGAGAGACCATGGGCTAGAGAGAGCTCATTCGTATGCCCAAAGATAAGTTGGAAGTAATAGGAAACAGCGCACGTGAACCGTGTATTCTGGCGTTATGGCACGCACAAGACTTTTTTGTCTTGTAGCCCACAGAAGGGCTATTAAGCTCTTCACTAATACCTGTGGCCATGGGACCGCAAGATCGGGTAAGTCTTAGCATGGAAAAGTTTGGAGTAATCGTTTTTAACGAGAGTATCATCGACAGAGCGAGCATAAAAATGTACGTAGACCAAATTAATGCAAACATGCAAAAGCGTAGATAAGGAAAGAGATGCAACTGAAAAACTTCAGAACGGCAACATAATTTTTTCCCTTTATCACAAAATTCTCGCGTAGGAAATTTCTACTTTACGTAATCCCTAAGACTTTAGAATAATCACAGAAAGTGAGCTAGAAAACACTGGAGGTTATTGAGACGAGACAAGTATTTTCGGCTTAAAATCATAGCGAAGATGATGTTAAACCAAAAATAGATGTCCTCAAATTTATTCCTATAGCAGCCGCGCTACCATTAGAGAGTTTTAGCAGTCCGTCTGTTCCGTCGTTTACGTAGTTACCGCGTTGACCGGGACCCGACTACGCGTGCGCGCGCGGGAAGGGCGATTAGACGCTCCCCACCATGACGAATGCGCGGACATGGCGGGGGCCGGCCCGTGAAACTAATCCCCTCTACCGCGACGAATGCACAGGTGCTCTGACGGGTCCCGGTCAACACGGTAACTACGTACAACACGGGGCATACGGAGTGCTAAAACACTCTATTAAAAGTGCATTACATATAGTTTCCCTAAATATAATGGCGAAGCGGCATCAAACGGAGGCCGATAGTACACATCCATCCTCACGTGACTACTCTAGCTACAAACGCGAAAAGAGTGTGGGAAGACGGTGGTGATAGAGGGGTAAAAGCGCGCACAGTGCTGTGTGCCAGACCGGCTGTCTTGTGGTTTCGAGTTTCAGCGCTGTTCTTATGTTCAAACATGCGCAACTAGCCCACCTTCAATTCGTGTTAATACTTGGTCACTCACAAACGCGCTGTTTTTATTGCGGTCGCCAGTAAACGGTGTCGCTAATCGGTCCTTCACTGTAGTGCATGTAGTACTACATCGCTTGCTTGCAGGCTTTGAGGCGCAGGTAAGCCGTTTGCGCTCAGCTGGGTACCCTGACCCCGTCCTACAAAGCGTGGGCAACAAGATTTGGCGGGAACTGCACGCTCCTTTGTCTATACCAGAACCTGAGAAGGAAAAGAAAAAAATGGCAGCATCTCCACTCCGTGGATGATGGCGAGGGTGCGGAGTACGGGGACTCGAAATGACATGCAGTTTGCTCACCGAGTGACATCCGATTTGCGCCCCGACCGTCATTCGATTTGAGCAGTGAGTTGCACCTTGACTATTCCCTAAGTGAAACTGCAACTCACGGCTCAAATCGAATTTCTTTTGATTTTCGCTTGATGGTGGTGCGTGCACGGATGGACGTGGACGGACATTAGTAGCTCCTAAGGTACTCCGCACCGTTACAGGCGAGGGAGTAAGCCGTTTGACTCTCGAGTACTAACTCACGGTGGTAGCCCATTTTTTTTTATTTTTGTATTTATTGCCTGCTTCGACATTTCTACAGTACATCACACATCATGTCATATTGTTATGATCCGTCAACCCTACTTGGCTGTCTCAGTGCCTTTAAATCTTCCTAAGACACACTAAATGGTCAAGCACAGGCAACCACTCAGGGGGTTCATCCTCTGCACGAAACACTTCCCGTATATACTGTACGCTTTCGATGAAATTTTCCCTGACAGGCCGGGCATTTATATCCGCATCCCTCACCGCCATTCTCGTCCTCCATATACCATGAAGACTTAGGAGCATGATCAAATCATACGGCACACCACCCTAATTTTTCACGGGTAGGAACCGAATTCCGTGCGGTGTTATGAGTGAGTCTTTCTTTAACGTACGTTGGAGGACGTCCCAGTGGAACACTGGGTCCCAACAGTCGATGAAGACATGAATAATAGTTTCTGGCAAAGAAAACGGTCGTAGCCCAACCAATAAAGAAAAAAAACGGTCGTAGCCCAATGGGTAGGACGACTGACACTAACTCTATCTCGTCTACCAGACGCCGGCTCGCATCCTGCCGGTGCCTGTGTGATTTTTTTTTTTTTTTTGCTATTGTAAATGCTATGCGCACGGACGCGGACGGACATTGTGCGGTCCTACGGTACTGCGCACGTAAAACGCTGCTGTGATACCGTATATTAATGGTGTCAGCCACAGGCTCAGGAAGGTTGTGGGACGGGCTAGTGTGCGCTTGGTTTTCCAAGCTCCCAACAAGCTCAGCAGGATGTGTGCGCGTGTTAACAAAGGTGCCCCTTCCCGTAAAGAATGTTGCAAAAAACCATGTGCGACCCTTCACCAAGTGCAGGGCAGGCGTGGTTTACTCCATTCCTTTGAACTGTGGCCGCCAGTATGTAGGCCAAACTGGGTGGTGCCTGAACATTCGGCTTATGGAGCACGCGTCCAGTGTCAGCGCCAAGTCCTGTGGCTGGCTCGTCTCGCAGGTGTCGTCCTGCAAGTGCACGCGGGAATCTGAACAGTCTCAAGTAATAAAGCACTGTGGGAATCAGCGCACGCGTGAGCTGCTGGAAGCTTACACAATTTATAAGAGAGGCACTGATTGTGTAAGCACCCCTTGTGTTGTCTTGTCTCCCAAGGAGATAGCGTTTATTGGAGACAAACCTTTATCTGTTAGGAGCGAACTGGTCGAACTGGTATTACGATGAAGAAAAATCCTTGTGTTTTTTTGGAATGTTTTATATATCTGTATTCTTTCTTTTTATCTTTGTGTAACCTTTTCGTTTATATTGCTGAGAGGCAAATAAGCACTTTGGTGGTAGTCAAAGCTATGTGTGTGTTGCCTCTTTGTGTCCCGCCTTGGGCGCTGTTTTTGTATGAAGTATGAACCAACGAGCCCGAACACTTCCATTGTTTCCAGCTGGCTCAGCCGACCATTGTAGTGAGCGGATACGAGCTACCAAGTTGGGTCTCTCGATTTCTTACGCAAAATCGCAAGCTCTTCCGCCACGAGAAGCTGGTGCTAACACCTTTCACATAAAGCCCAGGCACTATAATATGTTTTTAGACGCGAAGCATCTCATGCTCGGGGCTGTTTCCCTCCCTCCCTCGTTGTCCGCCGTCCGCGCTTTACTGCGAATGCGCGTCTCTTCAACCCCGTCAGCGTTTGGGCTGACGTCAGCGCAGTCCACTATACCACTATACTACTTAAAGAAATAGTTAGGCGGCGCCCGGTTTCGATCCCACGACTTTCTGGCCGCAACGAGAGGTACGTGGCGCTGCTCTTCCCACTGCGCTACAAACCGAGACGGGAGCATGTGCTACGAACGCGCCTTATGTCCTTCACTGATTCAAACTACGTCAAGAAGCTACTGATACAACGAAGGCACGCGAAGCGGAACGTCAACGGAAACGACGAACTGAAAACTAATGGGAACTTCAGCCGACCCCATGGCTGCTTCGCATACTACACAGGGTTCCCCCAACGGCAAGATCGTGTAATTATGTTTCTGTTTTCACCTTTAGGATCAAACGCCACCGGCTGTCATGGATCCTGTCTTCCGTCGGCATTCTGGCGGTGTTGCTCTTCGTAGTAGGAATCATCAGCGGATCGACCCATTCAGGTGAGTCTATTTAGATCGGCACAGCTATAGAGGCTTGGATATTGCAGCCTCTTTGGCTGCCTAGTCATTCAGTCAAGTAGTTGGTTTGTTGGACAATGTAAGAGCAGATAGACATGGAAATTAGGTGAAGCTGAAATAATAATCGCGTAATATTAGAGTTAAGTTCAGGTGGATCGGTCGCCCGATGATCGAAGCGACGATCGAATGGCACGATGGCTCATCGTCGACGGCACGTGGCAAACGATGAGAGTATTTACACTACGTATATATAACTCTCAAGGCTCATGATCGCATAAGAGAGGTCGGCCAAGGCCCACGCGGAGCGCGGCTCGCCTCGCTATCTCCTCTCTCTCTTCCCCTCCAAAAACATCAAACCCCGCCCACAACAGGGACTTCCAATGTTAGAGTGAAGATGGTACATTGTTCAGCCCACACCAGGCCACTGATTGGCCACAGCGACAAACAAACTTCGGTAAGTTCAAACTAGTCACGTGACCCACCTCTCTCACTCTCATACGGAAACCGCGAGGCATTCCGCAAAAACCAAACATCACACAACTGAAAACTAACCAACTAAAAGCTAACCTAGCACTGGCCATCCGTTTTCGGGCGGTTCGTCTTAAAGTATTGTCAATACCATGCACGCCTATGATTGTGCCTCGCGCTGCCAAAATTCCTTGGCATTGTACACACGTCCAGCGCATAACAATGCCCGGTGGCCTGCCCATTGACGCATCCCAGCCACCGGGTCGCCAGGGCCAGACGTGGAGCGAAGGGAAACTTCGCCCAGTAGCTTTTGACTGTGTAACTGTGGTAGACAGAACGTCTAATCTTCCTCTCTTTGACTCCTTGACTGACTTCCAGCTCCCGTGCGGTTCGGGCATTCCCATGGAGGTAATCGCGGTCGTTAAAATGTCAATGAGCCCTCCGCCAGTTTTACAAACGAGCGAAAGGAAATCCTCCTTCGAAAACTAACATCGCTGTCAACTATTTGGGGGTGTTGTTAAAGACCTCTCGGCGCCCCCTCATCGGGTCCACACAATAGCGCGGCGCGGCGAACTAACAAAAGTTCCGAGGTTACCCCCCCCCCCCCCCCCCCCCCTTCCATCAGCTCGGTTTTTCCCCAGCTCGGCCGGCGTGAAAACAAACACCATACAGTTAACCTAGTTGCCGGGCGGTATAAATTAAGGGAGGTGCACGAACTTAACAATTGGTAAACTTGAATACGGTGTTTTAGCGAAAGCAAAAAAATCCTGGCGAATCCCACGCCCAGGTGGGAAACGACGCAAAGCGAAGCAGTAGCAAGTGCACCGAGAAATTTGCGACGCATCGAGGAACGTTAGAGATCTCAATCCCCCTGGCGAACACGTAGCCAATCATACCACCAGATCGTAACGTTGGCAGTGATGGCAGGGAAAGCCTGACAGCTAAGAAGCACGTCGTAGACTTTTTTCGTGAAAGCCGGTAACTGCCGGTTTGCCGGTTTTTGGAAGGTCGACGTTAGTCTCCAGTGAAAGCTAACGGTGCCGTATTTGTGCGGGTGTTGTCGTAACAGGGAGTTGCAGACCATGGTGCGTACTGAACGCAGTGGAGGGCGAGGAGGTCTAATTTGCGCACGCGTTGAAGCCGGATTGGTGTAGGAAAGGCCGAAGCTATATCCATGTCTCTACAATTCACTCGCGCAGACGCACGCGTCGCCACACTTCAGCGAGATTAAGGTTGGGTTCTCGTTTAGCTGGAAGCGAGAACTTAGACGGAACGACTACAAGATCAGTGACAGTTTTTTTTTTTTTAATGCGCTGCATTCTTTGACGAGTACCCCCACAGACAGGACCGCGTAACGCCCTGCATTTGCACAAAAATGCAGATATAGCGGAAGTTCCACTTCTAATCGCTCTAATAGCGTAAATGAAGATAACTGGTGGCACGAAATTTCAAAACACTAAAAAATAAGAAAAATACAAAAAATACGGAAAATGGCGAAACGTGTAAGGCCCTGAATTTCCACAATTATGCAGATTTCGCGAAAGTTCCACCTGCAATCGTTAAAATAGCGTATATAGAGATAATTGGTCGAACGAAATTTGGAAGAATTAAACAAATAAGAAAAATATAAAATAATTACGGAAACTGGCGAACCGTGCATTGCAGTGCATTTCCAAAATAATGTAGATTTCGGGAAATTTCCAAATGTAATCGTTATAATAACGTAAATGGAGATAATTGGCCAGACGAAATTTTGAAAAACTAAAAAATAAGTAACATATTAGGAAATTATGAAAAATGGCAAAACGTATAACGCATGGCATTTCCACAATAATGCAGATTTCGCAAAAGCTCAACCTGTAATCGTGATATTAGCGTAAATGAGATAATTGCTAGAAATATATTTTGAAACACTAAAAAATTAAGAAAAATATAAAAAAATATACGGAAAATGGCGAACCGTGTACCGCCCTACATTTCCACAATAATGCAGATTTCGTGAAAGTCCCAAATGCAATCGTTATAACACCGTAAATGAAGATAATTTGCCGAACTAAATTTTGAAAAACGAAAAAAAATAAGGAAAATATTAAGCTATTACGGAAAATGGCAAACCGTGTAACGCCCTGCATTTCCACAATAATGCAGATTTCGTGAATGTTCCTCTTCTAATCGTTATAATCACGTGAATCGATATAATTGGTCGGAGTAAATGGAGATAATTGGACGGGCAGGATTTACAAAAACCCAAAAATTTGGCTGTAAAAAACTCCCACTTAAGACAACCGGCATAAGAATGCTACGCATTAGTAAATAATTCTCAGAATTTCTGCAGTCTTTTTTTCTTTTTTGAGGGCTTCCCTTTAGGCGTCTAGGTGTCGCGAAAGGCAGAGGCGAGCCCCATCTGGTGGTGGTCTAAGAAACTAGAGTCATACCAGGACCACAGCAGGCGCATAAAAAAAAAAAAAAAAAGCTGCACCTTATAAGTGTGTTCATTTTTGTTTCTCTAGGAAGTTGTCCCGCCGGCGGGCAGAGTGAATTCGTCGTGGAACGGTGCAATCTAATTCTGGCCTCGCGAATGGGTACCCGAATAACGACTTGGCTACAAAAATAGATTTGAGGAATAAACACGGGCTTTGCGCGAAAAAGGCAACAGGAAGGACGGGACAAGCGCAAACTCCCAACCAGGCGCCTGTACCTATCGTTTCCCGCCTCTTCGTTCTCGTATGTTTAGCGCCGCACGTTTTCGTCTTTCCGACTAATCCCCTTTTTACCATTTTTTTTTGCGAAGCCATTGTACAGAGCTTATTCCTCGCAGGAAAGCCTCCGAGCGAGACATCAATGCAGCCATTAGAATCGAGAGTGGGCGAGACCGCTTACAACGAAATGCGGGAGGGAATTTCGCTAGAAAACTTCACCGGTAACGCAACGCTCGAAAGCTTCGCAAAAATGGTGCAGCACAGGCTTCCCCTGCCCTTCGCTCCTCCCAAAGTCGTCGCAGCGTCATCAGCACGGGAAGGACCCCAAGGAACTGGCAGTAGCGGAAAAGACCTGGAAGGATGGAAAATCTTGTTGACATCGAACGGTGATCAAAGTTTTACCGTGAACGTGTCGGACGCTGAGCAGCCTCGACGACCTCTGGGACAGCAGCTGTCTCCGGGTGCTGCTAACGTTCCCTCGACAGACAAAAGGGAAGCTCTCCTGACCGTCAATTCGGCGGTGTTCCCGTCAGCTCCCAAGACGACCGTCGACAAGACTGTTCCAGCACTCAGCTCATCAAGTTCCGAAAAACTGGACGACAGACCCGAAGCACCGAAGAAGCTGAGCTCCCTGCATGTGTTCTCCACGAACCTGGCAGTCGGTGCACCGGATTCGGCGCGAAGATTCAAACCGGCGGCTTTTGACACGGGTGTCGACGGTCCCCAGAAGACGAGGTTGCTCCACTTGTCGCACGAGCTCAACCGGATAGCCGCTGAGTTTACTCAAGGGAAGGTTGGAGAAGAATCGCTTAGCAAGGAAAGCCCTTCTCTGGATGCCAAGCAAGGGGTGTTTGGGAAAGACCGCACTCCGCCACTGGCACGCGATTCAAAAGAGTTTGGAGTGGCTAAAACTGTGCGGGGTGTCTCCACAGGTGACTCGACGAACCATCAAGATGCAGACTCCAAGCTTTCTGAGCCGCCTGCTGAGAGGAATTCCTCCAGTGAAACGGCGGACAAGTGGAACGCCGTCGTTGGACGGAAGGCAGCGCTAGCCGAAGGTATTAGTTCACTGCAGTTGTGACGTTTTAAGTAAATAATAATGAAGAAAGAAATACGCGCTCTACCGTTGCGGAAATCGAGTCACGAGGGCACACAGTCGATGTTTTTCCTGTTATGCCCACATTGCAGCTTCTTGGTCTACGCCGCCAAAGTTCCGATACTTTCGCTTATACGGAACCCTTAATTCCTCGTGGATAGCACAGCCCCGTCCCCTATGCTCCTCTCTTCTCAGCTTGCAAAGGGCAAATAAGAAGAACGGACAGTTCTGTTTAACTTGGTCTTGAAAGAGCTCAAAAAGCAGGAACGAAGGTAGAAAAATGGCAGCGTCTCCACTCCGTGGATGATGGCGCGGGTGCGGAGTACGGGGACTCGAAATGACATCCAAGTTGCGCCCCGAGTGACATCCGATTTTCGCCCCGACGGCCATTCGATTTGAACCGTGAGTTGCACCTTGATTATTCCCTAAATGATACTGCAACTCACTGCTCAAATGGAATTTCGCTTGATTTTTGCTTGATGATGGTGTGCGTACAGATGGACGGGGACGGTCATTGGGAGATCCTATGGTACTCCGCACCGTTACAGGCGAGGGAGTAAGCCGTTTGACTCTCGGGATCTAACTCACGGTCGTAGCCCAATGGGTAAGACGACTGACACTAACCCTGGCTGGTCTACCAGACACCGGCACGAATCCTGCCGGTGCCTGTGTGATTTTTTGGGCGGACGGACATTGTGCAGTCCTAAGGTACACCGCAACTAAAAAAAAAGAGACGACATGGCGCTAACTCGCAGCTATTTGTTTATTGAAAAGCACGGTTATTCTCGCTCCCTGTTGAAAAGTAACAAAAATATGTACTGACGTCTCACGTGCTGCGTTCATCTCGATAAAAACCATGAAAGCGACGTTTACAGGGAATGCACACATACGGGGGTACACGCGACAGTCGAAGGGGAAGGGCATTTGAAAAGCGATATCTTTAGACATTAAAAATTACTACGATCGGAACGAGTGACACAGATAAAAGTATTCTTTGCCCATTACAGAAGTTGAGAGGGCACTAACACATCTATCGCCGGACCTTTTATGTGAAACGCTTCTATCAGCTCTCTCGTGTTTTTTGACCGATGCCGTGACAAAGCTGTCGTATTGCAGAAGATGGGTGAACACCCATGCGTGGTGCAATGTTTCCATGGTTTGGAGCCTTGCTTGATTTTTGAGCGTTTTTACGCTTTTGCAGACGCATGTTTAGGCATCGCCCAGTTTGAAACAAACAGTTCGAAAGTGAAACACACCTTTCCGTTTGTGTGTTGTGCAACGTCTTTTGTTTATCTGATACCTTTGCCGTGTGACCACATTTACGTAGGTCAAACTAGGCGATACCTAAACACATGTCTCCAAGAACATAAAAACACTAAAAAATCAAAGCAAGGATCCCAAAAATAGGAACACTGTACCACGCATGAGTGTTCCCCCATCTTCTGCGATACGACAATTTTGCCACGGCATCGGGAAAAAAACACTAGGGCGCTAATAAAAGCGTTTCACATAAAAAGTTCCGGGGATAGATGTGTTAGCGTCTCCTCAATTTCTATAACAGACAAAAAATACTTTTATTTGTGCCAAGCTGTTTGATGTCGATCGGGTAAAGGATCATCCCAGGTGAATGACTCTTTCCAAACATTCTGTATTGCAACTTGGATCGTACAAAAAAGGGTGTTAATTGTCCTAGGGGATCGTATAATCTGCCAGTGGCTTGTAAAAGCTGACGCTTTGTTGTCTGTGTCACATTCATTTCCGAACACCAGGACGTGCTAGGAAAGGCAATTTGGTCCTCTATAAAATTCAACTTCACCACTCATTGCGATCGTAGCGATTATTGATATCTATAGTTCCGCTATTTAGTGCCCTTCCCCTTCGACTGACGCGCGTACCCCGGCATGCGTATATTACTAGGGTCACTAGATAAGGTTACAGATTATCGACACTCTTTTCTCGTATTGTTCAGTGCCGCCGCCGTCATCATTGGTCAGTTCGCATCACGTGACATCTGTTTACACTGGGACGGTTCATGGGTGCGGCCATTTTGTTGTTTATGCGTTTCGTGTTGGTCGACTGCTGTGGTAGTCTCAACTTGTCCTCCCTGCTCTGCGGCTCCGCTTGACTGGCGTCGTTCCGAATAGCGTCACTAAATAATCTACGCTTAAGAGTACCGCCACTTCGTGCACCCAGATGCGTGTGGGGGCCATTTTGTTTCTGTCTTGCAGTGTTGCCATCTCTGCCAACGAAACCGCCGCCGGGTGTGATGGGCAGAGTGTGACCGGCCGTTCTAGCATCCGCGACGCAGAGAGAGAGAGAGAGAGAGAGAGAGAGAGAGAGAGAGAGAGAGAGAGAGAGAGAGAGAGAGAGAGAGAGGCGCCCAGAAACAAAATGGCTGCGCCAATATGTAAACAAATATCACGTGGTGCCGTCGGAACAATGAAAATCCCGGCGGCATACAACAATGAGAGAAAAGAGTGCCCATATTCTAAAAGCCCTTATTTAGTGACGCTAGTTCCGAACACGAATGAAAGATAACGCATTTCTTAGCATTTCAACTCGGCAGTACTGTTTAAAAATAACTTCGTCAAAGTTAGCAGTGAAGCCGCAGGACCGGCAATATGGAAACACTGATAAACACCAAAATGGCCGCCGTTGTTTATTTGGTTGCCTCAGTGACGGAACTCTGTATCTTATCTAGTGACACTATATATTACCTGTAAAGGTTGCCTTCATGGTTTTTATCGAGATGAACGCACCACGTGAGACGCTGTATGTATGGGTTTCTTTTCAATAAACAAATAGTTGCGAGTCAGCTCCGTGTCGTCTCTTTTTTCTTACCTCCGTCCTTGTTTTGCGAGCGCTTTCAACACCAAGACAAATAAGAAGAAACATGGGGCAAAAGCAGTGTTTGGTTATTGTAGTTTTTTTCGGTCCGTTTTAACTCTGTTCCCCTTGATCAGGGTAATACACACAGCATTGTCTATTGTTTCCCCCTTTACGGAAGACAGCACAGGAAACAGTAAGAATGAAGCAGCATCGCCGCACACTAACTCTGTACATCTGTACAATCGGACTCTGCAAGCACGGTCGCGAGCTACATTCTTAAATAAATTTGATTCTGTTTCGCACATTCCGTAAGTCTTCTTTCTTAGCAAGTACACAATGAGCTTTTCTAACAGTACCGGAATGTTATGTAGATGACTTATGAATTTTTTGCGAACTCAGAATAGAGTGTCGGATTCGCGAAGCTGTTTGTACCTGAAATATCGTAAGAGCACTTTGTGATTAACCCACGCCACTATTCCGCGTTGCGCGATTGGTTCCCAGAAAAGGCGAGATGATAGCGAAGTGTGTGCCAATAACAAACTGCGCTTACCATAATTTACGTATGCGAGCAGTTTCGTGAATCTGCGCCGAGACCTTTTTGACTAGTATTCGAGCCGACATACCTGCGCATAAGATTTGAGGGCGTTGCTTAGTTGCAAAAGAGTGTACTTAGTGTCACTAGATAAGGTTACAGAGCATCGGCACTCTTTTCTGCTATTGTTCCGTGCGCTGCCGTGATCATTGGTCAGTTCGCAACACGTGACACTTGTTTACACTGCGACGGTTCATAGGCGGCGCCATTTTGTCGTTTATGCGTTTTCTGCCGGTCAACTGTGGTAGTCTCAGCTCGTCCTCCCTGCTCTGCGGCTGCGCTTGACTGGCGTCGTTCCGATTGCGACTCACAGATAACGCGCTTCGCAGAATTTAAGCTGCAAAAGTTTGCCCGAAGAAGCCGTGTTGCTGTGTCTTCGGCAGTGTTGTTTACAAGTGACCTCGTCCAAGTTAGCGGTGAGGCCAGCCAGTCAGCCCTCAGAAGCGGCAATCTGGCAACGCTGATCAACAACAAAATGGCCACCGTTGCTCACTTGCGTGCCTCAGTGGGTCTTATCTAGTGACACTAGGTGTACTGATGGGCTTGTTAATACATTTTAGCTTTTAAAAACAGCGCGGAAAACGGGACTAAGGAAGGACCAGATGGCACAGACGCCAAGGCGACACAGACGCCACAGCCGACACAGACGAACACAGCCGACACAGACGAACACAGACGCGATGGTTAGTTCATTAATTCTGTGGCACGTCTGCCGGGTAACGCCTATTAAAAAGTGTATAAGCCGTTTTAAACTGAAGTGTTTGCTCTTTTTTTAGGGGGTGACCTTTACTGCTCCGTGGGTCCAGCCTACACTGGCCCTCTTCCTCCGTCGCTCTGCAGCTACTATCTCGTTCAGAACTCGGTTCAATACCACTCGCCCAACAAGACCCTCCACGTGGCCTCTAGCGGTACGTCCCACATTTTTTCCTCTTCAGGGCTGACGAGGAGCAAAAAAAAAAAAATTCTCAATGTTGATTTCTCGCTACGTACCAAAACTTATCTACCAAGACTATCTACCAGTCTCTACTCCCCCTTGTCTTCGTTAGCGTGCCCCGGGATCTTTAACGTGCCCCGAAATCTCGAACACACGGGCGCTTTCACTTTTCGCTTCCATCAGAAAAGCGGCCGCCGCGGCGGGGAATCGATCCGCTTCCACAGAAAAAATAAAGAAGAAATGTAGAAAGCAACTTTGACAGTAGCTATTGTAATACTGAGCGGTAAAAAACAATGAACACAGGTTAAATATGTAGGAAGTGCAAGTCAAACAAAAGGGCTGAAATTCACCAAAAGAACAGTACAAAGAATTGGTGGCATATCACCAGGAGTGTGATATGCCACCGGTGAACAGTGTGAACTGTGTGAACAGAAAAGAATACCGGTTCGGTTACGGTTCGGATTCGGGTTAATTTATTTCATACCGGTTCCACTAAATAACAATCCGAACCGGTTCGCAAGCATGAACCGGTTCGGAACCGGTTCGGTGAGTTAAAATATTATCGAAGTACGAATAAATGTTTTTCAGTTGAAAGCGACCGTAAAAACTAAATATAATTCTGTTGCTTTCCACATAACTGTTCCATTCCACATACCACAATTTGTTACCTGGGGCATATTGTATTGTTCTTAACGTACCTGCTCTTGTGCACACTTTATATTTATTTTATTTATTTCGAATACTGCAAGGCAGATTTTCTGGCCCAAGCAGGAGGGGCAACTGGCAATACACAATCATTTATACAAGGATCAAACTTTTTTAAAAGTAAGAAAACAAACAAACAAAAAATACAAGGCACATCGGTAAAAGCATAGAACACCGTACAATGTACACACTCAATGACAAATACTCGCATGGAGCGCTTCGGAAACATTTCTGGCCTGAACAACTGTTTCCGGAAGTGCATTCCATTCAGAAATGGTACGGGGGAAAAAAACTAAGCTTGAACTGGTTTGTTTTTGCGAAAATAGGCTGAAGGGATTGAGTATGCGTGTGTCGCGTCCTTCTGGTGCTTAAGGGTTGAACTTAAGTCGATGGAGTTATTTGCACTTTAGACGTAACAATATTGTGCAAGAATGATAACCGGGCCAAGCGTTTTCGAGATTCTAGAGAGTGAATGCCATTGTCAGACATGAGCTTCGAAGGAGACTCGTAATGCATGTCTTTTTGCGTTATTGGATCTGTTGTGTGTAGTTTTCCTGTGCTTTTATGTTTTAAGCTTTATATAATGTCTGGCAACATTTAATGTATGGTGTACAGGTTGAATATCTTCCTAATCCCCCCATATGTAGTGCCCTGCATGCCGGGTCCTTAGGGTATGAAAATAAATAAATAAATAAAAATGCTGCGTTTTCATAATTAAAGATCTGCAATTTTAAAGACATCAGTAAGCACTTTGGCCATGTATTAAGGAAAACAGATGAAGCCGTGACAATTTAGGCGGCAACAACAGGAGCGTTTTGCTCGCGTCTGGCGGCCATCGGCGCCTCCTAGTGGCGACTTGAAACGCACGTTGGAAAGGACCAAATTCCAAAAATAAAAACAATTTGACCAATTAGACGGTTTTAAAGACGATAGTCTTTCTTGGGCTACTTGAACGGGAAAATTTTGGTCTGTTTGTCTGTCTGTCACTCCATTAAGCCAGCAGGCCAAACTGAACACATGCTGCGCAATAATCTATATACGCACAGCCAAAGCTGAACGTCTAGCGCGGTTTTAATGTTCATACTTGTCAACTTTGTTGAACAACAACAAAACAATACGCAAATACATACATACATACGCAAATCAATACATGAGTAATATTTGCAGTGTTTTTTTATTAAAAAATTACGAGTGCTTGCTTTTTGCGATAGCAAATAAAATACTACATCAACTGCAGAAAACCATCGCCTGCTGTTGTCCGAGCTACCTGGCGGAATTCGAAACAATAAAACGGCAACATCAACAACAGGTTCCACTGGACATTCCGCGTTCTGCTTGGAAGGCTCGTGGAGTAGGGAAACGTGGTTCTATAAATGTTGTAGTCGGGTGCCTTGACTCACGCGCGTCTTCGCCGTACGGCAGCGCTGGCATCGAAGCACCCGACTTGGAGCAGTAGAAGGCGGTAAATTTAAATTGACTTGCGCAAAACGCTAGCGTGTTATCTTGGAAGACGAGACGAAGAGGAACAGCATGAGACGTGAGCGGGAAAGAGAAGGGATGCATTTACTTGCCAGGGGCGCCAGTCGACTATCGTCTTGTGTCGACATTTGCAACGAGAGGAGCAGATACGCGGCCAATTCTTTAACTACCAAACCAATCTGGAAGATGTTGCTGGGATTAATTGTGCTCTCCAACGTTTTTTGACTCGCCACCAGGAGACGGTGACTGTCGCCATACGCGAGCAAAATGCTCCATGTGGTTGCCGCTTTAATGGCTACTTTCCCGTCCAGCTGTTATATTGTCCTAGGGACTACTTAAAGCGGCCTCCAGGGATAATGACTGCCTGTGGGCTATAATTTCTTCCGCTTTTTTTGTTCTTGCTAAAATCGCAATTCTCTCCATGGAATCGCCAATCACCCTGGACGTTAAAGTCCTAGAGTAAGACCTGAGATCCGGCGCGTCACCCTCGTACATTAGAAGGGATATGTTTAACCAGATGTGTACTTTTTTCGTCAGTTTTCGGATCACAAATATACTACAGGCGCCACCTTTTATTTGCCTGTTTGGCCGCTCAGAAAAAATTGTTAGCAGTACCCTTCTGGAGGGTGTAAGCCAAAATTTTGTTAAAAGTAAGCTTTAATTAATGCTTAGTCACTCAGTCACTCGGACCACTGGGATGCATTTTGATATACCTATTACGGATATGTACACCAACATGAATATGCCTCCATTCCACGTGACCACCGCCCTCGTTCCGTCCGCTACACTGCAGAATATTATGACAGACCATATGATTACAAACTGAAAGGATAGTAGGACGGGTGAAGCACAATATGAAGCTCGTTTGGGGAGACGCTCTTTAATTTGTTGAGAGCCCTACTCCTCCTCCGGAAGCCGTAGCAGAAGCGGCAGATTGAAAAGCACATCTCCTGAAACAAAGAAAACAAAATACACAAAAAACAAACAAAACAAAGCCCTGAAAGGTACAAAACGGCAGAACAAGCACAACAGGACAGCGGAACAGCAGAACAAGCACAAAGTATTAGTGGTGGGTAAATAGGATCGTGCTCGATCGGCCTGCCTTACTGAAAGCGTCATCTACTTCTTTAGTGCAATTTTCTATCCAAGACAAAACAGGCAGCGCCTAAATTTCGGGGGATACCGTTTCTAGAAGGAGGGGAAAGTGCGTGCCATACAATAGGTTTTCTCTGCTATATCTATTACCATTATTTGAATATGTTTAAAAAAGCGCGAAGTTGAGCGCTCTACACGTCCTGAAAAACTGACAATTATACCAGCACCACGGCACTCGCTGCCTTTGACGTGATGACACATTGGGATATGTTCATAAAAGGTTATATCAAGTAAGGGGTGTCTAGGGAAAAATCTACCTTTCGGGTGTCTTGCTTATTCGATGGCTGAAGGCATCAAAAGGGAGTCAAAATAATTAGTGTAGGAAGGAGAACTCGGCGAGAAATAATTTAAAATCACGTGGTGGGCCTTGTCGTTTTGTTTTCATGTGGAAACACACCTCTAAAAAAACTGTGGTTGATTCCGCTGTCATAGGAATAGGTAAAACACTAAAGTAAAATGTGCAGCAAATTCTGCAGCTGACCATGATTTGCCGGTCGGCGGCTGTCTTGTGGGTGTGCTGGGCGAGCGACGTCCTGCTGGCGGGTCGCTTCGGCAAAGGTGCACTGGAGTCATTTCCGCGACGCATATGACTTCAGCGAAATCTTGGTGTATACCGGCATAAAACACTTGCGTGTTAAAATATAAAGCCCGAAAACGAACAACCCTAAGTATAACGTACTCTTTAGTACTAAAGGTTGCTTCCCCGCAAGAAGACCCCGTGTGCAGGGGTGCACGCTTTACAGGCCGCTGCTCCGTTGTATTACCCCCATTTCCGTGACGATATGACGTCAGTGAAATCTTTGTGTATCTGGGAATAAAACACTTTCGTGTTAAAATATTTTACGTAAGATTTCATCGCTTTCTTTTTATTTGGCATGAAATGCGTGATAGTCTAGTTCAGTGCAACATGCTGACAATCTCCCCCCTTTTTGTAATTGCTATTATCTGCGGCAAATACACGATTCCAAATACACCTATGCTGATATTCGACGTTGCTATTGCGACAAATCGCACTCGGTTACAATAGGTGGACATTAATTGCTGCTGGAATTTAACGATGCGGAACAAAAATAACTAGTGCGAGTTTTCATGGCAGTTGCCCAACAGAGACATAAATGCGCGCTTACGAAGCAACCATAGCGACGTCATTCACATATCCAGAACTCAACAATCCTTTCCTTAAAAGAGAAACATTCATGCGCAGTTTCCTTCGTAGTCACGTGATATCTTTTGCATTGCTTTCTCTTAAGCCATCTCTGCTCCAGCCACGTTCCAGCTAGCCCTTCCCTGGATAATCACCTCCTTCATTTGTGCTTTTGCCTCCCAAACTCGGTTTCCGTGACAATAAATTCGCGATAAATATCCCCAATTTTCTGAACGGTTTTACTCTCCCTTACTTTCCCTGCCAACCGCCCCCCCCCCCCCCCCCCCACACACACACACACAACTACAAAAAATTAGCAGTCGCTTAGCTCGGCTATGCCAGGATATACGTAACGTGAGCTAAGGTTCAGCTGGTTATTCTTACGTTTCCTAGTTGTCTAGGATTAGCTAATTATCATGCTTACTGCGGCTAAAACGATTTCTAATCCAATGCAATTCAATTTAATCCAATCCAATCCAGTCACGGCAGCGGCGGTTCAGGAGCACCAGCTGTGCGCCGTGAGACGTCACTGCTCCTCGCACATGCGCAGCATGGCTCTCCAGGAGCCACGCGAAACTGCTCAACCTCGGCCAGTGTAGCTCACACTACAGAAAAAAAATGCTCTGAGGGGCATACGCCCAAAAAATGCGCATTGGGGTGTAATGAATAAACCATGGCACCCTCCCGCAATCCGCGGTGAGGCACTTCAGTGCATGCTACGTCATAGTCATTAATTTGCCTGTTCTCTGCCCCTCTCGAACAAACGAAGCAGGCTCTTGGCACACGCTGGCGAAAGGCGGCAGTGGTGCCGAAGGGGCCACCCCTGTCCCCGGTCCTCCCCGCGTCCTGCTCACGATGGCTGCCCCCGAAGTGAAAAGCGTGGTGGGCGACTTCCCGCTGCCGGTGCAATTCGTCACCAGGGTGCGCTCGCTCCTCGAGGAGGGAAATCTTGCTGGACTCGCCTTTGACCTCAGCCTGGCCGCGGACGACTTCAGCTCGTACAGCATGCTGCTCAAGGCGAGCTTTTGTCTTCTTTCTTGTTCCCGTTTTCCCATTTTGGAAGTATCTTGAATCTAGTTTCGCTTGCAGCTTGGGGTGCCTCCAAGGTTGCTGTCCATTTGTCTTTTGTGCCTCTCTAAGGACAGGAAAATTGGGCACAAATGCAAGAAAGAGGGGGAGAGTGAGAAAGTGGAAAACGACTGGGAGATTAGGAAGTTTTGAAGGAAAAAGGGGGCTCATTTCACCACCAAAGTGACTTTCTCGCAGGATGCGTTTTGAACGATCCTATCGCAGGACAGGATAACAGGAAGAGGCGGCAACAGAATTTCGCGCTGTGATTTTAAACGTTTCTTCACCCGTGCTCACCCCCAGTTAAGCGAGTCACATTTTAGCTGCTCGCTAAAGGCCCGGATTAAGCATTCCTTAAGTTCAAAACTACAGAGTCTGCCTATCTAGACGAGAGTATATTTTGGGGTTAGTAAGAGCTTTGCTTTTTAACTTTCACCGCAGTGATCGCTTGAACACTGACACCATTCACTCAACCTCTCCCTAACCTACTCAGGTGTTCACTCACTCACTCACTCACTCACTCACTCACTCACTCACTCACTCACTCACTCACTCACTCACTCACTCACTCACTCACTCACTCACTCACTCACTCACTCACTCACTCACTCACTCACTCACTCACTCGCATGCCTGCTCTCTACTAATCTCACTTCCATGCATTTTTTCGCCCGTCACAATATAAAAGCGCGAAAAAGTTTTTTTGCAAGCTTTAGTCGCTGTCACGGAAACACTCGCTAAAAACACAAAAAGCTTCTATATTGCATTTGAATTTACTTGGACCTCGAAGTTCGGAGCGCGAAGAAAACAGGAAGTTGCAGCGTAAAACAAAGAAAAAAGTGGAGGGGGGGGGGGGGGGGACAGAGCAAGCTGTGTCAAAATTCCGAAAGCAGCTATACGTTTGTGCGAAAGTTAAGCCAAGTCTTTGTACTCTCTGCCTTTTTTGCAAACTTTTTTTACGCCTGGAACATTGAAATGAAGAACTTTGCGAGCATTTCACAAAAGATAATTAGTAAGAAATGTTTGAGCGGCTGAAACATGATTCACTAATAATACGAGTAAACATTATGATACATGAAATTTGTGGGCTCATTGACTACAACATCTCGCACGCAACAAATAATCGTGTCGTAGTTCAGGTGACAAGGGAGTACCTGTCGAAGTACCACTTCGTTGGCATCATCGACTTCGCCGCCGCAAGCAAACTGGGGCAGAGGAACTTGGCCGAACTCGTCAGGTACGAATGTCATTTCGGCTGCGTGCTCATATTGTTTTAATGCAACGCATGCGCTTCAAACAGGAGTTCTTGGCTATGAAATCAGAGGGTCAATAAGCCACTTTGTGCATACGTTTCGCATGCTTAGTAATATACCTGACTCGCTCATGCTCTGCTGCTCCTGACGCGTGTAAGACAGCCATTTTGACTTACTCCCACCAAATGTTTTTAAGGCGGGAGCCTTAAGTCCCCATTCTGCAAAAAACCGTCGTAGTCATCGTTGCCGTACTTGTCGTTGTTGGGCGGTAAGGAATTTCCGGAACAGTGGATAGTACATAAAAAGACACACACGTGTGGTACGATGGGATATGAACCCGGGTCTGCACAGGAGCAGCGCTGTGCTCTATCAACTGTGCTCTTTTTGTGCACCAACATTTTGGTTACGTAATGCATCAACATTTCGGTGACGTCATATCTGTCACGGAAGTGATGCCAGTGCAACGAAGCAAGCGGCCTGTAAAGGGTGCAGCCCTGCACACAGGGTCTCCTCGCGGAGAAGCAACCTTCAGTACTAAAGAGTACGGTATACTTAGGGTTGTTCGTTGTCGGGTTTTATATTTTAACACAAAAGTGCTTCATGCCGCGACACCCGAAATTTCACTGATGTCATATCCGTCACGGAAATGACGCCAGTACACTTTTGCCGAAGCGACCCGCTGCAGCCGGACGTCGCTCGCGAAGCACACCCACAAGACAGCCGCCGACCCCCAAATCGTGTTCAGCTGCAGATTTCGCTACCCATTTCCCTTCCGTGTTTTACAGATTCTTATGACAGAGATACCAAGCACAGTTTTTAATGCCATCTCCGTGCATTGCCAGCGTAGAAAAGAATTCGTTGCCGTTGTTTTTTTCTTCGTGTCACATACCCCCTCGCCGGATTGCCCAGGAATCAGGGTATTTGAGGGGCTAATGTTTCCGTTTCACAAAATTCACGCAACTGTGAATTTGAAACGTAAATTTGTAGAACAGTGCGTGCGCGTAATGGCATGTGACTATGACAAGTGCACACCAACCCCATAAGAAAGGGTTCCTGGGGAAGCTGCAGCGGGTGCCTGTTATTTTTCCGCTTTAATCCGCGCCACAAGACTAAGAAACGAAAGCGAAGAAAGAGACGCAAACAGGATCTAGTAGGAAAAAAAAAAACCTTCAAAGTAATTCGCACCAAAAAACAGTAATAAAAAGGGGAAAGCGAGTGAAATATGATGCAGCAGTAAATATGTTTTAGTAAGTACCGCCAGGCTTTCGCCTTCAAAACGTAAGCAGAGTTAAGTACCCCAACGAATTCTTGCCGCTGCCGTCGATGCAGGCCAACTAAAGGCCCATTGTGGATATCGGGCCCCCAAGTGAAAAGTTGCAATAAACGCTTGCCATTGTTTTTCAGATTGATTGTTCCAAAGTATTTAACTTCTACATTAATAAAAACATAAATATGAACCTGTAACATACTTGAGTTACACGGCGCCGCATGATGTTTTTTTAATTTGTTTTCTTTGCAAGGATAGCATAGCTTCGTTAAAAGAATGACGATATGGGGAAACAATGAGTTGGGAAGACGTATCAGCGGACTGAGCGTTTTTACGTCCCACTCATGATTTCTGTAACCAGCAAAACCTTCAAGTAGAAGGTTACTCTCAAAATTTCTTAAAACAGAATCCCGCCAGCGCGACTAGTATTCCCTAAAAGATGCGACTAGAGCACCCACTGATGTTCAGCACACAAGGTAACCAGGGTAACCAACCGAGCTTGAAATAAAGACTAGCTCATATTATTAGATGCGAACGTCGCTATCGAAGGCCAACTCACAGTCAAGTGATGTATTATACCTCATTTTGCACAAAATGCTTATTTTTGAACATGTTTACTACTACTCCACCTCCCCCGCCTCCTCTTCCTTCTCCTCCTCATCTCTATACTGATTGCAGGTCTGCAGACAAGGTGTTCTTGCATAACGATCCTCGCCATGTTCACATCAGCGCCACGTCGGTTCCGAACCCCTTCACGTCGCCCGATGAGCATGTGTACTCTGTGGTGAGCCTGTGTACTCAAACTTATAACCAATATAGCTGGCGCGTAACAACCTTGAGCGTACTAATTTATTTAGTAAACTGACTTTACAAGCAATGAAGCAAATTAAGTTATGAATCAAAGTTAATAAAGGAAAGTAAGGGCGTAGAACAGGCCAATCAATGACATCATCGACGCTATTCATATGACGTTTTTGTAAATGTGGTTGACTCTGGCGGAGCGCAGGTGCATAGCGGGTTAATTTCGTCTAGCGCTTTTGAAAATGCAGAAAGGGTACAGGTGAATAGCGTCTAATTATGCATCAGGTGAAAATAGTGAAAGTGTGGGTCACTTTTTGTGTTTTTCCAGCACACTATACCCGGTTACAACTTAAGAACGGCACCACCTCATGTAGTGTATCACTCCGCCGAAGCGCCGGACCCGTGACGTCAGTGCGCGCGCGTTTTGAAAGAGGATCGCGCTAAATTCGTGACATCATGTGCTTTTCTCACCGAGTTTGTTTGTCGTCACTGCAGTAATTTATAGGCAGATTAAGTCCTAAAAGTCATGGAAACGACTCGTGTCCGGTGTGGTTAATGTGTGCGTGCGCTGGCGGTGATTGCTATCGGTTGTTTATCTTGCGTCTCTCATTTCAGAACTGATCGATTGTCCACACCTCACCCCACCTATTCGTGAACGGCGCGAGATTTCGTAATTATGACATACGAATGAACAAATAAGTTTTAATATAGGACGTAAAAGAGCGAGTGCGTCATTAATTTATATGACTCACTATGTTACAAAGATCGATGCAGTTATGCGTACGTGAAGTACTCGATGTGCTGAAGCATTAATTTCGCGAGGTACGCAACATTATGCGTGTTTGACGACGACGCGGAGAACGATTTCAGATTTTTAGATTATGCTGATGGTTAATAACAATTGCATCAAACACTCTTGTGTTTAGTAATGTGTGCACAAAAGCCACGCCAATCGGAGGTGCACATAGGTAGCGCGTTGTTTGTAAAAAGGAAAAAAAAATAACAGAATTGCTCCTTTCAGATCACGCGTGAAAAATAGCTTCGCTTCTGCTTCATTATTACGCGTGAGTTTATTACTGTCTCTTCCTGGTTATTGCTCCTTACATGTGCATTGTCTAAGCACTGCCGTCATGTCCTTAATATAGCACTGTTACGCGTTTTTTTACGCAGTCTTGACAAGAAAGCCTGCGGTTTACAGGAAGCGACCATGAAGTGTCTGCGCGTAAAAACCGTGCTTCACGGTGCTGCACATTTTTGGGAAAAAGCGCTTTTGCGATTCTGATCGAGTCTCGAAATGGATGGTAAATTCTCCATTCCTGAAAAATGCTCTTTCGCAGCTGCCATGGTAATTGCGATTTTGACAACGCCAATGTAGGTTATAACAGGCTATTTCGATCACTTCTTTCAGATTTTTATACGCCCTAACACACGGCATTTGGAGTGTCATTTTACGAAACTGGGGAAAATGCCTGTACAGGGAAAATTTTTTGGCGTCATAGTTACAGCTCACCCTTTTATGCCCATTTGCTTGAATTTACATCTGCTGGGGCAAGCTCAAAGAAATCGCAGGCCAAATAGCAAAAAAGTTTGCTTTTCTCTTAATTATATGTGGGAGTGAATTATTCACACTTATAATTTGGCTAGAGAGCCGCCACTTATAAACAGCATTTGTTTTTATTCCCTTTTGCGCTGAAATGTTTATGAATGAAAAGTTGTAGTGTCTTCTACGCAAATTCAAGTGCCAAAACAAGGGCATGATGCAGACAGTCTCACTGGCAGGCATACTCATGCGTACGAGCTTGAGGTATCATGGACACGAGCTTGAGGTACCAATTTACAAATATGAAAAGGTTAGAACCCAGAAACCTTAGCAGGCGCTTCCTCCTCCTCCCCGCCCCCCCAAACTAAATTGGGCTAAAACGTGTTGTGTGGTTTTGACATGGAGTTTCACTGAACAACAGAATGCAGAGTGCGACAGGTGATTCCCTGCAGGCCTTCCATCTGGATTTACCACTAGGGCACTACCACAGGTGTATGAAGACATTAACAGTGCCCGTACACAGTTTCCTCCCGTACACAGTGCCCGTACACAGTGCCCGTACACAGTGCCCGTTCAATGTTTCCTCCACATTATCACAATAACGCACTGCTAAGAACCTCGATATCTGACATTTCTCTCTGAAGTATGCTTTACAGTCCAGATGTTGAAACTTGAAACTCGGTCCTCTTTATCACATTAAAACAAAGTTGCATTCAATGAACTCCCCTTGCCCGTAATATGAGTCACATTTTATCGTGTCTTACAATGAGCCTGAGATTATTATACATGCTTTCGTTATAAGCAGTGTACTCTACACGCACAAAAATAGCAACGGCTGCTTTTTTGATACCATTCAACACGACACCAAGCCAGGGATGTGTTGAAAAATTGCAACTGCACCGTAAATTGTAATTTTTTTAATTACATATTACATACATTGAATTACACTGCAAGCTTTGACTTGAAATCACATAAAAGCACACCTGTAGTCAGAGTTAAAAGTACACATCCTCAGTGAAAACACAACATCCCATACGTGGCGCTGCCATGAGAAGTCCATTCAAGCACATAAGTAGCATATGATGCCACTTAGAACACTGCAGTGATTTCCCTTATACCGGACTTCCAAATGCTTCCGGTGCAAAGGGGCTTAGTGAGATTGTTATACAAGTCGTTTTTTGCCTCAGTACCTCGGCAACTCTTCATTGCCAGCAGTTTCAAATGAAATAAAATCAGCAAACAACGAGAAATATGGTTGCAGGTCACATAATGCTGCAAGACAATTTCAAGCTTATGCGCAGAAGGTTCCTATTCATCAGGCACAACGCCACAAATTAGATGCAAAGAGAACAAAACGACATGAGCACATTTTGTACAGCAGCCACTTATCGTAGCAGCCATTTAAAAAAAATTTCTGTACTGCCGCGAGGCACAGTCCTCTCGTTGAAGTTTGTCGCTGAAAGTTTCAGGCAGTCCGATAACTTAATCTGACAGCCTTGCCCTGGTGGTATTCAGCTTATCTTGTGCATTGTTGCAATATGTTGGCATTCGTTCCAAGGGCAGAAGAGTGTATTGTGGAAAGGTAGGGCACACATGGTAGCAACGTCAACAAATTTGTTGGTTCGACAGTAAATTAGCCTGCTAAATGTAGTCGTGCAGGCAGAACAGCCATTCTTATAAAAAAAGAGACTTCCTTAAAATTGTTGACTGCAAGCTTGGGCAGATGGTGGTTTCTCCCTGGTCGATGTAAAAATGAGCGGGAAGTTTTTCTGTTTTCTTTGCGTGCATTCCCCTGACAAGGCGCAAGCTCGTACTGACCTGTTTGCTTCCCCACAAACAGTACCACATAATGTAACGGGAAATTTATTTCTTCTTTGTGAGGGGATATTAACTGCATAAAGTGTCAGTGACAAGGGAGAGCAGAGCCAGACACTCTCAGCTTGTACACTAATGTTCGTTTTGTGGGACAGTGATAGGATCCATGCGGACCCGGGACGTCAGTGGGGTGCCGCCCCGCAACACATGGCGGCATGGCACGTCTCAAGCTCATCTGGACCGCTTCTGCGTTACCAGGGACTTCTTGCAGTGGGTGGCTAGATGCGGTGTCACACGTCTTTTCTGACCATGGACTAGTGTCTTTCTCCATATTAATCAGTTTGGCTCGTGTGGAAAGAAAGACCAGCAATCGCCGGATAACGAATCCTGACGCTGTTCACAAACCCCAACTCGTTGAAAAGGTAAACAAGACCACTGGAAACCTTGAAACCAACACTGCAGACGTGGCCGCATGAAAATATTTTAAGGAAAGATTTGAGCGTGAGGCCACAAAGATAGGTAGGCGAAGGCAGCCGAGCATAAAGTTACAGAGCGTTGCCTCAATAATACAAGATTGTCTTTTCAATAATGCAAGATTGTGTCACCATCCCCCTTAGTTTTATGTTTCATGTTCCTCAGCCCTACATTGTTGACCAGCCATGTAAACAACCTTGGTATTGTTCCAGAAAAGAAGTTGAATTCTGCTGCATAAAGCAAACATAGTGGGAGGATACACAGGTGGCAAGCTCGCTGTAGGCCATACCGCTATTCAACATTTGGTGGGCTCTTAAAAGAGCCGTTTGGAGCTTCGGAGCTGAAGACTGCAGCATGGTAAGCCTCACTCCATTTGCTCGATGCCGGAGAGGTCGTCATCTGCACTCCCACAGCTGTCGTCGTCTTCCTCCTCCCCAAGGCTGATGATGATTGGCTCCACATGGTCACTGAACCCACGCGCCTCTCGGCACTTGTCCTCAATGCCAATGACGTGCTCAACAGCCTTGGCCCAGTTGCTTGGAGAAACATTCTCAGCTGCTGTGATGAGGAGCTTCCGCACACTGTCAATCTTGAAGTCAGTGTTCAGCCTAGCAACTTCACCTTTCATCTGCGCCCAGATCAGCTCGATGGGGTTAAACTCGCAGTGGTATGGTGGCAACCTCAGAACGACGCACCCAGCCTTTTCTGCCGCGACATCAACCCTGAACTTCACAAACTGGTCTTTCACTGGCGCCACCAGTTCAAGAAGCTGCTTCTTTGTCATCGTTGCATCACACGGGATACCTTTTGATGTCAGCCAGGCTAGTATGTCAGGCTTGCGTGAGGACATGGTCGGGACAGTCTCCAGCCGCCTGGAATGGTAGGACGCGTTGTCCATGACGACAACACTACCCTGGGGCAGCTTAGGGAGAACAGAGTCAAACCAAGCCTCGAAATGCTCGCCGTCCATTTCCTCGTGATAGTCTCCCGACTTCGTTCCTTTGAAGACGGACAGACAGCCGTCAACAAAGCCGTCCTCGTTGCCGATGTGGGTGACTATCAGCCGCGCTCCTCTTCCGGATGGCTGTTTGAGCCCAGTCGTCAAACCACGCAGGAAAGCGTCCTCAGACGTTTTCACTGTATCGTCCCTCCAAGCCTTCGTCACGGTGTGGCCAGCGTTTACCCAAGTTTCGTCTGTGTAGAACACCTTGCGGTGCTGCTGCCTGTACTCAGCGACCTGACGAAGGTACCGCTGCCGCCAAATCAGCACGTCCTGACGCTCGATCATCATCGAGTTTCGTTCGCGTTTCTCGAAGACGAAGCCGATGTCATTCAGGAGGCGGCGGATGGTCCACGTTCGAAGGCTGGGAAGATGCTCACTCCTCCGAAATTCTTCCGCAATCTTCTGTGCAGTAGGAGGCTCGTTGCGCCGGAAGAGGTCGTGCACAATGTTTCTCAGTGCGCACAAAGTGAAGCTGTCATACATCGCAGTGCGGCGTTTGCGGTTCTCGCTTCCGGGCCTTTTCCGCGAAGGTGTTGTCAGCTTCCCGTCTGTCGCCTTCGCTTTGGATTTGATGTCCAAAACCTTCCGAAAACTGACACCGGTGTACTCACTTGTCTTGCGGCAAGTCTCTTTCACGCCAACGTGCTGGTGCTCCCCTCGCAGCTTCATGTAGACGTTCAAAACTGTCTGCTGAACGTGGCTACAAACAGGGTGTCGAACCGGAATTTTTTCGGGTTCGGTTCGGGTTCGGGTTCAAGCCTTTCGGGTTCGGTTCGGGTTCAGTTCCAGAGCACCATTCCGTTCCGGTTCGAACCGGTTCGAACCCGTTGGAACCGGTTCAAACGGGTTCAAACGGGTTCGAAGAAAAAAAAGTAGGCGTCTTTTTTATGTTAATTTTTCGTGCTCGTTTTTCGTTTCCTTATCAAATCGGCATAACAACAAATTCATAATGAAGGTTTCTTTGCCCAAATATTTTGTCTTCGCCAAACTAAAGCGACCCTGCAACACGTTTTTCAACTTTTGTCTAAATCTTGAGTGCTTGCAGAAAGTAGTCAACCAACGCATTATACATGGGGTCGCAATGTGCCTCAGCCAAAAATTACTGTTCTCTCCTCGTCAGATAACATAGAAACTTGCTCAAAATATTTTTCTCTCCTTCCCGGTCTTCGCAATCTTCGACCGCTGAATGACGTCATTACAGCGGTGTAGCGGCTGTTTGCCGGCTTTCCTTAAGTTGCAGAAGAGAACGCATTTGATAGCCATCTAAAAAAGCCACAAAAGCGAAATACAAACGGAAGGTGTACCCACAGCGACGAGCAAATCACGCACTGTTGCTCTGTGCTGGCAATAGCTATAGTTTCCGCAGTTCTTCCAGATGCGAAGAAGATCGAAAGCGTTTTCGAAAGTGTTTATTTATTTATGTACTGCTTTTTATTTATTTATTTATTTATTTACCTAGTTATATTTATTTATTTATTTATTTACTGTTGGGTTTAACGCGCCGTCGCAACGCCGACGACAAGGCGCGCCATAGTGGAGGGCTTCGGATTAATTTTGACCACCCGGGGATCTTTACGTGCCACGAAATTTCGGACACACGGACGTTTTCGCTTTTCGCTTCCATCAGAAAAGCGGCCGCCGCGACCGGGAATCTAAACCGCGTCTGTGTGCTCATCAGCGCCGTACGCCTTAGCCACTGAGCCACCGCGGCCAGTTTATCTGAGGTCTAAACACCGTAGAGCGCAGTAGGCAAGACAAGGGACGAAGGGGGACACGGACGTCCCTTGTCTTGCCTACTGCGCTCTACGGTGTTTAGATGGAGTACCAACTAGCTCGTACCCCTACGTTGTTAAAGTATCTGAGGTGTTGAAGAGCTCCTTTAACTGTACCCGCAAAATGTTTTCTATGGTAGTGTGACGAGTATGTGGCGCCGACTGCCAAGCGTGGCAGGTGGTATTTAGAAAAATTTTCTACTGCTCATCTTTTATCTGCTAACAGAGCTGTTAGAAAGAAAGAATGGCTCTAAAGACTCATTGGACGGCTGGTATAGGACGACATTGGATAGGGAACCACTGGAGATAGGAACTTGCTAATAGCCCTTCAGCGACTGGTGACAGCGATTGGGCTCCAGGAAAGATGATAGCCGACTGAAGTCACAAGCAGCAGTAATGATCACTTGTAGAGAGAGAGAGAGAGAGAAAGAAAATGAAGTTTAATTCAATCAAGACAATGTTTAAGAGAGGCGTCCTCATTCGAGGGGGCCGAATCGACAGCCGTTTCCATCAAGAACAACTGATCTTCCAGGGCGCAGCTGGCCATGGCTGTCTCCCAATTCTCTATGTAAAGGTGAAGGTTGGATGGATCTACGGCACACTAGTCGCAGCCGCTTACTATGTGTATGAGGTTCCCAGGCTCTCCACAGAATCAACGCAATGGAGAGAGTTGTGTCCCGTCAAAGAGGTGAAGTCTGGCGTTGTGTGGGAAGGTGTATACCCACAGGGTGCGGAGTAATGTTTCCTGGTTAATCGGTAGCGATTCGTGCGGGGAGGAGTGCGTTCTATGGAAGAGGCCAGAGTGCTGAGTAACTTCTTGGTCTGTGACTGCAGGATGCATGCACTCGGGTCGGGCTTCATCAGCCGCCGGCTAAGCGAGTCAAATCTCGAACCACGAGGTTGGTGATCTTGTTTGCCGTTGATGCCCGTATGAGCTGGCGCCCATACAATCGTGACTGGTCTCGTTGGTGGTCTCTGGTTGAACATCGGAAGTGTTGTAACATGCAATCGACCGTTGGCAAAGTTGGGCCACGCCTGCTAAGGGTCTGTTATGAGAGTTTTGGCGCCGCTTTGGCTAAGCGCATGTGCTATCGCCGCTTCCTCAGCTTAGAAGGGCTTTGTTCGGCGGTTGAGATGCTACACCTGTGGGAGGCTGCAGAACAGTAACACAAAGAGAAGGTACTGAAGAATGCTATCGGGCGGCTCTTGCATCAAACCAGTTGATCGTCCCTCCCTTTTTTTCTTGCAGTTTAGTTTCTTTCCGACTGTCTCCCCTTATATATACACACGTTTTGAAAACTCTTTGATGAATATACAATATGCATTAGGCAATTAGTTATTAACTTTAGTCCGAGATGTCAATTTTAATGCAGCAACAACATAATTTTATTTATTTGTAATATACTGCCAGCCACCTGTTGGCAGCCAAGGCAGGAGTGGTTACATATTGATACATTCAGCACTGTGGTGCAGCGGAGAACTCGCAATACGGGCATAAAGAAAGACCTTTTATAGCATTCAGGCGGTCCTCACATAACTTTGCGGCTACTTTGTGCGTGACAAAATTTCCTGATTGGTCGAGAAGGAGAACGCTGCAAAATTTCCAAATGCCAAGGACCCCAAAGATATCATGTTTGGTTCGACCGTCGAATCCGCCTTAACTGACCCACTAATTCTTTTAATCAAAATTAATCAACACACCAGTCCCAATAATTCACATTAGCTCATTCACTCACCTAACTAATTTCAACTTCAACTTCAACTTTATTGAGCATTTCGTACATAGAAATGTGAGGACAAACACAAAAAGCTGCAAAACTGCCGCTTGACGAGGTGTTGGCACCTAACGGTTGGCGTGGCAGAGCAGAAACACGAGTTCGAAGCATACGAACAAGAAATAATCCTAAGAAAATAAATCTCGCCTTAACATGTCGATATTACATACAAACATAAAAGAAAGCATTAATACGCACTATAGCTCACAGTTTGTAAAAGATACTTATTAAATGATATACATACACACATATAGGCACTCATAGGTACATATATACATATAAAGGTTACAAACCAAAACAGGGTACACAGGTACATAAAAAGAGAAATATTGGATATGTACGGAACCTGTGTAGACACAAAAAAAGCAAAAGACAAAACTTGAAGAAAAAGTCATGTTATATACAGGTATGCATACACTCATCAAAATCTGCACTACAGAAGTATCCACATAAATAAATACACACAATATTGGCAAAAATCAGTGTACGGTACTTTTTAGATGCTAAAGTTTGCAGGGAATGAAGACAATGCCAATAAAACGCTTGAAAAATATTACAAGTAATTTTGGCTAAACCAAGGCTGCCACGAGAGACAACGCTTAATAGATTGTCAGTTAAAAATGTTCTATGTTCAGCAGTAAACGTTTCCTTAAGTCTCACTTAGAAATTGTATTTATAGCTATGCCACTCTCGGCTAGGTTATTTAAAAGGCGGGCAGTTCGAGATTGCAACCTATCATTGCCATAATTCGTTCTTGAAAACGGCACGAACCATGTACTCCTTCCCCTAATATCGTACGGTACGTCCAACGGTTTTCTTAAACTACATAGACTTAGATACGCTGCACCGTTGTGTTGCAAGCTATTTTTATACTTTGTTAGAAGATTAAAGTTGTAGATACAGTGGACAGGAAGCAAATTATACTGCAGAAATAGTTCGTTGGTGTGAGAGTCATATGGTACAGTTGCGATATGTCGAATGGCCTTTTTCTAAAATAAATGCAGCTTATTAATATTTTTTGCGGAACTGGTTAACCATACGAGGCTGCAGTAATTGATGTGAGCTGTCAATATAGCATGATAAAGAATAAGTTTAATATTTGATGTAACCACAGGCCGTAACCTACAAAGCACCCAACACGCTCGAGATAAATTAGTGCAGACGTGATAGACATGGGCATCTCATTTTAAATCTTCTTAAAAAACAATGCCTAAAGTTTTTATTTCACTAACTATACAAATCTTTTCAGATCCGATGTACAAACTGAGGTTTCTGTCAACAGATCTTTGAGCTGGTGAAAATAACACCGCTTTAGTTTTCTTAGTATTTATTTTTAACGAGTATGCTTTAGTCCATTTGTGAAGCTTTCGGAGGGTTATATTTGCTAAATGCAAAAGCTGAGTAGTATCACACGATTGAAAGAAAATGTTGGTATCATCTGCGTAAATAATAAAAAGCGCAATGTCAGTAATTTCTACGATATCATTCATATAAATATTCATCAGGATTGGCCCTACAAGACTGCCTTGCGGAACTCCAGCCCTTACTTCTTGTGAAGAAGAGTTGTGTTCCTTTATTGCTACGACCTGTTGCCGGTTACTTAAATAAGATTGCAAAAGAGTAAAGCCCCCGGAACCCATAATGTTGTCATTTTTAAAGCAATGTTAAATGACTAATTCTATCAAATCCTTTGAAAAAGTCTATAAATATAACTAAAGTTACCTTCTTTTCTTCAAATCCCTGGATTATTCATGCTTTTTCCGTTAGTAAAGCTAATTCGTTGGCATATGTTTACGAAAACCGAACTGTTTTGATGATATAATAGAGTGTTTGTCACAGAAGGACACAAGGTGTTTCGCGATTACTTTTTCTAGCCTTTTAAAATAACTGGAAGTACAGAAACTGGTCTATAATTGGAAAGATTCGTTTTGTCCCCGGATTTAAACAGTAGCGTGACCTTAGCTTGCTGCACCTTTTTTGGAAAAACACCAGTAGTAAGGCATAAGTTATATATATGGCTAAGCGGCGATACAAGAAGGTCCAGTACAAGCTTAATAGGCCGAATGTGAAGCCTATCGATGTCTATGGCCTTGCTATTTTTTAGTGACAAGAAGATCGACCATATTTCCTGAGGCCTTACCGGAGAAAAAAAGGGCTCTGTGGGGGTTAGAATCCTTTAGGAAGCTCATAGCGCTTTCATTGTGGGAGCATTGCATAAGATTCGTTAAATAGTTATTAAACTTGGTTGCCAGTTCTTGACCCTTGAGTGGTTTATTATCTACTGTCAATTCAAAGTCGTCGTACGGGGGTTAAGGAGGTGCAAAAGTTTATTCAATTCCCGCCACATGACATCCCGCCGGGAGGAAGCCTCAGAAAACACATGTTCGAAGTACATTTTTTTAGTATAGCGTAAGAGCTTTGTCACAAAGTTTCGCTACTTTTGAAAGGCTACAAAATTGTCCCTGTTCTTTGTTTTTACAAACTTATGGTACAATATATCTTTTTTACGGATCATCTTCAGACATTCGTCTGTAATCCATGGTTTCCTTATATTATTTTTCTTGACCATCTTAAGAGGAAAATACTTTTTATATGCATCTTTATATGATTCTAGAAAAGTATCGTAGGCATCATCTGCAGTGGTGCACAGAAGTAAAGGGTTCCACCAAATAGAGGGAATTTTCTGACGAAAAGTAGTCAAAGTATTCTGATTAATATCGTGAAAAGCGAAAGATTCGGGGCATTGCTTACATCTTAGTATTTCTGTGTGCATTGAGAACATATATATAGGTAAATGGTCACCTATATGTTAACCAGTCACACCGGACATGGTACTGCTACTTGTATCACTGGTTATAAATACATCAATAAGACTTTGGGAAAGACGGGCCATACGAGTCGGTTCCTTGATCACGTTCATGCAGCCGAAATAACCGAAAAGGAGCTCTAGACCACGCGAATGTGCGCTTGCCTGTAATATGTTAATGTTAAAGTCCCCACCAATAGTTATTTGTAAACCATAAGACGAAACAAAATGGAGTTCTTCTAAAAATCCGAAACAATTTTCGAGTTGTCCATCAGGGGGGCGGTACACAACAACAAAAATAGCATTTTTACATTGCACCGTTAAAGCCTCATAATCTGTCGGAACTGTCGAAAATTCGTTCATTGTACTACAAGAAAGCTGTGTAGACACGAGCTGTAACACACACCCACCTCGCCGTGGGACCCATTTAGAAAGAACGTGTTGAAGCCCGAAAGGCGCAGCACTTCTGTGTCACTCGTATACCAGGTTTCCGTTATCATGACAACGTCGAACTTGAAACTTTCAAAGCTGCGTTTTCTTTTCTTGTAGTTTCACATTCTTCTTTCATTTCCTCGTAGCTTTTGTTGAAGAAATGGCAGCCTTTTTGCATTTCCACATTTTCTTTCCTAGTGGTTTCATATTCTTTTTTAATTTCCTCGTAGCTTTTCTGCATTTCCCTTACTTCTTTTCGAAATTCACGCTTAAGATCAGCGATCTCGCGTCTTAGGTCAGCAATGTCAGTTTTCATAACCAGAGCAATGCGGGATTGTACACAAGAGCACACAATAGCAATGACACTGGGTGGTTGGCACCAGAGGCAACAGAAAAAGTGACTGAGTAAGCGAACAAAGATTACTGCAGAATATTCAAACCTGTGAAATAGGAAGGCGACTATCAGGCGACCGTTCTGTTCTCTGCCTCCGCTGCCAAGTGATGCTGAGGTGGACGGAGCGTTCTTTTAAAGGATCTACTTCGTCACGAAAGCCACACGTGGTCCAGGAAACAGGGGGTGTGGCGAGGCGATGTGGCGAGGGGGTGTGGCGAGTCTACCCGCTAACCCGCACTAATCGACTTCAATCCATTCACCTCGTAAGTTTAAGGTTAAGCAGATTTGAGATAACATAAAAATGCTATCAAATATACTTTAAAAGTGGAAATTAGGATTCCCCATTTTTTAAAATCTCATGTTCTCTTATAGCAGTAACCGAAAGACACAACGGCACTGTATACAAGAAAAAGTTACGTTAATTTTGAGAACTGCGAGTGTTTGTGTCTCAGTGCTGTTTGTATATAACTGCCCATTCAAACTATAAGTGGAAGATATGGATGTATTGTTGATGGTGTCCCTGAAGGCCTTCACAAGCGGACAGGGATGCATGCGAATTAACAAGACATTAAAAACTTAACGCGATTTTAAACACCATGTAGAGAAACCATGAAGAATATTCCATGATATGTTGCCTCGTAATATGCGTTATAACTTAAGTTATTGTCAACGTAAAATATAATTGGGAGAGATGGGCAGTGCCTAACGCAAACTGATAGTATATACGGACAACTTTACATTAAATTGAGCGAAATAATTAGAAGAGAACATGATGGGCCTTGGGAACTACAGACTACGCAAAATATTTCATGGTTCTGTCTGGGGAGTGGCAAAATATCTTCAGACGCAAGGTAAGGTACCGAACTGGAAAACTAGAAATCACATTTTTGAAGCCCCGGAACCGGTTCGGAACGGTTCCTTCGATTCGTTCCGGTTCGGGTTCAGTTCCAAAATGGCGGAAAAATACGGTTCCGGTTCAGTTCCGGTTCCGGGCAAAAATTCGGGTTCGGTTCCGGTTTTCGGTTCGGTTCCGGTTCCGGTTCGACACCCTGGCTACAAAGAACAATGCCGCTGCAGTTCTTCCTGTACAGATGCTTCGGCGTTGATGGGCTCTGAGGGGGCGGTGAACTCGCCCCAGACCGCAAACGCGACGAAGAATCTGGAGTCGAAGAAACAGTAACAAATGCGGCTGCAGGTGGTACTGCGTAGTCATGCTCCGCCAAAAAATCGACCTCGTACGAGACGTCCATGTTGGAGAATGAGATGGTGTAAAATGTGGGGACAAAAATACAATGCGTGAAGCAAAGAGGCCACTATACGCTAACACATCGTAATTTAAAAGCTAGTGAATAATGCATGCGTGTGTAAAATACAACACGTAAGCCATAAAAAGTAAACTGAACTTTGTTATTTTTTTCTTAATAATGTTTTGTTTTGTCATTTTTGCACCGGGTTTTGACTGGGAATGGCATTTTTTTAATAATATTTTTACGTTTTGATACACGGTAGTTGTGGTAATGTATCTCACATTGAAATTTTAAAATCCCAAGAACATTAAGTTTACTTGTTTTGTTTTGGGGGGTTCTTTTATTTTGTGCTTCCAAAAACATTCGCAGTAACGCACTCTTTGCGCCGAGCGGAGGAACAGCCGGTTGCGGTGATGAGGTGCGAGGTGCCGTTCTTAAGTTGTAACCGGGTATAGCACTAAATATTGCCCCAGAAAACTGCTTTTATAGAATATTCCGATTCTCTTCGCTAACTTCAATTACTCCGATTTTAATGCTCTTCTAACAGCAAACTGGCAACTCAGCATGGTAGTTAGCAAATGTCGATTACGTTTTTCGTGTAAAAATTGTCTCTAATACAAAAAATGAGTAATAACCATGAAATACGTTAACCTTAACATTTAAAGACCGCAAAGCCCCAACAAGAGACAACTGCGAAGCTAATGGGCTATCGCTTGAGATTGACGGAAAGGGCACCTGTGGTTTTTGTAGCGTAAGCTACACTGACCGAGGTTGAGCAGTTTCGCGTGGACCTTGAAGGGCCATTCTGCGCAAGCGCGAGGAGCCTTGGATTGGATTAGATTGGATTGAATTGGATTGGATGGGATTAAATTGGATTGTATTGGGGAAATCCAAGCCAATTGGAGTACGGGTGTGTACAGAATTGGGTCTGCACATTCACCGGTCTGCGCACTCCAGAGGAGGGACGTCATAGCCGCGGCAGACGCACTGGTGCCGGCGCGTGCCCAGCTGTGCGCCTTTGGTGGGCAGTTACCAAGTCTGACGCTGCGCTGGAGCGCTTGATAGCCTTTTGGCGTCGCTTGATAGCCTTTTCACGTGGCTCCTGGAGAGCCGTGCTGCTCATGCGGGAGGAGCAGTGACTGGACTGGACTGGACTGGATTGTATTGGATTAAAATGGAAATCGTTTTGGCAGCACTAAGCATGATAATCAGCTAATCTTAGACAACCGGGATACCTAAGAATAACCAGCTGAACCTTAGCTCACGCTACGTATATCCTGGCATAGCCGAGCGAAGCCACTTCTAATTTTTTGCCTGTTTTCGGCATTAAAATGAACTAAGACTCTAAAATTAATTACAAATTGTGCAGTAGCTCGGCCCCATCTTTAGCTGTTATCTTAGTCATCCCCGTGGAAGTCTTCGATCTGCTTTCCCTATGAAATTGAGGCCTATGGGCCTCGCGCACTGCAGTTGCGAGCAAAAACGTGCGCCAGCTGGTAGAGACGGGTGGCGTTTTTTCCAAAGAACGAAACAGACCTATGCAGCGGTTCGCTACGGGGCTCAGTTGCAACAAAAACCAGGAAATTAGTATACAAACATTCCCGCGATTTGCTACGTTCACAGTTGTTATTTGTTAGTTGTTGTTAGTTGTTAGTAGTTATATAAACATTCCTCTCACGAATTGGGCGGGAGTGCATGCTAAACTATTTCGGAAAGTGCCACTTCTTTAGTAAAGGCAGACGACAGTACACGGATGGGCTGCTTGCAACGCCGACGTGCACAAAGCATTTAGTACCCGAGAGGAAATACAAAACAGAACCATTTGTGCACGCCACTTGGTGTGCGACCGCTGCGAAACAATATCGTGTGTCCGTCAAAACACAAGTGCATTTTTGTAGCTCCCGTATAGCCTTCTGGTGTCAGTATAAGTGTGCACACATCATAAAACACATGGAGCATCCCACGGATATACACGGTTTCATTGTGCGCAGTCACACCGGCAATATATAAAGAAAACTTTAACGCAAAAACACAAGAAACGTAAAAGTTTACGCAACGCAGCTTCACAACCATAAAAAGATAGACACACGTAAGCCACAGTTCGGAGACTCGCATTTACAGTTTTATTCAAATCACCCTCAAATATCTTAAATAGAAGGTCGTGTTTCTGACACAGTAGGCCCACGTGACACAGTAGGCCCGCGTTTCTGACGCAGTAGGTCCAAGGAGACGAGTTGAAGTGGAGCTTGTTGCGCAATTTTTTTCTGGCACAGATAACATGCACGAGCACACGGTGCAACTACGTACGCTGGGATGCAGTTACAAGAAGAATCACGTACAACTCTATCAGCTTTGAAACGACATCTATTATTTCAAATTGCCCCCTTTTTTTTATCGGCACTACGAATGCAAGAGGAACCATTCGTGTGGAATCACAGGCTCTACCGTTGTGCGCTGGCTATGTCGAACAAGGTTGAACAACAAGCTAAATAAACGTATAGGCGCGCTTTCGCGAAAGCTTCCTCACTCGCGTCTACTTCCAAAAATATTCGCATGTTAAGTGCGCGTTTATAAACATAAGAATGCATTAAAAAAGCATCAAGCGACATTTTTTGTGAGCCTGTCCAACAAACACTCATCGTAGTTTCAGCAGTTTCAGGTCAGTAAACAACCTGCCTCAGTAATCCTGAATGTTCGTGCTCTTGAAGCCGTACAGCCTAGGTGTCGCAATATGCTAACGAACGTTTCGCCGCAATCCCACGCACACAGCGGGCATCAAATCACTTCCTGGCACCTATAAGACACAGTGGAATCTACACTACAGACATTTGCTTCTACAGGCATCGTGAAAGTCACGTCGCCGGTTCTCACTAAGCTGACCGCCAACTGCTGGGTTATGCCCTGACCGGGATCTAAAGTAAAAAAAAAATCTAATACATCAAAGCGTTGCCGGCGTCGTTGGGGCGTTGTGCCATCATTTAATGCTCTCGTGGGGCCCGGGGCCCTTTTCTTCTTCTTAGGTGGTTCAGGTGAAAAGGAAGAGGAAGTGCACTGGGGATATTATTGAGCCCAACTGGGGGCTCATCTGCATACAACCCAGTGCGGTGGGGAGGCGGAGGAGGGGGATATAAAGATTAGAGAGGAGAAAGGGGGTGATAAAGAGGTAGGTGGGCGAGTAACAAAAGCGAGGAGCCTCGACATGGATCTTGGTGAAGCAGCAGCAATGGAGCGTCCAGCAGACTATCGTCTAGAGACGCTGGGCAAGTCCGGTGGCCTCCAAGTAGACCAGCAGGAGGCGGAAGGCGTCACGGCGGGTGCCGTCGGGGCCCGGTATAGCAGGCTCTCCAGGCGCTGGTAGGGCACCCCAAGACGCTGGAGCGACGTCTGCAGCACTCCCCGGTGTGCCGAAAACTCCGGGCAGGAGCATAGCAGGTGCTCCAGCGTCTCAGGCTCGGGACAGTGGGCACAGGTGGGGGAGGAGCAGCGGCCTTGGCGGTGCAGTCGGGCTGCCACGTCACAGCAGTTCAGCCGCAGCCGGAGCTGCACGCTGCGGGCGTCCCTGCTCAGACACCCCGGGAGGACCCGAGGGGCCTGGCCACTCACAGAGCAGATTTTTCATTGGTGGAGCGATCGCGCCTTCCTTCACACTCACATTATCGCTTCCAGGAGGCGATCCACACAAACAAGCACAGTCTTTCAGCCCTCTCTATCTCCTCGTAAGTGGGCTTGCGGGTTTTCGTCTTTTTTTATGTTTCACTTGGGCGGCACCACTGATGTTCAGTTGAAGCCGTTGCGAAATGACAGTATGTCCATGAAGCGCGGAAACAGTCCCGCACTTGTATGCAACTGGTGTGTTGTGATGAATCGCTTTCCTGTCGCCCTTGCGAAACCTTTTCTTCTTATCCTAGTAGCGTTTGGCTGTTTGTATCTAATTGCAACAGAATAGCCATCATTCCTTTCTTATCGTACTGATATTCGTACTGCGCAAAATACCATGCTACGGGAAGTCGTCTGCTCGCAGAACACAGAGATTATTTCGTTGGTGACCGCAAGATGGCGCTGAACACATCACATCAGTGGCGCCACCATACCAGCGCACGAGGCCCATAATGAGCATGGGCGTGTTCTGAAACGTGTGGGATACAACAATGCTCCCTCATTCACCTCCTTCAGGAGAACGCCGTGAAGCTGGCGGGGAGCTTGCGCTTGGCGTCACCGGCTGCCAACAACGTCTGCCCGACCCTGTCGCTGGCAGTGTTCAAGTTTGAAACGTCCGACCGCGGAGTGGACAAGTCTCCTCCGGCTTTGGGAACACTGGCAACCGAAGTGGACGTGACCTACCCTTACTCCAAAGTACGGTGACCTTATCTTTCTTCGCTAAGCGTTCTCAGTATACATTCTTGACCTGAGGATATGTCCCGTGAGGATGTAGCAGGCACTCGTATTGGCTAGCGACAGGGCGCTGGGTCTTGTCGCACCATTTATTGTGTTCCTCCGCTCTCCGCCATCTGCTTTCGTAAACAGAGAGCAGTGACGGGCACTACCTTTCTTCTCAGGCGTGTTTTTTTTCGCAAACCGTGATGCTTAGCTGTGCTGTGCCCTTAGAGCTTTCGCAATGGAATATAGCTGCACGTCTAAACCTCCAATTGGTAAATGCATTGTTTTAGGGGCGAAACCCCTTAAGGGCTCGGGCTGTCGGTGTCTCATGTCGTCGTCGTCTCAAGTCATCGTAGTATCATGCAGTCACAGTACTAAAACACCGGGGCACTCGTTTTCCAATGCCTCGCGCTAGAACGTTTCATCTCCGTGGGCATGAACGTGTACTAGAACAACACACCGGGACACTCCTTTTACAACGCCTCGCGCTAGAACGCTTCGTGCTTCGACGACACGATACTTTTACAGCAAAGCTGTATACCTCGACCCCCACAAACGTTATCATCTCTGTGGCCTAAAACACCAAGGCGCCAAGAATGCACTTATACACTGCATGGTTCGCCCCTTCCCCTGTTTCAAGTTATGGTTTCATCTCCGTGAGCAAAAACGCCAAGGCGTCAACAATACAATTATACACTGCATGCTTCGCCCCTCCACAGGTCTCACATTAGTGGAGATGGCCCGGGATTTTTTTATTGTCGCCAGAAAGGAGCGCATGGTCTTGATTTACGAAAGAACACAACATGAGACGGCCTATATATATAGTTTTATGCGAAACTTCGGTGAGAAAAATTGTTTGCATGAAAAGAATAAAATTGTTAGACTGCGTGAAGGAGTCAGGCATTTGTTTAAAACCTGGCTTTGTGGGCGAGTAAACATCACAAGCCAGTTCGTGTGTTAGTCAGCATCGGGGCATACTAGTTAAAAGGGAAGGAAAATTTATCATTGTTTGATCTATCGGTTGATCGATCGATGGATTGATTTATTGATTGGTTGATCGATCGATCGATCGGTTGATTGATTGATTGATTGTTTGATTGATTGATTTATTGATTGATTGATTGATTGATTGATTGATTGATTGATTGATTGATTGATTGATTGATTGATTGATTGATTGATTGATTGATTGATTGATTGTGGGGTTTAACGATACGAAGCTATACCTGGGCTTTCAGGCTCGCAGTAGTGCAGGGCTTCGGATTCATTTTGACCCCCTACGATCTTCAACGTGCGCCGAAATCTCCACACACCACGCTTTTGTTTTTCGCATCCATAAAAAAAGCAGCCACCGCTGCCGGGATTCAACATGTATGCTTGGGCTCAGCAGCACAACGCCATAGCTACTGAGCCACCGCGGAGGGTAAAATGTCTATGTTCGGGCTGAGAAATTGTCTTTTGCTGCAAATACCATTGCACATATAAAAACGACAATTGTTGTGTTGTTGTTTCACATTAAGTGAAAATTTTATTTTAACAAATTCGGCTTATAGGTGATGTGCCTGTCAAACGTTGTTTGACGTCACATTGCAATATACTATTTTATTTCACTGTAGTTCCCAAAATATTTTCGGTGTTGTACGTAAAAGCAAATACCTAAGTATGCATTGCCGCTCGGCAGCGGGAATTTTTCCTTTTATAAGAGGCAAATTCTGGCCAGTTACGGGGAAGGGGGTTCACATTTTAAACAGCGCAAAAAGCCCAGAAACAGGAGGCAACTGCACAGGAGGAGCGCTGTCGTGTGCTGTTATTTTATCTGTCCCACCCTTTGGTTTGTTTAAAATTAAAAAAATACATACCACCGAGCGTTATAAGGCTGCGGCTAAAACGTGCACTTGCTTTAAGTTACGTGACCTCCGTGACTTCTCCTGCCTCTTCTCTCCCTCTCTGCATTCTCTCCACACAAGCTCTGCAAAGTGTACAGGGGACACCACACTCACTATGACGAAGAAACTCTGTCGACGTACGCGCACAGCCGCAACTCATGGGTTGGCTTCGACGACGACGCCTCCATGGAGAAGAAGGTATCTTTTATTTTTCCGGCACCGCGGAAGCTCGGAACTGTAACGGCCAACCGGAAACCCCGAGAAATGATTATTGAGAGCGTTTACCCAGCAGTTTTTTTCACACTAAAGTGTTTTATTCCGGCATTCACGAAGATTTCACTTACGTCATATCCGCCACGGAAGTGACGCCAGTACACCGAAGCAAGCGGCCAGTAAAGGGTGCACCCTCACAGACGTGGTCTTCTTGCGGGGAAGCAACCTTTAGCACTAAAGAGTACGTTATACTTCGGATTGTTCGTTTTCGGGTTTTATATTTTAACACGAAAGTGTTTTATGCCGGGGTACAGCAAGATTTCACTGACGTCATATCCGTAACGGAAATGACACCAGTACACCTTTGCCAAAGCGACCCGCCAGCAGGGCGTCGCTCGCCAAGCACACCCACAAGACAGCCGCTGACCCGCAAATAATGCTCAGCTGGAGATTTCACTGCATATTTCACTTTCGTGTTTTACCGATTCCTATGACTGAGGAATCAAGCACACTTTTTTCAAGTATAAACATGCTTGGCATGCAGTCATGGCATTAATTTAAAGGGGTCCTGAAATACCTTCCGCCGATGCATGGATGTACATGTAACCAAATAAGACAATGTATTAGCAATCTCCTCCCGCAAGAATTTTGTTAAAGCGATGAGTATTATCGGAGAAATCGTAAATCAGAAACCGCGCATTATCGTCGCGCCGGGTTTCCTCCTCTTTTCAACTGTTGACGGCGCGCGAGCACTCCCTCCCATGATGCTGCGCTAGTCAGCGGTGACGTACTTCCGCATTACGCTCCTCCGACTGCCGTCTGCTACGGGCAAGTTTTGTTGACACCATGAATTCCGCACTCCGCTCAAGGATGGATAAGCGAACGAAAAATCTGGCCGCATGTGTGCGGTGGCCTGGCCTTGCCCTTTCGCGGTGTGCGTTGCTGCAGTGCAGCACGTGACTTTTAATCGGCGGCGAACTCGCAGCCGCTGGGGAGGATCTTGCGCTCGGTCCCTTTCATGCACCGCGCACTGTTTATCCAAAAAGCGCCGTATCAGATGTGGCCCCGCTGGTGCCGGGTCTTATTTTGCGGTGGTGGTAATTCCTGCCGGCGCCATGCGAAAAAGACATTTTAAACCGATACAGAACCCGTGCACAAAACGCTTCAATCAGGTGACCAGTTCAGCTTGGGGCGACGCGTGGTGGAGTGCGGCAACGTTGGCAAAACATGCTCCGGCGCGGCTCTGAGCTTTCTAGCGCTGGAGCGAGCGCCTTTCTTTGACGATCTCAAACATCGGTTGCCTTGGCAACAAGGCACAAACCGCCCCAGAAGTCAGTTACGGTTGCGTGATCCCGGTTCAGCTCGGGGCCCCACCTCGCGACATGTGGGCACTGCAGGCGTACCACTCACTCTCATTAGGAAGTGTGAGATGCGTTTGCCATTACAGGAGGCGATGGTGTGTGTGTTGTGGACGCCTTTGTTTCGCGATGAAATGGGACGTTGTGCTTCTGCGGGTGGATAGTGCTTCCCATGTTCTGGATTATCTTTCTCGAGCGACGTACGACTCAACCTCGCATGGGGTATGTGCAGTGTGCGTGGCTAAAAGCCATCTCTGCTTGCGCGCCAGAGTTAAGTGACTTGCTGTTCGTCCCCGCAAACCGCGCGCGAGGTGAGTGCCGAATTTACGACGGGCAGGAGGAGGCAACCCATCGTCTGTCAATCACGGTTCAGACTTGCAACGCATGTTATGACGTTGTGTTCGTTCGAAACGCATCTCTGGATTGTTTTTGAAGTGGAAAAAAATGTATCCGTCAAACCCGGGCATTCGGCTCAGGGCGTTCTCTGCGATTGCACGAAGGAAGTGCCACGGGGCTTCAACGCTTTCTTTATTAAACGTACTCCGGTAAGAGAATATCCATGTCGTGTTATGGCCGTGTTGCATTCAATACGAACGGTTAAGCGTTTGTTTACACTTGTTTCGTTTGTCGTAAAATGTTCAAGCACTCCAACACTCCCCTGGCTGATCAGCCGGCGAGTCGACGCTGAGCAGACGACTCATCTCTTTGCCGGAAGTGCGTGAAAAAGCCGCCCAATAGCAGGATGTCTAGCTCATGACGAACATCTGGGAATCGATGATGTAGACATGTGAAGATGGCGGCGTCCAAAAACACGAAGGAAAGGGTGAGAAAAAAGCGACAAACTTTGCAACAAAAGTGTGAGCTTTCCGCTGCGCGTAAAAGAGTAATACTTGGCCCAGATGACCTTGACGACCCAATCTAACGATTGCGCTACTTCATTTAGTGTGCTCAAAATGCCTTTCAGGGCCCCTTTAAGAATAGGAAATTACTTACCTGGTACGAACATCATCACGTTCATAGCTCCAAATAGTAGCAAATTGTGCGCACAATTTGCTACTATTTCGCGCTCTCCGATAATTCCTGCAGACTTCTGGTAAGATCCTATACTCCGCGGCTTTACTTAGACACCTGAAGGTTTGGATAGTGGCAACTATCGAGATGAATAGCAAGAGCTCGCACCTTTCAAATCTTGGTTTTGCGGAAATCGCGTGTACAAGTGATGGCTAGAGATGTAAGTTTTCATAAAGTTTCAAGGGGCGTAAAAACAGGTTTTTTCGCGTATTTTTAGAAAAACGTGCAAAATAGAGATGACGATTTCGCAAAGATCTACAAAAAAAAATCGGCATACTTAGATGTCTCATCAAGCGCTAAAACTAACCGTATACTTGCTGGCGACTACACGAATGAAACCAGATTAGGGCTGCTGAAAAACAAAATGAGTAAAAAATTATACATAGAAACTTAATTGGGTTCGAATGGAATTTGAACCTGCGTCGCCAAGAGCCTCAGCCAAGTGTGGTATCCAGAGCAGTAACTCTGCACCATGCCAGGATGGAACAAGAATTATCCGAATGCGCTCCGCGTGGCAAGTGAACGGGACATCGATGCAGCAGTGAAGACTTCGTCGATAATCGCTGGCTTTCGCCATCGAATCACTTAATAGACTTAAGTGCCCTAAAAATTATTCCGTTAACACTGAAACGACTATGATTGTTACATGCTGCCTCTCATAAGTCCCAACAGAGCGTCCGCTCTCAAAATCTGCGCACGATTTGCCGTCAAGGCATTGATTTCAGAAAGAATTTCCCTCACTGCAGATTGGTCGCATCACACCAAATTTCCCCGGAGAAGCTGTTTTTTTTTCAATGTTATCCTGGTTAAAAAAAAAAACGAAAACTGCCTTTTCTTTCAAATGTTTTTGTTTCTGTTTGGTTTTTTAAGACCACTCACATCTCTAGTGAGGGCTCGCCGCCGTACTCTCATCTGTCGCAGCCTTAGACCCTGTCACGAAATGTGATCTGGTCGGGAGATGACGATGCAGAAGCAGAAGCGAGCAGCCACAGCTCGTGCGCAGCGATGCTCGCGACATCTTAATCTTCCGAATTACGCTAGCCGCTCCAAGATCACGAATTGGATCCGTCTGCTTACTAAAAATTGGCGCCGTGACCAGGCTGGCAGGGCTACACAGTTGAAGATACCTTCCACTGAATGAAGCGTCCGTTGTAGTTGTTGGGAATGACGATCCCACCGCTGGCACCACTGTTGGGAATGACTATCCCAGGGCGGTCGCCAAGGTTGTGACTCGCCTTCCTGCTCGTCACCGAGGTTGGGAATCAGCCATCCCGACGCTGTCTCCGCTGTTGCGACTGGCCACCCGAGCGCAGTCACCGGTGTAGCGATGTTGCCTTGCTCCGTCCGCTATCGACGCGGCGCAGAGCCGAGCGAAGAAGTTCTCGAGCCGACGAAAACTTAAAGTAACATTTATATACAGTATGTACAGGGTAAGCAATCGTTACATAACTCACACAAAGGCGACAGCACCCCTTTTTACTCGGTGCTTCCGAAGAGACTGGTGCCGGAGAGAAGCCGCCGAGGAATGCCGACGATGAGAGCCTCCGGACTTCTTTTATAGCCCGGGAAGTTCGTTGTGGCCCCAAGAAGTTCGAAAAGCTCCAATCAGGGCTCTCGCTGCCTGAAGTTCGAATTCCGACGAATGGTAGCGAAGCGGTGAGTCAGCTGCGCCGCCAATGGGGAAAGGGAGGGCGATGCCGCCGCCGTCTCCGTGACCTCGCCTCCGGGCGTAGCGACATGCCCTTGTTTGGGTCGTTCTCCGCTGCGGGATTCGGCCGCGCCGCAGGGTTTCGAGATGCAGGAGTCGGCCGCGCCGCAGCGACGAAAGGGAGAGGCGTGACTCAGCCTCGCTGTCGGCGCGTCGCCTCGTGCAACGCCTTTGGGCCAGGCGCTCTGGCACAACATAGTGTAGTGTCGGTTACAAGCAGTCCGCCAAGCCTGTGGCTGCTTTTAAAGCGAAAGCTTTCTTAGTGGTACCGATGGCGTCCTGTCAAAATTTAATGCGCATTTACCCATAGACCAGTTGGTCGACCGAAAAGCTATGATAAGATCTCAGGATACGCGGCGTGTGCGTGAGACCGGGCTTCCATTTCGTCAAAATCGCGAAAGAGGAACGGTTCTAGATCAGATAATACACACATCCATCATGAAGAAGGAGTACAACAGTATACCATTATCTTATAAACCACGTATTGGTGTACATTTAGATCGTTCGTTGATGCGTTTACATAGTGAGCGAAAAATCGTCGCATGGGTTCTTTCTTCGTTTGCGATTTGGGACAGTGAAGGTTTGACGATTGATCGGAGGCACTTTCAGGGGAGGTTGGACGCCTTTCTAGCTTTCGCGCTTGTCTAAACTATGTTTAGGAAGGGGGTGGTACATTATTGCTCGTGGGGCTCGTTACAACATAACTATGCTCCTTTTTCGCTCATATATCCCTGCTTTTTTTTTTCAAGGTAAATTTGCTTTTCAACGCAAAACCGAGTAAACATAAGGCTAGGCGGCTGGACCCAAATGACTTGGGGTTATAAATGTTCGCAAGAAAGGAAACCGTACACATATACAAATAAATTTATCTGATCCTATAGTTTTTGACAGTGCAAGGATGGAAGATGATCGCAACGTACGCCACGTAGCAGCTTATCTTTAAGTTCTGGGAATCAAACACATTTGCCATGAGGCAGCGGACTCTACTTCACACACTGTTTAGGTGCGTTGTATAGTGTACAGAGCATTCGATTTTAACTGACTTTCTGCTTGGTTGACGTAGATGGAGAAATTGACCCGACACCACCATGTGGGTTGCTTCCTGGTGGAAAACGTGGACCTGGACGATCCCACAAACGACTGCAAGACGGGTGACTTCCGGCGGCTTCGCCTCATCAAGCGAGCTCTAGAACGCGGGGAGAACACGTCTCTGTGGACGTAGCCGTGACCTCAGCTTTGGCTGCAAATAAACTCGCTGGGAGATGTAAAGATGACTTGCGCAAATATGCTGTAGCAACGCATTCTAACGGCCTACTATCGAACCGATAGAATTGCTTAGTTACAAAAAGCAGCGCTTGGGTCTTGAGGATATTTAGTTATACCTCTGTCATACGGGCACTTTCGATCCGGATTGAAGTGAAGCGCGATTGACTTTTCGAGCGCGCTCGACGCACCGCCGCTGCTACACGATCGAGAAGTGGCACCGGTTGCACTCACGCACGCCAGATGGCGCTAAAAATGTACTTCGCGGCCGGCGTTTGGTAACTTTGCGCGGTCGTAGTTATACGGAACTATATAAATGTTACTGCATGCGTATTTCGGTAAAGTTATTTGATACAATTTGTAGCATTAGTTAAGTTGTCACCTTCTGTGCCATTATTCAGCGGGGACGAGAGTGTCACCACTTTCACCCAATCGCGCTTGGAAACCTCAATCGCGCTCGAGAAACGAGGGTTGAGTTTGAGCGCGATCGGGCTCGATCGCGATTGAAACTGCCGTGTAGCAGCACCCGATCCGGATTGAGCTGGATTCGGATCGACTTAATCGCGATTGAAAGTGCCCGTGTGACAGGGGTATTAGGCAGGGAAACGTATGTACGGTGGGTCAAGGAACAAACGCGTGTTAATGACATCATCATCATCATCATCATCATCATCATCATCATCATCATCCTATCTACGCCCACTGCAGGGCAAAGGCCTCTCCCATTAATCTCCAATTATCCCGAGCCTGTGCTAAGCGCGACCAATTTATCCCCGCAAACTTCTTGATCTCATCTGCCCATCTAACTTTCTTCCGCCCCCTGCAACGCTTGCCTTCTGTTGATATCCAATCTGCTACCCTTAATGACCAACGGTTATCTTGCCTTCGCAATACGTGCCCTGTCCATTTCTTCTTAATTTCTACTAATATGTCCTTAACACGCGTTTTTTCCCTAAGCCACTCCGCTCTCTTCTTGTCCCTTAATGTTACACCTATCATCTTCCATTTCACTGCCGGCTGGGTCGTTCTCAATTTAAGTTGAACTCTCTTATTGAGCCCCCAAGTTTCTGCCCCGTAGGTGAGTACCGGTAAGATACAGCTGTCATACACTTTCTTCTTCAGGGTCAATGGTAGGCTGCCATTCATTATCTTATAATATCTGCCGTATGCACTCCACCCCATTCTTATCCTTCTAATTATCTCTGCCTCATGTTTGGGATCCGGGGTCACAACTTGGCCTAAGTAGATATATTCGCTTACCACTTCCACTGCCTCGCCACCCATCTCAAACCGCTGTGCTGTCCCGAGGTTATTGATTATTACTTTGGTTTTCTGCATATTAATTTTCAGGCCCACGGTTCTACTCTGTTTGTCCAGTGTGGAAAGCATGCTTTGCAATTTGTCCTCCGAGTTGCTTAGCAAGGCAATGTCACCAGCAAATCTGAGGTTACTGAGGTATTCTCCATTAACCCTTACTCCCACCTGTTCCCAATCCAATGTTCTGAATACTTCTTGTAAACAGGCTGTGAATAACATTGGAGAGATTGCGTCTCCTTGTCTGGCGCCCTTCCCTATAGGTATTTTACTGCTCTCCTTATGGAGGATGATGGTAGCTGTGGACCCATTGTAGATATCCTCTAGTATTCTTACATAATGCTCATCTACCCCCTGGTTCCGTATTGCCTGAATGACAGCTGGGGGTTCGACCGAGTCAAATGCTTTCCCATAATCTATGAAGGCTATATATAGGGGTTCAGTATACTCAGCGCACTTCTCTATCACCTGATTGATCGTGTGAATATGGTCCATTGTTGAATAGACTTTACAGAACCCTGCTTGTTATTTAGGTTGACTGAAATCTAAGGTTGCGGAAATTCTATTAGCCATTACCTTGGTAAGTACCTTGTAGACGACTGCCAGTAAGCTGATCGGCCTGTAATTTTTCAAGTCCTTCATGTCACCTTTCTTATGGATTAGGATGATGTTCGCGTTCTTCCAAGATTCTTCCGGTACAGCAAGGTGCAGCGGTGGCGTAGAGGCAGAGAATCCGCGTCGCGTCCAGAAGGACCGTGGTTCGAATCCCGGTGCCGGACAATTTCCACCGGATTAAAAAAAATCCGCGTATTGATGGAATTGCAGAATGGGGCTTGGGGTGCGTCCTGACCCCGGCGACCATTGCCGGTAACACACTCCCTCACCAGAGCAGGATTGGCCACCCTGGTGTAGTAGCGGCCACAACCTCCATGAATACGCCAATTAACCGGTTAATGACGTATTAGTATATATTATAGAAGAAGAAATGGGCGTGATGGACAGGGCATGTAATGCGAAGGCAAGATAACCGTTGGTCGTTGAGGGTAACAGAGTGGATCCCTAGAGAAAGCAAGCGTTGCAGGGTGCGGCAGAAAGTTAGATGGGCAGATGAGATCAAGAAGATTGGGGGATAAATTGGTCGCAGTTAGCACAGGACCGGGGTGATTGGAGATTATGTGAGAGGCCTTTTGCCCCGCACTGGGTGTAGACAGGCTGCTGCTGCTGCTGCTGCTGCTTATATGATGATGATGATTGAAGTTACGCCTATTGCTTCTCTACCGAATCGAGCCAAGTTTTGTGGCTATTGCTTGACACTCAGCGATTAAGCTACCGCTTCACATTATATAATCGCAGTAGTTGATTTTATCTTATTTCTGGCATTGCATTGCAACGTTGTAGCTGTTTTGCTTTGAAGTTGCCGCCTAGTCCCGCCAGCAGCACACACCATTTTACTAACAGGCTATACGACTGATGTGCTGAATGAAATTTTATTGAATTCAACTACATTTATTTCGCGCAATAAGAGACTCCACAAAATACTGTGCACGCTGTAAAAAATATAGTTAGAGGTGGAAGGAACTTTTATAGAAACAAGTAATTTATTTCCAGTGACCATTTCTGATTGAATATGCGCCGCAGTTCGGGTTTATCCTCAGAAAAATAAATGCGTCGCCCATTGCAGTACCGAGGAGTTGGTTTCGATAACTGAAATTTGCCTGCAGCTTCATCGAGAGCTAAGTTGGAGCACCGAATTCAGCTACAAAACTTTTTTTTTTAAACACGACTCCACAAAGTACGCTTCAAAATACCATTGAAAGGAGATTAGTTTACCATACACAGCCCTGCACACTGCTGTGAGAAACTCGCAAATACCACACTGAAAACCCGTAAGAAAAGTGAAAGGTAACAAAAGAGTTACTGCATCCAAAGCTAAAATAACATGAGCAAAGGTCCTTCAATAGTATAATAATTCGATATCAAAGGTCGCAGTAAAGAAACTTGGTTGATTGATTATAGGGTGTAACGCGCCGACGCAACGCAGGCGATGAGGCGCGCCGTAGTGGAGGGTTCCGGATTAATTTCGACCGCCTGGGGATCTTTAACGTCCACCGAAATCTCGAACAGACGGGCGTTTTTGCTTTTCGCCTCCATCAGAAAAGTGGCCCCCGCGGCCAGTGAATAAGCTTGGTGCTTCTTCCGATATTGATATAGGTGTTCAGACGCTTATCTTCGGTAACATTGCCTTGGAACGGCCCTACAGGTCATGTACGTTCTTTAGAACGGCACAACAACGGTAAGTTCCGCCCTTTCATCAAAAGTGAAGCCGAGCCTAAAGCCCACACACTGTAGGTGGTAGTTTTGAGAATAAGCACCTTGAAAGCTCACGCATTTATCATCGCTCCTACTCGGGCGGCTGTTCAAACTGAGAAGCAACTCACGTTTAGGCGAGAATTTGCGGCGCCGTTTTAAATCGAAGCTTTCTTTGCCTCTGCCGCACGGTTTCCGTTCTTCGTCGTTTGCTGGACTAGTAGATCACGTGATCACACAGAACAGCTGCGCCTGCGCGTGCAGTACAAGCAAACAAAATAAGCAAAAAACATCTACGCCTGTTAAGATAAACACTGCTTCCAACGCTTTTAAACGCCCATTGGGGGGTTGGCGGTCTCACCCCGCCTACTATATGGGCACGTGAGCACCGAGACAATGCATGCGCCTCGATAATGAAACTCGGAACTGTGAGTTTCTTAGCCGTCAGGGGGCGCAGTGCGTATGCACAATAGGATTTGATGAAAGAAGGCGTTACTATGATGTGGGATTTAACATTAACATTTTCATACATACATAAGATATAACATCATTTCGGCACCTGCGCGTTCGGAGTTGAGTAGGTCAATTTCGCGACAAGGCACGCGGACCAAAGTCCCACGTTTTTGACAGGAAAGCAGAATAGGATTTCATGCAAATATATAATTATTTTTAGTTGCTTTTAATGAGTTAAATGCGTTCTGATATGGTGGTTTTATATCAACAGAGGGCGATGGAAGACCTTTTGTTTGCGTCCGCCAGAGGACGTCATCTGCTTCAATGTGCGTAAAAGGCGCCAGGTGTGGTGATGCGTTCTTTGAGTTGGTGAAACGAACACGGTGTAAGAAACACAAAACGCACACTGACCAATCCAACTACTTAGACAAGCGTGAGGTAGTGACTAAGCCACCGAGCCAGTGCATCGATTTTTATTGTCCGATTCTTCTATTATAACGGTGAATGGGCGGAAACAATGCCACGCGAATATGAATTGTGTTCTGTCAATTGCGTCGGCACAACACAATTCATTCTCACAACTACAACTCGTCTGCAAGGATTCTGCGCTCCGAGTCGACGGCACGTTACAGTTGGGTGCGGAAAGCCTGAGCAGGCTCAGTGTTGTCGCCTGTCTGCCGTAAGTAATTTGCCCCTAAAGTGCATACCGAATGTAATAACTGGCTCATTTCGGTTCCTCAATATGTGCCGCAAAAGTTATACAGTTGAACCTTGATTTAACGAAGTCACCGGGACCCGCGAACTATTTCGTTAAATTGGGAACTTCCGAAAATCGCGAGAACGACAAATTTATTGCCTCGACAAAAAGTTTGTGATTTTCGCCTGAGCGCGCCTCGGAGGCAGCGGGATCACACACTTCTTGTAGCTGGCCAGTGAACTCAAAGGGTCCTCGGCAGTGTCGTGCGCCCCAGCAAACCGCCTCAGAAGGTCGACGGCGTCCATAACCTGGCTTGGTGTCGGCACGGGAGCGTCGATAGTATCGGGATCGTTCGCTCCTTCAGACTTCTCTTGTGCGCCTGAAACAAGCTGCACCGTCTCCTCGTCGTCGAGAACTTCTGTTGTGTCATTGTGCGCGTGTGAGTCGGCGTTCACGAAGGCGTCGATGTTCTGATGTGCGGGCACCTCGTCACGCCGACGAAGCTCTTTCCAACAACTGGGCGATGCCTCTTCCTCTTCGAGTTGCGGGCGTGTGGAGCCCGCAACACGAGCTAAGCACGCCTCGTCGAACGCTAAATATCGCTGTTGGCGCAACAACCAAGGTGTGGGCTCTCACCTGGAAGCAGCGCCCGATTAAGTTGAGTATTACAGGCGAAAGGGGGGGAGGAACTGTGGAGAACTGATTGAACGCTCGTGTGCGGTCCATTCCGCTGCTGTTCCTTTTGTTCCTCTCTGTGCTTGGGGCGGAAAGTAACGGTAAACCCTGTGTTTTGTTACTTTGTTTTGCAATTGCGGTGTTCATTTTGCTGCCTTTTTCTCTTTGTTCTTTCCCTTGTTGTCGCGAGTCAGCCTTAATTTTGTCTTTGCCGTTGTATCCCGTACGCGGGTATTTTTCTGGTTTGGATGATGCGCCGCGGGCGTGTTATGCGTCATTTGTGCTTTTTTTTCTCTTGGTGCTTTGCTGGCACGCGGAAATTTCACTTGCATGCATTGAGTCCTCAAGAGACATTCCTCCCGTATTTTTGTTGTTTGTCTGTATCGGCGCTGTAATCACTTTGTTTTCGTGCCTGTAGTAGTCCAAGCAGTCCTGACACAGGCTTTTGATGGGGCTTTTGATGAGCTGTAATGATGACAGCGCCGATAGACCCCGTCGGGACGATGACCCTCCTCCCTTCTCCTGGTTTTGTTGTCCCCCCATCCGTCAGCGGAGTGGCAGCCCCTTGAGACGGCCTTGCCTGCGACCTTCGTCGCAGCTGTAGGGAAGACTTTCTTTTCCTCCCGACCTTCGGGGGCGGCGGCCAAGGGGGGAGCGGGGGTCAAACCCTAATTGGAAGATGCGCTGCTGTGGGGAGGCGGCTTTGTGGCTTCATGCTCGCACGTCGTCAAGTCACCTTTATATGGTATCAACAACAACAACAACACAGATACCAGGGGCACAGACAAAAAGCCAGAGAAAGAAGGCTTGACGGGGTCTGTGCCCCTTTCGTAGTAATGTACAAAAAAAACTAATCGTGCGTGTGAAACGGTAACAAGCTAATACACACAGTTGAAATTTTATACAGCAAACATTCTTGATCAGCACATGCACGAAGACACATTTCAGACACAAAAATGAGAAATACTCTATAAATAACAGATTCACACAAAGGAATATCTATGTACCCAGCGAGTTAAGTAATGACGGCAATGTAAAGGAGAGCAACTGGCGACCATAATTTGTGCGTGTAAGGGGAATCACCCATGTGTCAGCATGGCGAGTATGACGAACAGGACAGTTTCGTTTCATAGTTGATAATTGATCGATGATAATGTTGTTTCGCTTCATTCCTGCGTAGTAACGCTTGAGGAGCGTGTCATTATAAAATTTTGGAACAGCGCGGATACAAAGTTCTTTAAAAATGGGTGCAGTGTGAGCATCATGCGGCAAATTTGAAATAGCTCTCACAGCTTTCTTTTGTAAGATATGAAGTTTTGTTATGTTTGACATTGTTGTGTTTCCCCAGACCAACTGGCAGTAATTTAGTTTGGATACAAAAAGGGAATTATAAATTATTAGCTTAACACTTGTTGGGAGATAGAAACGCAGCCTTGGAAGAACACCTGTAATACGCGCCAAGTTTGTTGAAATCGCTGCGATATGCCTATTCCACACCATGTGTTCTTCGAATATCACTCCCAGGCTTTTCGCGTGATCTACTATTTCTATTTTAGACGTACCAAGCATAAGATCCCCATCAACATTTCCTTTTCGGTTTTTTGCTCTGAAAAGGACAGCCTTCGTTTTAGTGGTATTTATGTTTAACGAGTTGCATACGCTCCAACTATGCAGTGTACTTAATGCACAATTTGCTTCAACCAATAGCCTTGTACCATCCTTACAGGTTAGAAGTAATGTAGTGTCATCAGCATAGATGACGAATTTGATTGATGGGGCAATGTTCACTAAATCGTTTACGTATAGGATGAAAAGTAATGGCCCAAGGATGCTACCTTGAGGAACTCCGGCTGTTATAGGTTTAATTTCGGACAAATGAGTGTTTATTGCAACGGTTTGGCAGCGGAACTGAAGATACGATTGAATCAAATGATAGAAAACTCCCCTGAAGCCATAATGGTCAAGTTTTCTTAGCAGCGTCGCGTGATTTATCCTATCGAATGCCTTTAAAAAGTCAACAAATACACCCAGTGTTAATAATTTAGCTTCGAAGGCGTTTAAAATAAATTCTTTTTGCGTTAGAAGAGCATACTCGGTCGATAGGTTTTTGCGGAAACCGAATTGGGAGTTTGTTATTATAGAATGTTTGTCACAAAAAGAAGTCATACGCTCAATTATTAGTTTTTCTAATCCTTTGGAAAAAACCGGCAGCACAGATATAGGGCGGTAATTCGAGAAGTCATTCTTGTCAACCGCTTTAAATACAAGACAGACTTTTGCATGCTGCATGCGGGCTGGAAAGGTTCCATGCTGAAAGACAAGGTTGTAAATGTGTGCAATGGCAGGGCAGATTATATCGATTGCGTATTTGACAGGCCCAATCTGTAGGTCATCTACATCAAGTGCTTTGCTATTTCGGAATGAACTAAACGTGGAAATGATTTCGTGCTCGCTTGTAGGTGCTAAAAACGCACTTTTGCAGTTCCTGGGTGCCATATACTCTAAACAACGTGGGTCATAATTACTCTCACCAACAGATACAAAAAAGTTATTAAAAGCGTTGGCCAGTTGCTGACCGGACATGCGTATCCCATTTTGCATTACTTCGGTGCCCACTGTTTGTCCGGAGCTTTGTCCGGAGTTTGTCCGGAGCTGTGCCCCAGATAGGTCGCATCAAGACTTGCTCCCGTGGAGGTTTCCGGGCGCCAGAGCCCCACGAATTTTTCGCCAACCGCGCGGCGGTTCGGCACCTTTTTGGCCTCCAGGCCCACATCAGGGATTGTGCCGCGATACCCCCTTGTGCGCTGCGGCGCCTTTTAATTGTAACCCAGTTTTCATTTTGTCTAGTGCTATGTTTAGTCGTCTGTGTAAATAAGTATAGACTTTTTCTTCATAATCTACTTGCCTCGTCTCGTCATCGGGTCACCATCCTCCATGACGACAACACCACTCATTTTCTTCAACGAGCTAAACTTTGCTGGTCTCAAAGCAAATAACACAAATGTTTGTTGCCCAGAATTGTTCGCTTACGCTCGAAATAACTTGAATCCTTGACGGTTTAGATTAACTCTCAGAATCGTAGAGATAATATCTCACAATGCACTTATTTTCTCTTAACAAAGTCCTAGAGTTCTGCCGAAGAGCATTAAAACAAGAAGACATGATGTCGATGCCGCCATCTAGTGGGAACAGTTTGCACTAAGTAACGAATTACCCAGAATTTACGCCTCCGCTAAATATTTCTACATAAAATTAGTAAGATATATTGTGATAATTCTGCAGTTACTTATATTGACTTGCCGAACACGATTTTATAAGCGTAGAAGAGCTTTGCGGGTTCATAAACGCACCCGAAACATTTCAAGCGTGGGAGGCTAGGAGAATGAGCGTAGATTTCGCTCGCCCATCTAAAAAAAAATGTCTATTTCCGTACTTCTGAGCATAATTTAGCATGAATAACAAAATAAACAACATCACCTAAAATTGCCATATTACTTGTGCGAAGCGCCGAGCGCAGTGCATTTGTTGTAATCTAATCAAGACGCCAGCGCGCACTTCGCCGGCGCAGGTAGCTATGTAGCGACGGTAAAAGTAAGGTACCGTTCACGGTAACTCTCGCGCATGCAAAGCAGACTCCCGCATTCACGGTATACGCAGTAGCTCCTCCTCAAAGTCCGTAAGAACTGGTAAACTAGCTCGAGAAAAAGAAAGAAAATAGTATCGACGTCCTATGTGCGACCCACTTGCGGAAGTAACCATGGTAACGACGACGCTGTAAACAAATACTAGTAGAACAGCCGCAGTCAAAGATCGCGGATATAGAAGCAAATCCAGGCGGCCAACCATAAAATGAGTGCCTCGCCTCGGATGAGGTCGGACTTCGACGTCATCGCAACCTGCCGAGCCAACAAATAGTTCTGTCTCGTCGCGATAATAACTTGTTAGCGTGGGCGAATATGCTTACTATTTGTGGACTCCCCCTACAGCGGAGAGTGATCCGCTTCTGCAACCAGTGAGGGAAGCCCACAATGCCAGAACCACATGCATGGCCAGGAGCCGAAGTTTTAAGACGCTTCCGCTCTCATGCCCGCGCTTGTCACTGTCCCCACCAGCGCATGCAAAGTTGCCTTCCGCTGCCCCTTTGTCGACCCTAGCTCTCATTTCGGGCCCTCGATTTACTGGTTTATCAGCGCTCGACACCGTGGAGCTGCGCCTAAACTTAGGAGACCCCAAAAGCTTGTCCAGCTCAACACTAGAGCCATTGTCACCGCTTGTCGACGGCTTGTCAACGTTAATAAGCACTGGCGGACCATGCTGAGGACGCGTACAAGCCAGTGCAGACAACGGCTCAGTGCCGTCCGAGGCCATGTCGATCCCCAGGGCATCAACTGCCCGCGTTAGCCGGCTGCATCGCCGCGTTGCATGCCGTCTTTCAGCAACCGCAAATGTCCGAGGGCTCTACTGCGACCGGAAGCCCGTTTGAGCAGGCTCAGGTTTTATTCGGCCAGGATTCCCGAGCAGTGCGGTGCTCAAACACGTTCGACGCTGCTGAGCCTGCGGGACCAAAGAAGTCGCCCGGTGCACGACGCAAGCCTTTCTTTCTCCTGTACAATGGCTTGTCGAAGCAAGGGAGCACCGGTATGCCTGGGCGCGAGCAGAAGTTTGAGCGGACGGAAGCTGAATGGCCTGCAAGTCTGGGTCTCTCGACATGGTACCACCGTCCTGTCCCCGTACTCTGCCGTCAGCCGCCGTGCCTGCAGGAGTTTTACCACCGCCGCCGTCCGCGGTAGCGTCTGTCCCAAGCAAACCCTTTGGGCAGGGCCGGTCTTGATACGGCAGAAATTTTGAAGCACCCAAGTGGGTGTTGGCTGTCTGACCGACCGCCTCTATTCCTACCGCCGTGGATCTCAGCGGAGACGTCTCGGTATTGCCCGGCTCTTTTGCTTTGCCCGCACAGTCGCTGACCAAGCCCGACACCACTTTCCCGGCGCATGCCTTCGCGGCGAGCGTGCCTGCCTGACCCGTGGCCTGACCTGTCGACTCCGCTACCCTTGGCTGCGTAGCCGAAGTGCCGCCGACAATAGCCCTCGACGGGGGAAGAACCGCGGGGCTCGCGGTCGCGCCTTCACGGGAAGCCAGTGAGACAGATTTCGCCGGCCTGGTCAGCTGATGAGGGGTGAAGATCCTTTTCAACACCGCAATTTCGTTCACTGCGTCGAGACTCAGCTTGAAGGACCTAGCGGAGACCCTCGGCCCCACTCCCAGATAACGCAAAACGTCCTGAGGACGTCCTCAAATGGTCCAAACGTCCTGGATCCTATTCTGGGCTTCCGGGGGACATCCACAGGATTAGATATTGTAAATGATCCCTCAATGGTCCATCCTAGAGCTTATTTTGGATCACAGTGGATTGCGAATGATCCCTAAATGATCTGTTGTATTACTTCTTTTGGATCACAATCCATATGGACGTGTGACGCTGCTGTTACCGTGGAGGAAAGGCTATTACACAGGCTATTACAGTAATAAATTATGCTAATTTATTACCAGTGAGGTACAAAATACCCCCCGCTTGTAGAAAATGTTTAGTCCAGCCGTGTAAATAGGTACAAAATGTTTCCAAAGTTGGAGGTCTCCACACCTTTTTTCTAAGTTGGCGGTCTTTTCGTACGCCACTTTTCTTTACGCCCTTTTTCTTAGTTTCGAACACCCTAATTTGTAGCTTTACACTCTTCTAGGAAAAAAGGACAGCCCCCCGACTCGATCGGGGGGCTGTCCTCTGCTGGATATAAAAGCAAGAAGAACACATGTATATTACTACTCCCTGTTCTGCATGCATCCCCTTGGTTTTCTTGCTCAATTCATTTGTGTTCCAAGTGCAACTTGTGCATATTGACTGTTTGTGTTGATTGCTGCACGGTCCGCCGATTCACATTACCACGCGTAGCTGCTGCCCTGGCCACACCCTTATTTTAGGGTGTTAAGCAACCTTACTCCCTTTTTTTATGGAATTCACACGAACACCCTTTTTCGTCCATACACCTTTTTTTCGCCAAAACACATTTTAAAGGTGTTCGCCATGGGACAAGATTCTTACACCCTTTCCGGCCAAAAAGGGTGTAAGAAAGTTTAGTGTGTAGTGAGGCCTGTTGCCTTAGCTTGTAGGTAACTTCAGACAAAAAAAAGAACATAAGTTTGTATCCTAGAAGTGTACAAAAATTGTCCAGCGGCATCATTTTGACGACGTTCTGAGGATGTACTCTGGACGGACAAACGGCCCCCGATTGGACTGGCTGAGGATAAGATCTGGACAACCTGAGGATGCTAAAATGTCCAGAGTCAGACATCCTGAGGATTTACCCAGGTTTGTTTTGCGCTATCTGGGCTAGCGCGCCGTCCACCTTGTATGGTCGTCTTTTTGAGATTCCGGAAACCGCCGTAGTGACCAGACGCGGCTTTTCACCTGCCTCGGAATCGGCTATTTCAACCCACCGTTCCTTCTGTGGGGGTGGACTGGCTTCGCGATCGAGATAGCGGTAACGGCGGCAGTCGGCGGACGAATGTGTTGTCTGACCACAACTGCGGCACGGCCGCACAACATTCTCGTTTCCCGGACGTGCTAGGAATTCCGCTTCTGCCAACCTCACAAGCCGCTCCAGCTCTCGCATTTTTGCGCGTTCGGCTTCAAGTTCTTTATTCCTAGCCATGGTGGGCTCTGGAAGTGAGGATTTCCCTCCAAAAAAAAGGAAAAAGTGCAGAGGCGGACCACTCACCTTCGAAACTACCGCGGGGATCGGAAGGTTCTGAAGTGTAGTCTTCCCTGCAGGAAAACTAATCCATTCGTTGTCTTGTAGGCGGCTCGCAGCCGCCATGCTTCGTCTGTGTCCTTGCGTGTTGTCGACATCCCTCCTCTCCTACTCTCGAAGTCGCCTCTGGGCCCGCACTGAGTCACCACATCATTAACTGAACCACAGGTAACGTCCACGACGCTGTCGGGCTGCGCCAGTAAAGTTTAGTTCGTTGAAGTAGATGAGTGGTGTTGTCGTCGTGGAGGATGGTGACCCGATGACGAGACGAGGCAAGTAGATGATGAAGAAAAAGTCTATTTACACTTATTTACGCAGACGACTAAACATAGCACTAGACAAAACGAAAACTGGGTTACAATTAAAAGGCGTCGCAGCACACAAGGGGGGTATCGTGGCACGATCCCTGATGTGGGCCCGGAGGCCAAAAAGGTGCCGAACTGCCGCGCGGTTGAGGAGAAATTCGTGGGGCTCTGGCGCCCAGAAACTGCCACGGGAGCAAGTATTGATGCGACCGCTTTGGGCCGCAGCTCCGGACAAACTCATTGAACGACGTGCGAGCAGGAAGCCAGCAAGCCGCCTCCCCACTGCAGCGCACCTGCCAGTTCGGGTTTGACCCCGCTCCCCCCCCCTGTCCGTCGCCCCCGAAGTTCCGGAGGAAACGAAAGCCTTCCCCACAGCTGATTGATTGATTGATTGATTGTAGGGTTTAACGCGCCGACGCAGCGCAGGCGATGAGGCGCGCCGTAGTGGAGGGCTCCGGGTTAATTTTGACCACCTGGGGATCTTTAACGTGCGCCGAAATCTCGTACACACGGGCGTTTTTGCTTTTCGCCTCCATCAGAAAAGCGGCCGCCGCGGCCGGGAATCGAACCCGCGACCTCGTGCTCAGCAGCGCAACGCCTTAGCCAGTGAGCCACCGCGGCGGGTCTTCCCCACAGCTGCGACGAAGGTCGCCGGCAAGGTCGTCCCAAGGGGCTGCCACTCCGCCGACGGATTGGGGGACAACAAAACCAGGAGAAGGGAGGAGGTTCATTGTCCTGACGGGGTCTATCGGCGCTATCATCATTACAAGACCAATTAGCCAGTTTTCTGTACTTGCGGAATGCAGAAGCCGCAGAGCGCAGTCATTTCGTTTTCAGCGGCAAACGGCCACTCTTGTTTTCTTCAACACAGTAAACGGTAAACCGCGCCAAGGACGCTAGGCCACATGGTTCACTCAGAAGGTCGAGAGCACTAACTCACATTTTCTTGCGATCATGACTAGATGGGAAGCAGTTGATGAAACTCTTTGGCAGGAGTTGTCCTGAGGGGATGCGCATGCCCTTCACTTTGGGCCGAATTCTACTGGGTACGGGAAGGATCCGGAAGGGCATCTGAAGATATCCAGCGGGGTTGATTTCCCGTGGAGTCTCACGCCATTGGCGCAGAGCGATAACACCACCGAGCCTGCGTCACGCGAATAAGTTTTGGCTATGTTCAGTGACATCAAGTGAACACCGCGGGAGATCAACCCCGCTGGTATTTACCCCGCCGGAATTCCGGAACCCAGAAGAATTCCGAATTCCGGCGGGGCGGATTCCGGCTTGTCGCCACCGGCGCAGAGACAATCAGCAGCGACAGCGTTTGGGCTTGAACTGATTTATTCAGCCAGCGTGAGCGCCGTGCGCCTCGTGATCATGAGCAGTGCTCGGCGTCGTCCAAGCGCTAAGTGAGGAGCTCCCCCCTTCGTCGCCTCGGCGCAGCCGGCCCTTATTGGCGTGCCGTTCGCTACAACCTCATAACTGAAATAACGTCGAGGCTAAGCTCGAAACACAGAGGAGGGTGAAAAGAATCATTTCAGGTACAGCAGCTAAGAAAACAAATGAAACTGATGAAACCAGAAATGAAGCGCTGAGCGCTCGCACCACGCACGTCGTTGCTCCTGCGCTCACTGTACCCTTCCGCCAAGAACAGATGAGCGTCAGCCAACATTTATAGATACGTTTCGAGCCGGATGTGTAATTGCTTTACACTTCGGTATAACACAAATATCTGGCACTGAATAAACGAAAATGGACACGAAAGATGTTTTTTGCAGCTTTCTGCTGTTTTTACGCTCGAAAAATGGCGGCCAGGAAGCATGCAGAACTGTCCCCGAATAGCTTTCCTCAGTGTTTCAGCAATCTACCAAGCCGCAGATGTTTTTTGAAGTGCCCTAAACGTACTAGTTGCTTACAGACGTTGACAGAAGTCTTTTAGAGCGCCGATAACCAAAAGAAGTGAAAGATAGCCAGAACAGTGCATTCCCAAGTAACCACGGACGTCCGTGGGACGTCCGAAATACAGCCGGACATCCAAGGCCCAGTTTGGACGGCCACTCTACGTCCATTTTTGGACGTACATTTTCGGACGTACAGTGGACATCCAGAAACGGATGTACAAGTCTGAATGACATCCGCCAACGGACGTAAAAAGTTACTATGAACCGTCAAATAATGGCCTAAATCGAATATAAAAGCAAAAACAAAAAAAGCCACTGTGCTTTTCAATTAAAAAGATTTTGTACATCAACACCCTGGCTTGTAGGTTTCAAGTTTCATCTGAATATTTCTAATATTAAGCTTAATTTTTAATTGTTTTGAAGCACTTCACCAACTCCAACGACGATCTCTTTGGGGAAGGGTATATAAGAATTGAGAACCGCTAACGAAACGTGAAGCAAGTTCACTGTGTTCATGTATGCCGTCTGCCCGGTAGTGTGCTAGCCTTGCACGTTGTACTGTACTGCTCGTTGTAAGAACATTAGCTTGTCGTTATGTGATTCTGTAAATTTTTACTCAACATCCAAAATACAGCCGATTCCGGACGTCCGACTGGACGTACGGAAGTGTTAAAACCGGACGTCCAACGGACGTACATGGTACGTCCATCGGCCCTGAAACGGACGTCATACGGACGTCCGCTACAGCCGGAATGGACGTACGGCGGACGGCCGACGGACGTCCGGTGGTTGCTTGGGTTAGCTCCCATCAGCCACTCAGTGCTCATCCTGAAGATGCCGCGGAAGGTGGCGTCAGGGGGAGCACCAGTCGGCGTTGTGCTAATAGTAGTTCGGCTGGAGACATCAGACCGATACATCATACATACTTTTTAGATGCAAAGCATCTCTTGCTCGGGGCTATGTCCGTTGTCCTTCCGGCGTCCGTCCGCACCTCTCCTCTCCACGCCAGCTGTGATAACGTCACTCTCTCCCCTCCTCCTTTCCACACCACCTGTGTGCGCTGCTCCTCCTCTCCCCCTCTCCACGCCAGCTGTGATAACGTCACTCTCTCCTCTCCCCAACAGCTGTACGCGCTGCTCCTCCTCTCCCGTCGTCCTCGCCACTTCAGATAAACCAGGTCCACGCCGCTGCTCCCTTTCCCTCCAGTTGCTGCTTCGGACTGCGCCGTCCGATGAGCTGACAACGGACGCCAACGATTCTGGCAGTGACCCGCCGCGGTGGCTCAGCGGCTAAGGCGTTGCGCTGCTGAGCGCGAGGTCGCGGGTTCAATTCCCGGCCGCGGCGGCCGCTTTTCTGATGGAGGCGAAAAGCAAAAGAATTACACCGTCTTCCCACGTGGGAACCCTGAGGACTCTGTGAGGAGATGCTAAGCATCTAGAGTTTGCACGGCTTTGCATCTCTTCAGGGTTCCCACGTGGGAAGATGGTGTGATTTTTTTCCTCTCGTCGAGCCAAACGCCTTTGCATAAAAACATCAGCATTTTTAGTTTCATGTGATCCCAGCACTACAAGAAAGCTTGACAGTTTTCAATATGTGATGGCCTAATGACGCATTCTAACCAGTACACGCACATCCAGGGACGCAAAAACGAAGTACGCAGTCCACAAATCGACAGCATGGTTAATATTTTTCTTTTATTTCACTCATTGTCAGAGGAAGTCAACCTAGAGTTCTGCAAGAGTATGTGGTACTGCGCGGTTACCACGTGAAATTTGTTTCGACGGTGGTGGCCACAGACAGGCAGAAACACACTTTTATTTTTGTCCTCGGGAATACTGCATCCACGAACACTGGCTTGCAGAAAACATGGGCACTGAAAATGCGAGCACAAACATCACACGATTGCTGCTTCAAGATACAAACGCACAGACAGTTCTTCGTAGGTGGTTGGGGCAATCATACGCATTTTCGATGCGACACTTTCGCCGTCATATTGACGTCAACGAGACGAATCTGACATCGTTACATGTAACCCATAGCGGCGGCGCACCCCATTGTACGCTACCGTCAAATATGGCTTAATGCCTTAGGAAGAGGTCGCATGATAATTCGAGAAACTGCTTCATCTGACTACAGAAAGCGGTCCTGTTTAGTTCAAGAACTGTAGCAAACTATAAGGGGACAGGGCAATGTAGATTTCGCGTTGCAAATTATAATTGCTCAAAGTGTGCTTCTCCACGCTTTCAGTTTATGGCTATGAATATTTAACCACACCTGATTATCATTTCCCGCCGAAAATTCACCTTTTTTTGTGGATGGTGTTTTTAATGTGGTTGCCACAGCGAAGCACACATTATAGGAGATAGCCCCTATAAAAACCCTTTGAAAAAAGTCCTTTTTCTAAAGATATTCCTATTGCACTTAGCCCATTAGCAGTTGAAATAAATAAATGCGTACGTCACATTCTGAGATCAAAAAGGGTGCAATTAGCGTCACTAAATAAAGGCTTAAGCGTAGCTTATTTAGTGACGCTAGGTGCAATATCTCAAAATATGACCAAAATGAAATTTTCACTGGCGGCACCCCTTGCTTTGGAGAATGTTATTAAAGCTCGTCTTTAAGGAAATTATTGAAACACCCTGGTAAATCATAATTCTAAACACTTACATAAAATTTTTCAAACAACAAAAAAATTTCCCATCGTCCGCTATCGCCTTAATTTTGCCTTATTCAATACGTTTACGTCGGTCGACCCTGTTATGTTACGTGCTCATCTAGAGTGGCTCTGTTCGAACGGACTACCACTTGGACACCACTGCTGTGGCTGGTTGCACAGAAATGCCAGCAGTCTGCGTGGTTGTTGACCGGAGACTGTCAAAAGAAGCACCTACCCCTCGAAACCTTGGCACATGCGCATTTGGCCTCTATACGCTTTATGAAGGCTTGTCGCGAGTCTGTCACACTCAACCAGCATGGCCTGCCCCAGTATGTATGTGTTACCCTCTGGGTTTAGCTTATCCCTGGGCTCACACACGAGACGAGTGCCGGAAACTTTAAAAGTAATAAGAACAAGGGTTGACAAATACGAGTCATTGTGCCAACAGAGAAGCATAAATTACGAGGGTTGGGGTGGTTCTTCAATTCGGGAAGACTGCCCTAAATGCACAAACCAGGAGGCAAGGCCCCATACAGCTGAGAAAGTCCGCTCAAAGTCAAGCCTTCATCCTAACTGCTTATGATGACACCTGTACCTTGCGAGTGCCCAGTCGCCCGGTAACGTTGACTCGAAGAGGTGATGTGTCTCCCTGGGCAAACTTTATAGTGACCTTTAAAGATGAGACTGAACTCTAGCAAAGTGCCTATCTTCCCTCAAGGCCGAGGGTGGAACTTATAAAAGGGTAACTGGGCCCTTCCGACGGGATTTTCCTCTGAAAATGAGGAGTTGATTGGTATAGCCACCTGAATCAGCACTTTTCAGATACCTTTTTCTGTTATTAAATTTTCCCGAGTGCTCGCGCTAGAGGCAGTCGTACAGTCGTACTCGTACAGGCCGTCCAGTTCAGGTTTGGACCACAGATGCATTAGACCCATCCTAGGCCAACATTTTTTAATCGGCTATTTCCCGCGATTATAGCAATGTTTCGAACGTGGAAACAATTTTATGTGATAATGAACTCTTAGAGAAGGTTATGCCTGCATGTAACATAGTACGAACTCACAATTTTTCCCATAGTGTCACACACGGCATGGCTAAATGTCATTATATAAAGCTCAAATCAGCAAACTGCAATTCAAATTTTCATGCAAAATATAGAGCATAGCAGGAGGCGGAGCGCAACGAGCAAACTGCAAAACCAACACCCCAAATGTGTTTGTAAGAGTGCGGGATAATTTGTAATCTTAGTTCAAAGAAACCAAGCGAAAATGATATTTGGCTTACGTTTTGTCCGAGGGAAAAGGCCTTGGCTGCTGCATTTCTGATAGTGGCGAAATGCAGCAGCTCAGCTGTCAGTACAATAAGTTATAAAGAGACCTTCCCGGTGGCCAAAACCTCTCCTGTTCTTCCTAAAAGCAGCGAACTTGCACAGAAAACTGTAGCACAAAAGACTACACTCTATGAAGTCAGTGAACTCTATCGTCTGTGGTGTCGTAACGCTGGCACACCTGTTTACGCTCTGTCCTTACCTTCCCATTCTTTTACTGTTTTCATCCTTTTTTCCATTGTTCCCCTTTTCCACGTATAGAATAGCGAACTACGCTACAGCCTCGTTGACATTCCTGCCTTTCTTTTACTTTTATTCCTCCCTTCCTTTTTTCCTTCCTTCCTGATGGCCAAAATAATGTGGAGCAATCCAGCATGACACACCTCATTGTCCCCATGTAGCTTGGCTGCGTAAACCCCTGGTTTTTATTCTTCTTCATAACTTCGAGCAGCTAATCTTTGTATGAATTCGCCACATGCGGCGTACAAAGTCATACACAATCCCTCACTGCGGTGACTACGTCAACAGCAAAGAAACTGCTAACGCTTTCAGCCGAATCCCTACATTTGTAAAGAAAAGACGCCACTGTGAACAAGTAAGAATTCAACATTCCTTATAAGAAATGCTGCGAAAAAGAGGCTTGCTTGATCGGTGCATTGGCAGTTTTCCCAATTTGACGGCACCAGCCAATTTTTAATTAAAAGCATAAGAAAACAAGCATGTCTGAATGTGAGCCACCCACGGTATGGAACCTTTTCATCAGCCCCTGATTTGAGGGGACAAGACTCTCTGCGCTACACTGCCGACACGAATAGCCAGAAAAGAACAAAATGTAATGGCCAGTCGCAGTGGTGAAAGAAAAAAGCTGGGGTGAGCAGCGGAGTTACCAACGTCAATTATGTAGCTATCAGTTTATGTCGTAAGAAAAAAACGACGCTGGGAAGGGGAGTCCACACTAAAACAGTCTATAAGCATAGAAAGATTAACCTGTACACGAACCAGTTAAAATACATATATACATGCATACGCTGCCTGTCTCGCTCGATGAGCACGCCCAGTTGACGAACCGACGCCTTCGAATTAACATACCGGGATTACTAGTGCTCTGGCCTGCCGGGTTTGTTCACTCTCTCGTTTACTGGATTTGCGTCGCCCGAAGCGCCCCGTACAAAGATATTGCGCCTATTTTGCGTTTGGTGTCAGCCGCAAGCAAGAAATGCATAAATAGCGAGCGGAACGAGATCAACGGTCGAAGAAGAGTGTCAATGAAAAGGAGGGGAGTGAGTAATGAATTCAATAATAACAAGAACAAACTGCAATAGATTTACAAATAAATACGAAACAGACAACAATGAACCAACGGAGAACTAGCCAGGTTATATAAATCTTACAAATGCACATTTCCTATAGAATTCACAGCGCGCCGCGCGAAGGCTGAAATATTTAGTCCCATAATGTGTCGGCTGCCTTCGGACCCTTGCACGTTGTGAAGAGAGAGAGATACAAAAAGAAAGAAAAAAAAGCTGGGCTAAGCCTTACGGTAGGCGCGAGTAAAGAACACTGGGGTGTATAAGAGAGACGTAGGTTGATCTTTGCTCACGTTGAAACGTCGTTAAAATAGGAAAGAAAAAAGGAGCATTCGAACGCGCTCGCAACAGACATTCATTGACACACCCCGATACACGCACACACACACGCACAGCCAAATATTTTTTTTCTTTTCACACATTAAGTGTATACAATAAGTGTAGATCTATGCATGTCTGCTCACTACCTGAAAAAGGAAAGCAAAAAAAAAAACAGAAGAAAACGACGCTAAACATCCGAGTCAGACAGACTCAACTCTAGAAGAAGCTCATGTTTTTTTTTCTTGACGACGTACCTCCTCCTGCGCCCGCTCCTGCCTGTACACGACAACACACCGGTACACTTTGAAAATACTCCCCCCACGTGGAAACCCGCGCCGCTGCACTCCAGATAGAGCATTTCCTCGTCACCCCTTTGTATCTCTCTCCCCTACGTCCGCTCGTTTGTAAATGCCACCTAGTGCTATCGCTTAGATATACCGAAGAAAGTGAGCCTCTCGAGCAGGTAGTAGCATCTTTTTCTACACTCGGCCTATTTCCTTGCTATATAGTACTTCGTGATTTTGTATAATATATAACATGGTCTCATATATATATAATATCTGTGTTTATTTGTGTCTGTGTATTGTGTGTTCGCGCCTGCGTTACCCTTTTCCCAGCGTTTTTTTTTTCTTCACCATTAGCTGGGCTGTTCCGTGTTCTACAAAGCTAGCACACCTACGAGCAATAACACATTAGACAAAGTACTTTGGCGAAAGAAAGAACGAGCACAGAGAACAACGCTCTTTGGGGATAGACGAAGTGACGTCACTATCGTTTACACACCTCTACCAAAGGAACCGTAATACAAACAAGAGGGAACCGGCATCAACATTTTGTCTATACACAGCACCAAATGCAATATATATGAAGACTAGATGAAATTCATATCCTCGATACAGCGAAGCATAGGTTGTATAGCACACGAAGTCTCTTTTCTTTCTTTAACACGCTCCCGGCCTATGGACTAAAACATTTTACCACATGATCTGTTATTTTTACCTTAAAGTGCTTGTATGACATATCGAAACCCTGCGCATTGAACCGTCCAACGCAGGATGGTGCCATGAAAAAAGATGTGATGAGATTCACGAAGCTATAGTAATGAAATCCACGATCCGCGGCTGCTTTCCCCGAATGTGTCGTCGAAAACACCATCTTAAAAACAGCTTGAGCATGATTCGACACAACTCCATTATTATACACACCTCCAGCAATCTTGTTTGCATTTGTGTCGGGTCTCAGTTCGTTATTGTACAAACAGCTTCTTCAAACACCCACAGTCCAACTTGCGGAAAACGGGAAATACATTTCAATCTTTCACGTGATAAATAAAACACCGATAAGGAGATTCGTCCACCAAAGTCACCCACACGTCAATGACTAGCAATGTCAGCGCAACCGGCAAAACAAAAACAAAAAATGCAAATGCATCTTCTCGAGCTACGTTTCCTCGTCGCACGGTCACCGACTGCTGAGACCAAGCGCCCTTGACCTCCGTGGCGTCGCCCCACAAACCTGAGCGAGCACAAAATGCTGGGAGCCACGTGGTCGCAGTTCGTGTGAGCGTTATACAAAAACGCAGTTAGTTGACAGGTGAATACGTTTGCAAAACAGACGCCAAAAAGCAGTGCTTCAAAGCAGTACTTGAAAGCGACTGCATTACCTAAGCATGATAGAATCTCATGTGCTTTTGTTCGTTCAATATCCAGGAGCCCAAGACCGAGACAGAACGCAGTCGCCAAGGTTTTCGATAAAGATCTCACGCTACGATATCTCGAGCACACACATGGGGCTTTTTCCCACATGGCAATGCAAAACCTTCATCAGCCTCGCAGTTGATATGCTCTATGTTGCATTCAAGTATGCATGCCCAGTTAGGATGCACTGGGTAATGCTAACGAAACGAACATATATGTTTATAACTTGTGGATGTGAACACCTCAATCCAGTGACTCCATATGACGTTCGACCCTAACCATTATAGATGAGCCGCGTTGAGTGCATGCCAGCTAAAGCAACACGGAGATCACGACTAGGTTGACCTTGTAGGGGACAAGTATTTCACAAAAAAGCGAGTTTACTCATCATTTCCAAACTTAACCGCATTTGCCTTGACATTGTGATAAATTTACTATCAGATGAGGCCGAGGAATAAAGAGAGTGGACTGGCAACAAAAACCAAATGGGGTCGTGCAGAGTGTACTAACCGAGAATAACTGTTAAGGACTTCGTTTTTCTAAAGACAGCGCCGTGATTCTTATCCGGTCTGAACGAGGATTTTGTTAACAATAAAAGTAAAACAACCGCCCGAAAACAAAGGCAGGCCAGTTCATTCGTTTCGGTAGCATCAGAAGGCGACCAGCGAACGTGTTTTGGAGACAATCCCAGTACCCTTTTCACAAAACTAGTGTCTAAATATGCATTCCGACCACATTTTATGTAAAGACGTCCCTTTTTAGGGTGCGGAGGAGGCAGTGGGTACACGGGCAGGAGCAGAACATAAATAGAGTCGCGAAGCAACCCAATTTTTTTTAATAGCGAACGTGGCCGCGGTGCTTGGTAGCAATAGTAATTTTGTCAAATCCAAGAACTTCACCTGTAGTACCTTCCTTGTTTCGTGATAAATAGCGATTGTAGAGGCAAGCTGTTTGCAAAATGGAATAAATCTGCTTAGAAACAGTCGCAGCAACGGTACATACTTAGGTAGGGCCTGTCTTCACTGAAGCTTGGACAGAAGACAACAGTTGCTAAAACTCAATGCACGATGTCGCGGCCATAACGAAGTAGAGGTACGGCAAGCATCATACCAGGTGTGTTTTGTAGGAGGCATGACAGAGCCTTAATGTTTTGTTTTTAGTATGCAAAGAGCATATTGTTTGAGCGCTACATATGAGTTTCCAATATAAATGCAAAAGGCAAGCTACACCCCTTCAATAATGGTGCTTTGTTAAAAAGACAAAAAATTCACTCGCCCATCCATTAAGTGGAAATACTCACGCGTACGGCGAGTGTGTAAGAAGTGCTCTCACACCGTGAAAGAAACCTGTACTTCCTGTCGGTCGCAAAATTCGTTGGATAAATTACGTTCACTTTTTGTTTGTTTGAAACAATAGGCATACACAAAACCGAGTTTTCCTAACTGCTTCCAAAAATTAAGGCTAAACCTGGCATACAGTAAGTTAGTAAAGGGAACAAAAAATAACTTTATCATTTCATTCACGCAGCTGCGTTCATCTTCCCATACCCATGTTTGTTTCCGTAGCCTTGGCGACTGAAAAGGCGTCCTAACGGAAGCCGAGTGAATTGCGACGGTGCCCCTCTATCGCGCTGTTCGATGTTTTCCTTGTTAAGTTGGAGTATGTACAGGCAAAGTGACACGGCGAGAAAGGCCGTAAACGCACGTCACCGAGGCAGCCTCCGAACTATAGTGCGCACAGAGGCGCACTGCCACTGCCAAGAAACGTAGGCGAACAGAGATGCAGAAAATTAAATTGCACACCGAGAAAGGAACAACGGAGGGGAAAGCACGCAAGATCCCCTCTGCCACGAAGCGGCGTGTGCGGGTGAAGTTGCAACGAGGCGGACCATGCCTGAGCAGGCTGCTTGAGCGCGACCTTCGCGACGCCATGACCGCCTCGGGCCGGGGCCTCCTCCCTACGATTGGCGCTGCTATACCGTTTGCTGCTGCTGCTTAGCGCTTGATCTCGCAGGTGTACGAAACCCTCACCCCGATGTAAAAGTCAGGTACTCTGATCCGAGAAAACAAAGCGAATGCGCCCAGTGACGGCGCCGACGACGTCGGCCGGTGGTGGTGCAGTGGCGTCGTCGTCGTGCGAGTGGTGGAAAAAGTTGAGCTTTGAGCGCTGGTTCCCTAAACAGCGTATGTACAAAGCCGCCCCCCGGCTGCTCAGGAGCCGCAGGAGGTGGGGCGTCGGGCGGCGCTATACTTTGGCACCAGTCAGCACTCGGACTGCTTGGAAGAAGAGGGGGTCTGCTGTTGCTGCTGCTGCGCGTGGCTCCGCTGCTGGAAGACCGCGGCGCCGCCGTAGTCTTCGTACACAAAGAACTGCTCCTTCACGTCGGACCGGTTCAGGCCAGAGGGTCCCGCGCGGTCCGCCGACGAGGCCCGGGGCTTCCACACGGGCGAGCCGGCCTGCTCAGCCGGGGGCTGGTACGAGCTGGGCGGCTGGCTCGACTGGATCAGCCTCGCCGCGGCGCCCGACGACGACAGGGACGAGGCGCTGCTCAGGCTCGGCGCCTTGGGCTCCGACCGGTCCGAGCGGTCCGAGCGCTCGGACTCCTCCTCCGAGGCCGCGGCCAGCTCCCGCGCCGACGCGCTCATGCCGTTCATGGAGTCGGCTACGGTGCGGCTGCGAGTGCCGCGGAAACTGGGGCCCGGTAGCCGCGGGTCGGTCACGTTGTCGTACGTCTCGATGGCGTCGCCCGCTGAGTGGCGCTGCGAGGACTTGTTGCGCTTCTTGCCGCTCAGCGTCCGAGACATGGACGACGTGGAGGGACCTGCGGACGCAGCACTCGAGCTCTCGTTGCCTCCCAAGCGCCGCAGCGTGCCGGGTTTCTCGCGGACGGCCGGCTTGGTAGCCGGAACCGTCATGTTGCGCACGGACTCGCGGATTATCTGCCGGATGGTGCGCAGGAAGGCGTTCCGGAACTCGCTCGTGCTGCGCACACCCGTCAATACAAGAGTCAATGGCAGCGTTGAGCACTTCCAACCAATATGGTTATCAAAACACTTGTCATCAACAAGCTCGCGTAATAAGCACTGCACTTCACTAAAGCATGACGACGGGAAAATTCTTCAGATTTAAGCAGGCAGAAAGGTAGTCATGTAGAGTGAAGCTGTCATCTCTGCATCAACAATAGTGAACAAGATTCCTCGAACTAGTGGGCACGACGATATAAAAGACGAATACATTACCCCTTGTCCATTACTTTTCCTTCTTAAAATTCTCAACCTGATCCTTGATTATGAGGTATCAGCAGGCAAAGGCTAGTTCGAGAACGTCACAAATCAAAGACCTTAAAGGGACAGACAACCGATTTTTGTCGCGTATATGTTCTCTAGCTCATATAAAAGCCAGCGTTTTATATAGCTCGGTACCCACAAGCAATTTCTAAACAAATTGGCGGAAATAATTTTAATTTGGCAGCAAACTTCTTTAAATCGGAAGGGTGGCGGTTCGTAGTGTCGAAACTTGACCCTACAATATGTGTCCCTGTCACGTGACCTGCAAACCTAGCAACTACTGTAACTGCTGAAACGTTTATTTACGTATTGAAAACCTTTTAACACGAGTATTTGTACAAGGTTAAATTGTATATGTATTTCTAAACATTATATCAAAAATTTTAAGGACACACCGCCCACCGTCGCTTGGTTGCTCTCAGTGTGGCTAACTGAGTCTCCATGCCCAGAATCAACGGCAGCGTTCAGTAAACAGACCCAGTGAAGGAGCTTTGACGATTCTGCTTGAGTCAGGGGTGTTTGTTCTGCCAAAATATTTGATTTCAGTTTCCAAATACGCCAACGGCAGCTTAAAAAAAATTCCCGCGCCTTCCCGCGAGGGGAACACGATTAAATGCAGAGCATTGGGGCCTCAGTACTGATTGAAGGCAGTGTTGCTTCCATCGCTTCTTCCGTGATGCTGGAGTAGCAGACACGAGTAAACGTGGGCACGAGCGTCAATCAAGGAAGGAAGGAGCAACGCAGTGACTGAAACACGAGTGACCGCTAGCCGCTATATTTGCAGCGCGCGCAGTAGAGGGAGAGCAGTACGGGGGGGAGAGCGCGCATGCGCAAGCAGCGCGCGCCCTTCCACGCCCCACCGCGCTGCTATCACGCACCTGTTACGCCGAGACCGCGACGGAGCGAACGGGCTGACTACGACGCATGCGTGCGCCAGCTGCTGTTGAGAGAGAGGAGGGAAGGAGAGGCGCACCTGCTGCGGACGCGGAATTGTTGACACCGCCCGACGCAGGAACAGGCGAGGCTAAGAAATGCTCTGCATTTAAAAAAAACGTCGTGCCTGGGGAGAACCGAACTTCCCACATCCACAACTTGAGGCCAGATCTACCTATCGTCTATCCCAACAGATGGCGCATTCGTACAAAATAGACCGTTAGTCGACCAGATTTAGGGGAACTCCCCAAGGTGGAGTAAGTTTCTGTAAAGGAAAGTTTGACATCCACCTAAATGCAGCCATACAGCTACAAAGGAAAGCTATACAGCTTTCTCGGAAAGTTTGCAGTTGAAGAAAAATCCTGGACCAGGACGAATTTTTCTTCAACTGCGAACTTTCCGAGAAAGCTGTTTTCCTTTGTAGCCGTATGGCTGCATTTAGGTGGATGTCAAACTTTCCTTTACAAAATAGACCGTTGCATTAAAAAAACACAATGGAACAGGAAAGCCTGCGATTCAAACTTTTTAGCTGGGGACAAGTTTTTAAATATCGTTTTTCATCTCGCATACAGACAAGAGTATGTTGCCGAACTACTCTATGTCATGGTTGCCAGCATTATTTTTGTGAAGGACACATACGGCTCGTAGATCTTAAAATTTCGATTTAAAAAGTTCTAGGGCGTTATCAGCAAAACCGTTTCTCGTCACCACGCTTTAAGTGATGCCCTTTGATTTGGCATAGAGCGTATATACTCGACAAAAATAGGTTGTCTGTCCCTTTAATTGAGACTGCGCTTGTGCGTGATTAGTGAGCGCTTGGTGCCGTAGTAACCATTATTTGATTGAAAAAAGTGACGCAGCTGACACGCATCGCGTACCTGTTGGAAAGCTGGTAGACTTTTTCGGAGCGCCTCTGGATCTGCGACTTGAGGTGCACCAGCTCCCAGAGATAGTGGGAATCTGCATCCTTTTGGCTGCTGGCTCGAACCTGGACCTCAGTCACCGGAATTAGCACCTGGTAGCGGATTATCTCCACTTCAGCCGAGTTGTTCTTGCTCGATCCCCCCTAAAAAAAAAAAAAACGATGGGTGTGACACACCAAGCTTCCATGCTTGCAAAGTCAGATTATTGAACCTAGCTTCATGTTAGCAAAGCTAGATTCAATAATTTAACTTTGCTAACATCAAGGCATTGACAAGCTGGCGATGCATGTAGAATAAAACTGTGCAATCAACAAGGACGAGAGAGGGACGACACAATGCCGTGGTAAAATTTCCTACGTTGATGGACAGAGCATGATTTTATCATCACTGAAATCATCATCCTCATCATAATTTCTGGTTGTCATGATAATTTCCATCATTTTTGGCACCTTAATGATCATAACTGTCATCATCATCATTCGTTTCATTCCCACTGAACGGCGGAAGCTTCTCCCACAAATCTCCAGCTGCTACCCTCTCTGCCACGTACCTTCACCCGGCCGTTACACCCACAAATGTTCTTACCTCATTACTCTAACTGGTCCTGTACTTGCCCTGGTATTTACTCCATCAGTAGCATTCTCTATGTAATGCTGGGCGGAACTACGCGAGACAGAACTTCTATTGCAGTGCATGAAGAACGCAACCCTTAAAATTGAACCACCAGGTGTTCGTAAAACGCATGGCGTTTAACGTAAACCACTGAGAAATAATATACCCACGGCACTCGGCTATGTGTGCGCACACAAGTGAAAAAATGCGTACCACGACAAGAAAGAGCAGGGAGAAAGATCGCAGCACTTGCCATGAGTTTCTTTTTCTGCCTGATGCGCTCCTTGCAGAGGAAGACCACGGCCGTCTTGAACACAAAGCACATGGCATGCAACTCCAGTCCCTTCTTGATCTTGCCCAAGAATTCGGAGATGTTGAGCCACTCAACGCCGCCGTAGTACAACAGTTCACCAGGGCTCAAGTCCACGTGCTGCGTCAAGAAGGCAAAGCGAGTGTGAATTCCTCATGTGGCACCAGCAATGCTAGTAGCATCCGTCCTCTCATCACTCCCCTTGTCCCATCAATGTGCCATGTTTACGCATTAAAATTACGAACAAATCGGCCATCTATCAAGCTATCCTACGAATTCGGCACATTGTCTGACAAACTCTAATGTTAATAAACATAACTGTGCGATTGTTTCAATGCCAGTGCTTCTATTTGATTCCACTGCTTGAATGTCAGCATGGAGTAAACGTATTGGGGCTCTTCAATTGTCAGCCTAAAACTTGACGTGAATAGCCCATGGGTAGCTCAAGGAATTTCTCACCATAACAAGATATGTGGAGAAAATGAGTACTTGATTGCGCCTCAGATAGTCGGTGGTTAATACGGGAACCATGGTCAAACAGCAACACTGATTACTGTTTTGGTGGCTCATCAATGAAGTCACTGGCGATGTTGTAAGGCTGAAATATTGAAAGCCCATTAATACGCGTGGTCTGTCATTAAATTTTAAAAACTGTTCTCCCAATCAAAACAAGGTTGTATGCTGTCTTCATAGCCCTTTGAGGTTTTAACAGGGCGATGAGAAGTGCAATAGTCAGGGGCTAGGAATTCATATAGAGCAACTGAGACCTTCCTATCATATGTATGCAAGCTCCATGCACAACGGAGTCATCAGATACAAAGTTTTTCTACTAAACCTGTTGCGATTCTGGGGTGATCATGGCCTTTCGGCATATACGTAAGCAGCGGTGTGATGCTCAACACCAAACACCACCCTCGTGAATAATTCCATCAGTCACGAAAACATTTTGCCCGGTCCACCTGACTCACCAATGTAATCCATTGCATCAGGGCCAAACTCAACCCAATCGAATTGAATAAATGCTTGAGTTATCGTTCCATAATTTAAAACAGTCATCATTGTCTCAGGCTACAAAGATCTTCTCGACTACAGCTCTTTGTAGCCTCAACGCAGTGACATGAAAATATAAAATAGGCAACAATAGGCATAGATAGCAAAGAGAAAAAGAAAAACGTACAAATGAAAGAAAAAAGGAGATAGGGAAGTAGAAAAGTAGAAAAAGAAACGATAATTAAAATAAAAAAATAATATCAAGAAAACAAAAAAAAAAGCAACAGGAAAAAAAAATCACGAATAATATATCGTTGTCAGTTGCAGATCTCCGACTGAATGTTTCCACTTCGACTCCTGAACAAGACTAGGCAGGAAGAAAAGTGGGAGTAGAAATATAGCAATGTTAACCGGGCTGGAATCTGTTTTTTTCTATCGATCAAGTAAGAAAGAGCGGGTTGAGGTTAAAAAAGAAATAAATAAGAATTTAATGTGGAAAAGGGGCCCGCTGCATTAAAATTCTGGAAATAAAAAAAGGGCAACATTACCTGCTTTGAGGATTTGACGTGCTGCCGGTACAAGTGATCGAAGATGGCTCCGTATTCCTCGTGGATTCTCTGCATCTCGTTTATGTGTTCGGCTACTCTTTCCATGCCCTTGAGAGCTTCTGCAAATCAGTAAAAATAATAAAGGCCAAAAGTAAGCTAGTTTTCTTGTACGGATTACAGGCAAGACGCCATCAATATAGACGTGCACACATTCGAACACTAAACATAAAGTACCCAGTAACAAGAATAAATGTGCACAACAGAATGAACATACCCGCCGCGGTGGCTCAGTGGCTAAGGCGTTGCGCTGCTGAGCACGAGGTCGCGGGTTCGATTCCCGGCCGCGGCGGCCGCTTTTCTGATGGAGGCGAAAAGCAAAAACGCCCGTGTGTACGAGATTTCGGCGCACGATAAAGATCCCCAGGTGGTCAAAATTAATCCGGAGCCCTCCACTACGGCGCGCCTCATCGCCTGCGTTGCGTCGGCGCGTTAAACCCCACTATCAATCAAATCAATGAACATGTGTTATTGAACTAAGGGGTGTGTGGCGATCAAGACGTTTCGCTGGATATACGATATAAAAAACACTGTACAGCGACACAACACGAGACGAGACTTAAATTGTAATCGCTAACTACATGATGAATTCACTTTTCTAATGACTCCCACGCACGTCCTCGTTTACTGACAGAAAAGGTTCGAACCCCAATGCTCAGTCTCTAAAACAGCCATGAAGCAAGTTTTATCACAATTTCAGAGTATCCCTACTCCTAATAACGCCAAGCTCTATGCCTCACTGATGGCGACCGTCCCATCACTAAAATGGGCTGTAGGAAAGCCAATTCTACACAACGCGTTTCATAAAACGATGATGATAATGGTAAGCGAAGGCACATGAGTGTATCAAACAAAAACGCTTCTCTTGGCCGGAGTAAACCTGGGGTCCTGGCGTTATATAGCCGACGTCTATCCGATTCCGCCATTGCGACACGGTCGAATGAGTGTTGATTCAAAGCGAAGCTTTTTGGTCGCACTGATGCCGACCGTCCCGTAACCAAACCCTGTGAACGCCTACAACGCTAACGGAACACGCTGACCGCTTGGCTGAAGAAGAGCCCATTCGTTGCAGACACGTGCCGCCGAATCCTTGACGCGTGGGGCGCAGTTTCCTTCAATACCGCCGAAACATTCTTCGAAAGCTCACAGTAATCCCAAACAACCTCAACAGGGTGGCGCATGACCTTACCTGGGTGAAGGCCCCGAAGGGCGCACGCACGGGCAGAAAATTTCATACTGATTGTTCATACTTAATCTGCTTATCAGCAAAAGTACGTTGGCCTCACATCTTTGACACTGTAGTTAAAGAGACTCTGCAACACTTTTTGTGCACAGCAAGTAAACCTGCGCGACGTTTACATTACACTGACAGGAATACCTGAGCCAAATATTACACGCACACGTGAAGCGGTAAGCCAGCAAATCGCCGTGAAAGACGTAAAAAACCAACCGCGCTCTCTTCAATTGTCCTCATTATACACCCCTAGCATGGTCTAAACGTCATTTGGGCCATGTCTGTCCTATAGGGTGTATTCACAGGGCTTTGGGCCGCGCGGCGGCGCTACCTGCGTGGCGGCGACGACGCCATATTTGAGGTTGCACTCCGCCGCGCGGGCAGCGCGTTTCCCGACGTGAAACGTGGTTTGCAGCGTGCTGCTGGCAAGAACGTTCGTGTGGACGGTGTTTTTTCTGCGTGATTCGTGGGTTTGCGAATGCCTCGTCCTACCGAGTAGCTAGCATTGTTCTCGCTTCGAAAATCCGGACTGCGCTGGTCTCCTACAACCGCAGACCCGAAGCAGGCCGCACGACAAAATAAAAAAAAGCGCGCCGTGTATTTTTTTTTCCTTTCGCTGTTTCGAAGCGACGGCTAGGGCAGTGCTTGAAAGCTGTCTGTCTTCATTCGACGAGTTCCCAAAGAAGTTATCGATAATATGGCTAATCAGTATCGAATCTGTTGAACCCGTTTCATCCAGGCCCCGGGACGATGGGCGCCGGAGCTTTCACCTCGCACCTCGTCACATGTTTGAAACATACGCATGCTTAAAATGTTCACAAATTAAGGTAGCCGGCGTACTTTATGGATGAGACAAACCATACTGGCCTCCCAGCCTCAACATGGGCTATACTTCGTACATGCAATATCGCTTCCCAGGTAATTGCGGGCATCCAAATTGATCCAATTCTTCTTCATCGCCTTCGACTGTTCTCTAATGTCCAAGCGTGATCAGACACTAAAGCTTGACGCTGGGTACACAGTTTGACTACTTCAAAAAAAAGCGCAGAGACTAAAACGTTAACGTATGCGTGCGGAACAAACTAGAGCAGCCTTTCTCACTTGTCTCTGCTCTGCTTTCGAAGTAGCCAAAGCGTACGTGTTTCATAATCTTGTTCTGCTTATAATTTCCGCTTCGTATTTACCGAAAGGAAAAGACTTGAAAATCAACGGTGGGATCTTTGTCGTCGCCACCATACCTAATTTTATCACGTATTTACCTCGCGATGGTTTCCACCCAGACCCTGTGCGTAAATGTTCCGCTTCATTAGGAGCTCAAATGGACGACCTTCGTACGTTCAACGCACAGAACACTGTCGCCAGAGCACCTCACCGTCTCTTATACTCCTCAAGAAGTGCGCAACATGCCTGGGTGGCACGGTAAAACCAGCGCCTCTCTCACACGCCACCACCACATCAAATGTCCTCGCAGCCTTGGGTGAAGAAATTTTCTTAACTCGCGCCACGGTCGCTTCAAGCAACGGAGGAAATAATGAAATCGGCGCACGGGGATGACACCGAGATAGCGCGAAATCGCCAAAACGGACCGGGTTATGCACGCCGCTGGCCGCGCCTGTCAAACCTTCGGACATTTGCATTCGTCGCGCGAAATCATACCGTCTTCAAGCACTGCCCTGGCTAAACCAGCGCGCTTACTTTCGTGGTTTGGACTGCTTCGGGTTTGCGGTTGTAGATGTGAACAGCGCACCCGGAATTTCGCAGCGAAAACACTGCTGGATACTCGTTACGACCAGGCATTCTCAAACACATGAATCACGCAGAGAAAAACACCGCCCACACGAACGTTCTTGCCAGCACCACGCCGCAAAGAACATTTCGCGTCGGGAAACGCGCTGCCCGCGCGGCGGAGTGCAACCTCAAATATAGGCGTCGCCGCCGCCGCGTAGGTAGCGCCGCCACGCGGTCTAAGGCTCTGCGCACAAACCACAAGTTAGCCTGAATGGGAGTTTTTTGGCTCGAATACGTCTTTTAAACTCCTCACGGCAGGTGAGGTAGTATGGTGGTGGAAAAACTGCCAGTTTACACCGGGGGCCACAAGCCGTCGTGAATAGGCGCATTTACCACGATTGTACATCTTCACAAAACGCAGTATCTAGCTGTGAATACTGCGTTTGTCCTAATGGGAGTATTAAAAATTCCCACGCATACTCCATCTCCTTCTCCTCGTTCACCCCTTCCTCCTCTACGCCTCCGTACAAAATGGCTGCCAGTTGGTGTCGTGTGTCCTGTGAGCTCCAGCGTCCCCGAAAATTTATTGTCGATGTGAACTTGCGGCCGCACGAATGGATGTGAAGTGCTTCCAGAGAATCGAAGCTCGTTGCGAACATTGTGGAACCAGACTGCACTGACGTGCGACACACTGGAACGTTGCCTGCGTGACACCGACCTTCGAGCCGACGGAATACGCCAGCGAGGCGACGCGAGGCCTAAATGCAGTGATAGCTGAGAGTGGCTCGTTAAAAACAACGCGGTTGTGCCTCTGCGAGGTGGTTGAAGGTAAGATTTTCACGTTTTTTATTGTACCCAACATTGTGGGAGAACTGTGCCCCTTCTAGTGTTAAATAAACTCAGCGTGTTTCCCGCGTCACTGCACGGGCAGATTTTCTGCCACAGGAGGTGAGCGTTGTGCGTGAGAGAGGGCGCCATGCCCGGAACGTCATTGGGGAAGCCGAGCGGTGTGAAAGCAATGCGTATTTGCTCGGGTCTCGAGTGGAACACTCACTCATTCACACTCGCGAGCAGAATGAAAAGTGTCCGCATTGTGAACGGCTAGCAGGTGTTTTTGTTAGGCTGTGTCTGTGGCTTATTGGCTGGCGAAGGTGAAGTTGGTCGGTCAAACATCGCAGGGCGGCCGCTTTTCTTGAGAAGTGCGTGTGGTGCCAGCCGCGCCTGCTACGAGGAGGGTGACTGCCGCGTGCCGCCAGCGATTAATTGCTTTCACTGGAAAGGGATAAGGTCGGGGCCCCGTGGGAGGCGCGTGCAACATAACCAGCAAACGCCATTCGAGGGAGCATTCTGTAGAGTCGACGCACGACAGCTTATTTTATTTTTTTTTTGAAGGGGGGCCAGGCGCAGGCGTCACACCGAACGAATTTTTTCCTTAACTTAGGGTGAGGGGTGAGAAGGGAAGTGCGGGTGGAAAAAATTGAAGCTCGGTCCCAGAACACTAAACGCAAGAAAAAGAGGGAAAGGAAGAATTTTGAGAAGTTGGTCGCCACAAGGGTCGCGCTCCCCTTTGAACAGCAGAGCACTTCGTTTTGACAAACTAGTGAGCGCAGGTATCTCGGACGGAAGTGCAATTTTGCGTACCTTTAAATAAACAATCAGACATTACGGAAAGTTGGACACAAGAGTGACAAGTTCAGCGTCTTTACAATGCCGGTTTTTTTCAGGTCAGATGCCCAATATGCTTCTGGATTTGTTGCCGCAGATTTAAAGCGTTTCGCTATCTCTCTGATGCATGTGCTGCTGTGGCTTCCTGGGGAACGTGCCAGGAGGTGTGGCAACGTCAGCGTTTGGGAGGCAAGTGCAAGCAAACAGAGCACCGACGACATGCTGACCTCATTGTTTGCAAATGGCTTACATTTTTTTTTCGTTGAGGAGTGTTGTAGTAGATAAAGTTTTACCAAGATACCTTGTGTTTTCGATGTAGGTGTTTTGTTGATTCAGTGTTTTTATTGCGTTATTAACGTGTTCACACGTATATCGTATATGTGTAATTTTTATGCAATAAATTTACTGTGCAGAAAACAAACTTTTCACGTTTCGTCATTCAACGTTTAAAGCGGAAAAAGACTAGAAATTGCGTAATCCTAAACGAAAAATGAAAATGCGGCCTGTGCGCTCATTAAGAACTCCCAAATACAGTAATAAATTCCTCTGCAGCGCTTATATAAAGCGCAAAAAAACAAAAACAAAAAACATCGAATGCAGGTCAACACTGCTCCCAACGCGCCCCCTGAAAACTCCCAGTTCGAGGAAACAATACACTCCCAATGGTACCCATGAAAGCTCCCATTGTAGTGGCAGTAAAATGAAACTCCCATATGCTACTGAAAAAACTGCGAAAATAATGGGAGTAAGGCGAAACTCCCATTGGAAGGAGTTTTGAAAACTCCGAATTGGTACTGAGTTATGCAACAAGCCATTTACTCCCATTTCGGCTTATTTGTGTTCTGTGTGTGTGAATGCACCCTATTGGCTGTCGCTGATCAACTAAGCTTATTTCTCGCATTTCCTGGGACGATTTCGCCGTCGTCGGCGTTGTGTACGAACCTATTCTATGCCTGAACCTGTACGCACAGTTGGGGCGTTTATATTGAGTTTTGAGTGCGCGCGGTGTTTGAGTGCCGAACTCAATATTCCCCTTTCAACGAAACCACTCGACAACAAACGTTTTTTGCTTCAAAAACGCCCTACCAGCAACAGCGCTTGCTTGCGAGCAGGCACCCATGCCTGATTTTTGCGGCACCTGCAGACCGAAAATAGACCCCTCCACGTTGTGGAGAAAAGGAGAAAACTCCTCGGCCTGTGCTATATCGAAGGCTGCCGAACAGAACGTCGCGAGCCGCCCCCTCTCTTGGAAAGAGCGCGCAGCTTTCATGACGTTGTCCGCTGTCGAGTTGAGAGGGAAGAATTATGCGCGATTTTTCGTCGCCCGTAGTTTCGGTGAGATTGAACGGATTTTTATAATCCTTGCGGGATGAGATTGCTGGGACAATAGACTTTACCCCCCAAAATACATTCCGAGTAGTCGATGGTAAGTGTTGCAGGGTCCCTTTAATATTATTAATATTTTGTCCATCTTCTAGGCAAGATCAGGGAATGGTAATAATAGTAAGTCTTTAATTGGAAAAATCAGCCTCCCAACTCATCAAGCACCTCAAGAAAGGAATCCAACATCCCTTTAGCATGCTGTACGTATCAATGGTAGCACTAAAGAAATTACACCTTGTGTTCAAAGAAGGGCTCGCATCAGTACTCCCTTTTTACCTCACCTGTCTGGGCGTGCGCCTTACTTAGCTTAACAGCACGGCCCAGAAGTAAGATTATTTGGAAGAAGCACACCCAAAGCATAGTGGACACGTTTCAAACACCAGCTTAAAATGTTATCCCGCAACCATTGCCAGGGTTCCGCGGCGTACATTACGTGTGAAAAGGAGTTGATGTAAAAGTACTTTACAAAAGGTGCCCATCTAACCATTGTAATCACTACTTGCTACAAATCAAGGTTTCCTAAAAAGCAGATGTATTCTACCATGAAGTAACTTTTATTAATTTACACAGAGCAAAAGTTTCTTTATCAGAAGTCTGATTGTTCAAACTGAAGCATAAATGAGCTTTACTATGAAGTTAATGTCGTTAATGCGATGGTGTGAGTTATCATGACACAAATTTGCTCCATGGCCCATAAAACTCACGATATCATGTAGCATTGTTTCAAAGTATCACACTCCCATGAGTCCCTCTTCCATTTACTCAGTGGCAAGATACACTTAGTGATGAAGATAGAGCGCGGTGTTTCCATCAAGTCGCAATACCAACTCGCCCAACTTTCCATCCGGCTGCAAGGTACACTTACTCTAAAAGTACAAATTTCATTCTGTGGAAACTGTGCTGGAATGTGTCTCCCGTGCCGCTGAAAGTACGCTCCTGCATGATGCCCCGATTCACCATACCTGGCGCATGTATGGAACCGCCTGTCTCTGACGTCACATTTGCTATTTAAACCACAGTGAAATAAACGTGGGGCTTTTTGCTTGCCTATCGCCTGGACTGCCATCACCTCCCTCCTTTCACCGATCACGGACTGATAGCGCGGGCGCCCCTACGACAGAAACTCTTTAAAGAGAGTCACCATTACACCTTTATAAAATTATTAACACTCTATTGAAGAGAGTTATTTTATGCCGAGAAATAGGTCGAGAGAGTCATGCAGGTGCAACAAGAGAATCACTAATACACCTCTTTAAGAGTCATTAACACCCTTTTTACAGAGTAATTCAAGGACAAATAGTGGGTGGAGAGTAATTCAGGTGCAACAGCACGTGCCTGCGAGGTGGTGGTGTTCCTCGGTAACGGGGTCGGTGAGGTGCTTGAGCTGCTGAAGTAAGAGAGGGTACTTGAGTATCCGCTGAATTGGCTTGATTAGGTACGACTCCAGGGAGAAGCTATGCTGCCCCTTGGGGTTTCTGGTCTGCAAGAAGTCGGACAGGGCCGTGTTGCCTTCACCTAGAAGCGTCGAGAAGAAAAAACAAGGGTACCCATGAGCTTGTTTCTTTAGGGAAGAATTTATCAGTGCCGAAAGTGATCAGACGACGGAAGAATTCATGGTTAATCTGTTTTACGAACGAGTAGGTAAGGACATACAGCGTGATAAAAGGGTATGGGTGAATTCATAAATACTGAAACACACCCACACATTGCTCCCAAACCCTGCTCTTGTGTTACTAAGAAGCTAATGACAGGTAACTGTTAATCTTCTAAAATGAGATAATTACTATGCTTGTTTATCAAACTGTATGACCGGCTTGCAAAATGACTCTGTAGAAGAACTATGGTAAAATAAGTACAGTTGCTCTGTTTCCGGCATTTTTTTTTGTCATGGCTTTGATCGGGAATAGCCTCAAACCATAAAACACTCCTTTTTTTATTTAAATTAAGTAGATTTCAACTTTAGCGCGTATGTTTGCTTCTTGCAATTAATACTTGAAGCAAGACGGGCTACCAAAAGGGAAAAGATTTGTGAGCTGACTGGAAAATTTAGCATCCACAAGTATGTTCAAATTCTAGTCTTCAAGGGCCGCTTCAAACAGTAATATTGTGCTGATTGTATGCTCGTTCGAGTGAGAAAGTTTAGGTCTCCTCGTTTCACTCCACAGGTTAAGCAACTTCGTGAGCTAGGCAAAAAAATTTTGCCATTTTTTGAAGACTTGCTTAGGCTGGTAATACATGAACCTCGATTCAATTAATCACCGAGACCCACGAATTACTTTAAACCTGGAACCCCGTAAAGTCTAAAAAGCATTTTGCCTACAGTGAACTGCCGGTGGAGCCCGAAATTGTTCGTCAAACTCACAAGGGCGTAAAATTTGGTTCCGTAAAAATGACTTTAAACTGTATATTGTTGTTTTATTGTTTTAAAATATTCTTTTATTACCTTCCAAAGGGCTTTGTTGAGGTGCAGCCCCGCAGTTTTTGTTATTCGAGTGAATTACACTTAAACGCGCGCACCTCCCTAACTTTTATTTTACGTGCAAACTTCATTTATAAATATCTTGAAAGCCTATACTTACTCGGATGTAAAACCTTCTGAGCTTTGGAGTGACTGGCACAGAAGGAACTGTAAAGCTTGAATTGGTCAGCGTAGTATAGAAAAGAGTTTCCCAGGGAAAACAACACGTTCTGAAAAAGAAATGCAAAAGTACAAGCTTAAATTCAGCACAAAGTGAAGTGAGATTGGCCGCCTGCCGTGTGAAGGAACGAGGTGTATGCCACACAAGAAATAACATATGAGCCTAAACGACATTTTCGAGGCAATGGTTTCCTCGCAAAATTAGCATAGGTAAGGACGCTATAATCACCTTGGCACTGGCTACCGCCCCCAAGCGCAGGATATACCTTGACATCAATACCCGGTAAAGTAAAGGGGAGAACAGCCTCGCCGGTAGCGTAGTGGTCATCGCCCCAGACGCGTATTCTGGAGGTCGTTGGTTCGAATCCCACCCGGCGAAAATTTTTCCTCCGTTTTCTTTCTGTCTTTCAAAAATCTGCATTGTTTCCCCGATAATAAATTACCTGCCGCATTCTCCGCTTTGCCTTCCTTGGCATTCTTGACTGCCAACCTTTATTTTTGTCTCAATAAAACGAGCCCCTCATTTCCCATTCTGATTCGCTACATGCATAGCGAGGGTCTCCGTTCTGGGACTCTTGGAGCCTTAGGTAGCTTAAGAGGGTCCAACGCTGGTCGATCACTCTCCAAAGGTCGTAAACCGTCGAGCCATGACCCGGGGGTTAAGAATGTCCCCTTCACTTCGAGTAGTCCGAGTGGCGCTGGCTACCACCCCCAAGGGCAGGAAACAAATACCTTAACATAAATACCAGAGAAAGTGGAGGGGAGAACAGCCCCGCCGGTGGCGTAGAGGTCATCCCACCAGACACGTATTCTGGAGGTTGTCGGTTTAGATCCCACACAGCGGGAATTTTTTCTCCATTTTCTGTCTGTCAAAAATCTGCATCTGTTTTAACGATCATAAATGACCTACCGCATTCCCCCTTTGCTCTCCTTGGTATTCTTAACTGCCAGCCCTTATTTCTATATGTGTGTGTGCGTGTGTGCGTGCGCGTGTGCGTGTGTGTGTGCGTATACCAACGAAGCGGTTACCTTAAACTGGCTTGGGTGCTCCAGCCGATGGAAGTCGGGCTCGGCGGCGATGGCTTCTTCGAGGCTCTGGAGGAACTGCCTCTGGAACTGCACGATCTCTTGGATGTTGCCAAACAGGGCGCTGATCTCGGCGTTGGAGAGCAGCGTCTCCTTCTTCATGGGCTCCAGGTAGTGCTCCAACAGGTTGTTCAGGTGCTTCGTTCGTTCACGTGCGGGGAACGTTAAGCAGGTGAGGAGGAGGAGGGGCAGAAAAGGGGCAGCACGTCGGGGGAAAACGAGAAGGAGGGGAAGCACAGAAGGAGCACAGGCAACCATTACTTCCCCACCTGGGAGAAGCATGTACAAGGCAGCTGGCTGAAATACTCGGCGTAAATTCGGCAGGCTGGTGCCTATGGCATTATTAGCTTGACTATATGAAGTCGTGTGCTAGAGTAGTCATTTGATTAATAATCATGATCAGCTAATTCACTGCAGGAAAAAAAACCTCGAGAAGTAACGATTGAATATCTTTGTATGGTGTCAGACAAATGTTCTGGTTGCATCCATCAAATCTGCCCAGTTCTATGCCTCTCGTGTACCCTGAGTAAGCACTCTGTACATACCATTGTCCATCTCTCATTTCCACTACGAAAAACATACCATACCTAACCCCACTTCATATTATGAATTCCAGCTAGAATTTCTTCTGCCCCTGCGTGTTCAGAATACCCCATGCTTGCTTTTTTTCGAAAGTGTGAAGTACTGTTGTCCTCTTTTCTTTGGATCCTCACTATGATCAAGGTTCGTTTTCCTCTGCTGGTATTGCAGTTTGCAAACAGCCCATTTAGACTAGTTTACTAAGTATATTTAGTCAATGAGGCCAGTTAGCAAACACGTGTGAAGAGAGTGTGTTTACACAGCATGGAATAAATACTGCTCCAGCGTTGTAAATTTCATGTCACACCATGTTGAAAATCATGGTTGAAACCATTAACGGTTTACCCAAGATTTAGCGTTGATTAGATTCATGTCGGTCTGAAAGGTACCCATAACAGGTGTTATTTTGATATATAAGGCAGTTCAATTCGTATATAATGTATTGTCACACTTTTTGGCTGCATTTGCGTCATCTAAACACGCTGCATTCTGCGACCCATAGGCATTATTCTAGGCTCACTATGCTCGCACTTTGCTCCGTTTGCTTTTTCACGAACAGTATGTGACTGGGCATGGTTTGCATATGTTGTAAAAGGATGGTAGTTTTTTGTAAAAACTGGCTTGGGTGTGACGATGCAAAGCTTTGTGAACGCGACAGAGAAGAAAGCCACAAACTCGGCTACACATTCTCGTTACAGGCGTGGTTAAACTTTGAGGACCAGTATAACGGCCAGCAGATAAACATACATGCTCCTGCTTATCGCTAAATGAAAAGTACGCTCCCCCTAATTGCCAGATTGAGTAAGCGCCACCTTTACATCTCACTATTGTGCATGAGCTGCCATACCTACATTTGCCGCGCAAGTGTCCTTCCGACAACCTGCACCAACCCTTTCTTAAAGCAAAAAGTCGTACCGTCACAATTATGAAGGGTTTCAATTCCGGCAAATTACCTTTGAATTTTATGAAGTGCTTGTTCGGAATCCTACTACACCTTTTCTCATACAGGCCACCAAAATGACACTCAAGCATGAAAACCAATTCAGGTATTGCCAGTGAAAGGCGCTTAACAATCAAGAAGGCAGATAAATACAATGCTAATAATTAAAGTTCGTTTTTGCTTCTGGCCAATGGCAGGATTTATAGAAAAACGGTAAATTTTTATGTGTTATTTTTTTCAGTTTTTGCGTGCTCTTTTGTATCCTGAAGAGACGTTTGCAGCTGTCCTAAATAACCTCCGAAATCCCGAATTCCTCCAAGTGCTAAATTGTAGGATAGAGACCAACCACACAAGTTCCAGTTTGCCACACCAAAATTAACACTTCATGATAATAAACAGAAAAATAAAGACGTCTGTTCTAAGGATAGAGTAAACGAAGTTTGCGCATTCGTCAGTCACCAGTAACGATTCAATGCCTGTTGTGCACACAACACACATAAAAGAGGAGAGCACAACATGGCGATATTGGAACACGCGACCGCGCTTCGCTCGAGATCCCAAGGGTCTGGTGCACCACAAAAATGGGAAGCGAAAAAGAGACAAAACGTTTCCACTAAGTGCGTAAAAACAGACAGATCCAAAAAATTGCAACCGCGACAGTACGCGGTGAAGCGTCTGCAACAAAAAATACGAAGAAACAAAAGTTCAGATGGCGAAAGGAACACGCATGAGTGAGCATAACATTTGTGCAGTGGATTCTTAAGCGTGCTGCGGGGGCTTAACCCAGTTCATGCCGAGCGAAAACAGGTGTAGCAGCTAATCGGTCACCACGCAATTCAAGCAAGAAATAAAGTGACGGATTAAATCACATCGGCAACGAAAACCTTGTGATGGACACAACTGTTCGAAGCAAACGGTGTTTTTTGTATTTTTTCTTGACCATAATGTGAGACAAGCGCATCAAAGACGTGCATAAGACCCATGCAAAAGTGTTCCGTAGTGCTTAAATCAACCAAATACTTCACCAAACGTTCAATTGATTATTTTTTCTGTCGCGCATTATTTTGAAGAGCTACCTGGTTTCTAGCTTTCGATTACTCGCTTTCATCGGCGATTTTGCCCGAAGACTTAGTTTCATTACTTGTCAATCAAAAGGGGGCCATGGTTTCAGCACCTCTTAAATATCAATACCGCAAATGCGGGCATATGGTGCCCTCTAGCTACAATTGCTCACATAACTGATGTGCTCCTTATGTGAGTTTTACACGTATGCAGGCAGTGTTTCATGTTTTAGTAGCACTCATGGCACCGACAAAAAGCATCCTCTGATTCCAATCGCAAATGTATTACTAACACGATTGTAGCATCTGGTGATATTCATAAGAAGAGGGGACAGTTAGGATCAGAAAAAAAAATCGGGGGAAGTATATTTCCTTATTTAAGATTGGATTAACTGCTAAAGTTACATGATGTGCACAAAAAACTGGAAAGATTAAGTGCATTAAGAAATAAGAAGCCACCAGGTTCTGTTATACTCAGAAAAATGGTCCCATTTTTTCTTCACCAGCTAGCCAACACTAACGAGAAATTGAAGAGTCACAGGAAAAACTGGAACAGAGCATATTACTCTGTAATGATTCTTTCGTCCAATTGTTAGTCAAAGGGTGGCTACGGTTGCCAGCGCTCGCGAAATGTTATTACTGAAACGGGCTGAGATGGTTGTTCAGCAGAAAAAAAACATGACATGATCAAAACCTGTGCTCTACAGGCCGACAACAAAACCTAGAAGGCAGTGCAGCAAACAAGAGGTTCGAAGCACGAGCCTACAGTTGAACTTAGATGTAACAAAGTCAACAGGGCCCACAGAAATATTTAGTTAGATTAAGAACTTCTGAAAAGGGAGAAAGGATTACCAAGTATTCGCAATTACGGCGGAATTGTAATTTGTTTGTTAAATCAGGGAATTTGTAAAAGTGCGTTGTGTAATATGGAGGTTCAACTGTATATTTTGAGCATTGCGCTACACTTTTACTAAGTTTTTATGGAAGAGACTCGGTCAAATTAAAACCGATGGAGCAAAACGCCGAACAATGCTCTGTGGCGTCAAACAAATTTCAACTATGCGGACAAATCGTGCTTGCTGAGAGCGAGTATGTGTCACGTATCAAGTCTGATATATTGAGCCTAACTGTTTTTATACGCAGGCATGTGCCGTGGTGACGTCACGTGTTCAATTAACCCCAGGTGCACGACTCCCACAAAGACATCACGTCCCGAGCAACACTTCACAGTACACGTGAGCAGACGGTGCCCTAAAACGTTGACCGTGATGTACGCAGAGTGTCACCACTAACCTTAATTAAGAACAAAACCAGTGGCCCGGTGGAATATACATGAGTGAAATCCTCAACCTGTCATGTAAGCACTATTACTCGACTGCTATCTTGTTTCACTACTCACCATTCAAACTAAATGAAATGACTTTGTTACGATTTATACAAGAATGTTGCTCTGGCGTAGAACTGAGCTCAACTCAAATACAACTATTTTACCATTTCAGTGTAGCTTCTCACAAGCTGAAGATCACTATAGAAAAATTAATCATTTTGATGAGACTTGCCTTTAGCGTAACCCACGCCTTCACGAGAAAAAGAAACAAGCAAAAAAAATGGCGTAATATTGGCATTCTTACATGGGTGCGCTAAATTAAAGACACTTCTGGTTAAACGAGCAGTTATTGGGCAAAGTCGAAGCGCAAAACAGAACATGTGGTTCAATGGCAAATATGTTCGATGTGAGCAAGCTATAGCGATCGAATTTTAGTAAGATTTCCGGTAATTAGTTTCAAACCATGAGTGATCAAAAAACGTTAACACCCCTATAATATAGTATCTGCGTCCCATGTCATCTCAATTAGCTGTGAGGGATTAGCCATAAAACAACTTGGATGTCAAAAAAATGTATGTGACGTCGGTAGAGTTCAACGGTTCCATCATTTTCGCCTGTCCAGAATCGCGTGGCAACAGCTCAAAGTGCTCCCAAGAGTGTGGTGTACTTATTCATGCATTCAGCATGATGAACACTGGCATGCTGAACCTCGAATGTCACTCACCTTGCTAACTTCGTTAGTGCTAGGGGGTTTCCTCTGAAAAGAAGCGCCGAAAATGGTGTTGTTTTTGGATACTCTCGACGTGATTTCTTGAGTTTGCTTCTTCAAGGAAAGGCAGCATACGCTCTCGCCACAGTTACACCTCCATTTATTTAGTAACGAGAATTATGCATGATATTTACTGCAAGTGCACTTAACGTGACAAAACATAGCTATTTTAAACACGTGTGAATGCTTTAGAATAGATGAGACTGCTAAAATGAATTGCATCAGCTGTCAAAGGAAGGAAGCCAGTTAAGCATGCAAGGCACACAGTGGGCTGGAGCACTTCACGGGAGCGAACAAAACATGAGGGAGATCTAGCTCTAGGCAGCGCATTGAGCAGACAGATCATAATGAATAATTTTGTCACGCTTGGAACAGATATAGTAATGTTAGCCACAACATCTTTAGAGGCAATGAGCACTGCGTTTACTAAAAAGTATGGTTCAGTGCTCAAAACAAGTATTCAAGCGTAGTTTTCTAGTGAGTGGGGGAAGAAGAGGGAGTATACATGCTTTGCATTTGTCCTTATGCTTTATGCTCACATAAAATCTCAATTTTCACTGCAGAAGGATAGTGTTTAAACCAAAAACCCCAAGCGCAAATCTGATCAGAAGCCCACACTCAATTTTGGGGAAAGATTAAAGAGATTTAGCATTCTTTTAGAGGTAACTCTAGCCAAGAACAGCGCTCAGAGCTTGTTTAAAGAACACAAAGCAAACAAAGGAAAAGTCCGCTTGAAGGGCTGCTAAGACGGCACACGCACAACAAACGTCACCAAAGCACATGGCCTCAGAGCTACAGCTTCTAAGGCAGTAGCTACACCACATATCCGTGACCTTGGCAGCTTTCGCGGTTATGGCCGAACCATCATGCGAAACTACATCCACTCGGCTTCGTAACGCAGCCCAAATATGGAGTCCAAGCCAAACAAACAGGTAAAACAAAGCAGAAGCAAGCAGGGCCACTAGGTAGCCTGCAAAGTCACACAGAAGTTGATGCAAAGAAACGGGGTAATTAAAAAGCAGGTGGCATGCAAAATCCAGGACGAGTCGCAAATGCAGGCAACATAACCAGGACCACGTATGGAACATGCATATGCGGAATCATAACTGAAACTGGCAACTTTCTCCTTCCTGCAATGCATCCACACGACAAGGCTTTTCTGACACACAAAAAAGAAGCTCGCCTCTAGGTTGCCTTCAGTAAAAACCAACAAAAAAAAGAAGACCAACGCAACGACCAAGAAGCAAAAGAGAAAGAATAGTGATGATGAACAAGTGAGATTTACCTTTTGTAAAGCCGCCACATACCACTCAACCAGCTCGCTCATGTGCTGCATCATAAGAACGGGGAATGCGAAATGTCAAGGGAGACATTCCGCTTGATAGAAGTGTCAAAAGTGAAAAATGGTTAAGAAAAACTAGGGACTTTATTTTATTTCTTTCCCCGTAAAAAGTTAATATCACGTGCACGACTCTAAAGTGACACAGTTAAAACTGCTTCGAAGTGTGCCTCTGCTTGCAAAAAAAGGAGGCAGAAATACAATCAGCTTGCGAGCACACTGAGTGGAAAGACGTGGTGGCAAAAAAGATCCCGGTTATACCAAAAAGCCCGGGTGTTTTTGAGTTGCAATGAGACGATCTGACACGATTACAGACGATTTCCCATTGTGCCACAAAATGTCGGGGCAAAGAAAAAGATGGCGGGAAAAAAATTCAGGCATGTGAAAATAGTGGAAATGAAGGCATAAAATTCCCTGCTCATGGTTCCATGAAAACGCACATTAGAAGGGACGCGAAATATTGGAATGATGTGGCAGCATAATCAAAATGTTTTCAGTATACAAATGATTTCACGGGATCTTACAATATGTCTTCCACACCGGACCTTTGTGGAACAAGTGTCACAACTCTCCATATGCTTAAATGTCATCCAAACTCTCCGTTATCGCTCTTTGTCTTCAACTTAGGTGATCCGTGTCGTTCTGTTTGGCCACCTTGGTAATACGAGTGGGTGGCCACGGCATTGTGCAAGCGGGAAAATAGTCCTGCTACCATAATTTTATATATTCTTCCAAATCGCCTTGGAGAATCACGGAGACCCGCAATACTGCCTAAGTGTTTGTTATCGAGAAGAGACGCGAATCCCTGTTCAAACGAGTCGCCGCTAGCTGATGACGCGCCCAATCCGTGTCGCGCGATGAATGGACAGGCTTAGGACACTAATGGGGACGCATCTCAGGTGAGGCTAACTCTGTCGAGCGCTGTTTGTCTCGTGTTCTAAACTCAGCGAGTGAAAAATATAGGATGCACTTCGGTAGTACTGTCTCTTGTATAAAGCTTGCTATACATTGTGCTACTGGCCAGGGGACTTCATCTTTCTTTCCTTTAAACAGATCTTAAGATTATGTTTGTCTGTTCTGTTTTACTGGAAAACTCCGGTGCGATGTCATACGTAAAGCGACAATGTGATAAAACATCGGGTTGCGTAGGCCATTGAGCGGGCCAGGTCTCCTCAGGACCCTTTCCACATCATATGTGAAAACAAGTGAGTTGATGTAAGGCTATCTTGATTATATAAAAAGCAAGCCTTGTGTACTGTTTTTTGTTGTATTGCTAATCCCCCTGGCTTAAAAATCCCAAATGGAAATGACCATTCCAAATTATTGCTGAAACGACACAGACGCTAGGTGTTCATGCACAGAATTTCTTGCTTGTTTGTTTGTTTTCAGCGTTGTCTCAGAGACTGGTAGCCGCAAAAAGCACATCGTTCGTGCCACCTTCACTTTTCAGTCTTCACTCAAGGAGCCCCTGCACTATAGGAGCCGAAAAACACCTAAGAACAGTTCCCACCACATCATGCCATTATCACGCCGTTCGCTGTCAGACACAGGCGCTCCTTTGTTCCTTCAAGTCGCCGCTCATAGCTGTTCGAAATTATCAATACATCATCTATGTGATGACACGTGTCCTTACAGAGGATTGTCTACAAACCACAAAATAGAAATGAATCTGAAGTGGCTGTTACTAGGAGACAAGAAATGACGTCTTAATGATGCCCAATTCCCAACAATTTCCAAAAAGGAATCTTAAATTTAGAATAACTCCCCAGTTCAGCCACTGTCAAGCGCAAACACTTAACTTCTGCCCACTGTATTTGCTTAAAGTAATGCAGCAAAAGCTCGTTAATTCGAACTCGGTTAATTCGAACTGACGCCCTGGTCCCAGCTTACCCCTGTATATTTCAATGGGGGAAAACTCCCGTTTATTCGGACGCGTCGGTATCCAAAACGGCTAATTCGAACAGGGATCCCCTGGTTTCTATCGATCCTCACAGAATAAGTCGTCCTAGATGGATTATAATGTTGCAAATGCAAACCAAACCAAATTTGCTAGAGATGCAAATCAATGGAACCGAAAACCATCAGCGTGGCGCACGCGCTACGCTGCTGCGACAGCTATTTCACTTCCTCAACGTGCACCGCACCACCGACGCCAGTGCTCCGGAGCATGCCGTTGCAGGTTTTCTTTACTCCGCAATCGCTGGTCTGAGCCTGCGATTACGTGGCGTGCGCAACAAACGTCTAGTAGCGCCTAATTCGCGATAATAAGTCCAGAGGTGGCTTCTTTGTGTTCTGCCCGCGCAGTGTGGCGCGATGTCCATTCATGCAGGCGCCCGCCCGCTAATTCGAACTCCTCTTAATTCGAACAATTTTATGGTCCCTTTCGAGTTCGAATGAACGCGCTTTTACGTATTCAGGTGGATCGCACTGGTCAAAGAACACATGACCGGTCCGTTGAGTGAGATACCTCCTTAGCAGCGGTTCGAAAGTTAGGAAACATACCTAACAGCTTGCATATAGACAACAGCTTTAAGAACATTTTTTAGAAATTTATGCCCAATTAGGAATAAAAAAGTGAATTCTAATGAAAAACAATAAAAATATTTTAACACAAAACAACTATACCACTAAGGTTGGGGGATGGTCTAAAGCATCCTGAAGACACTGGAACTTCTAGTGACTCTGTGGCGGCCGTTCTCTATGACGTTATATTTGTGGCGGTATCTTATAGCTTTACAGTTCCCATTTTGGATTTCTGTTTTATAATCCTAGATATTTACTTTTTGTTCTCTTACATGCTGTGACAATTCTCTGCATAGTACATAGCAAAGAGAAGATGACCACCCCCTGGTCAGTCTGTGTTGTGGTTCTCTGACCTGTGTTTTTTTACTTGTTCAAGGCACACATTGCTGTTCTGTAGTGCTGAGTTGAGTTTTCATGTACTTTTTTGTCATGCCACGTGGAACAAAGTAGTGCAAAGCACGGACAACTAAAGTGTACAGCGCCTGTGTTTGTTGTGTGTGCTCATGCTTCGACAGAAATGGCACTGATCGCGGGGAACAACACTTGGTGAATCTCAGAGTGGTGTGCCATGTGAATAGATGATAAAACGAACGTGAAGTTCCGGTAAAATTACTGTGTCGAAAAGAACGCTACATTAAAGCCTGCAAAGTGATGAAGGGGTGGTCTCATCACAGTGCTTGGCGCTGATTGCGTCATCCCAATTTTATTATTGGCGGCAAAAGGCTGCAGGTCAAACACAAAGCATTTCCATGAATCGTAACCCACTAAAGTTTAGTAATCTTGCATTAGAACCCAGCACTCTTGCCGTTCATCCTTGATAAAGTGTGAGCCAACTCAGTCTCGGCACCTATGATGAATTAATTTGCATAAAATTGATTGTGTATCTCTAGGCGTCTGAGCAGAGGATCTGATGTCATTCTGAATATGTACTTTTTCATGCAGCCAATGTGCGATTGGAACACGCATTTACTTATACAGTTATTTTTGGTCCCACGTTGATTGTGTAACTGCGTAGTTCATTGGAAGCTTTCTGTCCTTAGAATTTTTTAAACAGTCCGTAATTGTAATGCAATATTTTACAACAAAATCTACCTATGCTTGATTTATGCACAAAAAAACTTAAAGCTTATTTATTGTTTTACTGAACAAAAAAGCTTTTTCGGCTTTGCACATATTTACTTGTTTTGCTCATTGGACCATCACTGAAGGGACTTTTTAACTAACGCTGTGGTAAAAAGTTTGTGCTACGTGCCTCCAAGTTCAATAGGTTGGTCCCACCCACAAAACAACGGGCGTCCAAGAGACACCCGAAGAACAGCCAGACACCCAATGCCAAGGTTGAACGTCCATCGTACGTCCACCGCACGTCCAATGATATACATTCTCGCATGTACTGTGAACATCCAGCAAAAATGTACATTTGCGAATGTCCTTCGCTAATGTGGAAGCCAAATTTCCGCTAAGCTTAAAGCAATGCCCTAAATAACGTACTAGATTAACGACAAAATCTAACGCCGCTTTTCTATTAAACAGATTTTGTATGTTAACATGCGGACCAGTATACTGAAAAATTCACCTTAATATCATAAAGTAAACACAATTTTTTTTTGTTTTTTGCAAGTAGCTCACCAACACTAATGATTACCCATCTTACGGAAGGGTATAAATGCAATGAGAACCGGTACCACATCGAGCAAAGTAAGTATGACTTTCTACATGCTACTTTTTTTGGAAGGAAGGAAGGAAGGAATAGTACAGGAAAGGTAGGGAGGTTAACCAGAATACTGTCCGGTTGGCTACCCTACTCGGGGGGGAGGGGATACGGGAAATGAAAGGGAAAGAAAGGACAGCGGTACATATTAAAGGAGAAAATGAGAGAAAGAAAAGTAGAAAAAACACAAGGCGTGACCAGGCAACTATAAAGGCGGTACAAACAACGCACACAACCAGAAAATGCACAAAACTAATACGGTCCACTGATAACATGGGCGAACTAAGGGCACTGCACTATAGTAATGTCCCTACAATCGTTCAGACAGGCCCGTGTCCTTCAAAAAGAGCAGTAGGGCTTTTATAGCCTTTTCGGCCTGTGTCGGACAGCGCCTATGGCACAAAATTGTCTGCGCTGTAAAGGGGAGGTCGTCGAGTCGGCGAAGTGTGGTGGAGAGCTGTTGCCTCGGCGTTACGAAGCGGTCACAATGGCACAGAAGGTGTTCAATCGTCTCGTCGGTGGCGCACGCATCACAAGCAGGGCTGTTGGCCATTCCAATGGTGTAGGAGTAAGCACCGGTGAAGGCAACACCTAGCCACAGGCGACAAAGTAAGGTGACGTCCGAGCGTGCCACGTTATTAGGTAGGTGGCGCTGCAAATCTGGGTCGAGCGAGTAAAGACGAGCGTTAGAGAACTCGGGTGTATTCCACTTAGCGAGAGTGACTTCCCGGGCAATGGACCGCAGCGACCTTGCAGCATCAGTGCGTGATAGAGGGATGTGGGTCAATCTTGCACTTGTGTGGGCGCCATGAGCCGCTCTATCCGCCTGTTCGTTCCCAGTAATGCCGCAGTGGCTTGGGAGCCACTGGAAAACGATATCATGTCTATGCCTGACTAATGTGTCATATAAGCACCGGATTTCAGCCACAAGTTGTTCGTATGGGCCGCGGCGGAGGGCAGATTGAATGCACTGAAGAGCGGACCTCGAGTCGCATAGCACAACCCATTTTTCTGGCGATTCCTGCTGGATGAGTAGAAGGGCCTCCCGAATAGCTGCCAATTCAGAAGCGGTTGACGTCGTCGAGTTTGAAAGCTTAAAATAAATTTCGGTCGACTTCTGTGGTATCAAAACAGCGCCGGCAGAACTGGACGTGGTGACCGACCCATCCGTGTAGACATGGACCCGGTCTCTGTATGCCTCATGTAGAAAGAGTAGGGAGAGCTGTTGAAGACCGCTAGGTGGAAGGTCCGCTTTCTTTTTTATTCCCGGGATGTTTAAGTGCAGTTGTGGCTGTGACAGGCACCAAAGTGGCGACGAGGGCCGAGACGGAGGTGTATAGCTCGATGGCAAGCTCCCACTGTGAGCGGCAACCACCTTACAAAAAGATGCCTGCGGTCGTGTTGCAGGCAGGGATGCAAGGTGGTGATGGGGCAACCGGGTGAGTTGCCTAATGTGTGCCCTCAGTGTCTCCACTGTCATGTGGGTTGTGATCGGGTGATCCCTTGCAACGCAAATTGTGGCCACAGTTGAGGCGCAACGCGGGAGACCGAGACATGTACGAAGACCCTGGGCCTGTATGGCCTGAATTGCCTGTAGGTTGGTTTTACATGTGTTGGTTAATACAGGCAGGCTGTAACGCAAAACACCGAGAAACAGGGCATCGTACAGGCGTAACATTGAGTGCACGGAGACCCCCCACGTCTTTCCGGCCAGAAACTTGAATAGCTGGACCACTGCAGTTAGCCTTTTTTTCAGGTATGAAACTTGAGGAGTCCATGATAAATCCCGGTCCACGATAACCCCCAGAAAACGGTGACTTTTGACGTAAGGAATATGTTGTCCATTTAAAGAAATCTTATACTGCGACATTTTTTTGCGGGTGAAAGCAACCAGTGCACATTTCTCCGGAGATATTTCCAGGCCTTTTCGACGCAGGAACAAAGATGTTAGCGTTGCGGCTTTCTGAAGTCGGGCGCGAATCTGAGGGCGTGAAACTCCTGATGCCCAAATGCAGATGTCATCAGCATAGATAGAGAGGTGGACGTTGGTTGGTAATGCGGTAGTGAGTCCTATCAACGTGAGGTTAAACAATGTAGGGCTAAGCACACTTCCTTGCGGGACTCCACGAGAAACAAAGTGCTGTGATGTTGGGCCATCTGAAGTCTCAACGAAAAAATGTCTTCCTGATAGGAAGCTTTGGATCCATCTAAATGTCCGTCCACCGACTCCTGCATCTTGTAGGCCGCCCAGAACGGTGTCATGTATTACGTTATCGTACGCTCCTTTTATGTCTAGAAACAAAGCGGCTGTCAAACGTTTGAGTGATTTGTTGTGCTCTACCGATGTGATAAGGTCAATTACGTTGTCGATGGATGAACGTCCGCGTCGGAATCCAGCCATAGCATGGGGGTAAATTTTACGGTGCTCAAGGTACCATTCCAAACGACCTAAAACCATCCTTTCCATTAATTTTCCAATGCAGCTTGCAAGGGCTATAGGACGATATGATGCCGGGTCAAGGGGAGACTTGCCTGCTTTAAGAACTGGGACCAGGCGGTTAGCCTTCCAATCCTCAGGGACCAAACCATCTTGCCATGACTGGTTCAGCCGATACAAAAGTGTGTGACGGGCTTCTTGGCCGAGGTGACGCAGGGCGGCGTACGTCACTCCGTCTGGTCCTGGTGAAGATCTACTTCGGCACAGATGTAACGCCGCATCGAGCTCTTCCATTGAAAATGGGACGTCCATGCAGGAGTCGCGTGATACGGGGACGACGCGTATGTCCGCTTGGCTGGTCGAAGCTGGACCATTGGCGATTCTTAAGCAAAAGTCCTCCGCTACGTCGACCTCTCGGCGTTTCTGATGAAGCGCCAAAGCACTGAAAGGCCGACGTTGCTGTGTTGTTGTTCGAAGGCCCCTGACAGTGTTCCAGATGTTTGATAGAGGTTTCCGGGGATCTAGTTTCTCGCAGAACGATTTCCAGCGCTGTGATTGTACTTGTACGATGCGACGTTGAATTTTTTTCTGTGTACGTCGGGCCTCCCGAAGGTCATCAATAGACTTAGTGCGCCTGTATCTTCGTTCTGCACGACGACGAATAGCTCTGAGATGTTCTAGCACTTCGTCAAATTCTGTAAGCTTGGGATGCACCCGGAAAGAACGCATGGAATCTTGCGCAGTGGTGGTTACGGCACTTTCAAAAGTCGAGGAGAGCCCTTCGCAGCAGAGATCTTCCATGCGAGATTTAAACCTCTTCCAGTCTATTCGTCGAATGGTTTTCCCAGGAAGAAAACCATCAAAGCCCTCGATCCTCAGGTATGTTGGAAGGTGGTCACTTCCACGGGTTTCCATGTCTGTGAACCATTGAATGCTGTCAATGAGACTTCTCGAGACAAAAGCCAAATCCAGACAGCTACTATACGTCGTACCGCGAAGAAATGTTGGGCTGCCATCGTTGACACCGCAAAGCTCATGACGGGACGCCAGTGAAACCAGTTTTCGACCTCTTGGATCATTTCTGCGGCTTCCCCAGAGCATATGGTGGGCATTAAAGTCCCCCATAAGGACCCAAGGACCAGGGGTGTCTCTGATGATTTTGTCTAATCTGCTGGAATCGAAGCGACCTGAAGGAGATAAATAAACTCCTATGAGTGTGAACGAGACACTTTTCCTCTTCACTGTGAGGCAAATGTATTGGTTGCTGTCATGAGGTTCCACAGAATGGAGGTTATATGTTAGTTCCCGTCGGACGAACACCAGAACTTTACTAGAAGCATCACTAGTTGGTGACGCAAATGCTTCATATCCAGAGAGCCTGAACGCGTCCGTGGCGTTCGGTTCGCAAATGACGATGATGGGGAAATTGTTTATAAACACAAACTGTTTAAAGTCCGAAAAACGGGGCTTGAGGCCTCTTGCATTCCATTGGAGTATGGTGGCGCGTTTGACTTCATCCCGAAAGGATCTTGAATTAGAGGCCATGATGCTCCGAAGGGGCATTAAACTGTGGTAGGAGCGTCGCAGTAAACCCCAAAATGACAGGTTCCAGGTTCAGCATGGTCTCCAGAATGGTTTTGAAGAAGCTTGGTGTCATGGAAGCAAGGTGGGACCGGAGGGCTGTAAAAAGGGCTCGTACAACTTTTGAATAGTCGTCCACCTTGACTTCCCTTGAAGGGGCACGACGCTCCCTCAAGACGTTGGCGTACTGATCGCGTCCGCGTGGAACTGTAGGAGTGGTGCAGGAATCTGGTGGCTCTGGTTGTGCAGCGCTGGTGCTAGGTTCCGTGCTTTTTGTCGCCTTTAAGGACTCCTGTGGAAGCAGGACCGGAAAACTGTCACTGTCTGGTGGCGGTGGAGGTGATTTGGGTCCCTCAATGAAAGCCTTCCTCCTGTGTAGTGCGCTAACGCGAAACGGGCACCCGCTGAAACTTGCAGGGTGATCGCCGCCGCAGTTGGCGCAGGCAAAGTTTTCCTTGCATTGCTGAAAGTCATGCGGGCCACCACACCGTTTGCAGCGTTGCTCTCCTTTGCAGAATTTCGCGACGTGCCCAAAGCGTTGACACTTGAAGCAACGTGGAGGGGTATCCGTGTAATCGGCCGTTGCGTGCCTTGTAAACCCGAGGTTAATCACGTTCGGCCGTTCAGTGTTTGGAGCGAACGACAACACTACGGCATCAGATGGGGTCGTTTTCCAGTTATCTCCCGAGGAGCTAGTCCGACGCATAATCCTTCTCACATGCAGTACCCCTTGAGGCTTGAGATAGCTCAAAAGGTCCTCCTCCGTGTACCACTTGGGCACACCTTTGATGATGCACGTGTTCTTCACGTACGAGTGAGGTAGGCGGGCAGACACTGTAATTCCACTGATTCGGTCACATCGCAGCAAAGCATTCACATCGTTCTCCGTGGCTACGTCAAGAAGCAGGGCACCTTGAGCAGTGAATCTACTCCGAATCGGAGCCTTTCCCAGGAGAGATTGAAACTCTGAGAACAGGGTGATGGGGTTCACCTTCCTGAGGTCGTGGTCGCTTTTAGTCGGGGACACGATCACAGGTATCCCGACGGTACGGTTTTTACGGTGGCTCACCAGCTTAAAGCCTTCCTCGTCCGCGTCAGTCATCTCAGCGACGTCTTCTCCTTCACCCACGATCGTGGCATCGTCTCCTTGGGAAGAGGGGGCATCAACAGTGTTGTCGTCGTCGCAGGGTACCGGTGGCACAGACTTTTTTTGGTGTACTCGGCCCAGCAGTGGGGTTGTTACGTGTAGTTTACTATTCATAGAAAGAACGTGCTCGCCTCAATATAGAGGAATATATGTCGTAACATAGCGCAAATATGTTTTGTATGACATAAGCGCAACCCCTTCGGTATTCCTTGTTTTGATTGTTTTGCCATTAATAACAGAAATAAGCATTTGAATTTCTTCAGCCCACTCTGTCAAGCCTAAGCTATAAAGAATGTGTGCAGGACACACATGAAATTAAACGGAACATCCAAAATACATTCACGGGGCATCTAATACTTGCCATATGATGTGGTGTACGAGTGCTACAATCGGACATCCAGTGGACGTAGAAAAGATGCCCATGAACTCTCAAACCCTCATCCTATGAATGTCCATTACAGCCTGAATTTAAAGGGACCCAGAAAAGCCTTTTGTAAGTTACAAAAGGCCTGTATTGTCGCGTAGCACCAATATAGCGATGCAATGCCGTTGGAATTATTGATCCACATTCCGTATTAGCTGCGCGAGAAGCAATTAAGTGCACCTCTCCCCCCTTGCCGATCAATTCCTCCTCCCTCTCTGCTTCTTTCAAACCAGCTGGAAACACTGGGAATAGCCATGTGACATCTCGACGCTCGACTTCCGTTCTGTGCTAGCTACATTCCTGCGCCTAGGCACGCGTCAGTCGCTGCGGGCCCGCCTTTGCCTCGGGATCGCGCAGGAAGGAGGAAGAGCAGCCGAAAGCCTATGGCAGTGACGTTGCCGGCGGCCGACCTCACCGGCGATTGGGCGAATCAGGGGGGTGGCTCGCCGTTGCGTCAGCCGCGATCGCCCTTGCGTCAGCAGCGATCGGCTCGCTGTGGCGTCGCGCTCGTCGGCTGAGAAAGGCTATCTTCAAAAATTGTTTACAAATTATCCGTAAAACGTATGTGACTCACACTTGGCTCAAAAATCCCTCGTTATGTGTTCTACCACATGAACGCATTTTATTGCCACCTTCACAAAGCTTTTCTGCGTCCCTTTAAGTGCGTTGGACGTCCAACGGATATTTAGTAGGTGCTTGGGCACAAAATATTCGGCTAATGTTCTTAGATACCAGATGCCAAGCAAGTTGTTAACTACCTTTTTACAGGCTCATTTAATTTATCGTTTACGTGAAAAACTCGTTTTTTATAAGTCTTTACATTGAACTCCCTTGTAATTCTGGCATTACCCAGTTTGCGAAAAACAAATTCCAAGATTGAAACTGGAGCTATTTCCTGTGCCTTATTTAAAAGCAATACACGCTACTGCATTTATGGGTACATACTGATCTGTATGTTTTGATATCGTACAACTCAAACAGGCACACCCAAAAACATAACAAAGAGGAGAACTTTGCACAAAACTTAGTTTTCGACTAAAGCAATAACTGAGCTGCAGACGCTTTTCTGTATTGAAAGATGAGGCCCTTCTCATCTATAATGTCAATTGCAAAATACATCCTAAAGTTTAAGACATACTGCATAACATACATGCATTACAACTGGCAATCCGGATTGAACCCCAAATGTTTATTCTTGACATTCAGCTGATATTTCCCAATGTCATTGCTACCAGACCAAGCCACGTCAAATCTCGAAGTCATCAGTCATATATCTCAGCTAAGATAACAAGAAGTTGGAAGCACTAAAAAAATTTGTATTACGCGATCTGTCAGTGTGAACCAGTAAACCCAATTGAACCAGATTATAAAAGGCTCTTTTTTAACTGGTACTGACTTTTCGGCAGTGAAAGGTAAACAATGACAATTGAGCTAGCAGCCGTTTCCATAACAGTTAATGCTATCTTTCACGGTTATTTCGTTAAAGGTATCGCCTAGTCAGCTTTAGTGCTTTCAGCTAAATGATTAATGAATTCAGTAGCTCTACGATCAAATTGCACACACAAAGCACTGGCCCCTTTTTAAAAACTTCATTATTACTTCAGATAAAAAAGTTGATACCCGTAATAGAACCAAGAAAAATGTCCTTCAAGCACCTTATATTGAATGATATGAAGCAAGGGTGTGCCATTCTGAATAGGGCTAAACAAAAGGCTTGTTCTGCCAAGCTATCAATACATCACGTGTGCATCACTGCTTGCAGACTTAGTTACAATCTTTGCTGCTTAGAAGTTTGTGAATCCATGTTGTAGCTAGGTACACAAGCAAAGAAAAGCGTGGAAACTAATAACTTCAGAATAGACGATTGCACATGTCCTACCTTTGCCTTACCCTGCGTCCCATATTTTTTCTCGCATAAGCAAGAACCATTCAGCTTTGTCTCCTAGTCTACCTTAGTTTTTGTGCCTACCTTATCCCAATGTCACAAGCTCAAATGTTAAGTTCACCTTACACCAATGAAACAGCGTGGGCTAGTGTCCCATTTACAACACACCATGTAACACTCCACTTTGGTGGGCTTGCATATGGGCATTTGGTTGTCTCTGAATAGACGTTTCTTTAGGGTCAATGGGAAACCTAAGTAAGCTGCAAACATTGTATAATTGCTTCACGACATTCAAGTCTAGAATGCGCTGACCATTTTCTCAGTTCCTTCAACTAATTACGCCCATTTTTAAATGAGAAAACTATCTTACAAAGTGCCGCTTCTTTCGAGCCATCCCCTTCCCACTAGGTGATGTTGGCAGTGGCGGCACGCAGGTTGTTTGGCACTAAATTGAAGCTAAGTTTAGCAGATTGCAAGCATGCTTACCTGTACAACCTGTGTGCCAACAAAAAGTCAGTATTAGGCCTCAAAGCATGCTTAACGTGTACAACCAGTGAATAAAGAGACGAAAAGTCAGTATTAGGCACTAAAGATCAAAATTTTGACCGTCGACGTAGGATGAAGACCAATTGCAATACCAGTGCGATGCCATTGCTGTAGTTGGCGCAAAGGCAGCGAACAGCATGTTGTTGCCTCTTTCGGCACCCATTACAGAGGATTCTGCTAAAAATTCAATTACCAGAATACGTCAGTTAAACTGCACGATGCGGCCATAGATAAGGCTTCAAAAAATTCAGCTCAGTGTAGTCTCAATAAAAATCTATTTAGATGGGACTTTAGAACAGAGTGGGGAATCCGCCGTAATCAGCTACATACGAACTTCTCATGCTCGTCCTTTCACAGCGGATACATATTTTTCCGGGAGAGAATAAATCTGTTTTAATTAAATTTGCAACCTACGTCAATATGTGTTGTCGCAAACAGCAGAGCGGAAAACGAATTCACCCCTCATTGGGGCACGCTCGGGCAAGAAACCGCAGCAATGATTTCTGCAGGCACGCCCCACTAAATGCTTACACCCGTGTTAAACGCTACGAACTTTCCAGGCAATCATAAGATTCGGTGCACCTCAACCAACCACTGCAAAAGACACAACTCAGTTGTTTCCAATCGCTTGAAATGTGATGACGTCCAATGTAAGGGAGAATACCGCTGCTATAGGCAGTAATGGTGCGACCTTCCATGCCGTTCTAATCGCCGAAGCTGAAGTCAGGTGCACCTACCTTGACGTACGTCCTCTCGGTGTCGACGAGCTCGAGTATAACCTTGCGCAGCCTCTCCACGTCAGACATATGCTTGCTCGTTTGACCCACTGAGGCGCCGGCGACAGCCGCCGATACCAGTGGCTGTGTCGGCACGGCCTGCTGTTGTTGGGCTGCTGCGGCGGCTGCCGCCGCCGCGACCGAGGGAAGCCCACCCGCCAGGCTGGATCGCCTCCGCTCCACGGGCACACGGCAGTACTCGGTCACTTGTTCCGCAGTCTGCGCCAGCAGGCCCTCAATGGTCAAGTCAAAATCCTGATCCGCACATGGGGTCGATTAAAAACACCGGTGGACGCTCAGGGTCAAATCGACATTCTGGTTGGTATAATCAGAGTCAAGTTAAATGCTTGTAGGCGCGCGGTGTCAAATCAAAATGCTGGTCGGTACTGAGGACCAAATCAGATCTCCCGTCGACACTCAAGGGGAATCAAAATCGCGGTTGGTTCTTATCGTCGCATCAATATCAGGGTAGACACGCGGGGTCAAAATCCAAACCCCGGTCTACAGTCAAGGTAAAATCAAAATTCTGGTTGGCACTCTGGGTCAAATCCAAGTCCTGGTCAACACACCTGGTTAAGTCAAAATGTTGGGCAGCGCTCAGGGCTAAATCAAAAAGCCAGCCGACAATAAGGCTAAAATCAAAATCCTGGTAGGCATGCGGGGTCAAATCAAAACCGCAGTCGACAATCAAGGTAAAATCGAAATCCTGTTGGTACTTACAGAGAAATAAAAGTTTTCATCAAAACTCTGGGTTAAATCAATATCTCTGTCGGCACTCAACGTCAAATAAAAATTCCCTCTCCGATGGATTACACGCTGCTGGTACCACGTGTACTGCCACAGAATAACATGATTCAAATCCCAGCCGATTATTGTTTGCAGTGAGGCTTACATCTCCAGCCCGTAAAAGATTTTCCCTCGTTCACACTTACACACATTCTTTGATTATAAAAATGCTGTTATGTTAGCCTCTGCCGCCTTTACTTTATCCAACTCACCTTAACTTCGTTCTAGACTTGTCCTGAGGTTTAGGTTTCAACTACGGCTTAAAAAAGTTCATTTTCACTGTGTTTCACTCTGTTCACTGTTCAGTGTCAGTGCTAAGTAAAACTTCCGCAGTGTTATCATGATGTATCACATTGTATTTGCTGAAACTCTTGCGCTTTGTCCAGCATTAGAAATTGGCACCAAAACATTTCAACCTCAGCGCAGATGTCAGCTCTCTTTGCACTTCGTGGCCCATTATTCTTGAAGTTTTGCCTGTTTGTTATTGATGAATCTCCGCTGAGCTCGTCACTAAATAAGAGCATCATATGGCAATTCGCACCAGTGAAAATCTTTACAACCACGAGTAATAGCCAGCTAGTCATTTCTAAGGCTATAAGTTCCATCAAATTTAGCTGCAAACAGTTTTCGCTGGCAAGGTTCCCCGTGCTCATTGCACCAACATAATACTTCATTCCAAATTGCCTTTTAACCGCGTACACCCACAGCAACGCTAATCTTTTGATTGCAAAGAAGCTGTATACCTTTTTGCAGGAATCCTCAATGACCTTGAGCAGGCTTTCTATCTGGTCGCAAGAGAGACCGGATTGGTCTTGTGGCGGTACCGGCGACGGCGTAGGGCGGCCCGAGGTGTCCGGAGACCGCTCCTGAGACCCTGTGGAAACATGACAACGGCTTATCAATTACTTGTAATCAGTTTAATCGGTGCCGAACGTGCAGTCACCCTATTAGATGTGGGAAGAGCCAAGCCAAGCCAAAGACCCGCAGTCATGCGTCAAAGCCAAATGGAACTATCTGTGGTGTCAGTTTCACCGCAATGGCATGGACATTGAAAGTAAGAAGAGTGGTGTTAGTAAAGATTTAATGAAACTAGCCCTTGACAGCCTTGGAGACCCTTTACAAAAGAATCCTTCGTAGTTCCATTGGTTCCGCTAAAAATGCTGCCACAAAGCACTGCTGTTGTAGCAGCTGCAAGGCAAATTTGTGGACACATAAGGGTATTAAAATTGGCAGGGTAGAGACCCAAAGTGCTTCAGCATTGTGCTTTTGATGCTCCTGTACTCTGTGATAGTCTTATAGCATGTAAGAGTGATAGGTTTCAGGTACACCGAGAATGATGGCCTTACACTCGAAAAATTAAAATACCTTGAACGCATGGGGTAAGAGAGCCAAAAGTGAGAAAAGGACGCCCACCCCATATTGGTGAGGGCACGATGAGCTTGCCGATCATCTCGTCGCTGAGCACGTTGTCGCTGGGCGGCGGGGGACAGACGAGGGACTCGATGTAGTCGTCCGTAGTGCGCATGGCGCTCGCCAGGTCCGGCGGCTCGGTGCGCGACGAGCGCATCATCATGCACAGCGACAGCTCCTCCTGCAGCACGCACTCGATGTACATCATGTCCAGGTCACTAACGATGGCGCCGTTGATCACCATGATCTCGTCGCCCTTCATCAGCCCTGCATGATTATGAGAGAAACCGCGCCATCATCATCATCATCGGATTGGCTCGATCTCAGGGTTGGATCAACAGAGAATTCCGCCAAGAGAGAGCACTGCCTATACGTGTGAGTTAAATTCCACATTGAACCTGTAAAGATACACGGTGCTACTTCATTGGCTCTGGCGCTCACCATAGTGAACTGACAGATTTATTGATACGTGACAGGCCACCAAGGGCCGGTACACACTACATTCTTTAGCGTGTCAAAATTTATAGACACGGATATTTTTAATGGCGAAGACCATTGTATTGATAGAAACATTCCTCTCATGGCAGTTATTTCTCGGTTGATCGCCAGAGGGGAGGCTGACGCGGGCTCAACTAAAGAGTCGTGTGCAGCAAAGGTAGGAAATATGAAAATGCCCAATGATGATTTATCGCTAAGACCACATGCTTTCCCAACGTTCAAAGAGACCCATGATGAAATAAAAATTGCCTTGTCATCACTGCAATCTCACTGATGGGACGTTTTAGGGAAATGTGGGCATTGCAAACAGCCAGTTCTAAGGCATACTGAAGAGTGTGTGAAAAATACATGAGCGTACAGCGACTCACCCTGCTGGTGTGCTAGGCTGCCTTCCTCCACCCTGCTGACGTAGACACAGAGTTCGTCCTGGTGGTCTGTGTTCTCGACCAGCTCAGCTTCTACGCTGAAGCCGAACAACTGGTCGAGTGAGCTCCGAGAAAGCCCCACTTGATAAAGCACTTTGGCACAGACTTCCAAGCTCTCAAAGCTCTGCGAAAACAAAGTATGCAGATTTCGCGAGTGTGGTGATTCGTGGCAAAAAGAAAACATCGAGTGCATCCCAGTATACAAAAAACTATCATGTGGGCCAAGCAATAACAACAAGTCACATAAAAGTTAAAGTATGACGCAGGAAAACAATCAACAAATGATTCCATCTTTGGCAACGGATAATGTTTAAAATATCCTTTACTTACATTTACTGAGCTCTCACGAACATTATGAATTTACACCCTAACCTCAATTACTTAAGTTGTAACGGGCACATTTAATCAACTCGCAATCACAGCTCAAAAAACAGAGCAGCAGACATTACTTCAACGGCCACCGAGATCATTGCACCTCTCTGTCTACTTTCCTGCTTCCACTATTATAGTCTTTTTCGTATTAGCTTGCGCAGCAATGCACATAAACGCCTGACCGACTACCCAACACTGCACCACTTAAAATCACAAACCACTGAGTTCTACGGCACTCTCACTGCGCTAGCATCATCTGCAAGGTGTGCGCAGTCGCTGACATACAGGACACGCAAACTGGCCGACGATGCTCACCAAGTTGTCAAAGATTTCGGTGCGTGCCGCGACGTAACAGTCGTCCAAGTCTTTCCTCCTGCGGAATCGCAGGAAATGGTCGTTGGGCGACAACTGCCTTCGGCTGCAGGCCACCCAGAGCACTTCTTCGACGGTCATGTTGTCCCTGACTCCCACTATAACCGCCTGGGGAGGAGAACAGAAGCGTGCGAGAACAGTGAAAAAACGGATCAGGAAGAAGGAATCAGATGCACTGCGTATAGGCAGAATGCAAGAGTGCTCGCAGAGAATGAATGAATCGAGGATGTAGTTCTGATTATCTTACTTGATTATCTGGCAAGTTGATCTTGACACTTTTTTCTCCTAAGGCAGGCAGGTCTAAGCTGCTTTGCAGTGACGATGAAGGCATGCTTAGAAGTCTTCTGGAACAAAGGTGCAAGCATAAGTACCAACCCGAGAAGCACTATCACTATGATAAATGTGCATGCAGTAAACACTTTTGCTTAGCACAATGTTGCCCCACTGCTATTAAACACGATTAAAATTCGTATATCATACACAAAATGCAATAAAAATTCCAATACCCAGCCCCTATCGCTACAGCCATGATATCACTGATAACGACCAAGTAACAACAGGATTGAACAGCTGCAAAGAATATTTCATGTGTCTTTAATATAATACCAGTTGTTAACAGTTTCTCAAAAATAAATTTCCCAGACGTAGCTGTATTTATGCCGCCTACTATAATTGGTTGCTCCTGCCGGCTAAACTTAATTTCCTACTACGAGGGGACGGGCGGTGGTGAAAAGAAGAAAGACAGAGAGTGCGAGAGAGGCAGTACGCACTTAGAGCTGTTGGACCTAGAGAGTTGTGCGCGCGACCTCCGCTTGGTGGCGCCCCGGCCCGAGAGCAGGTTTGTGAGCAGCGAGGGGCTGCGCGCGCAGATGTAGGCGTGGAACGAGGACACCGTGAACACGCCCAGCTTGTTAAGCGTAGCCTTGGTCGCCTTCGACACATGCGTGAGCAGGTTCTGCGGGAACGGGGAAGGGAAAGAAGACGACGACACCGGATCATGTGGTCAGTGGACCCTGAGCGAGTAACAACATGTGAGCGTAATAAGGGATATTTTATGGGTCTCTCGATTCAAAACATTTTTATGAGTGAGTAATAGTAAAGAATTCGATAGAGTCAAACGTGCCAGGCTCATTGCCCAGGCTCATTGTCCAGGCTTCCCGGCGATGCTGCCCCAAAACCCCCAAGCGTGCTTCACTGCACGCGAACACGTAACGCGGCAAAGCTCACCTACGGAGTCAACGCAACAGGGGTTGTATTTCTATTTCAACGCAACAGGGGTTGTAAAGGCTAAAAAGAGCGAACGATCGCGTGGCACGATGCAAACTGGCAGCGTCGGCGACAATTCGGCGATATTGTGCAATAAAACATCTCACATCTCCACGCCGTGAACGATGCCGAGGGTGTAAAGCAAGAGGGTGCAAGTTGTCTATTGCCTGTGTGATGAGCATCATCGGGCGTGCGTGCTGATGCACTCTGATTTTTAAATGATTTTGAGGTGCAGTAAATGCATTGTAAATAACAAGCGCCACACGAAAGACAATTCGCATCCCGGTACTTCACACCCTCGGCATCGTTCACGGCGTGGAGATGTGATTTTATTGACCCAAATTGGACTGAATTGACACGAATTATCGCGCATTAAATGCATTAATGAATGGACAAACGTGTGTGCAGTGCATACATACACTGTTTTATTGACGGTATTGTTGGTACGTTGTGACGAGTTCCGGGTTGCGTTTCCCCTTTACGATCACTTCCTTGTGATCGCTGCTAGATTCGAGCGGGGCTAAATTGCAGTTGGGAAAGACGAGGTCTATTCCCCTGATGGTCTTCGGTTGATTCCGGAACGCGCTTATATACGCATTGCACCGCAGTGCCCTCTCATGTAGCTCGCTGTAGTCACTGTAGGTTCAACTGTAATTTCAACTGCTCTTTTTCCGCAAATTATCGTTGACAGTTTATGATTTTTGCTTTGTTTTTGTGTTTTGGTACCCTTTGAAATTCGCGCTTTTTGCTGTTGCAGTTTGCGGCGCTCTCCCCAGACGGCGCGCGGATGGTGCTACAGTGTGCGCCTCTCTCAATAGATTGCTTACAATGCTGTGCGTACAGACAACTCTAGACAACGGCATGGACATTGCGAGGTCCTAAAGTGCTTCGCACTTAAAATATTTTCGTCATTTGTGGGAGCTGGCATTAGGAGCTGCTTTTTCGCGACGCCGACATGAGCACAAAAATAACCTGCATTCTGGTTGGTGCATGGGATAAAACTAAAAGAATTTTAAGCTGACAGCTTTTGATTGCGCTCTCAATCTTGGTGTGCCCACGTGTGGTCACCTCGTGAAGAAGCGGGAGCTCTATATAACGACAGTGATGGTGATGTACATTGTGACACAATTGGGGCTACTGCTGAAATGGCTACTGCTCGGTGCATCATATTCAAATCCATTTTCTAGACTCTAATCTACATCGTCGTCAGAATTGCACTGCATCTGTGATTCATCGACTGTTGCATGTGCTGCATAAAAAGAAATGGTCAATTTAGTTCTCGTTGCAGGGCCTGTAGCAAATCCTGGTTGCTTAATTTGAGACTATTTGAATCATTGCCTTCGAAATTATTCAGGACACATCATCATTAATTGTTATTAGCTCATATTCACTTGGAAGGCATGACTTACTCTTCTCACATACACAGCCATTTGTAGTGGCAAGTTTGGCAGTGCTGATGTGAAGGGCGACAACGTCTTTACATGTTTTGACCTTTAATCACTCCACAGACAGAAACAAAATTAACAAAAAACATTTCCACCAATATCATCCCTGTCCACTGGCCTGGCACTTTGCAAGTTGAAGGGTTTAGATGTATACATACTATACACTACTACGTCTTTAGTATTATGGTATGTTGCTTTAGAGTACATGAACATTTAAAGCACATGTGTTACAACACTACTGCCGCTGAGTCAAATCAAAACTAATCTGTGTAGCCCTGCATTTTTAACTTCGCCTAAGATAAAAACATAAACTTAGCGTGTTAAATTGAACTTCATCCCCATTTCGCTTCAGAGAAAACAGCTGTCACATTTAAAAAGAAAGACCCAAGACATGCTAATCACTTTACTTCACTTTCATCGACTTTCATGGAACATAATATATCCCTCTACCTCCGATCTGACTTGATCCCGCAGTAAAATGTTGCGGGCTGAACTGTACTGAAAAAGCAGACTGACATAACCTTTCAAGTCTACAAAGTATAGTGGGGTCCTCTCGAGTCACCCATAACGAGGCTCACCTTTGGGTTTGGCAGTTCGGAGACCTGCAGGGAGGCCATGTAGCATCGCAGGCGGAACTGCTCGCAGTGTAGCCTCTCGAGGTTCTCTTCCCACTGGCCGATCTGGTCCGACAGCGTCTGCCGGGATTCCTGGTCCACCACCACGGTCAGCTGCAGCTCGGCCATGTGCTTCAGCTTCGCGTCCTGCGATGTGTCACGTGCGCAGCCACTGATGAGTGAACCGCCGATGAGTTCCCACTGATGAGTGCACCGAGATGTGCACTCATCACCAAGTGCACCGAGAGGAGTGCACGCTCCTCTGCGGTACGTACTACGCGGAGGACTCGCAAACAGCAGGAACTGACCGATTCAATTTCCTTTTCGAGCCTAAAGATTTCCTCTTGTAGTAGGTGTAGCGTCCCGGTGCGCCCTCGATGCCGGGCAAAGGCAGCGGCGCACGCGGAGTGGATGCTGTTGATCCAGTTCTCCAGTTCCACCTGGCACGGCGCCTGCACGACCAAACGACGACAGTCACCGTCAGCTTGACCAAAAATGCATAGAAAGTCACAAAGGATAAACGAACAAGCCAAAAAGGGCAAACAAATTTCCGTAGCAATTATGATATGCACCATAAAAACAAAAAGACAGACTGCTAGTGGCAGCCAGCTTTCACCGCCACCGCACGGTTGTCAGGTTACGTTCGGAACATGACTGGAAAACAAACGCACCACAACTTTGTAGCACCCACAGGTAAAGGTGCCGGAGCTGCTAAATTTTGAAATCTTAACGGGTGAAAAACTTGAATACACCCATTCAGCATACATAAGGGTATAACAATGTTTACTGTGCAATAAAAAAACAAACAAGCACCCGTAACAAAAGCTATCACCTCTCGGTGTAGGTATAGGGTGGATCCAGAAATGTAAACTCGCAGTATGATAATGTCGTCCAGTGTCTGCCAGCGAGGTGGCAGGGACAGAGCTAGGTGGCAGAATAATTTAATGACATGGCTGTAGATGAGTCTGAGGTGCTGTTATGTTAGCAAAATTACGATACGTCGTTAACTATATAGACAACCATTATTCCAGTTGAAGCTTCACTTAAACAAATTCTCCTCATGTGTCAATGTTCATGAAACTTGGAGAAAGACATATCATTTGCTGCCCGCCTCATTTCTGCCTAAATTTACGTCTGGTTACTCGTATATAAAAAGTATCTGGTGTGGTCGCAGATACACTTCTACGACCACACTATACATTGAGCGTCAGGGAGGAACGAATAACTCCACTGGCATTCAATAGTACACCCACTGTGTTTTGATCAGTATTATGGCATATTTGACTATGCTAGTCTGCCAATTTACAGCACAAAATTTATGACATAAAACAAAATGGTTTTTGTTCAGTTAATCGTCATTTTCCCTAAGTAGTCTAGTTTCGTTTCAATCTGACATTTCAGCATGGTTCTCATTACTCTTAAAAACCATAATGTTGTTGCCATCGAGCAGCACTGTGTTATCTGCTTGACGGGTCTCGAAGGAATAAAAAAGCACCAAACACGTTAATGAACCACCGTGCACTTTGCTCTCGAGTATTTTCTTTCTCACGCACTTTCTGTCCGAGGTGGGTTCGAAGAAAAAACGGTGCAAAAGCCCAGTCATTTCTTTATGTGAATTAGTGGATTTTCGGCTCAATAAGACAGACACGCTTTATTTAAAAGGGAAACAGGAAGATCTTTCTCACCTGGAACAGATAGGCGTCTCCAAAGGCCGTGCTCAGGCAGAACACGTAGTCCCTCTTGGGGTGCTCGGGCACGGGTTGCATGACTGCGCCATCGACGATGATGAGGTGTTTGGGTGTCGAGTCAATGGCGCGGCCGTCGCGGCTGTCGCATGGGTAAAACAGTAGCGTCGTTCCTTTCAGGCACACCCAGTATCCTTTCCAGCCGCGTTTCCGAGCCAGCTCCACCTGATGGGGAACAAGAGCATCGAAATTATCCGCACCTGTCGTTCTGAGGTTAAACACCGCTATTTTACTCCAAGATACACAAACATTTCAGTGACGTCATATCCGTCACAGAAATGACGCCAGTACAAAGGCACAAGCGGTCTGTAAAGGGTGCACCCCTGCACACAGGGTCTTCTTGCGGGGAAGCAACCTTTACAACCAAAAAGTACGTTATACTTGGGGTTCTTCGTTTTCGGATTTTATATTTTAACACGAACGTGTTTTTTGCCGGGATACCCCAAGATTTCACTGGCGTCATATCTGTCGCGGAAATGACGCCTCTACACCTTTGCCGAAGTGACCCGCCAGCAGGACGTCGCTCCCCAAGCACACCCACAAGACAGCCACCGATCCGCAAATCATGTTCAGCTGGAGATTTCGCTTTCGCGTTTTACCGATTCCCATGACAGAGGATCAACCACAATTGTTTACGATTTAGGAAACAGTACCTCCACAGGCACTTGTTGCGGCATACCACGCCACCTTTGTGACTACAGCCCCAGATTGCTATAAACACTGGCAATTGTAATATCCTCCACTTCCCTGCTCCCTGCTCACTTTGTCACAGAACCTTGGCCAAGGACTGCAGGCAGAATGGTGGACATTGCCGTTATCTTGGCTAAGTGGCTCCATGTCGTGGCCGTACATGGTGTTAAACACAATGCTGTGGAGCCGCATGAATTGCCGCAGCCAATGGCGTTACGCCACCACATATCCATGCTCCCACCCAATGGAAATCTAGGTGCCTCTTTGCTGCTACAGCCAACGCCGAAGCAGACACTGCCTGTTGTGTTTTCAATGGGTGTGTCTAATGACGCATTTATTGCTTGCTAATGATTGACACCTTAGACAAGAGAGCCCCTTCAGCCCGGTTCCAAAGTTTCGCTGTTGTACTTGTCCTCGCCAGGGCGGAAGCAAATTTCTTTTCAAACAACTGGCACCAGATTGATAATTAAGGCTGCTGCCTTGTCCAAAGTTTTGTCTCATTTGGGGGAGAGAGATGGGGAAGGCTTGATACTGAGCACGGACGGTCATAGACCGTGATAGGAAGTGGGGTGGAAAATGGGGGAGAAGAAGGGATGTCGCACCTGGTGTCGTCTCCTTAGGAGCCACTTCTTGACGCTGAGGAATCCGGCCTTGCGCACGGCTCCCGTGCAGTTGAAGGAGGCTGCCGCCGCCGCGCCGCCGCCGGAGCCCGCGGCGCGGGAGCCCGACCGGGGCTCGCCAGTCTCGTCTTCGTCGCTCACGGCCGTCGTCAGAGATAGCCGCTCGTCGTCGGACATCTGCAGGGCACACCAAAGGGGCAACGCGAACGATCAGTCGACAGCTCAAAGCACATGGGGTGCAGGCGGCATGGAACACTTTGCTTCAACACGTCTTTTGCTTGCCCTAACGTTCACGAACTATTATTACGCCATCTGAACATTCCGCTCAGACGTCCTTCGGACGTTTCTAGGAAGATCACCTCCTCTGCAAGGTACTCTACCCACTGACGTCAGTGTTGCATACCCTGGTCTTGTACATGTCTTGTACATCCCACGGATGTCCGTGGCACATCCCCGTACTTGTACATTCGTGTATATCCCACGGATGCACGAATATCCTTCACAGGATGTCGTAGGGATGTTCGGTGGAGAATTTTATAATGGGTATCAAACTACAGGCGAACGACGTGTGATACATCCCATGCTCATTAAGCTGGTGGAAAAAAGAGAAAACATCTTCAGCGACACTTGCAAGTCCGGAGTATAAAGGGTATATATTCAAGCGAGAAAGCGGTTCGGATTGCCTGAGCCGTTCAAAATCATGTTAAAAAGCGTGCCTCCTTGATGATGACCGCGCTCTATAGCACACATACCGCGGGACGTTCGTTTACCAAATAAACCGGGAGCCCCGGGAGTTTTGGTTCGCCGGCATGAAGAATACACCAAACTATGCCCTTATAAACTTCGCTAAAAGAAAATGAGTACACAGAAAGGTCAAGGAAAACACATGCAAGCAACCAGACCGTAGCCTGCATATCGACATATATCGCGTAAGGGCACCCCCTGCGCGGCTCTACACACATGGACGTGCGGAGTCATGCAGCCGATAGCGAACAGAACACCAGCCGCCGGCACTTCCTGGATTTATGTTTTCAGTAAAAACCAATTAAATGTAATGGTGGGAAACTCAAAGTACAAAAAAAAAACTACGTGTGATCATTCCAATTTATGTGGTGGGGTGTGCGAGATTCTGTTTGTGTGACAGATTCCTCTTGGAGAACTGAATTTACTCAACCCGCTTCCTCCTCACCATTTTCCTCCCCACTCCTTTCGCCGATGCTTTAAACTGTGAACAACGAACGACGACGTCGCGCTTCTGTGCAATAACACCCCCCCCCCCCTCGCCCCCCACCCCCTACTAGCAGAGTCAAACATGGCCCATAGGTCCCCGGTTTCATCTTAAGCTTGAAGCCTAACAAGTTGAATAAATGGGAGATGTTCGATATCGTGGGGCTCTGAGTACACAGTCACGCAGCTTCTAGTCGCCAAGTACAATTGTGACGCTCTTTTCACCTCTTCCGCACACCACTCCAAGCTCCCACATTCCCAATTCCTCCCGAGCACGGCACCAATACGTGAACAATAGATGGGGCGTACCAGGAAAACTTTCGCCACCCGCTGTTCATTTTCGCGCGGCGGCGTAATAGAAGTGCTCAGAACCACAGAATTGACAGAGAGTCCCCGCCGCAGCCGCTGCCAGGAAGACAAGTCCAAGCGCGGCTCGCTGGCTGCCTCCGCCTCGACTGGTCCCATGACTCCCGCCACGGCTTCTACGCGTTGTTCGGGTAGCAAAGGACGAAGTAATGGGAAAGACGGCGGCGACACGCTGATACTGGTAGGCAAAAATTTACCGGAGCGGCATGCAGCGAATGCGACTCCTAAAGCGAGCGAGCGGGACCATGCACTCACACGGTGAGAGCGCAAAGCACGGTTGACACGCTGTACGAGGAAAGTGCGAGAAACGCCGCATTGCGAACTTACGAAGCCGGAGCAAGGCGTTGAGAAATGCCGAGCCTAATGTTCGCAAGAAAGAGGGTCAAGGTGTCATGAATTTTAAAGATCCCCCAATAAAGCCTCGAGCAGAGTTTTTTTTTTGTTTGTTTGTTTGTTTGAGCCAAAGCTTTCTCAGAGAGACCGATGGCGTCGGGACCGAAAACTGATGCCTTTCCCCATAGTTGATCGACCGGAAAGCTCTGATAACATCTACGAACACACAGCACATGCGCGAAACCGGGCTTCCATTGCGTCGAAAGGGTTACTTGAAAATCATGAAAAAAGGAACAGCTCTAGATAAGACAATGCACGCATCGATCTTCAATTCTAGTACAACACTACACCACGTATCTCACAAACCACGCGACCGCGGGTTCGATTACCGGCCACGGCGGCCGCTTTTCTGGTAGAGGCGAAAAGTGAAAACGCCCGGGTGTACGAGATTCCGGCGCACGTTAAAGATGCCCTGCAGGTGGTCAAAATTAATCCGGAGCCCTCCACTACGGCGCGCCTCATCGCCTGCGTTGCGTCGGCGCGTTAAACCCTACAATCAGTCAATCAATCATAAACCACGCATCCGTACACATTCAGATAACGCGTAGATGCGTTTACGTAGTGCGCGAAAAATTGTCGCATGGCTTCGTTCTTCGTTTTGCGATTTGGGTCTTTGAAGGTTTGATGGTCGATTAGACGCACTTTTAGCGAAAGTTTTGACGCACTTTTGACGCAATTTTGATGTGAGAAAGCTTTCGCGCTTCAACTTTCTTTAGGAAGGGATGATAAAGTTTTCTTTCACATTAATGCCGTTCATTTTTCTACGCATGTTTGTTCATTTGTTAGCGCTGGTTAGTAAAAAGCGGAATCGTTAGTAGAGAATCGAGCTCGCGCCAAATGGTGTCATGCCTTTTGTACCCAAAGTCCGGGAAATGCTTAACACCGCGTAGCCTAGCTTAGAACGATGCAAAATTGGGCAAACAAATGTTTTTGTAGTTTTCCGGCATTCATAACAGTAGCTACGCTTTTATGACCTTTCCTTGAAGTCTTATATTCAGGAGAGACTTTGTGACGGACTTTGAACGGCTCTTTCGCATGGCCGTACGAGGTTTAGCTTCCCGAGGCGCGTTGCTAAGTGATGAGTGAAGACGCAGCCAAGGGGTTTACCTTTACACTAAAATGAGCGCTTGGCACATGCCGTACTTCTTTCTAAAATTTGGATTTTACAGATCGCATTTTTTATACAAGCTTTTAATTCTTTTACGAGTTTCGCGTTTCCTCGAGATGCTTCTGCTTGGCGCTCCTTAAGCCTTCCTTTTCTTTTCTCTGCGTTCCGTGTATTGCTGCTTGCTTTCTCTTCAAGACACCGCCCCACTACCCTTCCCTGGAGGCCACAGCGCGAATCCAATTCACACACATACCAGGAACCGTGGAAAGAAAAGAAAGCGGCTAAGATCAATAAAATATAAAAATAACATCTAGGGTCCCAACACAAAAAAATAAATACCTTCAAAAAAACAGGGCAGGGTCTCGCAATCCGAACGAAAACGGTGCGCGGAGCTGGGAGACCGAGAAGCTTGGTTCTTGGAAACCTTTTCGCTGCTTTCAGTTGGCGCTAAATTTAAGGCCCGTCTGGCAAACGCGAAATCAATGACGCCGCTAAGAGGCCCGAAGCCCCGCCCCGCTTTCCCGTAGCGGCGTCAAAGGCGACGTTAGACAACGTTCCCCCGCAGAACGGCGGAGGCGTGGAGCGGGGTTTGCAGCATAAACGCGATCAAGAATATGTGTGCGTCGTGCGCCACGTGTGCGCGCAAGAAATAAATGAAACGAAACGAGGGAACGGGAGACGAAAGGAATAGCATTCCTAGAGAAAGAAAGAGAGAGTTCCCCAATACGCTGCTGCGTGGGCGGCCACGTGAGTTTGAAATAATTTTGATTTGTCGCCTGCGTCGGTAAGCCAGAAATAGTAAGCCCTGTTTTCGCCGCAGCTACGAAGGATTGAGGCTTTGGATGTGGATTCACGGCTTTGTTCAGCTTAGTAAGGCGAAAGCCTTATGAGGCAGGCCATTGAAAGGTGACCTTGAATGACCTCGGCGTCGACACCAATGATGCAAAAACTCAAGCGAGCCAAGAACGGCCAGAAGCGAATCAAGGCGTTCCAGCCATGCATAAGAGACGATTATTGATTTCCAAAGTTAATTGGCGATTGATAGTGATGATTAGTGAGACGAAATTAAGGTAAATAGGATAGATTACGGCGAATTATGAAAGGAATAAAGGTGGATAAACACGGATTAATGTGGATTAAATTATTCATTCATTTTAAGGTAGATTAAGGGGGAATTCAGAGGGACTGCAGTGAGGCTAAGGTGGATAAAAAGGGATCATGAGTGATTAAAAACGGTAAAACAGCGAGGCTGCTTTGTAGACGTGTGGGCGGGCACGTAAGCGGTACACGTGAAAACAATATGCGAGGTTTTCGCCTTAGAAACCAGTAGGAAGGTTTGAGGGTCCCGAGATTTTTTTAGCTAAATTAGTGCCCTGATAATAATGTGGTCTTACGCTGATATCTGCGCGCGCACTTATGGCAAAAGAATCAATTTTATGACAACTTAAACCATGTTGAATGCTCAAGCTACCACACATCGGTCCTCCACTGCCTTTTTCAATTTTGCAAAGTTCTTCCTGCAAAAATAGATTTTCTGCGGTTAGTTATCATACGAGATGCTCTTTAGAATGCGCGTAAAATATACAAAGAAATGCGCAATTCTTCTTTTCGGCCTTTGGGGAAAGATTTAGCACTGGGCCTTCTCGATTATCAGTCACGAATCGTCCGCGGACTGCCCGAGACACGATCCGGGGCCGATTTTCCAATGTATTCCTATGGGGCTTCCGTTCCGAGGGAAGTACGAGGGCTGCCTGCGGACCCGTCCAGGACTGGTAAATCGAGGAGGCCCATTGTTTCACTGTTAGTGGAAAGGCTTTTCAGACGAGATGTACCCAGGGTGTGTAGGCTGGCACAGAAAAGTGGCATCCACGTACGGTAAAGAAGCTTTAACATCATTTACCAAAGAAAGGTGACAGAAGCGCGAAAGCTTTTTCACATCACAATTACGACAAAAGAACGTCAAAGCCTTCGGTAAAAGTGCGTCCAATCGCTCATCACACCTTCAAAGACCGCAAATAGCAAACGAAGAACGAATCCTTGCAAAGATTTTTAGCGCACCAAGTAAACGCATCTGCGAACGTTTTAAATGTGCACCAATACGTGGTTTACGAGATAAAGGTATACTATTGCACTTTTTCTTTATGATCAAGACGCGTATTGCCTTATCTAGAACCGTTCCCTTTTCTCGGCTTTAAAGCAACCGTTTTGACGAAATGGAAGTCCGGTTTCGCGCATGCGCCGTATGTCCAGCGATCTTATCAGAGCTTTTCGGTCTACCAACCGGTCTATGGGGAATCGTATTAGTTTTTTGACAGGACGCCATCAGTCCCGCTAGAAAAGCTTACGCTTTAAAACAAGTGACTGCAGGCGCAAATTTTAGAAATTAGAAATCTTAAAAAATTAGAAAAAAAATCCCAACAAAAGTTGCGTTTATGCTTTAACCTGACTCACCCTGTGGGATCTTTAGAGGAAGAAGTGCGCACTCTAGAATTTTAAGGCATAAAAATCAGGTCAAAATTCCTCAGACAATCTTAAGTGTACAGCGAGAGCCTTATTCGCTCAACGGAAGTGACGCCATTGGAAATAAAGTCTCCGAAGAGAGTACTTCTACTTTGTGCGTATTCCTGCAGCAACTAAGGACTCTACTTCACGACTATATATATATATATATATATATATATATATATATATATATATATATATATATATATATATATATATATAATATATATATACACGCTTAAAAACACAGGCACACCTTCGCCCCTTCATCACAGCAACCAAAGCCTTTTGCCTTTCAAGTTGGAACGGAATATTTAGTCCTTATGTGCCGACATAACAGAACTCCCATTCAGCGCGTAACTTGCCCGCCACCGCGATCAGCAGCAGCGCAAGGAAGTCAACCGTCTCCCGCGTACTGAGCGACTCAAAACTCCGGAAAAAAATTTCCCGCACCGTTCAAACAAGAACGCCAAAGCAAGCTGATCAGGTTCGTTTAACCTCTCGAGCCTATCGGATTCGCCGCTCGCGGCTGAGCGAGCCTGAAAAAAAAAAAAAAAAAGACACGAAAAAGAAAAAAAGAAGGAAAGAAGACAAGGAACGAAGAGCAGAGAGCAAAGAGGAGGCGATGCCAAAATGGCCCTCCTTCAAAACATTTCCCCTACAGGAGCGCGGGCGAGTAGAAATGGCTCTTCAATTTCGGTAATAGGCGCGGGGCGGAGAAGGGCACGGGGAGTCGATACTCGAGCTCGCAGCTGTGTGGGAAAGCGCGTCGCTCCGGAGCAACGCGGGGCGCAGGGATCAGAAAATCGTAACGAGGACACGCTTCATATCGATTCGTGGCACGCGGCCAGGCTGCAAGCAAGCGAGCGCCGTGATTGCATCTCGTCTCTCGCTCCGTGTACATACCTACGCGCACGTACGCGCGCCATACTTTCCGGCAGGGTATAGATAGAACGTCGGCAAACAATCCCGCGAGAATGTGGTTCTCTCGCATGGTTCGCCCTCAGCGCGGCGGATGCGCGGGCACGGCGGTTTTCTGACCCAATCGCGTTTTCAACCAGGTGTACGTAAAACGGTCAAATAGGCCGGGCTAGAACTTAAAAAGAAAAGAAACTACGCTACGGTTGGGGGTAAAACAAAGTGCACTCCACTGCAGAGCGCGCTTTTTGAAAGGTAAAGAAAAACTCATCAATTGTTCAATGGAGGATGCCGGGGATGGTGAACGGGATTGGAAAAAAAGATGCGGGGGAGCGTCAGAAGCGGACGAGTGATCATTAGAGTCGGCTGGCGAACGCAAAAGCAGATCGAATGGCGACGCGCCGAAAGTTGGTCGGGTACGTGCGAACGTGTTGGAGTCACCCGGATATCCGTAGCTTCGGGATATCCATAATGACGTACCCCGGAAAATAAGGCGCCTCGGGGTGGAAGACTTCATACATATGAAAAAAGCACAGTGAGTTGCGAGGTGCAAATTTGGTTTATTGACCCCCTTTCATCTTCACATGCCATATTGATGTGACGCGCGGCTATACTGTGGACAAATCTTCCTAGCGTTACACGTCGCACGCTAACTATTCAACCTATTATAGGTGTGACGTAGACCTGGCGAAGTTATAAGCAGACGAGAAATTTTCCACGTTTTTTTTTTATTCGTTAGATATGTCCACCTAAATCTTCGGAAGTACAGCAGCATGCTCATACTATGCGTACCGTCAGCTAGGGTAACATGGACGCATTTAAATTATCTGAAACAAGCTACTACTATCATTAGCGTTGACGTCTTTATTCACTTCGTGCGCAGCACCTCCGCGTTGTATCAACCCATTATAACAAAAACCCAGCCAGAGCAAAACAAGCACAACAACTATTTATTATCACTCCTTTCCTAGAAGAAAATCATTGCGTATTTCACTTAAAATATTGAAACTGAAGTTTTATGCAGCGGAATTTATAGTCGCCTCGGGATGCCCACATAAGCAACTGTTGAATTGTTTACTGTTATCTTAGACAGCATGGGACACCACGAAATAGAGCTTCTAAAAAAGATATAAAAGAGTAATATACTCCAGTGGGCCCTTTGTTAGTAAGTGCATAAACAACAACAAACTACTCACAGATACTGGCACAACGACTGCTAGCTGACTGCCGAGAAGCAACGGCTGTCTTTAAGAGAAATTTCCTCTTCCGTCTTTGAGAAATCACTTCAATGTAGTTCCGACCAAAATGCTTCTATTCTCGAACAAGACTGCTAACAACTGGATACGAAATTGCATTTCAACCTTAAAGAAACAATGCGCCAAACGCGAGGTAATGAAGCGTGCGGTAATAGATTATGACGACAACGATATAATATATGCCGTTGAAGAGCTATTGAAAGCACTGTATCGAAAGATCGAACGACGAACTCGTTCAAAAGGTTAAAACGTGTCTGGAAAGCTGGCGTATTAAAGAAATGTAAGAAGAGAAAAATAAAATAAATAATAACGTGTCAGCCAAAGTGCTAGACTTGAAAATTCGAACTGGCTTTGCGGGGTATCAGTTATAGCGAATTAACGCTATAGCGAAATATGGCCTGCACAAGTTTGCAAGGCAATAATAGAAGGGAGCGGTTATGGTTTCGTGAACGCGAAAAGCCTCGTGCAGTCGTAACAACAGCCTTAAAATAACAGCTTTATCAGAAAACAGAAAAACATTCGCAGTAATTCTTGCGGTGGCCGTGGGGGTGAGCGGTATGTAGAACTAGTAGTAGTTCAAATTAGTTGGATTTTTTAACACGAAAGTATTTTATTCCCGGATACACGAAGATTTCGCTGACGTCATATCCGTCACGGAAGTGACGCCAGTACAGCGAAGCAAGCGGCTTGTAAAGGGTGCCCCCCTGCACACAGGGTCTTCTTGCGGGGACGCCACCTTTAGTACTAAAGAGTACGGTATACTTAGGGTTGTTCGTTGTCGGGTTTTGTCGGGTCGGGTTGCGTCGGCGCGTTAAACCCTACAATCAATCAATTCAATTCCACTGATCATACCCGTAACGGAAATGAGGTCAGTACACCTTTGCCGAAGCGACCCGCCAGTAGGACGTCGCTCGCCAAGCACACCCACAAGACAGCCGCCGACCCACAAATCATGCTTAGCTGCAGGTTTCGCTGCACATTTCACTTTTGTGTTTTACTGATTTCTATGACAGAGGAATCAACCACAGTTTTTCACCCTGATATTTAGGGCAAATTTGAAGAAAAAACGAAAACAATGAATAATTCTGCATGCACTTATGTGCGTCAGCAGTGTTTTTTGTGGTTGCTGCTGCTCCAAACGTTAGGAATGCGTGGATCAGAATAACGACGGACGTGATAATGATGATGATGCCACTGACCACGATGGCGATTGTTATTGCCGTGCGAAAAAAAATTTGACCCTCCCTAAAACGCCGTCCGCTGTCGCATCTCGCGAAAGTGCTTCGTCCCTTGCGCACTGCGTCGCAACGTTCCCGTTTTGACTCGCTGCGAAAATTGCTCGCACCAACGTAAAAATAAAAAAAAGACAAGAAAATGGCAGGGCAGGCCAGAGATGGCCCTGGAGGACGCATCCCACGTTATAAATGCCTCGCCGCACCGTCCCAATCAAACTTTCTCCCTCCCCACTCACTCCTCGCCGCGCACAGCAAGCGCGAACGCACGGAGCATATCCGCAGAAACATTGCCAGGAGCACGTCGCCCTAGCTGCACGCCCGGGGGAGGACGGCGCTGCACTCCTTTCGCCCATAAATCACATCCCAAACTCTCCGCTGGGTGTTTGAGCGCAATAAATCTTCCACCTTGCGTCTGTCCCCCTCCTCCTCGGTCCGTTTTCAAACGGCTCTCAGAGCGGGATGAAGGAAGAGGAGGCGGAGGAGAAAAAAAAAAAAAAGATGACGACAAAGAAACGTTCTCGGACCTGCCTGCTCCTCCGACGTCAACTCCGGAGACGCCGGCAGTTATTTCTTCTATCATTTCTCGTCCCCCAACGCGCAGAAGCCTCTTTTCTAAGCCGAGTTTTATCTCTGTTACCAGATTGATCTCGACATTTCTTCCCCCACCCCTTTCCACCCTCTCGCAATCCCTTCTTGGACCTCTTTCAGTTGCCATCCCACGGCCCCCAAGGGCTGCACACTCCGAGCTCGTCGTTTTGTGGAAGAGGCGCGCGAACTAAACGAAGATAAAACTCCGCCTGCAACATCGAGAAAAATACGCTCGCTCTTTCTCCACCTCTGCATTCGCTTCTCTTCCCCGATGCTCGCCCCAACCCTTGTTCGTCCGTACTTGCTCGTCGAGTTTCCGAGGGGTAGTGTACGCCCTCGCCCTCGCTTGCCCCAGCGCTGTGCCGACCCGCGCGCTTGCTCATTTGGCCTTTCTTCGTTCCATATAAATCGTCCGGGGTAATAAAGTTTAGCAGCCCATCATTTTCAGAAAACGCGGCGGCCGACAATGGATGAAATCGTTCCTTCCAGCTGGCGCGGAGATCGCTTCCTGGGACAAAAGATTTCGCATACGTACAGACGCTTTCCCCCTCCCCCCTCCCGCACACACACACTACCCTCCGAAAGCTTCTTCTTCGCGCCTCTGACAAAAGAACAGGTAGTGGAACAAAAGAGAGGTGTAAGAGAAAAACAAAACAGAGAAAGAAAGGGGTGACGGAAAGGAACGTCGAAAAGTGAGGAGGTGGAGGGTTTTTCCGACGCTGCTGCGATTTGTAATAAGCATTGTTCTACTCCGCAGCGCAGCCGTTTTTTTTTTTTACAGAAGAAAAAAAAACGAAAAGGCGACCGAAGTGTAGCGATCGTTTAGAGTTTCTCCTTTTTCGGCGAGTTTTGTTTCGTGCAGGGGGAACTGGTCCGGAAAACGCCGGGGCTAATAAATGGCCGCTTAAGAATCAATTGCGGTTGAAATAGAATGGCGAAGAGTGGTGGGTGCTTTCGGGGCAGAACCTCGCCGCCCGGTGCATAAGCGAAAGCGAAAGGTGACGTCTGCGGCGAGCGCGCGAGCGCTACGTCAGTCCGCGAAGCGAAGCGCTGGCGAAAGATTGCCATTAGGAGAGGTCGAAGAAACGCAGTAGTCGGCAGTGGGAAGGGGGGGGGGGGTGCTGTCTTTGCGGCCTGTTGCGGCGTCGATGGAAGAAAAGAACTCGCTGATGTGTAGGCGACGCTGAATGGCTAGAGCGCCGAATTTTCGCCGAGGAATAAGGAACAGAATAAAGATGGTAGAAAAGAGAGTGAAGATTTCGACGGTCACTTTAAACACCGAAGTGGTTAGAATAAGGTGAGGTACGCGGATAAGGGAGACAGCGTACGATAAGGCGACATCAGCGAAGCTGTAGCAACTTTCCGCCTGAAATCAAACGCAGAAAGCGCGTAAATTGATTTCTTTTACCACGCCGCGATTTTATTAGGAGAAAAAAAAGTGTTCGAGAGAGCGAAATCCTTACAGGCAGGCACTGGATAACTTGACGGCTGAGTGTGTCTTCGAAAATGTCGACGGGCCTGGAAGTTTCTCGCGGCGTCTCTTCCAAACAAAAAAAGACAACAGGTCGCAGTGAGATATTCCCTTTCTGCGAATTTCATAACGCAAAACAATTGCTTTTTTTCTAAATTTTTACGCTGTCATAGCAATAAACTCGTGACTGGCAATATTTGTGTTTATTTGTGCGGTACTAAGAGCTTTGGTAAGAAAAAGAAAGGTAGATATTCATAGTTGCGCTGATTAATGGATCCTCTAAAAAATTAATTGCGTTCACAGCACCCTTTTTGCCTTATCTAAAGGAAAGCATGTTTCAGATCTCTCGAAAAGATGCATGGTAGTGACATCTAACCAATTTACGGCATAAGCGCAATCAATTTCTGTTTCAAAGCCCCACTCGTCTTTAAAATAGTCCCCAGAACTTAAGAACAGTACATGTACAGTCTTTGTCAAAAGTTTCTATACCATGCCAGAAGTTGTGAGGCTACGAAGAATTCAAAATACCAACTTACATCTCCAGTCAGCCTGAACCGATTTATGCCAGAAAGATTGCGAAAGCAGCTCTCTTTTTTAATGTGATACAATTATTCAACTACGCTTGAACGTTACGCTTTCGCTTTGAATTCTGAGCGGCCCAGAAACATGTTGTGTGGCCCAGAATATTTGGACAGAAACTGTGCGTATGGGTTTCTATCAGTGACGCCAGAACCGGATTTATCGGTGGTCCTAAAATGTGCAAAACTGGTGGATAAACCAAGACTACAAATATTCGTTCTTACCAGGTCTATTGAAATAAATAATTCGGAATTATGATTACGTCATCTCAACAGAGCTCGTGTAAGTCATATTTCTATCACGGAATTTTTGTGCTAGAACACTTGTTGGTATGGCGCCCAATTTATGTATCGTTTAAATTCTCAGTTCAGCCTAGTTGAGCATTCTTTCTCTGTTTATATTCGGAATCTTTATGCCTCTAATGCCTCCAGCACGAAGGTATACGCGGCTTCTCTTTAGGCTCCCGTGAGATTCGCCCACGCAGACAGCGTTGCCTTTTACGTGCGGAGCACGTTACAATGTGCTAGGTCGCAAATCAGTACGCAATAATATAAAATAATAAAGAAATCATGAATTAACGCCTTAATTACCTCAAAAATAATCAAAACGCAGTCCCGTATCTCTTTATAGGCATTTTCAGGGGCTATCGCCCCCTCTTGACTATTTTCGGTATCAACGCCAGGTTGATACCGAAAGCTGCGTCCCCAAATCCCCGTGGCCAGAACCTGACTTTTTGAAAAAAAAAATTTTGGGCTGCATGTGTAACAAAAGAGTTCATCGAAGTTCCCCACGCTAGTTCTTATGTTACGCTTACAGATCTGATGTCGTCAACAGGTAGCCGCAGCTTGACCTACACATCGACTGGCCCGTCGTTAGGATCAGCGCTAAGTTCGCCTAAGGCTATGTTCAGACTACCGACGTAACGTTCATATAGCGAGCTATGGACGTAAAAAACGGCGTGTCACGCAGTTCCGTTGGATGAGACGTGAAATGACATTATTCTTCAAAGTTATTACGACAATTGCGGCAACAGTATGAACCCGGCCTAACGTTCAGGCTAAACCTAACAGCGTACCCACTTACGTATATCGGGCAGTGACCACGCATGACAGAAGCCGTCAGACATTCACGGCCGCTTCACTAGCTCCCATTTGGCCGCGGCATCAACATAACGATACACAACGCCAGCATGCACATTCTAGAGGATTGGCTAATAACGACAATGACAGCTTCAGGGAGTGAGTGAGTGAAAGTCTTTTATTAACACAAGGAGGGCACAGGGGAGGAAAGGCGAAAGGGGGGTAAAGAGGAAGGGAGAGGTGGTCACGAGGTGATGTTCACTTGAATATCTTGGAGAGGAATACTAGTCAGTTCCTAAATGCGCAGACAGGGGTGGTAGGCCCCGGCTAAGCTACGTTTGCGAGGCCACTCTCGAGAGCGAAGCGCCCAAGTGCAGCTAGGAAATCGGGGTCGCTTAGTGTAGTGGGGGTATCTCGCTTGGATTGGGTAGGGGCATTCAGCAGGATGGGAAGGAAGGCTTGGTAAGCAGAGCAGTGCCAAATAAGGTGTGTCAGATTTGCTATTGTAGCTGTGTTGCAATATGGGCAGTAGGGCGCAGGATCGCCCTGCTGCCCAACAAGGGCTTGCGCCGAATTCATCAATTTCCCTTGGCAGCAATGTAAACATGCTCACCCACGCATATGCTTACACAACCCAGTGTGAGAAGTGAGGCTCATGCATTTTCATTTTATAACTCGAACCTTCGGTGCCGCCGTAACATTTGAACCATCGCAGAAAGACGTGAATATGCAGCGAACTAAGTTCTGAAACTTGTACTTCTGGGTTACAGTTTTAGCATCACTGTATACATAAGTTATGGGTTGTATATACGCGAGTAACCGTAAGTCTCAACTCACATCAGCATACTGACTATCACGTTTTGTACACCCACCACCGTTTCCTCCTAGTTTGTATCACAGAATCCACGTTTACCGAGTACAAACTAAAAAAAAAACAGTTAGTGCGGTAGACCCTTAATTGCGTTCAACACCTAAACGGATCTTGAGCCGCAACTGCCAAACTGCGACGCTAATTACGCCTGCAAAATAACATTCCAAATACCGGAAATAAACCGTGGTAAAAGCTAATCCTAGGCGAAGACGAAAATAGAACTGCGCTAGCCCCCGAAACCGGGTCAGCCGTTTAAAGAAGCAAACCGCCTCCAAAGGCCGTCGGCCCGGGCCGACGCAGAAGTTCAGCGCTGACGTCATCGGCCGCCCTTCCACTCCTTGTTTGCCGGGACGCCGAGGGCGGGAAATACGAAGCAGGGGGAGAGTTTCTCAAGGAATATAAAAATGCGCCCGGAAGATGGTATCGGCCGGCTTCTTGGAAGGGAAAAAACGCTGGCACCTTATCACTAATGCGACGTGGGAAAGAGAGACTGCGCGAGGAATAAGGACTGAAGCAGACGATAATCAGAAGAGAGGAGCAGACGACGGAAGAAGGGGGCGGGGGAAAACGGACGGGGAAAAAAATTCCCACGGCGAGTAGGGAAGAAGGTACGGGAAAGGCAGGTCAGAGGAAGGGATGGAATAAGGGAGACGCCGAAACGGGGACACGTTGAGGAAGGAGGAGACGAGGGGAGAGGGGGAGCGAACTCTGCTGGACAAGTGTGTGTACGTGCGAGCGAACGCGCGCTCGCGCGCGCGTCACAGCTGTCGTTGCCATGGGGACCGCGGTAGCGCCGCAACTCCAGGCGCCTCACAATCTTCCGCCTGCTTTTATCTTTTCTTCGCGCGCGTGTTGTGCCTGCTTCTCTCCAATCAGAGCCCCTCTTTGTCCCCCCTCCAATCCCGCCTGTCTTCTTTTAGCCCCCCTTAATCGCAACAGTGATCGGCGCTCGCGGAGTACCGGACCTAACGTCCACTACCGAGTGCGATAAAGAACGTCGCCCCTCTCCCGTGCTCCGGACTGACCCCGGCGGCCGAAGCAATCCGGGGATTCCAGCCGCAGGCCGATTCGTTTGTGCGCCCAGGAATGTTTCCCGCTTCCGTGTCCCTGTGCCGAAGTGGAAGCCCTTTTTTAAGAGAAGCATCGACGTACGCGAGTTTAGTCCCTTCATTGTCGCTGGGGAGGGCAAAATCAACCCGGAAGAAACGGAGTAAAACGAAGCAGGGGAGGTGTGTTCGAGGAATAAAAGGTTAAACGTTCTGCCTTCGGCAATACAAGACAGTAACCACTGATTTTAAACTAAAAGGAAAAACCCATACTGGAGATGATGGAATGGGCGCAGTTTCTAATATACTGCTTTTTTTTTTGTTTTGTTTTTAGACTCTTTCAGCAGCGAATATGCTCGGAAAATGGTAATTTTTTTCTGTCCGCAGTTAAAAATACCAATAAACTGCCGAGCGCTCACACGTGAGCACGGGCCTCGCAGCTACCGCACGGCAGTTCAAAAAATTAAAATGCCGAGAGCTCGTGTGTGCGTGACTCGTGACGACCGCTCAGCATCATCGGCGCACGTTTGCACGCCAAGCATAGTAAACTTTGGAGATTGGCCAAAAAAAGAGAGAGAGAGAGAGAGAGAATGCATTTAATGGTAAAAGCGAGGTTAGCCGAGCCATATCGCTTAGCATGCTACGCCATATGAGGGAACGAAAAATGAGAGTCTGTGAACGGAAATAAATAAATAAATAAATAAATAAATAAATAAATAAATAAATAAATAAATAAATAAATAAATAAATAAATAAATAAATAAATAAATAAATAAATAAATAAATAACGAGGTAATGCACACAAGTGTTCAAGCACATACACAGAGTTTAGAAGTAAAGTTCATCACAGCACTTTTTCCAGGCCAGTACTACGCAAGAACACCAGCAGAGCTTTGGTAGCCCGTACGGCCTGGCGTGGGTCCGACCAAGGGCCCATAACTGCCCTTAGTTCAAGGCCTGCGTGGTGTGGTATACACAGAGATGTTTGGAGAGTCTGCCTTGGCACTGTGAAGTTTCGACAGGTACAGATGACATGTTTGATGTCTTCTGTTACATGGCATGTTGGACAGAGTGGTGAAATGTCCTGTTGAATTTTGCAGAGGAAATGCCGTGTGTACGCCACGTTGAGACGAAGGCGGTGCACTACCGCTTCCTCACGCTTGCTGAGCCCAGGAGGCATCTTGAAGCTGCATTTAGGGTCAATGGTATGCAGAGGCGTGTACTGGCGATTCTTGTCGGTCCAAATGCACCGCTGTGATCTCCAGGCAATGGAATGGGCAAGGGTTGCCGCATCCTTTCTTGTAAAAGGAACGGGCAGCGGTGGAACACAGAGGCTGTGGGCCGAAGAGGCTGCAGTATCAGCTGCAACATTTCCGGCGACTCCGCAGTGCGCAGGAAGCCATTGCAGTTCGACGCTGTGTCGCTGTTCTGTTGCTTGGAGGTGCAGATGATGTATCTCCCATGTCATCTGATCTTTCGGCAGTGATCTTAAGTATACTAGAGCAGACCGGGAATCAGTAAAAAAAGCCCATTTAGTGGGTGGCTGCTTTAGGATGCAGTGAAAAGCAGCCCGCAGCCCAGCGAGCTCGGTAGCCATCGTTGACGTCTTGTGGCTAAGTGGGACGCTAAAGAGAGAACTCCAGCAGTCACCGTTATCGTGGCAACACTTGCTCGGAACGTGAAAGACAAGTCATAGCGTCCGCCCCTCCAAAATGATGTCCAATGATTACAACTTCTAACTTCACTACCTTCAAGTCTGACATGTTAGTGTGAGCTTCCTTAACTTTTTTCTCAGTCCGTTAGGGTACGTGAAAACTTGGACCGACGTTTAAATTATCCGATAACAAAGCGGAAACATGCTTCTCTTAAATTCGCGGCAGTGAATGGTACTCTAATGGCGCTTGAAAGTTTGTTTTTCTCTCATTTGGCTTCGCGACGCGATAGTTATAAAAAGGAATTTGCCGAGGGAATGCCTTCAGCAGATAAGTGCAGTGGGAATACTGCTGCTGAATTATAAACGTGACAAAACCTAAAGAAAGCGACCTCTGTTCTTACTGTTATAGTTGCCTACAGAATTCGGCAACGCCGAAGAAAAAAACTCGCCTGCTCAGGACTTTTGTCTGCCACTCCAGCAACCACATCAAGAACACTACGCTTTGCAAATCGCATCAAACCCATTTGAGATGAAACTTTTTAGCAACACTGCTATTATTGTACGAATAAGAGGACACTCGCTTAACAAAGCCATTAGGACAGAAAAAACTTACGGTGCAAGCTAACGCTATACGCAGTTTACGAAAAAGATGGATTTCTTTGTTCATACCACAAAAAGATCAGAAAGAAAAGCACGAAATTGAGAAAAAACGGCAGCATCTCCACTCCGTGGATCATGCCGAGGGTGCGGAGTACAGGGACTCGAAATGACATCCAAGTTGCGCCCCGAGTGACATCCGATTTGTGCCCCGACCGTCATTCGATTTGACCCGTGAGTTGCACCTTGATTATTCCCTAAATGAAACTGCAACTCACGGCTCAAACCGAATTTTGCTTGATTTTCCCTTTATGGTGGTGTGCGCACGGATGGACGCGAACGGACATTAAGAGGTCCTAAGGTACTCCCAACCGTTACAGGCGAGGTGGTAAGCCGTTTGACTCTCGGGTACTAACTTACGGCCGTAGCCCAATGGGTAAGACGACTGACACTAACTCTTTCTGACCTATCAGACACAGGCTCGAATATTGCCGGTTCGTGTGTGATTTTTTGCGATCGTAAATGCTGTGCGCACGGACGCGGACGGACATTGTGCGGTCCTAAGGTACTCCGCACGTAAAATACCGGGATAGGACAAAATTTGTGACCCCTACGCCGGCCTCAGCACGAGTATAGTAGGAGAGAAGGGAGATTTAAAACTGGAATAGGGGCGCCCATTTCTGTTCTTTGGCGGTGAGGGCTGTTACTACGCACAACACCGCAACGTTACGCACAAATCTAAAAAATGTCCGCCGCGAGCCCCCGATAAAAAAAAAGTAAACTCTAATGCTTCGCGAGCATTCAGTATGCCGTCCTTCCTCGCTGCGCGCTGCCATAGAAAAACGCAAGGAGGCGCGCAGTGTTGTCACGCAAGAGGGTTCATTATTAAGACCCGCGTACGACAAGACAGCTTTACGACATCGTTAAGGGCAAATGAGAAACAAACGCCACACATGCACACGAAGTTCCCGAAGAGGCGCGACGCACTTTCGCGGAGGAAGAGCACTGGGCTTGTTCTCGGAACACACACGCACGCACGCGCGCACACAAGACTGATAACTCAACGTGGAATTGCGGGCAACGCGTGCAATCTTCTTTTATACGTTCAGCGAATATCCCACGACTACCACGAAATAGCCGCGCGGAATAATGTGGAAGTAGCGTCGAGCTGTGAGCGGCACCAGCCTATGAACGATGAGGCAGAAAATAATGCGAGAAAAAAGAGGACAGAAACAGAGTTTTAAGGAGAAGAACCACAGTAAAGCCTAACGTTCAGCGCTTATAGCAAACGAGGGTTGGCGCTACACGGCCTCAATTTCCGAGCGACCACCCATTTTTGCAATTGCTTGACACGCGGCACATTTTCTTTTTGTTGAATCGGTCGTCGACGTCGTTGTGAAAACAAAGCGCGTTGCTTGTTCTCGTTCACAGTGCCTCCTTCGTTTATTTTTTACAGCGTTGCTTTTGCTGGTTTTTGAAAATGACATGTGCATATTTCGTCTCTGTCGCCGTCGTTATATCCCACGCAAAGAGCTCGTTGCAAGTACCCGCACCCCTAATTTATATAGCGCGACGACATCAATGGGCTCGAGCTGCTCCGAACATAGCAAAACAAACTGGTTGATTCTTCTTTCATGGGAATCGGTAAAACACGAAAGTGAAATTTGCAGCAGCGAAATCTGCAGCTGAGCATGCTTTGCGGGTCGGCGGCTGTCTTGTGGGTGTGCTTGGCGAGCGACGTCCTGCTGTCGGTTCGCTTCGGCACAAGTGTACTGGCGCCATTTCCGTGACGGATATGACGTCGGTGAAATCTTGGTGTATCCCGGCATAAAGCCCTTTCGTGTTAAAGTATAAAACCCGAAAACGAACGTACAGCACTGAGTATAACGTACTCTATAGTACTAAAGGTTGCTTCCCCGCAAGAAGACCTTGTGTGCAGGGGTGCACTCTTAACAGCCCGCTGGCTTCGTTGTACTGGCGTCACTTCCGTGACGGATATGACGTCAGCGATATCTTTGTGTATCCGGGAATAAAACACTTGCGTGCTAAAAAACCGCGAAAAAAGGGACAGCAGGCAAAAACTCTAAGACTAGAGCCTTGCTAGTGAGTAGAGCACGTAACTATTTTCCGGTAATTGGGTATTTTTCTGTGTCACGGGTCTGTAATACCGAAATTCGCGCTATTACGTGCCAGACATAAGACGGTGAGAGATCAGCCGAGAATGCGACGGGGAACCCAGCCCTCTCACCCTAAAAAGCCTTGCCTAGCCATTTACGCTCTACAGATTAAAATTCTACATGTTTTTGTATAAATGCGACTAATTCAATGCAGCTAGTTGAAGGGCTACCAAAAAAAAATCGCAGCATCTCCACTCCGTGGATGATGGCGAGGGTGCAGAGTACGGGGACTCGAAATGGCATCCAAGTTGCGCCCCGAGTGACATCCGATTTGCGCCCCGACAGTCATTCGTTTTCAGCCGTGAGTTGCACCTTGATTATTCCCTAAATGAAACTGAACTCATGGCTCAAATCGAATTTCGCTTCATGGTGGTGTGCGCACGGATGGACGCGGACGGACATTGCGAGGCCCTAAGGCACTCCGCACCGTTACAGGCGAGGGAGTGAGCCGTTTGACTCTCGGGTACTAACTCACGGTCGTAGCCCAATGGGTAAGACGACTTACTCTAACTCTGTCTGGTCTACCAGACACGCTCGAATCCTGGCGGTGCGTGTGTGGTTTTTTTTTTCGATTGTAAATGCTATGCGCACGGACGCGGACGGAGATTGTGCGGTCTTAAGGTACTCCGAACCTAAAAAATGAAGGAAGCTCACACTAACACGTAAGACTTGAAGTTATCGAAGCTGTACACAAGCTTCACGACAATCACGATGGTTTTAGTCCACGATTGCAGCCTATTTGCTTCTTTTTCGCTGCCGCAACGACCGTTACTGATCTTTGTTGCTATAACGGTGAAGAAGAAGCAAATCCAAGAAGCAGAACGAACGAACGAACGAACGGACGATGATGATGATGGCTGGATTTTTATGGCGCAAGGCCAACTGGGGTAAAGAGCGCCAAACCAGTGGTCGAACGAACGAACGAACGAACGAACGGAACGCGCACACCCAAACTAGAGCCCGCAGATGCAACGTGTTGGTACACGTTGCATCTTCGGGCGCCTACACGTGTTCCTACACGTGTGGGTATCACGTGTAGGCGGGCGCCTACATTTTACTCTAATACCACTTAACTACACGACACAGGTTCGAATCCCTCCGGTACCGTTGATTTCTTTTGTGTATACTGTTATGCTGAGTTTTGTTAAACATCGTAATCAACGAATTGCTAAACAGCTTCGCTGTTTAAAAGGTTTACGCGACCTTCCATTGCATCTATGAGAAACCGCGGGAAGTCTCCCAAAACCGGCATTCCGTTCGAAATCGCGCTTTCGCCCGTGGAGAGGGTGCTTACATGCGCATGTCCTCTCCCCTCCCCTACACCTTCGATTCCGGGCAACTTATTTTCCTTTTCGTAATCTCTGTCTGGGTCTTTGTTTTTCTTTTTACGAGGGGTATCGTCAATGTTCTAAGCCAAAACTGACACTTTCGCACATATCAAAGAACCCCTAATCCCTGCCGCCTCTGCGTCTACACGACGCCTCACCGAGGTAACTGCGGCATTCTGCCAACCATGTCACAAGTTGAGTTTCTCGTCACGGCGCCTATACGTTTGACTGAGATGTAAAGGAGAGCAGCAACGCCCACAAAATGTAATCCCAAACGAGGGGCGCAACGTGGTTTAAACTAAACTCGAGTTCTACACAACGCTGGAGAATTGGAAACAAAGACAAAATTATGTATACTCCTCCCGCTTCAAGGAGCAATTCATTCTGGCAAGCCGTATGGCATTTCCAGTGCTACGCGGAAGTTTGAAACCAAAGCCCAGCGACATTTCAACACAAAGCTTCGGCGCCAGGGACATTACTTTCTGGTTCATTATCTTAATTTTATTTGCTGTTTTCTGACCTTCGTAAACAAAAGTGCGCTGCTTATTTCTTTTAAAACTTTTTTGTGCGTGTACTGAAGTCAGGTGCTTCTGAGTGTGTGTGAGGCTACCCTGCAATTGGGAGAAATTTTATCGAACGAAAGTACAGAAAAACTCTTGTTCTTAGTCACCCCAAGCTGGCTTCTCCTCAGTACAGCCGTTGCTGGGGTGAAGCATGCTTGACAGGCAGAGCTTAAAAACTGCTACCGAAAGAGTTACGGGTACCACCACTAAGCAGGCATAGCCCCCGCTTAAAATTAAGACAATTGAAAAAAAGGAAATGACAGAAAATAACCCGCAGCCATTATAAGGGCTTCCTATAATTATAATATCAGATAAATACGTTTACCGTCAGTACGGATGGGTTACCTTACAAATAAAAACTTTTGGGGCTCGGCACTTGAAGCGGAGGTGAAAAAAAAAAAAAAAACCACCCAATTATGAATCATTCAACAGATTACTCAGATACCAGGCACGTCACTAGTTGAGAATAGAACACACGCCTAATGGGTAGAAGCGTCCATTTTTATTGTTCTTACGTTGCTGTCACTGCGACCATAACGTGCACATTGGCAAAGCGGACCTGTAAAAAAAATTCGGGGCATCCAATAATCATTTAATACCTAACTTGTGTTCGTTCTCCTCCCATTTTGCCAATAGGCGGTCTATTGATTTATTCGATTTGATTGTAGGGTTTTAACGATCTTTAGCGTGCGCCGAAATATCGTACACACGGGCGTTTCTCGTTACACACGTGCGTCGTCGTGCTCAGCAGCACAAAGCCTTAGCCACTGAGCCACAGCGGCGGGTCAATAGGCGTTTCAACCTGATAAAGCGAGAAGAATAGCAGGAAAAGTGCGTAGAATGATGAATGCGGGCATACGGAAACATTTTCAACGTATCCTGGTCGAAACCAGCAATATAGAGACGCAGCTGCAGGCGCAAACGTAAGATCAAAAACGATTATGATACCCAATTCCCTCTCCCTCCCATTTCTCGCACCGCCAAGACGTGTTCAAGCATTAGCATTCGGAAACAAAATTAAGCCGCTCGTGTTCGATGCACAAGGGGTAAATGGGGGCGATTCCCATCACATTACTCAGCACCGGCGCCCATGCACCATTTACTCGCGGCCGTTAGGGGTGAAGATTACTTAGCACGCATTATTACCTAGGAGCAGAACCGCACGAAACACGTTGTTTCCCTCGCATCCGCGAAAAGGAGCAGGCTTACGGAAGGAGGAGAGGGGGATGTGGGATGAATAAGGGGATGAAGAAGAGCGCGAGGTTACGTCGGCGCCTCTACCTTCCACCCGAAAACAAACAAAAATAAAAGCGAGAGGAATCTCTAATGAGGTTGCGGTGCGCTCTAACCAAGTCGTTTCTGCCAGTCGTTTCTCGCACGGCTGAGCATTGGATACTTGGGGGCGCCGATTCCATACCGATTTTACCGAAACGCCTCCGCCGCCATTCGATGACCTGCGCGTAGGTGCTCACATATTTATGGCGCGCGTACAGGGCCAGGACGCTTGCGAAAAACAAACATGCATAATGGAAAGGAAAGGTTTCTACATTTCCTCAGATCCGCTTAACTGAAAGGCTGTTCTTATGCACAAAAGGCTTTCAAGTATTCGCTCAAAGTGGTTTAGCTGGCGTGCGTGCTTGGGTTCACCGCAGGTCGTCCAGCTCTCGCTAGAACCTCAGCTGTGAACGTTAGATGTCGCTTTAAGTTTCCGCCTGTCATGCATAAAATGTAGTGCGGTGATAGACGGTATCTGCACGACTGTAGTGCGTCGTTGAGCCCATGTGCGCTGTTAGTCAAACGACCTATCCGTTTCCTCTTAAGATTGTTGTCAAGAACGACGTTCGGCGCGGGACTGACTACCCGCGATGGTGCCTAAAAGACACGTGCATCAGCGATCTCGTAATCATTCGTGTAGTGGCTGTACGCATTTGCTGCGCACTAGCCGCGGAGTAGCTGAGTGCTAGTGGCAGCTTTCAAGTGGCATAGCGCGCCCTTGTGGACCATGGTAGCGTCGTTTAGTTGGTTTTCTTTTTTTGTAGCGTAACCTACCCTGGCCGAGGTTGAGCAGTTTCGCGTGGACCCTGAAGGGCCGTGCTGCGCAAGCGCGAGGAGCATTGGATTGAATTTTATTGGATTGAAATCGATTTCCATTGGATTGAATTGGATTGGATTGGATTATATTGCAATCCAATCCAATCCGATTGGACTACGGATGTGCAGAGAATTGGGTCTGCACATTCGCCGGTCAGTGCATTCCAGAGGAGGGACGTCATAGCCGCGGCAGACGCACTGGCGCCGGCGCGTGCCCAGCTGTGCGCCTCCGTTGCGCAGTAGCCAAGTCTGACGCTGCGCCGGAGCCGCCTGATAGAGGTTTCGCGCGGCTCCTGGAAAGCTGTGCTCCGCATGCGCGAGGAGCAGTGAGTCGACTGGACTGGATTGAATTGGATTCAATTGGATTGGATTGGGCTGGATTGTTGAACCTTAGCTCACGCTACGTATATCCTGGCATAGCCGAGCTAAGCCACTGATAATTTTTCTGGAGGCAGTGAGGGCTCGAACAGGGAGCGTGCGGAGGAAAGTGACACTCCTCCGTGTTCAACTTAGGTTTTCGTGACACTATCTTCATGATTCGTTTATTCTACGCTAGCTATTTTAACCAGTTCATTTTGCACCTTTTTTTCTCTTCTTCTGTATTTCAATTCCTCCGACAAAGCTTTGCATCGTAGGTTGTCAAACGGAACTCTAGACAGCGTATTTTTTTTCTTCAACCCGCCTGAATGCGAATATGTTTCGGGAAGATATGTTCAGCTTTTCTAGAGCCGTGGCGCTAATTGGAGGTTAGTTCAGAACAGAGTTGCCAAGAAGGTTCCAACGCGTATTTCCAAGCTTAACGAACCACATGCCTTTGGTTTTTTTTTTTGTTGTTGTTGTTTTTTGGAACGCGAATAGCGGCCAATGATTACCTGTTGGCTATAGGTTAACCGACCAGATAAAAGTAATCGGGTCTCGAGTTCCAAAACTCCGAGTTTTATATTTAATACCAATAAAAAAGTGGCGAAATCAAATAGTTGAAGGCTGTCTGAGTATTTTATGGGAATGTAAGGACGTCACGGAAGTAGCAGAGGTCCTCGCGCCGACACCGGAGCAGTGGGAGGTCCTGCTGACCAGCGATGTTCTGTTAAACCAGCGCGGCCTGGTTACCCGGGCCATTCGAGCTGCAGCTGGCGATGTCATCCCGGACTAGGGACGCACCCACCACGGAGGACCCAAAACCACCCCCTCCTTTCTTCCTATTCTATGGGAGCAATAAAGGTTTATTCCACGTGGTCCTGCTGCTCCCCTCTCCCGTCCAATCTTTTCCATTTGCCATGACATGAACGTGTAATCGTTTGACAACAGCGCGAAAGACGGGACTAAGGAAGTAACAGACGATATCATGTACCAACAAGCCCTTCAGTTCACTCCTTTGCAATGAACGTGTAAGTCTAGCATATTGAATTAGAATTTCGTTAGACTACGGTGGGGAACGACGGGTACTCTTCAAGAGTGCTGAATTTTCTCTCCCAATGACTGCGCCACAACACGAGCATCTCAACAAATAAACAAACCATTCAGACCTGTAAACCTGTAAAGTCTGTGCATTGAGTCTACGCAGAAGTCTCGTCCCGTATATTCGGGCCCCTAAATTGCTGAGAGCTTTCACAACCAACCTCTCCACATGTTGCTGGGCCCCACCAAAGTTGTTTTGAAACGAAAATACGACGTCGCCGCCGGGGGAGGAAGTAAGAAAACTTGAAATGCACGAGAGGGCCGACTAATGAGCCGACGTCTCGGAGCACGCCGGCGCGCTTCAAAAGGTGCACGTACGAGGCGTACGCAAAATAAGCGCTGCCGGCCGTCCCACCGTCGGAGAGAACGCTCATTACGACTCAACAAAAACTCGACCCTTGAAGCAGCGACACGCACCAAAGGAATAAGGGGACTTTCTTTGGCAGTGTAAGCCGCGTTCCTCGCCATTAGGCACGGGACCGCTCCTTTCTTTAATACCGTCAGCTCAAGGCTTTGCAATGTGATCTCTCTCTCTCTCTCTCTCTCTCTCTCTCTCTCTCTCTCTCTCTCTCTCTCTCTCTCTCTCTTTCTCTTATTTCACAGGTACACGAACTTTTTTGTCTTGCATTCAAGTTACCTGCGTCTTTTTCGTAAGTTGTTGCTGTTGGCCAAACTAATTCATCACCCGTCAACGCAGCACGCTACAAAGCACAAACGTATCTGTCGAATAAATAAATAAATAAATAAATAAATAAATAAATAAATAAATAAATAAATAAATAAATAAGTAAATAAATAAAAGTACGTGAATGAATGAATGAATGAATGAATGAATGAATGAATGAATGAATGAATGAATGAATGAATAAAATTTATCAACAGAAGGATGGCGACTTGAAGCCATTTAGAAGGATTTCGAAATGGTGTAAGGTAAAAATAAATAAATAAATGTTACTTTCCGACATCTTGGTTTTGGAAGACCTCTATGTGGTGAAAATACGGCCAGAAACCATTTGATGAGTGCCCGGAAAGCTTAGGCATGTTAAACTCGAACGTAATTCGATTTACATTTCCGACTCGTTTAGTGGCACAACGTCTCGCTACACGGGACCGGGACCACGGAAAGTCCACCGCGGGTTCACCACGCTCCTCGCTGCGTTAAGGTTCACTCGATAAGAGGGACGCTAATCCAGGCCGTCTTGTCTCCCAGCATGCCAGATCAGTGACGTCACGCTAACGAGCTTCGTTGCTTACTTGCCTATACCGTCTGCCGATCTCCAATGCTGTTTCCAAAACTAACGAGCTATACCGCCGTCCGCCCTTTGCGACTCGGACGCAATTAGCCGCGGATTAACGGCAGTGCACAGAGTTTGTGGAGAAAAATCTTCACAAGGAGAAGACATTTGGAGGAAGACGAGTTGCTCTTCAGCCCGCATTCATTCTGCCCTGTTACTGTTCGCGAATTCATCGGAAAGACAAGTTTTGACCGCCGAGCTTAGCCGACTGGACAATCAACCGTCGGTGAACGGCGGTCTTTCATCAACCGTTGATGAAAGACTATCATGGTCTTTCATCCAAGCGTGTGTCCTTCATGAAACGCAAAAGGGCTTTTGAAGGTAATTTGAAAAATCTCAATTTGCAGCGCCAGGATCGCGACACAAGGAAGAAATCAAGGAGGCTCGCCCTAGGAATTTGAAAATTTCATGTGCGGAAGGGGTGGGGGGGGGGGGGGGGGGGGGGCGAGGAACCAACAATTTATGCTCTGCAGGGCTGAAATTTTACCTGTGAGTGTGCTTTAAGTTGTTTTAGGTATTTCGCGAAGTTCTTCTTGAAAATATTTATGTTCGGCACTAGTATAACCGCTAGTATTGCGCCGGTTGGAAAACTTTATGAAGGGCCCCGGTTGGAAACCTTGAGGTGCGCGAGGAAGCCGTAATTAATGCTTTACACTGCTCTAATTTTCCCCGCGAGTTCGCTTTAAATAATTTGAGGTATTTCCTGAAGTTGTTTTGAAAAAACCTGCTTCCGTTTGAGAGCTACGTTTTTTTTTTTTTTTTTTTTTTTGCTCCCTTTAATTTAGTTCCGCTCCCCGTCGAGGGCGCTAGGCGTCTTCGGAGGCGCGTGTCCCCGAAAGTTGGGGATGAGTGCGCACAACGAGACTAAAGTGTGTGCGCGGCCCCGCTCCTATCCCCTCTTTTTAGCCTGCACCCTCTTTCATCCCCTGCAAACCCCTTCCCCAGTGTCGAGTAGCAATCTGGGCTCTAAGCCTCGATAACGTCTCGGCCTTTTCCGTTCGTTTTGCTCCTCCTGCTATGTGAGGCCAAAGTTCAGAGGTCACGATAGCTTTCTCCACACGCATTGCTGCAATATCTTATCGCGTCAGTCCAGTTTATGCTATTACGTCCTGCGCGGTTTTAAAGCGCCCGGTGATGCGGCGATCTAAAAGATTCCAGCCCTCGGACACACGGAAATCAGTAAGCGCCGAACTTCTCGGTAACTCTTTGATTTTCCACCAAAGCGCGAGCGATGCTACGACACGAGGAAAAAGTAAAATCAGCTCGAATGAACATAATGCAGCTGTACTGAAGTATTTCTGTTCGCTCTGTTATTAGGACTACCAATATTCGCTGCGTCACAAAGTTCAATGCGAAAAAAATAAAAAAAAATAAAATGAAACGCGGAAATCTTCAACAGACATTTTTTGATGGATGTATTTTCTGCCACTGTTTATGTTTACACGCAGTTTTTTGTTGAACATTTGCCTAGTTCGCAACCTCTAAGGCAGGCTAATATTAATAACAAATATTACAAAACGATAGTGACGGCCCCGGAAATACTACAGTGCCCTAAATGTATGATAAGCTTTTAAATTTATCGAAACAGTTCGTGAGAAATTCTCTCGTTTTTACTGTTCGTTTAGACAATTTGCATTAGATTTCAGAATGACATGACTGACGAGTGTAGATAAAAAAAAACTGTTTGAAGAACAGCATTTCCAGTGATATAGAATAGTACAGAATGACCTACTTTTTCTTTTAGCTCGACGCGACTGGAGAGATAAAAGCAGTGAATAACAAAAATAGTGGCTATCAGAAAACGTGCCTTCAACTCTGTCGTGGATCGAGCTCAAAAACAAAGTTGCGAAAAAAAAATGGTGAGGATAACGCTGCTAAACAAGCTGAAACATCATCAGAAAAAAGTTACCCGGCCTGGGAAGGCTTTATCGGGCGACAATCAAACAGCCTGTCACGCTACATTGTCATTAGCTCTTATGCAGCAGCGTGGAGATGCGCCTGACCATGCGTACGCGCCCTGTAGCCATCGTGAGTGAAAGAACCGGCGAAGGACCCTGATTATAAACAACTTTTTACGGACTATCTGCCCGGCACAATGCCCGGATCGCGCCGCGCTGCCATTGATGGATCGGCTCTTTTCATAACGGAGGCGACCGCTAGTGTCTCGGCGAGGATAAGAACGCGAAGAGATTCGCAAACTGCTGCTGACGCCGGTTGAAAGGCTCTTCGGGACTTGCGTTCTTTTTTTAAAAGCAGTAACATAAAGATGAATTATTAGATATATGAAATGCGGGCCTGGCTAGAACTATTTTGATGCAAAGAGCTTCTAGCAAAGTGGCTCGTCACGAGCTCTGGATCATTTTTGTCATATACTTAACTACGCAGAAAGTCTTCACGCCATTCTCGGATATAGTGCTATCGAAAAAGAGAGAGAGTTTAAAAGTAGAGATCCTGGATCGGGTAATTCTTCGTCTGCTTATGGCAGCTGGACGTGACTTTTAAGAATAATTTTAAGAAGAGCTACCCTTCTACGTGGGTCACTGTGACATGTGTAAATACTTCTTTGCGAATGTAGCTAGCTCCGCGATCTGTTTCACGCTACGACACATCAGGCTTCTGCGATCCTGCGAGACTTACATCTACGGGTTTGTTGGTTTGTAAGTATGTATATATTGTCACGAGGAAGATATGAACAAGTGGACAATTACACATAGCGCCATGTTTACCCCCACATTCTTAGAAGATGAAATACATAATCTGACATAGCCGTGCTCGCGCCAAGATGGCTAACACCCATTAAATCACCGCCTCATCAATCATGGTTCGTCTCATCGTTATGCCGCCACGTTACAATATATATACTATCCAGGGGAAAAGTCGCCACTTTTAAAAACTGTTTATTCGTCGAGATACAAACAGTTTTCAGAAGCGTATACATTTTTCCTACATTTTCAGGCAACCGAAGAGAGTTCTTCTTCATGTACATATGCACATACCCCCACCCACACACGCATAATCATCGTCGTCGTTATCATCATCATCATCATCATCATCAGGCAAGCAGGCAAAATAAAAACTGCCGTGTGACACTAAAACGCGAATACGCCTAAATTACCCAAGGATGAGTTCGCGATCGGGCAGAAGACTTTAACACAGCGCTAGCGCGGCTTCCCAGCCCAACTTGCTTCTTCCCTCGTTTTTGTGGAGGCCCCTGTTAATGTTATCGGCGGCAAACCACGTCCAATCGCGTGATCGCGAATTAAATGATAAAAAAGGCGGGAAAAAAAGAAACCGTCGCGCGGCAAGCTTGAAACGAAACGCGCTGAGCCAGAAACACGCCGCACGCAGTTGATTGCTCCCCGCGGTCAAGCGAGAGTCGGTGGAGAAATTCTTCCAGCCAGCGAAGCACTTCTCCTCTCCATCTTCCCTTTCTCCTCTCGCTCCTCTTCCGTCCATCAGCAGGGTCTCTCCAAATCTCTTCTCTCTTCCTCTCTCTCTATCTCTCTCTCTCTCTTACAGCTGGGAGTCAAACGGCAGCGCAGCGTGAAGACCCAGAAAGAGAAAGATGGAGGGAAAAAAAACAACAAATGGGGCGCATCTGAAACCTAATTAACGAGAGACAAGAAGAAAGAATTTCCATTCGGTTAATTACCGTCGCGACGGTGGCGTACCTGCTGCTGCTGCTGCGATGCGCGCAACATCTGGCGGGCGTCGCTCTGGTCCTCTTATCTGCTTCGCCGTTTTCTTTTGTGTGTTTTGCGTTTTTGTCACTTCTTTCCTCCACAGTCCCGCAAAGAAACATTGCAGGCATAGCGACGAGGGAGAGAAATTCGTCGAGCCATTACGCGAAAGCCGAATCGGAACTGAGGCAATTTACTCGGACTTCCAGCAGGCACGCGGTGTGGGCGAGTGGTTCGTATTATAAAGAATGGAGCTATTTGAAGATTTCTATATAAACGTGAAGGCTAGACTAAGACTGCCACAGTAGTGTCCGTGAACATTCTGTGCCGTAAAGTTTTTTCTATGTTCCATCAAAATGTTTTACAGGAGCAGAGACAAAATCCGCAAATAACTAATTATTGCTTATGCTGTACTTCTTGGTGCACTGCAATATGTACTATTGTATTGATATCCCCCGATTTTGTGTTGTACTGTGGCATTGTGGTATTATCAGTGTAAGTACTACTAAGAAAGAGTGCTGTTCTATTTGTGCTCATTCCACTTGCAGTGTGTTCCAAAAAGAACGAGACTCATTCAGCACATTTCTGCGCTTTCTTTCTAGTTTTCTGTGGCTTTTTGAATTTTTGCGAACATTTGTGCATTCTGTACTATTCATTGCACCGTCCTGCGTGCCTACTCAGAGCACTGTGCGCCCTAGGTGCGGCAATAAGCGCTACATGCGCGTTATATATATATATATACATATATATACAGAAGATAGGTCAGCAGTCTACGACGCCAAAGGAGGCATAGGGGTGTGGTTAGGCTCTTTTCTTTTTTACTACGGTTAATGAAGTGAACATTTTTTTTTTTTTATATAAATATACAGAAGAAAGAAAGAAAAACACGCGCCCAGAGTGGGGACCGAACCCACGCCTTTCGATTACATGTCGAATGCCTTACCAATTCGGCTATCTGGGCGACTGTGTTCTCCTTCACTTTCTGGGCTATTTATATTTACTAGAGGTGTATCTGACTCTTGAGGGTGGTAGCCAGCGCCACTCTGACTACACGGGGAGAAGGGGACCTTCTTTTCAACCCCCGCGGCGTGACTCCAACGTCTACAGCCAACGTCTACTCCAACGTCTACAGGCTGTAGACGTTGGAGTCACGCCGCGGGGGTTGAAAAGAAGGTCCCCTTCTCCCCGTGTAGTCAGAGTGGCGCTGGCTACCACCCTCAAGAGTCAGATACACCTCTAGTAAATATAAATAGCCCAGAAAGTGAAGGAGAACACAGTCGCCCAGATAGCCGAATTGGTAAGGCATTCGACATGTAATCGAAAGGCGTGGGTTCGGTCCCCACTCTGGGCGCGTGTTTTTCTTTCTTTCTTCTGTATATTTATATAAAAAAAAAATGTTCACTTCATTAACCGTAGTAAAAAAGAAAAGAGCCTAACCACACCCCTATGCCTCCTTTGGCGTCGTAGACTGCTGACCTATCTTCTGTATTTCCTCAACGAGCCCCTCATTTCCTTACTATACATATATATATATATATATATATATATATATATATATTGTACGAGTATATTGGAGCCGTGTCATGGCAGCTGGTGAGCAATCTAAACAACGTACGGAATGCACGGCCCGCTTGTAGACATCACATGAGACTAAACATTCGACAGCCGAGCTGTTTAGGCCGAGCTTTGTCCGTCCGTCGCAGCAAAAATTCTCGAAGCCTCAAGAAAAAAATGTAGGGAGGCCCCGGGAATCGAACCCGGGACCTTTACGCCGTGAAACCGGCAGCCAAACCAATGGGCCACCCCAAAGGGAACGGCGGGGAACAACAACATCTGCAGCCAATTGGAAATAAAAAAAAACCGCTTCCCGCGGCCGGAATCGAACCTCGGTCCCTCGCGTTATGAAACCGGCGTCTATCCGGTTGAGCTATCATTGCTTTTTTTTTTCTTTCTTTATTGCCGGTCTTCGACAGTGCAACACAACATAAAGGTACTACAGGAAACACACAATCTACAAAAAGGCCGCCATGCCATGGTGGACTGGCGTTGTCATTTAAAATTCCCTAAGCATGGCGAGGGGTTCCACTCTTGGCAACCACTCAGGAACAGAAAACTTCGCTCTCTGAATTTCAATGAACTTGGAAACAGTTTCGCGGAAATATTGTCGCGTCGGCCTCGCGTCTACGTCACAGTTGAGCCATGCCGTGCGCGCCCAACAACATGACGAGATCGTACGGCACCCCATCCTCTCTCTCTATACATAAAAACCGTATTCCATGGGGGTTCAGTGGAAAGTCCTTTCGCAGTGTCCTTTGGAGGACATCCCATAGAAATACTGCTGCCCAAGCTATCATTGCATTCCGGGCGCGCAGCACTGCCACTGGGTTCGCAGCGCGGGCGATGGCGTTGGACCTGGCCTCGGGTTTTAGCGCGTGCTAACGCGGTCCACTATGGCAGAGATGTGAAAGCCTGCGGACGGAACGATCCGGGCCTGCCAGTCATGGAGCACTTTCAGGGGCAAGTTGGGAAATAAATGTGAGGTCCAGCAGCCTGGTTTCCCGCGGAGGGAGAGGGGCCGCCAGCTCTGCTGTTTCTTGCACCAGCCTTGCACCACTAGTGCAAGCTGCACCAATTTTTCTTAAAATAAGTGTTGCTTTCAACATGCCTGCTCGGATGGCGCACACTATGTCCCTACAATCACAACGAAAAAACAAACGCTTGCCTAATAGATGTCGTTTCATTTACGGGAGTCCGGCGATAAAATCATTGTAAAAAACCAAAAACAAAGCGGAGCGGTTGCAACGACCTCATTGACGCAAGACTTGCGCATGAATGGGTGGCTCATAACGCATCTCTTCGACGCGTTATAATGTTGCGAAATCTCATTCTCCGGAACGCGGGCTTCGGTTCAGCAGCAAGTTAAATTTACGTACTTGGAAAGCCTTCTCAAAGGCAGCCTTCCCAAAGAACACGACCAGAGCGCCTGTGCGGCGAGACATTGAGACGTTTCGGGTAAGGCGATCCATAAACGTCGGGATGCACCGCCACCGAATCGAACCGCCTCCCCTCGCGACGCGGGCTTAATGACTCGTAAGCCAGCCCACGCTCCAGCGCTCAAACAAGGCATGCTGCGGGCTAATTTGGCAGAAATGAGCGGCGTCCGCCAAACTACATGCTCCAACAACTGCTTTAACGAGTTTGGCGCGCGGAAGAAATATCCCGGCCGAGAGGGGGCGCTCGTCGCGAATGCGCTCTCCTGGAGCGGGCCGAAGGTTCCGAGAAGAGCTTCGATTGCGGCTTGAGATCTGGCCGACTACACGTTTCCTAGGCACCGAGAATGTCAGGCCTTCGCGCTCGTAGAAGGGACGTGCTGTTTGCAATTTTATTGGGGTTCGGGGCAATGCCCTCGAAATTCAAGTTAGGCAGAACACGCACCTTCTCGAACATGTAGACCTCATTTATAATCGGGGAGGGAAAAGATAAATGTGGCTGAACCGTTCAGGACTTCATCATCATCATCGTCATCATCATCAACAACAACAACAGCTTATACTCAGGTCCACTGCAGGACGGAGGCCTCTCCCATTGACCTCCAGCCGCTCCTGTTCTGCGCTGCTCGAGTCCACAGTTTACCCTGGAATTTCTTTATATCATCCCTCCGTCGGGTTAATGGCCTTCCCCCTCTTCTTGACATATCTCTTGGTATCTCTCCACTTTGTTACCCCAATTTTCCACCGGTTGTCGGTTCTTTTTACTACATGGCAAGCGCAAGTCCGTATCTCTTTTTTTTTTATTTGAGTTTCTACTCTCACAAGTGGCAAAAACAACAGACAGGAGATGAACATGCATCCACCGAACTAAGAGAAAGCAGTTGCACAAAATTAGATTCTTAGGCCTTGCATCAATAACGGTGCTAGGGACAATAAACCGACATCCTAATAGCTTTAATATACACTCAATAGATATAAACGGCGGGATATTAAAACCCATTAGAGTGTAGCATGGTGAATCTCTTGAGCTCGGCTTAAAAGCCTGTTTCTTGAAGAATTCCTCGGCTGTAACGCTTTTTGCGAGTCCACGCGCGGTCTTTTTTTTTTTTTTTCAAAGGTAATATACTTCTGCATGTAGAGGTAAGTAATAAAATTAAAATCCATAAATTTATAGTACTCAGTATCCTTCATTGCTCTCGTCATTGTTTCGGTTTTAGATAACGCTTTTAGGCCCAATAAATGCGCATGCCCTCGCGTATAGGAACTCCCGCGAAGTCCGCCCGTTATTTTTGCGGGCCACTAAGACATTGCAAAGAATAAAAATTACTCGTGGCAATCGAATCCGTTTAAGTTCTTTGAATGTCAAGCCATTATGGCTAACTTTATAGATACTTATCAAAGACCTCGTCACCGCTACATGCTGTTTCAGTCTCTTTATTCGCTATTGTTTCTTCGCTATTTGGTGCGAATTACGTCAACAGGTAGACAGGCGACACTACGCGAACCCAGCTTCTTCGGAATAAGACGTCTCCGTGGCTACGCTCACGCCTTTTACTCAGGCGCCGTCATGTTCACTTGTCACGTGATGTGACGCCAGCTCCACGCACACTGCGCTAACTCTTGTTTCAACGCTGGCAAAGAACACACTCGGCTTATACTCTGGAGGCCAGGGTGCAACTTCCACACAGACTCAAATATACCCAATTTTTCGTTCAAAGTAATTCATTATTTTTATCAAAATATTTCTGCGTGCGCACTTCGGCACAAACTCCGAGATCTTTGAAAGTTTTTCTTTAAGAGCAACGCTATTTAGCAAACAGTAATTTTTCGTGACCGCAGTTAAAAATACCAAGAAATCGCCGAGCGCGCGCACGTGATCACGGGTCTCGCGCCGTCCTCCCGGCAGTTAACAAAACCAAGAAAATGCCTAAGGCTGGTGTGTGCGTGCCTCGCGACTACCGCCAAGCGTCCGCTGCGCACGTTTGTCAAGCCAAGCATACCCACTTAGAGAGGTTGGCCAAGATTAGCCAAAAACTAAACTGAAGCGTTCGCCGTAATCGTGGCAACACTTGCTCGGAACGAGAAAGACACGTCATAGCATAGGCCCCTTCAAAGTCATGTCCAAAGATTATCAACTCCAAAAAAGTGAAGGAAGCTCACACTTATAGCTACAATGACAGATTAAAAGGCATTACAGCAGCGACGAAGAAGCAAATCGCCTCGAATGGTGGACTTAAACCGTCGCTATGGTCGTGAAGGTTGCGTACAGCTTAGTGTGAGCTTCCTTCATTTTTTTACTCTGCACCAGGCCGGCCATTTTCGGTTCTAGACAACGCCATTATTTCGCCCAACGCATGGGCGGCACTTAAATCTTTCGCCTCAAAATAAAACGAAGACCCACAAAAATAAAAACAAACAAGCAAACACAAATCAATTTTCCCTCGAAACCGGCGACTTCGAAGGGGCCTGTGAAGCATCTCGCGCACCACGTCGGGAAACAAACGCGCTCAACTTCTCGGCGTCCATCTGCGGCCACTTTTCGGCCCGCATTACGCGGATGCCGCAGAATCTGCGCCTCTGCGGGATTTCCGCGCGTGGAAGAGAGGGATAGACTGCGAGACTCGGGAGAGGGCGATGAATAAAGCCCCGGAATCAAAAAAAAAAAAAGGGGGGGGGGGGGTCAAGAAAGAAGAGCTAGGAGGGCAAATTCAGCGGGGCGAGTGCGCTCTCCTTTCCGTGCGGGCGGCGTCACAAGAGCAGGACCTCACCAAGGAATACGACCACGCTCGACTGGACGCCGTTGCCTTTCGCGCTACAGGACGATGAGAGGGTACGGACCAAGTTTGGAAAAGAAGAACGGGGAAGGAGGACGCGTAATAACAAGGTTGTCGCTGCTAACGAGTTCGGCCGGATAAAGGCAGCGCTAGGTGCACTGCTCCGTATAGATGGGAGTACCGTAGATATATTTATAGGAGGAACCGCGGCCCTGCTTCAGTCGGGGCGGGTGAGCCGAAGAGGGGAAAGAAAGGGGGGCAATCAAAGATGCATTAGGGAGTGGAAGTCAGAGGGAAGAGGAAAAAAACGAGATTTCTTTCTCTATTTTTAAGCCCTACTTTCATTAGAGAATGGCACGGATGAGCGGAGGCTAACGATCTTTACCTCGAGAGACTTCTTCTTCCGTAAGGAGAGGAACAAAAAGGTGGGGGACGGAGCCGCCCAGTGCGCTGAACAGTGCGCGCAACAGAAGAACACTGGACGGATGCAGGCTTGGTAAACATTGCCGGAGTCGAAAGGGCTGAAGGCGAGCCAACATCCAGTGGCACTCCGGAAAAAGCAATGGACGAAGACTCAGTCGTGAACGCAGATAATTCGATCCGACGAAGTGAAGGGAGACGTCTTTGCTATTGTTTATCATGAGGTAGATTACGATCTTTCAAATCAACTTTACTGCTCTCAATGGATGTCTTGGGGGCGCTTATTCGTGACCTCCAAAATTGAATCTGTGCGGGTCAGGTTACGTTACCCTTACAATTAATGATTAGTGGTAGGGATGAAGCCTGGAAATGATAAGGTAGACTTTTAGACGGAACACACAGCAAATCTCAGGTTGTATATATATATATATATATATATATATATATATATATATATATATATATATATACATATATATATACGAATTAGTCGTGCCAAACGGGGGTGTGCTCGAGACCGGCTGACTTTCAAGTGTCGTCAATCTCCCATTAGGTATATGTGCAGCGCACAGCCATCGGAGCAGCCCCATCGAAAACACTCCTTCTGCGCATGGACTCCCGAGCTAGCTTGGACTCTGGCACAACTAGATCCTGTTACCACCTTCTAGACACCTGCAAATAAACCCCATTTTAATATGTATGTATGTATGTATGTATGTATGTATATATATATATATATAACCACACCCCTATGCCTCCTTTGGCGTTGTAGACTGCTGACCTATCTTTCTATATATATATATATATATATATATATATATATATATATATATATATATATATATATACACACACATTTGTGTGCGTGGGAGTGTGTCGGTGAAAGGTACGATGTCAAACTAAACTGAACAGGCAGTGGACAGAGGAAGCGAATGAGATTGCTGTCGTCACCATTATGCCTATATTGATCTGTCCCTCACGTGCATTCCTACAGACAGACTCGTTACCACTGTCTGTTCGCTTTTCACAATTACGTTTCCACGCACACGTACACCATCGGCGCGTGACGGTTAATGAGTGTTCAAGTACACCGTGTTTACACTGGTGCGATCGCGCACCAGCGCGGTGCGCATTGGCGGGCATTTTTTTCTCATGAGGCGGTCTTAGGAGGAGGTACTCGGGTAACGAAGGCTAACGCCCAGTCCTTTCATCATTAGAGGGCGCGGCGCCTCGACATTGAAGAATGCGCAAGGTCGGCCCGGAGCGCTCTAGAGGATGCGGCGCGGCAACTCCCTGCTCTCGAAGAAAGCGGCTGCGAAGGACGGGCCGATAGATTACATCGGTGCTTGGAAATCGATCTCGCGATCAGGGACTTGCGGATTCCCGTTGCTTCACCGGTGCCGGCCGGCCGGCCGGCCCCTCTCGCTCCCTCCTCTCGCAGAGCGGTTTATGTGCTCGGCACACCTCGCCCGGATACCTAGCTTCGGATCTGGAGGCTTTGATGGGTAGAAAGATGGCCACCCACTTCCCTGGGTGGCGGTGACGCGGAACGAGAGTTGTCTGTGATTGAACGCGAGCCGCGGCCCGAGTGTTATAGTACCGAGGGGTTCAGGTTAATCGGCTGAGCTGTGTCTCCTTCGCTGGTGGACCTGGCTGGAACTTGTGCATTTGTTAGTGCGCTTTTAAGCGTGAAGAACGTGCGTGCGAGTGGAAATGAGTTTAGATAGTTTTTTTTTAATGCAGAGCATTTCAGTAACTCACGATGTCACCCGCGTTGACGTCCGTAGTCGTAGTCCGCACCCCTCCCCCTACACTATATAAAAAAATACTATCCGGTGCCTGGTTTCGATCCCTCGACCCTGCGGGCGGAACGCAATGTACATGGTGCTCTACCCACTGCGCCACAAAGCCGACACAGAATGGGAGGCTACGAACACGCCTTATATCCTTGACTCATTCAAACTACGTCAAGAAGATGCTGATACAACGCATTCACTACCACCAACTCCCCAAATACTAAACGTTAACGCAATACACCCACCCTCTATGCGACGCATTTACTCGACTCCCCCTCGCGGGGAGATGGGCCCAATTTTTTTTCGGTTCCGCAGCAACATTTGAGGTATGGAGGGTGGAGTGGCGGATGGTGCAGCAGTTATCCGGAGTGAGCTGAGCTGAGCAGTGCCGTGACCGGCTTCATCTGTAGTGGAACCGCAGCTGGTTTTCAGTGGATGAGTGAAGTGACTGAAGCAGCTAACATAATCGAAGCGGCTGACGTGTCGAAGTGAGTGAGTGAGTGAGTGAGTGAGTGAGTGAGTGAGTGAGTGAGTGAGTGAGTGAGTGAGTGAGTGAGTGAGTGAGTGAGTGAGTGAGTGAGTGAGTGAGTGAGTGAGTGAGTGAGTGAGTGAGTGAGTGAGTGAGTGAGTGAGTGAGTGAGTGAGTGAGTGAGTGAGTGAGTGAGCGAGCGAGCGCAGGAAAGCTGAAAAGTGAAATGTGCAGCGAAATCGGCAGCTGAGCATGATTTGCGGCACGGCGGCTGCCTTGTGGTGTGCTTGACGAACGACGTCCTGCTGCCGGATCTCTTTGGCAAAGGTGTACCGGCGTCATTTCCGTGACGGATATGACGTCAGTGAAATCTTCGTGTATACCGGCATAAAACACTTTCGTGTTAAAATATAAAACCGGAAAACGAACAGCCCCAAGTATAACGTACTTTTTAGTACTAAAGGTTGCTTCTCCGCAAGAAGACCATGTGTGCACGGGTGCACCCTTTACAGACCACTTGCTACGTTGTACTGGAGTCACTGCCGTGACGGATATGACGTGATTGAAATCTTCGTGTATCCGCGAATAAAACACTTGCGTGTTAAAAAGATAAATATAACTCAATACGTAGATGCTTGCCCCCTGAGCTCAACCCATGCAGGTGTGCAGAGCTGCCTGCTCCTTAAGTAACCATCATCCGCGAGACCTGGGGGGCTACACTAGAAAGGTTCAACCATGCTGGGAAGGGAAGGCTCCCATGACTGACCAACTCAACTCTCAGGCCTCACTCCCCAGCAGCTTTAAAGCACCTGTCCACGGCGGCAGTCAGAGCAGCCATACAACAGAGGGTGCTAAGAATCTCAGTGTCTATACAGGCCGCGCCTTTGGAAATTGACCCTGGCAACGTTCAACGCACACACCTTGTCTAGTGAGTGAAGCTTAACTCTACTATTAGACGAGCTGTCGAACATTATGTGGGATATTATAGGGTTAAGCGAAGTTAGGAGGACAGTTCAAGGCTTCGAGGAACTCACGAGCGGGCATATTCTCCGAGAGAAGAAAGAACACGGGGTGCTATTTTTAATCCACAGAGAAATAGCAGGAAACATGGAGGAGTTTTTCAGCATTAACGAGAGAGACGCGGCTGTTCTTATCAAGCTAAACAAGCAATACAGGTTTAGCTTGCGCCAACAACCAGCTATGATAACAAGGCCGTGGACAGCTAATACGAGGACGTCGAATCAGCAATGAAGAAGACAACAACGCAATTCACTATTGTGACGAGAGATTTTAACGCTAAGGTCGGTAAGAAGCAAATGGGAGAAAGGTCACTGGGAAATTTAGGAATAGACCCTTGCAACCGCCGGGGAGATATACTAGTAGGATTTGAAGAGAGAAATAACTTGAGGTTGATGAACACATTCTTCTAGAAACTAAAGAATAGGAAATGGACATACAAAAGTGCCGATGGTAGAACAAAAAACGAAATTTACTTCATGTTAATTGACAACCCAGGTACCGTGCAAGGCTTCGATGTGCTAAGTAAGATTCGGAGCAGCAATCACAGTGTGGTTAGATGCAAGCTAAGGCTGAATCTCATCAGAAAAAGGTGGAAACTCGTGGAAACTAAGAAACCCCTCATGTAGCCAGTCAGAGCCAGATCGCACGAACTTATAATAACTCTTCAAAACAAGTTCGCGCTTCTGAACGAGTAGAACGAGGTCAGTGTAGACGGGTTAAATGACAACCTGATATCGTCACTCAGTGAATCAGCAGTACCAGTGGGAGAAGCAACATGCAGGGAACAAATTGGAAAACTAACTAAGGAAACCAAGGTACTAATTGCCAAACGTTAGAAAATGAAAGTGTCAAGTACGGCGCATCGGATTGAATTAGCCGAGTTTTCGAAACTTATTAACAGAAGTAAAACAAACGAGTGGGGCTAAAAATAAATATGAATAAATCGAAAGTAATAAGGAATAATAAGCATGCCAATAAGGTACTCTTCAGCTTAGGAAACGAAACGCTCAAAGAAGTAAAAGAATACAACTACCTCGGACCGATGGTTAGTGCTAACCCCAGTCACGAGAGAGAAATCCGGGGTAGAACAGGTATGGGTTGAGCAGCACTTGGCAAGCACTCCCAAATAATGAAAAGTAAGCTACCTCTGTCACTTAAAAGAAAAATTTGTAACCAGTGCATACCGCCGGCGATGACATACGGAGCTGAAACTTGGCGCCTTACTAAGCAACTAGAAAGCAAACAGATCGGCTCAACGGGCCATGGAACGGATAATGTTAGGATTAACACACAGGTACAAGAAACGAGCTGTCTGGTTTAGAGAACAAACTAGAGTAGAAGGTATCATAGATCAAATAAAGAAAAAGAACTGGACTTGAGCTGGCCACGCAATGAGACGAACGGAGTAGTGTTTCTGCGCAGGCAGGCTATGATAATGACCTCCTGGCACATGTAGATGCATATATATATGTTTTCGTCGGCAAAAATGGCGTTGCTAGTCAGCGGCTGCTGCAGATTATGTGATTGAGAGGTTGTCATTTAGCCTGTCTAGACTATGCTCATTCTCCTCGTTTACAAGCGCAAATTGGTTTTGAAGAGTTATTTTAAGCTCCTTCGTCCTGGCTCTGACCGACTCCATACTGGGTTTCGTCTCCATGTAGTGACACGAACCGACAACCTGTGGAATTTTAGGGTAACAGAGTGGACACCAAGTAAGATGGGTCTAGAAGAATGGGAAGGCCATTAACCCAATGGAGGGATGAAATAAAGAAATAAAGAAACGACGACGACATTGATGATGATAGTAATGATGATAGTGATGGTGATGACGACACAGCTGCGCCGAAACTTTTAACACGAAAGGGTTTTATTCCCGGGTGCACAAAGATTTCACCGAAGTCGTATCCGTCATGGAAATGACGTCAGTACAACGAAGCAAGCGGCCTGTAAAGGGTGCACCCCGGCACACAGGGTCTTCTTGCGGGGAAGCAATTTTTAGCACTAAAAAGTACGTTATACTTAGGGTTGTTCGTTTTCGCGTTTTATATTTCAACACGAGAATGTTTTATGCCGGGATACAGCAAGATTTCACAGACGTCATATCCATCACGGAAATGACGCCAGTACACCTTGGCAGAAGCGACCCGCCAGCAGGACCTCGCTCGTCAAGCACACCCACAAGAGAGCCGCCGACCCGCAAATCATGCTCAGCTTCCGATTCCGCTGCACATTTCGCTTTTGTGTTACCGATTCCTATGACAGAGAAATCAACCAAGGTTTTTTTTTTCAATGCCCCCGTCCTTCTGCACACCCTGACAGCGTGTTTCGGCAGCTCGCTCCGGTTAACCGGCACAGAATGCAAACGACAAACACAAGAGAGCGTAGGCAAACACCTTGCGTGCTTGTATTTCAGCAACGACGACGAACTGGTTTCGCCGCTCTTCAGAGCGCAGTAATCCCCTTGTCCTCCCTCTGTTCGGATGTCTGACGTGGAAATGCGTTCTGTTTGCTCAGCACACCAACCGTTTTACGGTTGTTACTTCCCATGCAAACCCGCAGGTGCTGTGATGCTATAATCTCCTTCTGTGCCACCTCCGAAAGGGGTGGGAGGTTTCCTTTCATCTCGTTCTTGTATTATTTTTGTCTTTGCCAACGGCAGATCAACGCTAGCAATTCGCACTAGGCTTGCAGAGTCATAGCTTTACCAGAATTCATCTCCCCTCCGCCCTCCAATATGCTCGTCTGACTGTTCGCTGCGAGATACCGCCCCGACACGAGCTCGGCAATATTCCCGCTGCCGCGAACACCGGCTTTCCGCAACGCTACCGATGAAACAGAGACAAACTCGAAGTACATTCGAAGCTCCATATCTGAGGGCTGCGTCGTGAACTCACAGTCACCCAGTGATGGGAGCTAAACCTTCCCTGCTGCTCCAAAGCAAGCTCGTTAATCCTTTGGATGCGCAGAGCGCGGAGCTAACACGCCCATGAACAGAAAGAACGTAGACAAACCTTACTCTGCCGGTTCCCTTAACTGGGTGCGAGCAGCAACAGATCCGGAGCCCGAAACACAAACTTCGCACGCTTGTTTCCTTTGCATCCTTCCGCACTTAGGCGTTACTGCGTAATTCCCCCGATTATCGGCCCACTTTCCGCCACGTTACGTTCTCATGCGCCGCGTTGGATCGGTGCACTCGGCGGGAATATAACGTGCGGAAGAAGCGCTACAAAGTCGACGTGGTGTGCAAACCATATAATAACTGGCTGCGAACAAGTAAGGGAACGCCAAAGCGCGAGTTGAAGGAAATTGGGCAGGCGCCGGTTTTTCTTTCTTTTTTTTATTTTTACAGGGAAGCTGTTAGCGGCACCTTTGTTGGGATATTTCATCACTCCCATCTCCGTCGCCGAAAGGGGGAGATGCACGCGAACGAGAATATAGAAATAAAATATTTCAAGCAAGAGATAGAGAAAATACACAGCAGACATTCAACATGCTTAGCTTCTGTCGATCATTTCATCCGAGATCAATGTCCACCAGTATTTTTCCCTCAATCGATTTGGCTTCAAAGATTTTATGGCGGACATACATCTCTTGGACCATTTATAACATAATACCTCCTTCTACAGAGGGAGGACTTCCCTTTTCTTTTAAACTCAGAACCCTAGCCAGCTACTTGTCCACGGCAGTGGAAGGCAGACCCCACACTACATCACCCACTCACGAGGCTCCTGTCCGTCCACTTTTGACAGGGACGGGCTAAAACTTACCCACCAAACATCTCCCGTATCGCTTGTATCTACGAAGGTAGCTACACCTGCTCTCTCTCTCTCTCTCTCTCTCTCTCTCTCTCTCTCTCTCTCTCTCTCTCTCTCTCTCTCTCTCTCTCTCTCTCTCTCTCTCTCTCTCTCTCTCTCTCTCCCGAATACACTTCAACTTACACCCCACGTTATGGGCTTGTGCTCGGCATTCAGCGTTGACGTCCAAATCCCAACCTATAAGTAACTCTCGACTCAAGGCTGTCTGACGCTAGCACAACAACGCAGCGTCCAGGGCGAAAGGTAGACGGCAGGATGAGAAATCTCAACCAAAGGCAAAGGTGGCTGCTGAAACATCGGAGCAAAACGGCGGCAAAAGGCATGTCATAGCGGAGCTTCTCGAGTTTCGCCCGCGATAAAAATGTTATACCTGACCCATTTTCTTTTTTTCTTGGCTAAAAAGGTTTATTCATCATTTGTATCAATAAAACTAAAATAACACAAAATCTCGTTTAAATTACCGGCGTCAAACATCGAAACAATGCATGCGGGGGTAAATCCCACCCGTATACCTTATGTCACAGAAAAAAAAATGGCCACGTATCTGCACCTTTCGCAGCAAATGTCGACGAAAACGATAGTCGATAGTCCCGTCTCTTTCCCACCCACCTCTCATGATGTTTCTCTCCCGTCTCGCTCCTCTAAAGATAAAACGCTAGGGGTTTGCTCAAGTCAATTTGAATTTCCCGAGTTCCACTGCTTCAAGTCGGGTGCCTCGATGCCGGCGCTGCCCTAGGGCGGTGACGGGCGTGAATCGAGGCACCCTACCCCAACGTTTATCGAACCACGTTTCCATACTCCACGAGCGTCCAAAGCGGAATGTGGAACCTATCTAGTGGAACCTCCGTTGGTGTTGCCGTATGATTTCTTAAATGCCGCCAGGAGCTACGCCACAGCGCACGCCACAGCAGGGCGAAGGTTTTCTGCAGTAGATGTATTCCATCTGATATCGCGAAAACCAAGCAGCCATAATTTTTTTAGTAAAGGAACACTGAATATATCACTTACGTATCGAATGTCTGCCTTATATTTGTGTAATGTCCTGTTCTTGTTCAACAATGTTGACAAGTATGAACATTGACACCGGAATTAGACGTTTAGATTTGGATGTGGGTATATAGAACTATTGCGCAGCTTTTGTCTCACTTTGTCCGGGTTACTGAATCGAGTGACAGACAGACAGGCCAAAATTTCTGCGCTTAAGTAGCCCAAAAAAGACTGTCGTCTTTAAAAATGACTATTTCCGGAAGTATAAGTATATGTATATCAGCATATGGAAGACCTACGGAACAACTCCAATGGCATATCGCTTACCTAGGACGTCATCTGTGAACCTCGACGGCTGCATATTACTCCTGCCTGCGGCGGTGGCTCAGTGGCTAAGACTTTGCGCTGCTGAGCACGAGGTCGCGGGTTCGATTGCCGGCCGCGGCGGCTGCTCTTCTGATGGAGGCGAAAAGAGAAAACGCCCGTGTGTGCGGGATGTCGGCGCACGATAAAGATCCCCAGGTGGTCAAAATTAATCCGTAGCCCTCCACTACGGCGCGCCTCATCGCCTGCGTTGCGTCGGCGCGTTAAACCCTACATTCAATCAATCAATGCATATTACTCCTGTACAGCTTGCACCATACCACGTGACTCTGTAAGGCCGCGTCGTTACGCGCACCGTGCTTGACAAGGCAGGCTTTTTCCGCGAAGATATTCGCCGCTTATTGAATACAGCCGCCCGACTGCGCATACATTCACGAGCCAGAAGGTGTGAACAGTACTGTGTAGGCGCAGTACGTAGATATTGCACGTTGCGGTTTCGTAGTTGTTTTGATAGCCCACCTGCCATCCCCTAGGCTACGCGAACACATTTGGTCATAAGCAGACGCATGCGTCCCGCCACGCCCTCTGTTACACAAACAACGCTCTATTATTATGCATGCCGCCGCTTTAAACATATAGCTCAAGAGGTAGCATTGACAGCCCAGCGTCGTCGGGTTGACTTTCAATAGCAACATTGTTTCGCCTTCCCTTTTTTCAGAGCAATATTCGCTATTCTCGCTCTAACGCTGAGCGAGCAGCCGCGACGCAGCGACCGTGACGCCAGATAAACATGCATGGGTATCACGCGTTAGCACTCGCGACGCGTGCCGTGCCACGCCTGCCGTACACGCAAATGGCGCCATCAAGAGGTCACATTAGCATAGGAAGCTTGTGCAACCAACGTGCTGGGCCTATGGAGGCCGCCGTTAGGTTTATTACCTGCGGCCCGCGCGCAACTTATAGAGCGCTCTCTATAGTCGTCGAGTGTGACTTAAAGGGGCCATGAAGATCAAAATGAAAGTTTGGTTCATTATAATAGAAAGACTGCTTTGTCCTGATAACAGTGATACCAATTTTATCGCAAGCAGTGGCGACTCGCTGGCTTTTCCGGCATTTTTCTATGACGTCACAGAATTTGGTGTTTGCGACTGGCGGCCGCCTAGCTAACCCACTGCTGAAAGTCTGAAATATTGTATTGGGGCCTTTAGTTACGTTTGATCGTATCCCTTGAATGCTAGCGTGCAGTTAACAGACTGAAAATTATGTTTTAGCGCTGGCCCGTATGACATCACTTCTCCCCATAACACGTCACTGTAGCGCCAAATTTGAAAGTCTCTCAATACTCCTTGCTTTTTTTTTTCTCTTAAAAAAACTGTGGTTGAGTCCTCCGTCATAGGAGTCGGTACAACACGAAAGTGAAATGTGCAGCGAAATCTGCAGCTGAGCATGATTTGCGGGACGGCGGCTGCCTTGTGGGTGCGCTTGGCGAGCGACGTCCTGCTGGTGGGTCGCTTCGGCAAAGGTGTACTGGCGTCATTTCCGCGACGAATATTACTTCAGTGCAATCTTGGTGTATCCCGACATAAAACACTTTCGTTTTAAAATATGAAACTTGAATACAAAAAACCCTAAGTATAACCTACTCTTTGGTTCTAAAGGTTTCTTCCCCGCAAGAAGACCCTGTGTGCCGGGGTGCACCCTTTTCAGGCCGCTTGCTTCGTTGTACTGTCGTCATTTCCGTGACGGATATGACGTCACTCAAATGTTTGTGCACCCCGGAATAAAACACCTTCGTTTTAAAATATGAAACTTGAATACAAAAAACCCTAAGTATAACCTACTCTTTGGTTCTAAAGGTTTCTTCCCCGCAAGAAGACCCTGTGTGCCGGGGTGCACCCTTTTCAGGCCGCTTGCTTCGTTGTACTGTCGTCATTTCCGTGACGGATATGACGTCACTCAAATGTTTGTGCACCCCGGAATAAAACACCTTCGTTTTAAAATATGAAACTTGAATACAAAAAACCCTAAGTATAACCTACTCTTTGGTTCTAAAGGTTTCTTCCCCGCAAGAAGACCCTGTGTGCCGGGGTGCACCCTTTTCAGGCCGCTTGCTTCGTTGTACTGTCGTCATTTCCGTGACGGATATGACGTCACTCAAATGTTTGTGCACCCCGGAATAAAACACCTTCGTTTTAAAATATGAAACTTGAATACAAAAAACCCTAAGTATAACCTACTCTTTGGTTCTAAAGGTTTCTTCCCCGCAAGAAGACCCTGTGTGCCGGGGTGCACCCTTTTCAGGCCGCTTGCTTCGTTGTACTGTCGTCATTTCCGTGACGGATATGACGTCACTCAAATGTTTGTGCACCCCGGAATAAAACACTTTCGTGTTAAAAACGTCTTTCGCGGCTGGAATGGAGCTCAGTGAGGTACTGAAGCCTAGTTCTTTTAAATTAAACAAAGCTGTATTTTGTCTTCATGGCCGGTTTACGTTGCAATTACGGGTAAGGTGTGTAAGAGTACGCGTACTTTTCATATAAAGCGGTTGCTGTTACTGTCCGCGGAAATTACGGCGAACGAGCGCGAATACTTTTGCCGCACTTTATCTTTCGCGTTAGGTTGAATCAGTTTTGTGCAAGATTTTCGAACACTAACAACGGGCCCACTTCGAAGATTTGTCCAGATTTGCTGCGATCGTTCAGCGCATTAAATGTCACACCTCATATGGCATTCCTTTCTTGCTTGTTTTTGGGGGGAGGGCAGGGGTATGGGGGGTAGAAAACTTATAAGAAGAGCAGGCCCCTGTGTTCTTGTTTTGCTTATTTTTTTGCGCGGAATTACACAAACCACGAGCAAGATGGTGATGCAGTCCAGCATCCCTCGACTATTTCTCCACAAATAACGCGAAGCTTCTTGTTTTTGGTGTGTTGGGTATAGTCGCCATTGTGCCCAGTATGCTCTATAACTGAGGACATTAGGCACTTCCGATGCCGTTGCCCGCGTTACGCTATAGTCAATAGGCAACAGCGCCGAATGCACCTATGCGACTCGGACGTGGAAGTGCGCTAGAACTTTACCACTTCCTCGAACCCTGGCGAACGCACGGCGAGGCAGTGCTGGGGACAAAACCACTGTTTACTTTACTTGCGGAAACAGCGCTGTAAGAGGTCCTGTGAACCCTCTGAACATACACATTTTAAATATGTGTACGTATGTTCATGACGGGAGACCATCATGGACAGTGACATAATGTTTTGTGTAGAGATACTTAAAATTGAGGTATCATCGTACATCATCGTCGGTATTCCGATATATATTGCGATGTTTTACTGTTGCTTTCCCCCTTTTCACTGCTTGTCTTTTTATCTCCATCTCCTCTTTTTCGCATTTTAATGTCACTGTATCACCCCCCATCCGGAGTAGACAATCCTGCTGTTAGTATAGCTCTCTCTCTCTCTCTCTCTCTCTCTCTCTCTCTCTCTCTCTCTCTCTCTCTCTCTCTCTCTCTCTCTCTCTCTCTCTCTCTCTCTCTCTCTCTCTCTCTCTCTCTCCCTCTCTCTCTCTCTCTCTCTCTCTCTCTCTATCTCTATCTCTATCTCTATCTTTCTGCTTATAAAGATACGTCCTTTCACGTTCGAAGGGCGTATACCCTAGTGTTCTCGGCATCAACTTCCACAACCGATTAAAACACCTTCAGGATTTACAAGATCGCAAATCATAACGTGGAAAATGATATTCAGCAGCAATACCCGCGTTTTTGCCCATAATTTTCTTCTTGCTCTCACGCGTGCTTTCAGTCTGAAAAGCGAACTGCTCCCATTTACTGCTTTCCTTACCGCCTTCCAGACATGTTAGCAGGCAGATACTGCAACTTGTGCTCCGGCTTCAGTGGTTGTACAGGGTACACCTTTTGAATGTTTCCTCGCCGCCTCAAACCAAGAAGTTTATCCTCTTTTGAGCCCTAAGCTTACGCGCGCAAACTGCCGAACCACGACAATGGCAAGGCCGCCAAAGCACACAGAGCGTCCTTCCACGAGATTCCAGGAAGGGCGCTCCGCTCAGTCGCCCCGGGGCAGCAACAGCGACGCAAGCGAGGCGGCGCATTGTCGGCCTGTCGGGATGTAGCGGTCGACCGGACGCGAAGCCTCGGCGCAGCCTTCGAACGCGCTGTGGGATATTCACACGCCCATGCACGCCTCAATGGGTCCCGTTCATCGGTGCGGCGCACGCCGTCGAGCTACGCCGTCGGGCCTGGTTGCAAGTTATTAGAGCCCAGAGATGGTTTCTGCGAGCATCAGCGCGTTGCTAAATCTATTCCGATAGCAGGTCGAATTTGAGAGTAACGACGCTTCCAAAAGCTCAGGATTACCTAAAGGGACCCCGCAACACTCTTTCCAACCTCTTTCGAAATCTTAAATGCGTGCAGAACACAGTAAGCCAACACATCCATTGCTTAAATTAGATGATGATTGTGGGGTTTAACGCGCCGACGCAACGCAGGCGATGAGGCGCGCCGTAGTGGAGGGCTCCGGATTAATTTTGACCACCTGGGGATCTTTATCGTGCGCCGAAATCTCGTACACACGGGCGTTTTGCTTTTCGCCTCCATCAGAAAAGAAATTTCGCCTCCATCAGAAATTGCTTAAATTAGGGGTCACAAACTACCTCAGCCAGAAATCACTGCTCTATGCCCATCAGATAACTTGGAAACTTGCTCGAAAGATTTTTCCCTCTTTCCCAGTCTTGGGTTCTTCGAGAGTACGAATTGCGTCGTTACAGCGGCGTAGCGGCTATTGGCCAGTTTTACTTCAGTTGGAGCAAGTAACGCATTCGATAGCCACTTTAGAAAGAATGTCACAAAAGCAAAGCAGGAACGGAAGGCGTATCTGCTGCGACGAGCAAATCATGCAGTGCCGCCATGCGCTGGCAATAACTATAGCTTTCGCAGTGCTTCCAGACGCGAAGGAAAGAGTGAAAGCGTCTATCGAAAGTGTTGCAGAGTCCCTCTAATCTTTTCACGTTTGGCGATTGCCTAGCCAGTCGAAGTAAAGTTAGCTCCGATATTGCACAAGATCTAGCATAAGCTGACGCGTACATCTATTTTATTCCACGAGATAAAAAAATAGTGTTATGGGAGATAAATCTAGCCGTCAGGCATACACGGTGAGGGGCTCAAAAAATGATGCATGAACTGCTTAGGGATTACGTTTTGCCAATTCTTAAGGTTATAGCAAAACGTCCACGTTTGTATACATTTGGAATGGTTGTACTCCCTAAAAACGAACATCCTTAAACTGTACAAGGAAAAAATAAAGAGACGAAGGAACTGCGAAAAGATTGTGCCGCCATTTCGCTGACGTTAACATACGTCGCAGACTTCAGCAACACGTTCAAGGCTATTCTATAAGTAAGAGCAAGAAATCAGAAGAGTCAACAAATGTCGGCATTCGCGCAAATTCGGTTGCAGTAAACATTGCCGGCACGCACGCCACAGCGCTCCAGCAGCTGCAGAGGACAATTGGCCGGTCAGGGGTACACTTCGAAGAAGTATAACGCGGTTCTTGGCATAAGCGTAAGCGAAAAAGGCGCGGAAATATTAAATTCGATCCAATTCTGGGTTGAGAGAAGAGACCGCGGGACTGCGGCTGGAACGCCTGCTGTGGAGGTGCCCTTCTTCGTCCCATAAACCTTGAATATTCACCTCAGCAGCGTCCTCTATGCGTCCCCACTTCTGTTTCGAGCACTTTGCCGCTGAAGCGCCGAAAAGTGTTGACAAGCCACTTTGCGAAGGCGGCGCCTTTTTCCACAAGAAGGCACTTCGCGTTTACCTCCCCTCCTCCACCCTTTCCCAGAAGGCGACTATGAAATTCTGCACATAACGACCTCTCTGCGCAGCCTCGCTGGGTTTCGAATTCTTGTTCGTCCCTTACAAGCCCGTTGTAGGCAAGTTTCCGTTTCATTTCACGTTGTACCTTAAACGTTTAAGGTAAGACGCTGGGCTCCTGAAACACTTCACACTAGCTCCGTCACCCCTGATCAGTTTAAAGGGACCCTGCAACACTTTCGATAGGCGCTTTCACTCTTTCCTTCCCGTCTGAAACCACTGAGAAAGCTATAGTTATTCGCCAACACGGATCGGCTCTGCCTGATTTGCTCGTCGCAGCAGATACGCCTTCAGTTTCTGCTTTGTTCTTGTGGCTTTTTTTTAAGTTGCTATCGAAAAGCGCTCATTGCTACAACTGAGGAAAACCGGCCAACAGCCGCTACATGGCCTTAGTGACGTAATTCGAGCCGTTGAAGAACGTCAGGACCGGGAAAAGAGGGAAATCTTTTGAGCGAGTGTCCAAGTTATCTGATGGGCATAGAGCAGTAATTTTTGGCTGAGGCACTTTGCGACCCCCCAATCTAAGTACTGGGTGTGTTGGGTGGCTACGTTCGGCAAGCATTTAAGATTTCAAGAAAAGTTGAAAACAGTGTTGCAGGGCCCCTTTAAAGCTTTTCCTAACAGAAAGAAGCTCTAAATGGTCGAACGTTTCCATGCGAACTCAACGCGTTAACCCGTCTGTATCACCATAACGTTTGAAGGCTAACGTTTACCCCAAATACGAAAAAGCTAACAATAAACGGCCCAGGGGTTAGAAAAGACCGCTTATATTGCCCCTGGTGACATCACTTCCCAGCAATGCATTTCTGCAAAGTAGTGAAGCCGACTAAAGAGAATCGATGTATAGCGTTTCATAGGAATGCATGGTGTGCTACGGAGGAATTTAATAAAAGGCCCTAAGGCCTTCGTACTTCGATTTTAGATCGCTTATGCTGCCCCTAAAAAAATTACTTCAAAGCGATGTGTTTCTATATAGAAGCAAAGCTGACTTTTCAGGGGCTCAGTGTATAGGGTTTCATATGGATACGTTCGGTCTTATGTAGGTATAAAATGTCCCAGGGCATTCATACTTTCGTATCAGACCGCTTATACTCCCCTCTGAAAGTATGTCTGCCCAGAAATGTATTTCAGGTGTATTTGTGAAGCCCACTTTTAAGACTTCCTCGGCGTATAGCACAGCTGCTCATGTATCTACACAAATATTCCTACTTTAAAGTTTCGGAATTTTCTTTAAAGAAGTAGCAGGTGGGTAAGTGTGGTTTTTACTGTCCGTCTACAAGGCCCACGAGGGCGCACGAGTAATACGGTAGTCCCCGTACCAAACTACGATCTTATTATTCTTTTAAGATAACTATTTGATATACACTTTTAAAAAGAGCAGACGTAATCTGTACCAAACATGAACGGGCGAGTTCATTAGTGGGCCAACGAAAATTCTCTCCTTAGAATAACCCGCCCCAACTTCGCTGTTTTTCCTATACAAGAATGCCCAGCGGATGCTATGGGGCTGAACTACGCACGAGATTGTGGAGTGAAAGAGGTCATCCGACCTCGACAAAAGCGTGTTCTAACTTTTTGCTGCGGTGTTCCCTGCGGTTCGTTACACCCGATTTCTCATCAGCATTGCGCATTCGCTAGCGAAATTGGCACATACGCGCCGACGAGCTTGAAATTTCGCGCGTTTTCGGTCTGGGTATATATGTTACTTTACGCGCATCCACTTTGCATCATTTGACGCCCCCTGAGAAACTTTCTCACCTTCGTACAAGGAAAGCAACGTAAGAGAATGTGATTATTCACACCGTTGCTTAATTACTCTTACAACGGCCCTGATCAGTTCGAGTTGGTACATATTGGAATAGAAAGCAGCTTGAACTTAGAAGAACACAAAAGACAAGAAATACAGGACACGCCGCTGACTCATACCTAATCTGTGACTGTGCGCGAATTAGTACGCAAAAAGTGTGTCTCGCCGTGTCACTGGGCCGGCCGCTCTCCGTAAAACTAGAACTGAGGGACGTATTAGATCCCTGGAATTCTTCCAAACGTGCCTGTCGCGCTGCAAAAGCTTTATTGGCCTACCTAAAAGCCGCAAGTCTTGCCCAAACTTTGTAAATAGTTAAAATCATTGTGTTCCTCTTCAGCACTATAATCATCATTGTAACCGCATTCACCTGGCGTAGCAAGACAGACGGCTCAGCTCGGCTGACATCGCCAGACTCATTAAAGATTGTTCTCTCTCTCTCTCCGCTGACTCATCATCATGATCATCAACAACAACAGCCTACCCAGGTCCACTGCAGGGCGAAGGCGTCTCCCAATGACTTCCAACCACTCCTGTCCTGTGCCGCGCGAGCCCACTGTTGGCCACCGAAATCACCTATTTTATCCCTCCATCGTGTTATTGGCCTTTCCCTTCTTTTAGACCCATCTCTTGGTATCAACTCCGTTACCCTAATCGCCCACTGGTTGTCGGCTCGTCTCACTACATGGAGACGAAACCCAGCACGGGGTCGGTCAGAGCCAGGACGAAGGAGCTTAAAATAACCCTTCGGAACGAATTTGCGCATCTAAACGAGGAGAACGAGGATAGTGTAGACCGGCTAAATGACAACCTAACAACCGCAATCACAGTATCTGCGGCAGCCGTTGACTAGCAACTGCATTCTTACTGAAGAAAACCCTGATATATGAGTCTAAATGTGCCGGGAGGTCATTATCATAGCCTGCGCAGAAACACTTTTTCACTACTTTCAAGCCAGCGCACGTGAGATCACGGTCATCGGGAAAAAGAAGAGCAAGCTCAGACGAGAGATAGTGGAAGCTACGGTGATAGACGAAGCTGTAGAAGCGTGCGTGAGTTTGCCGCCTGTGGCCTTGTCGAGTAGCGAAAAAGCAGGTTTATCATCAAATATGATAATTTTATCAATGGCCTCCCGGCACAGTTTGCTTCCTCTTCAGTGAAAATCAGTTTTGAGTGAGTGGCGTGTCGTGTATGCCTTGTCCTTTGTGCTCGTTTAAGTTCGAGCTGCTTCCCATCCGAACATCTTTAAAAGTTACGCAATGACCAAGCTCGTCACATTATTCTTCCGGCCGTCACCCAATTACGTTACTGCACAGGAAGAACGCAATACAACGACCCAAACTGTCCTGTAATCTGCTATAATTAAAAAAAAACATCGACTATACGAGTGTACGGGCATGTCGAAACCTTGGTGCTGGTGGAGAAAAAAATAAAAGCGTGTGACCGGAAGTGGCGGGTTTGTGTTTCCATAGAAACCTGTCGCCTGCCAACGGGCAGCATCCGTTCGCAAGACAAACGCCTTGATGCTTGCGTAAGCCCGCCTGAGTTTTAAAGCGATGTGTTTTAGCACGAGTGTTTGAAGAAAAAGCGAGCACGCTAATGATATAGACGCTTGCAGCATTTTGAAAGGGTATGAGTTAAAGGCACCGCGTTTTCTTCTTTTTTTTTCAGCCTGACACGTACAACGAACCCATGTGAAAAAACGGCAGCGAAAACAAGTCTCAGTATTTTCACCATAGCTTCTGCGTTAATACCTACGAAATTCCGATAGACAAAACCATTGCGCAGGGTTAGTTACAATAAGTTTTACTTCTCCCAGCCGTTTTAAAGTATGGATTTCTTTTGTCACCTACTAATTTTTTTTTTGTAATGTAATGCATATACGCCATCACTGGTACTCGCAGTAGAGTAGCTAACGATCCATAGGCGCACATATTTCGAAGTGTCGTGAGACCGAGATCGGTCGTACCAATTAACTACAATTTCCCAGTTTAGTGACAACCAGAAAGAATGCGTAACCAAGAAGAAAAAACTATTATTGATCCACGCTTTTTCAGAATATTTAAAAAACTCGCTGTATACCGTTGTCGGGCTGAATTACGCTTGCCTGTTATTTCGGTTTTCTTTTTTCCTTTGAAGACGTTCGACATTCCGCGGCTTAACAAATCTGCTCTTTCAACTCCGTGTGCTTTGCCAATCAGGAAACGGCAGGCTATCACACTACACGCTTTCATACGTGTACGCTTCCTAAACGAGCAACGGATTAATATTGTTCCAGATATGTCCCGAAGGTTTAACGATCGAGTGCGAACGACCGCGAGTTCCTGCCTTGACAGTACCACAGGCCGAGCAGCGAAGCGCTTTGCTTTCGCGGAACATGTGAGGAACAAGCCGCAGACAAACCCGTGGCCGCGTGGGCTATAGCTTGGCTGTTTCGAGTACAGCCGCAGTCACTCCGCACTCAACGACCCTGAGAAGCGTTTCGAATCGAAGCCACTTTTTTTAGTGCTGTCACGGACGATTAGATGTGCAGAAGAAACGGGAGAAGAGGAGAAAGAAGACACATTCCCGCGCCTCAGAAAGCAGCGGTGAAAGCAACGCGCGACGCAGGCGTGGACGTTTACCTGCTTGAGGAAGGCGAGCTCGCAGTCGTCGACGCGCAACCGTCCCCGGTGGCGGTGGAAAAAGGAGGGGCAGCCCCTCTCGGCGTACAGGCGCCAGTCGAAGAGCACTGACGGGCAGAGCCGCGTCAGGCCGTCCAGTGCCATCACCATGTCGAGCGCTTAGGCCTAACGTTGCCGGCCGCTGGTTGCCAGGGAACCGACACCCCCAAGACACACGCACGCTCCCGCCTACTGGTCCGCCTCGGGCAGCCGGCCGCAGGGGGTTCGTCGCCGCGTCACAGCCGTCGGCGCAGCAGCAGCAGCATCGGTGCGCTCGACCGCATCCCGGACGCCGACGGCTCCGAGAGCCCCGGACGCGCTGTCCGCCATCTTCGCCGCTTCCCGCGTCATCCCTGACCTCCCTCTCGCTCAACGCGCGACTCCCCAGGAGAGCTATATTTAGACCCCAATCGGATCGGAGCGCCCTCAGGCACGCCGCCGCCGCGCTGCTCTCGGGCGTCGCGGCCCAGCAGCAGCCAGGAGGCAGCGCCGCCGCAGCGGCAGACGCGCCGCTTGCAGACGACGCGCTAAACCGGACGCAGACGCGCTCGCCCGCCCGACCAATCCGCGCCCTCCCCGGACGTGACGTCAATGGCACCGGCGCGAAACCGCGAAAAAACTGGCGCCCAGGCTCAGAGAACCCCGCTGTTAGAGCCCTCCCCACCTCCGCCCCTCCCCCGCAACGCCAGCGCCAGGCTGCGGTCGATTCGGCGCCTCCTTACCCTCCGACCCAGTGTCCCCCTTTTATCCCCGCCGCCTTCGTCACTTCTGTTCCGTTCCACAGCTCCGTTCGTCGTGACGTCAGGCCTAGTTTTATTGCCTCGTCGTGCGGGTTCTTCAACTGGCAATCGGCACGAGGGAATTAATTCCGCTCGCGTCTTTTCGACCTGCTTTTCAAAGGAGAACGGCGCTGCTCAACCTTTGCAGTGTGCGCGGGCAAACAGAATTAAGCTGAACTTCTTTTCGCTCATTCGAGGGGAGTCATTCAAATGCACATCCGTGAGAAAGGCAATTTCGGAGCTTTGAGGAAAACGCTTTGTAAGCCAAAGCGGAAGCGACGAGGCTTCCTACCAAACTGCCGCACGTCACATAGGGAGTAATGAAATACAACACGGGGTGCGGGGACGCTTTCGTGTAGAAGTAAAAGAGGGTTGATATGCAAACCTGCACCGAATGTCCGTTTAGAAATATGCATTATCGGCCCCACGATCGGGCACTCAGCGAAATTATCATGAGGGAAATAAAAAAAAAAAAACTCTTGCGCACTCGTCAAGTGCAGCCGACGGGAATAAATGCCTTTAACGGATCAAAGGCGCACAAGGGTCTGAACACCCGTTTCGCGCCATTTAACTGAACTTGCATTGAGGAGGCAATTGCAAAAAAAAAAAAAATGAAAAAGAACTTTCAGGGCTGAAATTTTGTTTTCTATTCGTTATTTTTACGTCATTCGCACGTTACAGAAGCATTTGCTGGGTTACATGCTTCGAATTTATCAAAAATGTTCTACTGATTACTGTTTTGCCATATTAGACATAACTGTTGTTTTTTCACCGCTTTTACTTCGTGAAATACAGTTCTTTATTACAGAATAATTTTTCTATACGGTTAAGTGGTTAAGCGGGACTGAGGCAAGAATGCAAGCGTCACTGCAAAGGGGACGGGCTTTGTCACAATTCTTCTGTCTGGGCGAAAAAGAAAAAAAAAAACAGGTCAACGCGTCACAATCGGAAAATAAAGCATTTGCCCTACGAACGATGCAGTACTTCCTCTGCCTTTATTCTTTCACGCCAAAGAGTTGAGAAACAAAATTGCTAAATGATTAACTTAAATTCAGTGAGACACGCGAATGGTTTGCTTTAGGGCAGTTGTGGTAAAGTTAAAAAAAAACATTCCGAGAACGGCTTCTCTTAATTGCGTAACACAAACCAAGATGGATGACGAACAGCAGCACATTCAGCCCACAAAGCGTTTGACCTTAAGTTTCGCTGGCTTCTTTTTCCGTATGCGATATCTCCTCCAGGAAGTTAAATCCATAGTTGAGTAAAAAACGCAAAACAGCAATAATTAGCGAAGAAACCGCAATTAACATATTTTAAAGAGGGCTAGTACCGACAAAAGAGGTTAATGTTGCGGTCTGTGGTCGCAATTTTCTTTGCTGCGGTTCTCAAATATCAAACACATGCATGCGCTCTTCATTTTGCGAGGAGGCGGAAGAGTAGATTGCGGTAACACGAACTAAAGAAAGGTCTACGAGCAAACAAAAAGCTTCTTTCCAGGGAAGCCATTGATGCAACGTACATAATGCTTGGCTAAATTTTCTTCTTCTTTCAGGTTCCTCTCATCCCCATGTTACTTCCTGCACGGGGTTAAATATCAAGAAAATACCTAGACAAGGGTTAACAACTCAAACCGAAAGCAGCGACAAAGAGCGCTCTCTTCTGAAAAGAGAGAGAAAGAGAGAAGAAATGGCATCCAAAACCAAGCAGCTGAAACCCACAGCCAGTTCGGGTTCCGCCTATTGCGGCTTGAATGGCGCAAGGTTACCACGCCGAGATAATGGCGCTACTCTCGCATGCCACATGAGAGCGGTGAAGAAGAAGAAAAAAAGAACGTAAAGGCAAAAAGCGGCGCGGCGAGACGCGATATGAACATCCGAGTTCATCTCGAAACACGCAACGATGCGTGTTCATACAATGGCAGAACAGCCGTCGTCCTTTTCCCAGAGGAATGTCTCGGAGAAGCTCTTGGAAAACGTCTCCCAGGAAGAGAGAGAGAGAGAAAAGACGAAATGCGGGAAGAACCGGAGAAGCCACGTAACAAAAAGCGACAAAGAGGAAGCTGTGGAGTGGCAGAGGAGGCATATCACGGCGCAGACGACCAGCGCGACGACTGACAGCCCAATAGGAAAGGCCCCGGCTGGGGACGGCACAAAAGTCGGAGGCAGCCGCGGTGGGTGCGGACGGAACAGATGAAAATACGCAGCTACTTGTGAGCATTTGTCAAAAGGATGCAAAGGACGGCACGCGGCTCTGCATTGTGGGATAAATACACAACAAACAAAAATATCTTCAGGGGAAAAAATAACTACTGCTCAAAAGCGGTCAAAGAAGGAGAAAGGAAAAGATCCTCCCAGATGGACGGGATAGTGGGAAAGAAGTTGACCTCGCGTGTAATAGCTACCGGGTACAGCATTTTGAGCCGTAGCAAATAAGAAGCGGAGACATAAGCGCACAAGAGAGAAAAAAAGGTTCTCCCTTCTTCTTCTGTAAAGCTGTCTTCTTAGCAACACGAGTCTTATTGCGGTAAAGACATCGCGCTGGAGCTGGATACCCGAGGACGCGGGAGAATTGCGGAAGAGATTGCGTTGTGGCCCTGTGTAAAAGACGGTAGTCGCGGGCAAGATTACTTGCACATAAAGTCACGCGGAAAATATGTCTTGTGCCTTGGTTTTGTTGTTTTGGCGTAGGCGTTGTTATTGGTGGTAGTGGGGGGGAGGAGTGGGCAGTGGTGATTTGTGCGTCGTTTTTGTTGTTTTCCGGCTTGTTTTTGCTACTTTCCCTTGGTCACACGGATGAGGTAAATAGTACTCTACTTCAATAAACAGCCTTTACTGTAATAACAAAGTTAAGTACGGTTCACTCTACACTGCGGAGCCTTAGAATGACGTCTTCCACTTTCACTTCCACTTCAATGTAAGCGCGTTTGTTTCAGAAATCGGTGTACAAATAACACTACGACAATAGTTGATATGAGATGTTAATTAGAAGAACCTGTTGGAAGAGGTTCTCGGTGCCTACACGCTGGAACTTGTTTTTGTGGAGTGTAACCGTTTTGGCCGTGCGGATAATACGGCAAGCAACAAACCTCGAGACTCGTTCTCAGTTACGTCGATTCGGTCAACAAAAATCGTGTGTGCACGAACCCCACCGCACAGCTCCGAGCTTTTATTTTCCTTCTTAGTAGCGACCGAACGCCCAAATCACGCCCCAGCATTAACGTCACCCAGTGTTTCAATTGCGCTAACGCCTCAAATCAAAAAGAGACATTTCTTCTCCCCGTTCATTAAACGAGCCCCGCTGCTGCTGATAGCACAAAGCGAAACATATTAAAAGTTAAAGGTGAGGGCAGATTATTTCACCTCGTATTATAAAAGTAATGACGAAACAACCTTATATCGGCTGAAACTAAAATTAAAGACTACATAGCGACGCGTAAAAAAAGAGCTACATAGCGACGCGTAAAAAAAGAGCAACTCCTTTAATAGCAAACACTGAATGTACACTTTCTCAAACGGCCGAGAAAAGAGATTACAAATAAATATATGAGTATAGAAGTATAAAAATATTTAGGAAGTCCATAATTATCACCTCTATACTCGTTTCTTGGCCGCCGCTACATGAATTCGAGTTTAAATATCGTTCGTTCCTTCTTTTCGCGGGGACGTCATTTGAATAATTAAACACGGCGAATTTGCAGATTTACGTAGCTTACACCGGTACGTGCGCCGGCCTTGCATTAATTTATATGCAGATCCAGCTTTTAGAGCGGCTAAAGGAACACACCGCTCCACGACGACTAGACGAATAAAAAGACTCCGCTGTAGTTTCAGGCGGAGCGTTTCAAAATGAGATCTCCGCAGTTACCTCGGAAGCTAGCTCCCCAGGGAAGCATAATCAAGCGTGACAGCAGCGCTACAGAGTAGCGCTTTTTTTTTTAATTAAGTTCGCAATAGTTCGTTCTTTTTTTTTATTATTTAAAGCATCTGAAAGCCGCATCGTTCAAGACACAAAGCACCGACGCAGTGCTTAAAGAGTCCATGAAGACAAAATACACCTCGTTCAGTTTCAAAGAACTAACCCTTGATAACTCGCTTCCCCTCATTCCAGCCACGAAAGTCTTTTTTTAACAAAATATCCCAGGTCATCTCCACTAAGAGTGAAACCTGGGGAGGGGCAAAGCATGCAGTGTATAAGTGTATTCTTGGCGCCTCAGCGTTTTTGCCAACGGAGACGAAACCGTTGGGGGGGGGGGGTAGAGGTATACAGCTCTGCTGTAAGAGTCTCTTGTCTTTGAAGCACGAAGCCCTCCAGCGCGAGGCGTAAACGAGTTTCCCGGTGTTTTACTTAATACATACATACATACATACATACATACATACATACATACATACATACATACATACATACATACATACATACATACATACATACATACATACATACATACATACATACATACATACATACATACATACATACATACATACATACATACATACATACATACATACATACATACATACATACATACATACATACATACATACATACATACATACATACATACATACATACATACATACATACATACATACATACATACATACATACATACATACATACATACATACATACATACATACATACATACATACATACATACATACATACATACATACATACATACATACATACATACATACATACATACATACATACATACATACATACGTACATACACGCACACGCACACCCACACCCACGCACGCACACACATACACACATACATACATACATACATACATACAGTAGCGTGACTACACAAGACGACGATTACGGCGACGACAGGAAACGCCAACAGTCCCATCCCCAACAGGCTTCGCCCCTAAAAACGAAAAGAACTATTTTAAAAATTCAAATTTCGCGCTACACGACGTCAGCAGTGAGGCAATAGAGGGAACACGAAAAGCGTAGTTATCAGTGCGTTGATTGCACGACAGCATTCACGTCATACGGTCAAACGGAACTAGAGGCGCCATTAAAATTGCGCAGTCATGTTTCTTGGCCGCGGTTTTAGCAGGTAGCCGCCAATCGCACAAACGATATTATTTGGTGTCTGCAGACGATATTTCTTGGCGTCTGCAGGCGATATTTCTTGGCGTCTGCAGACATCGCCAAAAAGTGGATGGGGAGTTGATTCCGCTTCATCAGTTTTCTTTGTTAATATGTCGATTACTTGTTTGAGGTTTTGATACATTTGGTACAATTGTTATCGAAAAAAGCAGTCTTTTTAATGACCCAAATGCATTTTGCCTTCATGTGCCCTTAAAATTGTTTTTACTCTCGGATAAACGCCAATTCAAGCCTTACAGAACAAGGCTCGTAAGCAAGGACTCAGGAACCACCTGTCGGTGCAGGTCTTGTCTTCGGGTTCACCGATGCCCACATTCTCATTCTCAAAAAAAAAAGGTCGTGGCACTTACCAACAGAGCGCTAACCAGTTACTTGTCCCCATAGAGTTTCATACAATAACAACTAGAGAGTAATCTGGCGCTGCGATCGTATACCTCAATGGGCGTGATGGGTAGTTCTGGATTCGGATTGGCGCTCGATGGCCTGTGGAAGTTGCTATGGATTGCAGACAGTTTCGCTTTCGTTTTGGATTTACATGAACGCATTTGCCTACGCGGGGTGTTGGAAGAAGCTATCAAAAATACGTTTCTCTTTTAACTGAATGCCGCACGCGAACTGACGCCACCCTGAGTAGAAATGTTTTATAACGAGAGTTGCGAAATGGGTGGGTTATGAAATCATTGCCGGTACAGAGAGCACGAAACCACAACTGACGGCGCTCTGTGCGGCGAAGTTGTCTGCGAATTAGGAGTTGCGGCGCTGCTGATTGGGCAGAGCAATGTATTGTCGAAGCTGACGACGGTTGCGAATCGCTTGGAACAGCCGCACCTTCCGTGCGAACGCCGGCTCCTACGGCGTAGACCAGCAGTACCGGCGGCTGATAGGAACGCAGCTTGAAGAATGTCACTAATTCAGGCAAGAAAAACTTCTCCAAAGGTAATCGGTTTTTTTTTATGAGCACAAAACTTTTCTCTTTCTATTACAAACCACCAGCACCGAAACTTTTACAAGTAGTTTTTAAAGGTCCGCGTCCTGCTGTAGTTGGCGGCAAATGGCAAACCTGCTCCACAAACCTACTCGACTCCGCGTCTGCTTTTTATTTAAACGCGCCGTTTTATTTCGTACAAAACCGGTTTTTCGTCACTAACTTTCTTCTTTGCCATGTAATTTGTAAACGGAGAACCGGGCAATAAGAGTTTTTTTGTCAAAAAAAAACACACTTTGCGCAGCCAGAGGCCCGTTTCGATCCTACGCAATCCGGTTCCAGAACTACCCATCATTCCCATTGAAGCGTACACGCCGCTGCCACGTTCGCGTTGACACTAGCGCCAGTTTCCCCTCTAGTTATTATTGTATGAAACTCTATGCTGGTCGCAGAATCCACTAGGTACTTAGCGATTTTACTAACTGGCCATGCGTAACCAGTAAACAGCTACCCGTGACAATGTGGATCGGCTGAGCGCGAAGCACGACATAGACACATTGAACACTCACATATCACACGCACACACTTACACAACAAATAAACTGAGCAAGAAAATCAAACGGGATAACGAGAAGACCGAGTATAACATTGTTACGATAGAAATACATCCTCTCTTTTTTTGCTTTTATAGCCAGCAGCGGAAAGTCATTTGATAGAGTCGGTTAGCTTGCCGCAAAAATCAAATATTTTAGCGATAATTTTAGAATTATTCATTTTAATGTGAGCATATACAAGTCGACATGGGGATTTGCAAAATCTTCTTAATCGTGATTTGGAGTGGGAAAAGTGGTGTAGTTATTAAGTTGTATAATTCATAGAATTTTATTAGTATGAGTCAGTGTTAATATCAAACAAACAGCAGTTACTAAGGGCACAGACTAGACCAGTAAAGATAGCATTTAGGTTACATACTTAGTAGCAGGACCTACATATACCATTATGGAAGTAGTAAAGTTCGTAAGGAGCTAGTAAATACAACCCGTTACTACCTTTTAACTGCCGTTTTTGTTAGGAGTGCATGATGCCTGAAGTAATAATTGGTGTTGGCGGTGTTGTTATCTTACTCTCCAGGAAGGTAAGAAGTACTCCGCGTTATAGACCCTTTGCAAAGCCGTCATTTAACCTAGAGTGCCGTTTTAAAAGCAGCAAATTACGTAATGTTTTAGTTTAGATTAATCTCTTCGGAATTTCTTCGTTTTCCCTACGCCTTTCTCACACACACCCGTTTCCGAGCTTTGAAACAACGTTAATTTCCATCCCCTTCTCCCTTGACCCTCTACAACAGAAAAATTCTCCCTTCAGAGTGTCTTCAACGTTCTTTTTCCCCAGTATAACTCTTATCCCTTATCACTTATCTTATGTTACCTTAGTACTTATCACTTGCGTCCTCCCAACCGCAAGAGCACCAAAACACCATCCGTGACAATGGCACTCGATTCATACTAGTTCTGGTTAAATTTTCAGACGGCTGCTTTTTTTTATTCCCTTCTCCCCATCCCCTCAGAGTAGCATGTAGGCGAATAGATGCCAGCGGACCTCTCTGCTTTCTTCTAATAAAGAGGTCTCTCTCTCGCTCTCTCTACGTTTTGTTTTATTTATCCAGCCAAAGAATCGTCCAAATGAGGCCCACGACCTACCGCTTTGATTTTCACAGTTTTCCCGTGTGTTTCTTTTGGTTTTGCTTCGCTTTTTGCACTTATTTCTTTTTTTTAAATGTGTGAGCATCACTCGAGCATTCCTCAGTTCAGTTGGAGAAAAAAGTGGCGTCCCCAGATTCCCTTGGCCAGAACCTGCCCTTAAAATTTCAATTAGCTGCGTACAGCGAGAAACTTGCTATAACCCTTTACGGCCCAGCCCACACAAACGTGTGGGTCAACAAATTCGTTTACTCAGTGGCGCCTGTTTCGGTTTCGGTTTCACAGCCCTGGGTAGCCGCTGCGAACGCTTCCGAGACTTCATTGGTTTCGGTAGTTCACTCATTTTGCCACCAGGGGGCGAGAAATCGCACATTGAAAACGGCGCCCCAGCAGGCGCGATCACGATAGCCGCCTTCAAGATTAAAACTGATATTTCTTCTTGCTATTCTCGTATTTTCTCAATAACAAGCTTAAGACACGACTTGCAGGACTTGGAAAAACACGATCGGGTAAAAAATACACCCGCTCCCTTCGTGTGCGTTCCGTCATTACGCTTTAAAAATGCACCCACACATATGTGTGGGCTGGGCTTTCGTCGTTACGAAAATTTTGCTGGGCGGTATAGGCTGGCGGGCTCGTGCACTGCAGCGCTAGAGATAAATAATTTTTTTCTTGCTTTCTTGGTGCCTCATTTATTCGCGGTTTTGTGCTGGTTCATTGATAATCTTTTCTTGCGCCTTAACCTTGAACTAGTTCAGTAATTACTTGTGATAATAATATTATTTATAATTAATAATTATATTAATTAAAACTTCATTATTATTTATTTTCACAAAATCCTATTTATAATATAGGTACTCCTGAAAACAATGTAAAACTAAGTAATACATAAAAATGGAGTTTTTCTGCGCCTGATGCCGTTTTTATGGTATTCTTACTATGCGCAGATCATACGAATAGAAGCCCAGCCTACACATATGTGTGGGTTTGTTTTCTGTGTGAAATACTCTGAGCTTTCCATTTTCACTTGTCGAAGCATCATTAGGAAGGGGTAAATGCACAAAACTTAATTACTTGTTGCCATTTTTTCTAAAAAAAAATTTCGTTGGGCAGGAAAGGGATAAGAGTTCCCACTTGGAAGCGAACGCGTGTATGTGCTAGCCAGCTGCGAGCAGGGGTATTTTGTTGGCCTGATCTCCCCATTGGTTGGGACGTGTCATGTGCTGCGAACGGGGACATGCGGTGGCCTGGCGTCATTATTGGATATACGACATCCCGACGTTAGCCTTAACGTTACGCTTCGCGGTGCGACGTCGTCAACCCGTGACAGCAGCCGGACGTCGAGTAAGTTTCTTTTTCCGCACAGTTTATAGGTACTCACGCTCACTTAATTCACTCCTTGTGAGCTCACCGGAACGCTGTCAGGAAAGCGTCCACAAAACCGAGAGGAGAAGACGGTGCGAACAAAAGAGCCATTTCAGACGCTCTTTTTCCGTGCGAAAAGAACACACGCAGACAACAAAGATAAAATCTCTAGACATCCTTTCAGTGTCCTTTTCATCCAGGCCGGCTAAGCTGTGTCTTATTTGTTATCCAGAAGAGTCAACTGCTACGTAAGGCCCCCGAGATAAGAGTTGTCACGATAACGGAATGACCACCAACAGTACACGTGTTTTGCCTTAACGTTTAGGTTAGGCAGACTCCGAATTTCGCACATTGCTCTCAAGGAAAGAGAAACGCAAATAAGAAAATTCCCCCGCATTTCCCCGAGGGGGAGAATGTGAAAGTGCGAATGCACGGTTGTCGGCCCGCTTGCGGAGCTTGCGCTCGGCCCCCGCAGCCCACCGCCTCGCCGCCTTCTCTTCCATCGGGTTTGTAGTATCACGTGTACACCACGCAGTTATCAAGCCGCTATAACGCCGCTGAGTCGCCAACGCACGCCGCTGACGACGTAGTTTAAATGCGTTAAAGATATAAGGCGCGTCACTAACACTGATATCACCGTCGCGTTCGTGGCTTGGTCGGTAGAGCGTCGCGCTGCGGCCGCAAAGTCCTCGGATCGAAACCTGACTCGGGATGCTGTTTCTTTTTAAATATAGAGGAGCACTGCGGACGCCGCCGCCGCCGCCGGCGGCGGCGGTGGATGGTTTGGGGTCGCTTATAAAGTGCACTTAAAACATCGGCGGTGCCTAACGCCGACACTGACTCACGCGGACGAAAAAGGAAAGTCCACAAAATAATCCTCTTTGAGCTTGTCCAACAACTCAATAGCTTGTCCAAAGCTTCGTCTGCTTCCTACTTTCCTCCCCACCTCCAGGCTGCAGCGGCATCGCGACTTTCGGCAACTTCGAAATCGCGACCGGTTGCCCACAAAGCAGTAAGTGCACACTGCAAAGATTTTCCATCGGGAAGGAGGCGACAGACTACGACAGCGCAGCCGCCCGCACCGCTGCCTCCGAATGCCAAGTAACAAGGGACTTAGCATAATCTTTTTTACCCCTCCGGTTTCGTTCAATCTGCGCCGCTGGTTTCGCCCGCAAGCACAGCTAGCGTGCCAACGAACGAACGAACGAACAAACGAACGCAAAAAATTGAAGATGGAGATCGACTTTGAGAAGTGACGAAACAAAAAACCTCACGGATGAAGAGGGTGCGGCAAGAAGAAAAGAACCCTTGTTTACGAAGAGAGCCCGGCGAACCACAATTCCTCTGAAGCACGCTTTTTCGGCCAACCAGCCGCCCGTGCTTCGCACGCCGCACCCGCTTTGACGCTTAAGCAGGGTAATAAGCGCCCTCGAGCGGCGAAAAAAGAACCACCGAGAAAAGGGCGCGCTGTTTCACGTCTCCGAAAGGAATCAGAAAGCGGGTGAGGGAAGACCTTAACGTTCATCCCACTCTCTTTCTCTCTATCTCATGCTGAACTGGCGTGTTGCTCGTTGTTGTCGACGAGGGAGAAACAGGCTCGAATGAGATGCAAGATAAAGAGAACTTTGGACGAAAACAAAACGGGAAAGGGCCGTTCACTACGCGGCTGCCGCCGGCGGCGCCGCCGCAGGACTGAAATTCTAATGACGTCGTCAACGGAGAGAAAATTCCCTCTCCGCTAAGCAAAATGCGTTGATAAACCCGGGAGTCATCAATAAAAAGTGAAGAGAGAGAGAGAGAGAGAGAGAGAGAGAGAGAGAGAGAGAGAGAGAGAGAGAGAGAGAGAGAGAGAGAGAGATATGAACAACGACAACGGAAGCACGAACTATTCGGGCGCGAAGACGAGTGTAAATGCGGCGTGCTAAGGCGAGAAAAAACGAGACGGCAGAAGAACGAGACGAGAACAGAAAGGCAGTCTGAACTCGAACGGAAGTGCGCGAAAAAATGTCGGAGTTATCGAGCGGAGGAGAACAAAAATATGTATATAAGCGACCGGGGGGAGTAGAGATCGCGATTCCAGTGAGAATAGGAAGAACAGAGCCCCGACAACTTTAGTTCATGCACGCAGTACAGCTAATCCAGGCAAAAAAAAAAAAAAAAGTCATGCGACGAAAAGAATGCAAAGCCTTTTTTTTTTCACGGTGACTGGGGTATGCGCGAACAAGTGGTGTTGGAACTGGCGTGGCATGTAAAATCTTATTTTTTTTTCTCTTTATGCTCACGAACGAATAACGCGACACAGTGCGAACTCGATAGTGATATTGGTTTATACACTTTGCTCCAAAGGTGGTTTTGCTCTCTCGACGCTAGCTTTCGGTGAGCCAATCACGAGAGCAATTTTTGTACGACTTGCTCGCCAAATCATAAAGGTATTGGGGGTGGGGTGGGGGGGGAGACATCGGTCACCGTTCCGAAAATTATTTTCCCACTCCATATAACCCGCGAGCCGCGTTGTCTACACGAATTCTAAATCTGGTGCTTCCTCGAAAGCCAACCGTCAATGCCTGTGGAACCAACCACAAACGAGCTCCACGAAGCTACAATACCTGTGTTCCTCCGCAGTAAGCGTATTCGCTTTTCTACTAGAAACTGACCGCGCACGCAAATACGGTACACCCTCTATAAAAAGACCCCCTTCTGAAAAAAAAAATTATTCCGGTTCCACACAATGTGAAAGCTGTCGCAAGTGCAGAGCAGTGGTTCGCCATATTGGGCTTTGGCGCCGTTATCCGCTCACTGCTACCACCCATCGCGGTCTTCGCCGCCCTGTCTCACTCCTTTCTTGATGAATTCAACAAAGGCTTGTCCAACGCATTTCAAATTTCCCGCCTTCACGGTGTTCGCGCGCCCGCTGCCTGAAACTGCGCCAGCGGGGGAGTTCTGTTCTTTTCGTGCTTGCATTTCCTCTCGCACGTGCCAGCGTTGCACTGCCACTTTTTTTTGTTCGCTTACTATCGCAGAAACCAACCGAATGAGCGTTCCTAACTAAAAGAACGCGGGCGCTGGCGGTTAATTACGTATATTTTTCCTCAGATGTACCTGCAGTTTTCTTTGCGCTAAGCAACGGGGAGATGTATGACAGGCGCCAGCGGTTCACGAGTTTCGAACGCTTATGACTATATAAACCGCTTGGCTTCGAAGCCTCTGTGGGACGCCGCGACAACCGATACGACAGAACACCGTGGCGCTCTACGTGGGTTTAGCGAGCGATCTACGACGCAAGGCGACACCTAAAGTGCTCTACACTTAAAAGGACTTCGTTATAAGCGATACTCAAGTAAAGGCGGGATTACTACACTATAATTGTACTTGGTTAAAATCAGTATTAATGCGTTATAACCGGTATTTCGTCGAAGGAGGGATGACTGAGTCTCCGGCCACTATAACGTGAAAAGCTTTGAATAAAATGGGAGTCCCAATATTACCTTCAGCGTCATCAACCCCCCCCCCCCCAGCCAATGAGGAAGCTCCATAAGGAACACGTGACAAGAAAGCGGTGGGATCTCGACGACAGCGTGCAGGGGAAAAAAAGGCGGCAAACCCGTGCACACGCCGGTGTCTAGGAATGGAATAGACCGATATCGCGTTTTTTTTTTCACCACACCCTAAAAGTTGTCCATGAATCTTTGCCGCCACGATGCACCTGAATGACCAATCCGTGGTAAGAAATTAGGCAAAAGTTCACGCATCTCCACGAAGTGAATCATGACGAGTGGGCGAAGCAGTGGGGATCGTTCTTACCGTAAACCACCCGTGGCATTGCCCACTCGCGCATGTAAATGAGTGACAAGGCGTGTGTACAGTATATACAATTCCAATCCAATTCAATCCTATAGAATTCAATTTAATCCAATCCAATCCACTGCTCCTCGCGCATGCGCAACACTGTGTGCGCGGACGCCAAGCCCCGGACAACGCGAGGTCCTAAGATGCTTCGCCCCTAATAAAGACGAGACGGCCACGCATGCATTGCATCACGTCACCTCGCTGGGTCAAATCTTGTGCTGGGTGTCGTCATCGGCCTATTTTGCCGTTTTACCGCAGTGAATGGCCTTCTTTGGGCCGTGTGAATAAGCAGACTGGGAAACATTTTTTGACAGTAGAGAGCTTTTGGAACGCAGCTTATTTGTTTAATTAGGCAAAGCATTACAACCGGGAGTCTATTTTAAAAATATCAGCGTTCTTTTTTGTGTGTGTGCGCGCGTCGCTGGCGCACTTGAACAAAAAGGTGCCACGCAGGGTGTCATTTATAAACCTAATGGTGCCGGCGTGATTGAACTGCGGTTACAAATTTCCATTTGAGTCTGCTAAGTGTGCACTCATGTACTTTTACGTCTCCTTTAAGATCTACTTTTATGTGGAGATACAAAAAACTGAAATAAAAACACTTAAATGGCTTCCGCACTAGAATTCACGACACGCCTAATGAGATTTGGAAATGATGTCTTCCCCGAAATTCACTCAATCCTTCCGCCTCAAAGGTCCCTCACCACTTGCCCAGCGGAGGGACAGTAATGGCAGTTTTATAGAAGTTACGACTTCAGACTATTTTGGCGGCGAGATCAAACCGTGGCGGGTTGAAGGTGCCGACTAGGCTCTTCTATTCCCATGAATTCAATCGCTTGCGTTTCAAAGCAGAGTCTGTCAAGTGGGTTTGCAAAGGCTCGGGAAGAAGGCATAATTGGTCGTTGAACCATTTCAATGGCATATAACTGAGGACCCTCTAAAGGAAGTTTAGGGCTGCCCAATGAGTCATCGAGAGAAGAGTATTACGAGTAAGGCTTTGGATAGGAAATGAGTGTTTTATCTCAAGGAAGCGAACTCAGCTGGAAGACATCCTATCTCAAATTAAACAAAAAAAACTGTGGTTGATTCCTCTGTCATAAGAATAGGTAAAACACGAAAGTGAAATGCCCAGAGAAATCTACAGCTGAGTATGATTTGCGGGTCGGAGGCTGTCGTGTGGGTGAGCTTGGCGAGCGACATCCTGCTGGCGGGTCACTTCGGCAAAGGTGTACTGGCGTCATTTCCGTGACGGATATGACGTCAGTGAAATCTTGGAGTATCCCGGCATAAAGAACTTTCGTGTTAAAATATAAAACCCGAAAACGAACAACCCTCAGTATAACGCACTCTATAGTACTGAAGATTGCTTCCACGCAAGAAGACCCTGTGCGCAGGGATGCACCCTTTACAGGCCGCTTGCTTCGTTGTACTGGCGTCACTTCCGTGACGGATATGACGTAAGCGAAATCTTCGTGAACCCCGGAATAAAACACTTTCGTGTTAAAAGTGAGTGGAGTTGGGTTGCAAATGTAAAGCGAAATGACAACCGGTGGACCACCAGGGTAACACCAGTGTAACGGAGTGGCTATTGAGAGGCAGAACTAGAAGTATGAGAAGACTGAGCACTGAACGTAAGAAAAGGGATATTTCGCGGCGAAGAATGGACACGGCAAGCGCAGGGAGGAAGCAGTTGGAAGTCTACGGGGTAGGTTTTCGTCTTGCGGTCGGTGGACATGTATAAAGCGTACCGGTTTGCCGGCATGCTGGCGCGCAAGCGTGCCGTGTCTTGTGATGGCTAAGGATGCGCAACAATCAAAACGGGGTCGAAGAAAGTCCCGACGGAACACTGCACGGAAACGGAGCCATCAAGTCTCAGCTTGAGACAGGATCCTCCGAGGCATACGTCGCCGTGATCGCAAACTCAACGAGTCGCTTAGGCAACCGAACAATCCGATGCACCGCCCCCCCCCCCCCTCTCCCCGACCCCCCCCCCCCCCCCCCCCGAAGAATTACGAAGGTTGGAATGGGTTGCCCAGGGCGGAACGACAGCTGTAGATTTTCTCTTCTATTTATTTCAATCAAATTTGGAACTGAAATTAAGAAACAAGAGCAAAAACATAAAATTGGCATTTATGACCTGCTAAAGCGATAGTTCCCTTAAAGGTGGGATTGACGGTTCGGGACCTGAAAGCGCTGGTCCATTTTGGCATATAAAAAAAGAGAAAAAAGAAACAACACAGACAGACAGACATATAGAAAGACTAAACATTTCGTGTTTAAGTAGCTCAATAAAGACTAACGTCATTAAAAAGGTGGTTTGATGACTATTGTGCACAACGTGAGTACATACACTCGTAAGAATGAAGCATCGTACTCACGCGTGAGTTTGAATACAAATGAATATAAAGAAGTATTACCAGGAGTGACGACGAGTGTAGGTGCAGTCGTGTTCCCTACTAGGTCATCCAAGGCTCACTTGAACGCCCCTGTATAACTACCTCTTGTTTTTGTAACCAAATGGGGAAAGCTGTAAGCGCTCGCCTCGGGCATGCTGACAGTCGTGGGAAGGCTCATACTAGGGGAGAAGCCCCTTAGGGTCTTCAAGGCCCGTATTAGGAACAAAGCCTTTTTGTGGCTCGGGTTTCTGGCGTCTCCTGTCATCGTCGTAATCGTCGTCTCAAGTAGTCACGGCACTAAAACACTGGGAAACCCGTTTACGCTTCGCGCTAGAACGTAACACGTAATAAAAAAACACCGGGACATTCGTTTACGCCTCGCGCTAGAGAGCTTCAAAGACAAGAGACTTTTACAGCAAAGTTGTATACCTCTACCTCCCAACGGTTTCATCTGCGCTGGAAAAAACGCCAAAGCGCCTAAAATACACTTATACACTGCATGCTTTGCCCCTCCCCAGATTTCACGTTAGTTGAGATGGCCCGGGATTTTTTTAATCTGTTCTCTGCTTGCTCACAGAGCACACTGACGTTTTTATTGTCCTCGTTACATCTACTTTTTCATGCATCACTACTTTTAGGGAGATTGTGCTTCATTTCTATGCTAGTTGTTTGCTTAACCTGAGTACTTACTAATACCCGCACGACGCATCTGCATAACGTTGCGCTCTGGTGTAGATATCTATTGGCCCGAGTTTGGTGCAACGAACAGCAGACGCCCAGCAGCATAGTCATCATCACCAGCCTATCTACGCCCACTGCAGGGCAAAGGCCTCTCCCATTGATCTCCAATTACCCCGGTCCTGTGCTAACTGCGACCAATTTATACCCGCAAACTTCTTGATCTCATCTGTCCATCTAACTCTCTGCCGCCCCCTACAACGCTTGCCTTCAATAGGGCAAGCAATAGGGTCAATAGGGACTCTGTTACCCTTAATGACCAACGGTTATCTTGCCTGCTCATTACATGCCCTGCCCACGTCCATTTCTTCTTCTTAATCTCTACTAGTAAGTCCTTAACACACGTTTGTTCCCTGACCCACTCCGCTCTCTTATTGTCCCTTAATGTTACACCTATCATTTTCCGCTCCATTGCTCTCTGAGTCGTTCTCAATTTAAGTTGAACCCTCTTAGTGACCCTCTAAGTTTCTGCCCCGTAGGTGAGTACCGGTAAGATGCAGCTGTCATTTTGTGCTTGTGCATTTATCGCGTCAAAGCCGTCAGTTCTTCTGTTCGTAGTTATTTTATTTACTCCATTAGGTCGTAGTTCCGGCATGAACCGCAAGAATAAACGTTCAACCTTCGTATCCCTTGTCCTCTTGGGAGTACTCGCGCACTTAAGAAGCCGATGCAAATAAATACTAGACTGTGCCACCCCCCCCCCCCCCCTTCCTTTCTCTAACTCTGAGGGTTTTCAAGACAGCGTACACGTTTGTGCATGTTTTCGTTGCTTTGTTGAGTCGTTCAAACAAACAGAGACGCGCACGTCTGCGGCACGTATACAATACTTAGCGCACAAGCGTAGGTGCGTCGAAATAACAAAGGCGGAGGGGGAAAGGAGGGCATTCGCCTCGGTGCGTGCCGGTGTTATTCCTTCCGTGCTTAAAGAAACAACCAGGCCTCTTTTATTCTCTCGTCCGTTCGACCTTGTGGGCTTACCGCACCCAGTCCGGAATAACAGCTGCCAGAAGAGGATGGGGAGTAGGGAAGATGAGGAGGACGTACCTCTGACGAGGTGAGGTAGACGCGCGAGTCGGTGCTCTCGAGCGACGCCTGCGGAAAGAGCGCGTGGTTGCTCTCGACGCTTAGCGAGGATGCAGTGCCGGCCTGCGACGAAAGCAGCGTGCTCCGACGGGACGACAGCGAGCCGGCCGCGCTGAGGGACGCGCCGCTCGTGGGACGACCACCCGACGATGACGCGGCGGCGAGCCCTGCAAAGAGAGGGAGGGGGATGTGGAAGAGGAGAGAAAGAGATGGGGGCAATCAACAGCTGCGCCTGGTGTTTATGTGTGCGCACAACGTTCCTACGCGGGGCTCTCTAACAGGTAGATCAAATGCACGTACGCCAGGAACGGGTGGATTTTTATGCGATTGCAGTTGAGGGGATTGAGTGCTCAAGTCGTCCATCAGTCCCTCAATTCACCAATAACCTGGTGTAACGTGGTGGAGAGGAAGTACTACACAAATTGAAGCCGTTCCACTCAACGTGAAAGCTGACGGAAGTGCAGAGAAATTGTTTCGCCATACTGGGCTGTAGCGCCGTTATTCGTTCACTGCTACCACCCAAAGCAATTCAAATTTCCCGCCTCCGTAGTGATCGCGAGCGCCGTGCCTTAAACATCGCCAGCGGGAGTTCTGTTCTTTTTGTGCTTGCTTCCCCCCCCCCCCTCCACGTGCCGGCGTTGCACTGCCACTTTTATTTTCGCTTACTATCGTAAAAACCAACCCAACAGGCTTTCCTAACGAAATGAACACGGGCGCTGCCGGTTAATTACGTTTATTTCGCGTCAAATGTACACGCAGTTTTGTTTGCACCAAACAACGGGAAGATGCATGACAAGCGCCAGCGCTTCACGAGTTTCGGACGGTTATGACTATTTACACCGCTTGGTTTTCGAAGTTTCTGCGGGACGCCCTACGACGGAACGCAGGTCTCTGCTTGGGTCCGTTATCTTGCGGCACCGCCTGATTCCGGCAGTCGCTTGACACCGACCGTTACAACGAGCTACGACGACAAGCCGAGCCCCTAAAGTGCTCTGCATTTAAAAAATTGGGTCGAGGCACGTTAGCTGTTGCACCGCGTTATGCGGAAAACTTCACTCCTCCTTCTCCGTTGAGACTCCACGTTACGGGCACTCATCCAACGGATAACCCCCGTCGCAGTAATTCAATTTTCTGGCTACTGCGTGCGTGCGCGCGCACGCGTGTACGTGTTTTTCAGGCTACCGTACACATCGCAAAAGCGCAAATGGCTGCCTCGACTAACAATTGGTTATTGGTAATCAAAACAAAAGGCCTTCCAATCCCGTTCCACGCACTGCGAAAAAAAATTGCGCACAACAGTATGTCAGGAGAACAGAGGAGGCAAGATGATCGAGAAAGGAAAAATTAGCAGCGGCTTAGCTCGGCTATGCCTGGATATACGTAACGTGAGCTAAGGTTCAGCAATCCAATCCAATCCAGTCCAGTCCAGTCACTGCGCCTCGCGCATGCGCAGCACGGCTCTCCAGGAGCCACGCGAAACGGCTATCAAGCGGCCGGCGCAGCGTCAGACTTGGCTACTGCGCAACGGAGGCGCACAGCTGGGCACGCGCCGGCGCCCGCGCGTCTGCCGCGGCTATGACGTCACTCCTCTGGAATGCCCAGACCGGCGAATGTGCAGACCCAATTCTCTACACACCCGTACTCCAACTGGATTAGACTTCCAATACAATCCAATACAATACAATTTAATCCAATCCAAATCCAACCCAATCCGATCCAATCCAATGCTCCTGGCTCTTGCGCAGCACGGCCCTTCAAGGTCCACGCGGAACTGCTCAACCTCGGCCAGTGTAGCTCACGCTACAAAAGAAAGCAAGCTGCGAATGCCACGCGTCAACGCTGCACTCTGAGGCGATGGAAGTCAGCATCACGGGGACCTGTTGTGACATTGTAGACGTGGCTGGGGAACGAAAAGCGTCCGCTCGCTTCCATTGTGTAGCAGAACAGGCTAGCAACGGCTCATCCGCGGGGGCAGCGACGGTGTTCTCTCCCGCTTCCTTCCTTCCTTCCTCACCCGAGTCCCTGTTCATAGAGCGGCGCGTCCGGTTCCCGTATTGCGGAAGCCGGAGCAAGCAAGCCGCTCGGAAAGCGCAGATAGCCGCCGAGGAGAGCGGCGGATGCGACCGCAAAGTCCCCGGGAAACGCGTCATTCCCCCGTGGGGCCATGCGGCGAAGACGCCGCGCAGGGCGAGCAGAGGTGGCCGCGCAGCCACACCGCCGAGATCACTATGCCTCAGACACGCATCAACGCTAACAGCTGCAACCATCAGGCGTCAACTTTGTCGGCAGACACCGAAATACGTCGCTAACGATCTATGGATAAGTACACAAAATTATGTTCAAAGAAAACAAACAAACTGGAATGGCGGGCGGGCCTTCTGGGCTGTGGGGTGTTTCTAACGCGAAAGGCTAGGGACGGAAAAGGGGGAGGGGGATGCGGGGAAGAGAAATGGAGAGCCGAGAGGGATCGTTAATTTACGGCCGGCCCCGGGAAACCCAGGGCTCGGGCCGCTGATTAACAACACGCGGCGCTGACTGCGAGAGGCTTACTCTAAATTGCTTCTGGTACACTGAGTCGCGCTCGGTTGCCCCGGGTCGCACGGGGGGTTAGCTTGCGGTCTCTCGGCAGCGGCGGCGTTACACCGGAGCGAGATAAAAAAAGGCAAAGGTTGTCGCTGCAGGGATGTCCTGTAGCCTGGTTCGCGCGGATCGTGTATGAATACAGGTGTACGTTGCACGGCCTCTAGGTGTTTCTACGTGTCTGGGTTTCGGACGCGTGGACACGTTAACGGGGATTATTTGCTGGGCTTCCTAATGAAGTGTTCACCCGGTTCTGCATGCAGGTTACGTATTCGCTACGCGAATACGTCGCTACTGGCGTTAAACGGAAGAGGACGACGAAGGGCCCCAGGGGGTACACGTTAAGCCTAAATAACACAGAGATGGGCGAGCAGGGACGTAGCCAGAGGGGGGGTTTGGGGGTTAGAACCCCCTCCGAAATTTTTTCCAGGCAGCCCTCGAGCCAGGCTTAATGCCCCTTTCGGCAAATATCCTCCCTTCCGATAACCCATAACCCCCTCCGAAAAAAATTTCTGGCTACGGCCCTGTGGGCGAGCACTGGGTCGATGCCGCGCAGAAATAACTAATGAACTGGCCACCACTCGCCCGCTGCTTCTCAATCGGTCTAAGAAAAAAAAATCATCAAAACACACGTGTCAAAAAAAATGGAGAAAGAGTTCGGGGGACCACCTTCGGAAGGCAGTGGTCAGCTAACTGGAGGATGCTTTGCCGATAACTGTTGAAGGTATTCTTTGGGCACTTTTTTGTATATATATGAATGCGTTCGCGAGCACCTGGTCACTGGTTTTCCCGACAAAGGAAATTAATTAACTCAGAAGCCGTGGGGGCGCACGTGTTTGAAGGTTTTTAAATGATGAGTTGTAGCCTCGAAGGATCAGTTAAGGCTTTTTTTTAAAGTGACTACACGCAAGGCTGTTTGGAAGCACCAGCGGACGACATGCAGCGCTCTCTATGGTGACGCCGCGTCAGTCGAACTTATCCAACCGATACGCGCCGCAAGTGTGAACTATGCATTAGTGTCACCGCATCTGTCGTTATAATAAGTTATCGTTTAGCGTGTTTCCAGATGGTCAGATTCCCTTTTGCTTTCTTTAATACTGGTCACTTTGTGTGCTCTCGTGCTGAACGTTAGCAATCCTAAGTTCGAAGTGTTCCTGGGCTTGAGGTTTTCGTTTTTTTATTTTTTTTTCCTTGTGATCGGCCCACAAGGCGCTGTATTTCAGCGCAAAATTTAATATTTTCTACTTCTAGTTTAGTACAAAACACCTCTCAACTGTCCATTACCTTCAGAAGTATGTTTTCCCATGGTATTTTTTTATTTTACTCTTTTATTCCCCTGTAACAGTGCTGATTTCAAACGCCACTTTTCTAAACTTGAAGGCACTGCTACGTCGTTTTCAAACTACGATGGGCATTAGTACAACGTAAAATCTCCCGTTCACGTGACTATAATTTAAAGTCTTCTCACGTTGTCTCGCAGTGCTAACGTAATTCAAGTGTGGAAACCACCTTTGCAAGCGCACTTTTGGGCGGAGATTCCTTAACATTCTTCCCGGTAAAGCGCCGCGCACCTACGAATACAAGAGAAAAAACACCGACTTGTCTCGTGGAATGAAAAAAACAAACCGGTCTGTCACAACAACAGGTACTGCGCGAAGCGGCCAAGATGAAAAGAAAGGCAGCAAGAAGACAACCCTGCGACAAGGCATCCCGTTGTGTTCCCTTTCCCTTTCCTGCCCGAATCACCCCACACGGAAGATCTCTTCCGCCTCACCGCAGAAGGGAACGATTTTGAGTGCCAACCGAGCCGCTACACTTACGTTGTTCGAGCAGTCCCCGAAACCCGTGCAGACTGGGTTGCGTCTTGAGCGCCTGCTCCTCTTTCCGAATCGCCTCCAGCTCCACGTGAACTTCCCGCATCAGGGCCACTGCCGGTGCACGGGACGGAGAAAGAAGAGGATGGGGAGCAGGGACGGGTAGAGAGAGATGAGAAAAGAGAACGCCGGAAGAGGCAGAGTTCACTCGAACGACGCGGATCGCAGGGCGCACTTTCACGTCATGCGGCGGGCCACGACACACGCGAGCGCACGTTTCGCTGGGGAAGAAATGGGACGAATGACGCCGGCGCAGGCAGGCAGCCGCGGCGTCGGCGGTAGCAGAAAAGCGTCAGGCAGGAACACGGTGCAGAAGAGGATACACGCCCGTATACACACAGCTGACAACAACAGAGAGCAGGCGAGACAAGCAGTAAAGGCGGCGCTCCCCGAAAGAAGCGGCCTTGTTTTACGACCAGCAGACGGCGACATTCCCCATTGCGTCCGCCCCACACCATCTCTTTCTCCGTCGTTTATTTTTTATGCGTGTGCCGAACAGGGCGGCAACGACGTTCATCACACCGCGGAGTGTTGGCCGGCGAGAGATAACGCCCCCGTGTAATGCAGGGAGCTTTCCCGGCTTCTTTCGGCGGCTGGCAGTGACCATAAAAGGGCGAGAATAGAGCCTCCGGCTTCCGTTAATCAACGCCGCAAGTGTGATCGACCCCGCGAGGCGCCGAAAGAGAGCGGCTTCGGGAGACGGGCAACGCGACAAACGTCGGGTAAGAACGAGAGGATTCCCTTGTAACATGAGTATCCCCTCGACTTTTACGCAGCTCAGAGCGGAGGCTTAGTTCTAAGGCGTATTTACCGCCACTTTAGGCGCACTTGTTCGAATGTGGTTTTGATGGGCGATGGCTGGGGTCGGTGAATGTGTTCAAGAAAGGGGGAAATTTTATGAGTCGCCAACCTTCAGGACGACAACTTAAAATCTGAATCACTACGGAATATCGTTAAGAAGCAGGAAAACTTCAAATACGACCTAGCTTTGGTTTTGATGTCATGAATTCTGGAGCGAAAAACCTTTTTTCACCCCAAAAGTAAGCTGGCGATTTCTCGCGACAAAAGTTACTCTGGACGCACTCTTGTGGTTTTAGGTCTTTTTGATCGCCTTGGCTCTTAAATGTACTCCATTTGGTAGTTCCGTTGCCTTGGCAATGTGCGACAACATCCTTCGCTGGAATTTGTATTACTATATTCAAAAGAAAGAACGTGGCGTTGCTACAGCGGTGAAGCACACTGCGCTTTAAAGTGCTCTTTACGGAGATTCGTTTGCGCAATGTCATTTGATTTCATTAGTGTGCGAATTCTTCTTGCCAAATTTACTGATCGAGGGCTTAAATCATTCAATAACGATTGCAATCAGCAGGAAGAAACGCCAAAAAAAAAACAGAAACAATTTCTAGCTGGAATTTCTACGGTATTTCACGTTATTTGGTATCCCCCGTTAGTAAAAAAAAATGAAGAGTATTGAGAAGCAGGCGTTCTACTTCTTCACTCTCTCCTACTTCAGCAGTCACAAACTTCTTTGTTTGTTCAAATCGGCAAGCGATTCACTGATTTGTTCATTTAGACCGACGCGGTAACAGAAATTCTTCCTCAGATATAACCAAGGTTCCGAGTGTTAGCTGTCCTTCGTAGCTGCTTGGCGAGATGAGAGCCTTTACGACAAGCAGTTGATAGCGGCGTAGCACTGCCAAGCGGCAACCGTTCCCGCTCACGTCAACTTTGGAGGCTGTAAAGAGTGGCCGTACAAAAATTAGTCCAGCTGTACTGACTTTACGTCACAAACGCTGATGTTAACAGCGCAGCTGCCTGGCGGTCCCTAATCGCAAGGCTAAGCTTCATAGAACTTCTCAAAGCCAGCATATCGATTCCTGTACGCGCTAATTTCCTTTTGCCGATGTTTCACTGCTTGCGCATTCTACTAAAAACTTTTGTTACTTCTTAACTTGTAACACCGCCACGAGGAGGCGTCGCGAGCGCTTTTCGTTTACGGTGTATTTTCTTTATTTGCTATCGCAAAAATCAAGCAGCCGTGTGTTTTTGGTTAAAAGAACAATAAAAAAAAAACTGTGGTTGATTCCTCTGTCATAGGAATCGGTAGAGCACAAAAGTGAAATGTGCAGCGAAATCTGCCGCGAAAGGAGCATGATTTGCGGGATGGTGGCTGTCTTGTCAATCGGTGTGCTTGGCGAGCGACGTCGTGCTAGCAGGTCTCTTCAACCACTTCGGTCTTGCTCCGTGGGGTATACGGCAGAAGGTCGCGTTGTGACGAGCTCAGCTTGTGGAACGCGAGAGGTAGAATTTCTAGCTTGAACCGTGTGCGCGCGAAGGCGTTCCGCTACCCGCTGGCGTTTCTCGCATCAAATCAGTCGGCGTTCCCGCCATTCGCCCGTCGGCGTAGCTACGACGCAGCTTATGCCAACTGTCAGCGCTGATGATGCACTACTTCGCATGATGCACCACTTCGAAGTAGCATGATGCACTACTTCGCTTCACTTCTCCTAGACAGCAGCACCATCCACGTCAATGAACCTTTTCTGGCGTTTCTCCTGGGTTCGTTTTGCCGGCGTCATTTCCGTGGCGGATATGACGTCATCGAAACCTTGGCGTATCCGGGAATACAACACTTTTGTGTCAATATCACTTATGTGTTGTTGTCATGCCCCCATTATGTCCGATGTTTTCTTTTTTGCTCAACAATGTTGACAAGTAGTAACGTTACCAGCAGATTTCGCAGTTTTGGAAAAATTTTGCTTACATAGGCGCCCCGTTCAAGCGTTCTTTTAACTTGCTGCGTGTGTGCTTGGTGCTTCCTATCCTCCTCGTTAAGATTTGCCCTCTCCACATCACTGCGTCCACGTTACCACATCTCGTCCCACGAAACCTTCCACCAATAACAGCTTCGCTGTGAAAAGTTGTGATGCCTATGGACACCTTCTCGGCTGCCCACAGCAGATCGTTCTCCTCGTTTATACGAGCGTGTGAGAGACAGACGGAGTTATTGGTTGTTTTGGTTAAAGCCACACAAACTACCGTCCTCCCGCACGAAGTAAAACAGACGCCACGCTAGGTTACACTGACGCCACTAACAGATGGCACGTCGTTGTGTGGGTCCAGGATCAGTGGGAGGCAGATTGACGCCGAAAGAAAAGGAATTTCCCGAGGAGGGAACCGGGAAAAGACTGGAGCAGGGAAGGATGCTTTTGGAAGCCATTCGCAATGCTATCCGTCCTCGGAGCACGCGTACCATACTCTTGACCTTCCGGTCATTCCTGTTTCGACACACTGTCGGGAACCGAACACCTTCGCGGCGAAGAATATCCGGCCCATATCCTACTAACAAGTTCCGCAAAAGTCATACGTTACGAAAACTTACCATGGTGGAGGTTTCCAGGGTCACACAAATTTTAGCGCGAAGCTTTTGGCCTCACACTGATGTCGCCTGTAGTCTACCCAAAACGCATTGTAGGAAAGCCAACTTTCTGTGCCGATGGTGATGGTCGTGGGTGAAGCAAAGGAAAATTATATTGCTTCCCGTGGTTGGAATCGAACCTAGGTCCCCCGCGTTACAAAGCCGACGTCTATCCGACTATGCCATTCCCGTACTTTTTTCTTTGTCGGGCACCATTCCGGCATGGCTGAAGCAGTTTGGACTTGGAGAGGGGTGCGCGGACGTGCAACAGCGCAAAGAAAATGCACCTCTCCGTCTAACCACGGCGACGACGGTGACGCACTAGGGAAAGCCATGGAATGCACGTATCAGTAAAGCGTTAGAGAGAACAATCGTAGTGGAGTAAACCGTCCCAAAAGTACTACCTTATTTGTGTGGTAAGGTGGTGTAATGTGGGTCCACTGGGTTCTGCGTTGGTTCGTTTGGTGTTGGACGTGCTTTTGGAAGGCTTCGCGCTCCCCCATCGTCGTCGTTTCGACAGACGGGTAATTTGATTTTACATAGAAGCATAGTGAAGCTATTCTGGCTCACAAAGCTCCTGTATATCAGTCTTTTTTGCTTCACCTCTAGCTTGCAACGCGCCGTAGTGGCGCCCGCGGCATTTGATCTTCTGGGCGTATCGCCCATCTAAAAGCTATGCCTTTGTAACGGTCAAAGATGCACTTTCATTACCCCGAAACGACTTTAAGATACAGCGATATTCAAACAGGAATTGCGTGGCTTTACAGGGAGCGAAGTACATAATGCGAAGACTTCGCCTGAGCGCCAACTTTGTGCGACACTGTGGAAACTTGCGCTCGCGGTCCGTGTAGCAATAGCAGAGAACGCAAAACGTAGCCTGATGCACAAGAAGTCGTCGCTTTGCCTATTTCGGGCTAACGTTTGTACAACTCAAAAGAGCGCTGCGATGTGGCGTTCGCGTTGAGACAGCGGCACGTTAGTCAACAAAGAAGACGTGCCGCTTTGCGCCGGAAACGCCCGCCCGTCGCCAAACAACGCCGCGCCGAGGCAAATTTTCAGTGAATTCTCTGGCAACTCTGTGTTTGTAGACGATATTAACGCTCCCACCGGTGAGCCTCGCGCCTTCTTCGGCGTTGGCTAAATAACAGAGAGCGCTTCTGTTCAAAGGCATTCCCATCGTCTTTGGCCTTTACTTGAACTCTGCTTTCGACGCCGCGCCGGGGAAGCGCGGGTTCTAGAGAGCTCGCTCTCGGCCGCTTTCTTTCACCCACGAGTCCCCGTCGATCCCGGTATGAACTTAGGGATGTCGAGGGTATTTTTCCAGGAGAAAGTAGCGTAATACTTCATAAAATAGTGCATGCTTTTTTTGTGTTAAGATAGCCCTACACTGCAAAATGATTACACCCTTATGGCTGTAAATCAATGTCTATAACAAAGACCTTAATATCCTAGCATAAAGACAAAATAAGACACTATTTAGGGGTTTTATTTTTCATAACACCCCTACACCATAGCAAAGCCACAGGAATACACCTTTTTGAAGGGTGTTTTGTTGCTAATTACGCACTTTCAAGGGGTGTTTTTGTTGTTTTTTATAGGGTGTAAGGGTGTTATTTATAAACAAAAAGGGTACCAATCATTTTACAGTGCACTACTAACTGAAACGCAGAGAGAACAGGAACGCGCGTTTGATAAGCAGTAAGCATAACGCCGGTGTTGAGCACATAGCGGGGTAGATGGCGTTACCCCAGTGCATCGATCACATTTTCAAATCACATGAACTACATGACCGAGCCCACAGGCCCTCAGTGATGTTTAGCCGATGTGCAACAGCCACAATAAATTTTCGAAGCGCACCGATCGCAGATAGTTGCTGTTGTCTTAAGCGGGCCATGAAGACAAAATAAAAGTGTTGTTCATTAGAAAAAAAAAACACTGTTTTGTCGCGGCAACAATGCTCGTAATTTCGTCGCAAACTTCAAAAAAAAAAGCAATGAAGATATTAAGAAAACATGTGAAGCAGTGGCAACTCCACCGCCACTTTCCGGCACTTTTCTATGACGTCACAGAATCTTGTTTGTGCAATTGGCGGCCGTTGACCAAAGTCGCCGCTAAGACACATGACTGGGCAATTGAAGTGGGGTCCCTAGTTCCGTTTGTTCGCATCACTTGAATGCAAACGCGCGGTTAGCACATCGATTAACATGTTTTTAATATTGGCCTACATGACGTCACTCGTGCCCAACACACGTCCCTGTAGCGCGAGATTTGAAATTTTTTCACTACTTCTTCAGTTTCTTTGTTTAAAGAACGTATTTCATGGCTTGAATGGATGTGCTGAAGCCTAGCTCTCAAATTAAACGAACTTGTATTTTCTCTTCATGACCCTTTTAAAGTGTTCACTTAACGATGCACGTGACTATGTGCCCTTTATTATTCACCCTGCATTTTCTCGGGCTCTTCGATTTACGTGCCCAAGATAAGCACGGTGACACTGAACGGGCCACCTAAGTATTCCTGTAAAGTAAGCTCTGTAATCATCATGAAACAAATGGGAGCGAGATTCCATAGTGCGCACAGCGCTGAAGTGGTTTGAGGCGCAGTTGCAAAGGCCCACTACGGTCTGCATGGGGTGGAATCAAAATTTATTCCTTATGAACGGGTATACATAGGGTAGTCCTCTGACGATTCGTACTAGCCAAGACTGGTAGCTAAAGAAGCCCATCCCAATTTAGTTTTAAAGCAAAACTTTCAGCTTCTCACTGATGTCGTCTGTAGTGCACCTAAAATGCACTGCAGGAAAGCCTACTTTCTCTGATGATGATGATGATCGTCGGTGAAGTCAAAGATTTCTCTGTCATAGGAATCGATAAAACACGAAAGTGAAATGTGCAGCGAAATCTGCAGCTGAGCATGATTTGCGGGACAGTGGCTGTCTTGTGGGTGTGCTTGGCGAGCGACGTCCTGCTGGCGGGTCGCTTCTGCAAAGCTGTGCTGGCGTCATTTCCGTGACGGATATGACGTCAGTGAAATCTTGCTGTAACCCGGCATAAAACACTTTAGTGTTAAAATATTAAACCCAAAAACGAACAACCCGAAGTATAACGTACTCTTTAGTACTCAAGGTTGCTTCCCCGCAAGCAGACCCTGTGTGCAGCGATGCACCCTTTACAGGCCACTTGCTACGTTGCACTGGCGTCACTTCCGTGACAGATATGACGTCAGTGAAATCTTTGTGCATCCGGGAATAAAACACTTTCGTGTTAAAAAAAATTAAAACGCTTGCTGTGGTCGGAATCGATCGTGGGTCCCTCGGGTTATGAAGCCATGGGCGCTCCGATTGCGCCCCACCACTCCGGCATGGTCGAAGCAGTTGGGATTTGAAGAGGGGTGCGCGGACGCGAAAATTTAGGAATCGCGAGCCGTACTAATTATCATAAATAAATAGGGTCCGCTCACTTCCGGTTTGGTTCGTTTGGTGTAGGACTTGTGTTTGGAAAGTTTCGCGTTCCCCTATCGTTATGGCTTCGACAGAGGGGTAGTTGATTTATTTTTATTAGAGTATCAGCGAAGTTTTTTTAGGTATTTTTTGCACCTCGCATTTTATATAAACTCCCATGTATTTAATTTCGCGCAATTTACACTCGCGCGGCGTTATTAGCGCGTACAATTCAAATGAGCTTAATTTAAGCGCGTTATGTCTTTCACGTGCGCTGCATTCGATGCACACTTCACGAGATACGGGCAGCCAGGCCATTGAGACGAGCAGCTAAAGAAGAACAAAAAGTACTTGAGATGGCACTGAACTATTATAAATGCGAAACTGCGGCGTAAAACCGCAGATCTGTGCTTATTTACAATTACATGCGTACTTGGGCTGTGCTGCGGTGTTAGGTGTCCATTTGTCGATCGCATCCGTAAAACAAACTCCCCAATTACAAAGCTCGCTACAACAGTTTTCACCCATGCAGCCCCATTAAGTGCACCTTTACAATGCACCGCTATCACGGAAGCAAGAATATATAGGAGGCGAAACGGCCCATTGCGGCAAGCGCGGGCGAGCGACCAGATAATGTCACAACAAAAACCAAGGCGGGGTGCCAAGCTTCGTAGGTGCCACGGCGAAGGAGAAGAGGTTAGCGGCACCTGATGGACGAACTGATAGCGGCCGCAATTCATTCCGTGGCTGCGCAGTGCAATGACGGTCGCGGTGGCCGCGCAGTTTCTTCACCCGCGGCAGATGCCGCTAGCATAACGTCTGACGAGCACTCGTGGCATTTCTGGCCGCGCTAGGAAGCTTCGTTTCCTCTCCTACCTTATTCTTGCTCCGTGACCGCTACTCTGTATGTCTTGTATTGCTGTATGGCCATCCTGAATTACTCCTGTTCAGCCGATATCCTTTATACCTTGTTCCCAACTCCTATTCTGTATAGCCCCCGTCCTGTAACACTCCCATGTTTCATAACCTTACATGCTTAAAGGCTTTTAAATGAGGTATCACTCCACACAGGCGCCTTGGAACCGAATGCTTACGGAGCTTACATCGTCCCGCGTGTCCATATTATTTTAAATATGAAAACAGCTAGTAAGTCCCTGCAATGCCAATGCTTCTTTGGACTACATTGCCATGCGTTTCCGAGGCGTCCGAGTCCTGCTAAATCATTCACGGCTCTAAAAACAGCTTTTCTATTTGAGCAAACTGGCAGCCCGCGACTGTCTTGCTCCAACTGCGATTCGCAAGCTAGAAAAGCTTATTCGTTTTTGCTTAGTACCATTCCTTCTGCAATAAAGGAACGCCGTATCTTCGTTTTTTGCTAGGTTGTAATGTGCACGAGGCATAGTTGCACATAGTTCGCGAAACGCCCGCTGCTGCCTCGCACACAAACTGTAGTAGCCAGCCGTAGCCCCTTATTAGTTCCACGTCACTGCTCCATTTCTTTTGTCAGGGTATCTTACACGAGAGAAAACAGCAGACTCTACTCTTTTAATCAAAATGTATAACGCAGGCACTTCCACTTGGGACTACCGCGTTTACGGAGACGGATAGGAAAGAATACGTGAAGTCATACTGCTGTGAGAAATTCCTAGTACGAAAATTTCACAAGAAGTCACCTTGTAATAAAATATCTCCCAACGGAGAAGCAAATATGAGCTGATTAAGTTGCCGAAAGGAAATTCCATTTCGGATAAAAATACGTGGTTATCATGTACTGAAATATAACAATTTCAAAAATACGTGAATATATTTTCCTATGGCAACAAAATGACGCTGGGAAACAAATTCACGAAGACAATTTTCAAAGATACAGAAAAGAACACACAAAGTAATCTTGCTGAGAAAATAATCCTAATACAAAAATAGATACGCGCAGTTATCTAGATATAAAAAATAATATTGCCAAACAAACGATACGTCAAGTTGCTTCGCTGTAGGATAGAATAAGTCCCGTAAAAAGACACGCAAGGAATTTGTGTGTGTGTAAAATAACCTAGCTTCCAAGCAGTTTTTTTTTTTTTCGGGTGAAACAATGAGCAAAGTTACTGTGGCAAAAAGCTTCCTAAGGAAAAGAGTACAAAGCTTCCTAGGGAACAGAGTAAAAAGCTTCTTAGGGAAAATAGTAAAAAAGCTACCTAGGGAAAAGAGTAAAAAACTACCTAGGAAAAAGAGTACCTGAAATTATCCTTCCATGAAAAGGAACCTGGCGACCGAAAATATACAACGGTCATTTTCCTTGTGCCTATCAAACCATTCATGAACCTCACATGTTGAGGGCAGGACTAATGTAAAGAACATTTTGGAGTATGTTGTTTTCGGAGAGAAAGCATTACGAACAAGGGCCAACAGCCAAAAAAAAAAGATCTCTCTGTGTTTAACGAGCTCTAAAAACGCCAACCGAAAAAAATATTCTCGTGCTTTCGTGGTTACTTCTCATTTCGGCAACATAAAGTCCCTGCAGAATCACCAATGCCTTCAAAAGCTAGCAGGCGGTGGAACAAAAAGTAAAATGCAGCGCACGAAGCGAGTTCGAGGCAAAGAATACTGGGACAAGGGAAACGCAAATATAAAGTGGGGGGCCCACTTAACCTGGTTATGCAAGCGCTTAAGCGAAGCGAACAATCCCCGGAGGGAGAATAATTCTCCTCTCGCGCACGCCGTTAGGGAGGCGCCCGCGAACCGGCGCAGGCCGGCAGTACCACCATTTCAAGCTGTCGTCCGCACGGACCGCTCGCTAATCGAGTTACGACCGTGCACCGAGGAGACGCGCGCGGTTCCGGCCACAACGGCGGTGCAGTACGCAGACAGGTGCGCATATTGACATTTGCCCGTGCACGGGATGTAACTGTTTCTTAAGGTTGGATGACTTCTGGCGCATATATATATATATATATATATATACTTGAGAAAATGGTAGACGCACGATTAAAAACAAAAACAGTGGTTTACTGACGTTTCGACTGCGGGACCAGTCTTTGAGATGAAGACTGGTCCCGCAGTCGAAACGTCAGTAAACCACTGTTTTTGTTTTTAATCGTGCGTCTACCATTTTCTCAAGTATTTTTTCTGGCTCCTCGAGAAGTTTTCTTTTACTGCTTATATATATATATATATATATATATATATATATATATGTGTATATATATATATATATATATATATATATATATATATATATATATATATATCACGAGGCTGGCGTCCTCTATTTGAGTTTGACAGCTGCCGGAAGCGCTGGGCTCTTATCCATGTGGAACATCTGTGCGTGCAAGCAAGCACTGGGGGCTTCAACACGTTCCTTGTCCTGAGCACCCCGTGTGGGAACATGAAACATATTAACTACGGCATATAATAGATTCCAGTCTCCATAGACAGATTCGCAAATGGGACCGACGACGCTACCGTTCCACAAGAGGTCAAAGAGTTCGCCAATTCGCCGGTGTCCGTGAATTTGCGACCCTCCACCGAACCTTAGTCGGACCTGTCGAGAGTTTTCGAGTACTGCTATATACGCGAAGTCATCTCGAAGGCCGACAATCTATGCGATATTGCATTAACTGACCCGTCCAGCCCACAGCGTTGTGTTCAGCCCGTGCAGTGACGCGATAATGTAAAGCCAACCATAATTACAACACGTGTTTTTTCCCCTAAATTAAGTTCAAGCTGTCTCAAGACTGAAAATAGCAGTAATTTTAAAGATATTCGAACAGACCACACGCGGGCGAGCAATACTATCCACAGGAATCTTCTGAAATGCTGCGCAATTCCGCGAGTTGTTGATCATTTGAAGAGCGTAATCTGGCTGCAAATCGGCTCCAATGTCCTTTAGGTATTAAGCGTAACAGTTTTTTTCTCGCGCTGTTTACGTCACTGCGCCATTACAGTTGCAGTAAGAGAGGCAGACGGAACGAAACCGAAAAACAGTGACTACGACCCTGCTTGGTAGCTGCCGCGCGCGTGTGAAGCGACGGACAGCGAAACCACGGGCGTACGTCCACAATAATAATAGCAAGGGCACGAGTGCGCGCCCTGACAAGTGGACTTGGATAACCCGAAACGCCCGATACCCCAACGGGAAACGAAAATGAATCAAACAGCCGACCCCCAAGCGAGAAACCAACATACTGTCAAGCGAGACTTCAACCACCTTATCTGTGGGCGGTGGCGATTTCATTATAAGAAGGTGCCGAATCGTTGATTCGGTGTGAGGGAAGACGCCAGCGCGCTTTAGCGCTCACCGACCGCAGCCGAATCGTTTCCGTTTTAAGACAGCTAGCTCGCGAGCATCGCTTGCAGATGCGAACTTTTTTTTCTTCGACGCATCTGTCTAGCGTCTCACTTATTTTCAATCTATTCTACTGTCGACAAAATCAGTGACACCAAAAAAGGCATTCGCCTCTCCCACGAAAAAAAAAAGCAAAACAAAAGAGTAGGGGAGGGTACGCACAATCATATGCGTGGTGACGTGCGAATGCGCCAAAAATGCAGACAAAAAAAAAAGTGATGCGGACGAGAGAGAGAGCGAACCAAAAATGGCGGCGATGCAAAGAGAGCTCGCGGCGTGCGCGTGCGTGGAAGATGCAGGTGATGACTATAGCGACGACAGACTCACGCACCTTTCTCCTTGCTCTCCCTGTATCGGTAGACGGGAGCTACGCGCGAGACAGAAAGGCATCGAATTAGTGTTCGCCTCCTCTCCCTGCCTTCAAACCGTTGAACGTGATTTGCATGCAAGAATGACCAGAAGCACCCCCGTTGTTCTTTTTTTTAATGTTCCAGCAGTTCTTCACATGGCGGTTGGGCACGATCCCAAGCGAAAAATATCATAACGACTTCGTTTCAAAAATACCGCAAAAACACTCGGCAAAAACTCCTTCTCTCTCTCTCTCTTTCTCAGGGGTTCCAGCTATACCTGAACCCCCTGCCGCGTTTAATTTCGAGCCAGAAACGAAGCTCCCAGACTAAACGGGCAAATTACTTACAGTGAACGTTGCTCAAAAAGAGTCCATAGACACAGTTGTGAGAGAAAACGACTTGTCTCTCGTTCAGCACACATTCCGGGAAAAAAACAAAGGGCAAAATAATATATATATATATATATATATATATATATATATATATATATATATATATATATATATATATATATATATATATATATATATATATATATATATATAGCACAGAAAATAAGGGTTGGCAGTGAAGAAAACCTCGGAAAGCAAAGGGCAAATGGGAGGTTGTGGTAAGTCATTGAAACAGATAAAGAATTTGGAAAGAAAGTAAGAAAGCGGAGAAAAAATGCCCGCCAGGTGGGATCCGAACCCACGACCTCCAGAACTCCAAAATACCGGTCTGGTGCGATAACCACTACGCTACCGGCGGGGCGATTTCCGCCCCCCCCCCTCCCCGCTTTCTGGGGTATTTATGTCAATGTAATTTTTTCCTGTGCTTGGGGGTGGTAGCCAGAGCCATGTCAATGTAATTTTTTCCTGTGCTTGGGGGTGGTAGCCAGAGCCACTCTGACTTCTCGGGGTGAAGGGGACCTTCTTTTTAATCCCCGCCCTGTGACTCGAGTGTCTACGACATGTCGAGAGTGGTCAGCCAGCGTTAAACCCTCTTAAGCTCCCTATGGTAACAAGACTGCCAGAACAGAGGCCCTCGCTATGCATGTAGCGAATCAGAATAGGAAATGAGGGGCTCGTGGAAATAACACAGAAAATAAGGTTTGGCAGTCAAGAAAACCTCGGAAAGCAAAGGGGAGGTTATGGTAGGTCATTGAAACAGATAAAGAATTTGGAAAGAAAGAAAGAAAGCGGGGATTAAAAAGAAGGTCCCCTTCACCCCGAGAAGTCAGAGTGGCGCTGGCTACCACCCCCAAGCACAAGAAAACATTACATTGACATAAATACCTCAGAAAGCGGGAGGGGGGGGGGGAGGGGGGGGGAATCGCCTTGCCGGTAGCGTAGTGGTTATCGCACCAGACCGGTATTCTGGAGGTCGTGGGTTCGGATCCCACCTGGCGGGCATTTTTTCTCCGCTTACTTTCTTTCTTTCTTTCCATATTCTTGATCTGTTTCAATGACCTACCACAACCTCCCCTTTGCTTTCCGAGGTTTTCTTGACTGCCAACCCTTATTTTCTATTTTCTGTGTTATTTCTACGACCCCCTCATTTCCTATTGTGATTCGCTATATATATATATATATATATATATATATATATATATATATATATATATATATATATATATATATATATATATATATATATATATATATATATATATATATATATATATATATATATATATATATATATATATATATAGGGGGGCTGGAAGGGGTTGCAGAAATACGGAAGAGAGGAGAGAGGAAAAGAAAAACTCAAAAGACAGACAGTCATGTAATGCGCGTAATGGCACCAACGTCGTTACCAGAGCGCCGGCCGGAGACAAGGACCAACACACCACCCACCCGTCAAAAAAGCTCCCTCACACTATCATCCCAGTACAATAACTTACAACATTCCAGTTATTTTGTTAACAGTACGTTAGAATGTAAAAATAAAGTTCACTGACGTGTTACCGAAACGAGCTGATAATGAACAAGCAAAAAGTAAACCAGTCCGGACGGGCAGGAACCAATTCACGGGCTTCCATCTTCAGCTAGGGGGCGTTTTTTTTTTTTTTCGTGCGCACACGCGATGTTCTGGCGCCGGTAATGACGCTGCGTGCGGCCCTCCGGGCCCTTCCATTTATGTGTGAGCACAAAGTACGGGGATGAATGCACGGTCTACGTGCCTGGCGCGTGTCCCTGAGCGAGGCCCGCCTCCCGTGCGCGCCCGGAACAACACTTCCGGTAGCTTCCTCCGCTGAAGGTGTCGATAATTTCGGGCTTCCGTGACGTGTCACAGTAAACTGCTCCCTCGCACTGCCGATTGCTTTGCCCCACTCCGCAGCGCTTGAGCCTTGCGCATTGTTAGTACCAGCGCAACACGGGCCCCTCTTTTCATGCGAACTGACTTCTCGGGCGCGTTCGACGCGTTTGCTAAACGGGACGCCGTCCATTGTAATGAGGACTTGCAAGTTGCCCTCTAGCACGCCAGGCTATGTCAGATGTGCTTGTCACGCTAATCGCTACCGGCAATCTGTTTCGGTAGATGGGGGGAAACGCAGTGCGCTATCTTTTTTCTCTCAGCCCAAGAACAGAAGAATGCCGACGAGTCAAATTAGGTGCACGAGGAAAGTTTGGGTGTCCAGAGGGTTTAAATACCTATGTCCAAATATTTTCACAGCGTAATTTGTTTAAAATTATAGCACAGAACTTGCGGGTCCTCTTTAGTTATTGGTTTTAGTTTATTTGTGCCACGACGGCTTCGGACTAATTTCAAACATTTCGATTGCTCTCTGAGAACTGCGACAGTCGCATACCACTTAGCACGGAAATTGAAAAGCCGTGCTCTAAGTAGGCGGAATCGGTAAATGCCAAAGTGGGGATAAGGACAAATTGTAGTATGAAAGTATAAGCTTCCTAGATAGTTCTTCGTGAGCATTGTGAAGAGTCAGTTGAGCATTGGATAAATGGCGAACGAAGCTGCCGTTTTAAGGCCAGTCAAATGGGCAGTTTCAATAACAACTGACTCGATTGCTCTTAAATTTTTCGGTTGAAAATTAACCGTGAGGAATCCCATGATGACTAGCTTATTGAACATTGATCTACCCCTTTCACATGATCTTACACGGATCTTACTTCTTGCCACCTCAGATTTTCATGCCCGACCTTGTTGCAAGCTTTGTAATTATTCTCACTTTTACTCCTTTTAGCTCACCCTACTCCCTAATTCCTTCTTGTCTTCTCCTTAGAATTCATTAGCTCCCAGCTACTGACAGATATAAGAATGGTGTACGGCAGCGGTGCCCAGGCGGGTCATGACATCATCCCGCAGTGGCGTCGTAGTCGCTGCGGCACTGTCGGCAACGAAAGACCCACCGCGGTGGCTCAGTGGCTAAGGCGTTGTGCTGCTGCGCACGAGGATGCAAGTTCGCAGCAGCGGCCCCGGCGGCCGCTTTTCTGATGGAGGCGAAAAGCAAAAACGCCCTTGTGTACGAGATTTCGGCGCACGTTAAAGATCCCCAGGTGGTCAAAATTAAACCGGAGCCTCCCCTGCGTTGTGTCGGCGCGACCCTACAATCATTCAGTCAAGTACAGAGTGTTGCAGAGAGGGCCTCTGCAACACCTTCGATAAACGCTTTCACTCTTTCCTTCGCGTCTGGAAGCACTGCGAAAGCTTTATTTATCGCCAGCACGGAGCGGCCCAGCGTGATTGGCTCGTTGCACCAGATAAGCCTTCCGTTTCTTTTTTGCTTCTTCGGCTTTCTTTAAGTGGCTATTGAGTGCGTTTACTGCTGAAACAGAAAGAAAACCGGCCAATACTCGCTACACCGCTGTAATGACGTAACTCCAGCGCTCGGAGAGCGCCAAGATCGGGAAAGAGAGAAAAATCTTTTGGGCAAGTTTCCAAGTTATCTGGTGGGCATTGAGCAGCAATTTTTGGCTGAGTTACTTCTCGAACCGCTTACCTAAGTATTGTATGTGTTGAATGACTGCGTTCCGCAAGCATTTAGGATTTCAAAAAAAGTTGAAAAGAAGAAACTGTTGCAGGGGTTCTTTTAAGGAATATCTCGTTGTGCACCTGCTTGTCTCGACCTGGTCTCAGTTCCTGCATCGTACGGAACGGCTCAGGGGAACGTGCTTTTTCGGCACCTAAAACTTTACAAGTTCAACCTCCAGCGCTTCTAGTGAATTTTGCTTCGCGAATTTTGTTCCCATCTTTTTCCGACAGCTTCCCAAGACTGCCCTTTACTGATATTTAGTCGTTCGCTTACCTAAGTACCCTTGCTTCTTCGTCGGAGAACAAGGAGCCCATTACAGAAACTGCTTCCCAATTGGCATAAATTTAATCTATGCACTTAGCTCGTTAGCGAAACTACGGCCGCCCTCTCCTTGATCCTTTGATCATTTCGCCCTTCTGAGAATATAACACAATGTACATCAAAAATGACGTAAATTATTATCGTTCTTAATCCCTTCACCCGCGCCATACGCACGAGCATTTCAAACCGGAATACCTGAAAGTTCGAACGGAAAACAAAAAAAGAAGTGGTAAGGCGTCCCAGCAGGGTCACGTAAAATACCAAAAATTGTCGGTCTCAAGCTCATACAGACTAACAAAAAAGCGGAACAAAATAAAAAAAATAATGGGAAGGGCGCGGGAATCGCTCGAAGCTATCATATTGCTCTTTATTCTATCATTGCCCATTTGCAGGAAAGATCAACAAATCCTAGCCCCTCAACAACGATCTACGCACCAGCAAGCAAAGCCTACCGACGGACGCATCACCCACCGCTCAAAGTAGGGAGGACTCCCCGAGCGAAAGCAACGCCCCTAGCGGCGGGGGCAGCAAACGGCTCGAGAAGGACAACTACATCTCGCTCAAGAGGACGGGAACGCACACACGCACGCAGGCAGGCCAAGCATCTCTTATCGCATCCAATCACTCGTGGACGGAAAGAAAAACCCGCGATACTCAGTCGGAGTGGCATCGCGGAGAAGCTCTCGCGAAAAAGAAGCTTCGTCTTACGCGGCCTTCTGCAAGCCTCGAGACCCTCTGCCGTGTCCCCCCTTTTCCCCAACCTCATCCCCGGAGGTTTCCTTCTTCCATCGCAGTGCGACCGCTTTTCAGCGCCCTGACCACGCCTTTTCCCTTTTAGCTGCCGCGTCGGGCGGCTAAGCACGCACGAAGGAAGAACGAAGAACCAAACGAGGGAAAATAAAGGGCAAGAAAAAATAAACAGAATATGGGTACAAAACGGGAAACGTAAGAGGGAGCAGCCGAAGGGCAAAACGTTAAAGAGAAAGAAACGTATCCACAGACGACTCGGCCGAGATCGTGAGGAGGATATGTTCGATTTCCAGGCCCACTTTTTGCGCCCACCGCGGCCTATCTCGCGCCCCCTCGCGGTGGAAGACTGGCGCCCTAGATCATCTGTCCGCGCGTGTCTCCTCCGTTTTCTTCTTTCCTCTACCCGATTTCTTCGCCATTCGTTTCTTGGTTTTACTTTTTCTCGTTCCGTCTGTATCACTTCGTCCGGCACTTACTCCCCCTCACCCTCCCTGCCCCGCTCATCTTTCTATATCCTTTGTTGTCCGCTGTTTAGCCTGCGGCCAGGGCTCTCAGACTGTTTCGTCTCGCTTGCCGCAGGCTCAGATATCAGTCGTGCGGGGGACCCACACACACGCCGAGGGGAAACGAAGGGGCAGGGCGGGAATCGAAGCGGCGTTAAACTCTCAAAGCGTGACGTTAATGGTCGGACGAGTCGGTGCTCTCAATCCGAGGCGGCTGCGGATTCTCGGACTCAGAACTGGCCGTACTTTGTCTTTGGGCGTGCTTTTTTAATGAAGCGGGTCATTTTTCAGCCGGATGTCCCGTTACCGCTCCGTATACGTCTTTACGTACCAGCGCTACTTGGACACGCCGTGCCCGGATGCGGTGCACTGGGCTTGAGGTCAACGAAAATCTGGTTTTTATGAACCCCGTTCTGCGAATCCGGAGCTTTCTTCTCCGGAAATCCTGAACGCTCTGTTCGTGACGAATTAATGGCTTGGAACACGGAACAGCCAAATCGTTGTTCCAGGAAAATCGGTTCGCTAATAAGGCGATGCGGGATCGATACACGAAATACGTGACGTCATAGTTTGTGTATTTGCTTAGTTGTCTATGAAACCTCAATTATCCCTGAATGCGGATTTATGTTAGGAGAGAGAGAAAGATAGATAGATAGATAGATAGATAGATAGATAGATAGATAGATAGAGAGAGAGAGAGAGAGAGAGAGAGAGAGAGAGAGAGAGATAACGTTCTTTAATGAAGTCTGGTGATGTTAGCCGGGCTAAAATGTCTAACTTGCTACGCCAGTAGATGACGTGATGAATATGATGTTCAAGAACTTGATGCGCACAGAAACAGCGAGTTATTCACAGCGACTGGTCTAGAACTATGTGTTGCAGGTACTCTCTCAGAGATTTTGTAGCCAGTAAAGTACGTTTGGGACAAGCCCATGGTCCCAAAACGTACTTTAGCTACATGTGCACGGAAAGCGGCAGTCCCAAAGCCACTGCGAGGGACACTCTTTGAGCACTGAATCGAGCACATTCACAGATCAGGTGCTGCAGGGTTTCTTGCACATCACAGTGTGGGCAGAGTGGCGACGTAGCTCGTTTCATCTTCAACAGGAAGTTGCGCGTGTATGCGACATTCAATCGCATGCGATGTAGAATTGCCTCTACCCGCTTGGAGAGTCCTGGGGCGGTATTCTCGAGTTTTGTCCCTTTTGCGTCCCTTTCAAAAGTGTCCCTTTTGGCGAGCCCTGATTGGCTAAAAGTAAACTACCGGAAGTGACGTAACGCAAGCGCGGCAAAACTATTGTCGACGCCCATTGCTTAACCGGAAGTACATCACGATGAAAGGGACTCAAAAGGGACGTTTTCAAAAGGGACAGTTACGAGAATACGACCCCTTGTGGCATTTTGAATTTGCAGTTGGGATCGATGGAAGATAGCGGCGCGTAATGATGTGAGTTAGTTGTCCGTTAATACAGCGTGGTCTAGTTCCTTTGAAATCGTTTTTAAAGTGTTTCGAAAGTGTCTTTTAAAGCTGCATGAACTTTGAGCTTTAGTCGCACAAATTTTTGCAAATGCACCTCAGAACGATAGAAAAACGCTTGTATCTATCTTAGCCTCTTCCCAAGTAGGCATGCGTTGTGTGCGACCCACTCACCCGAAATTGTGTTGACCTCGTAAGATCTGCTGAGAATTCTGCTACTCAGTTCGTGACTCAGAATTACGAGTTCCCCAGTGGTATCACTTCGCAAAAGGAATCTATCATTGTGACGTATCCGTTTCCGCGTTAATTTTACACGCGACACTTATATTCAGCTTGCAGCTGTAAGCAGGGACTTATACTTACAACAGACAACCTATCCATCTACATGCCGTCACCGCTAGTTTAGGATAAAAGAAGTAGCTACGCGTCCCTCTTCTTTTATTCTATCCGCCACTCTGTCGAGAGTCTTCCTGCGCAAATAAAAACTCCAGCTCTCGCTTTTTTTTCTTTCTTTTTTTTGATGTACCACCAAACATTTCAATCGTTTTTCCGCACCCCGCCATGGGTATTATGGACGAGGAACGGTTCCTGGAAGTTCTAACCGAGCACTTGCACAAGTAGTAGAACTATGTGTTTCTAAACCCCTTTAAAAAACGTTGCAGTTATATGCCCTGTTATATGCCTGCTGTTTTTGCATTCCCCGCTGATTTTGCATTCCTTATCGGATGACGTCACAACCAACAACTGTGGTGTTTGTGCTTGTTCTTGTCTAGTCATTTTATACTTGTCTAGTCACTTTCCGCTTGCAAATTTCCCCCTTACCGCAGCATTTTCGACTGAAGCTATTTATGCACAGATCAATCAATCTGTGTCCATCCGTCCATCCGTCTGCTCGTCTGCTCGTCTGTCCGTCATTCTGACTGTCTGTCTGCCCGTCAATTTGTCTGCCTGTCCGTCCGTCCGTCCGTCCGTCTGTCGAATTACGCGCCCATCCACCTTCTTTCTGTGCTTTGCAGCAACCCCGGCGCCCATAGCAACAGCGCGGTTGCTAGGCGATTGCCTCCAGAAAGTTCCGGACGTTCCTCGAAGTGACGTCACGCCACACCCACTGCACATCTCTTTCGTTCGCCTATCGCCATTTCACTCTCCGCGTGACCTAGTTTCACCTCCCGCCTAGCTGATCACCTGTTCCGACGCCACTGGAGGACAACGGCGCCCGTGCTGCATGCCCCGAAAACAGCGGGAGAGTATAACCCTAAAGCAAACAACGCCAGCCCGTTGCTGACGAGCGCAAGCCTCGTGTATTGAAAGGCATTGGCCCAAACCACCCGATAATCCCGGCTCAAAACAAGTGATCGGCGACAGAGCACGGGACAGTGCGCGGCTTGATTGCGTGGGGAGGCTGCCCGAAGCCGGGCTCTTCCATTAACCCCGATCTTTCTGAGCCAGCGGCGGCGATTCCGCAGCGTAAGCGATTCATTGTTCCATGCCTGTACAAGGGCGGGAAAAACAATCTCGGCCGCTTTCTCCCCCTGATCCCCATCGACCAACGCTTTTCTCCGCCCGTTTGAACGGGAGTATCACACCAGCCTCGGCAAACACGGCCGGAACGGAAAAATCAATACCGCCCCGACGGCACGACCAAAATTTAGAGGCGATTCAAAGGCTTTGCACGCGAAAGTGACACTTCAATATCGGAACTTGGTCGCGCAAGAACGAAATAAAAATGACTCTGGAGAAGTCAGATGCCCGGGTGCATTGCGAGCGAGCTGAATAGGCGAGGTATTCCGGAGTTGATAAACGGGAACGTCATTTCCACCGTATTTTTTTTTATTGCGCAACCATTAAATAGCCTATTGGGCGTGAAACTCGGCGTTGGCGTTAGGCATCGGCGTCTGGGACATTAAGGCGGTTCCTAGGCCACGTGTCTTTGAACCGTTCCCTAGCGCGAGTCGTTCCGTAGCACGTGCTTCAAGGGGCCATGCAGACAAAATACAAGTTTGTTTTATCCGAAATATCTCGTTTTTAATAGTGCCCCCAGCGCTTGTCCGGCAGCAAACCATGCCGTATTGACTCAGAAATTAATTAATTTAAGGTAAAGGTTTGATTCTCCTACCACATTTTGTGTTTTCGTAACGTCTGCCATGACGTCATGAGGGCGGGTATTCAAACGAATTTCCAGTGCCTCATTAGGTTCTGCAGCCTTGCTTAACGTCCGTCCTCCCAGATGGCGCGGACCATTGTAAGCCATTGTTTTGTTTTTGACTGTATTTGCACCTGGCTTGTATTTGTTACGGTAGAAAATAATCGTTTCATGAAACATGGGGTATGCTCGACAAACAGGGTCACGGAAGACAACGTTGCTTACTCCAATCGGCCAGTGTCGTGTATGACAACTCCAAAGCGGCGGACTGCTGCGCAGCTAAAACAAGCATAGTGCACCCAGTACCAACAGCAGTGCGCATTGGTACTTCTACGTTTACGTGTATTTTCGTAACTTTCATAGTTTACCCCACCATGCTTACTGCTGTAAAGTGAATACGCATTATATTTAAACGCAAACAGACCGTTAGGTAAGCTGATAAGCCGTGCCTAATTTGCGTTTGCTTTTGCCGGCCTCAGCCAATCGCGCAGCTGGGCATGTGACATCATAGGTTCTGTTGCGTGATATTAGCTAGTGGGTCACATGGTCATTTCCTTTTTTCCTAATTGTATAGCTTATTTGAGCGAAGTGTGCGTTAAAAGTGGGGTCAGTATGATTCTAACGAGGCAATATTTCGAATTCCCCAAACTTGTGTTTTGCCTGCGTGGTCCCTTTAAACTTGGCAGTATAGGGGAGTGGCCCCCCACGTCAGTTCGCCGCAGGTGAAGTAACGGAGCGGATGAATGCATCCAAGCGAGCAAATATACCGGCAGCGAAATGCCCCATCGCCCTCTTACATAGCGGCAGAACCGAGCAGCGGTGCAACGCGTAGGAGACAGATCAAAGCTATTCGAGGGCGTGAAGGCGGAAACGGATCGTGAAGCAAATCGTTTACAGCGGCAACCGGACGAAGCCCCTCGAGAGCGCAGGCGGACGCAAAACGCTTCATGCGTTCACTTCGACATCAACGTTTTCTCATTCGGAACACTTCAAAAGTACTTAGGCACCAGGCACCCCCCCCCCCCCCTTCCCCAGTTTTTTTTAGCAAACAGACAATTTCTTTCCCCGGGCATTTTGTAGATATTTTAACTGCTTTATTTGTGTTTTGTGCCGTACCCAGACCTGACACTCTTTAGGTTTTATTTGTAGTTTTCGAGCGAAAAATGCAGCTTCCAGCCACGCAATCTAGTGTGGGCAACGGGTTATCTCGCTTATAGCTTCAAAAACGCGATGATATGGCTGAACGTGAACCTTTTTCTTGTATCAATGTTAGGATTGACTGCAAATAAGCATCAGCAATGACTCCTATGTCTGGAATATTCACCGTCACAAGCGTCTGAGTGATGCCCCTACACTACGGGCCACAGTTCATCTGCAAGAGCTCAGACTGCGCAGTTCGAATGAATACCGCATTTACTCGATTCTAAGAACCCCATTTTTTCAAAGTACGCGACGATGCCCAAAGTGAGGGTGCCTGGTGCCTAGAGGGTGCCTAAGGGAGGGGTGCTTAGATTCGAAAAACCTAAATTACCTCCCCGCCCCCCACAACTTTTTTTTCGCGGCCATATCTCGACGAGACGGCCGCAAGGATTAATGTTTTATTTTACCAATATTCAACCGAAAAATAGGTACAGCCAGTGAGCCCACCGCTTTCGTATAATACCCAGTTACCTTCACTACCATTTCAGTCCCTTGTACCGCTAGGGCCACCGCTTCCAGTATCCCCCAGCAGGTCGTCTTCTGTTCTGTTGAAGTGGTTTGTAATTGAAAGCTTCATAAATGACTTGGCCACAACGTCAACCCGAGCCCGCTTCCACGTGTTGAAATCCACCTTGCGATGGTTGCGAAGGGGGGGTGCTTAGATTCGCATGCAAACCTTTCTTTTCCAAATTTCCCCCCGAAAGTAGGAGAGGGAACTTAGAATCAGGGGGTGCTTGGAATAGAGTAAATACGGTATATTGTTACGATTGTAAGCTACGGCTGGGTGAATGGTTATTTAACCTTCCGTTGATTACGATTGATTACGATTGCGACTTTCTTTAAAAACTAGCAAATAAACGTTCCAAAAGTTTATCAGTTCAAGCCATGTTACTCACATGAATCAAGCGTACCCTCTAAATTTATGGGTCATCTTGCCTGAAATAGGTCACGTGTAAACTCACGACGGGTTTTTATAGATAGCGACCTAACCAAGCTCAGCCATTTCAGTGCTCATATTCTGCTTTTACTTGTGTTATTGTGTTTAGTGCTCTTCAACGCAGCTATGTTGGTTGGTGCTGCATTTGGTCCTCATTTTCGTCCGCTATTCATTCGTCGGCTCTGCACTTTCTGGGTCGGCAACCGTTTTTGCATTCTGTTAGCTCAACAGCACCAGGCGCCCCACCTCTTAAAATTGCATCGGTCGTTCTGCCTGAGTGTGAAGCCTGTCAGTCAAGGTCTAAGAGCAACGAAAATGTCGCGCGAACAAGAAAAGGGCGTTGTTATTTAAGCAAGTCGCAAGGGCGTCGGACATGCTACTGTAAAATAATTTACACCTTTAAGGGCGTAAATGAGTGTTATAACACCCTTACACCCAGCAAGAAACAAAGAAAAACACCTCTCGAAGGTGTTTGACTGTTCATAACACCCTTACACCGCAGCAAGAACACAAGATACATTATTTTAGAGGGTGTTTTATGGTTATTTACACCCTTTACAGGGTTTTTCCTTGTTTTTTGAAAGGGTGTAAGGCTGTTATGGGCACTAAGGGTGTAAATTATTTCACAGCGTAGACACAGCGGCTGCTGTATGCACCTACGGAATACCAAGCTCCATCTTAGGGGTACGCCCCCACTCTAAAGGATTTTCATACTAAAGGGTGTAAATCACTGTCTATAACTAAAGCCCTTATACCCTAGAAAAAACAAAAAAAATACGCTTAAGGGTATTTTGTCGTTTATACAACCCTTACACCCCAGCAAAACACAAGAATACACCCTTTTTAAGTATGTTTTATAGTTCATTACATGCTTTGGAACGGTGGTTTGCTTTGTTTTTCATAGGGTGTAAGGGTGCTAGTTATAGACAAAAAGGTTGTAAATCACTGTCTATGACTAAAACCCTTATACCCTAGAAAAAACAAAAAATACGCTTATGGGTATTTTGTCGTTTATACAACCCTCACACCCCAGCAAAACACACGAATACACCATTTTTAAGTGTGTTTTATAGTCCATTAGATGCTTTCATACGGTGTTTTGTTTTGTTTTTCATAGGGTGTAAGAGTGCTAGTTATAGACAAAAAGGTTGTAAATCACTGTCTATAACTAAAGCCCTTATACCCTAGAAAAAACCAAAAATACGCTTACAAGTATTTTGTTAATTATACCACCCTTACACCCCAGCAAAAAACCAGAATACACCCTTTTTAAGTGTGTTTTATAGTTCATTACATGCTTTCAAACCGTGTTTTGCTTTGTTTTTTATAGGGTGTAAGGGTATTAGTTATAGACGAAAAGGGTGTAAATCAATGTACACTCCTGGCACAAAAGCGGCCACATGCGCCTCGTCTACATCCACGCCACGCAGTGGTGGCATTTAGTGAATCTCGGGTGGCTGCCAAACCACGCTTTACCGACGGAAAACGTGAACAAACCTATTTGAACCCGCAACTGGGCCGTGTCTATGAAAACGTCTTAAGCAATTTCTACATCACTGTGTTCATGACGGGGAAGTAAAGGCAACCACCAGACGCTAAATGTGCAGTTTTACTTTTTCGTGGTGTTATCTCTGCTAATTAGCACAGCCTTATTATAAATCGGTGCATTATGCGATTAGAGCCTAAGGAATAATCGTGTGAAAATATTTACTCAACGCCCAGCCGCATTGTAAGCTAAATCTCTCGAGACTAAAAGGAGAAACTAAAGGTTAAAAACTGAATTGATTAACGTGGAAAACTGGGAATGTTCGTACAAAATGTAGCAAAAACACGCAAAAAAAAGACAGACAGGGAGAGATACACGACAAGGATGTGGAGGGATTCCTGGCAAGCCATTGCTTGAATTGTTTGCCAGAATTACAACACACTTCCGTCATTAGAAAGTGCAAATCACGGCTCTCACGTGAAATTGTAGAATCAGAACGCTTGGTGAGGCATGCATCAGCATGGCCTCTATCCCCCGTCTGAGAAAGAACTAAATTTTCTACGCATGCGCAGATAATCCTTAGGTTGGACGGCTCTATATATTGTCCCTCTCTCAAAATAAAACCAGTTCACAGTTCATCTCTCTTTTCTGTGTCTGTTTTTTTTTTTTTGCGCTGTTTTGACTAGGTTAAAAACTGAACTATAACGAGAAAAAATGTGGTGTGCCTCTCCACAGATGAGCTGATTATGCAGAATGTTTAGCCCCACTACATTATATTATCAAGATTTATATCGCGGCATTCACGGTCATTAACAAAAACGCGGCTGCACGGCGCTCAGGGGCGTTGAAAAAACGTCTCTCGAAGTGTCGAGGAAAGCAAACAGGCTGTTCATTGGAGCGGGGGGGGGCTCTTAATGAGCCAAACGGTTATCCCCCCCCCCCCCTGACACCGCGTCCCCCTTGCGACGATCGTTGAAAGCTCCCCAATCGGCTTGGAGGAAAAAGGCGCAACGTCGTGCGCAATTAATACGTGACAAGAGGGACGCGCCAAAAGGCGAACAATTGCGTGCACTGTCTCAGTGACTGCTACAAACTTGCGCAATAACAACAAAGAAAGATATGCACATAAAAACAGTGCCGCATCGCCGCTTTGCTCCTCGCTTATAATACAGACATGGGGCGAAGTGCAAACAAACGCCCGTTTATTAGCGTCACGAAAAGGGGAAAAAAAATCAGCTAAGTAATTTATTGCATGCGCGTACGCGACAAGCAAAAGCTGGCGAACGGGAATCGATATCTTTCGGGAGGTGGTGAGGGAGGACTGTTGCGGCGGCCGCGCATTCTAAAAAGGAATAGAGGACACAAGGCGACGCGTTCTAATTTGAAAAGTGGAAGCACATGGTGAAGGGGGTGCGCTTCTTTGAAGCGGGGAGGAGTTCGCGAAAAAGGGAAAACGTTTTGCGGGGTAAACAAAAGTCTTGAGCAGAGCGTAAAGAGTGAAAAATGGCGTCGGGGAATAGTGAAGAAATACGGCAGATTAATAAGAAATGCGGAACGGAGCTGCCGGTGGACCGAGGAGGAAAAAAAAGAAAAAGTTGCGAGAGTCGAATATCGCATTAGCGAAGCTAATTACTTTACACAGTAAGCTGGCGTTAAAAATAAAGCATAAACTGTTCATTAGCAGTCACAGCTTGGCTTTATTGCGAAGTCTGAGAACATTAAAAGCTTAATGACAAAAGGCTGTATACGCGCTAATGGCACGTATGTGGTCGAATCCGCTCTCTCGAAGAAACGGAACAATAAAGCCTTTTCCGTTTAGTTTAATCGCAGAGCTGAATTTCGTTTCTGTACTGCAACAATTACCCCAACTGTGCGTCTGAATTAAGATTCTAAGATACTTTTACAGCATTCAGCCGTGTTTGTTAATGATTTGTCTAAATGTCGCGGAGGAACCAGAGCGATGCAGTCTTCACGGTTAACACCAAGTACTCCTAAATAATAAAACTGAACGAAGTAAAACTGAGCCTTTAGCATCAGTATTGGACCTTCTCGAACTTTGACGAGCAAGCAAACTGATCCCATTGCGAAGTCGCATCATCATCTGAAAGGCCGCGAGGACGCGTTAACGCAAGGACAGGCGCTCCGTCCACTTTTTTGTCCCAGCCTTAGCGTCGACACCAATTTACCTCCCACGATCTCGTTACACTCTTAGTCAATTCCTGGTTATACGACCCGCATGCAGGCGGGCCGCCACGTCATTTTAAAGCCGCTTATAAAGCGGTGGTTCAGGCGGCCTCGCGCGCAAGCGGCCCGCCAAACATGCGGCCCACCGAACACGCGGCCCGGCGTTTAAGCGGCCGTATTGAGGGCCGCCTAACCAGCGGGCCACCTAACCAGCGGGCCACCTAAACACCGGGCCGTGTGTTCGGCAGGCCACTGGCCGTAATTTTTTTACGCGGCCCGTTATGCTAATCTATTCCCGCTTACGAAGCGGCCCCCAAATCATACGGCCCCTCAAATAAGCGGCCTTGTTGCTTTCCACCAAAAAAAAAAAGAAAAAAAACCAGCCAATCGGCCAGAATCGAGTTTATCCGTTTTTTTTTTTTTTTGCTCGCATTGCCAGGTCAACGTCAGCATCCCGTGACGAATGCTCTAACATATGTTACATCATACGAGACACACAAAGTGCACATAGGCACATATACACACCCCTACGGAGACTCGAACCTGGGTCTACTACAACACATGAAGAGGCGGGTATCATAACCACTGCTCCACGACCGCCGGGTTGCTGGGGAGTGCAAACATGGGCTTATAAGTATTCTGCATGCTGTTGCGCGTCAAGCATGAGTCTTAAATAACACATTCCGCTTCGAGTGGAATGTGTTATTTTTAGAACTTTTATTTTTTATTTTTATCTTTAGACCACCGTTTTCGAATCACTCTACCAAAGAGGCATAATACTATGGTTTGGAGGGCTTTAAGTACATTGTTACGAGCGGAAACCTTTTGTCATGCTGTGTGCCCGTTTCAACAGTATGATGCGCCATGCGGTGATTTATTCCATCGATGCAAACGGAATTGATAACAGTTCTTCTGACTTGTAACCAAAAGTATTCTTGGCCATTGGCGGAAAGTGCCTCCTATGACAATGCATGCAAATAACTAGCACGTAAAGCACACTGTCGTGCTGAACGTAAGAGCTGTTTGGTCACGAGTGGCAAGTATACCAAGCATTAAATGGTGTACTTAATTTTTTCTGCTCGTCGTAGCTCTTCTGATGGTGCTGTTACATGCCTTCACCTTTATTTTTAAAATAGGGGGCGGTAGTAAATTACGTCTCTGGTAATGTAATGAACCAATAAAAAATTACTCATTCTATATAACATTGTGTCGCGACGCCTGCAGAATTGCCGCGTCGCCTGAAGAATTGGTGATCGCGAGCACACAAAGAATATCTTAGCGTTTTCTCGCGCAGACCGGATAGGCGCTCGGCCGTGTAGCTTGTAACCCCCTGCATTTCCATAAAAATGCAGTTTTCGCGGAAGTTCTACCTTTAATCGTTATAGTATCGTAAAGATCATTTGTCGAACCAAATTTTGAGAAACCAAAAAATAAAAAAATATAAAAAAATGACAAACTGGTAAACAGTATAACACCCTGCATTTCCACAATAATGCAGATTTTGCGGAAACTTGGAATTGTTATCATAGCGTAGATCGAGAGAATTGGCCGAACATAACTTTGAAAAACGACAAACCAAGAAAAATATAAAAAAATACGAGAAATGGTGAGCCGTGCAACGCCCTTCATTTACAAAAAATACAGATTTGGCGCCAGTAACACCTGTGATCGTTATAATATTGTAAATGGAGATTATTTGACGGACAGGACTTTGAATATTCAAGAAATTTGGCTCTAAAAGACTCACACTCAAGAGAAGCGTTATAAGAATGCTGAGCATTAGTAGACAATTCTTTTAATTTCTGCAATTTTTTTAAGTGGCCTCATTTAACTCGCGCTTCAGTTATTAACGAGTTATATTATTGTACGCGGAAGCGCAAGGTCGCGGTTGAGCATTTTCAACATTTTCAAGGTCGTTCACCAAAACCATAGCACTTGGTAATGAATGCACACTTGTGCATCTGAAGTTTAGACCGTATAAAACATTGCCACCAATAAATGTGTTACTATGGCTGCAATTGCGCTAACACATTTGTGACTTGTGCACTTCTGGAACACCTTCATGACCTCAGTTATGATGCAATGAGGTTTTACCTTTATAATCTCAGTGTTTTGCCACCTGATCTATCAGGCCTCAATGCACATACCACGAATTAAAAAAAAACTCCCTATATTTATAATGCCATGTTACAAGCAAAGCTGTAAAGCAAATATCTGTATACCTTAAACCTATCCGGATCTTGAAGTGATAGTCTACTCATACAAGCTTGGGACATGAGCAGAGAGCTGAGTTGGGTATGTAAATTTTAAGTATTTTGTCATTTTCGAATTCATGACCATGCACAAGTGTGAGATTAAAATTACATGAATGACACCATGTCGAAGGAACGATGTTTTCTTTTTATTTGATATCAAAAATACAAATACGAACACGAAATACTTATACTGAAATAACAAATACAAATATTAGCAGATTGCCCTTATGGAACACACAAATGAAAATATTCTTTTGTGGAAGAGCAAATAAGGACCTGTCAAGATAAAATTATTCTTTCATTTATGGAATTTTCAGCAGCTTGCTGAACAGGGAGGAAACTCATCTTTTTTGCAGGCTGCTGACTGTATAAAGCCCAATGTTTGGCCTAAAGCTGACGGGTATACCTCATGTCCTAATGTAATATATTACCAAACAAAGAAAAAGTACTTTCTCCGGGCTTCAATTATGGTTCAGGTGAGGTGAGGTGACTGTGAGAGGGAAAGAGGTTCCCAGCCTGCACCACATATGTATCGCAGGGAGAGAAAGGGAAAACGAGGGGGTAGAAATACACCCCTTCCGATGATGTAGAAGGCCTATGGAAGCAACTGCATTCGCACTTGCTTCTCCTGTTACACTGATTTCGATGCACACATTTGATGTCAGCGGAAGCGAACGTGGTCAAGTGTGAACGCTCGGAACTGAGTATGAACTATACAGAGCATGAGTCAAAGCGCGGGACCCCAACTTGCTCCGCGCTGAAATTACTCCATACTGCGCACGCGCGCTAAAGACAAATTACCGGACCAACACTCGCCACGCACGAACTTTTTTCCACTCCTACTGCGCATGTGCGCGCAAGTTTTTTTTTTATGTTTTTTGGCTGTCACCGCGTCGTCGGGCGCGTGTCGTCGGCCGCCGCAAAGGAAGGTTGCGGGCCATTGTGTGAGGGGGAATACGCGCATGCGCCGCACGCCACACATATCGCTCTGAGCGTCGCGATTGACCCCCTCTTTTTATTTATTTCCTGGCGTCAGGCTGTCCGCTAGTATATAGCCGTGACACGGGTCGTTGGCGCAGCATATAAGCATGCTGTAACCACCTGAGGTTTTGTCACGGAAAAGAAGTCTGTCAGGGCCTCTTATATCACGGTATTGAGGCTGCCAACCGCATATAAATAGGACGCTATCCGGGACGCGACTAAGAGTGTACGCAAATGGCGTCACGTGCACGGAGGATCGACGTTACAACCAGGAACAACGCGCCAGAACTGCCTCCTCCTCCTCCCCCTCCTTCTCCCCTCCCCCTCCTCCTAAAAAAATGCGCGCGCATTCGTAAAAGCACGCGCAGGGAGTTTTACAAGCTGTTCTCGTGCCTTTGGTAACACATAAATTGTACCCCGGCACTGAATAAATTGGGTGCGAACAACGGATGGAGCGGGACAGCCCAGCCGAGCCGAGCCGAGCCGAGCCAGAAAACAAGCCGAGCGGCTTGTTCTCCGTTCCCTTCCTTTCCCCAGGCTCCTTTCCCCAACTCCCTTTTCGTCCCTGCCCACCCGCACTTTTCCCTATATTTTTGTTGTTTTGGCGTTATTTAGGCCGGCTCTGCGTGCAAGCATTACATGACGCATTACTTATTACTACAGGGCAGGTGCACGGATCGTTCATTAGTGGCCTGTCTTGTTTCGGGCCAATCATTTTTCACGTGTAGTATCGACGTCGCGTTAATGGTGTGTACCGGTACGTATGATCGATACCTTTTTGACCACACCTTTCGGCGCCGAGTAAGGCTACGCCAGGTGCACACCCCTCATTTTCCTTTTGGAATACGAGACAACGAGTTTCAATGTTCTCTTTTTAAAACATATATTTTTTTATGCTCAGCGCTGGGTTATATTACGCCGTCATTTGCATGCTCTCGTGGGTGCGTTCGCAAATCTATTGCCCTTTTTTTTTTAATTCTGTCACTTTTATCGGGTCCTGTAAAGCGGTGAAATGGAAATAAATAGGAAAGACCGTTTCATAGTTTTCTTTAAACCTGATGTCGCCTGTGCCGCCTGAAAGGGTGTCATAACGGTGGATTTTTTGCGGTTGTTGTTAATAGAGTAGTTGCTTTCGGTGCCACATGTTCACGTTATTTCGCGCGCCTAGTTTCAGAAGAAATTCTCAGTAAATTTTGTTTTAAAAAATGTCGCTTCGAAAGTTCTGCTCTCGATTATTATGCCTGCTGTCTTGATTCTGCTTGTAATTATTATTTAAAAAAAATGTCGCACGTTCATTTTTATATACCATACGTGTAAAAATTTGTCCCTTTTACAAAACTACAATTACAGTATGCGGTGAAATATTTTGTTTTTATTTGATATGAAAAATGTAAACTAAACGCTCGGCGCTCTTACAAGAGGGCGGCCGCCGAAACAAAACAAAAAAAGAACATCATCGGAGCGCTTAAGATGTTTACGGGCTTCGAAGGCGAGATCCCAGCGATACTATAACGTCTTTACTGCTACATTTCATTTGCGTACCTTTCTTCGCTTTCGGTTCTTCGCCTTTTGGCGCGAAATATTTGACCCAGCAGAATAACAACGCACGCCACAGCTACCCTAAAGCAAATTTCCGCGCGGCTGGGGTTCACCCGTTATACTCAAGTGCCATCAAGCTTACCTGTCACGCGAAATATATTATAGCTTTATTTTTTATAGCTTTGGTTCTAGCCCTCGCAACGTGCGAAGAAATGGAGGGGGTAGAACGAACTCGGCTCCTGACCCGGTTTCAAATCCCATACTAACTGAAATGTGCTTTTACTCACTAACTACAGCGGTGGCGGCCATTTTCTGTACCGGCGACAAGTATACCACAACAACAACGGAGGTTTTGCGCGGAATTGAGCGCGTAAGGTTAACGCCTTAGAAAAAAATAGATCAGTGGTCACCTTTTTTCAATCGCGGTTATACCGGAAAGAACTACGCGCCCTCGCCGAGTCGGTAGGGCTGCGTCACGTGACAGGTAAATTAAAGCACGCACATCAGGAGACGGAACATTTTTTCGTCCAATTATGAAAACCGCCGGTTGTGGCTTCTGCATCTACGTGTATGAGGCATCACGCTTTAAGATAGCCCGCGTTTGTACTCATCATTAGCGCACAGAGCCACAGCCCGCACTTCACTTCCCTGAAGTACGGGCAGACTTCTGTATTGGGAACGCTGGAAAGTTGGCCCTGTAGAGAGCACACGATAGTAGGACGCTGTTGACATTGCGCTCCAGCGAAGAGTGTCGAAAGGCTCCCCAATCCTCTGTCTGGTAGTCCACGCGATTCATTTTTTTTTTTCTCTTTTTGCTTTCGCCATATCCCCTAGCTTTCTTCCTGTGTATAAATTAATGATATTTATGACCACTGAAGGATTCGACAATCGGACACTGACTTCCTACTACTCCTACCCTGCAATGTCCGAATATTTGGCAGTAACCATCCCTTTACCCTGGTGTTACACCGGTTGTAAACTCTCCTCTTTGCACGTCCATTCCATCTCGAACTTCCTTATCCGGGAGGCTCGTGTCGTATCCCCAAAGGTTACTCGTCCCAATTTTCCTTCCATGGCTCGATGGGCCAGCCTAAGTTTTCCTTCGAAGTCTTTAGTACGTCTGCAAGTTTCTGGGTCATAATCAGTCACAGGAAGTATCTATTGGTTGGATACCTTCCTTTTTGTGGCGGAGGTAACCCGTGTTCGTTCCTTCCAAGCGTTTTTACGCGTGATTTTCTTTTTGTGGTTTGTATTAGCACCCAGAACTTGCCCTAGGGAGTATTATTCATTTAAAGCTCTTATAATTTCATTAATTATGTGGAAGGGTGGTGCTTTTAGATTTTTTAGGTGATATTGCTTTCAACACTTTATATTTACCCTTTCCCTGCGACTAGTCTTTCTGACTACGTTTTCTGAAGCATCTCTCGCGGGTATTCCAAAGAATCACTGTAAAAAAAACGGCGAAATCCATAAATTTCGGAGGGATTACATTTTCGACACTTTGTAGTGTACCTGGGTTTTCCCTATTCAGCATCCTGAATACCACTTCGAGGTATGCTGTCAATATTTCTGGTGCGATTTGGTTAGATAGGGAAGGCATTGCCACAGAAACCTATTTTTCCGTAAAAATACTCGGATTACCGTAAAAGCAAATGACAGAAAGAAGCGTGACCAAAACGCAGCCAAAATTTAAAAAATATATATTCGAGTCATTCTTAGCTACCGTGATCCCCTCCAGGGATCCTGCACGCTTAAACGTGTCCGCGTGGTTTAACGAGGTGCAACTCCGATACGAATTATCGACAACCCTTTCGATTCCCCGGCCGCGGCGGCCGCTTTTCCGATGGGAGCGAAATGCGAAAACGCCCTTGTGTTCGAGATTTCGGCGCACGTTAAAGGAGCCATGAAGACAAAATACAAGTTGGGTTTATAAGAAAGACTGCTTAGTCCTGATAACAGTGATACCAATATCATCGCAATCTTCGAACAAATAACGGAGATATTAAAGAAAACGTGTGAAGCAGTCACGACCCCCTAGCCAATTTCCAGCAACTTTTCTATGGCGTCACGGAACCTTGTTTGTGTGATTGGCGGCCGCCTAACTGACCTGTCGCGAGGATACATGACTGGACGTCTGTAATGGGGCCTCTAGTTCCATTTGACCGCATCACTTGAATGCTAACGTGCAGTTAACGCCCTGAAAATTATGTTTTATTGTTGCCCCGTATGACGTCATTCTTGCTCAGAACACGTCACTGTGGCGCAAAATTTGAAAGTTTTTAAATACTTTTTGCTTTTTTCCGTTAAAAAACATCTGTTGTGGCTGTAATGGAGCTGAGTGAGATACTGAATCCTAGTTCTTTCAAATTAAACGAAGTTGTATTTTCTCCTAATGGCTCCTTTAAAGGTCCCCGGGTGGTCCAAATTAATCCGGAGCCCTCCACTACGGCGCACCTCATCGCCTGCGCTACGTCGGTGCGTTAAACCTCATAATCAATCAATCAAATCGGCAATCCTCCGCTAACGGGCACAGAAACGCAAGATCATTAACCCGATTAAGCAATTAACGAAAGAGGCGACTAGCGTTGATAAACCACCTGACAGGTTGTTGTAACGAAGGCCGTTCCGTCTATAGGAAAACGAGATCGGAGGTGGGTCTCAAAGCTCCTAACAAACCTAATAACGCCGACCTGTCAACAAGCGCTCCAGAAATACTAAAAGCAGGGAGTCGGAGCTTGTTTCATCCGCACTCTACTTGTAGAAAAAGAAAACGTTTTAAAGCCTCCCTCGTCAAGAAAGAGATGAAGAGAAGAGGAGGGTAAGGGAGTGGAAACGAAGCGTGAACGTTGGTACCGGCTACGCGCGAAGACGAAGGCAACGGCGAAAAAAAGAGAGAAATACTTAAAACAAAAACAAAAAACAGAGAAGAAAGAAGCAGCGCGCCCAAGATTGTTAGGCTTCGTTTCAATCTTTGGCGACGCGCAACAGCAGACGGCCGTAAAAGGACACGTTCGCCCCTTTCTGAAGCCGGCGTGCTTGTTCGGTTCGAAAAAAGGCCCGTCGAGGGCGACGAAACAGCATTCGCTGTTGATCCGGCCGCTGCGACAGCGACGCCGGTCGCCGCGTATACGTATTTGCTTTCTGCGCCCTTCACTCGGTTCGTTTACTTTTGTCCGTGTTTCTGTCTTCTGCGTCTTCGTTCGACGAGAGTTTTGCAGCGAGGGTTCGAAAACAGCGCCGACTGCAGCAACGGACGATGCTAAGGGGGAAAAAAAGAAAAACAGTTTCGAGACGGAACGACCGGTAGCTGACGCAGCGAATGACCGGGCAAAAAAAAAAATTAAGGAAGAAATACGTGTTTTAAGGAACTCGGGGGAAAATTGAACGGAGCCGGAACAACGACGGATGAACGCAAGGCACGCAAGAAATCAAACAGCGGCTGAGGAACACAAAGAATCAGAGAGGGTAAAAAAAATAAGAATAGCGGTGAGTGTTGACGTAATTCGACGTGAAGAGCAAAAACTTAAGCGATGAAGATCGACTGCAAACATGTCCTCTAAAAGCTCCGCTGTGCAGCACGAGGCATACGCAAGCTACGCTCGAAAAAAATTGAATCATTTTTACTTCTCTCTCTCGCTCTCGCTCTCTCTGTATCCCTGTCTTTGTGTGTGTGGGCGTGAATGGCGCTTACAGGTAAGAAAAAAGCTTTTCTTAGCCTGCCAGTCATGTTCCAAACAGTTCAGCGACAGATGAGTGACACGACACTAGGACGCGGGTTCGATTCCCGGCCTCGGCGGCCGCTTTTCTGATCGAGGCGAATAGCAAAAGCTCCCGTGTGTACGAGATTTCGGCGCAGGTTAAAGATCCCCAGGTGACCAAATTAATTCGGAGCCCTCCACAACTGCGCTCCTCATCGCCTGCGCCGCGTCGGCGCGTCACTGCACTCATCATCATAAGTGACACGACATGTACAATTGTGTACTGAGCTGTAGAATGGTCGAGGATAGAACTTCGCAATAACAAACGCTACACCCCAAACAAGTGAAGCATTATGAAAGGCTTTAATTTATTGCGCAACGGCGTAGTTCTGTCTCCCGGGTTTCTGTAACCAGCGAATGGCCTAATTAGAGCATTCAATGGCAGTGTCCGCTCATCACCTTCTGAGATGGCTTTTAAAACCGTTGTTTTAACACAAATCGTAATTTCACCTGGGTCACTGATTACGTAGCAACGTAATTTATGTTTGGGCGGCGAGCCTGCTTCCCGCGACCCCAACTGACAGCGGTTCCGCGCGCAGAAATTAAGAGATAGCGGACCAATTCTCAAATTAAGCCATGTGGGCGTAAAACTGGCTCTTTTAAAATGAGCTATCACTAGCGAAAGCAAAAACTATCCACACAGTGTTTCGTGAAAGTTTTCCTTCGAGGTTTCGCAGCCTGCCATGTAGCTATGTCTTCTGGGTCGGATTGTATTCATCCTTAAACTTGCGCTGAAGGGCACGAACAAATAACCCAGACCCAAGGGCCATAGATGGCGACACTGAGGGACCAGGCGCCGGCGAAGCAGCCGCGAGTTCAATGAGTTACCAAAGGCTAGTTCTTTCAAGCTAAACAAAGCTGTATGTTGTCTTCATGGTCCTTTTAACCGCAATCCTCAGGTTTCACTGAGTTTATATTCCTCAGATTCTCATTCATATCCCCAAATATACCTTATTTCTCGCACAGTTCTTCACTAACGTGAAACCTGGGGAGGGGCGAAGTATGCAGTGCATACGTGTATTCTTGGCACCTTGGCGTGTTTGCCAACAGAGACGAAACTGATGGGACGTACAAGTATACAGCTTTGCTGTAAAAGTCTCGTGTCTCTGAAGCACGAAGCTTACTGGCGCGAGGCGTAAACGAGTGTCCCGGTATTTTTTTAGTCCGCGTTACGTACTAGCGCGAGGCATAAACGAGATTCCCGATGTTGTAGTACCGTGACTACATGAGACGACTATTATGACGACGACGATAACGACAGAAGATGCAGCCCCAGCCCTTAAGGGGATTCGCCCTCCCAAAAAACTGCAATTTTTTTAATGGATCTAAAACTATCCTTGTGGCTATGGATCCATGTGCTATTCACAGTATTTGTACGTACGAAAAGTTCCGAAATAACAAACCTTTCTTATCTTTCTTCGCTCTCTCAGTGGGCAAAACAGGGATGCACAAGAACACCCCGGAGACGATGCCGCAAGCAAATCAGCGGGCAGCACCACGTAAAATCACCCCGAAGGAATCGAAGACCATTGGGTCGCCTGGGAAGGTGATTGCCGCTGTAGTTTGTGACATCCAAGGAATATTCGTTACCGACTACTTGTCGAACGGCAAAACAACCACAAGCGAGCACTACGCAATTTTATCGGGCTGCTTGAAAGAAGAGTTTTGAAAAATAAACGGCCCAGACTGACGCAAAATAAAGTACTATTCCACCGACACACGCTTCGCTCCACAAATCGACCGTGACAAAGGTCATAAATTTGACTTTTAGCTGGCTTCTCAACGCTCACGTTTCCCGGATTCGGCCCAGCCTGATTTTTTCTTCGCACACCTGAAAATCTGGCGGGGCGGGGAAATTTTTGTCCAATAAGGATGTCACTGCCACCGTCGTTATGTATGTGCAGCACCTATACCCCATCGACGGAATTAAAATTTGGAAGCTTGGTCGACCAAGGGTGGATCCCTCAAAAGAGGCTGTGTTCAAAACTAAACTAACCTGTTTCCAGAAAGAATGCGTTTAACTTGCATTTCCACCACACGCATCAAATAACATTCGTAGAACATAAAAAAATACTTCAATATATGGTAAAGCTTGGGGTGTGCGAGTTAGAAATATTGGGATTTTGTTTACAAAAAAAAATATCAAAGCCCCTTACATATAACAAGAAAGATGGTTGAAACACGAAGGTTCCTCTTATGCAACCTGAGTCAAAGTCAAAGTCCGAAATCCAAACTGCTTCGACCATGTAGATTCTAATGGCGCAATCTGATAGAGAGAGAGAGAGAGAGAGAGAGAGAGAGAGAGAGAGAGAGAGAGAATGCTCTTTAATGTGAACTGGTGAGGTCAGCCCTGCTAGAGACAAGGCTTGCTACACCAGATGGGGGGCGACTACGTCGATGAGTGGTGCATATCAGACATCAGGGTTACAGCAGGAAGAAGACAAACATGAAGCGTTAAAAAAAAGAAAAAAGAAAAGGACAAGAAAAACAAGAGATTGCTGCCAACAGAGTCCGGACATAAAAATACAATTGAAAATAAAATCGTTAATGGAAACGCTGAAACAAAATGAAAAGTAAACGAAGGAAAAAAAAGTAACGACACCAACCCAAGAAAAATAAATAGATGAACGCCACAGTGCGAAAGAGAAGATATCGTGACACACTTGCTCTGTTTCTGATCTAGAGAGATTTGTCCAGTTCAATCTCTGTGCTTCAAAACACGGTGGACCCAGGTTCGATTCTGAAAGCGGGAAAAGGAGGCGCTTGGTGTGACCTCTCTTAACAATATCATCATCGTATTGAGAAACGGTTTGCGTGAAGTTGACTTTTCTACAGTGCGTTTACTCGGACGACGCCTGTACAACGGAGCAAGCGGCCTGTAAAGGGTGCACCCCTGCACACAAGGTCTTCTAGCGGGGAAGCAACCTTTAGAACCAAAGAGTACGTTATAATTAGGGCTGTTCGTTTTCGGGTTTTATATTTCGACACGAAAGTGTTTTATGCCGGGATACACCAAGATTTCCCTCACGTCATATCCGTCACGGAAATGACGCCAGTACATTTTTTCCGAAGCGACCCGCCAGCAGGACGTCGCTCACCAAGCACACCCACAACACAGCCGCCGACCCGCAAATCATGCTCAGCTGCAGATTTCGCTGCACATTTCACTTTCGTCTTTTACCGAATCCTAGGACAGAAGAATCAACCACAGTTTTTTTCTTTCAGTTTTTTTTAACCAGGATAACGTTGAGAAAAAAAAACAGAGTTTCTCCGGGGAAATTCGTTGTGATGCAACCGATCTGCAGTGAGGGAAACACTCTCTGAAATCAATGATTTGACGTGAAATTGTGTGCCGAGTTTGAGAGCGGAAACTCTGCCGGGACTTTTGCGATTCATTATGAAACAATTATATTCTTTTCAGTGTAAAAAGAAGAATTCATCCAGCGCTTTAACGTTTTAGGTGATTTGAAGGCGAGGAGAGCCAGCGATTATCGAAGGCTTCTTCACTGGTGCATCGTGTTTGCGGGGCCCGGCAAGGTAGAAGGATGGTGCTGTAGTTACCTCGCTTGACTGCAGCTCTGGCGACCAGGGTTCAAATCCCATTCGAACCCAGATATGTTTCTGTGTAAATTTCGTTTATTTTTTTACAGCGACTGTAATTTGGTTTTATTCGTGTAGTCGCCAGCACCTACAGTCACTTTTCGCGTTTGATGATACTTCTAATAACTTAAGAAATACGTCGAATTTTCATAGATCTGTTCCGAATCGTCTTTTTTCTCAATTTGTTATACTTTTCTGAAAAAAAAACATTAAGAAAACCTGTTGTTTTCACGCCCCTAAAGATGTCATAAGAACTTACATCGCTAGTCCCAGTGGGCTCGCTTTTAAGCAGACTTTAGAGAACAGATAACCTTGCACATTTCGGAATGTGTTGAAGTTCCCTAGGTGGTCTACACAAATTCCCAGCACTTTAGTACGGAGTAACTCCTAGCCCAAATGCGAGTTCAGCGTGTTGAGCTTCGCTGTGAAGAGAACAGATGTCCGACTTCGCGGCTCGCATCATTAGATGGCGGGGCGATCGTCGCAATAACGTGACTGTGCAATGTCGGTCCCCCGGGGGAAAAGAGGGGGTAGAGAGAAAGGAATCACAGAAAAGTGAAACAGAGAGAGAGAGAGAGAGAGAGAGAGAGAGAGAGAGAGAGAGAGAGAGAGAGAGAGAGAGAGAGAAAAGCCGGGTCGTTCGATCGGAAGCGACCGCTCCATCCGCATGAAAGGCCGCGGAGCCGTGTGTGCGAGAACACTGATACCGCTGGCAAGGCCCTGGCGCATCGGCATATCGTATCACGACTGCATAAGTAATGCCGTGTTCTCGCCGACAGGCTCATAACCCGGGACGAACACAAACGGCCTGCTCATTCCCTGGAAAAGGTCGTCAATGCGTGCTTCCTCTATCAGCCCCTGCAGCTCCGGAATAATGCACCCGGTTATCCTTTTCGCTTCCTCCTCTCGGCTCTTCCCTTCTTCCCTAGTTCCCTTCTCCACTGAGCGCTCGCTCCCCATCTCCCTCTTGCCCGCACGCATTGATCCAGGCAAACGGGAGCGGAGGAACCGCCGCCGACTGCTGCCGCCTCTCGGAGGGTGCGCACACCACACGTCCCGCAGTCCGCATTCTTGCTCAGGACGACCGCTCCTTTTGGCAATGGCGCGCGCTTCAAAATACCAGAAGTGTATGCCGTGCTTACGACGGCTGCTTTAAAGCGAAGCTTTGGTATCCTGACTGATGTCGTTGTACGCCAGCACGCCCTGCAGGAAAGCAACTTTATTTGACTATTTTGATGAATGGTCGTGGGTGAAGTGAAAGAAAAAAGTCCCGGCAGAGCTTCCGCTCTCAAAATCTGCGCATGATTTCACGTCAAAGCATTGATTTCAGAAAGCGTTTCCCCCACTGCAGATTGGTCGCATCTAAACGAATTTCCCCGGAGAAGCCATGCTTTTTTTCTCAACGTTATCCTGGTTAAAAATATGAAAAAATTGTGGTTGATTCCTCTGTCATAGGAATCGGTCAAACACGAAAGTGAAATGTGCAGCGAAATCTGCAGCTGAGCAAGATTTGCGGGTCAGCGGCTGTCTTGTGGGAGTGCATGGCGAGCGACGTCCTGCTGGCGGCTCGCTTCGGCAAATATGTACTGGCGTCATTTCCGTGACGGATACGACGTCAGTGAAATATTGGTGTATCCCGGCATAAAACACTTTCGTGTTAAAATATAAAATCCGAAAACGAACAACCCTAAGTATAACGTACTCTTTGGTTCTAAAGATTGCTTCTCCGCAAGAAGACCCTGTGTGCAGGGGTGCACCCTTTACAGGCCGCTTTCTTCGTTGTACAGGCGTCACTTCCGTGACGAATATGACGTCACTAAAGTGTTTGTGTATCCCGGAATAGAACACTTTTGTGTTTAAAGAAACGCTTCCCGTGGCCTTGGAATCGAACCTAGGTCCTTCGCGTTATGAATCCGGCGTATATCCGACTGACGTGGTCGAGGCGAGCGCCAAGCAGCAGGTACCAATACACCCCAAACACAAACGTTAGGCCTACGGAGCGCCTACCCGAGAGTTGCTGTGGATATTCTAGAAAAGTGGTGCGTACCTCCATATTAGCACATACTCGCCGTGTGGGGTTAGCAAACCGAAGAATCCACCACGAGAAAGCTTCGCCTTCAACCATCGTCGTCGTTAGACGGAGGGGTGCATGATTTTTTTATATGGAGGATAATAGCATCTAAATTAAACGCATTAAGTGTAATCTAATTGCACCTTATGAGTAAAGGCGTACTAAAACACTCACACAAAGAAAGAACGGAGCAAGGAAGGAAGGAAGGAAGGAAGGAAGGAAGGAAGGAAGGAAGGAAGGAAGGAGAAAACTGCCAGTATCGTGGACGACTGCGCCGCTTGACACAAACTTAAAAGGAGATAGAGAAAACTTTCGTTTCCTAGCTCTCTCCCGTACCTGCGCCTCCTCCTTTTTTTAGTTTCGCGTTTGGTGTTTACGTTTTGTAAAGTATAGAATGAAATAACGGCAACCTATCTTCTTGGCCGATCCGGCGTCGATATGCAACGGTTCTGACTCTGTTGTGACAAGTAACTACGTACTTGGAGTAGTTGGGCATTCGCTCAGCCAGTATTCCGTTGCACGTGACGACATCTCCTCGAACACACGCGAGGCGATCTACGAAATGCAGCTGCGCTCTGCCTCAATATAGCATGAAAAAGGGCGCAGGGCTCATGGTTAAAAACTGGGATCCTAGTTAGGCACGGCTGAAAACTGCAGCGTACCGCAGATCAAGGTAAAGCTCAATGAGTCAACAGCTTTCGTTTACCCCGCAATTTTCGAGCACGGCGACAGAGCCACGCTATTCTTCAAACAGCGCGGTTCATCGTCCCAGGGCAGTCCCAAGCCATCCACTAAAAGAAATAAGCAAAAGTAAGAGTAGCCCATGCGGGTATAACGGACTTAGCGAGAAGCCCACGTAGTAAGGAGGTATGTTACGGTTCCACCCACCACGGATCGATCCCCAACAAGCAGTGGAGGCCAAGCTACATGCCCGAAAAGAGCGCCCAACCGACGGAACGACAAGCCGCCAACCAGGCTGCAGTAGAGCCGTTGGGGGTGGCAAGAGAGCCAGCGAACGTTAATTAGTGATAAGAAGAATCCTCGCCTCCGCCGCCCGCCGAGACGCAGTGGAGGGGGAAACGTTAGCCCAGAGATTGTTGTCCGTTGGTTCCTTTCGGGCGCAACGGTCCTGTCCGTTCGGCCGAACATTAGCGGCACGCCGCTAGTTCCCTGCACTGGTGCGGAAGTCGGTGGCTTCCAGATACAGTAATACCTCGTCAAGTCGAACTCGCATATCTCGAAAAATCGGCTGTCTGAATTTTGCGCGGCACCGAACAATTTCCTATACGTCCCATGTATTTGTTGTCCTTTATTTCGAAGTATTTTTGGGGTAAACTGCAGATACATCGAACCTCGACTGAGAGGAACGGAAATTTAGCCTCCTCGGACTGTTTCACAAGATTCGCGCGATGCTGCCGCGCCTAAGACCCTCGATTTTTTTTTGTCGTTTAGCAGTGCCTACCACAGAGCCGATGTTTTCCCCGAACGTGAAGACTGAGCCTAGAGGCATATCAACTTCGTCAAGAAACCCTGTGGCACGTCATGTGGCCGGTGAACGTCTCTTGTATGTTTTTTTTTTGTCTCTTTCAAACATTCATGAAAAGCAAGATTGGAAGCTGCTGTTGAAGAGCTGGTAAGTAGTAGCGCCTTGTTTGCAAGGTACTCGGTATTTCGTGGCAATTCGCGCAACTTCGCTTATCTCGAAAATCCGCATATCTCGAAATATTTCCCGGTTTTTACTACTCCGAGTTAACGAGGTATTACTGTAGTCGGGTCGACGGAAACACGAAAGAGGGCACGGGGCGCGGCTTTTGCGACGTGCGAATAGCGTGCATTTAGCTGCGACAGATATAACCGGCGTTGTCACCCTTCTTTAAAAAATGCGCGCGAAAAACTCTGGTTAAAGAACGATAAAAAACGTGTCCTTACAAACTGTCTTCCTTGCCGTATAGTTTTTCAGTAACCTAGTTCCCGCCAGTGGGACCCCAACGCGGCTACAACCAAGTTGCGATCACTAGTCTCTCTGCATCCACCATGGCTACGCTGTGGCGTTATGTTTCAGTACTTGTTTTTCCTGTTTCTTCCTGGCTCTGTCGTCACAAGCAGAAAAACGCCATGTTCCACTTTGTTCTTATTAAGAAGTGTCCGCACGCATCCGTCCACCTTGTGTCACTAAGTCATCCTCAGAAGACGAAAATTAAGTTCATGTTTTAACGCTCATTTATTAGTTGATGTTTGTACGTTCCAAGTAGACGTAATTTGCATAGTTTTGATTTTTGGCGACAGCGCGCTTGAAAATTAAGTCACCGTTGTGGCTGCAAAAAGGTATGATCTGCGGTTTAAAGGTACAAATGTACACGTGGCTGTAATATGCGAACTTAGTGGATTGTTATGTGACTAATTTATTCCGCCTGGTGATTATTTATTGTTCTCCGAACTCCTAAATATCCACACCCGTTTTTAGTAATTTGCCTCCGTCGGACCCAAAGTCCCCGCGATTGGCGAATCACACAAGCGTTCTCCTATGTTGGGTTATTCAGGCCTTGCACCTCGGCGGTGGGAAAACCCGCTAACATCGCGTCGCAGTAGACAACTCCTTGCGGGCTATGTCCTGCACGCAATTATAGTGAGGTCGAGAGTAGGACGGCGCGCGCAGTCTTGCGCAAGGGCGGCGGACGAATCCGGCGGCTACAACGACGCGCATCGTTGTGTCGACCTTTCTCTCGCCTCCTTCCTGCCGCTGTTGCCCGGGTTCGAGGCTTTCGTTGTTTCTCGTCCGTCTCGCGGCGTCGTGTTGTACGCGCGTGAGTGGGCACGCGAACGGACAAGTGGTCCCGGATTGCGCGCCCTCCTTGCTCGTTTATCTCCCGGCGTCGCACGTCTGGGCGCACACGCGTCATGGCGGTGGCGATGATGATGATGATGGTTAATCACCTCCCATTCGTGTCGGGGACGTACAAGCAACCACATGGCTTTTTCATTCTGAACCCGCTAAAGGAGCCATGACGACAAAAGAAGCTTGGTTCATTAGGACGACTGATTTGTCCCGGTAACAATGATATCAATCTTATCGAAAACTCCGAACAAATAATGGATACACTAAGGAAAACATGTCAAGCAGTGGCGACTCCCTAGCCACTTCCCGGCAACTTTTTTGGGACGTCACAAAATTTTGTTTTTGCGATTGGCGCCCGCAGAGCTAACCTGTCACTAAGACGCAGCACTGGACGATTCTGGTGGGGCCTCTAGTTTCGTTTGATCGCATCAACTGAATGCTAACGCGCAGTTAACACACTGTAAATTGTGTTTTAGTTCTGGCCCATATAACGTCACCCGCATCCATCACGTCCCTGTAGGGCGAAATTTGAAAGTTTTTTTAATACTTCGCGAGTTTTTTTGTTTTTTTTTTCGGTTAAAGACGTCTTTTGTACCTGGAATGGAGTTGAGTGAAGTGCTGAAGCCTAGGTCTTTCTAAAAAAATTGTGCATTTTGCCTCCATAGCCCATTTAAAAGACGATTGTCTTTCTGGGTATACTTAAACGCGAAAATTTCGGTCTGTATGTCTGACTCTCGATTCAATCGCGCCGCCCAAAAAAAACAGGTGAAAGACACCTTGAATACGAGAAAACCGCCCCAGGCTACTAAAACCACTGCCGCGGCTCGTACATGTCCACATTTAGCACAAGGGAGACCTCAGACATATTTGAAGCCTAAGTACAAAACCGAGATTACCAGAGTTCTTTTAATTAAAAATACACGTTGGGGTCGCTTTTTGGATACCAGATAAAAAGACGCGTTAAAGGCAGTGTCGACGAGAGGCGAGAGAAAAGCGAACGTTAAAACAAACGATGTCAGCTCGAGCTTAGCCAAGCCCAAGATCAAAGGAAACGAAATATCACCCAACAGGTGGCGCCTGAGCAGTTCGAACGCGGGAAAATTGAATTGAACAAACCTGTCGTTTTCCGACGGCATTTGCAGCGCAGCAACTATTTAACACGCGGCCATTTTTCTGTGTTCCTACAAGGGCTGCTGGGGGTTGTGCGCTACAGATTGCGACACTTCCCTTTACAACAAATTGGGCGAAACAAGGAATGTGAGCTGGGGTGCCTTAAGGCTATTAATGAGCGCTTGTAAGAAAAATTGAGGCGTGTGCGTGAGCAAAGCATCTCTCGTAGAAGCAGGTCGCGATCCCGCGCATTGCGCCGGCCACGTGACAACGGGATCTGGATCATGTTTGGAGACAAAGAATGCTCAGGTTAACGACCACGGTGGATCGTCAGGTATTTACAGATTTTAGATAGCGCCACTTGTAAATATTTCAGCCTCTTTCTTTTACTTCCCAAGCGGTAATCGTTAGAAATCACGTAGGTTTTGTGCGAACCATTTTGTTTTCCATCTCTTGTGAAAACAGGTTTTTTATTACTTGAACCATGTACATTTAGTTTATGAACCTGGGCCGGTGCTTATGTACTACCGAATTGCATCGCACCATTGCTAGCAACTATGATAAGGGTCCGTATATTTTTGACACGTTTTCTTTGTACAATCGCATGAAATAAAATCTTTGAATTAAAAATTGAGAAAAAAAAACATCGCCCTCGCTGGTAAAATATTGTCTTTCTGGTTTTTTGACAACATAGCTGAAACTGTCAGCTTTTTTTTTTCATTTTCTGCACAAGCACTGTGACCTCCTCTCAGCTACTTGGTTCTGCAGCGGCGGCTACGACAACTGCAACGACGATTGTGACGAACTCCTATAACATCGATGCTGCTGATGGTGATGAGGATTACGAGTACAATGACGATTATGACGATTATGACGACGCGAAACCAGTCGAAATTACGCTAACTAAGGCGCGGACAAGCATAAATGATTCTTACTCTAGTGTGAATAAATTTCGATAATGTAGAGATAACAAAAGCAAACTTTACAAGCAAATTTTAACTTATGAATGCCATTTCGCATGCGACCAGTCAATCAATGGTCAGGTTCATGAGACAGGTATGCCATTAACTCTAAAGAAGCAGCTGTTTTTGTGCAAAGATTGCCAAGGAAAATGCAAAACTTGCGGCTTACAAAAAGATGCGATGTTTTTATCCAAACCGGTGTTCTTTAATGAGACCCTTTTTTCTTTTCGCGGGCGCTGTCACGTTGTCCAGAGGATAAAAGGCGACTTAACTAATGACGAAAGCGAAGCTTATCCGGACGAATTTTCTCTCATGTAATAGAGTCGCAAAGTAACAGGCAGCGAAGAGGCGGCCAAACATTTTGGCACGCTCGGTTACACTCGGCGTATGGAATGCCGTAGCCCATGGCTCTCTAATTAGAGTGAAAGCACTACTACGCCATGTCTCGAAAGGTAATTCATCGCGTCGCAAGATCCTTGAGCAGCCGGAGCGCAAGTGTGGAAGTTGTGACGCCAAGCCACGTGATTTTCTCTTTGGTCATCATAACCTTTCCCGTAATTCCCACTGAAGATGAATCGAAAGTGAGTGAAATTCTTTTGAATTAAAAATGTACGCGCGCCGTGCAGCATAAGTTACATTTCAGGAGCGTAGATGTTCCTAAATTTCTCTGCACAACCCCACATTTTACAGAGTGCCTAAACGTTTTCCGAAAAAGAAAACAAAAATACAAAATAAAAACGAAGACTACCTAACGTGTCCACATGTCTTTACACTGCATGTACATGCATGCGATCATGTCCCCGCGCCCTATTTCGTTCTGAGATGGGTACAAGCCGAGCACATTTGGTGCGACGCAGAACTTTAAACGTGTTCATATGCCACGCTCTCACCCTTCCCCTAAGCCGTCTCAAAAGATACAAAACCAGCCTTAGTCACGGCAAGAGTACGTAAAATTGAGCGAAGAAAACGTATTACAATAAAAAAATTCACGGGTTTTCACGCCGGTCACGCAAAAAACCCCGACTATACCACTTGGCTAAGCTGAGACCGAGCAGCTGTGGTTCTGTTAGCATTTTCTCAAAAAAAAAAAAAAAATAGGATAGTTCCAAGCGAACTACTAGATGGCGCTGGGTGCATGCAGGAAGTGATGGGGTTGTATATTCCGGAGAACGGAACCTCGCTGTGCCCACAGAGATGGCAACTAGCGCAGCTTTATTAAGAGCTGACGTTTAGACAATTCTTAGCATCTTAAGAAATTCCTAGGACGACGTGTTGAAATCGACTATGGCGATGGAGTGCAATGTGTCGGCTGTCATTTGCGAAGAAGCTTCTGTGAGATTCCTTGCCTCCGTAATTAATTGCGCCCGTAAGTTCATTGTCATGAAAATGGGTCCTCGATCATGCAAAGATACCAAGGTATCACGCAAGCCGACGCTGCTTCTAACCATTGACAGCCGATCCAGACGTAGCATATTATCCTGCTCGTAGTACAGGTCCCTAGTAAGTCTTAGATTACTTCAAGCAGGGCTTCGACGAGGCGGTTTGTCGCAGGATGCATGAGGGATAGAACGATGCGAACTGCACCCGGCACTCATGGCTGCACCCCGCTCTATATAAAATCACCGCGATAACAAACCACAAACATCTCCCGCTATAGGCAAAGAACAACTTAGTCCCATTTGCAGCTATACCGGCGTCGCTGGCAGATTCAAGAGAGTTCCCCGAGGGACGTCGCCACACGTGTCAAGCTCGCTAGTACCTCAGCACGTAAGGGCACGATGGAGGAGCAGCACCGTTGTCACAAACGACTTTTCAGCCAATGCAAAAAAATGGGCAGCCCGTAACACGCCTGGCACTGTTAACGAGTTGACACAACAACCTCCACGACATCGGGCCCTGTTATTTTTTTTCGGATGACGCGCCAGGGAGAAAACCGACACACAGCGCCGCGAAAACGGTCAATTTTTCTTGGTCAGTCAGCTAGAGACGTCGCCCACAGCTAAACGCTTCCAGGTTCCCTTTTGCGTAGGCATTGCGCACAGTGGGACAATCATTCACACCCAAGCAAGAGAGTGTGCACAACTAAGTGCAGAGGTTAAAATTATGCCCTACTCACCGACGTTTTCCATGCTCTGAGTGAGCAGCGCCTCGAACGTGTGCAGACTATAGCTCTCTGCGTCCATGCCCCTGGCCAGCGCATTCCTCAGGTGCGTCTCGTACTCCATGAGAAGCTTGCTGGTGGGAGACTCCTCGTGCGACGCCTGGCGCCGAGGCGTCGCCAGCCCCGACGCCCTGTCCGACCTGTCCCCCCGGTCAGCGCCCCCTCCGCCCTCGTCCGAGCTCGTCTCGTTGCTCGAGCTGGGCGGCGTGGTCGCGTAGCAGAGGTTGTCGTACAGGAAGTGGTCCGACGGCGGCGACCCGTCGGCCAGGTCCAGGCCCACGCTCCGCTCCAGGCTCCGCCGGCCCCCGGACTCGGAGCGGTGCTCGCGGTCGCGGAGACGCGGCGCGGGGGCGTGCTGCTGCGCACCCGACGAGGGCCGCCGGTGCTGCTGCTGCTGCGAGACGGAGAGGAGGCACGGACGACGCTGAACGCGGGCTAGGTATAGGTTGTACTCAATGGCGAGGCACGCATGCAGGCAACCATGTGCGTGCGCCGTTGTTGGTTACGTCGGGCTCCGCGAGATGGCGTAACTTGTCCGTGCTAAGCACATGATTTGTGTTGGGCATTCCAAACTCTACCCCACCGAACGCAAACTAATGCCTCGACTCCATTGTGAGTGCGATTAATAACATCTCTGTTGACATCACCGTTGAAAATCGGGTTGAAACGGAGCAGACGACGCACACTGGTGTTCTTTTCTCTGGCGTGCGGGCGCAGTGGCACAAGCCGCGCCATATCCGTAGCTGTTTCCAGTGTTGCCAAGCGAAGAAATCGACAACTAACTTTTCAGTGAATACTATCTACACGTGTAGTAATAGTACGGAACCTAGTCGCTTTGCCTTGATCATTGGTACAGAAGGCACGGGTGCTTTTGTTCTGAATGTGGAGCTTGGTTCTTTTGGCGAGAAAGCATCTCTAAGCGCATCGAGGACACGGCCAGCGAGTGTGCTATTTGGCAAGTTTTTATGAACCTCCTGGTAAAGTTATCCCTATGGCCTGACCGGTAATTCGAGATAGAATAAGTATATAATCAGCAAAACTTGCAAGTGCGACCAGCTATGCTCATGGTACCTAACGTAAAAATTGAGTTGTCGGTGGTTCAATGGTTCATATTTACCACCCCCCCCCCCCCGGTTTGTGTGTTCTGGTTCTTTTTTATCACCGCTGTGTTATCTTTACCCCTCCTGTCTCTCACAATCCCTGAGAGTAACACAAGGGCTTAACAACCTAAAAGGCTTTCTTTATTTCTACTCTGGAAATTCTACTCCTGTGAAATGTTTTGTATTGCCAAATTATAGGTGTGCTCGGTACTGTGACGTTCGCGTGATTTAATTCTGTGGTTAGCCACCCACCTCCCCCATCCCACCAAAATAGAGGACGGGAACATAAAAGAAACAAAAACAAAAAACAGCGAAAAGCAACAAAAAAAACAAGAAAGAAATTTAACATTAACAACAGAATATACTTTGGAATCTTATGACGTGCACATGCTTCCATATACTATGTTCATTTTTTTTTTTTGAGACATTGTAACTATGCTGATTGTTGTGGGGACAGCCGACATGGAAGAAAGAGTAATATTGGTGTGCAGCTGGCTACAGAAAAAAAATCGGTAGTCGTTATTGAATGATGCGCAAAGATTGTAGCCTCGGTCGTTCCCTTTCCCTCACTACGTACGCCAGTGGTTTGGCACGTAGATATATAGGGTGATAAAAGTAGAGTCGACAAGTTTTATTAAAATTACGCCCTTAGACGTACGTGCAAACCACCTCTACAGTGAGTTTATGCGGACATGGGGACACACAATTAGGTGGTAATTGTTGATATCGGTGGCTTAATTAACTAAAATGAATTAATTAACTTTAAGTGGCTGCAAAAATATTTGTATTAAAAAGTTAGATGCAGGCGCGTTTCTACGCAGTTTCATTTGGCGGAATCCTTCTAGCGCATCCGTACTCCGACATATTGAACTGAAAAATTTAATTCCCGTTTCCATGAATACACAGGGAGGGCAGTGAGGACCGGCGCAAATTTCCTCCCTTTTGCGACGTGCCTGCTGTGTACGGTGTTTAGTTCGACCACGGGCTGGAGCAATAGGCGAAAGTGATAACTGGCACCATTTCAGTCTTGGCTGGCGTTATCGCAATCTGCAGTACTCGAAACCGCTATCGAAACACAGAACAAAGGCGTGGAGCTTTGCGCCGGTCTTCACTGTCATGCGTAATCATGCGAACGGCAATTAAACTTCGTGGTTCGGTTTCTCGGAGTACGAATGCGCTAGAAGAATTCTGCCAAATGAAAGTGCGTAGAAACACGACTGCGTCTAACTTTGTTATACAAACATGCCTGCTTTCTGCATCCACAAAAAAGTAATTAATCAATTTCTCATTTTTAAACATCCTGTCGACTTAATTTTGATCACCTTGTACATCGGCTCTTAGTCAACCTGCAGCCAGCAAGTGAACAAGCGACATGCGAGAGTTCAACATCTTGAATCAAAGATTTGAGGTGGACAGTTGCGCTGCTTCATGAATAAACATTTGTAATCTTTGTAATCATCTTGTTTATTGCTACTACATAATACTGCGGTATGTGTAGTGTTGAGGTAATGCAGTGTTTAATGCATGTATGTCTAATGTGACAATATTAATATATAATCTTCGTGCATTGTGTATAACGTTCTTGTTATTGCTGCCTGTTTCTGTGCTGCACGGTGCCCCTAACGGACACCGGGCCAACAGTACGCCTAAAAAGCAAAAAAAAACTGCAGAATAATTTTGGGGGGGGAATGTATAGCTGACACAGCTCCATAAAACTAGTTTACACAACACGCTACCACACGTAAACAAAATGCATTCCAGCAACTAGCTTTTACTTCAGGAAAACAGGGTAAAATAAACCGTCGATGACGAACGACGCACGACGCAACGCTATAAAAGTTGCTCTGTATTGAAAGGCCACGCAGCTTTGATCACCTGGCGTTCCCTATTCGGCGCGGAAATTTCGAACAGATGGGTGTTTCGCGTTTACCCTCGATTAGCGGCCCAGCCACCGCGGCCGGAAATTAAAAATGCCGATCTCGCGCCTTATGGCGGATCGATTTGGCAATTACGCCACCGCGCCGTGGGTACCTTCGCTAAATTTGCGACGCCTTCACCCACCCGAAGAGGATAAAAAGGCCTTATTCGCTCTAGTCCGCGAGGAAAATTAAATGAATCAAACTGGATTTTAATTTGTTACTGCCTAGGGAGCTACACTCACGAGGAAAGCTGTACGAGTTAGACTAAGAGACACGGGAAGTGCAGTTAGAGTATTCATCGTGCACGCCGTGACCTCATCTCTCGAAGTTACTTCAATGACGTTATGGTCGAGTTCTGCGCTGTACTGCTTTGTGCGTTCGTCTTTTGGGTTGCCCCATCAATGTGTCCGATTTATCGAGCACGTCGTCGACGAGCCGCTTTGGCACGATGGCATTTTTGTGTCGAATATTCTTCCTCCGCGAAATACCCTTGGTGGTATAGTGTTTAGACGACAGCCGCACAGACGTTTACCGGAGGAGTCCTCCATGTTACACCGATGCTGACGATTGACTTTCGCCGACCCCACCTGTCCGGCATCAAATTATTACGTATTAACACAGCGTGACGTCATGCCAAAACAAGACGTAACGGCATACTCGGCAGTGACGCCGCTTGTACCGGCCTGTTAGGGACTTGTACGGATAAAATCTGTTCAGCATCCTGCAGCAGTTGTCGGTACAACCTTGGGTACACCAATAAATGACGATGTTTCTTGCGTGATCGGCGGATGGCTCTGCACGTGGTCTAGGCGTGGCCTTGAAGCTTCAACAAAGCGTGCTGCTGGACTAGTTGGTACATGCTGAATTGGAGGTTTAGGGCAAAAAAGACGAGGACGGTGGCAGACGAGACTGGCGCTACTAACAATTGAGTTTATTTCGACAAGTATAAGTGTATACATGACAGTCATGCACTGAAGATAAAAAAAGGGAAAAAAAAGATACACCGCGAGCATCTGGCACAGCGTGAACATCAGAAAAAGTTTGTAGAAATGCACTTTCCTTATCATAGAAGGCAAGCGACGGTACACGAACCCGCATGGGCCCCTTACTTTATTTGAAAAATGCCTCGGCAACCTCACGTGCAGTCACATCTCAGCTTCTTTCGATTGTTCTTATTTTGTCCAGGTCGGGTTTACAATCACCAATTGTGCTTTCTTTGAAAGTGCATTTCTTCCAACTTTTTTCTGATGCTCGCGCTGTGCCAGATGCCCGTGGTTTTTCTTTTTTTCTTCCTTTCTTCTTTCCTCAGAGCATGCCTGTCATATTTACGCTTGTAATTTTCGAAATAAACTGAGTTGTTAGTAGCGCCTGTCTCGTCTGCCACCGTCCTCGTCTTTTTTGCGCTAAGCCTCCCATTCAGCTTTCAAGCTTGCCCGAGTTCCGTTACTCCAGCGCCACGCCCTTTCCGTCTCTCCCCTTTCCGGTGAGCATTGTGGAGCCGCCACCACACACTTTCTTGTCAATCTTGTTCCAGATACGCGCGCAATCCGCCCACGAACACATGCAGACGACGCGTACGTGGGCTCGAATTCAACAGCTTCGCTGTAAAAGTGTTAACGAAGGCGCCTCTGTGACGAAACTGACTGCTAGCGAAAAAAAACTGGACGCGCTTCACAGCGTCTCATCGATTGCTCAACTAGTTAAAACTTTACTAGCTCATAGGCAAGTGGCAGCCAAGATTTTTGTTTCACTTTGTTGAACCATAACTGTGACACTGATCTACACCTCTTACAGCCGTTGGACCCCTTCGTTTTTCGAAGCTTCGTTTGGAGTCGGGATTTCTCACCGAAGTGACATCCTGTCACTTTGCCTGAGAGAAACCAAGCAACAGAAGGAAGTCCTCCCAAACACATGATGTGCTTGGGACCCGTAGCTGAAGAACCGCAACGAGAATGCGTAGACGAGCCAGTAGCAAAATATGTAAGTTGTGCTCCGTACCCTTCTAATATCGACCAGAAAAACATAGCCCTTGCACCAACTCTAGCAACGTTACGAATACCAGGAAAACCGCGCTGTTTCGCACCTGAGAGGCTGCGCTGAAAAAAAGAAAATTAAAATAGGAATAAGCCTATTGGCGAAATGATTGGAGGGGAATCGATTGATTGATTGTAGGGTTTAACGCGCCGACTCGACGCAGGCGATGAGGCCCGCCGTAGTGGAGGGCTCCGTATTAATTTTGACCACCTGGGGATCTTTAAATCTCGCACACACGGGCGTTTTTGCTTTTCGCTACCGTCAGAAAAACGGCCGCCGCGGCCGGGAATCGAACCCGCGTCCTCATGCTCAGCATCACAATGCCTTAGCCACTGAGCCACCGCGGCGAGTGATTGGAGAGGAATTGTGTGCGTTCTTAAGCGCAATGCGAGCACAAATGTAAGCTGTATATACAACACCCAGGATAGAGGTTTAGAGTGCAAATGCAAATATACCGAAGTGCAAATAGGGAGGCGTGAACAAGCAGCGAAGTAAGAAAACGTAGTACAGAAACGCTCATGTGACGGACTGCATCGGCACTGTTGGCTCCTTCTCCTTATTTATATATGCAGCCGCAGCAATGAATAAATATCTAGAATATCGTTAGGGTGTGATCGAAGTTCACACACAAGTGGATGACAGGACTCGCGAAACCTGGCGCTTTGGCATGGTATACTGGTGTCGTGGTAGTGCTTGTGTTCCCCTAAAAAATCAAGGCAAAGCGGCTGATGAAACGCTGAGCTAAGCGCCGTCAGCGTCGTCGTTGCTAGCAAGATGAACCGTGTAAGACCTCTACTTGTACCGCAAAGACGTTGCCAGATGTCGCGCCCACCTCAGCCTACGACACTACCGCAAAGTCACGGCCATCACTCCATCATGCAGTTATACGGCGTTTGATAACCCCCCTTGCAAACCAGACTGTTTCCCCCCCGCATCCCTAACCGCGCCATGAAGACAAAATGTAAGTTCGGTTCATTTAAGCACCGTTTTGTCCCCGCAATGATTTTGTCACAAACTCGCGTCAACAGAGCTAGATATCAAGGAGAAAAAACTAAGTTACAACTCACAAGCCGGGTATTTATGACGTCACAAGAATTTAGCTGTACATAAATTTATCCGCCTCCGCTGACCAAAGCCACCGCTACGAAACATGACCGGGTAATTGTAGTAGGGAGTCTAGTTCCGTTTCATCGTGACCCTTGAAGCTAGTGTTCAGTTAACAGAATAACGATTGTATTTTTAGTGTTCCTTTTATTGCGTCACTTGTGAAGTCGTCTACCACTAAATTTAAAAGCTGTTCTATGCGAGTGTTCACTTTTTTCATCGGCAACAAGGCAACTCTCGTCAGCTTTACGGAAGCTGAATTCTCGGCGGCTGTTCTCTGAGGAGAAAGTCCTAGGCCACTCTACTTCCCCGTCACCTACGAACAAGGCGAAAAAAGAGCTCCTGTGCTTCCTAAAAACAACAAAATTTCAGAGAAGACTGTAGCACAAAAGATTACTCTCTATGAAATCAGTGAACTCTATCGTCCATAGTGTCGTAACAGAGGGCACACCTCTACACGCTCAGTCCTTACCTTCCCGTTTTGCTGTTTTCGTCTTTTTTTCACATTGTTTCCCTTCCCAAAGTGTAGGATAGCAAACTAAGCCACAGCCGGGTTGACATTCCTGCCTTTCTTTTACCTTTATTTCTTTGTTTTCATCAATATTCCTGCGGTTTTTTGTGTTAAAAACATTTTTTCGGTGCTGGAATACAGCCGAGTGGGTTACCAAAGGCTAGTTTCCAATCTCTTTTGCAACAATTGGCTATATTTTCTAAACCCAATAGAAGATAATATTTTTTCTATAACAAGAATCGCGAAGAAAATGTTAACGGAACAGATGTACCTTTTTACCCTCACTGTAATCAGCTTTATTCTTCGGTGAGGATTCCCGTTTACTTCTAGTTGCCAGTCCACCTATTTCCCACTTTCTGCTTTGTGCGAGTTTTATATTTCTATAGCTGCTTTTTTTATATCAATGTATATATATATAGAGTGCTGACATTACCGTTCCTATTATGCAAACAAATATCAATTAATTCCGTCCTTCCGCCTCTGCGTGCTACATCACTGCTGTTGCCTTATGCAGGGCGTAAGTGGTGCTGGAGCTTCATAGCGCATCTTTTTTAAAGCGAAGCTTTCTACGCCTTACTGATGGCGTTCGATGCGGCGCAAAACGCATTGCACGAAAGCCGAATTACGTAATGGTTTCCCAAATCGATGATGACCATGATAAGCGGAGGAACACCAAGCGCATAAAACAAACACCCCTCGTGGTGAGAACCGAACCTCGATCCCTCGTGTTATGTAGCTGACGTCTATGCGATTGCGTCATTCAGACACGGTCGAAGCAGTTTGCATTTTTCACTTTGACTTTGACTCATATTGCATGGAAGAAAGCTTCGCGTTTTAGCCACCTTTCTCTTGAGAAAGGGGCTTTGATTTTTTTCCGTCCTCCTTCGTGATGTTTTTGGAGAGAGAAATAAATTTTGGACTTTGACTTAGACATCATGTTGCACAAAAAAAAAAAGCTTCGCGTTTTAGCCACGTTTCCCTTGAGAAAGGGGCTTTGATATTTTCCGTCCTTGTTTGTGATGTTTTTCTACTGTAGAGAGAAAAATAAATTTTGGACTTTGACTTTAACTCATTTTGCATGGAACAAAGCTTCGCGTTTTAACCACCTTTCTCTGGAGAAAGAGGCTTTGATTTTTTTTTTCAAGCCCCTTCGGGATGTATTTCTACTGTGAGGGAGAAATAAATTTTGGACTTTGACTTAGACTCATGTAGCATAAAATAAAGCTTCGCGTTTCAACCGTCTTTCTCTGGAGAAAGGGGCTGTGATTTTTTTCCATCCCCCTTCGTGATGTTTTTGTATTGTAGAGAGAGACATAATTTTTTTACTTTGACTTAGACATCATGTTGCATAAAAGAAAGCTTCGCATAAAAGAAACCTTCTTTCTCTTGCGAAAGGGGCTTTGTTTTTTTACCGTCCGCTTTCGTGAGGTATTTGTGCTGCAGAGAGAAATAAATATCTTGCTGTCTATGTGTAATTATGTCAAACTACGCAACGTTGCATTTCGTCTTTTAAAGCAAAACACTTCCGACCCCCTGCTGGTGACGCGCACCTGGTGCAGGTGCTGCTGCGGCGGCGGCTGCTGCTGGTCCGGGGAGGAGGAGGAGGACGGGGGCAGGGGGTCCAGCATGCGCTTGAGCGTGTTGGAGTCGAGGCTGAGGGCGGCCAGGTCTCCGCGCGCGCCGCCCGAGGCCTCCTCGAATACGTTGTCCGAGCTCTTGGAGCGGCTGGACGCCTGCAGCTGCGGGCTGGACGGGCTGTAGTCAACGCTCTTGGCCTGCTCCTTGCGCGACGCGTACTGGTCCCGCAGACGGCTGGACTCGCCGCCGCCACCGCCGCCATTCCGGCCGCCGCTCCGCGAACCCGCTACGGGGAGGAAGAAGAGGCAATGCGCGCATGCGTGAGCTGCTGGCTTTTGTCAAGTGGCGCGCATACAATGTCCTCCACCGGGCAAAAAAGAAAACACGCATATTAGTACACTTCCAACACAGAGGTTGAGGGGATCGTAACCAACACAAGAAGCAGGACATACAGGGTAATATAAACTAGGTCGACAGGTATTCTTTTTTAAATGCAGAGCATTTCTTTAACTCACGATGTCACCCGGCGTTGTCGGCGTGCCTCGGCGTCCGCAACAGCCGTTCCAGGTGCGCCCTCTCCCCCACTCCTCCTCTCCCGCTACCCTCCTCGCTCTCAACAACAGGTCCGCACCCCTCCCCCTACGCTATATAAAAAAATAATATATACCGGCGCCTGGTTTCGATCCCACGACCCTGCGGGCGCAATGCAAGGTACATGGTGCTCTACCCACTGCGCCACAAAGCCGACACAGAATGGAAGGCTACGAACGCGCCTTATATCCTTGACTCATTCAAACTACGTCAAGAAGCTGCTGATACAACGCATTCACTACCTGTGGGCGGAACGCGAGGTACATGGTGCTCTTCCCACTGCGCCACAAAACCGACACAGAATGAAAGGCTACGAACGCGCCTTATATCCTTGACTCATTCAAACTACGTCAAGAAGCTGCTGATACAACGCATTCACTACCACCAACTCCCCAAACACAAAACGTTAACGCAATACATCCACCCCCTATGCGACGCATTTACTCGAGTCCCCCGCGCGGGGAGATGGGCCCTTTTTTTTAAATTAGGCGCTTTGATTTACGGGAAGACCTCCTCTAGAGTGAAGTTATGTGCCTGGGGGGACACAGAATTTGGTGGTAATTATTTATGTCGGTGGCTTAATTAACTAAAATTGAATAATGAACTTTTTAGTGGCTGCAGTAAGCAGGCATGTTTGTATTAAAAAGTTGGACGCAGTCGTGTTTCTACGTAGTTTCATTTGGCAGAATTCTTCTAGCGCATCCGTACTCCGAGATATTGAACTGCGAAGTTTAATTGCCGTTTGCATGATTACGCATGCGAGACAGTGAATGCAGGCGCATGGCTCCTCCCTCTTGTTCTGTGTTTCGATAGCGGATCCAAGCACAGCAGATTGCGATAACGCCAGCCAAGACTGAATGGTGTCAGTTATCACTTTCGCCTATTGCTCCACCCCGTAGTCGAACTAAATACCGTACACTGAAGGCACGTGACAAAAGGGAGGGGCTTTGCGCCGGTCCTCACTGTCTCGCATGCGTAATCATGCGAACGGCAATTAAACTTCGCACTTTGATACCTCAAAGTACGGATGCGCTAAAAAAATTTTGCCAAATGTCAGACACGATTGCGTCTGACTTTTCAACACAAACATGCCTGCTTACTGCAGCCACTAGAAAGTTCAATATTCAATTTTAGTTAATTAAGCCACCGACATCAATAATTACCACCCAATCCTGTGCCTCCCAGCGCGAATACCCTCACTGTAGAGGTTGTCTCCCCGTAAATCCAAGTGCCTAATTTTAAAAAAGCCTGTCGACGTAACTTTGATCACCCTGTATATCTTTTGCAGTGTCTAGAGTGCCGTACGACAGCGGTCCCGTTCAGCGTTGCAGCCATGGCTAGAGCGCCGTGCAAGGTCATTTATATTTGTAAGGCATATTGGCAGGCATAATGGTATAGTGGTTGTGTCGCAGCATGGTGATTCCAAGGACCGAAGTTCGAGTGCGATGTGTGAGCGTTTTTTTTTTTTAGTTTTTGTTGTTTTGATATTTTTATTTAGGTTAAAGTTTATATTTTAGCGTTTTAAATGGTCGCTTCTGTTGGTTAGATAAAGTTACATTAGGTTATTTTAAGTTAAGTATTGTTAGACCAGGTAAGGAGAGGTAATTTTAACGTACGTTACGTTAAGTTGGTCAGGTCAAACTATGTTTGGTTAAGTTACCTGGGGGAAAGCTTAGCCTTTTTTAGATAGGTCAATCTAAAAACGACTGGGAGAGCGAAGTTCTGCCAGGTGTGGTGAAACGCAAGATAACGCGACAGGGCGTCACCTTAGTGGGGCGCTTATAGTGACTTCGGATGGCACTGTAGACACGGCTTATATTTTTCTACTCCGTTTAATGTCCCTTCAACTCTTATTTCCTTTAATTAGGTTTTTTAAGCAATATCAGCAACCATCGCCGTACCACCTGGCCATATTTTTGTTTTACCGTGTCTTTTCTGTTGCTAATCTATATCAGCCCTTAATAGTCAGAACAAATGTTACACTAAGGATACGATATGATGTTTTCCCGCTAACAATATATATAACTGTAAAGCCTGCGTTGCCTGAAGCTTGGTCTTTGTAAGATGAGGCCCACTACACCAGAACTAGGTAATCAAGCTGTCGTTGTAAGGAAAGCCCCTACAGGTGTGCTAACAATGCTTTGGCAAGAAAAAAAATCTACGTAACTGTAAAGCGTGCTTTGCCTCAAGTGTACCCGTTGTAAGAAGCCCACTAGGTTATAAGGTCCGGGCCTCTTGACGAGAGGTAAGCAAATACTTGTTTGACATATCTGTAAAGCGTGCTTCTCCTCAAGCGCACTTTTTTTAAAGGGAAACGCACTACACTAGAGCTAGGTTTATCAAGCCTCTGTAAGAGGAAGCCCCAGACTAGAGGTAAGCTGAAAATGTTTTGGCACCAACAACCTTACGCAACTGTAAAGCATGCTTCGCCTCAAGCGAACTCTTATTAAGGAGAAGCCCACTACACTGGAACTAGGCTAATCAAGTCTTTATAAGCTGAAGCTTCCGGACTAGAGGTAAGCTAAAAATAATCATGCATCCCTGCGTCGGACGACGACGAAGGTTGAACGCGAAGCTTTCTCGTGATGGATTCTTTGGTTGGCCAATGCCACACAGCAAGTATTAACTACTCTGAAGGTACGCCCCACTTTTCTAGAATATCTACAGCAATTCTCGGGTGCGCACTTCGTAGGCCTAACGTTTGGGTTTGCGGTGTACGGCGCAAATCGGCACCTGCTGCCTGGCGTTCGCTTCGACCATGTCGAATTGGAGCAATCGGCTAGATACCGGCTTCACAACGCGAGGGACTCAGGTTCGAATGCAGCCACGGGAACCGTTTTCTTCTTTGACTTCTCCCTCAATCATTCATCATCATCTTGAGAGAAAGTTGGCTTTTCTGCACGGATATTGGCGTACAACGGCATCAGTGACGACACTAAAGCTTCGCTTTAATTATGCTTTGTCCCCACAAAACGTACTTTACTGTAAAGCGTGCTCCACCACAAGCGTACCCTTTTTAAGGAGAAGCCACGTATACTAGAGCTAGGGCAATCAAGCTTAGTATGTAAGGGGAAGCCCATTCGACCAGAGGTAAGCTAGCAATTACCACGCACGCAGCTGTAAAGCGTGCTTCGCCTGAGGCGTACTTACTGTAAGGAGAAGCCCACTACGCTAGAGCTAGGCTAATCGAGCCCTTGTAAGTGGAAGCTCTCAGACGAGAAGTAAGCCAATAGTGTTTTGTCACTAGAAAACGTTCGTAACTGTAAAGCGTGCTTCAACTCACGCCTACTCTTTGAAAGAAGAAGTCCACAATACTAGAGCTAGGGTAATCAACCTTATACTCGGGAACAAGTCAGGTACGGAATAGCTCATGTACGGTATCACTCCGCCCAAGCGACGGAACCGGATGTCAACGGGCGCGCGCGTTTTGAAATGAGATTGGTATGAATTCGTAATGACGTCTGCTTTTTCTCACGTAGTTTCTTTGTCGTTGCTGCAGCAGTTTATAAGCATATTAAGCCAGAGCAATCACGGAAACGGCTCGTGCCATCTTCAAAACACTCACAGTAACGCACTACTCGCGCCGCGCAGAGTAACATCCGGCCGGGTGATGAGGCACAGCGGCAACTTCCGTTGCCGTTTTTAAGTTGTAACCGAGTATGTAAGGGGAAGTTCCGAAGACTACAGGTAAACTAACAATTTGCACGTGTGGAACTGTAAAGCGTGCTTCACCTCAAGCTTACTCCTCGTAAGGAGAAGCCCACTACACTAGAGATAGGCTAATCAAGGCGTTTTGAGAGGAAGCCCCCAGAGTAGATGTAAGCTTATAATTGGCACATACGCAACTGTAACGCATGCTTCGCCTCAATCGAGCTCTTTGTAACGAGAAGCTCAGTACACTAGAGGTAGGCTATACCAGCCTTTGTAAGGGGAAGCCCCCATACGATAGTCAAGCTAGTATTGCCTTGATATAAAAATTATTTACGTAGCTTTAAATCGTGCTTATCACAGCACACACTACACAATGAGCGCTTTCTGTCGTGCTAATCATTCTGCCGTGCCCGTTATAATTTGCCCTTTCTCCTAACAATATGCTGTAACCCCCTTCCCCCAGCCTCCCCTGTTTTCGGCTTTGGTTTCAAAAAAGACAAAAGCTAACTCAATGTTTTCTGACGACGTTTATATTGTTTCATCTGTTCACAATTCCCTAAATTAATTAGCCTAAACACTTCTCATCGGCTACCAAACCGAGACTACAATTTCCTATAAGGTGCGCCAGAAACGATGAGTTAAGCCTTCATCCTAAAAAAATGAGCCGTGATATTTTAGGCTCTCAAGGCAAACACGAAATAAAAAGGCACGTAGGGGTTTCTATTGCGTCCATCCCTCTAATCCTTTGATCTACGAGCTTATTCGCGGATCGGGGGGATTCTAAAGGATTGTCGATGCACGGCCTTATCGTTGCCGCCAGAGAAGACAGTGATGACGGCAAAATGATATCGTCAGTGGGTGAGAGATCTCTTTTCGTGGTGTAGTACATCCCAGTCAAGACATAAACCTTTTCTGTGTCCTCGCAACTACGATCCGACCCACAAAAGATGCGGGAAATACAAATTCGACACGCGTTGCGGCTTGCAGAGTGTTTTATTATACTTTTTAAGTGCGAATGCACTTTATAAGCGACCCCAAACCATCCACCGCCGGCGGCGGCGGCGGCGGCGGCGGCGTCGGCGGCGTCCGCAGTGCTCCTCTATATTTAAAAAAGAAACAGCATCCGGCGCCAGGTTTCGATCCGAGGACTTTGCGGCCGCAGCGCGACGCGGTACCGACTAAGCCACGGAAGCCACGCTGATATCAGTGTGAGTAACGCGCCTTATATCTTTAACGCATTCAAACTACGTCGTCAGCGGCGTGCGTTGGCGACTCAGCGGCGTTATAGCGGCTTGATAACTGCGTGGTGTACACGTGATACTACAAACCCGATGGAAGAGATGGAAGAGAAGGCGGCGAGGCGGTGGGCTGCGGGGGCCGAGCGCAAGCGCCGCAAGCGGGCCGACAACCGTGCATTCGCACTTTCACATTCTCCCCCTCGGGGAAATGCGGGGGGAATTTTTCTGCTCACTGTATTCGGGTGCGAACAAGAAGTAATGTTTCCAAACAAACTGCGCTAAAGGATATAGTAGTTATTTCTTAACATTCTTATTCGCCCTTGAAAACCGGCGCGCTCGTACAATGAAATCTTTCTGGACCCAAACGTACGTCTCAACGTGAAACAAGCGTGCTGCATCCTATGGCCAGGGGAATACCCAAGATACTCTCGTATATCCACCATGAAGCTTCAAAAAAAGATCCTATCATCAAAGGAGTCACACAAAAAAATCCCCTTCAGAACTTCCTGGAGTGTCGACGGTGCTGAGACCTCTCGGCCCGTAAGGTATGAATGCACTGCGGTCCTCCTCTTTACGTTGCATGCGCTTTAATGGATCATCGTACACATAACGTTTACAATTGCTTCGAAACCTCGCAGTTACTTCGAGGGCTGTGCAGAAGCAGTATTCACGCTAGCATAGCCGGATAAGATTGGCCGGAAGTTAATAAGCAAATACACACGTATAGGCTGGTCTTAGGTTGGCGTCGGCAAAACAACGTACTGGCAAAGTTCATGGCACCGAGCGTCCTTTCTTGCATGCAGATGTAGCCATAAGCATGTGTAACGATCTGTACCGAAAGAGCGAGTGTTTTTATCTTTCAGCCTTACTTTTTTTCGCGATCCTATGCCACGCCTTCGCTGTACGTTCTACCTACTTGAATTTGGCGGCGACGCCAGCTTACTCTCAGCACCCAATCTGTTTGTATGCGCCTCCACTATATTTTCTACTATTTTCTCATGAGTAGGAAAGCTCGGCATTTGCCTGAAATGCAGCAGTACTGCTACGAAGTAATGCAATACAACTTTATCGGAATCTTCGCCGTTGAAAAAAAAATCGTCCTAGACCAGGACGATCCTGGACCAGAATTTTGAACCTAGGCCGGAAGGATCGTGGACCACGACGAATTTTTCATCTGCGAAGTTTCCGATAAAGCTGTATAAAGTGTGAAGATGGGCTAGTTGGTTCATACTGAAGGCAAAAAACAGCGCAAAAAAACGACACGTAAGACACCGCCCGTGTTTGTCTTTTTCTCGTCTTACGTGTCGTTTTTTTTTTTTTGCGCTGTTTTTTGCCTTCAAAGCTGTATAGCTTTCCTTTGTAGCAGTACGGCTGCAATTCCGGTAAATGTCAAATCCTCCTACACAGAAACGTACTCCACTTTGGGGGTTTACCCTAAATTTGCTGGAGCACTCTATTATGACCTGCGAATGGGTCCTTTCAAATCCCCAAAGCTATGAACGTCTCGGCATATTCTATCTACCGTACAGTTCCGAGAGAACGCCCTCCCCCGAAACATCGCCCACCTCCCTTCAGGAGTGATGTATTCAATTTGCTAAAAGACCCAAAAGATCGACCACCCCCAAAAATCAATGGCTTGAGCGCCGATGAGTGAACAAAATAAACGCAAATCATCTAATTCATGTGTTGATGTGGTCACTAATTTGCCCTTTTCACACTTCACCCGAAAGTTCACCCATCTCGCATTTTTTCTTGGTATCTTCGCAGTTTTGGTTGGCGGTGCCACCACTTTTTTTTTTGTAGTTCTTCGCACCTGACCTAAACTATCGCCCACCCCGTATTTTTCCCTTGATATCTCTGTACTTTGGTTGGACGTCCTTTCGAAACTTTACGATACTTCGTACCAATCTGTCTTGCCACGTGCACCCGTCTGCTCTGACTCCCTTCCCACATACTCAGTCACAACTTAAGAACGGCAACGGAAGTTGCCGCTGTGCCCAATCACCGCGGCCGGATGTTACTCCGCGCGGCGCAAGTAGTGCGTTACTGGGAGTATTTTGAACATGGCAGGAGCCCTTTCGTGATTTTTCGGACTTAATATGCAACTACGTGAGATAAGGCAGACGACATCACGCATTCATAGCAATCTCCTTTCAAAACGCGCGCGCCGGTTGACATCCTGGTCCGTCACTTAGCGGAGGGATACCGTACATAAGCTATTGCCGTCCTTAACTTGCTCCCGAGTATAGCACGACCGGGCATGCCCCCTCTCGTGTCGGTCGATCGAGTGCAAGGCCAGCCCCGATCGTGCACGCGCACTCGCCGACACTTACAAGCGGTGGCCCTGCGACGGTGCGACGAGGCGGTCGAGCCACCCGCGGCGGCCCTAGACGTGGTCGCTGCTCCGTGCACGCTGGCGGCCGTCGTGGTGCTCGACGTGGCGTCTTGCTGTTGCTGCTGCTGCTTCTGCTGCTGCGCGGACGCGGTGAGCGCAGCGGCCACGGCCTGCGCTCGGGCCGTGGCCCTCGCGGACGCCTGACCGCTGCTCGTGCCTGACCGGCTGTGCTCCAGGGCTTGTCTGCACACGTAAGACAGACCACCGCCATCGGCAAGCACGTCGTCAGAGGGGGAGAGGGGGATCGTCAATGCACTAAACCACAATACGAGTGCTGCAATGTCGCGTTCTGTTAACGTCCACCGTTCTTCGGATCGCTGTACGAGATTTCTCTATATCCCAAGTTCCTGCGAAGCCCAACAAGTGGAGCCACTCACGTAATGTTCCTCCCCTTACCATTCCACCTCCTCCTCCACGTCCCTCATTCCTTGTCACGTGAACAGGGAGGAGGGAGATGGAGGGGGGGTAGACGAGAAGAGGGAAGGACATTACCTGGCAGGCTCCACTTGCTGGGCTTCGCAGAAACTTGGGCTTTGCAGAATTCTTGTAAAGCGAGCCTAAGTGAACCGAAATGAGGTCCCGTCATATACGTCCCAAGTGTGAGACTTTTGGGAAGTATATTACTAATTTCAGACACCTCAGCTATGACTCACGTCTTCGGGATAAGTTAGAACCTTGAAGTATTCAACATGTTCCAGGCGTTATGTACACCCCTATCTTCCAATCATTTCTGGGTAGGAAATACGGTTACAATGGCTGAAAATCAAACCTAACCCTTCGTGTGTTGTTGCAGAAGGATTTGGTGACTACAGAATCACGGAAGGCCCACGTAGTATAACATCAGACGAGAAGAAGGAAAGACACCAAGGACTTTTGCCATCGTTCCAAGGCACCGGCGAAGAAATCTAACGAAATCATCATACTAGCGAACACTTAAGAGCGACAAGGAAAAGAGGCGACGAAACACACGCTAAGAAATCTAACATCGCTTGCATCCACACTTGTGCACGGACAGTACATCTCCCTATCTCACTACATCTTTAAACCCTTCTACAACCAGTCCAGTATTCCATGGACAAATGACAGGACTGCTTTCCATCAAAAGTTGCCTAGCACGAGCAGTGCAACTGGGGTCGACTCTGTTCCCAGCAACGCTGTCATGCTCTTTTCAACGAAGCCGCGCTTTCCTCCCTTACTGCCCTTGCCAAACTGGCCTGTTAACGTCCTCCCCAATAAAGGTGTTACTACTAGTACTACTAAAACTCTTACCAGTGTTTTATCGCGCCTCGCCACTCTTTTGAATGACCACATCTTCTCGAAGGATGAAAACATTCATGCGGCCCCCTCCTCTCCACCCGTAAAAATCACGTATCCCACGCTGAGAGAAGCACGTGCCGTCCCGCGGAAAACAAATTTCAGCCTTCCTGTTCGTAGAAGAAAGCTAAGAAGTGTAACGCGAAATCTCCTTCGACGTCAAGATGCAAAAATACGGCAGACGTGCGCTGGAAGGTAGGACCTTACATGTTCATCAAGGTCTCCAAACGCCAAAGCGGGTACAGCGTAAACGCTTCCATCGAAAGCTCAACGGCCCTGTGAAGTAGTCATTCCCGGAACTACCTCTCCATGCTCCACCCCTTCCTTCCTTCTCAAGAGGAAAGGAGGAGAAGGAGGACGAGGAAGAGGAGGAAATGGAGGAGGAAATAGGGGAGAAGGATGAAGAGAAGAGGATGAGTAGGAAACGATGAGGAGCAGGAGGAAAAGGAGGACGGCGAGGAGTACGGGGGTTGTGGAGGAAAAGGGGGACGACGAGGAAAATGAGCAAGGGGAGGATGAAGACGAGGAGAAGGTGGAGGAGGAGGGGAGGAGGACGAAGACGGGGAGGAGAAAGAGGAGGAGATAAGCCGCATAATAGGTGTACCTGGTGGATAGCTGCTGCGCCCTGGGCAGCGTGGCCGCGCCGCCCGTGTAGCGCACGCGTCCGTTGCGTGCCCGGTGCAGGTTCTCGGCCGTCATGCACGTGCACTGCAGCTCGGCGCGGCCCCTCGAAGGTGAGCTGGGTGTCGACTGGGGCTTGCGTTTGCTGCTCTTCGAAGACTTCTGCTGCGGGTTCGGTACACACGGGACGAGGACGGGAAGAAGAGCGTTAACCTCGACCCGAGGCGTACGGCGACACACCCGTTTTAATTCACTTTCGCCGAGAAACTGTCATTGCTATGTATTATGGGCGGAGCACCTTGGGACCGCAGAATGTCCGTTCGCGTCCCTGTGCATAGCGTTTACAATCGCAAAAAATCACAAAGGCACCGACAGAATTCAAGCCTGTATCTGGTAGACCACACAGAGTTGGTGTCAGTCGTCTTACCCATCGGGCTATGACCGTGAGTAAGTACCCCAGAGTCAAACGGCTTACACCCTCACCTGGAACGATGCGGGGTACCTTAGGACCTCCCAATGTCCGTCCGCTTCCATCCGTGCACACACCACCATCAAGCGATAATCGATTTGAGCCGTGAGTAGCAGTTCCATTAAGGGAATAACCAAGGTGCAACTCACAGTTCAAATCGAATGACGGTCGGGGCGCAACTTGAATGTCATTTCAAGTCCCCGTACTCCGCACCCTCGTCATCATCCACGGAGTGGAGATTCTGCCAGTTTTGATTCTCGACCGTCTACTTTACAACTAAGTTGCATTGGAATCCCTTCAGCAAAATCTTCAGCGAGTTCGTCGTAGACGCAATAAAATTCAAGCGAAACAAACTCGAACGGCCACATTCGACGCGACGAGACAAGTGACAGCAGTTTTAAAGGTATGAAAAGCTTAAAAGCTACGGGTTTGAAGAGTCAAGCTTGGAAGATATCCCCCGTTAATCGGCATAGCCCTTTCCAACAAGTGAGCCTATGTAGTGTCGCAAAAAGGGTATCTCAAGGACATTTCAAAGACGCTTAAAAGGTTGCTAGCTCGAAAAGTATCCGTTATGGGCAAGGGCGCCGATACAAGTTTCTACCGGCCGGCGCAGCGACGCAACAGGAAGGACCATCTTGTGAGCAGGTTCATTTTGATGAGACTGCCAGCGCTAACCCGGAAGTCTGACGCTTTTTCAAACACAATCATTCGTAGCTCGCCTATCTCGCACGACAGTATTCTACCATCTACAAGGCGTTTCGCTGGCGTGCTTGGGGAACACCCCACTTGTAAAAGAACGCACACAATACTAACGCCGGCGGTACACAAGCGTTCTGAAAGCACCCGCCAGCTGGTTCAAAAGTTTTACAGCACTTAGGCCCTGAATTTTACGTGGTTCCTTGTTCTGCCTTTACTGCAGTCACTCTCTACGTCGAATACGCATGCCATCAAAGCACCAAAGAAACCATTTCAAAAGTGATTCATGGCCACGTAATATACGGCCAACTTCAGTACAAGTACATTACGAAATTATTGGTCTATTGCATGCACAGCATCAACTATGGAAGGTACGGAAAGTTTATGTCACGCAGAGGGAGTAATAGCGCCCTTTCCCAAATGAAGAACTACTACTATTGCGCTGTTCACAATGTAAAGCTTATTTGCCTTCCATAACCTCAGTCATAAATGCCTTCCCGAATAGTTATGTACAAACTGCTAAAAAGGGAAATCCGGCATCTCGAGGGCCTTCCCTGAACATTTTACCTTCTAATACATCGTCATAAGTGCAACACATCAAGTTTGAAGGAAAAAAAAAATCCCACGTTCAGTATGTTGCCACCCGCGCACTGTTGTAGCCAGGGCTATTGATAAAGTTCTCGGCGCAGCCTGACAGCTCATTGACTAAACAATCCATTCTGATGTTGGTTGTAGTCAAATTCACTGTAATGAGAACCCAGCGTATAAGAAATGCGAATCAGCTCGCCGACTCCAACGTGTTACCCAACGCAATTCCTCCACACTGACAACAGTGGCTTGCATCAAAGCGTCACGATAATCCCACAGTCCTAGGGACTCTGATAACACTTTCCTCCTTGCCCTGACGACTTGAACCTACTACTCATCTTGTAGACCTCCATCCCTGTTTGAACATTTTTCCAATCGCGTCCACGCACACTGTTTTATATAGCCACTACCGCGAGGTCTCCTTCAACGCAAATACGATCACAAGGAACGAAGACGTGTGTGTATTCTACGGTTCAAGGTATACCACAATGAACGAACCAACACTTTGTTACTGCTTCTACGGCCAAAATATTTCATTTAACATTTATATATCAGACATCAGGATATCACAATGACATCACTGAAAATATCAGTATGCACGAACCGACACTTTGTAACTGTTTCTACGGCCAATACTCGTATCTCATTTGACGTCTGTATAGGCCTGCTTTACAAAGCCCCGTCACACTGAGGCAGTGGCGCTGTCATCGGTATCGATTGCTCTCAAAATGGCGGCGGGTTCAAGGGAACATCGGGACGTCGAAATAGTGCGCACGGGGCAAGGGAAACTCCAGATGCTGCGCATTTTAAACGCGTGCACTTTCCACACCACGTTTACAAGCATGAATAGGACTATAGCAAGCACACATAGTAGCGTGTCATTCCAGCATAAAGCGCACCCTTGTGCGGTGAAAGCAATGAGACTAGGCGCACTCCGCGCCATGATCATGCAGCGATAAAGTTAACAGCGAGCGGTTATTGGGCATATACCTTTGGCGGTTCTAGCTTGAGCGAATAGGAAGAAGAAGCCTTTCGGGAGAACTTGAAGGCGGGGGACTGCAAAGGAAGAACATGGGCGAAAGCGTTAGCGGCAATGCAGGCACAAACGTCTCCCGCTCCCCTTTTTTTAACACGAAAGTGTTTTATTCCTGGATACACAAAGATTTCACCGACGCCATACCCGCCACGGAAGTGACGTCAGTACAACAGAGCAAGCGGCCTGTAAAGGGTGCACCCCTGCAGACAGGGTCTTCTTGCGGAGAAGCAACCTTTAGAACTAAAGAGTACGTTATCGTTAGGGTTGTTCGTTTACGGGTTTTATATTTTAACACGAGAGTGTTTTATGCCGATATACACCCAGATTTCGCTGATGTCATATCCGTCACGGAAATGACGCCAGTACACCTTTGCCGAAGCGACCCGCCGGCAGGACGTCGCTCGCAAAGCACACCCGCAAGACAGCCGCCGACCCGCAAATCATGCTCAGCTTCAAATTTCGCTGCACATTTCACTGTGTGTTTTATCGATTCCTATGACAGAGAACTCAGCCAAGGTTTTTTAGTTTCGTGTCATTGTGAGAATCATTTAAGCCTTCGTTCGTCTCAATTATTCTTTCTCGCCGCACAATGCCGAAAGGGGTAATGTCGGTGAGACAAGCATTTTAAAGATCTTGACATACATTAGGGTTTTGCACCAGTTGTAGCACGATACTACTACAGTACAATGTGCTCTATGCCGTAAACGTTCGATATTGTTCACAAGAAATGTAGTTGTAGAGTCTGGCCACCTCTATAGGCGAAACTGACCTACCGCAGCCAAGGTGTCTACATGCTATCAATCCCATGAGTATATAACAAGATGACTCCGGAAACTTCAGAATGCTTGTTTGCAATGTTTTAGTATAAAAGTAAAACAGATATTACGAGATATGTAATAATTATTATCACATATTACCACATATTACATAGTATATAGCTATGCACAACAATAAATTATATTTACATTATTATTTTAGTACTATATTTATTATGGTGACCAGGAGCAACCAGGCGGCCGTGATACCGGCGCAATTTTCACCCAATAGAGGGTTACAGCAATAGAATGTTATCAAAAAAACAAAAATATACAGAAAGCAGAGCTGGCATACAAGAGTGCTTTCCAAACCACTATGCAACAAAAACTATATAAAGCATGAATTGAGAGGCTGCACATCGAAATCAAAGGCTATACACTACTAGAAAACCTAGCAAGTTTACAAAGTGCCGCCTAACAACCAAATTTATATGAATGCGATAAGATTACATAAAAACACGAAACACACGTGGAAGCGATTACCTCGCATAAATACACGCACGTAACCCAATTAGCATAGTGTTTGTTACTACTAGGTACTCTAATACTCAAACAATGGACTGCGCGCCAAACAATGTCACCCCTTAAAAATGTTAAAAGAAGGCTGTAGAACACGTCCATGCTTCCTGCGAGCGTATTGTACAGGTGCTGAATGCGTGCTAATAAAATTACCTCAACGCGTCGGGTCGGGACACGGGGCGGCCTAGACACCCTGATGTCGCCTGTCGGCGTTTTCAACTGGGTAGCACCCAGTCAGTATGCACAAGTTATAATAAGAGAACCTGTCAGTTAATACTAAAATAGCAAGTCAACTCGAAGGAGCGTGATAACTTCCCGGGATAATCAAACCAACACGGCCTACGCTGACGCTTAGGTTCCTAATGTTTGAAAACCAGAGGTCAAGTAAGTTCCCAACTGAGTTCTCAACGTGGTTTTTAACTTAACGTTCGCTTTATACATTGCAGAGCCCTTGCGTTGATGTGTGTTCTGAAATTACGTTTCTAAAAAACTGCAGCGAGAAAAAAGAAATCTTTCCTTCCTTTTTTTATTTTCGTGTTAGAACCTTGCGCTATCGCAAATCATTTTCGCAGTACTCGTAGCTCGTAGCTCTGTTTATATTATCGAGATTTGTTTATTCTGCCTGACAAGAGGACCCTGCAGCGCACTTCTTTTCTGCTCCCCTAAAAGCCTGCTTGTACGTGTATTCTAGATTACTAAGAAACGTCGATAAACAATGCTCCTATATGGTTACAAGAACCTGCTACTGTTCTTTTAAACGATTCTATATGTGCACATATATATCGCGCCAGCTGCACTGGTAGTCTGAAGCGTTGCCGAGTTCGAACGGGGGTTGGGAGAGGTGTCAGCACAGCAGAGCCACGTACGCAGCATTCTCGAAATTGCTTGGCGTCCAGGGGTGAGGTGAAGTTTAAGCCCCATGTGTCGCCGGTGTGCGAGTCCTTCCAATAGACGAAGCACTCGGACGCCTGGCCGAGGCGGGTACCTGCGCGCGTGTGGTGAACGAAAAGAGAAAGGAAGAGACATTCAGGACAGTGCTGTCAAAAGCAATTGCGATTTTTCAGCGATACCTATATGTGGAAACAAACAATGGCTCTCCAAGGCCGTTTGTGGAACTGTGTATTTCAAAGATACAAGAATTTCTTGCGAAACCGAGAAGGAAACAGGAACGCACCTTCTATTTATTGTTTTGTTAGAGCAACCTAGAAAGGCGTCCTTGTGGTAAAGAAACTTTCTCGGTGCATTTAAGTCTGCCTACATGCTTTGAAGGCGAAAGCTTGACGTACTCTTGTGACGAGTACCCTTTAAAAACGCGTGCTCCTGTCGACAAAGTAGCCACGCTGCTTCATCATAGTTAATTCATCTTTACTCACCCTAATCCCTACCTTAACCCACCTCCATGCATCATAGTCCACCTTATTCTCTACCTTAATCCCCGTTATGTACCTTTTATTCCACATTAAGTCATCTAAATCCACCTTATTTTATTTTAGTCTACTCTACTTTCCCTTAATTATCCCTTACTAATCATTACTGTCAATCGCTAATCAATCATTGATCCCTTCAATTCATCAATATCCCCCTTAATCCATCTTAAGTCATCTTAATCCACCTTAATCTACTTTAATTCACCTTACTAATAATTACTATCAATCATTAAATAACTTCGGTAAAGGTTAATTATCCATTATATTTGTCTGATGCAATTTGGTTTGTTTATTCCCTCCCCTCTGACCTTCCTTGGGCTTTTTTACCATTCGAGCCGACGCCAGTGTCATTGAAAGGCACATTTCAATTAGAAATAAGGCTTTCGCATAAACACAACTGCAAATGTGTGACATGAAAAATGGCAATTTTACCACATAGTGGCAAAAAAATTCTGAGTCATTTGCTTAAATGTACCATGCGATACACTCGGAGGCTGCTTTTCCGATCCCCGAACTCGCATTAGGACGTTGACGCTAACCCCAAAGCGTTTGTTATAAGAGTACAGTAAACTTGCGTATAAAAACCCGCAGTGCCACTACAGAGGCTGACTTTTGTGTGGAGTGCCTTGGCGGACTTCCAAAATCAAAGACTGTGTAACACGCGGAGATCTTAGGCTCGTGAATTAGCCCTATAACAAGCCAAGAGTTCTCAGTCGGCCACAACTCTCGACTGGGTGACATTTTCTGAACTGCAATACGCAGGAGAAGTTCGGATTTGTGTCGTAATTTGCTCCTGACAGCTCCCCGCAGTTCATTCAAGTAAAACGAGCCCATTTCTTGCGTACAACGCGAGGACTTCATACCGGCCTGAGGACTTCCTACCGGCCAACGCAGGCCTTCATACGGCCTTTGTGGGCAATCCAAAAAGCCATCCGGCCAATCACCATTGAACCTGCCAACAGTAGCTCAGCCTTTAAAGTAAACGCCAATATTGATAAGCTGAATTGCTCGGCACTGACTCACCGATTCAGTGGCAAACAAACAGCGTTACGTGTAATGTATTAGCCAGAGGACATCACTGAGTCGCAAAGGCATTATTAAGCTTGCCTCGGTGGATAAAAATAATTTGGAGCCCTCCACGACGGTCCGCCTAAGTCGAGGTGTAACTCCGGTGCGTAATACAACACAATTTAATCTTATTAAGGCATTGAGAGGCGCAGTAAGAAACAATCCAACGGAAAATAAAACTGTCCGCGAATTCTTGGCGTAACATTCAGGTGGAAAAAGCGAGTCGTAGACCGCGTACGTACCGGGTTGCACGAGCCTGACGTCGAGTATCTTGTCGACCTGCGAGTTGTAGGCGGTGATGTGGAAGAGGCAGTCGGGCGTGTCCTGGACGCAGGTGATGTTGACCGGCACCAGGTCCTCGGACACCTGCTGCCACTTGACCGCGCCCCCCTGGCCGCTCACGTGGAACACCTCGGCCCATAGCCTACGCGAAGGAAAAGGAAAAGGTCTTGTTAAATGGCGGGAATTTGAAAACGAGACGTCATCAAGCGAGAGTCAATCGTTGGACTTACTCTTGATTGACCTCGTCAACACTGCGCAAACGAATGCGACTGCTGAAAAAATAAGAACACGGAACTCTCTGGTTGCCGATTGAATTTAACGCGAAGCTTTCTTTGACCCTACGCCTGACTTTCCGCCGCTGCTGCGGTCCAGCCGTACGTGCCGCTGGCTTTCTTTCTTAGAACACCAGATGGCGCTGGCCTACCACCTGTAAGTTGGCCAAAGCATTTCAAGACAGCCTACATTGTGATGTTTAGTAGCTGAAGTACGTGCTTTAAAAAAAACGTCGCGCTAAGCACAAGTTTCCAGGTATATCTATTCGACGTTGAGATCAGGCCTCTCTTTGCTCCTTTTTCAGAAAAAACCCATTCCACCATTTAGGATTTGTGATGGTGTAAATCATAATGCGGGAAAGCATACTGGGTGGCAATACCCGTTTATCACACTTTCGGCCTTTTCTTTGTTAGTAAACAACTGCTGTGCAGGCGATAGGCAGTCCCGGCATTGTAATGTACCCATAGAGGCCAACTTGCATTTACGCTTCAGTGTACTTTTATGTAAAAAAAAAACATCCTTTTTTTTTTTCTTCTGTGGTTACTCTGTTCTCAGGCAGAATAGTGATAATGCAAGCGAAGCATTTCCATGCTACGCATTGTCACGGTGCGATTGCCACCCAACATTAGACAATCGACGGTGATTCTGATTGGATACCCGGGTGGATTGTTTACACTCCGTGTCTCTGAAGTAATAAGGTGCCGCTTAGGCGGAACCATTGCCGCGCATTTTCATGCGAGGCTAATTCCGCATCAGCAAACAACGCTTACTGCTACTGCTATGAGGACCCCAGTGCCGGTTTCTTAGATTTTTGCGCGATACTGGTGTAATGTTGTACCTCTAAAACATCATCTTATGCCGTAGGGCAATCTCTCGCAATTAAAGAAAACTGCTACCAGTTGGGCTGTCCAGGAGCGAAACAGTAAAAGAACGTGGGATCCATAACTGGTGCTCTTTCGTGCTCAGAATGTCAGCACCAGCTCACACTGTCCTCGCTTCTGCCTTCTAAATATTTAAATACTGTAAAGCGTCTTTGCAATGAAGTAACGTACACAGCATAAAACAGCGTTGTAAGCAGTATTTTGATTTAAGTGCCGGGGATTTCAATGCGTGTAAAACATATGGTGCCCGCGGATCATTTCGAGTAAAGCAATAGTAATCCAAAAAACGCGATTTCGTTATATTGATAATTACCTCTTCCTCACCGTAGTTTCATGCAATAATAACTGTACGAAACTCTATGTCTCTTACACCTTCCGCAAACAACAGTATGGACAGGATGAGTTGTATAATGTAACGTACGTGGCGCCACCTACGCTTCTTGCTTCGAAATCGATATGCCACTTGGACACTGTGCACATGTGCAGTACTATTACGAGCAAGGTCGAACAACATCGCTGAGTTCCCGAGACGAAGTGCGTTTCCTTCATTAACTTTCTTTTGCTTTAATTTCGCCTTGTTGCCCAATCCCCGCGGGAGAGGAGGAGGAGGAGGAGGAGTCATACGCTAACAATGCCGCTGAGTGCAACTCAAAGTTTACTCGGTTGATTATACAATCTACTCCATTATTTTAACTGCGCCCCTCCGACCGTGATGCAATCCTGCTGAACGTCCAGCGTTCACCAAGGTAAAGGTAACATTAATGACGCTTTAGATTTGCTTTTTTTCCAGTGCCCCCTGTCGACGAAGGTGATCGTGAAACTGGGATTGATTCTGTGAGGAAATCATCGTCATCAGTCGTTACAGATAGCAACGCATGCTACAAATCCCATCTGACGCCCTTCAAACCTCAGCGGCCGTAAAAGCTGTCATGTACCATCTAACGACGTTTTGTCGTTAGTGGACCACTGCCCGAACAGGAACGCGATGAGCGTGGCGTCGAAAACGTCCTCTAGCTTGATCCGTCTTTGACAAAGCTATCATTACATCGGCAAAGTCCTTGCTCTACCATGTACGTTTGGTCTGTTGGGTTATCTGTTACCTTAAATGCCACGCACCTATTCGAATGGAAAAAAGAAAGCTTTTAGCTGACGTGCGTCTTCTCCAGCAGCAGCAGCAGCAGCAACGAACAAAAAGGAAGCTCTTCCAACCTTCAGAAGACGTTAAGTGTCTCGTGAGAAAACGTTCGTTTTTTTTCTATCCACTTCGATGTAGGCGTTGGCACCTCGCGTCTGTTTTTTAGGCGAAGGAAACAGAACAAAACTGCTTCCAACAGGCAATTTATCCTTGAACAAACACGCCGCGTCGATGACGACAAGGCCTTGTGCCCGTGACGTCAACTTTTAGTTTTGGTTCTTGCGTCACAACACCTGCCAGATATAACACAGCCTTTTTTACTGAGTCATCCTTGTAAAGCGACTCTGCTGCTTCAAGTTTTCACGCGCGAAAGTTCGAAAACGCCATTGGACGTTGCTCCAAAGCAAGGCGTGTCGATCGCGTGACGAGAATAAGACGGCGTTCTGAAGGTGCGCGGCCTTCTATCCAAGCAGGTGTTGCTTGTGACGCCCGCGTGCGGTGTTTTCGTCGCTTCGTTTGCTGCTTCGTTTGCTCCCGTCACCGCCGTTTGCAAAAGCACGTGGGCGACACAGCGGGCCCTCTATTTGTGGACAAAGCGGGGCCCCCAACCCGGCAGGAGAGCTGTGTATATTTACACAAGTGGTGCGGCCCTAAAACGTCCTCGTTCCCACACGGTGTGCAGTTAAGACAGGCGTTTGTTGCTTTGCAAGTTTTTCTCTTTCTTTGGTTTTTTAATGCACGCTTCGATTTTGTTTTTCTTTCAGCATAGACAGCATAAATTGTTTTTACTACGCAATGATTCTTTCTGTTTCAACAAGGCTGCGACAAACAGGGGTTGTCATCACTTAGGAGTGCTGATTAATACCTCCTAACATTGTTATAATTATTATTATATTATTATTACTATTATCATTACCATCTTTATGGATTGAATAGTTCTGTGCTGAAAAGCACGCACGCGTACACAAAACGCAAACATTAATAAGGACGGCGAAACGACAGCAAAAAAATTTGTGAAACCTACCACTACAATAAATTCTTATAGTGATCGTAAAAACTATCACTAAGCTATGCGTACACTTCGCCGCACAGGGTATAACAGTGCTTTCCCTTTTTGACACGCTACAAGAATTTTACAAGAATTTACAAGAATCTGAACCGCTGGTACATGATGTTTCGCTGCGCATCTTTTTTTTTTTTTTTTTTTTTTTAAGGGTGGATAAACTCGAACATTCAGAGAAACGTTTCCGATTCGGCCATGAGTTTACTTTCCAGCGTCCATTCGCAATATTTTATTTCCAAGGTTACTCTACGAGCAGCGGGTGGAGCGGCTGACCAGCTTTGAGAACTCGTACCAGCGGCGACTGGTGGATTGGGCCCGGACGGTTAGCTAGTATCTTGGACTAAGGATGACCCCCACAGGGTCCTAACTTCATCCTCCTTCACACAAAACAATAAAATGTTTCTCTCTCTCTCTTTCGCTCTCTCTCTCTCTTCCTCTCATCGCACGACAAATAAAACCACAAGCCCGTCATGTGCTGGTCTGAAAGCGACCGCCGATTCCTCGAAGGTGAAACGTGACCTCACCAGCTTTGACTTCAGCTCAAACTCGAACTAGTTTTCTCATGCTCCCTTCGAAGTGAACCTGAGCATTTATGTTGAGGTCTCAGCATTTATGTTGAGGTCTGGATTGGCAAGGTCACTTAACGCAGGTCAGCCACCACAGACCTCACATCAACCTCATTTAGCCCCTAACTTCACCACTACCTCGGCCTAACCTCAACTCCGTGAATAATTACGTTTATCTCGATGTGCATGTCGTTGCCTAATGAATGTGCATATAAAACTTGCATTCTAATTTCTCGGCACTAGATAACTGTAGTCGTCTACCCACCGCGGTGACTCAGTGGCCAAGGCGTTGCGCTGCTGAGCACGAGGTCGCGGGTTCGATTTCCATCCGCGGCGGCCGCTTTTCTGATGGAGGCGAAAAGCAAAAACGCCCGTGTGTTCGAGATTTCGGCGCACGTTAAAGTTCCACAGGTGGTCGAAATTAATCCGAAGCCCCCCACTACGGCGCGCCTCATCACGCGTCGGCGCGTTAAACCCTACAATCAATCAAATCAATCAACTGTCGTCGTCTTTTTTATTTTAATTTCGTAGCTTGTAACTTCTTGTTTCATTCAACTATTGCGGAAAGCATTCACCCGATGTACACTGCTGTCCGAAACGGTAACACTTCTGGCACAACCGTACTGTTTTACTCTGCGTGAAGACGTTGGTAACTCTTCTGTTGTATTTGCGTTTGGGTAGAAACGCAGCAGCAAGTTGTAAGCTTTCAAAGTCTTATAATTGAGCAATACCTTTCGTTTGTCTTGCCCGGCGTTCTAGATGTCGTTAAGCACGCTACGCGAATCTCACACGCTTGCGCCGGGTTAAGTGCTGAAATATTACAAAGCATATTTTGTTGCAGTGTTCCCAGGGTACATTGTTGCTGACGTCGCCACAGGTATCCTGCTAAAAAGGAAGGGCTTCCTCTCTCTCTCTCTCTCTCTCTCTGCCACTATTTACGGCCACACTCGAAGTACCGAATCAGGGGAAAGGGCTGCCTGGCGCATTCAGCGATCTACGTGGATTGTTTAGCCGCCCCAGTACGCACTTCTTCAATTTAAGGACCCCCGCAGCAACCCTAAGATGCCACATGAACTCCTAAAGGTTGACGAAACGGTTTTGCCGCTGGCGCAGCTGACTGTCGAATACACCCGATAGCCCGTGTGTTGAGATTTCGGCGCGCGTTTGGTGACCTCCTTGTGGTCAATACTCATCCGGAGACCTCCACTACGGCGCTCTAAACTCCCAAAATTAGAACTTGTTTGGATGTCGCCTGCACAACACACTTCCGGCTCAAGGTGCCACAGTCCACCTCCCCAATCTGCTCCCTTTTGTGACGTGCGCGAGAACTTAAACCACATCATATGCGAATGTGCGAGGTTTTCAGCGCAATGGATTTCCCTCACGGCGCCATTGGACCAGCTGATCTCTGCGCAGCTGCAAGCGTGTGACTCGACGGGCCCCTGGTCCAGTCCTAAGCACGTATTTTGAGCGACAAAACCACTGCTGTCTTTCCTGAGAAGTGCAGGACTGGACCACTGTTTAGTTTTGGCATTTCGTATGGTCCGTCCGTTCTGTACGTGCCGTGTTGACCCGGATCCGACTGGGCCCTTGTACATTCATTCCGGTAGGAGTGGATTAATTCCACGGGCCGGCTCTCACCATGCCCGCGCGTTCGTTAAAGGGACCCTGTAACACTTTTTTCGGCTTTTTTTGAAATCTTAAATGCTTGCAGAACGTAGTCACCTAACACACTCAGTACTTAGATTAGGGGGTCGCAAAGTACATCTGCCAAAAATTGCTGCTCTATGCCCATCAGATAACTTGTAAACTCGCTGAAAAGATTTTTCTCTCTTTATCGGTCCTGACGTTCTTCGGCGGCTCGAACTACGTCACTGAGGCCATGTAGCCGCTGTTGGACGGTTTTCCTTCACATGCAGCAATGAACACTTTTCGATAGCAACTTAAAAAAAAAGCCACAAAGACAAAGCAGAAATGGAAGGCGTATCTGGTTCGACGAGCAAATCACGCAGTGCCGCTCTGTGCTGGCGATAAATATGTCTTTCGCAGTGGTTCCAGATGCGAATAAGAGTGAAAGCGCTTATCGAAAGTGTTGCAGGGTACCTTTAAGGTGGGGGGTGTCCGCCTCGCCGTTCCCACGCTCGCACGCTCAGTCGGCCGGGTCCCGGTAAACACGGCAAGCGCAAAGCGGACACAGCAGACGGAGTGCTAAAACTCTCTATTAACTCTACGAGAGTATCGGATCATCTTCATCCTCGCCGTCATACGTATAAGATCAGAATGTTTTTTTTGTTTTTTTTTTGTTCAGCCATCTGGCGTAACAAGCCAAGCGTTTGTGCCAGAACAACCTTGCCTGCTTTATAAAGGACCACTCTCTTTCTCTTGTAGCGAACGCGGCAAAACCACCACGACCAGCGATGAAGCTAGAAATGAATTGCAAAAGCACATTAGCGCGGCCTTTTTCGTAACACACGGAAGTTGCAAAAGCAGAGCTGGAAGAAAACAAGAAAGTGTGACAATATGGGGCGCTGACTAAAAACGAGTTTATTTCGCCGTGGAAGAATATATACCCTGGGAAAGAAACACGAACAAAAGGAAAAGACGAACAATATAAAAAAAAAGAGACAGAAAACGCGTTTATATTTGTACGTAGGAAACATGCGCAGTGACGACATTCACCGTTCCAGATATTCATGCTCTTTCTGTATCAAGTCAATAGATACCATGCTGACAGGTGAATCCTCTTGCTTATAGATTACGTGAGCTTCGAAAATCTATCTTGTGCGCTGTCCCTTTTTTGAAGCACACGTGTCTCGTCAAGCCTGGACGTCCACCCGCATGTCGTACAGTGTAGGGCGACAGTACTGGCATTTTTTTTTTCTTCATTGTGTTTGCGTGTTCCCACAGCCGGTCATTTAAACAACGGGCTGCTTGGCCAGAATAAAACTTTGCGCAAGCCGGCGGAATAAAATCGACAACACCGGATTTGCATTCCAGGAATGGGAGTTCGTGTTGTTTTGTTAAGCCGGATTTTATGGCGGTCTTTTCAGTGCGTAGCATTCAGGAGCGTGTAACGCCCAGCATTTCCACAAAAAACGCAAATTTTGCGAAAGTTGTAAATGTAATCGTTAGAAAAACGTAAATGGAGATAATTGGTCGAACGAAATTTTGAAATATAAAAAATAAAAATTATATTAAAAAATACGGAAAATGTGAAAACGTATCCCGCATGGCATTTCCACAATAATGCAAATTTCGCCAAAGTTTCACCTGTAATCGTTAAAATCGCGCAAATGGAGATCACTAGTTGAACGAAATTTTGAAAAACTAAGAAAATAAGAAAAATATACAATACTTACGGAAAATGGCGAAACGTGTAACGCCCTGCATTTCCACAATATTGCAGATATAGCGAAAGTTCCAAATGTAACCGTTAGAATAACGTGCATGGAGATAATTGGTCGGACGAAATTCTGAAAAAATAAAAAATAACAAAAATATAAAAAAATACGAAAACCGAAAAAAGTATACCGCATGGCATTTCCACAATAATGTAGATCTAGCGAAAGTTTTCCCTGTAATCGTTAGAATAGCGTAACTGGAGATAATTGGTCGGACAGGATTTAGAAAAACAACAAAAATTTAGCTGGAAAGAACTCACACGCCAGACAGGCCGCATAAGAATTCTACGCATTAGTAGATCATTCTCCGAATTTCTGCAGAACTTTTTTTTCCCGTTCACTCCGTTGCACAAACCACTAAGTTTGTTAGGTGCGCTAAGCACAACGCTGAACCCGGCTCAAGCTGCAACTTTTTAAAGCGAAAGCTTTCGTAGTGGGACCGATGGCGTCCTGTCAATACAACCAATGCATTTCCCCATAGTCCGGTTGGTCGACCTAAAAGCACTGATAAGATCTCTGGACACACGGCGCGTGCGTGAAACGGGCTTCCGTTGTGTCGATACGGTTACTTGAACATCGCGAAAAAGGAATGGTTCTATGGATAAGACATTGCACGCATCGTACTGTGCGTGCATGAGAGAGAGAGTGTTGGGTCACGTGACCGCAGGTGGGGACATATGTAGGATTGATTGGTTCTTTTGGCCAATCAATGGTTCATATTAATCCTTATTTGTATTGCTACAGTTCCTTTATGTATATATGTATATATATATTTGTTGTGTTGCTGTCATTTCATTAAGAATCTGCCTCACTTCTACGCCTGTACGATCGACCATCATCACTGATGTGGAATTTTTGTACTTGCTCCTCCCTTATGTAATACCCCGCAAGGGGCCCTTACGGTTATAATAAATGATGATGATGATGATCATTAAGAATGAGCACAATAGTATACCTTTATCTCATAACCCACGTATCGGTATACATTAAGATCGTTTGTAGATACTTTTACTTCGTGTGCGACAAATCGTTGCGTGGGTTCGTTCTTCGTTTCCAGGATGGGGTCTTGAAGGTTTGACGGTCGACTGGACGCACTTTTAGCGTAGTTTTGATGCGCTTTTGGTGCAGTTTGGCTGTGAGAAAGATTTCGCGCTTCTCTCAATTTTCTTCACGAAGGGGCAGTAAAGTTTTTCTTAGTCAGTGAGAAACACCGCGCACATACGGGGTGACTGCCAGCTACATTTTCGCAGTCATTTTACGTTCTTTCACAGGTACGCGGCTGCGTAATTCCTTCAGCAGTGTTTGACACAAACTGAAAAGCATGGGTGTGGGGAATCCTGCAGCTTGTAAGCCTGATAGGAAAAGCTAACCCCAATTTGATGCGAGCTCCACACCTGCAGACAGCCAGGAGCAAGTAAAGTGTTTACTGATCGTGTTTACATCCATTCTTGTGGATTTTACATTAACGACCGAAGAGCCGTGTGACGAGCACCTCATGTTTCTGGACCTGGAGTTGACGTTGCATCCAAAGCCCGTTTGCTGAAAATATTACTCTCGCTCCAAGAAGATGAGTCTTCTACCATTTACGTCTTGCCATTCAAAAACCTTGAAAAGGCGCTTTGCCACCTCTGTGCTCACTAACGCTCTTAATCGGCCCCGTTAGAATCGATTCGTGGTTAGCTTATCCGTTCAGGAGGCGATAAAATACAAGAGGCAATGTCTCAGCCATGCCCTTGCCTAAACATGTCGTACTATGCCCTCAACGTTATTGCGCTTTCAGACGTTCCTATAGGAGATGGCGTTCATCTAGGCGCCGTTTTTCTACAAACCCGGCCCCTCACAACTCTAGAGCAGCCTTCTAGAAACCTAGAGATAGCTCCGAAAGCCAACCTTACTTTCATCTAGGGGGGCGATTGATGAAGTACGTGCGAGTCGTCACCGCAGATGCAGTGTTGTTTGCCTGTCAGTCCTTGCGCCGACAGAAAGCGAAATAAAAATAATCTAGAACAGCCGGAAAACGAGCGGCGGGGGCGCTGATGGATGCGGGAGTTGAAACTAACGCCACCTAGGTAAGAATAGAAGAGACTGGCTGATAACGCCCACCGTCTTACCCGGGCCATGCCAGGAACTAAATACGCCTTCTTCAGGCCTCTGCGAGGGGTCGCTTCCTGACTTTTCTTTCCCACAACCTGGTAACTTGGATTAGCAAAATGGCGTTCCAAGCAGGCTTCCTTTTTTTTGCTAGAAGGCGTTGGTGAAAACGCCCTTTCTGTCACTCGGGTGTACGACGATCGTAGGCGGAAGCACCCGCCGTAGTGCCGCAGCGCAATCGCGGCCCGCGGTCGCGCGTGCAGACTGTGCTGAGCGCACTAGCACGCACTTGAAGGACCCGCGTTTCTCCTTTTTTTGTAGAGTAAGCTACACCAGCCGAGTTGAGCAGTATCGCGTGGATATTGAAGGGCCGTGCTGCGCAAGCGCGAGGAGCATTGGATTGAATTGGATTGCATTAAATTGGATTGTACTGGATTGGATTGGAAATCCAAGTGGAGTACGGGTGTGTGAGAATAGGGCCTGCACATTCGCCGGCCTGCGCATTCCAGTAGAGTGATGTCATAGCCGCGACAGACGCACAGGCGCCGCCGCGTGCCCAGCTGCATGTGCGCCTCCGTTGCGCAGTAGCCAAGTCTGACGCTCCGCCGGAGCCGCTTGAGAGCCGTTTCGCGTGGCTCCTGGAGAGCCGTGCTGCGCAAGCGCGAGGAGCAGTGACTGGACTGGACTGGACTGGACTGGATTGCATGGATTGGATTGGATTGGATTGGATTGGATTGGATTGGATTGGATTGGATTGCTGAACCTTAGCTCACGCTACGTATATCCTGGCATAGCCGAGCTAAGCCACTGCTATTTTTTTTTTATTGAGCGATAGATGGGGCATGTCTGCAAAATTTTCTCGGCGCTATGTCAACAGAGCGCGCGATAGAAAAGCGCAGAAGAGAGCGCGTGGAGGGAGCTGCCTTCGAGGGTAGAGAGAGTTGCCTACACAACGCTGGCCCCGTTGTCATGAAAACGGCAAGTCTAAGCGCGGTTCGCCAGCTGCCTGTGCCTCGACTGGACTTCCCCCTTGCGCCGCCGCTTGTACGCGTTGTCGAATCGAGTCTGCAGCGCCAGTATGGGCAGCAAAAGAGGGAGGAATTCGAATGACAGCGAATAATGTTGAGAACAAAAGGTGCGACAGGCGGCCGGTGCTGCTGCTAGCGAGAAAACGTGACCACTGAGACGGTAAGAGTGCTGAGCACGGTAAATTGGCACGGTGTGCGAGGTACGTGCAAGAAACGTCGCGTGGCGGTATTCTGAGCAAGGATGGCACATAGAGCATAGAGCTAGGATGGCACATCGGGCGGAGCCTCAAGTTCACGATGGATAGAGACGAGATGCTCCCGCATTCTTTAACCCACCAATTAATCTCCAGTTAATTTTTTTTTTCGTGTGGTTTGCTGGAACGAAAAAAGGAGTGATTTTGTTGTTCTGAAGTTTCGAATTAGGCGAAACGCAGAAATACCGAGCACACATTATACAGCAAGACTCAATACGACATGCGTAGCACGTATAACGCGGCGAAAAGAATATTTTTCGTGCACTTGCAAGGGCTGGATCCGGCCGCGGTCCGACTTACCTATAAGAAAACCATGATCACCAGCGACACAAGTGGCACCACCCATGGCCGGCACGGTGACGCACACTTTGTCACTCCAACAGTTGCCTGACACGCGGGATAGGGAACCACCGCAGCGGCGGGAATTTCGAATTTGCGGAGACCTTATCAGTTGCCTGTAGCGGACTTTCCCTTGCCTCATCTGTCGACATCTATAAATAAACGTGGTCCCCCGAAAAAACGTTTCGATATAAAGGGGCAAATACATAACACCTATGGGAGGCAAATGCCCAGCAAGAAAAAGTTTCGACCTAACAGATATTTCGAGCTATGCGAGCTCGAGTTAACAAGGATTATATATATATATATATATATATATATATATATATATATATATATATATATATATATATATATATATAATGTAAGGCATTCGACATGTAATCGAAAGGCGTGGGTTCGGTCCCCACTCTGGGCGCGTGTTTTTCTTTCTTTCTTCTGTATATTTAAAACGTTCACTTCATTAACCGTAGTAAAAAAAAAAAGAAAAAGAGCCTAACCACACCCCTATGCCTCCTTTGGCGTCGTAGACTGCTGACCTATCTTTCTGTATTTCCTCAACGAGCCCCTCATTTCCTTACTATATTATTCTGCGAAAGCCTAGCGAGGGTCTCGGTTCTGGCAGCCTTGATGCCTAGGTAGCATAAGAGGGCTTCCCGCCAGTTACCCGCTCATGACAGGCTGTAGACGTTGGAGTCACGCCCCGGGGGTTAAAAAGAAGGTCCCCTTCTCCCCGTGTAGTCAGAGTGGCGCTGGCTACCACCCTCAAGTGTCAGATACACTCCAAGTAAATATAAATAGCCCAGAAAGTGAAGGAGAACACAGTCGCCCAGATAGCCGAATTGGTAAGGCATTCGATATGTAATCGAAAGGCGTGGGTTCGGTCCCCACTCTGGGCGCGTGTTTTTCTTTCTTTCTTCTGTATATTTAAAACGTTCACTTCATTAACCGTAGTAAAAAAAAAAGAAAAAGAGCCTAATCACACCCCTATGCCTCCTTTGGCGTCGTAGACTGCTCACCTATCTTTCTGTATGTATATATATATATATATATATATATATATATACACTCGAGACAAGAAAACATTGCGAAATCTATCGGCTCAGTGCGGAGCCAACGTTTTGGCAAGACTTTCCAGACCAACGCAAGTCTTGTCGAAACTCTATCTTTCCTTGCTGCTCTACTTTTTCCTCCCTTCCCGTTACTTCTATGTTGGCTAAAACACAAATATTTACCCAAATGAGCAGCCCCACTTTAGAAGTTCCCTGACCGTTACTCTCGCTCTGATTTTTGTCTTTTTTTTTTTTTTTTCAGCCGCGACTGGCCACTTCGTGGCAACTAGCACCGTAAAGCGCGAGACTAACTAGCTCCGAACTGCTTTCCCAACTAACGGCGGTCACTCCGATATACCGTTTAGCGAACAGGGAAAGAAAGTATGATCCCCGCCACGAAGGCTTGACGTTGTAGGTCATTATTGGGGCGGGGCCCTATCGCTGGTGTCACGTTGCTTCACAGCTGGGGCAAGACACGCCAAGTTAAAAAAGAAAGACAGCATAAGGCAAAGTTAGAAAGAAGCCCCGAATAAAATGTGCCAGTATCGAACTGGTCAAAAATGATTGATGGCCACGGCGCCAGATGTAGCCGCTGGGGATCGAACGCTCCAAGCGCCGAAAATGACGTTAGGCCTAACAGCTAGCACTCAAGGAGAGATTAAAATGCGAAGCAGCTGAAACAAATTAGCAGTGGCTTAGCTCGGCTATGCCAGGATATACGTAGCGTGAGCTTTGGTTCAGCAATCCAATCCAATCCAAATCCAGTCCAGTCCAGTTTAGTCCAGTCCAGTCCAATCCAATCCAATCCGTCCAGTCCAGTCCAGTCCAGTCCAGTCCAGTCCACTCCAGTCCGGTCCGGTCCGGTCCAGTCCAGTCCAGTCCAGTCCAGTCCAGTCCAGTCACTGCTCCTCGCGCATGCGCACCACGGCTCTCCAGGAGCTACGCGAAACGCCATCAAGCGGCTCCGGCGCAGCGTCAGATGTGTCTACTGCGCAACGGACGCCCACACCTGAGCACGCGCCGGCGCCAGCGCGTCTGCCACGGCTATGACGTCACTCCTTTGGAATGCGCAGACCGGCGAATGTGCACACCCAATTTTCTACCGACCCCTACTCCAATTGTATTGAATTTACAATCTAATTCAATCCAATTTACTCCAATCCAATCGAAAACCAATCCTATCCAATTCAATCCAACCAAATCCAATGCTCCTCGCGCTTGCGCAGCACGGCCCTTCAGGGTCCACGCGAATCTGCTCTACCTCGGGCAGTGTAGCTTACGCTGGAAAAAATGGCCAGGGATATAAATATTTGTCAGGGCAGCCTTGACCCATTAGCAGGCCGGATAAGCACGTTACGAATACCGGCCATTTCGGTATGAATTCGCACGCGGTCAGTTAACAGCACGCTTCTGCTGCTGAGCCTCAGGACGCGGGTTGGATTCCGGGTCACGGCGGCCGCTTTTCAGATGGAGGCGAAAAGCGAAAACGCCCGTTTTTTCGAGATTTCGGCGCACGTTAAAGATCTTCAGGTCGTCAAAATTAATTCAGAACCCTCCACAACGGCGCACCTCAT